>NC_055697.1:22312497-23575414 GCF_017639745.1 Melanotaenia boesemani
TCAGTGCTCCAAACATCCCCCTCAAGACACTGGCTTCCTCTTGTAAGTATTGAACTATTGACACGGAGAAAAATATTGCTTTTGTGCCACTTTGAAGCTTTGTGTTCTGGCATATGATGGTTTTCATGCCGCCAGCATTTCCCTTCTTAAATCTCCAATCATATGTTTTTTTTTCCCCCTTGTCAACAGGTGGACAGAGAAAAATTGTTTTTGTCAAGTACGGACCAGTTGCCATATCAACCAATGCACTGAATCAAGTAATTAGATTACACAGTCTAAGTGCGTTTTGAAATACAATACACAAACAAAACAGAAATACCATGTGTCCAGAGCATATAGCACACACTGGTGTCTTGACATTTTGTTATGAGTTTTTTGAAGAATTGTCCAACATGTCTATACAGGAAAAAACAAGAACACACTTGTGCGTTGTGTATCTACATCCACATCCTGTACACACACACACACACTAACAAAGTGAAAGCCTGCCAACCACATGCATGCCTGAAACAAAAGCACACACACTGTTTGTACCGGAATAAATGCGGCAGTGCAGTTAAAAGGAAGCTTTGTTAAGGCAGCGCAGTGATCATGTGGGGAGTCAGTGAGGGACGACTTAGTCTATAAGGAGATGCCTCATTTTCTGAGCCTCTCCTCCCTGGTTGCATCGACTGCTGGGTGTTGCTAGGAGGAAGTTAGCAGTGCCAGAAACGATGACATTGTCTTGACAGGCGTCCTCCTGCTGTCCAAGTGAAAAGGGAAAGATAGAGACATGATCTGAAATGCTGCCACCTCCTCCTCTTTTTCTCCTTCTCCCTCTCCCCTCAAGGGGATCTGCTTTTCTTCTCTTCCTACTCATCTTCTGTACTTTTTCCACATTGCCTTAAAGGCATCTTTTGGTTGTGATAGTGTAGTGTCTTGTGTGTGTAAGAAGAGCCTCTACATGCTGAAAGTTTTTTGTTGTTTTTTGCTTATTTTTTATGATCAAAATGCAGCTACCCGATTTTATTAATTTTCTTTTTGTTGCTGTTATGAACACGGAAATAATGTTTGCTGATGTCAGTGGTGAGGCACTAAAAACTATAGTGCAATTAGTTGAGTATTATTGGCATCCGTCTTTTCCGCCTTTGCCTGATGCTGTGCTGGTTAATCCTATTGGTGTGTGTCTCAGACACCGTCTTACTGAGTGCACTGTATTTGCACCAAGCACATCATCATTTGGAAGTCAGTGGGTGGCTGTTGCACCTGGCAGTGTGAAAATGTTCTTATGCGCCTTTATTTTACCTTCTTGTAAAAATAGCTGTATCCAGCATATGCAATCAAATAATCTGCTGCTGTCTTAACTGTAGATATGAAGCAATTTCAGTGTTTATAGAAAGGGAGGTTCAACTCTCTATCTCATTGCTTTGAAATGCCACACCTACAGCTTTATTTTTTTCTCATCCTGAAAACAAACAAAAAAATATCCTGAGGCATGGTACGGTGATCACTTTAGAGGACTGTACAGAGAACTGGGACAGTGAAGGTTCCAGCTTATACATGAAAATCATCATATGGATGGGAGAATGCATAATGCATTCCCTCATGTGGGAGTTCAAGCATATGCTCAGAATATTTAAAACCACTTGTCAAACGTTGTTGCATCTTTAATGTGGGTATGATTGCAGTTAAATGGAAAACAACATTATAGTAAGTTACCTGATGACTGACCCATTTCTGCATATAGACACCACTTCAAGAGGAATATTTAGCATCGTAGCACAATAATTAAACAAAGAAAATTAGAAAATGCAAAGGATGTTAAGAAAATGTTTTTAGTAAAATAAAAAAAGGTGTGTTTTCCACATCTTTCCACTGTCTTAAGGTTTGGGAACTAGGTCTAGGGTAGAAACTGGGACTGAACCTCTGATCTTCTGCTCCTTATACGTTCATCTGTATCATGTTTCTCAAATTTCTGTGTATTTTTATCTTGGCCCATCTCTCAGTGGCTTCCAGTCCATCTGTTTATCCAGCATCCTCAAATTCCCACATCATTATCAGTGTCTTGTTTTGCTTTGTATTTTTCATTTATTTTTTTAAAGTACTTTTAAGAATTACTTTGTTTGGCTTCTTTTGGATTTTCCCTTTTAGACTGTGCAGCCATCTCTTCTCTACTTTTTGTCAGTGAAGACTAGGTGGACTAAAGTTATGCAAAAACTATTATCTCATAAAACTTCATGGAGAAATGGAGTATTTGCAAGAAAACTACCTATTGAAATTTTATTGTGGTCAGGCTACACTATCCTTTTTTTCATATCTTTATGGTGAGGATATAGACAGAGACAAGAAACCACGCAAGCTCTTGGCCAATTTTAAATTTCCAAGTAAACCAGCTTGAATATGTCTGAATTGTGGGAAGAAACCAGTGCATCTAGGAAAAAAACCTACAGAGACAAATGTAGAATGTATAAACTCCACACAGACAGGCCCATCTGTTAGTTCTCAATACGCTACCGTCAGAACTTACCAGCATAAATGGCAGGTAACGGTTTGTCAGAAAAGTAGAAGATGCAGTCTTGGGGACAGATGTTTCTCAGGTGGTACAGTAGCTATATTTTACTCAGAGCACTGATTGTTGGAACCACTTTATGTGTCAAAGTGTCCTTGGACAATACACGGAACCACCACATTACCCTTTAACAGTGTGAGATTGTAAAGGAAACAGCATGGCTTATAAAGAATGAATGTGAAATGCATTATGAAGTGCTTTGTAGAACATAGATGAGGTTAAAAGACACTCAAGTGTGAGGGTTTTACCACTTATGTAACCTGAAAATGTACAAAAGACAAACTGCTAAGTGAAATGAAATCACATGTTATATGTTCCTGAAAGCTCACATCATGAAACTGACATGCTCACACTGAACGTTTTTACTCATTGTTTCAGTCTGAACAAAAGTGGTGGATGCAGATTTCTATCCCTGGAGCTAAATAATTCTGCATCACTTACGTTGTACATTGAGTAAAACACACTAATCATAAACTATAAATTACACCACTTCAGACAAATGGCATCATCAAGTTTCATCACTGTGACTGAATCTTCTAGACCGGCGAGGGTTTAGTCCAACACAAATACAAGCTAGGCATAACTTCATGCTGATGAAGTAGCACAGCAGGAATGTTCCTCTACATCAAAACAAATATGTCAAGATTCAAGTGAAGCGCACAAAGATGTGCAAAGCTTGAATGGAAGCCACAAGACAGCCAGTAACACACAGAGTAAATATTGTATTATGTATGCTATAATTATTAACAAAAGTCTGATGTGGCATTTTCTATTTTCCAGGAAAAATACACATTGAAGTGATTTAAGTGATATCGGGGAAAGCAGTCATCACAAAAAAGCTTTGGGAACAAAATGACTGAGTGTCTCAGAGTGACATGATAATGCAAGATGATGAATGCTTTCTGCTGTGATCAAGTGAAAAACTGAATCACTCATTTTTGCCTTGGGTTTGAAAAGGCCTTAGTGATGCAAACAGCACATTAACGCTGCTCTCTTCACCACCTCTCGCAGTGAGTAATGTGATCCTCCTTAACCTGTTAAATCATCACGTAGGTGAGGCGTAAAAGTCAGAGGCCAGCGTGGATGATTAAAAACTCTTCCTCAGAGCTGTGACCACAAGTTCAAACATAAAAAAAAACAAGTGTTTAGATAGTGATAGCTTTCTGAGAACACTTTTCACAAAGTGTAATGATTCAGACCAAAAACTAACCACAATTCTGACATAAGCAGAACAATCTTAATGTTAAACTGGAACATCCTTCGTAATTCTCAAACACTAACATCTAGATTCAAAGCAACAGCATCTCTAGTTTAGTCTATTAACATGCATTAATTATGTCCACATGCTTTTGCAGGGACTACATTTTATATTATCTTTCCTACTTTTCTTTTAAGTAGGTAAGATCAGAGGTGTTGGGAGCTTTGTTGCTACTGTGATTTGTGGCCCTAAATTGTTTCAGAATGAGACAAATTAACATGTTTTATTTTTTTATTTATTTATTTATTTTTTTAATGTTTACTCTTTAAGATTTACCAGTTGCATAAGGTACAATAATAAAATAATAAAATAAAAGAAAACACAAAAAAAGGACCCATGAATTTTTCTCATACCGCACTGTTTTGTTGGCATCAAATATTTAATTTTCTGGTTTTTTTTTTGTTTGTTTTTCTGTAATTTTTCTCATGTTGTGTTTTGCGACCTCATAGTCATTTATTTAATTACAAAAATTAATTTAATTTAAAAATCTAGATTAATAAAGTATTTTTCATTTCCTTTTGTTTCACTGAAGCTGTCTAGTTGTTAAGCCTCTCAAAGAAAGCTGAGTAAGTTGTTGATGTGAATATTTGACATCAAGTCTTTTTGGAAACTTCTTGATGGACTTTGATCTGTAAGGTTTAGTGAAACTCCTGTAACAGCTACCAAAGCATAGCACACATCTAAAGCAGAGCACAACAATCCTGAAATGACTTCTTATAGGAAAGATGAAAATATACCAAAGACAGACTTTATCAGTTGATCAAGGAGTTAACATACCGTTGTTGGTTTATAAAGCTTTAAATGTTTCGGGGCCAATGTACATTTCAGATTGTCTGGTACATTATAAACCTTCCAGGCATCTTAGGTTGTGTGGAAAGGATTTGTTTTCTGTCTCCAGAGTTAAAACTAAACATGGAGAAGCTGCATTTAATTTTCATGTACCATATATGTGGAAAATTCCCAGAGACCTGCAGGTCTGCTGTAACTTTTATTTCTTTTAAAATTCACCTTCCTGTTTCCATTTAATTGAACAAAGTAAACTAAAAGACCTTTTATTGTATGTTTTGCTGTTAATCCATTTTTAATGCATTTTATGTTTTATGCAAAGCAGTTTCATATAAAGCTCTGGAAACCACCTTCTTGTTGAATTGAGCCATATAAATGAATTTGGCCTGCCTTGCATCCCCGTAAATCCATCAAATCTCAAGAAAAACCAGACACAAGCTTGTTAAGTTGCTGCGAGACGGAGCAGATACGATCCGTCCGTACACTTACAGGAATTGGATCTTCACTTCGAGATAAGATTTAACCTTTTGCAAATAAATCCATCATTTTTTTGCATCCAGTTGAAGGTGCATTCCTCCTGATGCTGCAGATTTTTTAACCCTGTCGTGAAACAATGGATCACTGCTCAGACTTCTAACAGCTTGAAATGCACATAAGAATGAATATTTGTTAACTGTTGGAGGGACACAAGCATAAACAGCCCATCTTAATCCTGAGTTTGCAAACAATAAGCTGGTTGCAGAGATGTGGTTTTGAGTGTCTTTGTGAAAACAGGCCTCCTAATTAAACAACACTTAGATAATTAAAGGTTAAAACGTGTATCCTTTAAATTCTGTATCACTGGATTTCATAGGCTTGTACCAGCAGTGATTAAAACCTAACAATGTCCACCTACAGACAGATGACGACAGGATGCTGCTGAATAGGATAGTACAACACGGCTTATGCATCCCATTAGTGCTCCTAGAGTCATTTGTCTGGATGTGATAATACAATGGATTAGCGAACACAATACATCATGCTTTATTTAGTAATGGAATAAGTCAATTTCTTCATGTACCTGCCATAACATGTTACTAATTACAGAAAAAGCACTGTGTATAAATTTTGAGCCACATTTAATTTCTTTGTTGCTTTAAAGGAATCAGATGACTTTGTTATAATCTTTTAAAGCGGTCTTAAGTAATTGTTTTCTGGCTTTCTGAAGGTCTTTCAAATTTTCTTTGGACAATGGCTACTTTTGCACTCAATTGCACTTTAGTCCTTCTACCTCAACATCAGAAGATGTGTTTTTTATTTTTAAGATGCTTAACTCTCACTTATATCATTCAAGTATAAAATGGGACCTAAATGAAAGGATGAGTCAGCATTGTGTCTATCCAATTCACAATTTAACATGTGTCAAATAATATTCTTTATAACGGCAAGGTGACTACCGAAGAGACATTAGCTGAAAAATTTGCATATCCCAGCATGGGGTAAAGAGTATCTCTAAACATAATGAAAACCGAGGAACAGAATCTGAAAATTATGCCTTTCAGAAACTTTACAACACCCAAGACCTGACACAGAACCTGAGAGCATCTGATCCCACCACTGCTCATTTAAACCTCAGAAAGTCATGAACAAACTATCGTGTTTGAAATATGGAACTAAAGAGGGTAACCGCATAATAACTAGTGATAATTTTCAGTTTAGAATCAAGTTAAAGACTTACTTATCAGCAAAGCTGATTCATGTGATTCATGTACTTATATAGAAGTTGGACTTTTGACCCACATTTGAATGATGTCTGTATGTTTGCCTTGTCTGTTCAAGAGGCTTAAGCTGGGTTTTCATTTAGCTCAGAGTGAGCTTACACACTGGCTTAGCCTCATCTTTGGTTAAAGCCCACGTTGTCTGGGCATGGTGAAGGACCCAAAGCAATGCGAATAAGACTGAGAGTCAGTGAGGAAGACTGAGGAGGGATTCTTGTGACAGATGGTCCTACTCGGTATTTGTGTCCGTGGGCAGTAATGCAAACAATGGCTCCCAAATACAGTTTGGCATCTCTTCATCAGTGAAGCAAGTGAGCAGAGTCGGCAGTTTCCAATGACTTCACTCATCTTTTCTTCCATACGGTTGGAAAATTTCACCGCTTCTGATACTGTTTTCTGTCCTGCGTCTATTCCTTCTGCCTTCAGCCATCTCCATCACCCCACTCTTTCCCTCATCATGCTTGCCCACCAGTTCACTCCTCTTCAGCTCTCTTCCCTTGCCAAGAATCCTATTCTAATCCCACCAGCCCATCACCCCCCGACCCTACATCTTCCTCCCTCCTGTGTCTGCAAATAATGCAACATTGGAGATAGCTTCACAGCATTTCTTTGGCTGACTCCTGTTTAGCCTCTAATAGGATTTACTTGGGGGCTGATTTTCTGCTCTTTGTCCTCCGTCCTGGAATGAAGTCTTCTTGCAGCCAATCGTGCAGGTGGCGGGTTGTAAATTATGCACACTTCCCTCTGAGCTAGTCAGCATCAGAAGTGACTGAAAAAGGGAGTTACAAGCTCCAGTCACAAAAGTGTTCTCAGGACCAACACGGCCTTTCAACAAACCACAAAACCACTTTTCATACACCTGCATCTATGAAACTACTGGCAGCACTAACACGTTACAGCATGTAGCCACACAGAGAAGCACATATTCATTGCACGATGCAAAAACAAACAAATCCTTTCAGTGCATTTATACACCCACTCTACCTCCCCCACCGCTGCATCTCTGTCATCTCAGCACACTTTAGGCAGCTCAATAACAGTGAAGCTTTATAGTGTATACAAAGAGAAATGATGCCAGCATCATGTGATACTCTGGCACATTACAACAGAAAGAGGCCGTGGGCCTCATCAGCATCAATCTGATTGGACAGGACATATCCTCTGGGCCACCCTCTTTCTCTTCCTCTCTCTCTACATGTCTAACTATCTGTCAGTCTCCCTCTTGCCCTAACAGGTAGAGTAGTATTGATGGGCAATCCCCAGTGGTGGTTGGGGGCTGTTTGGGTCGTGGCAAACCACTAACATCTGTCACAGCATTCTCTGCAGTTCGTTATAAATCTGTCACATCGGAGAAGCAGGGAACATGAATAAGACATGGGGCTCAGAGATCCGTGTTAGGGAAAGCATAAGTTGTGCATTGATGTGCATGGACAACGAGCAGCTTGTTGAGTTATGTGTGGCTTGTGTGCAGGTGTCCTGATAAAAATAAATTTTTTGATCTTTCAGCTATTTATCATACATCTGATGCCGCTGTCACATTGGAAAATCAATAGTGATGCTAAATGCCTTTCAAACAACAATCGCAGGCAGCAGCCGGGATAAATATGGTCTGCTACTTTGAAGTCATCGTCTGACAGCGTAAAATGACCTAAACAATTTCCCCTGATGCCAAATTTAGTAATTCCATAGATAAAATGGATTGTGGGAAGAACAGACGGTCAAACATCTGTAAAGATTGATGCACTGTGCTCGTTTAAAATCCACTTCTACTTTTTAAATGTGTTTTTTTTTCCACATTTGTCCTTCAAAGAGAGACAGACATCATAACACCACATAAGCCATTAGTCAGCTTTACAGACAATGACCCCCTCTGGACATCTTCAATCAAACATGCCAGTATGAAAAGCAATGAGAATACTTTGAAGTCATCCTTCAGCTGTTGCTGTGAAGCAACATGGGGAGTGTGATGAATACGTAAACGGACAAAGACCCTAATATGAATGCCTGTCTTTCTATTTAGAGCAATACAGAAACTCTGATCATAGAAAAAACATGGAAAATCTGAAGTATACTCTCTCAGAAGAGACACTGATAATGGAATAAGAGTTTATACTCTTCTAACTTACAGCTTGAATTTCAATATTTGGTATGAACTTCATCATTCAGCTTAGCCTGAACCTTCTTAGACAAGCTTTCTTGTAATTTCTTTAAATAGTCCTCAGGAATAATTTCCCAGGCTTCTTGAAGGACATTCAAAGTTTTTCTTCGAAGGTTGGCTGCCTTTTGTTCTGTTCTCTGTCGAGATGACCCCACACTGCTTTTAAAATGTTGAGGTCCTGGCTCTGGGGAGGATTCACCACAGTATAAGACCTGGTGCCACTGATTTTCAGTTCAATTCTCATGTCAGTAGGCATACCTCAGACTTTTCTTCCTGCCTCTCTATCTTAAGCATGACTTTGTGCATTTATGTGTGTGTGTGTGTGTGTGTGTGGGGTGGGGGGGGGGGGGGGGGGGGGGGGGGGTAAACAGCTGGTAATGAAGTGTCAAAACATACCATTTAAAATAGGCTTTTTTGTTAGTCTGTCAACACTAGTTCAACCCTTAGGTTGACTGACATTTGAAAAACAGCCAACTCCAAAGAAAAGCATTAAAAACCCTTCCAAAAGCCCTTTACAAAATATTGCAAGTAAGCTGTTTGGCTGGCTTGAAGCTCAATGCAAAGAAATGAAAGAGACTCTGTTTAACTGTTTGTGTAAATGTATTTTCATAAAGAGGCTGAGCAGCCAGAAGAAAAATAAAAAAAAGGCTATGTGACACAAAGGTGGGAGACAAATTCTGACAGCTTTTTCTGGACAGCACAGAGGAGGAAACTTGCAGGTTTTAAAACACAGATCCAGCATTTAAACCCTGACCTGTGGGTCTCTCTCCACTTCTGTATTCTGCTCTCTGTGTGTCAGATGGTGCTCAGTTGCAAGACATCGCTGACTCTGGCTAATCCAAAGAAAAACCTCAGGAATATATATTGTTCAACACTTATGTCAGCCCACAATTCCCATTGGGCCTTTACAATCCACAATGCATGGAGCAAATGACTTTGGCACAGTGGTACATTTCTGTATTATCTATAGAACTGTGCTGACCAGTGTAATGGGACTACTAAAATGACCTTGCAACAAAACAATTTGCCTTTAGAAAATAAAAAGAAGAATGTAGAGAGTAACAAAGAAGCAAAGAAAAGCAATATCAGTGGAAACGATCACAGCAATAAACACACAGCTCCATAACACTAAACCAAGCTCTAGCACAGACATACGCAGTAAAATATTATCACATCCAAGCCTTTTGTTGCATTTTTAAATCACACATTCTTTATTGCACTGTTGCACATTAAATGCATGAACAGGAACATCCACTGGCAGGCATGTCTGACTCAACTCTAATCAACCAGGATGGCACAACATCAAGGTAAAACTGATCAGCTTCAGGAGGCAGCACATCCATTTCAAGCATGTTCATATGTATTTTATAACATTTATTTAACCAGGACGAACCTATATTTTCCAAGAGTGTCAGAACATCTATAAACACAAGTAACTGCCCCCAAACCAATCAACATTTTCTTAAAAACCTCCAATGAGACAAGGTTATGAAGTTTCAGTATGTCTGCAGTTCGTTCCAGCCAAAGGGAGCAACATACAAAAAAGCCTTTTCCCATCTCAGTTCGCACCCTTGGTACTGAAAATAATAACAACTCTTGTGAGCAAAGGCTGTGCTGTGAATGGATGTATCAGCATTCATTCACTCCATGCAAGATCATCTTTAGCAACCAGGACAACACAAGAAAAGATGGCAAATTGATTTCAGGTAGCTGCTTTTTAAAACAACCCTGAATAAAAAATATAAAAAAAATGCCAATATAAAATCTAAAAACGAAAAAAAAGGTCTAAAACACTAATATTAGTTTGGTTATTTATAAATAGCAATAATAATTGTAAAGACAAATATATTAAATAATAGAAGCAAAGACAATACCAAGAAAAAAAATCATAACAGCAAGTACAAAAACAGTAGTAAAAAACTGCTTGGGTGTGTGAGTGTTTGTTATGAGTGCGTGGGTTGTTGTTTGTCTGGTTTAAATCAGATGTGCAGCAGACTCTGGGGAAGACGCTGCTGTTTGTCCAGAGATCTCCTTCTACCGAGTTCAGAAAAAAATGTTCTTAATGATGGAGCCTCTGTCAATCACAGAGTAGTTTATAACCATTGCACATCTAGTTTCCCACAGTTTTACTCACACACAATGCAAAAATTAAGTGAAACAGTTTCTCTTGTTTGGGTGACATGTTTTCTTCCAGCAAACTGCACACAACAAAGCTGTAATACAGATTAAAGACTAAATTCTTTTTATTCCATAATTCGACGCAGTCCATTAAAAACAATGCTACTGGGTTTCATCTTTAGCCAGAAATAGCAGTTCTGAGTAAATATGGAAGTAAATTTGGTGTCAAAAGTAAAAAACAAAACAAAAGAGAAAATGAATAGCCTTCCAAGTTGTTGAGACTCTGTTCAGAGTGGATCGATCTTGCTTTGGTTCTTTGTTGTAGCTAGCAGCACTGGGAACAGTTCACTGGTAGAAGGAATAACACAGCCAATAAATATCAGGCTAATCCGGAAGCAAACATCACACTTTACTTTTCTGTTTCCTGTCCCTGGAGCATGTTAGATGAAGTGTTTTAGTTGGTAAAACTAAACTAAGCTAATTATTTCACAGAGATGATATTATTTATTTAGGCCTACATTTGATCATAAAAGAATACATGATAATCACCCAAAACTAGCAGCTGCATGGATGCTGGAGCTGCAGAAGTGTAGGGTTGGCCTCTCATGGTAACCCAAACAGGTAAAAAAAATAATCACAGTCTTATTAGTGTTGTTTTCAAAAAGATGCAATGTGTAAAACCTATAGAGTAAACTATCCTCCTGCTCAGTTTCTGCACTGAGTGGGACCACATGTGTCGCTTTTGTGCAGACACATACAATTAAATAAAGGTTAACCTTACATGATGCTAAATACTTGGTCCCACATTGTGAAGGGATTAAATGAAAGGTACACTTCTATGGTAACATTACTTAGCTGATTAAGTTACCAGCAGCATTTATACAGCCCAGTGAAGAGCTTACGACGGATTAAAATTACAGTTGGGTGATTAACAGGGGCTGGTAAAATGGCCTCATCGTCCTCCCTCTGTGTAGAGCTGGTTGAAAGACATAAAAACACAAACAAATCCATTACCTAGATTTATGCTGCATTATTATTTTCACTGGGACAATAATAGTGAAAGGGCAGCATTTCATCACTTACAGAACTCCACAAGTAATGGGTTGTCATAACTGGAGGATCAGATGGAAGATATTATATTGAACATGCCATCACTGTAAAACGAACCTTTATTTTAATGTTTTTCCCCATTACGGACTGAAGAAAAAGAAAGAAAGAAAAAAAGGAAAACATAACTGCAAGTTCCTCAAAGTCTATTGGCTTCCAGCAGGATAAGGGCAAAAGAATTAAATCCTCCTTGACATTACCTTGGCAGGGGTCAGGAGAAAATGGTTCCTCACTAGTGGTGTGGTGTGTGAAAAGGACTCAGTGGGACAGAACACCACAATTTACTTCAACCTGGAGGAGCAGGAAGCTCTTAACTTTGGCCAGATGGTTATGTTTTCTCCCTGCTTTGCCCCAAATGCAGCTATTTTTGCTTTTAATGCAAAAGTGGTGGAGTCACAAAACAATACTGACAAAATGACAGTGTAGTTGTACTATTTACACTAATTATGTCCACAGTTCAAATAATAACAACAGCACAAAGAAGGCAAAAAGGGCTAAATTACTATTCTTTACCAGCAGATTATTTATTGACAGCAATTATTAATGCCAGCATTTTCCTTCTTAACTTATATTCTTTCACTAGTCCCCATGAAGATGTCACAGTTGTGACACTGCACAACTATATATATATATATATATATATATAAAATCTAAGGAGGAAGAAGGATGTTGACTCTGACTATTACACCACAGTCTAGCAAGTAGTGGAACCAAGTCCCAGCTTCTTACAACAAACTTACTTTTCAAGTTTGTTCTCTGATGGGGTTGATATGGTTGGTTAGTGTTAGGAATAAGTATGCATGGTCAGGTTTATTTACTAATAAGAATATGGTTTCAGCTTAAACATCACTGAACATGTGGCTACAGGTTTGCAGTAGGTTCTACGCAAAGACAAAATATACTCTATTTAATATTAGTAAACAAATATACCAATTTCACGTGAGTTTTGTGAAATCAAATATCTTTGCAGTAGTTTCAAAGCCAGTACTGCCGGAACGGAAAATGATCCATCTAAGATATGTCCAACGTTTTGATTGACTTCAACTTGTCATCATGAGCTCCCAGACTTTTGTACTATTTTTAGCCTCACTAGTGGATCATACTGTTACAACTGCAGGACTTTGTTTCTGACTGGCATTCAGTGAGCATTTTGATGTCTTTAGTTTTGTTCTGTTTTGTTCTGTTTCAGCAGGCCAACACTCCTGCTTGTATTAAGGATCAATCCTCTCTAGATGTTTACATTATGCTGCCTACCTCATACAATTACACATCAACCACTGATGAGAAAGAAATCACTTTTACAGGTTAAACTTTTCTTGATGCAAGTAGAAGTTTGGATTTACATAGTGACACAAGTTTACAACTTTCCTCTCCTTTCTGACACTTTCTCCAAAAAAAAAAAAAAAAAAAAAAAAAAATCTACACACTTTGCTTTGCAAACTCGTCTTCCTGAGTGTTTCCAACTTTTAAATCAAGTTGGAAACTCTGGGGTGAAAATCTTAAGCTATGTCAGGAAAATGTCCCAATGCACATTTCTAACTGTGTTATACTGCCTTACAGTTATGAGACCATCAGCAAAGTGCTGTTTTCTCACACTGCAGTGATGCTCCCCATGTTTTCTACTAATATTCCATAAAAGCTCATTATTTCAGTTCAGCATTGCCAGAGGATCATATAGAATTATGTATAGGCTAAAGCAGCTGATTCAGTCCATGTTACTATTGTTGCAGCTGCTTCACACTGATCTCCTGCAACATCTGTCTCCTCTTCCCCTGTGACAATATTGAGAACTGATGGTATGTGAAAACCATAATTCATATGACAAGCGTCAATACCTTTAAGATGCATAAGCTGAGTTCTCACTCTCAGTGTTAAAATCAGCCTCTTCATCCTCTCCAGTTGCTCTGGCATATAAATAGGACCATATGCAGCCAGCCCTGAGCTGTCATCTTAAAACAATAAGATTGTGGGTGGACTGAATGGTGGCGTATTTGTGGGGACGGTGTCAGTGTGACATACTCATTAATATATGTTCTACCAGCACAAGGACACCATAAGCCAAAGAGGCATAAGCATGACACTGCAACTACTCTCTGGGAAATTTTCTTCATCACCTCATGGCTACCTTTGAACTGCTGTTCCGTTTTTAGTCCGCAGCTTATTCATGTGTCAGTCAAAGTTTTTTTCCACCCCTCTTTTACCAGCTTTCATAGTTATTACTTTCCTCATTCCTAACTTTAATCTCATTTCCTGAGTTCTTCTACAACCCCTGCATCTTATACTTCTTTCCCCTGATCTCTGCTGTCCTCATTCTTCTTGTCATCCCCACCCAGTTTATGCCCACCCTTTCCTCCCCCTCCCTCCTTGCCTTGCTGTGGCAAGGTCCTAGCAGCCACTCACAGAGGGATGGCAGCAAGCAAAAGTGTAGCAAAAGGTAACTTATCCCTATTGTCACTCCGCACTCACCAAACTGTTTTGTGTCTAGCACAAGAATCTAAGGTCACCCATTGATCCTCACATCATTGACTGCACATTATTTCCCACTCTCTCTGGAAATCGAATGACCCCTCCCACCACCTCCAGTCATTCATGTCTATTTGATTAAACAGTAGCATAGCTGTAAACAACAATTGAGCATGTTAAATGATATCCAATCAAGGCGACAGAAAGTTCAATCTGTAAAATTAGAATCAATTACAATATACAACAACAAGCTCTGCACTGACAAAAAAGCATTATCAAGAACTTCTAAAGTTTTTGTAGAGGGATGGCCTTGTGTTATATTCTGTGGCTTGTCAAGAAGAACTATTGTTAAGATAATTAGTCCAAGTTCAGTATGTATAATCTCCAACAAGTTTAAAACTCCATCGTTCACTGCCATGCTGAGTTAATTAGTGTTAACTGCAAATTGTGAGTGATTTGCTAGTCAGTTGGTTTAATTGCAACACTTTTATATTGACAGCGACTGAAAAACAAGGCAAGTCACACTTGTCTAGAACATATTTTTTTTCTCTTTTCTTTGCAGCAGCTGGCCAGAGTCACCCAGCTGCTATCTGGGTACTTTAGGTTCATTGAAAGATGTCAGATGAAAGGCTGCTTTCAAATGAGGGTTTACGTTTACAGAAGAGGTTGTAAGTTTTAATACTAGATATTTGTGACACTATTAAGGACCACAGCCAAATGACAAGGGCTAATTATAGCAAAAGGCAAGACATACCATCTTTGTGTGCTTGTCAGAGATATTATGAATAGCAATGAGTCATTGAGGCCTTTGTGCAAACTGGGGACAAAAGTACAGACATTCTAAGTAATTGCAGGGGACATAAACAGTTTTTGAAGGTCATTATGAACCTATTAAAATCTAAGTGATTCATTTTAGCAGAATTTTTAATGAATTTTTGCAGTCAACGTTATATGGAATCACCCTTTAATATCTGAGAAAGATAACCTTTTCTAAAATAATTTCAATGCTAATTTCCTGTCTGATGTATGTGTGTGCAGATTCCTACAGTATGTAGAATCCAAAAGAGACAGGTGAAACATCTCAGGAGAAAAGCTGAAGGATGACAGCAGTACGAACACCATTCAAAGAGGCATAACGAGGCTGAGATATTTCTCTCTCAATGCCATGACATGAAGCTGGAACTGCATTTGATCTTCTTCAAATGTTTTTTTTTCCTTTTTTCTCTAGCATTATCTTTAAGCTGCTGTGCTCTAACTCAATGCTTCCATCTAGCTATGCGACTACAGAACACACCTTGCTTTTGCTTCAGTGGAACAGCGCTTTGCAGGTGATCACACGCGCGCGCACATTTCCCCCTAAGCTTACAGAGACGTGTGAATCATCCATTTTTGGCTTTGCTACTTGCCATCACATCAACATGTTTTCTCTGACTCAAAAAGCTCAGGACAGTCAAGACTTCAACAATAATATGTGGGACTTCCTGGATGATTGTAAATACAGGGGACAGAGCAAGGAGAGCGGCTAACTTATGTGCTCCAAGCCATCAAATGAGATACCGGGGGCAATCAAAAATGGCGCGGGGAGGGGTCGCTTACCTTCCTGCACAGCCTGGAAAGGGTTGTTTGGCTCTATAAGTTTCACAGAGTGGGTGATTTTCTCGCTCTGCAGAATGTCGTCGTTCAGACTCAGGTCTGAGATGGCAAGTTGGAAAATCTCGTCATCTCTCACAGCGTTTTCCTCAAATATGGCACCTGTTGAGCAAAACAATAAGACTAGAAGAAGTTTAAAAATGATGGTGGCTGCACGTTATGGTTGTAAGTGAAATAATAGGCTTGTAATAATTCAGTTTCACTAGAAACATGCAAAATGTTTGATCACATTTCTCAAAAATGTATAAAAAGTGACGCACGTGGAATATACTTGTGTTTCTGAACACACAATTTCATGTCTCCTGTGCGTTTTGGCTTGATTTTAACACCTTGGAGAGCGACTTGGCTTCCACACCTACAACCGGACTTATTCCATAGATAAAGGACATTATCTATAACCAAACTTCAAATTCAAATGTATCACGTCAACTAAATGAGTTGCACACAACCTCTCACCAAGGCCTCGTGCAGGAGGCATACTGGAGCTTAACAGTCTCTCCCCCTCACTCCGTTTATCAAAATGGCATCAGCTGCTATAGAGAGCGCGCATATATCACGGAAAGGGGTTTCAGGGAAAGGAGAAATATAATTGGGGTACCCAAACGTTATGCGGAGCATCAGCCAATATAATCTGGATGGAGTCCCAGCGCTGTATTAAGCCAGTGACTGAGCACCTGCTGCTTGCCAGACTGTTGCAGTAAACTGTGAGCAGCAGCAGCAGCAGCACCAAGATGAAAATTTGCTAACAGTGACATTGACATTTTAATCTAAGATCACAAACCCAGTCATTATGAGCTGCTACGTGACTGGGAAAAGGGGCCACAAATCAAGGTAATTATTCAGTGTTGGTGGAACAGGGGACCGTGTCCACATCTCCGGTACTCACTGTGAAAAAAAATTAAACATAACGCGATGTTTAAGGACAAACACTAGTTCGTTTGAACGTCATGAGTTTAAAGCACCCCCTCATCTCTGCAGTTCTGGTTTGAAGTTGGAGTACAAAGAGGCTTTATGCCTTTAGCATCCCTAAAACGCAACTCCACCAGCATTCCCTCTCTCTTGTTATTGACATTGCAGTCACGTTCTGGTGAAAGTTGAAGCTCGTCGGCTACAGAATTAATACAGCCTTTAAAAAATAAAGGAAGACGATAAAGAAAGAACAAAATCAAAGTAATTTGGCGATGGGACACCAATATCTTAAAAGCTTGAATCAAAAAGCCCTTTCTGCTCACTGTAATCCGTGTCTTGAATGCAGGACTGCAATTTATAGGCCGACAGTGCTTAGATTTTGATCAGAAGCCAACATGAATGCAGTGATCTACCGTAAAAAGTGAAACAAACGTCTGCAATGAAGAATGCGTTAAATAAATTACTGTATAATACAAGAAATGTCACGGTCAGAGGCGTGTCCATTTGCAATACATCAACTTTTCAACTCGTTTGAGAATCAAAGTGTGGTTTTAAAACACAGGGTGGAAGCTGAATAGACTATTTATCCCGCCCTCTCACCAAAATCCAGTGATTAAAGCAGTATGAGCTCGCTCATCCTTATTCCAACGCCTTTTATACCTGTCTAGCAGCATGTTGTTACAGCGGACCCTTACCGATATGAATGATTGAGTCCGCTTTGGCCGAATTGCATTGCAATATCCACAAGGAAAGGCAGATCAGCAGCAACTCCATCTCGGGATTTCAGTGAGGCGGCTCATCCAAGCTCAGCTCGGCTGTGTTAGTCTGTCCAAACGGAACACCCGAAGGGTAAAAAAGAAAAAGGAAGGAAAAAAGATGATCAAAACCCAATAAGAAACAACGATGGTCCTCCTGGCAGAATAGACCCGTGTGAAACCCTACAGAAGCGAGATCAAGTTTTTTTCCTCTCTCTCTCTCTCTTTCTTTTCTTTTTATTTATTTATTTTTTAATTTCTAAACCAAGAAAAAAAAAGAAGCGGACCACTGGAAGGTGAGCTCTAAAGCACGAGTAACCGATGGGGACCCGAGGTAAGACTGAAAACACAGGTAGCCCGGTGAGAGAGACCGACGCATCTCTCTCACTCTCGCTTCTTTCCCTGCGCTCCGGCGTCTAAAGCATGGCAAGCAGAAAAAAATGCGGAGGAGGGACACCCCTCTAACTACACACGGAGAGACGCTCACATACACACAAAATATTTATATATATTCATGCACACTCTCTTCGCTCCTGTCCTAATCACGTGACTGCGGAGACTCCACGACTCCGACGCTGTCCCGACAAGCCGGGTAGAAATGATTTGGACCTGCAGGAGAAAGACGCGTAGAGAGCCAAAAAATTAAACCCTGGAGTTGGAGGTTATAACAGCCAAAGCAAAAAAAAAAAAAAAAAAAAAAAAAAAAAAAAACTGCCGAAATGGAAATATCTCACTGATGAGCGTGACCCAAACGCTTACAGAAAAAAGAAAATAAACTCGACATAGAGATTTCATTGAGGAGGTGAAAAGTCAACGGCGTTGCAAACATGTTACTTTTGAAGAAGTTGGCAATTTCATGTGGAGAAAGATGTGATGGAGCCAAGCGGGTGAGACGCATCGCCTACCACCGCACTCCAGCAGCAACGGAGCGCAGCTGATGTGGCAAAGAGAGAGAAAAAGGGGGACTTTACATACCGTGATTCTCGGCGGGAGATGGATGGATGAGGAACAGACGTGACACAAACCACAGCGCCCGACTGAACCTTTGGGGGACAGCTTGTCGGAATGAACGGAGTAGCCAACAAATTTATCGAAAGGAACGAACACAAATAGTTTTCCTTTGTTAGTTTGTTTTGCAACAGCTGCTTGGCGCGTTTTGATTTGTCATTTATCCGGGATCGTGTTGTGTTGCTGAATCAAGGGAACAATACTTTGACCAGTCTGCCTGAAGATGCCGTGTTCAGGGCTGCTGAGAGGAGGAGGAACTGGTGGCAGAGACGGGGTTTATTGATAGGCATAACCTTACAATTAAAGGATATTTCTTGTGACTGTAATAAAAACGGAAATATCTCTTAATTGTATGGTTAAGTCCGTCAAAGGCGCAGAGGAGAAACTTTCAGCACCACCAGCAGTGGATAGCGCTTTCACTCCTACATGTTAAAATAAACCAGTAGCACCAAAGGCGGCAGCATCCCCATTCTTGTGTGTTTATTTATGTTTCTTGTTGGTAGCAACATATGCTTAGGGGAAATAATCTATTCCACTGCATCACATGCTCTTTAATCTGTTCTTAATTTTCGTGTTTTCGTGTGCCAAGGTGTCTGCAAAGTTTTTGCAACGCCACACACTGCCCCTACTGGACACTTACTGCAGATACTGTAGGTTTTGGAGCTCAAATTGTTCCATTTTCTGTCATTTACATAAAAAGGGTAAGAAGCTGAAAAGGCTTTTTCAAAAACATACAGCTGTTCATATTACACTGTTATATTAGTCTATTATCTTCAAAGTGGCAATACGAGTATATATGTCTGTGAATATAACAGTAAGCAGCTTGTTAAGACAAGATGGAACATAATGTGAGGATGAATTATTACCATTTAGACCCAGTGACAGGTCTAACACAACAGATGAATTTAGTCTCAGAGATTTACTTCTAGATTTTGGTTTTTAGCTGAAAGGAATCCAAAACAGCATTAAACATTTATTTGATCCCAATAGAGGATAAAAATCTCTTTAATTTTACTAGATGCTGGGATAAATTATTAATTTTACTGTAGACCATGCCACAAACAGGTCTTTGCATTTTTTTCAGATCTGACTTTTTCCATCCTCTCTTGTTCTGGCACACAAGATGTGCACAACATTTAAAAGGCATTTAATCAGATTAAAAAATAGAAAGTACACTAAAAATCTCTGTAGCTTTTTTCCACACATAGGAAGATTGAGCGAGAGAGAAGAAAAAGGAAACTCACATAATCCGAATCCAACAAAATCAATGTCCTAAATATGACATTAATAACAAGGTTATCTGGAATCAGTAGAATCTGATTTTTTTTTTTGCTCCTGATATGCATATAAACTTTCATAGTACAAGCTTGGGTTCTGCTCTTGGTGAAGATACTGTAAGTTGAATGTCTTACATACAAATGATTACCAGCCAAGAATCTGCAAACAGGATGTGTAAAAAAAAAAAAAAAAAAAAAAAAAGGAAATTACTGAACTTTCTGGGCTATGAAATGGATATATTTCTACATCTGTCATTCAAAATATTGTAAAAGAGCTACGTTTTTCATCATGTAAAACTATCATAAATGTGATATTACATCATTTCTGTCAATTTGTCAAACAGTTCTAGTTGTGTAGTATAAAGAGGTGGATGGTGGCTGTTATATTGTGAACTGGTAAACTGAAGTATAAAGTTTGAGTCCAGCAACTTTTTACTTTTATTCTTTGTCGTCAGTCACTCAGAAAAAAAAGGGTTTTGTGTTCTTGCTTCCTTTCGCCACAACAAAACAAAACAAAACAAAACAAAACAAAACAAAAAAAACCCCACAACAACAACAACAAAAAAGAAAAAAAGAAATGGGTCTAAATGGGTCCGAGTCTGCGTGTTCATGGTTGTTTGCCTCTGTATTAGCCCTATGATAGATGGGTGACATGGTAGGTGTATTCCCACCTCCTGCACAGCCCTGAATAGGACAAAGCAGGTAGAGAAAATTGATCAATGATTGGGGATTAAAACAGGCAAGAGGCATTTTTTTTGTCATTTTTGTCATGTAGGCAAATGTCTATTATGTAATTTCTTGAGCGACTGGCAGCGTTATCATATGCTGCTGGCATGTTCGAAATAATCTATACTGTCTATCATTTATCATCTGCATATAGGCTGTATTTTTATGTCTACAAAGGTGAGATTCATGCAATAATAGGTACACATCTGACAGCAAGAATACATTTGTCATGGAATCAGTAGATAATTGCAGTTTTTGGGGTTTATTATACCTTTGACTTCTACATAGTCTATGGTGCCTTTACCGGTGTTGTTTCATGCACATCTATGGGTGTCAACATAATTTAATCTCACATGTGCGACAGTCACCGACACATTGGCGGTTAGGTCACGGCTGCTCCCAGCAGTGAAGGTGGAATTTCACACAGACCCGAGTCATTAATGTTTATGGCTGTGAGCAATGGAGTGCAAAGGAAAGACATACTTTTGCTCCTCCTTTTTGGAGCAAGGCCAAAGTGTGAATTTAGATGAAGTGAAGCTGTCGTATTCAGAGTTTCAATGTAAAAACTGCTTCAAGAGAAGCCAAAACCCTACAGCACAACTCTTCCTTCATGTCGTTGTGTTATGGGCCCTCTCTTCCTTCTGATGAGTCCCTTTTCGCTATTCAAACTTATGCTGCTGTTGAACGCATAGCTTGGGGCTGTGCACGCAGCTACTTGTGAAATAATTGCTGTTTACAGTGTAATATACATGCTTTGCTTTTGTGTAGCTGGTCTCTGTCTACATTGATTTGCAGCACAATCACTGCTGAAGTAGATTCACTGAATTTGCTTTTGAGTCTAAAAATAGAAGTCTATTCAATGGCATGGTGTTTAAACAATACTAATGTGTAATTACTAGTTGTAGCTATTTTGCTTGCCTTCATCCATGTATATGCATTCAAGATTTAGTATTTACCATGTAAGCTTGAGCTAGATTACTTCATTAGCCCTTAGCCTAACACATTTGTGGTCAGCTGAAAGAATTGGACAGAATAATCTGTATGCAGTCAAATGTACTATATCTGAACATAATTAAACCATTAGCTGCAGCAGTCAGCAGTCAGTACATATACTCTATTATCAGCTAATGTATTACCATGCAGTGAAAGAAGCAGTGACTGTCATACGCATTTATAACATAATTACTATGCTACATTAGAAGGAGAATGTCTAGAAATCACAATCTGACATTTTGATTTGACTGAGGGGTTAGTCCATGCCTTTATGACCCTGGGTGTGGTCATAAGAAGCCCCTGCACCAATTTGGAGGAGGGTTAAATCTGAGACAAGTTGAAAATCCATTCATGTCAAGCAGAAATGTGCATGGAATAACAATAAGTGTCTGCAGTACAAGAGGTGAATAAGCAACGCTCCCTCTTCCAAATACGCAGCCTGAGGTAACATTATAGATTAATCATGTTATGGGAGAATAAGCACAACCTCCGTCACAGACTCAGAATTTCAATGAGTGAATTGTTGACTATCTGCAACATTATACATTTCAAATTTAAACTATGCTAAAGCTGAATAAAATATATATATCAGATAATAAAATGCACATATATGTGGTTATATGGGGAGAAAAAAAATAGCAGTGGTCGGATGGACGTGATGAAAATGCTAGCAAATAAAAGCCTGTCTGTGTCATGCTGGAGTCAAGAACTCTGACAGCTGCAACAAGAAATGTTTTAGGACTTTTTCGAACACAAAAAATAACTTTGGATTCAATCTTGGGTACTGATCCAGCCTTCGAGCATGGTGTTGAGGCTTATTATAATACAAAGCTGCTTTGGTAATGTAGTAGATTCACACAAGGACAAGGCCAGCTTTTGATGTGAAGCTTCTCAGAAACACACTTGTCTCTAAAAGATTGTGTCCAAAGCTTTCCATGGCTCGTTTTTTTTGTTATTATTTACACTGTGGCTCTAACATATTCCCTCAAAGATCATGTGAGCTTTTTGAAAGCAATGTGGGTACATTATACACAATCAGGGGGTTGCGTGATCAGCAAGGGTTTGAAAAATGCAAAAAAAAAAAAAAAAAAAAAAAAAAAAAAAAATATTTGTGTTTTCTTTTATCTTGTGATGGATTTATTGCATGAAATGAGTTTCTCATGTCTTGAGAAAATGAAAGGAAATGCTCTTCGGCTGGTACGTTTCCCTTTTCTCCCATCCTCCCTAACCACAATGCACCCCATCCACAACTTGGTGTTTATTCTGGCCTGTGAATGAATCATAAATCTACCATCTTTCTGTAAGAAGCAGGGGCTCTCTCATGGCTCAGACAAACCTCAGCCATGGGGCCTTCCACTGCACTGTTTTTTGTTTTTTTAAAAACCATTTTTCAACCTTTATTGATCCAAAACCCACCTGTAGCTTATTCTTTTCAGTCTTCACTCAGCCAGACAACCTGTGAGAGTCATGAGGAGCAATATTACACCGTGTCAGATGGTTCACAAATGCAATTAATCTTAAAGTTTCTTTACAGCCGTTTTCCTCCAGAGCAATGAAATCTCGGTTCATCTTATCTATAGGTGTGGATGGTTGACGTTTTTGACAGAGTGTGGCAGGTATTTGTGTTTGTGATGTGTTCAGCTGATAATCTTGCAGTCTCAACTGGGCTGAAATATATTCTAGTGTTTGAGCCCACCCCCGATTATACTACAAAATTGTCTGCTTTAAATAAAGTCTGCATGTTAGATGGACTTATACAAACATTTTTAATTTGATGAGCAAGGATTTTCTCAATTTTTCTTTGTTTTTATGTTTTATGATTTATTAGTATTCAATTCAGTTCATCTTTATATGTAAAGTGCCAATTCTTGACAAAAGTAATCTCAAGGCCCCTTACAGACATAATCAATTTAAGCCAATTGATTATGATCCAATAAAAACAAATACACATTAGTCCAGTTAGTGACTATGTTCATACAAGCTAATTCATAAAAATAATTGCCTAGCTAAGGAAAACCAACAGATTGCATAGAAAAAACCTCTAGCAAAACCTGGCTCAAGAAGGGCACCAATCTGCCTTGACCGGTTGGGAGTAGAGACTACAGGATAGTGAAATTAACAGGAACCACAATTTGAGCCAGGGATACTCACTGAAAGAGAAAAAAAAAAACACAAGTTAAAGATGCCAATAATGTAATAAACTTAAATAAGGAAAATAAAAATCATAGAGATGAGAATGATAGGACGTCCCCTGGAGTCTAACCCTATTAAAGAAAATAGAAAGGGATGGCTAAACCACCCCTAACTGTAAGATTTATGAAAAAGGTAAGTTTTAAGCTTAATTTTAAAAGGTAGAGAGGGTCTGCTTCCAGAGCCCAAACTGGGCACTGATTTCATAAGAGAGGAGCCCGATACCAGAAGCCTCTAACTTTCTATTCTACTTTTAAACACTGTAGAAGAACAAGTGTTCTGGGACTGTTTTGGTTGACATGCCACTGCACCATTGCATGGTTATTGGGGACAGTGCCTCTGGATTGGCAAACTGGGGTGGTGGTCACCCTTTTTTAAAAAAGGGGACCACAGGACCTGTTTCAACTATAGGGGGTTCAGATTTCTCAGTCTACCTAGTAAGATCAATTGTGTCCCCCACTGGGAGTATTTAGTACCGGACCCCCTTGTTGTTCGGTCCCAGTATGACTGGCAGTAAGTCTGATTAATTTAAGTGAGTGTTGCACTCCGTTAAGGCTGCTCTTTGCACCGATTCTGTTCATAACTTTTATGGACAGAATTTCTAGGCACAGCTGAGGTGTTGAGGGGATCCGGTTTGGTGACCTCTGGATCAGGTCTCTAGTTTTTACAGATCTTGTGGTCCTGTTAGATTCATCAGGCCATGATCTATCTCAAACACTCACTGAAGTGATTTGCAGCCTAGTGTGAGGTGGTTGGGAAATTGATCAGCAGCTCCAAATCCAGGTTCATGGTCCTCAGCCAGAAAAGGGTGGAGAGTCCTCTCCGGGTTGGGAATGACCTGCCTTAAGCAGAGGTTTTCAGGTAGCTCGGGTTCTTGTTCATGAGCAAGGAATTATTAGAACAGGACATCAACAGACGGATCGTTGCGTCTGCAGTGATGAATGCTCACCTATGGTTACCTGTGGGTAGTGACTGAAAGAATGAGCTCACAAATACAAGCGGATGAAATGACTTACTTTGTAATGGCCTGAGGTAGCACTGGAGGAGTGACAAGTAGTGGCTTAAATGCAAAGGAGAACAGGTGAGTTGCAAGGGTGTGATTACCAGGCACAGGTGGACCTAATAAGGAGATGTGGCAAACAGACCAAGTCATGACAATACTCTGCAGGGTGTCTGGATTCTCCCTTTAGAGATATGGTGAAAGGCTCTGTCATCCAGGAGGGGCTTGGAGTAGAGGCACGGCTCTTCTGCATTGAGAGCAACCACATGAGGTGGCTTGAACTTCTGTTAGTGTGCCTCCTGGTTGCCTCCCTGGGGTGGTTTCAGGGCATAGCCCACCGGGAGGAGGCCTCGGGAACATCCCAGAACACGCTGGAGGGACAACGCTTCTCAGCTAGCCTAGAAACGCCTCAGGATTCCCCCAGATTAGCTGGAAGAAGTGGCTGTGGAGAGGGAAGCCTGGTCTTCTCTGCTAAGGCTATTGCCTCCATGACCCAACCCTGGATAGGAGATGGAACATAAATGGATCGAACCACAAATAAACCTGAAGTCTGAGCCTTTTTAGCAGGGGGCCCAAGGCAATTGGCAAAGCACATAATGTATGTGGTTGTTTAAATTGTATTATTCTTGAAAAGCTGCAAAGGAATTAATTATGAAAAACAGTTTTTTTTTTTATTACAATACAGACTTATAATTCAGCATTACCTGGAAAATGCATCTTTGCCAGAAAGAATGTTTACAAATCATGCACCTCATCAGAACTGTTTAGCCATTTGTTTTGGGTGTCCTGAGCAACTCTATTGAACTGAGTGACATTGTCAGCTGCTTTGCTTGAAAGACAGGTTAATAGTTGATGGGTTTGATTAAAGGGGAACCAATTAACAGCAACACACAGAAATCTACTTGAAAAGAGGTATGTGGTGCAAATGAGAACATACCCAGGATGCATTGCACATGTGCAAGACATGTCACATCAGTGCAGAAGGGGGCAATATAATGAACATTTTACAGTGAAGTGGAAAGTTAAAGATTACAATATTAAAGATAAAAAATTACATGCTCAGGACATCATCAGGTCAAACAAACGCGGTCTTACTTATTCATGATTATCATATAAATTTGAAATGGGAGTAGCATGTGTGTGGTGTTAAACTTAATTGTTAGCGTTATGTCATCTCAGCTACTTGCCTTTTTATGTGCTTATTACCTATGTTGAACAGACAATAAGACTAAGCACTTTGATTAACAGGAAACCAATTCTACCAGTCAAATCGTCTCAACAAACAGAGCTTTTAATGTAAAAATCAACCGGCTGTTAAAATGTGTATTTTAAATTTGTTTTAAATCACAAGTCAATTTTTTTTTCTCAGAATGGAGTACTTCAATAATTATTTTCCCCTCTTCTTGATTATGAAATAAAAAAAAACTAACAAATTTGACGTTTCATTTAACATTTTAAGGCATATTTTAAAATAAAATTTTTAACTTGAATGAAATCTTTAGCATCAGGAATGTTTATTTTTTAAGAAAAAAGCCGAATAGGAGAGGCAATTCTATGGTTTTTACATTGATTGTAGTTTGCTGGCAGCTCTACAGGTGACACGCTGCTCGTAGTCATCATCTTTGTGGGGAAACAATGACAGCACCAATCTCACAATGTACTTTCAGACAGCACAGTCAGACTGACAGCAGAGTCTCTTCCAAACAATCACCAAATCTAGTCAAAGCTAATAATCATTACTCTGGAAAGCTAGGCTTAGTTAACTTAGTGTCTGCCTGTGTTTCCTGAAATTTCTCTTCATCCCTTTTCACTTTCTCTGAAGCTGTTCCCACATCACTCCTCTCTTATTTTCTTACTGCAACCTTCACAGATGTACTTGAAAGATCTTTCACTCTCTTATATTAGGTGGAAGCAGTAGAGTTGACAAGAGTTTTAGTATTCTGCTCAGCTCCTGGTTGTCTTTTAACACAGTGGGGTTCCTCCCTTCCCTTTGGCCCTCAAAACTACATTTATGAAGCTAAAGCCTTGGGTCTTATGATAAAATCTAACACAATAAAAGCTGCAAGCATGAAACTAAATTTGATTTCCTTATAGTGCTTCCTTCTCAACTACTTTGTTAAACTCATCTTGATACAGTTTCTATGCAGAGATGTCTCCTTGAAGCCAGTTAGAACTCAGCAGTGATTTATTTGCACCCTGGTAAATCTGTCAGCTCCATACTCTAAATATGCAAAGAATACCCCTCATTTCCTCATTTGAAGGTAGACATTATGTTAAAGCAAAAATCCCCAGAGTTATATTACTGAATTTCATTTTGGTAATTATCCTTCAAATTTGGGCTAAGTGACGGTGTATTGTGGTGGCATTTGATTAATTAGAATGGGATTTCACAGGCTTGGCTGAACCCTCCTAAATTAATTAATTGGCAGGTGATGTAGTCTAGTGTTGTGGACCTATTACATCAACTGTCACACTAAATTTATGACAAGGTGCCAAGTGATCCATTCATTGGCTCAAACATGATTTTTCTGCTGAGTTAAACCTTTTAGTATGTTAAATACAGGCTGTTAAAACTTAACAGTGAAACCAAAGTCATGAATATTCTGATATATGTACATTACTTTGCCATTGAATCTAAAGACAGGTTCAACTGTTCACTGAGAGGAGTTAAGTGCAGATAGATTTAAAATTGCACTTCATTCAGATACATACAATCACTTTTTTGACTTCTGAGCATGAGGTTCTGTAAATATATAAGCACAAGTATATAAACACACTCCTATAAAGCTGACAAATAAAGAGGCTAATATGTTGACTTTCCATCCAGAATGAAAATGGACAGTCAACATGGATAAAAACAGTTTGTGTTAGAAAAGTGAGGGCTTTGTTAAGATCAGAGGACTGCAGTTATGATTATTACAATAAAAGTGTCAGAGCAGCACAAGAGAACAACAGTCTCGTGTGTTGTTTATTGGCCTATCCATCCACTCTGACACACTCCCTCTGAGGGCTGATAGTGGCACCATGACAATAGAGCTCTTTCTAAGGAAAGCTTAATAAGAAACTCACAAAAATACTCAACTGTATGTTGTCTCCTTGAGGTTGTAATCCTTTGTATATGCCCCCTGCCCCTCTTTTTTGTTTATGACATCATGTAGCTGCATCCCTGCCTGGCAAATGCCCATGTTTTCCCAATTTCACACCATCAGTCTGTAACATGGGATTTTGTTTACACATTTGTAGGTTCATCTCAAACTGAGCTATCTTTTCAGTATAAAGATCAACACAGAGAAGCCTGGCTTCTATTGCTTCAGGCAGGAACTCCCATCTGAGGCATCTGTACCATTATCACTGGCAGTATGAGCAAACATAAGAGCCATGTCCTGCTCCTGGAAACGTTTGGAAACCCCACTCTTACTGCTCAGTCCCAGATCTCTCATGCCACTTGTCTTTGTCTAGGCAGCATCCAGTTAAAGACTGCAGTGTTGGCCGATAGGGGAGTGAAATAAGTTATTAAATTTTACAAGCAGCTGACTATAGTTTCCCTCTTAAGACAATGTGGTCCATCATTTCTTTATGGTTTTGTTTGGAATGGACTTGCTTTATTTTTAGCTTCATTTATCACACATTCAGCCATCAAACCAGACTCATAGGACCCAGATTAGCTACCAAAGATAAGAACATCCCTACGGAGTGATAGAACCTTGTCTTGTAAATTAAGGTCTGGTATTTGGTGTGTTACTGAAGCGTGCAATGCCATCAAAAGTTGTCAGGTCCTCAGGAAAAAAAGGCTGTGAAAGCATTCGAGTCTGGCATTGATTTAAAATAATTGCAGTTTTTTAAAAGACTTGTTCCATTGCAAGGAAAATCATCACAAGACACAGTTTGCATCTTTATGAACTGTACATGAATGACACTGGGTAGGTATCTCTATTTCCCTGTTTCAACAAACCTGATTCACATTAACAAGTCACTGAAGAGAGCTTGAAAAGCTGTTGGATCCATTTAATTTGAATCAGGTGTGACAGAACAGGGAAACATCGAAAACTTGCAGGACTGCAGATCTTGAGAATCTGAGTTGCCTAACTCTACCCTATACATTCATTTGCAATATAGTGTAACATGGAACAAAGGGGAGGCTAGTGTGTATTCTGTCAACAGAAGACAGGTGGAGTACACTGAGGACAGGTCTCAAGTTAATCAGTGACAACATGGAGACAAATATGAAACTTCATATTTATCGAAGAAGTTAAAACAACATATGAAAAGCTGAATTTCATGTTAAAATGTGATAGCAGCTATGTGTAGAAAAAAGAAAACAATGAATAGGGTAAACGAAAGATTTGGAAAAGTTTTGTAGATCATGAAAAGAAAAGGCATGTGACACAGTTCAAGAGCAACATAATCGGTTATTTAAAAGCCTCCAAGAGCGGATGAGTTTTTCAGAGGTAAATATGGAGATAAATCATTCACTCTGAAAACTTGTGTCTTGTCATGGAAATTCTTGTATATGTTCAGAAACATCTCTAAAAACCAATATCAGTTAGCACATATCTCTGCATTTATAAAAACAAATGAAAACTATCATAAAAAAATTTGCTATATACAAGATACAAAATTACTGGACAGCAGTGCCTCTTAGTTTAACAGACTAAAAAACAAAATGAATATTTAATTTCTAAGTTTATTTATAAAATCATAGATTCTGCATCTTAAAAAGAAGCAAGAAATTATCCAACTTGTTAGTAGCAGGCAAATATAACTAATTTGTGATGGTACCAATAATGTTAAACAATATGTATAGCTTTTGTAGTAATGTATACAGCCATTCTGTCAGTGTGTTCTTCACAGAGGGCCTTGCTTTTCATTAACGAACACAATGGCAAACATACCAATGGTCCACAGTTTTTTTTCAAACATGCTGCTAAATTCCACATTTAAAAATATGTAGGCTTTAAATGATTTGTAAGTCACTGAGTTCTGTTCAAGTTCCAACTTTTTGGACATAACTATGCTTGAAGTGAACCTGAAGTGACTTTGATTGGTGGCTTGTCAAAGTCACTTCAGGCTCAGTTCTGGATTTTCTATATGATGAACATTATTCATTTCTTACCAGGCTGTTAGCAACCTGGCAACTTTTTGTAGGAGCCTAACCAAGACAAGAGAACAACACATACAAACAACATTCTGATCAATCCTTTCTCCTGGAAAGAGGCATCACAGTTTTTGTAAGATTCAGTACACCTCAGTGTGAAGGACAAGAACATTTTGAGACAGATGAACAACACTAGGTGATACTCAGGCTTTCAGATGAAGGAATAACATATGTTTGTGAACTGCTTGAGTCATATGTCTCAAATGACAAATTGGAACAATGCATTTAGTCTCAGAAGCAGCATGTACAATGTTATCTTGCAAAATAATTTTTTTTCATGCTCTGGGTGATGCTGAAAATCTCAGCAAAAACACTGTCTGACGTGCAATCCATAGGATGTGTGGTTTGACAGCTTTTAGACCCATATGTTGTGTTCCCAGGGCACTTGCTCACACGGACTATAAAATAAGGGGCTTTTATGGAATAGCAGGTACATGAGCTAGCTACCTCAGATGATTGTGTAGGTTTTTCTCATTCTCATGAGTCACCTCTAAAACATCAATGTGTCTTTGCAGATTAATGTAAAAGGACACCATAACTTAAATTCACCACATGTAATGTATGTTATGTCATAATGTAAAAGTGATACCTGATGTCGATTGCACTCCTTTTCTAAGGTTTATCTGAGTTATAGGTGCTAAACTCATTTTGTTATATTGTCACATTTATTGCATGAAATACTAAAGGTGTGTATGACAAATGTATTAGATGGATGAAGGGGATTCTCATTTATCATATACTTTGGAAAATATGTCTTTCTCCACCTTTGAGTCCTGTGAGATAAACACTAATCTCATATTTATTGCCATTATCTTATACACTTTGTTGCAACAGGTGAAAATTAGCAGCTTTGTTAAGCTGAGCACCAAACATGTTTCCCTTTGCTGTCAATGGATTGCTGTGCATGTCCCTGTCAAATAAATAAATATTAAGTCTTGATGCTCTTGCAGATGACTGTAATGGAAAATTTATTCATATACCCTTATAGTTTGTAGGTTACACTTTGTATGTCTGTGTATTTAGATAAGAACTCCTTCTCACACCTTCCCCCCTCTCTCATCCCCTCAACAGATGTTGAGAGTTTAGTGAGCTTCCTCCTTTGCACCCTTCACTCCGTAACATTTGTTAACAGCTATGTGAGGAATTTAAAACAATGACCTCCTACTGTGATGTTATCAGCTCATGCCTGGTATATTAACTAAGCTCACTGGTATCTCCCCAGACTCACGCAGACAAACTCCTTTGACTGTGGGACTCTCATTGCTGATCAGCTCTTAATAAATAATACTTTGTTTGATTCTCACTTAGTGTGTGATCTTTGATAACTAAAAATTCCACAACAATTTGGCGTTGTCGGCAGGATATCTTGAGTGACTGACCGGAGGACCAGAACCCGTGATTGCGCATCCTGAAGGATACTTCAGCCCCTGGGTCAGCCTTAACCGACAGGGGACGGCGGAGGGACTCCGTTCAGGCACCACTGATATCCAGAACGAAGTCTGCATGTGGAGCAGCATCCAGAATCACACACGGTGAGAAGTTTTCATATCGGACTCCCATTTACTGCTCCTTTTCGCAGGGTCCCACTATCTTGTGAGGCAAGGTAGGTCACTATTCTACTGCGGTAGGGTAGAGTTAGTCCGGCACTGGAGTGAAAACTTCAGTGGTAATAAGAGGCGTTTTAGTAATTTTTGTGCCTGGGTTTGGACAACCCGAAAACAGAGAGAAAATCCAGCAGGAGACGTCCTAGCTGAAATGGGAAACACAGCTGTAACGGGGAAGGAGAGTAAATGGGACTCCCCAATATGTAACAAAGAAAAAAATAAATAAATAAATAAATAAAAGGGCCAAACAATAATATTTAAGGGTAAATATAAGTATGTCAAATAGGTGCACCTTATAAAATAACTAAAGAAGAAATAAATATATATTAAATAAAATAAGCGTATTGCTGAAGCATAAAAGGGAAGAATAATGAAACCAAATAATACGAAGATAACGAAAGGGTTAAAGTGTTAAAGTGTGTGGTTGGAGATTTCCCTCACATTCCGAAGCAGCAGACAGAGAGGACACGCTGCCGGTAAAAATGAAGCTCTGTCTAACAGTTTAAGTAGGATTGAGAAATCTCATGAAGAAATAAAATGGGGACTTTTAACAGTAAAAACTAAATTAGAAGGAGATGCTAAAATTACGTCTGGAAAAGATCCAGAAAAATGATCTGATCAGACTGAGGAAATGTTTTGCTCTGCTCCAGAATACTTAATACATACAGGGACACTTTCGGGTTGTAAAAACTGGTTGTTTGAAAAACCACAGTTTTTGAGTCTCAGCTGACTTGTATTTGCATTTATAAAATATTTTTATAAGACTTTCAGTCCTTTCAGTCCTTTCTTATGGACAATGCTTTAATTTTATTGTGTTCTTTCTACTTAATTTGTGTGTTCTTTAAACCTTGTCAAACATAAACAATTTTTACCTTAAAGGAAATTAGATACACACACTGAAGATTTATTTTTAGCTTTGTCAAATCTCTGAGAGAAAACACTTGCAACTTTCCTCAGACACATGCATAATCTTTGTAGGATAAATATTGACCCTATTTTCTTTTTCTTCTTTTCCTCCTTCCTCCGTCTCCGTCGGAGACACCCTCTCCTGAAGCTCACAGGCTGCATCCCTGACCCGACTCAGTTCTTCCACCGGGATAAAAGTCAGCAGAGACCCACTGATTATATATATATATATATATATATATAAAATTTCTATCACCACCATGTCCCACGAACTGATACGGATGCCCATATCTACCAACACCACCCGATGTTCTACAAGATTCAAGAGAAGAAACAAAGACATCTGATATCCAACATTTACCACCAGAATTCCTCTGCTTCTAGTTTCAAAGAGACTGAAACCAGATGTTTGATGGACGCGTAAACATCTGTTTTTGGATGGTAGGACACCATCCTCCACAACGCTCCTGATCATGCGTTTTGTTCAGAGGACAAGAAGACTGAACTGGGACAAGAAACTGACTGTGAGCTCTGTAGTCCAGCTCCGAGGTGGCGTGGCCGCTGGACTTTGAGGGGCGAACCGAGAGGTGGGTGCTGAAGACCCGAGGTTGGAAAACCATCCGGTTCTACTGACCAGAGAGAGAACATCCATGTGGTGAGAAGGGTCATTGGTCATAAAAATGAAAAGGCAGTTTGCCATCTGACTGATCCATGGCAGAGCTGACTCGGGGATGGAAGCAGTCATGTGACCAGTTAACACAATGATGGTGAGATTGTTCTGATTTCTTACCACAAATAATTAATGATTTAATTCAAAATCTTTATTGAAGTTAAGCAGATTACATCGTTTATGGAAAGAAAGTGTTAAAGAGTAAACAGAAGAAGCTTCACGTCTAGACATTTCACACACAAAAGACTAGTTCACAGCTGGAACTAGAGACACCTTTACATACACAAATACACGCACGCTCACTGCAACGAAGTACTTGCTTGCTACTGACATCACATAACATGAAATGATGAGCTACTAACCCTGTCTTGTTTGTTTTCATGATTTAGAAAGAACAGAACATGCTTAGCAAGCTGGTGGCAACAACCTTTCCTCAGTTATCCAACACTGATCGGCTCATTTATAGAGGAGAAGAAAATGAGTAAAACGGGATGAAAATAATGTTTTGTTTATTTTATCCCTTCAGATGCATTCTAATTGTTACTCACTGACACATGAAGTTATATTTTCTCCAGATTACCGTCTAACCGTTGACCCAAGATCAGATAAGATGGTATCTCTCTCATTACTACAGCTGAAGTAGTGAGAGTGAGTAAAACCTTCCTGCCAGAGGTGGAAATGTCAACATACTGATCCTTATGTACATTTCTGTAATACTGAATGGCAGTTTCCCTGCTTGGTTCTGTGTGATGATGCAAACTGCAAGTCCCCTGATTTCCTGAAAACCTTAAGTGTGTGCGTGAATTGCACCAAAACCGTTCATGTGTCTCTGGGTCCTAATTATTTTATTTTGTCTTTCACAAATGGCTTAGATTAGGGTTTTAGTACTCTTGGTACGGTATCTATAATCCATATTAAACAAGAATTGAATCTGAAACAGTTTTAAAGATACAAACTGAAAACATAATAGATTTATTTTTCAGTCAAGCAAACTAAAAATCTGAAATCTGTCTGAAAACAGATGAATCAATAAATAAATTGCTTAGAGGGAATTTCCTAAGACCTAAAGAAAATGCTGATGTATGAATTAAATTACGTTAAGGAGCTCCTCTATTAACTGTTATCAGATGTAACTGTATGCAAATTACTTTTAGTAGAACAAAGAAAACCTTAAAAAACTAAAACAACAAATGTTGAGGCAGATAAAATTACTTTTAGGTCATTGTTAGCTCTGCATTAAAACAGGAAAATGCACTATAAGATGACCAGAGATACCAGAAGAAAATTAAAACTTGTTTCATATTGGTCTGATATCCATGGATATTTTAAACTGATTCTCTTATACAAATAATAATAATGAAAAAAAGGGTTTTGTAAAAGACTAAAAGAGGAAAGCGCTGCTCGAGCAAATTTGGCTGATGATGGACACATCATTAAAAGAATTTTAATTGGGTTTACGTCCATATCATCTTGGAGTTGGAAGCATTAATAATAAAAATCTCCAAAACAATTAATGTTTTCCAAACAATTTCAAAATGAACTTTAAGGATCCTCATGAATGCAGGAAAATTGACCTGCTCTGATTTGGCCTTTCTGCGCAGAACAACTGACGTGACTTTGACAAAGTTTTCTGACTCTGACCTGACGACAAACCACTGATGGACTGATATTGAATGAACTTTTCTTCCAGCAGGTTCTTATCCAGGATTGTTTCCACAGAAGGCTGATTGCTGTTTTATAACGCTGTTAATTCTGCTGCCATTAACAGTTACACACATTTATTGTCATTGAAAAGCAGGTCTGATAATCTGTTTACAGGAGGAGGAGACGTCTACTCTACATCTCTTTTTGTAAAATATGTGTATGTGCATTTTGAAATCACAAATGATTTTGACCCTCATGACATTTTGGGATAAACTTTTACAGGTGGAGTGAAAATTATCACCATGTACACATGTGCTTATGCTGATGAGGATTGTTTTTACAGGGGGATGCCGGAACAGGCAACTTCAGTATTCAAGCATACAAGAATTTTAATGTTTTGTGTACAATTTCATGTTTTGTGTACAATTTCACTCTTATCTGGGATAATGTGACATATTAACAAAGATGGAAAGTATATCAGTTTTTTGGTAGATTGACTATTCCACCATGCACCTCTGGTTCTGCAGGTATTGTGCGCGCTACTGATGGACAACCCTGCCTTTATTATCATTCTTCCCTTGGTTTGCTAGGTTGTCACATGGGGTGGACCATGTGACAAAAGGGAGGTGGTATTCTCAATAACATCTCTGATTCCTTTTGAACAGAAAGTTCTTTCACAGGTACACAGTGTGAGTAAGGAAGGCCTGCCACGCCCAGCATCAGATCTGCTTCACTCCTTGGTTCCGGGAGATTGGATCTTGGTTCGAGAGACGAGAAGAAAGCACTGGCGGTCTAAAAGGTGGCTGGGTCCCTTCCAGGTCCTGTTGGTCACTCATACAGCCGTGAAGGTCGCTGAAAGGTCCACGTGGATTCACGCGTCCCACTGTAGAAGGTTTCAAAGTACCCCAACTCCAGCTGACCTCTCAACCACAGGGCAGAATAATCCCTGAGGTCAGCCCCGTGTGAGATAGTCCATTCTCCACGTGACAACATGAAGTACACCCAGGCTGCCGTGAGGGGATGGTCGTGCGTCATCCTCTTCATCCTTGTCGCCTTCCTCCTCTGATGCCTGGATCCAACCGGGCCTCGCCCAACACAACGCGCCCTAGCTTCGTCCCAACCCGCCAGATGACTGCAGGGGACAGAAGCACCCTCCTTGAGGAAGCACCACCGAGACGACCACACTCTTCAGCATCATGACAACACTGAATTTCCAGCAATACAAACTCCACATGTGTTTTATCCAGAACTATTTTTTTTTTTTTTTGTGAAACGGGACAGATGCACTATTCTCTTTAAGACACTCTAGTTTGTCAGCGTATTATTCCTGTCTCATGTATATCCTCACCTTGCCCCAAACGCTCTGACTCGTTCACCTTAAATTCTTGTGATTATTCCCTGACTGTTCTCTTTCTACAGAGTGAGACTTAGGAGTTGTTGTGTTTAAACATTACGGCCTTTTCCTGACCCCTTTTATCACCCCCATCCGTTAAACGCGGTATCTTCTCTCCACAGATGAAAGGATTTATGATGGCTTTGCCCTGGTGGGGGGTTGGGGAACTAGCATGGACTGTGGAAGATCTATCAATCTCTTTGGAAAATTTAACCTCTTTATGTGTGATTAATATGTTGCATTTTAATCAAAGGGGTGGATTGTAATGGAAAATTTATTCATATACCCTTATAGTTTGTAGGTTACACTTTGTATGTCTGTGTATTTAGATAAGAACTCCTTCTCACACCTTCCCCCCTCTCTCATCCCCTCAACAGATGTTGAGAGTTTAGTGAGCTTCCTCCTTTGCACCCTTCACTCCGTAACATTTGTTAACAGCTATGTGAGGAATTTAAAACAATGACCTCCTACTGTGATGTTATCAGCTCATGCCTGGTATATTAACTAAGCTCACTGGTATCTCCCCAGACTCACGCAGACAAACTCCTTTGACTGTGGGACTCTCATTGCTGATCAGCTCTTAATAAATAATACTTTGTTTGATTCTCACTTAGTGTGTGATCTTTGATAACTAAAAATTCCACAACATGACCAGCAGTGTATGATCACAAATGTAGACACCAGGTGGTCTGACTCTGTACATGATTCATGAATTTTTATAGTCTAGAGCAGGCATGTCAAACTGGTCCAGCAAAGGGCCGTGTGGCTGCAGGTTTTTGTTCCAACCAAGCAGCAGCACACCAGATTTGACTGATTCAATCAACTGATCTCAGTCTTCAGACAGCTGATTGGTCAAACTGTGTGCTCTTGGCTGGCTGGAACAAAAACCTGCAGCCACACGGCCCTTTGCTGGACCAGTTTGACATGCCTGGTCTAGAGCAAAGTGTGATTAATATCTATTACACATAAGTTGTTTGAAATGCAGTGATTGTGACAAAAATTCCTCTTCATCTTCAGGGGTTTTTGCTGAGAGTCCAGCCAGTCCTTCTTCATGGCCTTCTACACTGACCCAGCTACAGGGCCACATCATATATTTAATATGCCCCTGACAAAACCCAGAATCAGAATCGAAATGACCTGACATCCTGAAAGCCTGCTTCAGGTGCTAGTTGGACTTTAGAGTGTCCTCCAGCAGGGCTTGTCAAATAATAGCAGTCTCCGTTGTACTACAAATATTGCTTCCATATGCCAGGAGAAGGTTCCTCCAATTACTGCGCAGCCAGCAGATGTTGTAGACCCCACTACATTAGACTTTAATACTGCACCTCGGTGCAAAAGAATGCACACATGCCAGATCCATTTCCTCAACTGCAAGAATATCACTCCATAATTGTCCAAGTCACCTGGGAATCCAGTCCACTGGCTGAATGTTGTACTTAATAATAATTTAATAAAGTGTAGTACAATGGTATCTTTTATTATAAGAATTAGTTTTATTAAGACATCAAGGTTATATCCTGGTTAATAACACCTATCAGGCTCACCTGGATAATTCATCAGATCAGATTTACTGATTTAGTAAATACAATGTTGACATAGCTTTGTTACTATTACAGTTTCCTATCCTCAAACTGCATCCTTTTTAAGAGAACTATTTTATATTCTATGGCCAGTTGAAACTTCCTCGTGCAGTTTCCTCACATTTTCTGTAAAAACAGTCATGGCTGCTTTAACTTCTAAGCTTTTTTTCCTTGCAAGGCTCTTTGAAGAAAGATGCAACTCTCACCAACTGTCTTGTTTAGAATCTGGTTAATTCAGTACTGGTTGTGATCTTTGTCTGGGTCTAGAGGTGGAGGCCACAAGTTCAGGGGCTGCAAGATTTCCTTCTTCCTGACAGATTGCAGGTAGCATCCACTTTGACACAAGCGTAGTAAAAAGGTAATGAAATTTCTAGACCACCAATATGAACAGTCTCAACATCTGATAAGATATGCAAACTGAGAAGCGGTTTAAACATATCCCCTTGGCTCTTTCTTAGCACTCAGACATCTCACTTGCCACCTCCATTTGAGAAAATACATGCATATGGCCTGTTTTATCTATCTTCATGACTCACACGTTAAAAAGCTTATATACACACCCATATATGCTTTCATTGTTACCTTTGTATGACACACAGCCTTGTGTTTAGGGTGGCAGCATCATCACTGTGTCTCCAATAACTGTATAATAATATAATAACTTGCATGGTAGCTTCTGCCATCAGTGTGTGAATGGATGAATGTACATGTACATGTAAAAGCACTTTGGATAAAAGCGCTATATAAGTACAGGCCATTTACCAATTACCATGTATAGACAGTAAATATACAGTATTTTTGCCACCTGCTCCCCTTGTTACATTATGATATAGTGACTATGAAATATCCATCCAGTGTTTGAACAATGTTGCATACCTTTTATAAATCCCTGTTGGCAGAGTCTGACAGTGCCCCCTACCACCCCTTCCATCATACAGGGTCAACTCTTATTGTTGTAGAGGGCCAGTTGCTCAGCAGGTGTGTACTCCTGAATAGGAGGGTCCCCTTTTTTACTTTGTCAAAGGACTTTTACTGTTAGTTGCAAGTAATTTTTTTTTAGTCCTGGTTTTGTAGTTTTACAAAAGACTTACACAGACTGATACAATGTCTGAGCCTTGCACTTGTCCTCATGGGGAAAAACAACATTTGGAAAAAATGATTGGTTCAAATAATGCTCTTATCTTGTTCCCAGCACCATTTTGCTGCCACTGAAGTTCCTGCTGAAGCAAAAGGGGGTAAATAGTCTTGAAAAACATGAGAATGCCTTTATGATCTGCCACTCATAGGGATGAGTTATTTGACAGCACACATTTTTCTTTTACCAGCTTTCTTTCCTCACTTTGGCAGCACCAACAGTGTAAGTACACAGACTTAGTTTGGGAAAACCTAGGTCATAGTACAGATTAACACGGTACCCCTTGTAAGGATTCGTTATACCAGATCACCTGATGATACCCTGTATGCTGAACCTTCTTTATAGTACAGGCCCTAGGACTGGCTGTACCATCGTCATTGGCATAATTTCTTGATAAAAAGAAGTCTTAAAAAATCTAAATATCTAAACTTTTGCAGCTGTTTCTACAGTCAGAAATACTTTGCACAAATTTGATGCATGGAAAGCTTGCCAGGAAAGAAAACTACATGCTGTCCAAAAAGAACATTAGAGAGGAAAATACAGTATGCCGGCGAACATAAAAGGCAAATACTTTGGGCCTCATTTATAGAAAAGTTCTGATCAATCTTGACATTAAAAGTGAATTAATCATAAAAACACACAAAACTTTACTTTGACATAGAAAATATCCCCTTTAAGGAAAATTCAAGATACATTTTCCTCAGTTGTGTCATTTTTGCTCACTTTGTTCAGAGAGGTAGTAATACACTCCCAAGTTGTGTGTTTTACCATGATTGCAAAGCCACTATTTAGATAGATAGATTGGTTTTAATTTCTTTCACAGTCTCTTTGATCTTGTACCTAAAAAGGTTTTCTTCTCCAGTACATAGCTATTCCTGACTGAACTGTCCTGTCAGCTAAGGTTGATTTGACAATAATAGGTTGTAGGTGTGTAAATAACATTTGTAGAATCTGACTAAGCAAAGTTTTTATTCTGAACATCTTTTACGAATTGAATGTAAGCACCCCTCCTGTAATGACATTACAAATAAGTTTAAGCAGAAATCAATACGAGCATTTTTCTATACGAGGCCCCCAGTCTTTAATAATATTGTACTCTGGAAGGATAAATCAAAGATTGTGGTGGTTGACCACAGTGCTGAGCCATAAGACATGTCTGGTGCAGAATAAAGGCAGGTTTTCAGAGGAAGAACCTGATAGTGGCAGTGACACATGTCAGTGGACGTTTTTGAAGTTAACTCAGTCCCTCAGAGTCTGCGCAGCTTGCAGTCATTGATTAAACTTAAAGAATGTTTGAATGCAACATAAAGCAATCTGCATGTAAGTGGAAGGGGAAACTGGAAAAGAACTTTTTAAGAAGTGAATAAGTGATCTTAATCAAAAGATCAAACCCATCAAGGAAGGGTTCCAGAGGAAAAGAAAGCAATATTAATTGATTGTCAAAATAAAAGTCTTTAGTTAAATTCCAGTGGAGGGTCTCCTTAGAATTACAAAGTTATGTTACAGTTTGAGTAGCAACATTTTTGATATATATATATTAGTGCTGGGCAACGATTAAAAATTTTAATCGTGATTAATCACATGACAAGCTGGGATTAATTGCGATTAATCGCATTGTTAGGTGCAAAATGTATCTTTCCTTTAAAAGAAGGCCTACAGCTATATAAAGAAAATGCAGTAAATTTTGGTTTACTAACACTACATCAGGGGTCTCCAACCTGCGACTCTGGAGCTGCAAGTGTCTCTCTGGAACTTCCACAATGTCTCTAAATACGTGGCTAAAATATTTTTTAAATCTATCTTTCTTGTCATTAGGTTGGAAACCAGGGACTTTTTTTCTTTTACTTTACATCATTTTCCACCATTAAAAATATATCTATTAAGTTGCCTTTTTGCAAAGGTCTCATAACATTTGCAGCTCTAAACTAATTTTATTTAGCTGGCTGAGGGAAAAATGGCTCTTTGGATTGGAAAGGCTGCAGACCCCTGCACTAAACACATAAACAGATTTAGCAGCAGTTTTCTCTTTTAACAACGACAGTTAAAATATTTCTTCATATATATTTATAAAATCAAATATTTATGACAAAGAAGGATGAAATGTTCAAGATATACTAACTAAAAGGTAAAAAGTCAGCAGAATGAATTTAAAGCTGTGAAGCTGCTTCCTTCTAAACACAGAAGGAACAATATGTGATGAATATCAGCATCAGGTGAACAGACAGAAAGCAGGATTAGAATCTCACAACTTCTAGATGGTGAGGAGAGAAAAATATTCACAATATGCACAATAACTTCCATCCATGCACCTTCAGTGCTTCATTATCCAGATTTCTTGCCTATAATTTCTCTAACCTTTCATTCTTAGCTTGATTGTTTAGCCTAACACCTCTGCACCTGCAGCCTCTGCTACCGGGAGTTGAGGGGTTAACATCTTGTTTCCGGATGTAGCGTCAGATCTGTAAATGTAACTTTAAACATGTGTGGTATCCACAGAAAGTCCAGAATCTCATCTACCAGCTCAGTAAAACAATTTCTATGACCACCAAACACAGTTAAGACGACAATAATTAAAAGACCGGGTACACAAAGTCCGAAAAATATGTAAACACAGATGATGTCTCCCCATGAACACAAACAAATGACTCCTTTACTGGAACATATATATATATATATATATATATATATGTATATATATATATATATGTGTATGTATGTACATTCCTCAAGGTCTCTGTGCCACTGCATGATTCTGTGAATGTTTGCTGGTAATATTGTTAAGTGCTGTATTTAATGATGAACCATATTGTTTTCTCTCACACTAAGCAGGCATTAGACTGCAAAAACAGCCATGTCTTTAGTAAAGTAAAAAGCATAGATGAAAACAGCATGAGTATCAAAGGAAATACAGGAAAACAAAACTTTCTTGAAAAGTTAAACAAAGGCATATCAGATTAAATGAAGATATTTTAGTGCCCCTGCCACCTCAAAAATGTTTTTTGTTCCTTTATAAAGCTGCCAATCACACATGAGCCAAGGTTAGCCATGTATTTTTGTATAATTTCGGTTAAACGAATGCATATGGAACACAGGTGTTTAAAAAAACGTAGTATGTAACTGTGTTTTAAAGCAATGTAATAGAAAAGAGGCACAGACAGTGGTGGACAAAAGGCCAAGTTAAAATCTAATTCTGCTACAGGTGGAAGTGTAACTTTAAATGCCATAGAAGAAAAGTGCATTGACTGATGTCTGCTGCTGAATTATTCCATCTTTAAGTTGACTGAATGTTTAATTGATTAAAATCTGTCTCTTGACTTGTTTTTGTACACAAGCGTAACAACAGAAAGCATAAAAACTCTTAAATTAAAACAAGAAGAGCCATCTGGTGGGAAGGATAATTACTGGAATTAATGTGCATAACATACATGTTGACAGATAAAATGCTTTTCCTGCCTCCATAATGAGACACGGGATTTTGGTGAGTATCTGAAACATCAGAAGTATGGGAGAGATTGTGACAACTGTGAATGTATTGCTGTTAATAAAACAGATTTAAACATTGTGGAAGACCGCGGATCTCCTGTGTTTTTTGGAATACCCCAGGCGTTTTAATGGGGGGAAATATTTTGTCTCTGTGTCTGCTTTTGCTGTAGGCAACTTGTCTCTTGCTGATAGATAACAACATTTACTCACAATGAATATGACAGAGAAATTGTTTGTGTGTGTATTTATATTTTTTCTCCCTGGGGGAATATTTTATTCTAAAAGGGCCTCTGTGCTGTCGATTAAATTAGTCTAAAATCTGCTTTCACTGGACTGCTGTGACAACTGTTCAACTGACATTTTGAGGAACTAGATAAAAAAAAATCTGAGCTTTCAGTTTAAGCTACATGGTGCCACGGTGCTATTGATAACATGAAAAGGTTTTCAGTTGGCATTACAATTGCCAAAACCTGATTCAAAAGCTCACAAATAAAACTGATGTTTTTTCATTTTATCTTGATTTACACTGAAAACCATAAATAATTTAAGCTCATCAGAAAAAAAGATATTAAAGGACTGAACTAATATTCAGACATGTGCAGTTTGGAGTGTTAGAGTGCAAGGAAAGCAGTGTGTAAACAAATGTTGGTAGGCAGCAAGAAAAATGGGCTGCCTTTTTTAAAACTCTTTAAGGCTTCAACTCGTCACTTTTTGAACCTTGTTCTTAGCTGTATGAAAGATTCCACCAGCCTTTCATTGCGGGTGATAATGGATGGGTGTGCATGTGTGTGTGCAGCTCATATCGTGGGGAGAAAAATCAATTTACACAGCCACATTGTTTGGACTTGTCTTACTGTTGGACAAAGCCGAGCTGGTCATCTGGAAATTAATGCAAGATGGAGCTGTATGAAATTTTGTGAACATGTCTGTGATTGTGACTGTATCATCTCTCAGCAGCTGAATGGTTACTTCACTCTGCTGAGAATCACTGACAGAATCTTGACATCCACACCTTGCTCTGTGTAATTGGAACACTAAGGGATAAAGGCGGTTTGATGACACCTGTAGACAAGTTCTTATTACTTTAGCATATAAATACCTTTTCAGGAATTTCTCACTTTGCACTTGAACTAAGTCATAAATTTCAACCTTGTTTTGTGAGGGAGAGAAAACTGAATAGCACACCGAATGAATTAAAGTTACTCAGATTTCATTAAACAGGGTCAGTGATGACTGTCAATGTACCACATCAAAACTGTTTCTTCCCTCCTGAAATTGTAATAATAACATTCAATACTTGTGCAAACATTTAGAGCAAACACACAGTGAGCGATGCAATTTTTAAATATGTTCTTTGAATTGCAAAGATTTGGCCGTTCACTTTACAGACCTGAAGCAACCTTGTAGCGTTTTTCCCTGTCTAGTGCAGAGTGCTGTGATAGAATAGGTTACTGGGGCTGGTGCCTGTAGCCGTTCAGCTGTTACATAACTGGAGTGAAAGTGGGGTCATATTCCTGGTTTGTGCTTGATCGCCATAGACAGCATCTGGAGGCGCATCAGTAGAGAGCAGAGTGTCCAGTTTGGAGACCTCTGAACTGCTTCTCTGCTCCTTTAGGATGTGGTGTTGGCTTTAGCACACCGTGACACAGTGACATCCAACACGCACTGGGAGACTGAGAAGAGTGAAGCAAAATACAATGCTAAAGCAAAATATTTTGAATAAAAAACAAAAAACAAGACCTTGTCTTCCTCCCCAACTATGCCCATCTGGGGCCTATTCCCAGAGATTCTTAGTGCAAAGAGTTTCTCCTAGTGGCCAAATTCTAAGAAAATTTTGAGAATCACCTGAAAGATCAGGGAAGAGGACTTTTAAGTGGCCTAGGAGTTCCCTAAGCAAATGGCAGAATGGTGGATGGAAGAGATGGGAGATATATTCTCCAAACACTGGATGACAGTGAATTAATGAAATGCTACAGAATGGATCATGCAGGAATAATGTTTATGGTGGATCTCATTAGAGATGCACTTACTTCTCCAACCCAACGCCACAATGCAGTACCACCTGAAATGAAAGTCATCACAACAAATCTACTTTTCAAAAAACTTTTATACTCATTGACCAATTGAGCCAAAAGCAAATACTGTTCCTCTGTCCAGTTGGGCTTCCTTATTCTTTTCTTCTCCATTGCTGTTCACTGGTTTGTGGTAGATTTGAAAGCCAACAAACACTACTTCTTATAGGCTGGTCACCAATCACAGACATTGATGAAAGCTGAGTCATTTTATCCTCGTTAATACCAAATTGAGTTGAAATGTTTGAAGAGCAAAAATTACTAGCATGGCCATTAATATAAGCAAATGAATATAACTATCACTATGTGAATACTGTGCAAGTGGGCCTAAGTTTTCACACATTTTGTAGGATAATTTTAAAGTATAGCTTACTATTCATTTAACAGATATTTTCTTTTATGTGAAATATTACCTACAATTACACAGTGTTCATAAGATGAGATTCTATGGTTAAGTTTATCGGTTTGAGGGTCCATCCTTTTACCCATTATCACCAAAATTATATTTTTATCTAGGTTTTAGGATCAACCAATAACAGCTTTTGAAATGATGACTCATATCTAGCAACGGGGGTCAACCACACCTCCTCACTAAGATAGGAGTTGCTGCCCATTCCTTGTTCAGGAATCACTCCTAAACTAAGACTCCTTGCTAAGGATTTTTAGGTTAAGTTTAGAGCTCTCTGAGAGGATTCTCAGAATCTTTAGGACTACGAGCACAGGTTTATGGACTGTCAGGCATGCAGAGAATGTGGGATCTCTAGTGGTCATGAGAAGACCTGCATGTGAAAGGTAAAAATGGCATTTACAATGACAAAAGTCACATTGTAAAAAGAATGGACTGTAGGCACAACTATGTTTTTTCCTAAATCTAACAAAATTATGTTAGTGCCCAAAGCAAACCAGAATGTAACGTTTCATTGTGTTTTTTCTTTACAAAAAGCCATGGTTACCAGACAACTGTTATTTCAATAGTGATTAATGTGATCTATGTCACTGCAGTTGTAATTACTGTGATATTCCTTCAAAACATGATTGTTAGCACTAAACCCAACCAAGAACTGAGAAAAATGCTAAAGGGTTTTGTTGTTACATACAGAATTTATGTTAGTATCTGGAAAAAATAAATGACAGATCCAACCATTTTAGTTGGAGAAAGTCAGATTTGGAATGGACTAGTGATGAGGGACAGAATGTGTTAGTGATAAGAAAGTATTTCCCAGAATAGTCATGAGTGGGAATGATCTGGGAATTATCAATGTGTGTGTATGAAAGTGCCCTTAGATGGACTGGCATGTCATTTTACACAAAAAGGACTAGTTGAAAACAAAGTTTAAAAAAAACTGTCAAATACATATTGATAATACATATTTGAGGACAGTGGTAGCCTGATGGTTACAGAGGTAGTTTACCAGTAGAAGTAAACCACTCTGGGCTCCTGAGCAAGGCCCTTAGTCCCACCACTTCTTTTATTATTAATACACAGAAAGAGTTCTTGGGGAAACTATTTCCACAAAATATCAGTGAAATACAAGAAATGTAGGCTTTGTTCAACTAAGAGAGTTTTAAGTTTGTTCTTACAAGAAGAGAGGTTCTCTCAGTCAGGGGAGCCTGAAAAGTTAAAGATCTTTCTTTCATTTTTTAGTACGGCAAAATTTGAAAACAAGAAAACCTGGAGAAATGACATTTTAAGGAAAATTTACACTTAGCTATTTAGAGCTTTGTACATGACACAGAACATTTTCTGTACACAGAATTTTAATTGCTATTCTAAAATTTACAAAAAAAAAAAACAAAACAAAAAAACAAAAAACAAACAAAAAAAAAAAACAAAAAACAGTGAAGACAGGCCAGCAGAAGAAATGTGATCTTGCTTGGCAGCACTACAATAATCTGGCTGCAGCTTTTGATCAGCTGAAAGATTTTAAGGGAATTATTTGGACAACTGTCTGAACATGGTATTGCTGTATAGACTAGCCTAGATGTGAAAATTCAGGGACCAGTGTTTCAGCTTTAGTTATGGACAGGGTGCTCCTGACTTTGCCAGTAACTTACAGATGGAATAAAGCAGATGAAAGAAAGCTGTCCACACACCAGCTTAATATGAGAACTACAAGACAAGTACTGATGGAAAACTACTCTAAGGTTACTTATAGTATTATCTGAAGTAAAGGTAAGGCCATCTAGAATAATTATATGGTTGGATGAAGAATCTTTGAGGCCCTTTTGAGGCTAAAATGATGATGAATTCAAAGTAGATAATGACCAGGCATTTATGTCTTCAGGATAAATTTGTAATTTAGTAAGTGGTTAGTTTCTTGGCTTTTTTTCAATAGTGCTGGCCGTCATCAGTTCAACAATGAAAGTGTGTTTGATGTTTCCTGATTATATTGCTCTGAGGAAGCATGCAAAGAGTGAGCAGAATTGTTCATCATAATTAACTGATGTGTGTGGAAGACACACCATTCACAAACTGAAATATGCTAAGTAGCTATATAAACCAGTACAAAGCAGTATCCATCATCTGGACTCAATGTCCCAGTGTTTGCACGAAGATGTTTCATGGAGATCTAAAAGGACCAACTCAAAGAAAACCTTGTGTTACACTCCTCAGAAAAAACAAATAAATAAAAATAAAAACTCACTTGCACACACACACACACACACACACACAAAACAAACAAACAAACAATTCATTAGTGTGTACAGGTCTGTTTGGACAGCAACCACTTTTTATTCAGGCATGAAACCATCTTTAAGTTTGTGTATGTAATTAACTGTGTGGGAAGATTGTTCTACAGAATCGTGTCTTTGTTAGAGGGAAGACTGGCCAGATAAGGTTTTACATCTGGAAACACCACATTCCCCTCTTGCTGTTGGCCACGTCATCCTTCATGTTTTCCCTGATGGGGAGATATGAATTTTCTTACAGATGGAGCAGAGGAGTTATGAAGAATTTTTTTTTAATACGAAACAAATTTTGGAATATTTTATCATATTTATAAAACTATATATATATATATATATATATATATGATTTTAAAATGATGGTAAAGTGGAGTTGTTTTTTTTTTGTCATGACTTTTAAGTGCTCACTTGTCTAACGAATGTTATGACAAACATAAACATAAACATAAACATATGCTAATATGTTTAAAATGTCCAAAATTAAATTTTAATACATTAACAAGTTTTTTATATGACTTAAAACAAAGGTTTGAGTCCAGCGTGACCCCTGACATATTTGAATTCCACTCACACCCCAGGCTGATTCCTCAAGCAGCTGGCAAGCATCGGTGCACTGAATGATTTACAGCTAGATCGAAGACTGATTATGGTTCTTTGTTTTCTTAAGACAAAGAAAAATACAGCTAAGCTACACAAACAACAAAGAAAAATGGACCACTTCCTGTCAGTCACTGCCCAGCTATGAAAGGAGAAGTTAAGTGTTGCTGACAAAAGAGCTTGTTTTAAAGTGCAGATAACAAGAAAGATCACCAGTTAATTTTCTGAAATTGCATGATTTGCTGTGGATCAAGGTGTAGCATGGGTGGCATGTATATCTGTGTGAGTGTGGGTGGGGGGGATTGTGCTCACCCAATGCTCCATTCTTCCTCCTGTGTTATAATGCAAATGAGCTGTTTGAAAAAAACATCATGTTCTGAGTCAGAGACTTTGCAGCTTGTCTGCTGAGCAACTGAGGTTGCCAAGTGGACCTTGCAGAGTGCATGGCGCTGTACTAATCAGCATGTCCCTTATAACTAATGACATTCTGTATTTCTACACTTGCATGAAACATATTAGAGTGCAATATGTTCCTTTAACACAGCCCGTTTAACCAAGAAACACGTAACAAGGATGTTTGCATCTTCAAAATGTAGCAGTGTTACAATCCCTGGTTAGAAATTATGAAAAGACACACAAAACAACAGCTTGCAGATACAAGGCAGCATTATGTGATGTAAGGGAACTACAACCCATGTATATTAGAATGTGTTACCATACACTAACTCTATACATTTTTCTAATCCTAACATTTATGTTTAATTTCTTTGCATGTGTGAAGTAAAGTGAAGAATCACAAGTAAGAGTAAAGTAAAAGAAAAGGACAGTGAAAATGTTGAGTGAAGCCGGTTTTAAATTCAAACAGCTTGGTAGACAAAAATAGTCTTTTATGCTCCCTTAGGTATGTAAATAGGGACGTCCGTTTCAATCATTGTGATGTGTTGCCGTCCTCATACTTCCAAGCGTCTTTTCCTTTGCCATAGTTGTTTAGTGATTTCCTCCACTAGTGGGCAGTGCAGAGTTCAGAGTTCACTCCTGTGAATTAAAGGCAGTTTCATTCACCTGCTGGCGGTGGTAACGTGCCACTATAAACCCAACATGCCCTAATTTTTACAGTATTGTCCTTGTATTTATTCTTCTTCTGCTTTTTTCTCTTCTTCTTCTTCTTCTTCTTCTGTGGTTTGTTTTTTTTTCAGCTATTCTGCTCAGCACTGGCCCCTGCTTTATCCGGTGGTATGGACGAAATTACGCACATAACCGACACAGGAGACGGACGAAACTGTCTGCATATCTGTCGTCTGCGTTAAGTATAAATGGACCTTAACGTCTTTAACTCCTACCCTTTTATAAGTGTTTGTGGGCCAATCAACAGTGTGGAGTATGCACAATGTGATGTAGCAACCTCATCACATAATGAAATGCAGTGAGACGCGACTGTAGTGGAAGTCAAATTACACTCTTCAGAAGAGATTAATAAGACTGGAAAATCCAACACTTGTTTATGGGAGCTTATTCAGAGAAGAGCTCAATAAATGGAGCATGCCAAAACCATCAAGCCTTTAAACTATGAGGAAAAGCTTTAGAGAGATAGAAAAACAATTATTCATACTGTCCAAATTCATGCCGTGATTGCCACAGTTTCAGAAAATTAGTAAGCAAAACAAGTCAACCAGCTGGATCCAGGAAGCTTGATAGACAAGACACAGATTTCCAATCTGAGGGCAGTAAAGGGGAATAATTAGTGACTCTAACCTTCTCTGCTCCAGTGTCTCTGTGAGTAACAAAAGACAACAAAAGACTTGCAGAAGGCAGACAGGGGAGCCCAAAGACCTGGAATAACAAAGCAGAGTACTATACATAACTGGCAAGAAACAAAGGTGAAAAAAACAAGATGCAGGTCTGGAGGTTAGACAATGTTATGGCTCTGAAAAAAAAAGGAAATAAAAGAAACATCAAGGACTATTTACAGAGAGTTCTACCTAAAAGTTGGGTGGTAGTCAGTGATTGGTACCAAGTGTGAAGCAAAGACAAGAGGTAAAACTAACTGTAATAAACGATAGAGGCAAGGACAACCAAATAAACTGGAATACTAGATATTAAAAAAAATTCTAACTAGAGGAAAAAAATCCTGAGATGGTGTTGAATGTAAAGCGACAATGTTTTTTTTTTGTTTGTTTTTTTTTTGTTTTTTTGACTAAGCTGCTACATGTTTTGCATACAAAACAAAGAAAAAAAACTAGTTTTTAAACTGGTGTTCAAATTTGAACTTGATCAATTTCCAAAACTTTTATTTAAAATCTAATTCAAATGATGCATATGTGCCTTCTTAAATGAGAACCATGTTGGCACTTAACAAAGTGCAGTTGTGCAGTAATCGTGGTTGTCTCCTACAGCACCTAATGCCTTTGTAATACCCAGTTCTCCTAGAAGCTGATACCACCTACATTACATTAACTAAAGGGACCAATGCTATCCAGCAGTCTATTAGATATCAGACAAATAGGAAGGCAACAGAGAGTTTTTTATGTTCTTTTTCCTGCAGTGCTGAGGCTAGTGAGAGGAAGAGACTAACTCAGGAGGATTTTGACAAACCAGCAGTGAAATTATTATCTCCCACTTTCTACTATTGCATTCTGTCCTCTTGAACAACACATATATCACCACCACCTACAGACCTGGCAATTGAGAGAGAAAAGATGAACAGTCATGGAGCAGTTTTGTGATTTTCTATGTGCGTGCTGACAGCCCTTGCTTTTTCGTGAACATGCACATTTGTGTGCTTGTCTGCAGGAGAAGTCCATTATGCAGTAGCTGATCCCCTCCAGCAGCCAGATGGGCTGATCTCAGCATCACTGTCTCAGACTAGATTCCTTATATGGCGCTCAGCTCAGGGGCTCAGAGGAAAGATGGCCATGCGGTTGTCTGCTGATCACTGAGTCGATTTTGAGCCTCGTAATACTTTCAAAATCATCACTCCATTAGCAGAGAGAGAGGTGTAAATGTGGAGAGGGCTGGGGGATGGTGAGAAGCAGAAGTGACAAACTAGACAAAGCTTATTGATTTTTTCTTTAGAGATGATCATTTAGTGCAGTGGAGCATATTTTGTGTTTTTAGAGCTTTTGAATGATGGAGAATGCTATAGAGCAAAAACTATAAGGGCAGAGCAGCCCTAAACTGAAAAATAAAAACCATTTTCAGAGGTGTTCATATGAGACAAATTACAAATAAAACCACTGAGATTAATTACATTACTGTGTGACAACAATGAGTTTCTAAAAGGTCCATAACATTATCTGTAACGGATATTTCCTTTACAACACACTCATTAATTTCAATAGCTATTAACAAGCTAGTTTGCCATTTTATGATCTGTATTTATTTAGAAACACCAAATCATTACAAGCAATATTCCATACTTCATAAAATTTGAGAAATTACAGCATTAAAAGGCTTTTTTTATTGCATGAGACATTAGCCCCTGGATCATGCTAATTTGAAGTTTGGCATAGACTTGTAATGGGAAGTTTCTCACTTTGTAGATAATACCAATCTGTGAAGTGTCAAGGGCATTTAAAATGTACAATTTCAGCATTACACGGAGACGTACCACATTATGATGGGCCCCATCACTGCAGATAGACACATTGTTGCATTGGAAATTTCCCAGAGGGAGATTTTAGCCAGCTTAACAGATTATTAAAATAGAAATGACTTAAGCATTTAGAGCTGTCAGACCATATGATTAACTCTACATCCATTTCAAATCTGACTTTCCTTGTCAAAGCCAGTAACGAATGAAGGTACCAGGTGTGTGGTGGACAGCAGACAGGACTCAGTAGAGATAAGCAAAGTCTTGCCTTCTTGCCAAGGGACACTGGAAATTATGAAAGGACTCATGCATATTCTTATATCCCAGCTCCATCCTGAGAAGAGACAGCTATTGTAGTCTGACTAGTTGGAAACGACTCCAGGCCTTAAAATGCCCTACCACCAAGCCCCTCTGACAAGTGGTAATAAAACTGGATTTCATGGCTTTAAGGAGTAAGTACTGGTCAAGTAATTGTTCCGGTGGAGTCAACTCATTATTGATTTGCACACTCTGCACACACTTTTAAAAAATAGTGTGAATACACAAATAACCATGCAGACTTACCATATATTAATTATCCCACCTGCATGTTTACTCAAACACCCACAGACATTATTAATACTGTATTGCACCAAGTCACCCTTTATTAATCCTTGTATGATAACTGATGAAGTTTGTTGAAAAAGAACTTCATTTAAATGAATTTTTTTAGAAGAGTTTTAGATTATAAGATTAAAGCTATTGCACAAAATAATTATTTTCCTTTCATGTGTTGTGAGTATTTTACAAGATAAAAGATGCATTATTGAGGTGATACATTGTTGACAGTTGTCAAATGAAGCTCATGAATTAAACAGAATTAAATGTCACTTTAAATGTGTTTATGGATGTTTGTGTCAAAACTTCAAAAGCTGCAATTTTGAAGATCAGGAAACCACATTCCAGCATCACAGTAGAAGACAGAGAAGACCAATCCCCTTTTCTTTTTCTATTTTGGCTGAGGACTCTTTTGGTTAGAAAGGCAACAGTAGTAACAGAAAAGCTGAAGTGAAGGCTGAGAGGGCAGCTAAGTTGGAAATAGGACTGAGCAGCATTGCTAGAGCTTTGCAAGGCTACAACTAAGGAACTGTGGTGTTTTTAGTTGAAGGCTAATGCCAGAAATATGATTAAAATGTGGGTTGTTTAATGTTGTTATACAGATATGTTTTGTCAGTGTGGTTGCATTTGCTCATCATAACAATGTAAAATTCAGCAGTGCTGAAGCTGATGGGAATAGGATTTGTTTTTCTGCTATGAACATTTTGAAAAACGAATGTATATGCATTTGTAAATGTGCGTGTGTGTTCAGGTTCAAGGTTCAGGTTCAGGTTTCTTTACTTAAAACTAAGTAAATCTGTTTTGCAGAAAGATGACATTCATACATATATCTGGAACAAATGCAACATAGAAGAACTCTGTAAACCTAAAATACAAAGAAATAGAACAAATAAAACAACTTTTGTATAAATCCAACAAAAAGATTAATTTAAAAAACCTGAATAAATAAATAAATACATTACTTGTTGGCACAAAATACAGACATTTTTAGGACCATGTCTTTTTACTTTTACAGAGCAGAAAGCTCTTGATATCCTGAAGGCCGATGTTAAAGTGATGGTGGTCCTTAAACTTATAACCCTGTTCTTTATTTTTTGGCTAAAATCAAAGGGAAGAAAAACAACAATAAAAGCAATTAAAAACATTTGCAAGATCAAAATTAAATTCTACAAATACACACACACACACATATATATATATATATATATATATATATATATATATGTGTGTGTGTGTGTGTGTGTGTGTATGTGTATATAAATGTACACAGTACATTTTGCATACATATTTGAATTGATGAAAGTTTTTCCAACTTTAAAGTGGCAGTATATGTATATGTATTTGTATATGTAGTTGTATATGTATATGTATATGTATAGCAGGAATAGCTCACTGGATTAAAGTGGTAGATATTATCAAGCATTATCAAAATTATCAAGAAAGGGACATATGATGGAAAAAATACGGGAAAATGCTTTTTCTGTTTGTAAGAGCTTATATTTGGTTTTCTAAAAGGATACAAGGAAACAGAAGAAAGAAATTTCTTTCTTTGGGATTTTCTCTGAAAATATATAATCAGTGAACTTTTCAGATGTCAATGAAATTCTGCCATAGAACCATGTTAGAGCAAAATTTTCAGCTTTCTGATGTTTTAAAAATCTCCAAACAGCTTCAACTTCAAATGATGCTTCCTTTACTTTTGCCTTTCTACTTAGCCTTGAAAAACATAGTCTCACCAGCAGGTATATAGTAGCTCAAATAAAAATGAACAAATAATAACATACAAGCAAAGTATTTAATGATTTAAACCCCAACTAAGAAGTAATAAAAATGTAATTAGCTTGTCTTCCTTTGAATTTTTGCCAAGTAAAGGTCAGAAATTCCAATTTCCAATAACCTTCACCTAAAAAAACAATTTACAATCTTAGCCACTAAAATATTAAAGGAAACATGGTTTATAGAGCCATATGTGATGAAGGAATGTGATCAGAATTATTAACTGTTCTGTTATCCACTACATGAACATCCCATTACTCCAGCAGCACAACACCACATTATCTCAGATAAGATTTGCCAACAGACAAAGAGAATTTGAGGTGCAGTCGAAAGGTTAACTCCCAATGTTGTGAACAGACCTGTAAATTCATGTTTGAAAAGGGAGCTATTATACTGTTACTCTGCAGTGTTTTTAACCAGTGCATGTAGCAGACATTTGAGTTAGACATGAGGAATTATGTAAAGTTTATAAAAGAGCATATTATGACACCTTAAAAAAATGCAGGAATTTGTGTGGTGTTCGCTGTATTACTAGGTCTAAAGTAGTTTTTGTGTAAAACTAATTGGCTTTTAATATATTTTTTGGACCCCATGCAAAGACGGCAACATGCATACAGTCACCCCACCACACACATGCTCCACCATCTGCTACAAGTTTATATAATACAATTTCTCAGAGCAAATTGATATTCATCTTAGATTTTCAACCATAGTGAGATGAAAAGGCTCAAATAAGCAAGTTGCTCCGAGTAATACAGCAAACGATCAGCTACCACCAATTATTTTCAATGTGGCCAAAAATATAAATGTGGATTTGATTATATAAGTATTTAGTGTTGACCATAAGCATGGGAAAAGTATAATCCCTCATGGAATGTGTTTAACACTTCAGGCATTTATTTTAAAGGCTAGATAATTGGGATTTTTTCCATAAAAATAATTTAAAATGTTCTCATTTGCTGTGAGGGATAAAAGGAAGCTTCCCTATAAACAATCTGTCTCCTACATCAACAATGTCTTTGTCAAGTTTTTCTCCTTCAAAATAAGAGTTCTATGCCAGAATAACTCGGGTGCACCGTGTTGCTCTTTCCAACTTCCTGGTTCCTTAACCAATCATATGTGACTCCCCACGGTTGCCTAACAACAACAAGACAGCTTTTGGTATTTTATGTCGGCAAAAGAGCAGCAGCAGTGTTCAGGTATGGAAGCTAGTAAAAGAAGCGGACCAGAAATAGTTTCAGAAAAACCTAAAAAGCCTCACCATCCTGCTAAAAAAGCAAACGACCAAAAACGGAATAAAACGAGGATCAATATTGGAGAATCTTTTGCAAGGTGGAGGAGTCTGAGCTGGCAAAGTTAATCCTCAACAGATAAATATCGAAATTTTGCCTAAATTAACCAAAAAGTTTATCTTGATTTACAAAGATTTTAGTCTAATTTATTTCTCGGCACTCATTAAATGAATTTGTGTGGCTGTAAGGAATATATTAGAGGAGTAAATTGGTGGCCCGTCAGTTTACAACAACAAATGTAATGATGTTTGGGCCAAGTGAATATTGTGCGTGTCCTTATAAACTTGTGAAATTGCTATCAATTTAATTTAAGTGAGACTAAGGGAAAACAGCCGCTGCGTGGCATTTGTTGATTAATGTAGCTTTTGTTTACACTTTATTTTATGCTAACGTAAATTAGCGCGTGAAATTAGCGCTAGCATTGCAAAGCATAGCAACTTACTGTGTGTGTGAATCATCTTTGCTCCTCATCATGATGTTTGCTGGCGCTATGTTCTCCATCCTTCATAGACTGTATAAAAGAACCGTCCGCTCACAAACCGGCAACCTACGCGAAACTCTCCAAGGGGGAGGAGGGGAGGGGGAAGAACGCTCTCCGTGTTTTTCTTTTTCGACTGCAGTTCTGATTTGAAACACTAGGTGTCATTGCTACTTATTTTGCCTTTAATGTTGAAAGAGCTCATCATCAATAAATACATCTATATGTGTCTAAAACTCTTTATATGAGACACATAATAAAATTTCATCAGGTAATTAAGTTTTTAATCTAATCCCTTTGTAACTCTTTCAATCTTTGATACATTATAGTGTGTGTGCTTATGTATTAAGTTTGGAAAGAAATGTGCTAATCACTTTTAATTGTTTTCAGTCTGACTCTCCTATTAGTTACAACTGTGATGAGTAAATATCTGATGAAAATATCTGAGTAAACAGCCCTTCTAGATATATTTATAATAACAATTCTACAAATTCTTACCAGACAAGTTAATTTGCTGGGCCAAAACTAAGAGTGTTCATTATTTAAGTTCAAATGAAAGGTTAAAAAAAAATAATAATAATAAAAAAGAAAAAGCAAAGTAAACAGTTAAGTTTTAGTGTGCTCTCATGAAGCATTTTCAATATCAACCTTTATTAGGATCAGTGTCTGTGTGCAGCGCCATGTTCACTTGGGCATTGAACCACAGAGGCCTTTAAAATAAACATGAGACTGGGGAATAAAAATCGATGAAGTACCAGCACATAACAGTGATGAGGTTAAAGCAGCATGACTCACTGGGGTAAGAGAGGAGGCTGGGCACTAACCTCTGAGTCCACACATCAAACGCTCATTCACATTTTAGCCAGAGCCAAACCTCGGGAGGGCACAGCATGCAGACAGAAAAAGAAAGGGAGAGAGAAAGAAAAAAAGAGGTCAACATAGGCAGTGCGAAGAAGTAACACCCCAGTTAAAAAGACAGCAGTCATGTGTGGTGATAGGTTGAGTGGAAACCACTCAGAAGTTACATAAGTTGGCATTCTTAGCTGTCATCTCTCCTGGGTTAACAATTGAAAACTATCTTTGAACATGCTGGAAATACTGTACAAGCATCATGCTGAGAAGCAACAGATGTTGTACTGGCAAGAAGGCTAGTCCCTTTGGAGCCTCCATGTTTTAAATAGTCTGAGCTGAACAAGGATCCAGCTGATCCTCTCCAGCTCATGACATGCTTGCTTGAATCTCAGAGAAAAAATGTGAAGTATTCAGCAGATGAAATGTGGGGTGTTTTCATTTTTCTTTAACCATCTGTGGTTTGATATGTGACTTGGGAGTGGAGATTAAAGACTATGAACCGAATGCATCAGGAAAGCCGTCACTGGATCATAAGAGAAAAATAAGACCTGATTTTCACTCGGGGGATATTATCACAGCCAAGCTCAGCTGTAGTTCACTCTCCCTTCCTCTCAGATCACGACAAATATGTTAAAATCTAACCTTGAGCATGTAGCTTAAACAGGAATGGCTCCCTGCAGGACACTAAAGCAGCATACTTGACAGCATGTGTGTACATGTGTACTGCAGAGTCGTGCAATGCACTAAGGTTCAGTCACTGGGCTGGTGAATTATGACAGTGCTCTAAGCACTGTACTGCAAAGCAAGTTAGACTTTCTCAGTCTTTATTTGTGCCAACGGGCTCAACAAAACCTACAAGTCCAGTCAGAGATAATGAAAATTTATTTTCTTCTTTGGGGTCTGTGCATGTCCTTCATATATGATGGGTTATCTGTCTTTTTTTCTATAAAAAAACATGATGATCAGACATCACCTTGTTTTGTTCAAGGGAAACATTGGGTTGAATGGCTATAACAAAACACAAGATTAAATTTATGGGGGAAAAGTGCACAGTATTCATGTTCATATGCACCAAAATCTTCCAACTTTGTCAACTGGGTTTGTGTTCATGCTAATGTTAATACATGACTTCCCAGGCAGCCAATTAAACAGTGTGTTGTCCAAACACTTTCACTGGTACTCTATATAAGTGCTTTTAAAATAATATATTTAAGTCTCACCAATCATCTCTTAATAACCGGTTAAGGTAATTAATAATAACAGGTTAAGTTTAGGAAAAATTGTTGTTTTGTTTTTGATTTGTTGGTTTTTTTTCTAATATAAGACGTCAGGGGTATTTTATGTCATTGTCACCACTATTTTGAAATGTTCTCTGCTGACTTTGTAAAACAAACAAGTCAAATACAAGTGGTTTCAAAGGTTTTTGTAGTCTTTTCCGTTTGTTGCTATGACTAAAAACAAAGAGAATGCCTTCATTTTTAGAAAAATTTGCAACTTATCTTGCTCTGTGTGGTATAAGACATCAAAACAATATTGAAGGTGGTGTGCCAGATGTCAGCTTTAATAATGACAGGTGGGATAAGCATATAAGGAACTATTTCCTTATATAGCAACAGCTTTTATCTGTCACCATTATACCATGTAAGACTCTAAGTACTTTTGATATTTAAACGTTACCAGAAGGGCTGTTGATAAACAAAAAGTAGTTGTGATATTAAAATCACAACTGAAATTAAACCAAAGTAATGAATGACTGAAAACAGGAAACTGAAAGAAGTGTTGTGTAATTACAATTTACTTCTATTCACATAACATTCATAACACTTTCTACACTTAGAAGACAGAGAAGATTTGTAACTTTAATGCTTAAAATAGAGTTTAGTGCTTGAAATGTGTTGGTTTTTTATGGGTGTTGAGAATCTTTGATGAAACTCAATCATGCTTGTAGACTTAAGGATGTCCGAGGATTAATATGTATAAATCACTTTAGTTTTAGTTCCTAAAATAAATCTCAAATCCCAATTTTTTATCTGTGTGCTCAAGATAAAAAGCATATCTTTTTACATCTAAGACTGAATGCATGTTGTGGTGGAATATAATTCAGTTGCAGTTGTACACTTGTAGGTGCACAGCGTCTTTCAGTGCCTTTATAGAAATGACCATGTCTGAAGAAGTTACCATGGTGATCTGGCTGGTTTGCAGAACACTGAAAACTTTGGCTTTAGGCTCAACAAAGCTTGTTAAACCATTAATCTCAGCTCATAGCACACCATTCTGCTGTCCTTGAGCCAAGTTATGAACCTGAAGCTCTATATACTATAACCCTGACCTGCCAGAAGAGATAAAGCAAAATAATGTCTTTGTAGGGATCAATAACACATCACACATGGAGTATATAGTCTAAACATTGTTCAGTGGGTTTAGTATTTCAGTAGCTCTTTCGAGTTGCATCATACATTTCTGTTTAGGGACTCAAATGCTTTTAACATCCATCTATAAGTCTGATGTGACTCAATGCTTTTAATGTCTAAAAACTATTAAAACATATCAGTGTTCCTCATTGTTGAACTGCATCATGGTTTGTTTTAAATCTAACCCCATATACGCCCATTAGCTGCTAAAAATAATCCCAGGCGCACGACGTGTTTAATCATTTCAACTTCTGAAAACAGAAACCCACACATGCACTCTTCACTCTGAACAACTGCTTAAAAAACAACAGCATATTTTTGTGATTAATGTTTCAGTTGTACAGTTTAGGATTAAAAACAACACATCCTGTGGGAGTCAGAACAGCTGTTGCGATGGAGGGATGTGTTGCTGGGTTTGGCCTGTTCTTTGGATACAATGACAATAACAAAAATTTGAAATGTCATTGCCTCATCTTTGAGCATCCCTTCCCAAAAAGGCAGGAAAATAGTTAACACTTTACTTTGTGTAAGTAAAGTTTAATTAATGTGCACCATGTGAGACTAACAGACTATTTAACAAGCCTTCACAAAGCTTTGTTATTCAGGCAGAGTTTAACTGGCATCATTTATGATAATCTTTTCTAAACACCCACTTTCTGTGACATGCTTTTCTTAATTCTGAGGGTAATTTGAAAGGAAAACAGTAGATTTTACACATATACTATAAAGTTTAGCTAGCTGCCACACTAATAAGTCATAGCATTACTTTGAAGAAAAAAAACATCAGTCAAGGAAGTACATAAATGCATCACATGCACCCTCGCCATCATGTTCCTGTTAGTCTTTGGACATTGTTCAAGTTCAGGGAGGAATTCAGCTGAGGTCAGTCACAATGTGTGATGTGCATATATATGGATGTGTGGCTGTTTATGTGTTTGTTTGGTTGCTGCTATCTTTGCTGTGCAGCTCTGCATCCTCAGCTGCATTCGAGTTCACAACACTGCACTGCCACTCACCCAGAAGCCACCAGAAGAGAAGCCCCTTGTGCTGTAATGGTTTGTGGTATGTGACTGTGAGCATGCACACATGTGTCAGAAAAAAAAAAAGTGGAAAAATGGGACATTTGTTCAGCATTCTTATAAAATATGGCAACAACAACCCCAATTCCATATAAAAAGTTAAAATAAAATGCAGTCATTAACAATTCAACAAAAGAAACTTTTATTTACAAAAGTAGTTGAAAGTGACCTATTTAGCAGTTTCATGACAAATTTCTCACCTTGAATATGATGGCAGCAACATACCTTAAAAATATTTAGGGCAGGAGCAAAAAATGGGCAGAAAAGTGGGCGGATCGAGAAGAAAAGAGCAGGTGGAACATGTCAGCAACATGCAACAGCCATGTCAGTAAAATGATCACGTATAAAAAAAACAGGTTAGCAAACACTGAAACTACAAACTGTGTAGAAATTCTTTCTTTATCATAAGATTATTAAGAGTTTGAATATTCCACCATTTACAGTACATAATATCATCAAAAGATTCAGAAAATGTTTAACCAAGTCTGATCATATCCAATTGATAATGGATGTCCATGATCTTTGAGTTGTCCTTTCAAAGCTTTAAAACCAGGCACGATTCTCTCATGGAAATCAGTGCATGGACTCAAGAACACTTCCAGGATGATAATTACTGCACACACCCACAAACGCAGCTTGTGGAAAAAGCCATATGGGAACATAAAATCCAAACCATTTCCTGTAATTTAAAATGGACGGAGGCAAAGTGGAAAATAAATAAATAAATAAATGAATAAAACTCATTGGTAAAGAAATTTCAATTTAAAAGTCTTTTTGGAAATCATAGTATCATCTGCATTGGACTAAAGAGGAAAGGATTCATCTGTCTTTTTAATTACTGCCAGGGGTGGACAGGGACAAAAAAAAAAAAAAAAAATCCGCCATTTCATCCCAGACCAGCCCAAATATGATCATACACACCACAAATCTTTGCACTTCCTTGTAAATGAATGTGAACCGTGCAATTCCTTAAGAACCGTGCAATTCCTTAAAACTACTAAAACTACACAGTGAGTTAGTGGGAATTGGTAAAAGTTGATACATACATCCAAAAAATGTTGTTTATGAATAAAAAAAAATCTGTACTCCAGCATAGTGATGAATATTACTACTGTGTGTTTGAAGGAGAATAAAAACAGAAAGAGCAAACATGACAAATGATGCCTCAGATAAAAAACTGTTTCCAGATTAAACGTAGAAACAGTGTCTGTCTGCTCTTCTCTTCATATTTTTTCAACATAAAGATGCAGTCGGGTCCAGAATTATTGGAGTCTCTGGTAAAGACTCAAACAGCTGCTGATATGATGATATCTTTTTCAGCGTAAGCCTGGTTTATGTCAGCAAGACAATGTTAAACTGCACACTGCAGCTATTGCAACATTATGGCTTTGAAGGAGAAGCTGTGCTGGTCTGCCTGCTGATCAGACCTTTCAGCAGCTGAAAACATTTGGTGCATCATGAAACGCAAAATATGAAAAGAAGCTAGAATCCTATTTCAGAAAAAAGTGGACACAGTGAACATTCATCTTCTAGAGGTCCATCAGCTGGTCTCCTCAGTCCCTGGAGTGTTGTTCAATAAAGAGAAGGAGCTACACAGTGGAAACAATTTTACAAAAAATGCTGAGATGTGTTGCTTCCATTAAATTTAAGATCAGCTAATATTTTTCAGAAAACAACTAAATGTCTCACTTAACATGTATGTTATGTTTTCTACATTCTGCATTGAATAAATTACCGGTTTATTAGACATATGTATTCTGTGTTTTGAATGTTTGAATTTATATTTACATTTTACAGGTTTGTGCTAAAAGTGAATGAAGTTTTAAAAAGTGAGTTGTTTTTTCATCACATTCAAAGTGACACTCTCATGGCGGCTAATGTATAACCACCTGGCAGCTCATTTGCAGCAGATGAAGAGAAGACCTGTTTCCATGGACTACAGTGGAAATTTTCTACACAATCCTTGTGCTGCTTCATAGACTCAGATCATCCATCTATCAATTTTCTGTAATATACATACTTACTAGTCTGAAACCAATCTCAGCACCCACCAGGATTAGAGGCAACAACGTCCTCATCTTTTTAATAGGGTTCACACACAGAGAAACATTCTTACTCATAATACACCTTCAGAGTAATTTAGTCGGCAGCTCATCTAACCCACATATCTCTGGGCTGTGGGTGGAAACTGTGGAAACCTACACAGTAAAAGAACATGGTATAAATACAGTGAAATGGCTAATCAGTTCAGGAAACTTTTTTGTTGTGTAGAATGCCACTAGGTCAGGAACAGGGGGGGAAAAGTGATACAACAAAGGAAAACAAGTAAAACTGTAATCATAATGTCTGAGCACAAAGTAATAACAAGTTGAGGGACTAGGAGTAGCAGGAACAAAAGGTGAACATCTGTGGGAAATAGAGGTAGGTGTTAACAGTGGCTAATGTTGCCTGGTGCGACCAACCTCTACAAACAATGCTACAGAAGGTGCCTAAACCCTGGCAGGACGAGCATTATGGATACATAATAAGCTTCAAGGAAATAAGTCATATTTTGGATATTCTGTGTCATAATTCACTGTTTTTGTTCTTGTTTCATGTGTTTGGTTTTTCTTATGTTCGTGGTTTATGTTCTTGGCTTCTTGTATTTAGTCATGTTCAGTTCTGTGTTGCTCTTGGTTTCTGCTCATTGGTTCACCTGGTCTGGTTGTTCATTCACCTCCTCTGTGTCTAGTAAGTTTCTCTGTGTATTTATATTCTTTGGTTTCAGTCGTCCTTTGTCACATCATTCTGTCCTGTTTTCTTGCCCAGAATTGTGGTTAAGTATTGATTGTAACTATTCATCTTCCTACAAACAAAAATGAATAAAAAAAAACAAACAAATGGAGGTGGGAACCATGTGTTCAATTTGACACTATATGCCCCATATGGATACTTGCAGTATGCATGTTTACATACAAACATGCACAAACAATAAAAAGGTAGAAGACCAGTAATAAAAGTTCAGCAGGTCGGTTTTGGGAGCTGCAGAAGCAGCTTCATCCACACTGACACATCTGGCAGCCACACAGACTATAACCAAACCACTGATTGGTCTTTGTCACAGCAGAATTCATTAACTTTCATGGTCGAAGAACAAACTTGTTACAAACTGTATGACATTCATGGTGGCTCTGAGTCACTTAGCCACCATGACAGTATGTCAGTGAGCCATGGACCTGAAACTGAAGCAGCTTGATGGAATACAGCGATAACTCTTTGGTAGTCACACCTGCCCCTTTCCTGCTGTGCCATGTCAAAATATTCTTGTAACAAAAACGCCCGTGGCAAAGGATAGATAAAGCAGATGATGTTAATCAGCTGATGCAAGCATGACTTCATGGCTCAGAGCAGAAGGGTGATTTCAATGCCAATGAAAGAAAAAGCAGGCTTTTTACCGAGGTGGAAGTGGAAATCAGAATGATGGTTGCACACAAGTGACTCTGTAGCTGTTTCTTACACGATGACAACTAACAATCTACCACATCCCTGCAGCCCTCTCGAGAAAGCAAACACAAAAAGGTATGGGCTAAGCAGGAGTATGAAGGTAAACACATTTTAGAAAAAGTTTGAATCCTTCCAACATGTGCGCATTTTTCTTTCTACTATTGAGCAATGTCCCCTTTTCCCTTTTTTGTCGAAGACGCCTTTGAACCATACAAAATGTCTTCATGAGTTCTTTTTAAATCACATTCATGGCACAATATTTAAGAATTGTTTTAAAAACTTGCTTCTCAAATTAAAGAAAGCTATGATGATGTTTGATAATTACTTCAGTTAAGCTGATTTAGTTTTGTTTAGATGTTTGGATTATGTGATTTCTGTTTTCCCCACTACCTGTTTTATATTGTAATCGTTGGCCTTTGTCATTCCAGCTAGTTTTGCTGCATTAGCTTTACAACAGACTCCCACTCACCTCTTTTGTGTTAGTCATTCCCTCCCTCTGTGTAAATTCTAATCTGTTTTCTTTCTTCCTTGTCAAATCATTGTCTCACCACCTGTTTGTTTTAGTCTCATTCCATGGCGTCTATTTAGTTGTTTTGGCAAGCTTGTTTTTAATAAATCTACATCTCCTGGAGTTCCTGCCCTGCAGCGGCTTTAATTTTGTCCCATCAATTGAGTTATCCTCTCTGTTGCTCATCTGGCTGCCTCCTATGTGTTAATAAGACATAAAGTCTTAACCGAGTCAGATTTATTGATATTATATTTAATGTGACCCATGCAACGTTTTTAGATTACTATTAGCTAGATAATAAATGAAAGATTTTTGAGTAGCTCAGGACAACTTAGAGGCCTTCATGTTGATGTGTGAGGACAATAAAATCCTTGTATCCACTGAAAACAAGGCAGGAATAAACAAAGCTGCAGAGAGGAGCACACTTTTTAAACGGAAGTGACACACTTTATTTTAACAGCAGCTGAGGCTCAGGAGGGTCATTCACAAGTCAGGAGGTTGGTCTGATCCCTGGATTGCCCACACCACATGTCAGAAACCCCTGGACAAGACAATGAAACTCACATTGTGTTTGTTGGTAAGTGAATGTGTGTAATAGAGGAAAAACAGAGTGCAAGATGTAACTGTGTGGAAGTGTTGTATGAGCATCTGTGAAAGGGTAATTGTGGCTTGTAGTATTTAAGTCCTTTTAGTGGTTACCGAGATGAAAAAACTACAATAAATAGTGTGTTTGTTTTCTAACTTAAATTAAGAAATCTAATGAAAACTACTGGACAGTTTAATTAGAACTCTTGCTTAATTTAGCCAATTGTCTGCAGAGAATAAAGCTATGTGTGGACATGAAACTCCTGCTCTGATGTCTCATGTTAGTAAATCTGAGGGCTCTGACTTGAGAGGTTTCACTGGCTACTGTTTTTTCCTTTCCTGAATTACGTTCAAAGGTGCCACAATCGATACATGCATCAGTTGGGGTGAGTCAGTATTCTGTTGTGTTATCAGATTACACCAGTTCATCACTCTTGTGTGTAACCATCACGTTCTCAGCTTTCTGTTTAGCAAAGGCAGCATTTCTAATTTTACTCTTCATATAAATTGCATGTATAAATATTTTTTTATTGCTTGATGTGACTATTTATAAAGCATCACCAAGTACAGACAAAACTTCAATAGCTTAGACTGGATTCAACAACAGTCATTAGGGTAAAATTAACATGAAAAAATACATTCATAAATAAACAAAGTAACTGCCTCCAGCAATAATACTAAAGGGATGAGTTTTTTATTATGTCTGTAATAAATTGGGCTTTTTACAGATTCATTTTTAACATATTTGATCGAAGGGTTGGTTAAGTTCAATCTATTTAGACACTTAATGGATAAATATTGTCCATCAAACTAAAGGAACTTTTCACTAGACTGTGGTAGATCTACTTAACTTACCCAATTACCTATTCAGATTTCATAAATGCATAAATCCTAATACCACTGCCCATGAATTATTAACAAGTGCAGTTATTGACAATGTTTTTAAATTGGAAGTTTCCATCAACTCTCACACAGTAAACAGAAATCAGACATCTTTCCTTCGCATGCAGTGATTATCAGGTCCTAATCACTGCAGTGATGAGTCCTGCTAAATCACGTCAGTTGTATGGTTGTGTTACCTGAAATCACATAACATGCAGCAGACTGACAGGCTTACCAAATTTAACAAACTGATTTATGCACTGATTCATTCTATTTTGTATACTTTGAATTATTTATTTTACTTCCCTTAAGTCAGGTTTCAACAACATTGTAGTGTCAAAATATCTTTGTTTTCATTGCTTTTTATTATCTTCAGATAATTTACTTGATCAATAATACCAACTCTCCATGGTCCGATCGCCAGCTAGAAATACAGAAATAGGTTCAATAAACCAATCTTAAATTTAACCGATGTTAATTAGAATAGTTATACAATACCAACTTAATGACAAGTTTGTGAGCTGTGGAGGAACCTCCAAACTTGAAATTAGCAGTCCAGAAGAATTGTTAAAACATAATTGAGCAGTGTTGGTTCAGGCAGGCCAGTCAGTGAATTCCTTTCTATGCTTCCAGTCAGCAAATTTCAGACATAGTACCATGGCCAGATTGGGACCCATTTTTTAATCTTCCTGAGCTGCCGATTGGCTCCGTCTACACGGAGTGCTTGAAACTGCTTTAGCCTGCCTTAGCCTGCCTACCACTGCTGCTGCTGCCTCCTCTGCAAGTCACTTTGCAACCCCCACCCCACTCAGCTTCTCTTTTTCAAACTGTCAGCCTTAATCAACACCTGTTGTCACTGATGCTGCTCTTTTCTGTGTTTTCCTGGTGCTCTCACTGCCTCCGACATTCCCTGTTTGCACACAGAGGTCCCAGAACAGAACTGTGCTGCCAAATATAAATGACTATAAATTATAGCATAATTGTACATGTTTATTATGATCTTTTTTGACTAAAGTGGGTTAAACTGAAATTATGCTATCCTCACTGAGAGCTCATAATTAACTCCTTATTTTCTGGTTTTTCATTTGACAGGATGCCATTTTTTAAATTAAGAGTTAATCTCTGCCTGCTCCATGAAAGCTGCTCTGTTAATGTTCACTTCCATGCTGAGTTAATATAAATTGGTAGTTTACTGGTATTTTACACAACAGATTGAGACTGAGCTTAGGGAATATATACAAGAATGAAACCGGCTGAGTTAGATAGGGGATCCTGTGTGATTGTGTTTTAAACTGTTTTCCATTTTCTGTCATGAAGACTGAAAACGATCCAAATGCTGGTAATATGCAAGGGGGGAAAAAAAGCTAAACCAAAAACATGGCAGTGGCAGGTAGTCCACGAAGAGAAAATCCAAAACACAGAACAGATCAAGGCAGAAACCGAACTTGACTTAGGCTTTTGTTCACTTTTAATAGTCCTTGGTATGACTGGGGACTTGGTCAGTTGGGGGTTGATACATTCAGCTGGACCAAGTTTACTTTCACACTGCACATTGTTGAATTCACCAAACCTTTTGATTAAGATATTCCCTTCCACACCTGAAGGTGTTCTGCATAGAGAATTACCGAAGGAGAAGCCAAGACAAATAAACAATGGACTGGCTCATCTTAATGCAGGGCCACTTTTGTTTCTGCCACATACATTAGTTGTAGTCCACTTCCTGCATTTTGCTCACTTAAAGCTAACCGAGACCCACATTTTAACATGTAGGTGGATCAGAGTTCAGCTGCAGAACAAGACTTTTCAAACAAACCAACTAGGGTTCAATTAAGAAGGCTTGGTGTGAATGCATCCTTAAGGTAGAACAGAACAAAGCACAGCGACAACCAAATGCACCAAATAAAGCTGCTAGATCTGCATCAAATCCGGACCTTGGGAGTTTCCCTGCTGATTCAGGTAAAATAGATCTCCAACAGCTTGTTGTCAAGTTCTGCACAAGTCTGTTAATGACCCGTTCATTTGAATCAGGTGTATTGCTGCAGGGAAACAGCCAATATTTGCAGGACACCGGCCCTCGAGAACCAGAGTTGGCAATCCCTGTGCTGGAGTATTAACAGGGAGGTAATGACTGATCCAGAGGAAGTGGGTGGCATTCAGGAACCAGGTGCAACACAAGAGGCAAAAAATTGCACAAGGACTAAATAGTTTTGAAATCAAACAGGAAATTGTGTTGAAGCATGAAACATAAAGGGCAAAGATACTGTAAAAACTACAGAAAGATAAAAAGAACAAAATAGAAAAACCCTCCAACATCACATTTCTATCAAATCTTTAACAAAATGTTGTGAAAATAAAACACAAATTACTTTAGCACAATCGCCTATAGTATTTTGAGTAAAGCCACAACTTGATTTATCAGATCAGATCAACATCATGAAAAGTTGAACTACATTTATAAACTTAATCTTCAATAAGCATGCAGACTGTTAAGCCTCTTCGGTGTAATTTGACAGATTTATTAATTTATCTTTTGTCCTGTTTTCTAATTGGTGTCGGTTGGAAGAGTTGATTATTATTTTGTTGTTTGTGCCTTACAACATGAGCATAGCAGAATAAAAAAAGACTTTGAGGATGTGGTGAGAGGTTACTATGTGGGTGGAGCCAAATTACCATATTCATGAAACTTTATTCACTGAGCGAGGAAAAAAAATCCCTCCCATGCAATATTAATGCCAAGAGAGGGGATTTGCAGAAAAATTTACAAATATACAATCTTCAGAGACCATGATTAGTTTTTTGGGGTATACTGTCTGAGTAAGACAATGAGGTTCTGCAGTAAAAAAAAAAAAAAAAAAGAGTAAAGAGTAAAGAGTAAAAATGAAAACTTATGTGCTCTTTAATCCCATTTTCCTAAGGCAGATCAAAATGTGATCAAACACTTGAAAAAAAGAACCTTCATGGTTTATAACTTCATATGCGTGTGAGGAAAATATGGTAAAAATAAATAAATAAATAAATAAATGAAAAAGAAGTGAGAAAACTCAGTTCTTCTTTAAAGTATTGCCTTGGGCTCTTTGTTGCACAAAGTCTGCGTAGATTAAAAATGTTAGATTAGGTTTTCAATGCTGTGAAATATATTCTCATAAGCCGTGTCAGTGGAAACAGATCTTCACACAATGTTTTAAACAGTTTACAAAATAATGATGTAACACAAAATTTTCGAAAGACGAAGATTAGAATCTTTTTTAAAAGTCCTTCAAGACTTGATATGCATATAACTGAGAGATATATCTGTAGCTAAATTTTGTCATTAAAGGCTAAATAAGTAACATTTTTTTCTATAAATATAATTTAAAATGTTCTCATGTGCTGCTAGGGATAAAGGGAAGCTTCCCTAGAAACAATCTGTCTCTCTACATCACAAATGTCTTTGTCAAGCTTTTTCCCTTTCAAAATAAGAGTTATGTGACGGGATAGCTTGGGAGCACTGTGTAGCTCTTTCCTACTTCCTGGTTCCTTAACCAATCATATGCAAATCCCCAAGGTTGCCAAACAATAGCGCAGCATTTGGTGTTTTATGTTGGCAAAAGAGCAGCAGCCTGCAGGTATGGAAGCTAGTAAAAGAAATGGACCAGAAATAGTTTCAGAAAAACCTAAAAAGCCTTGGCATCCTGCTAAAAAATCATGATGTTTGCTGGCGCTATGTTCTCTGTCCTCCAGAGACTGTTAATAAAAGAGCTGTCCTCTCACAAACTGGCAACCTGCATGAAACTCTCTGAGGGGGAGGGTGGGGAAGGGAGGAACACATTAGGTGTCATTGTTACTGTTTTCAGCTTTAAATCTGTTAAGTTGTTATTGACTTTTCTTAAATCTTTTCTGGTAGTGCTGTTAGGAGCTACCAGATTTTGGTCAGAGATGTAAAGTCATAATTTAGAAATGTCTAAATCTTTACATCATATACTAAAAAAAATGTGATATCTGAGTCTGCCATGTTTTAAAAAATCTGCTGTTTGGAACAGCTTCTAGATGTTCTGTAATAATGTAGATCACAAGACTTTAGAAAGAATTTGTTAAAGACTAATGAAAAGGTTATTTTTGTTTCAAATCAGTGATAAGTTAACCTAAAATTGTGATCTCAGAAGTTTGTCCAGGCACTGCAGGCACCATAATTAGCCAAACCAGCAGGAACACAAGAAACATCAAAAAGACAACATCTCTTATGAGAATGTTTTTAAGCAGTCTAACATAAAAAAGAATGACTTCAGGCTTTAAGATGAACTGAAATATGTTTAAAAAGGAAATGAAAGGAAGCACAGTAGATTTAATATCAAGAACAAGAGAAAAGAGAAAAAATAAATAAATAAAAAAGAAAGCAAGACGTCGTGTTAGAGATGTTAGTGAGATAATAACACGTTTAAATTTTAATTTAAAAATTCCAAAATAATACACACCCTTTCTTGTTAAAATTGGGGATGTCTTCTTGTGCCATCAGATCAATCTAATTGTTATTGTAAGCAGTAATATGATTTAAGCACAGTCTGGCTGTTCACCGTTTCAGTGGCTGTATTTTCCTGGATGATGTCTAGTTGGAAGCCTTAAAGCAGAACTATTAAGCAGACTGTTTGATGTTTACCTTGAGATTTTTAATATATTCTTCTTTTTGACAAGGTTGCCGTGCCCACCAACAAGACCAAAAGAAAAGAATTCATTCCTATTATCATGCCTGACCATGTGGATGGCATTCATGGGTTAAATGTATATTATTTTATCTTTTTGTGTAAAAAAAAAGTACATGTTTATAGTAAAAATGTCAAAATATCTATCAATTCTATGAATAACTGAATTTTTCTGTATGAGTGTATCTTGGATACCAAGGTTAAGAAGAAGCACAAAAACTGAACTCCACTATAAAGAAAAATGCCGTATTGGGAATCTGCTGCTGTGAAATAAAACCTTTTATATAAAATCTACAGTTAAAATGAATATTTTATGGAATCAGAAAATTATTACTAATCAAATTCTCAAGGTGCACGCAGCATTTAAGGTGCTACTAAAAATACAAGAAAATAAAACAATAACTTGAAAACAGAAAGTAACACTGAATATGGGCATTTACATGAAAGAGAAAAATCAGCAGTTAAAAGAAGGGGATGGAAGTACATGTATGTATATACTTAGACACACATACATGTATAAATGTCTGCATAGTGTGGCAGTGGTTCATTTAATGGTCACTTAATTATCAGCTCAGTCCTGAGTGTGTGTCTGACCTACAAACCTGCAGTGGTATGGAAAGAAAGGAGGCTGTCTGCTCTCTGATTGGACAGTTTGATTAACCACCATCCAATCAGACAGTCTCATATGCAGTTTTGTGCTTTGCATCTGTGGACAGGATGTTTGCAAAAGAACTTCTATTATTTTCCACAAATACAAATCCTTTTTTACAACTGTGCAAACCCTTTTATGCACATTCACAAACTTGAATTTTTTGGGTAGATATTTTTTTGCAGGATGACAAACTAAAAGTATTTGCAAACATTAATTTACAGCTGCAAAATCTTTATGACTTTATATTTAGCCCATAGAGATGGGAGTTACTGTCCATGATTGCCAGCAGTTTAGCCAGCATTCTGACCCTACCACCTCCTCCAGAGAGGGGAGCTTGTGTTTTGCAGGGCAAATTGTATCTATGACAACAGTGTAATAACTCATGTCATTACTTAGAGTGAGGTATGGCTTGGAGTAATTCTTTAGATTTTACATTTTGATTAGTAGATTTATCTGATACTGAGGCTTTTTTTTGTACCACCTCGTCTAAGGTTCCATAGGAGTTAAACCCAAACTAAATGGTGTCTTAAAGACGCTGTAGTCTAATGATTAGAGTATAATTACAAATACATCATTACAGCAACAGATCCCACATAAATTTATACAACATATTTAACACACATGATTAAATGTGTGTTAAATATGATGATTTAATTCCAGATAATGATCACCAAAGATCCATAAAGATTATGGCAGCATCACCAATGTTTGTGGCAGCCTCCTTTTGCACAGACACTATAAATCACAGTGCAATCTTTTAATTGCTGCATTAACTATTTTTATGATTTTATCTTTATAAACATAATAATAAAGATGATCTTTCTCTGCTGCGACAGACTGGTGACCTGTCCAGGGTGTACCCTGCCTCTCACCTGCTAAAATGCTGGGATGGGCTCCAGCTCACCCGCGACCCGAAATGGAATAAGAGGTCAAGATAATGGATGGATGGATGGATCTTTCTCTGTATGGTTTTTAAAGGCTGAATAATTGGGATTTTTTTCCTTAAAAATAATTTAAAATGTTCTCATTTGCTGCTGGGGATAAAAGGAAGCTTCCCTATAAACAATCTGTCTCCTACATCAAGAATGTCTCTGTCAGGGTTTTCTCCTTCAAAATAAGAGTTCCGTGCCGGAATAACTTGGGTGCACCGTGTTGCTCTTTCCAACTTCCTGGTTCCTTAACCAATCATATGCGACTCGGCACTCATTAAATTAATTTGTGTGTGTACACTCAGCTTTAATGAGCATCACTCCTACAGCGGTTTTTCTAGTTAATTGATTTGTTGTCAAATCATCAGCACACCAATCACTATTTTGCAATGTTTAACAGAGAATTTATTTTATTTTTTTATAAAGATGATTTTTAATGTGCATAATTAGTTTTAAAAATGCCAGCACCAGTTATTGTGGACAACATCACACCTATAACATCTGCCTTTCATTCACTGCCCATGCTGACTGCAATACACGTGCATAATGAAACAATTTATTATGAAGACTCCCAGGTTAACCATTTGTCCTTTCTTACACAACAGGTATTGGAAGTTGTATGCAGATGTATATTTCATATTATATATTTAGCAAGTCTCTATCTCCTTAAAAATATAAGATGGCTGAGAAATTAAGCATCTGCATGCAAAATATGAAGTAAAAGTTTAAGATGAGTTCCTGAGTCATAGATCATTTGTAGTTAAACTGATTCCAGGGTGTTTTGACCTGCAGTGTTTTTGTTTTTACCTAATTAGATGTTGATTGGACAGTTGATTTACCATTATCACTCTCCATGACAGCAGTGCACTAAATAACTGAAACCCACATTCAGTTTGGATTACCATAATATGAAAACATGGGAATTAATAATAGCTACAAATGCATTGTGTTACTTACTCAACATAATTTATGTTCAGATCAGGCAGCATCAATATGTTTTAAGGCATCTATTTGTTTTTCCAACATGATTAATACTTTAGTGGTGGGGGGGAAAGGCCATTAGAGGAACTAGATCACACAAGCTCATTCAATGTCTGATTGTAAAGTCAGCTACAGGTCACCATTAAGGTCAAGAAAAAATCATAAGTGAGTGAGTATCCTTCTGAATCAGTGACATGTCATGTGTCTTAAAGACAGCCATAATATCAGTGCACAGTTAAATATTTTGCATCATTACACAGCTGCACTCCATAAAGACTAATATGTTATTGATTTTCTGTCAGACTTGTTATGTAGCCTTAATAAAAAAGCATTACAATAAGACAGTGAATTCTTGAGCAGTATGACATGCATTTACAAACACTGACATGTCTATTTTTTCTAATATAAAACACAAACTGAATGATTACTTCAAAAACAAGCATGGAGTTATTGTTTGTTTTAAGGGTTTGTATGTTAGCAGGTTTATGTTTTTTTCTTTTGTTGTTTGTTTGTTATTTTAACTCCCTTTCTTAATGTTACATGATGTAATAAAATCAAAGAAAAGGCAAGGTACTGGTGGTAACTATGAGGGCCTGTTCAGGTATGTGATCATCTACATGCATTTCACATCTCTGAGTTTTACAGAAATATGTAAAACAAAAAACAACAAAAACAAAAAAGATAAAAAAAAATCAACTTTAACAGCACAATACACAGAGGCAGCATGAAAAACATTAACTACACCAAGTAGCCTCAGCTTTATGACCTTCCTCATAGCAAACTGGGGGTGGGGGTGGGGTCTTTGTGTATTGTGCTTGTAATACAAATGCTATCACATTTCATCATATTGATATATGAAAGACCAGCTGAACATCTCTGACTATTCACTGTGTTTCTGTATAAATATCTGGGCAGGTGGCAGGTGGCAGAATAACACTTATGAGGAAACCAGGTTTTCTCCCAGCAGAACTTTGCATTGTAACAAGATGAGCTGGTACCATGAGCTGGTTTTAATGTTGGTGCTAATTGTGTATGTACCAGAACAGCAGAAGACACCAAACTTCTTCTGAAGTATTGCGGTTACCACAGTAACAAATCCCACCTCTTAGGTCCTGTGCACTAATGTTATGCCTCATCTTTACTTTTCTAGAGTGGTCAGGTCTCCATTTTATGTTGTTGCCCAGATAGCAAAAAATGCTCATTCTATATTGATTTAAGCTCAGACTGATTCATTCTTGGTTAAAAGGTAAATGTTGAAAATACTCCTGAATCAACATTATAAGCAGACTTAGATTGGTATAATATTGTGCTCTCATTTATGGCTATTCAAGGTTGTGTATTTCATGTCTTGTCTTTTTCATCTGCTGCTCTTCAGTTTGAATAGAGTCTGTCCCCCTGGCCTGATTTTACATTTCCAAAAAAATAAATCTGAGTATTACATTAATTTATTCTGTCGTTTTTTTTATTAAGATAAGTTCTTTGAAATAGCCTTTAATTGGTACGTTTTGTTTGGCTCCCTATTAAGGAAAATAAGTTTTAAACCTTGGCTGCATTTTAAATTGGTGGGGGACAAAACTACATTAAATGCCTTTTTGATGATAACTGAATTAACATAATTTCACAAACTTTACAATTTTAAATCAACCAACATGAAGCTCCAAATAACTTTTCAGATGAGAGTGGAATGAATATTAAAAATATATGCGTGAGTCAGTCAAATGAATGAATGAATGAACTTTCTAAAATACTGAAATCAACTATTGTAGTGCAGTACGCAAAGCTTGGAGCCGACTTAGGGAATTACTTTACATAATGTAGAAACTTTTTTAATAGTCTCTAAGGTACAAGTAAAACAAATTCATAGTATTGCATGGAAACATGTTCCATTGGTTCGGCATGGGGTGGGAAATTAACTTTAAACAAAGGGCCACATGAGAAACTGGGACAGTTGTGAGGGGTCATGCTACAGGGTGAGCCCAATTCACATAAATCTGCCAAATAAAAATGTAGCTAAATTTAAAATTTTAAACTAACTAAATAAAATTAAATAAAATCCCATCACTCTTATGAAATTAAATATGTGTCAAAATGCATGAGCTTGTAGATTTAATGTGAAAACGTGTAGAATACAATGTGTCAGGGTGAATGTGAGGCTGATATGAGAAGGACAGCCAAGGGGTTAATAAGTGACAGAGCTCACTTAAGAAGTTGTGCTTCCCCTGCCTCTGTGTATGATGTGTGTGTGCAGTTAGATCAGTTCAATAGCAGAGAAAAGAAGAAGAAATCTGGTCATTTTTCTGTGCACTTAAATGTCAAGTAAGGAGATCTTCTCTGATGACATGAATGACAAGGTGATAAAGTCATCATCAGAAAGGAGTGAAGCTCTCATGAGAATGTTTCATAACTGTGTCATTAGGAGAAAGCAACACAAAGAAAAGAGCTGGACCCAGAGAGACGAGGTCAGTCAGAGAGAAGCCGTTTGCTGAATTTTTAACAGCGTTATGAAATATGGAGCTCTTTCACAGTTACGATTATGAAATTGTAAAGAAAGCCATGCTTGTGTTGTGCTCCATAATGTGTTTGATTCTAACACCCATCAAATATTCTCACAGAAACACTGTGCAGCTTGTGCAGCTGGAGTTATACTCAGGGAGAAAACCTAAAACTTAGAGACAGCACATGGGATAGCTCTGAAATGGTAAATCCACTCATGCACTGATCTGCTTTTTATTTAACATCTAAGCAATTTGGTCAGTTAACATAAACACTGCGTCCATTGTCTTTCCTGTTGTTGTCATCTGCAGGTGTACGAGACAGGCAGACCTCATATCAGCATTAGTGTTATAAGCACGACACAGGCACTCTCTGCTGCAGCAAGTCACTGTGAGAGTTGAGTAGCTACCCAACTGCATCTTGTTTAGTGTGTGATGTAAATAACAATGACTTAAAATATCCAATTAGAGCAAAAATTACATCAAACAAACACAATTACAAATTGATTCTGTGGGTAAAATGCAGCCATTTTTCTATTGATGCTAACAAAGCACAAAACAAAACAAAAATAAATAAATAAAACAAAGCATTGCAGCATGTTGTTGTCATCTCCAGTGAAAATAGTACTATTTTGTTCGGATCCTGAAAGTCATCTTCTTTGCTCTTTGCATTCTTCAATGTTTTAGCATCACAACTAATTTCTTATGCACCTGCACATTAAAAACATTAAAGTGTAACTACACCCCCTACTTTTTGTGTAACTCCACCCACTGCATTTTGAAAAATGCAAGAAACTGCAAGGGTTGGGGTGGGAGATGTGTGGTGTTTAGGGGGTGGATCAGGAATACACAGGCAGAAATAAATGAATGACAAACAGCAGCCATTAGCAAGATGGAAAGCACTATTTGAGGTGGAAGACTTTTCCCTGCCAGAATCATCAGCTACACAAAACAAAGTGGTCCTGAACCGTATCAGGCTGAGCAAGTAGCACCGTTGCTCTGGTCTGTCAGCAGTTCCAGCAAGCTCTGGAAAGGTGTGGCAACTCGCAGCAGGTTGCGGCAGCTACCGGATGTGCTGCTGCAAGTTGCTGCTGCTATGATTTGAGCAGCAGATAAAGAATAAAGTCCAGGGTTACTTTTGCACCCCTCAAAGTAACAAATTTGTCCCATTGAAGGAATATTCAATTAGAAACTCTGAAAGAATAGAAGTCTGAAACTAGCAAATCTACTCCATATAAGTTCACATCTTTTCATATACGTTAGTGGGCGTGGTTTTTCTATTGGCAGATTTATACTCGTGCAACATCTGCATCTGGATTACTGCCCTAGGTGCTGCGCAGCTCTGCGCAGACCCGATGCACACCTCTTCCAGTCCTGATGTGCACCCCTGCTATGCAGATGGTTATGCAGAAGTACTCCCTCATGACTGGTCAGTTTGGGATTATCAGTTGATGAGAGGCGGATCAAATTATTTCTTTGTTTTCTTCCACAAGTTATTAAAGGCACTGAACCATACTGGACATCATTGTTGTTTCAAAACAGAAAATATGTACCGGAACTGAAGTGAACCATCAAAAGAACTACTACCTGATGAGTTTGCTGGCCAATACCACCTAGAGATGGGATTTATGGCTCTTTGAACGGAGCTAGATCTTGAGGAGCCATTCCTTTCAAAGAGCCATTCATAAGACTGGCTCGGTCTTACAATATCTTACAAAATTTCACAATATATAAGAATGATAAACAATCAAAATATGTATTATATAAAATCTACTATACAAGATAAAAAAAATTATAGGAAAAATATAGAATAAAAAAAAGGATAAACCTTATTTTAGTAATGTTTTGAAAAGAACTCACAGTATTTGTTTCAGAACAATGCTCTCTGGCCACAGATGCTTCACATGAATAGAGCGTGTTGGACATCAGACTTCTATAATGTCACAAATGTGATGAAGGCAGTGTGGAAAATTTGTATATAAAAAGAATGGCTCTTAAATGAGTGTGTCACAGCTGTGATTTGGTTCCCATCGTTCATTTAAAAGAGCCATTCAAAAGAATAGATTCGTTCATGAACGTCACATCTCTAAAACCCCCCCTGCTGCTGCAGACAGGAAAATACCCCATTGTAGATAACCTCTCTATGTCATGAAAAACATAACCTGGTTTTACCCTGTAGAGGGGGTTATGAGCAGTTTTTTTTTACCCACACAATCCTGTTTTTAAAATAAATTTAAAAAATCTAATTTTATCAACAGTATATGTGATTTACATCACAATTAAGTAATTTTGTATTTTACAGCTCAAAAAACACATTTTTGGCTGCACTACTGAAGTATCTGGTCCTGTGAATCAGTACTTGGACAGTAAAGGTTTTTGCAGCTTACTGTAATTTATCAATTAGACTTTGCTTGTATAACACTTTTCAAGAAATTTAAATGTATCACAAAGAGCTTTACAGAACTGAGGAATCCCCCACTGCATTCAGGACTAAAAATTTCAAGCAAGATGCATGCCAATGTCATTATTGGCCAAAACTGTTCTATAACAAGTTAGACAAATCCTTAGATTAATATGAATTACTCTGTGAGAGGCAATACAGATTCAGATCGAGCAGTTCAACATCAATGGTGTTAATTGATTCAGTTAAGGAAATTACAAATATTATAGATCAAAAACGTAATGCGTTATACATCTAAAAAATATTCAATAAATGTATACTAAGGGATCAGAAGCATAGAATTGCATATGTGACCAATTAAATTAGAGACAGGAAATAATTAGTAAAGTTGGGAGAGTACTGTATCAATGTTAATGCTTGGACATTGCATGTAGCTTCCTGTTGGGGTCCATAATAGGTTTGAAACTGTTTGGACTTTACATTAAAAGCAACAACAAAACTCAACCAACATTGAAGTGGGTGGCTCTCAGTAATGTCTTTCTCAGTATTACTTGTGACTTATCTGAGACACTCATCTTGGAGGAGAAGCTCGGTAACATTTTCTGAGAGCTAATGGTCACATCTCTTTGCAAAAATGAGGCAAACAAACATCTATCCTGTCTGTTATAACATGATAACAATTAAATAACAATTGATAACAAAAACAATTGTTCTCACAGATACATCCTTAAATACCAGAATACATCAGTAATCAAACTGAAGGGTTCAGCAAACAGCAAAAGCAAAGAGATTAAAACTCTACTTACTTCACAACATAACAGATGCATCAACCACCTCATTTAATTACATATGCTTTGTGTTCGCAGTCCTTTTGGAAAAGAAATATAATTGCTTATTATGATCCTATAGTAAACCCAGAAATTGGAATTCAGCAATTTGCTAAAACTTACAATACATTAGCTTTTTGATTAAAAAAATAAAAATCAGTTGCTAAATTATTGTGTATTGGATTCTAATTTAATACTTCTTGGTGGATATAAGTCCAATACTTAATCCCTTTTGGGTCTCTTTTAGCTCTGTATTCCTAAGAGAAATAATTTGTTCAGCTACTAAAAGCTCCACTGTGATCCCCCTATAATATTGTCTCACTGCTTAGTACATGGTGTACAGCCGATTTTACCTCTATTCAATCAGCTAAAATAGCCTAGAAAGCTCTGGAGTGCAAAGGGGAGCTGTAAATAAGAACTATATAGGTAATTCACACAGGTAACTCCTTTAATTTAGTTGCTCTTTGTGTAGTGTTCTGATTAATTTTCACTTTTTCTAAAATGCATTTTCTACTGTGAATTTGCAGTAATACACAAATGTAAAATGATTTCTACAAATGTTAAATATCCGTATAATGCTCGTAAACCCTCAGTCCACTCTGTGTTGGCAGTAACTGCTGAAAAAGGAATTTGCAACACTGATTTCACAAGCAAGTAATTTTTGCTTCATAATCTGATCTGAGTACTACTTTACTCCCAAAGGCACCATCCATCTCTGCCAGATGTGCATTGCCATAGGCAAAGTCATGTAAAGAAGTCTAATGTTTAGTGCCAGACTACGTATGTATTTTCCTTTTCTCTATATGCCAGATACACAGCCTAAAGCAAAACCTGGCTGAAACAATGCCTCCCTAGAGGCCAGCCAGTTATTGACTCCCCCTCATATATATCTGTTTGGGTAATATTTATTACCCCTATAAGTATAGAAAGGAACCAGCACCAATAACCTTTATCATCACCCTTACCCTTTATTCCTATTTATCCAACCAAAAGAATCCAATGGCTATTCCATTTTCTCTTTATTTGTTTTTAAAAGAAAAACTGTGCTTACAGTACATTTTGTAGAACTGGGTCATGTTGGTCAATAGTCAGTTAGCACATTTGGTCAAATTATGGCAAACAGCAATTTGCAACATTATAAATAGCAATTACCTTTCTGTGGTCTATCGGGACAAAAACAAAAAACAAAAGAAAAATAAAAAGAAAGGAGTTTATTGGAAGATGTGGTTTACAGACTAAAGCTGATTGAACTTACTGCTGGGGATTGTATCTTTAAACTGTTAAAGCCCTTTGTGTCTAAATCATTGACTTTAACTGATCCAAGAAAAAACAGAAGCCTTTACATTCAATGTGTTACCAGAATACACTGAGCAGCCAACAAACAAAGAGAGCAACATGGATGTTATTTGGTTCAGTGCAACACTCACTATTAAATTTCTATTGTTTGACTTTCTTTAGATGGTGAAAATTTACTTTACAGCTTCTCATTTGTTTTGAATTTAACTCCTCTCTTAGAATACACCAAACAATCTAAGTGACTGGCTGATTGGTCAAAGAAATGCAAGAGGACATCGAAGCAAAAAAGAAAAGGAGAAGGAGAAAGTGAGTTAAGCCACGAGTCAACATCAGAATGACTTTAACTGGCTGAAGAGAGCTTAGGGAAGAGACATGATGCAAAACAGATGCCAAACTAGCCTTCATTAGGAGGTACCACAGTGTGAAAATTTGCCTGAAAAAGTTCAGTAGTGCTTCTTTAAAAAATATACAAATATACAGTAACTATATATAGAATTCCTTTAAGGTTTGTAATCAGCAGCTAATAAACTGCATAACACTAACTGAGGTATGTAATTATAATCAGTCCCGTGTTGAAACTGATCATGTTTTGCTTATTATGTATATTTTCGGCCACAGGGAGACATTCCTTAAAATAATCTGTTCTTTATAATGATTAACTGATCCCAGGCTTGTTTTGCTGTGTAATTACACCATAGCAAAGACATGCACGTCTGTGTTCAACAGGCTATAAGAAATTCATGCTTTCAGTCTTCAGACTGCAGGAGCAGCTCAAATAACAGTATAAGTTCTTATGAACAGGCACAGGGAGAAGTGTAGAGAGCAACACTGTCAAAGCAAATCTAAAGTTGGTACATCAAAAAGAAGTGAAGTCACCGATGTATGAGGAAGCAGAAATGTCTGATGTTATGCAAATAGGTTAAAAAATATGTAGACAGCATGGTGTTCTTCAGTAGTACTGCTCACTAGGTCCTTTTATAATAATGATAATTACAGAGAAAATGAAGAACGAAGAATTAGTTAGAAACTTCCTATTTTTATGTGTTGGATCTTCTCCACATGATGTCTTTCATTTTTGCTTTAGATCATAGATGGTAACATTTTCAACAGCAAAAACAAGTTTCAGTTTTGATATAAGCCTAATAAAACGCATCCCTAGTCATGGTGGTGCTTCGGAAAACTTTCTCAAATCTTTAGTCATTAGACCAAAAAACCTTAAAGGTTTGTTTCTGAAGAAATTTAAAATGCTTGGATTTTGATGCTCTTTCATTTCATCTTCAAGTGGTATTATGCATTTTGGCCCCACAAGTGGTAATGACCCATGATGCCCTTTTCCGAAATCTGTTAATTCTTGCTAACATTTGGAAAATTAATCTGCAGTAGATGTGGGTTTTAAATTAATTACATCTTGGCTCAGCATCAATGGGAACAGAAAACCCAGATGCACAAATTCAATTTTACAAAGAAGACAGCAGCTGGGGCATAAACAGGCACATTTGCCTACAGAAACTCAAGTGTACAGACCATGATGTCCCATTCTGGTGTTCTGACACTAATAGTAAGAAGCCATGGAAAAAATAAACATAAGATATTGACTTGATCCAATTTTTCCTCCAAACCTATTGTGAAGAAAACTGTACTTTGTTGCGATTATCAGAAACAGTCTCTAGAAAACAGCATAATGCCATCTCTTCATCTTGTTTTAACTCTTTAATATTTTTTTTTAACTTTGCTTTGGAAACTAATATTATATTTAAAGCCAAAGGTCTTTGCACATATTTATTGTATAAAAGTCCATTCATACATGTTCACAACAAAATGTTACAGATGTAAAAAACTGTTGCTGAAGGGTTCTGAAGCTCAGAGAATGCTGTATATTGCCCTCTCTCTCATGCTATCACTGCACACCTCTGCCTCCTGCTTTTGAGGCTTTGAAACCAGAGCTTTATTGTCACAACTCATCTCCACTTCAAGATGTATTTTTTTGCACAAAAAGGTGTATGTGTGGCTCACATTGTTTGTTGGACTACTAAGTAGCTTTGGAAAATACACTGTGCGTCTATGTATTCTGTACATCTAAAAGACATCATGATAAGAAAAACTGACCTGATGTATGTTCATGTTTTAAAATTGCTCATGCATAAATGTGACAGACATGAGCTGAATTGTAAGAATGTACTGCAGCCCAAGGTGAATAAGCAATTCACTTTGCCAAGACTATCTATAACCTTCTTTTAAGCTCCAGTGCAAATGATTGAGAAAAATTGTATTAATTGCCTCCTGTTGTGTTTCCACAGGAACAAGGTTTTTACTTGACAAATGTTATAGTGCTGGATAGTCAATGCTTTATCTCCCTATATAACATAATTTCCATGCTAAAGCATGTAAATGCCATGAGGAATTTACCATATGCTTTATATGCATAATCTTGATTTTCAGATTTAGCTGAAGATGCAAAAATAAGAACAGATTAATGGCACAACAAAACAGATTTACCTCGACTTAGTAAGTGTCCTTGTATAAAGATGTGTGTTCTATCTGTATGAGGAGCTAGGACTCGATGTTTAAATGTCTATATGCACACACACATACAAAAAAAACATGCATCTTTTATCATCCACACACAAACTGATACTTACAAAGACAAAATCTGCAGCAGTGATGATGTGCATATGGCACCCATTCCTCACACCATTTTTAGAGTAAGTCAAGCCTGAACTGCATAAATGAGAGTCTACTTGATCTTATCGGGCCTGGTATTTATATACTGTCAACATGGCTGCTATGAATAGTTGCCACCATGTGTAATGGCTGTGCATTGGTGGCTGCTTTAACAGTGGCAGAGAACCTGTTGGTGTGTTTGTAATCCAATTTTTTTATGAATTCTTTGTCATGAATATACACCAGCGGCCACTTTATTAGCTACACACCCTCAACTGCTTGTTAACACAACTAATCCGCCAATCACATGGCTGCAACCCAGTGCAATTATGCATGTAGTCATGGTTAAGGTGATTTGCTGAACTTCAAAGCGAACATCAAAATGTGGAGATTTAATTGGCTTTGAACGTAGCATGGTTATTGGTGCCAGACGGACTGGTCTGAGTATTTCAGAAACTGCTGATATACTGGGATTTTCACACACAACCATCTCTAGACTTTACATTGAGTGGAACAAAAAAGAAATATCCAATGAGCAGCTGTTGTCTGGATGAAAATGTCTTGTTGATGTCAGAAGTCAGATGAGAATGGACAGACTGGTTAAAGATGATTGAAAGGCAACAGTAGCTTAAATAACTGGTGGGTACAACCAAAAACAAAAAAAATGCAGATGATCATCTCTAAATGCATAACATGTCCAACCTTGAAACAGATGGGCTCCAGCAGCACAAGACTACACCAGGTGCCACTTCTGTCAGCTAAGAACAGGGAACTGAGGCTACAATTCACACATTCACCAAAATTGGACACGAGAAGATATGATATGATTAGTCTTGATTTCCACTGCAACACTCAGATTTTGGCATAAACAACATGAAAGTATGGATCCATTCTGCCTTGCATCAACCTATTAGGCTGTTGGTGGCTTAATGGTATGGGATACTTTTTTGGCACCTTATTACCAGCTGAGCATAGTTTAAACACCACGGCCTACCTCAGTATTGTTACTGGCCATGTCCATCCACTTCCAGAAGGATAACGCATCATATCAAAACCTCTACTCACATCAAACTGGTCTCTTGAATTGGATAATGAGTTCCCTGTACTGACCTTCACAGTCACCAGTTCTCAATCCAATTGAGCACCTTTGAGATGTGATGAAACCAGAAAATTATCATGGATCTGCAACTGACAGATCTGCAGCAACTGTGTGATGCTATCATGTCAATATGGAGCAAAATCTCTGAGAAATGTTTATAACACTTTGTTCAATCTATGACACCAAGAATTAAGGTAGTTTAGAAGATAAAAAGGGTCCAACCTTGTATTAGCAAGGTGGACATTATTAAGTGGCTGTAAGTGTTGTTTCACTTCCTTTTGCATTCAGTATTTTTGTTCAAATTGTAATTTGAAACTGACCATAACATGATAGAGCATTTTTAAAACAAAATACATTTTGAGGGAGAAAAAAATGTTTGAAGACATTTGTACCTTTACATGAGCACAGAGTTGTAAAAACATAAGGGTGAGAAAAACCAAGCAAAATATAAACACGGTAAGTTTAGGGTCTCTGTGGTTACATTTATGGCTTAAAAAAAATTTGGTTCAACTTTAAGCGTTTGGGTCAATGGTTGCACAAAATCTTAAATATTTGGATTGGCTGGTGTATTGAACAATACAAAATAAATCTAACTCTATAAAGATAAATTTAATCCAGAGAGAAATGTAGAAATTGCACTCAACCAACAGGAATTGGTGTGTAGTTAGATGAATGTTACACAGTTCTAAAACATTCATTCATCAGCCTCATTGTGTTAAAGTTTATGCATAATACAGCATGCGGGGGGCTTCAACTAGTGTGTTGCATATGAAGTATCGAAGTGGTAAAACAGAATTAGTACTTCATCAAAAAGGGCGTGATGGTGCAACTCTAATAGTATAGGTGTCTAATAGCTGTTGTATTTCTGACTAATCCAATTAGCAGAAGAGTGAGTGGCAGTCATTTCTTCTTTACCTTCTGAATCCAAATACTCCACTTAACTCAATTAACTATATTTTCACTGTTTTGTCTGCTCAGTCCAGTGTCTGCGTCACAGTATTCATTATCACATAAACAGTCTGCAAGTCACCTCACTGTTCTCAAACACTGCCTTATTGTGTGGTTAAAACTATCTTCACATTTTCAGCACTCTTTGTCTTTGCCCCCTCCTACCCACCCACCCCAAGGCCAGTCATTATGCCCATTTTGTCGCCTGTCTTCTCTCGTGTGCTGCCTTCCCAAGTCCTAATAGAAAATTGCTTAAAAACACCACAGAAATAGGACAGGAGTATAGTGAGTCTGTAGCCTCAAGTATTCTATTCATGGCTATGATAACACTTCAGAGGGCTGTTATTAACATCATCATAACTCTTTGTCAGATGTGAGATCTTCAAAAGTAACATCACAGCAAGAGGATCTGACAAAGGTGCCAGGGGACAAAGATCTGCTCTGAATGAAACAGGAAACACTTTCTAAAGTTTTCATATGTCTGTGTTTGTGTGTTAGCGAAGCTGTGGTGATCCATGACAATGTTCATCATTCCCAGAGACTCAGCAGAGTGTACACAGCAGTTGTACTTGGAAAAAGTGTGTCTCTGTGAGTCCCGCTGTTGCTGTGGTAGCACAGGTGCATTAACAATGTAAAATCATGTGCTGCAAACGGGTCTCGGAAGTCTAGCAGGGCGATGGAAGTTAAAGTAGATGGCACTTACATCTAGTTGTTGCAAACATGCTTAAATTATCCTTCAAGCAAGAAATGCATTAAAGGCAAAATAAGTAGCAATGACACCTAGTGTTTCAAATCAGAACTGCAGTGGAAAAAGAAAAACACGGAGAGAGTTCTTCCCCCTCCCCTCCTCCCCCTTGGAGAGTTTAGCGTAGGTTGCCGGTTTGTGAGCGGACGGTTCTTTTATACAGTCTATGAAGGACGGAGAATATAGCGCCAGAAAACATCATGATGAGGAGCGAAGATGATTCACACACACAGTAAGTTGCTATGCTTTGCAATGCTAGTGCTAATTTCACTCGCTAATTTACGTCAGCATAAAATAGAGTGTAAGCAAAAGCTACATTAGTCAACAAATGCCACGCAGTTTTCCCTTAGTCTCACTTAATAAATTAATTTGAAAGTAATTTCATAAGTTTATAAGGACAAACACAGTATTCACTTGGCCCAAACATCATTACATTTGTTGTTGCCACCAATTTACTCCACTAATACATCCATACAGTTACACAAATTCATTTAATGAGTGTCGAGAAATATATTAGACTAAAATCTTTGTAAATCAAGATAAACTTTTCGGATGATTTAAGCAAAATTTCAATGTTTATCTGTCGAGGATAAACTTTGCCAGCTCAGACTCCTCCACCTTGCAAAAGATTCTCCAATATTGATCCTCGTTGTATTCAGTTTTTGGTCGTTTGCTTTTTTAGCAGGATGGTGAGGCTTTTTAGGTTTTTCTGAAACTATTTCTGGTCGCTTATTTTACTAGCTTCCATACCTGCACACTGCTGCTGCTCTTTTGCTGACATAAAATACCAAACGCTGCCTTGTTGTTGTTAGGCAACCGTGGGGAGTCACATTTGATTGGTTAAGGAACCAGGAAGTTGGAAAGAGCAACACGGTGCACCCAAGTTATTCCGGCACGGAACTCTTATTTTGAAGGAGAAAAACTTGGCAAAGACATTGTAGATGTAGGAGACAGATTGTTTATAGAGAAGCTTCCTTTTATCCCTCGCAGCAAATGAGAACACTTTAAATTATTTTTAAGGAAAAAATCCCAATTATTCATCCTTTAAAATGTAAAATATACTGAGCCAGTATTTGGTCACAAAGAAAAACAAAAACATCAACATCTGTGCTAAATGTCATGCAGCACCTCCTAAGTGAACATCTCTGGTGTTCATATAAATGTGAAATGACTAAAAATTCACACTTTATGTTGTGCAAAGTTTGGGCATAAGGTGGTGGTACCGACATGGTTATGCATCTGTTTAGCACTGTGTCTACACACAGCTGTGTAGGGTCGGAGTAAAAAAATAAATAAATAAAATAAAGACCTGAGAACTTGTTTCTGGCCAGCCTAATCTTAAAGCAATGCATTTATCAGGGGCTTTGGTCATCTCAGTAAAAACAAGGTTGCAGGTTTTTGAAAACCAAAAAACAGAAAGAAAGAAACAAAGCAAAACAACAAATGATAAACTAACATACTGCCTGACATGTTTCATATCATCTTCAGACACACTGCTACTTTATGATGCATATCCTAACCTCCAGCAGAGTCAGTGCAGGACAGGAAGGTTGTGTGAATAAAAGACGCTTTTAGGAAGTGGAGGGAAACATTTCAAATGTTGCATTGGGGAGGGACATGCATATAAAGAAGGTTTTGGGTAGGAAAAACATTGCAGTGGCTTAGTGGATCATAATGGCACATGCCATTATATAGTCATTGTTTTGCAAGATTTTAATCATAAATTATAAGATATACATTTAATTGCCCCCCTGGGGAAAATTTGTCTTCAACTCAAATTGATGCACATCACAAACAATTTAAAAACAGAAAAATGAATTTTTTATTTTTTCAAACATATAAATATGTATTTATTAATAGAAAAAGCAAAAATCAAACAGCAAAGTTATCATGCCTGAAACAATCAGAATCAGATATATTCTAACAACCACAGAGGGCGATTGTTGCATTGCAGTGCTCCTTAAAACAGTTAAATGCAGAGACACACAATAAGAGAAAATGAAACAAAAAATAGAAAAATAATGCAAGTAAGAAGTACAGTAATGTACTGAGTTAAATAAAAAAAATAATTACAAAAGTTGTACAATGAAGACATTAACAAATAGATCATTATTTACTATATTTACCACAAGGTTATGGTTCAGACTAATCTACAGTGCAGTTATTTGGTTTGATGGCCACAAGAGGGGATGATTTCCTGTGGCATGTTGTATTGCAATGAGTGTGCTCCTACGGTTGACCGGCATGTTGTGGAGAGAGAGTGGAGGGCTGTCTAGTATAGTTCTTAACTTGGACAGCATCCCTCTCTCTGACACCCCCCTTAGAGAGCCCAGCTCCATACCCACAGCGAATGGCAATGCTTTACTGCAACAGCATAGATGCAGTAAGTAGAAGCACACAGGTGATATCAAACAACACACACACACACAAATAATAATATGTACAGTATATGTTCTGACAGGGTGAGTATGTACAGTATATAAATATGTACATAAACATGTATATAAATATGTAAACACAGTACAGCAGCAGGGAGGAAAGACCTGCGGTAACTCCTTTGCCCAGCGAGGATGGATCAGTCTGTCACTGAAGCTGCTCTCCAGAGCAGACAAGGCTTCCTACAATGACTCATAGTCCAGCATGGATGTCAGTTTTGCCAGGACTTTTGTCACCTACCTCCCACACTGAGTCCAGAGAACGGCTAAGGACAGAGCTGGACTTTCTGATGACTGTTCAGCTTCTTCCTCTCCCTCGCTGTACAGGATGGCTGATGCCACTACAGAGTCATAGAAGGGCCTCAGGATTGCTCCCTTCTTCCAAAAGACTGCAGTCTCCTTAGAAGATAGTGCCTGCTCTGAAGCTTCCTGTACAGAAAAACTGTGTTGTGAGTCCAGTCCAATTTTCTTTTTAGGTGAACACCCAGGTACTTATAAGAACCACAGTTTAATAAATATCCTGAGCATAGTCAGGCAGATATTAAAGGACCTCAGCCACTTGAAAAACTAGAGATGCTCTAGCCCTTCCTGTGCATAGCATCAGTATTTTAGTGAAATCCAGTTTAATGTCAGTGATTAGTCAAAGGTTTTTGTAGTCCTCCACAGTGTTCACATTTACTCCACTGTGTCATGCCTGCTCCACCTGCACCAGTACGTTCCTCTTCACCAGCCTACTGATCACTGGTCATACGACTACATTACCCAGGATTCCTCTGTTCCCACCTCATCGGACTTCACCTGTCTCTTCTCCTCATCAGCCTGACAAGTCACGCCTGTTCTCCCCTCTACTTAAGCCTCCAGTACACCTCAGTTCATTGTATTGTCTTGTAGCTACTTTGGTCAGAGAAAGCTGTATTAAAGCCTTTTCACATTTAGCCTGCTTTTGTGTCCGCCTTTCAGCCGATCCAACCTTGCACACTGATGGGAACAGGGATCACTGGTCATTTTGACCTCTGCATGTCCACAAACAGTTCAGCTGTCCACCACAACTCAGCTCAAACACTCAGTTTATTTAAAGCCAGGTTAAAGACCCACCTGTTCTTAGCTACATTTGAATAATTTTTATTTAAAAGTCCAAATCTGCACTTTCTTGCTTGAATATTAACACTAAATCATGTTTTAAATACTGTTTTAAATCTAATGTTTTTTCTTTTGCCTTTCTCTTTTGTTTTTCATTTTAAATTGGGCTTGTTTTCTGATGTTTCAATGTTTCTGTAAAGCACTTTGAATCAGTCTGTCATTGAATTGTGCTATAAAAATAAACTTGCCTTGTCTTGCCGCAGTTCTGTATTCCTCTTCATCATCTTCAGTGATGCATCCATCTACTGCAGAGACATCAGAAAACGTCAGAAGGTGGCAGGTTGGTAGAGGGTGAAGGGAGGAAGGAAAAGAGGACCGTCTCCTGTGGAGCTCTGGTGTTGCTGACCACTCTGTCTGACACACAGTGCTGCAGGTGCACATACTGTGCTCTGCCAATAAGGTATTCAACTATCCAGGAGTTACGAGGGAGACCACCTGCATTGCTGTCATATTCTCTCCCAGGAGAGCTGGCCTGATGGTGCTGAACTAGAGTCGTCAAAAAAAAATAAAAAATAAAAAAAAAAGCCCTCAGAGCTGGTTGGCTAGATGAGGTTCAGCAGGTAGAAAATAGTGTTCTTAATTCAGAACTGGGGCTGGTGGGCAAGCTCCAGTGGCTCAAATTGTGACTGGACCATGGGCCAGAGCTGGACTTTGAATTTATAAAAAAACAAACTTTTGAAAACCAACCACTTCTTCACAATTTTATAATTAAATCTGACAATTTAACCTTGTCTTGTCTGATTTCCAGTTTATCACATAAAGAAATTTAATCTCATAAACTCTTACAATGTTTAAACTATTTATTTGTATTTCTGCTTGTCTTTATATTTGACATTTACCAAATATCATTAGTTAGTTTTATCTAAGTTTAACAATAATTTGTTGAACAGAAACTGTTTTTATCATTTACAAAAAGAGCTATTTTTGCAGCAAAGCTCCAGGATCACTTTCTGCTGCAGTTTCACAGCAGCAAACATAAAATCAAAGGAAATCTTGATATCTTCGACAATCAGTACGTCTTAGGAGCCATAAGTGAATATCAAATGTGTTAATTACATAATGTATATTGTACACACATTATGTAAAATAAATAAATAAATAAATAAAACGATTTTGTGTTAAATCTGTGTGAAAAATAAATTGATATAAATTAAAATACACAATATAGAAAATTCTATATTGCAATAGAAACATAATCCAAATTTTGTCTTATTTAAAATAAAGTCAACAGTCAGAATATTATGATGCATTTAACTATAGCAGCTGAGGGTAACTGTATCATCTCCACCTTTACAATACAGTAGTCCTTTTTTAATTTTTTAACAGAAATATGAAAAGTAATATTAAGTCATATTCTCTATCAAAATGGTATAAAAGCTGTAGGTAAAATTTGGCTTATCAGATACTAATATGCTTTTATTAAACAAAAAAAAATGTGAAAGTAAGTTTAGTGCACGATAGTGTAAAAATAACTATCATGTTAAATTTAGAAGATAAGAATCATATTTTTTTTAATCTATGTGTCTGACAACATTTAGATGTTTTAGTGTCACCACGAATTAATTTTTCTCTGATGAACAATATTCCTTCAGGCTCATCATTATAAGGTTGCAGACTTATGTGCATGAATGTGTGCATTTCCAATGTGGATCCATATTAAGTTTTGTTCAACTTGTTTACATTTTCCTTATGCTACTTCACAACAAAAAACAGCTTATTTTAAATGTACAAAACTCTGATACTAAAACATTCTAAAGTTAGCATGTAAGATGTACTTTAATGAATGTTATGTCTTAATTTAGCTATTGTGTTATTTAGGTGATAACACCATTCAATAAGCACAGGTAAATTTGCATATTATAATGAACCACCACTCTGGGTTCATCTACATAATTAGAATATACAAGCAAAGGCTTGATGTGATCTTTCTGTAGCTGCATTAATTAACTGCGACAAATGTTAGATTAGAATACTGGAGGTCACTGACAAATAATGATGTGTAGAAGACTAGCTCACAATCCCAAAAGCAAAAAAAGAGTTATACTTTTATTGAGGTCAAAGAACCTCAACACGACATCCAAAGATAAAAAAATAGGAGAAAGATAGATCATATGACACAAGTATAATATATCTCTTTCAGTTTCACTCTTACTTCCAGCAAAGCATGCATTGCTACCAAAACAAGCATTTCTATGCATAAACACAAAAATGCTTGTTTTGGTAGAAGAAAAACATACCTTCTACCATACCCTTTGACAATAACAAAGTTTGCATTAATAAATTTCCATGTGTATAGATTACTTTAACTGCATCTGGGTAAAATGACCTGAATTATTACATGAAAGAGGCAGTTAATGAAAAGGTAGGACTGATTTGCACTGCTAGGGACTGAAAAATAAATTGTAACTCACGTCTTTTTAAACGGTGAACAAAATTTTATCCAGGATCAAGAGATACTGAGGTTCCACAAGGATGTTACGGAACAGGACTGACCTCTCTGTGGGCGACGGGCATACAGAGACAGGATTTAACATTTGGCCACCGCTACACTTTGGCAGAGACACACCCTGTCTGTAAATGTGCTCTACAGAGAAACACAGGGAGAGTCCTGAGGGGGATCAGTTTTTATCACAATCCAAACACAACCCCATCCCAGCTCCACTTACTTTACTTGGCACACAGATGCCCAAGTTCTGGTTTTTAAACTGAGTAGATAAATGAAGAGAATCAAACAAATCTCCTTTTGCCCCTCTTTCTCTTATCTATCTGTTATTGGTGTAAATGACATTAAAACAGAGCTGGCAATTTATATTTAGTCATGCATTCTGCTTTGATTCTATCTCTACTCATCCCTACAAGCTCTGTTCATACAAATTCTGACTCCAGTGTACAGTAAGTGCTTGCCTGGGGATTGCCATCTAGATTCAGTTTGGCCCTCACCTAATCTTCTCCTTTGCACTGTTGCACATTTTCTTCCCATCTCATCATTCTCGCTCTATTTCTCTTCATCTCTCAATTCCTGTCTGTCTCCATTTCTGATTTGAATTCCCTCACTTATTTTGTGTGTGTTCCTCAGAAGTAGCCAGTGGAGAAGGAGTGAAGCGGCATGATTATTCATCCAGGGAAGGGATGAGAGCTTTTTCTACACGCCTACTCTGCCTACAGCCAGTTTGCCTATCTGTGATTAAATTCATCAACACCCTCCTTCTTTTCCATATACAGACCTCAGAGAGTTGCCATCAGAGTTTTCTCTCTCTGTTAGAAATAGCTTCACACACTCGAACTTCCTTTGCACCAACTTCAGGGAAAGCCTGCTTCTTCCCCATTCGAGCATATATTCCTGCACTTCTACTGTAAGAACAGAAGTTGTAGCACAGTGCTTACATCACAAACATCTGGAGCCAGGTGTCTTGACTTTTCTCTCATTTATGCCAGCTTGCAGACTGTGTTCCACAATGGGCCATTACAAACCAAACTGACATTATGCAAATATGGACAGAGAATGAGCACAAGGGATCAGAGTTGCACAACTGGGATAGTCCAAGGCTGCCAGCAGTGTGAATTAATTGTGTCCTGGCATATAAGGCTGGAGGAAGCATCAGCAGGAAGGGGCTTTACCCCTCTCTCTGCGGCCTGGAGCTCTGCTGGAGTTTCAGATCTGGTGATTAGGCTGTGATATTGAGCTGCTCAGCAGAAATCTCCTCTGAATACAGAGGAACCGCTGAAGGCATGTACTTCACCACAACAGAAGAAGATAGAGAAAAAGGATTTTGTTTTATTTAATGCTATCTGAGATTTAGATGGCCAACACAGTAGATGAATGCTTCAATATCATTTTATTTGATTTTATTCTCTCATTGTAACTCTTCTGATTGAAGTTTTTAAGGGAAGACCGATGCCTTTTTACTAAAGGATGAGTTTTCTTGGGTTGGTTAAACTTCCTCTGATGAATTTTTATGTCAGCCATCTCTTTTTGCCATCACAACTCAATTCAGCATTGGTAGAATAATCTATGCTGTATGGTGTATAGTTCCATAAAAAGTTTAGACAGTCACAAGTTTTATAGTACAGCATAAACTTGATGCCTTTAAACAAGGCAGCACAGATCCAGTCTCTTTTCTCCATTCATAGTTCAACAGTAATTTAACACCTGACTTAAGCAGTTTCATGGCTGGGAAAGGCTGTTATTTTCTAATAAGTTAGTGTGTTAAAACAGTCTGAAGTTCATTTCTCAGATATAAAATTGTACTTCACAGCTGGTTGTAGGAACTCTTAATATGAGATCTAAAGAGAAGTTAGTGCAGGAGTTCATCAATAAATGGAAGAAGAAAAACAAAAAGCCCCAATCTCTATAAGAGACAGAAAACACTTTTAGCTGTCAAATGAATTATTTGTGACTTTCATGAGATTATATATATATATATATATATATATATATATATATATACACACACATATACATATATAAATAACTCATACATGTCATACGTGTATGTCATTATGATACCAAAGCTACGTCAAACTCTATTTTTGAATTTTGACAGTAGAAAACTAGTCCCAGATGGCTCCAGCACACAGAACTTCATTTTGTTTGACTTTGAGAAGAGTTCTTGTTCTCTATGCAATGCACAAAAAAAGAATAAAAAACAATAAATACAATACTGTAAAAATTCAAATGGAAATTTTTTTCAAACTTTTACAGTACATTCGAGTCATGGTTGTAGGAACTAGCAAGAATGCAGACCCAAAAGCAGATGACACTGAGGACTGAGGAAGGAATAACAGTTTTGTTTAAATGATAATTTGAGTCGGTTTGTTCTTGGTCCAGAAAGTTCTTCCTAAGAATAGGGAAAAGGATTAATGTCAGTCTGGGAAGAATTGTCAGAGAACGGTCTCCGGCTGTGGTAGGCAAGGTTCAGGCAGTAGGCAGGGCGAGCAGGCAGGCAGGCAGCCAACAGCTGGAGGCAAGGCTGGCAAATGGAAGTCCTGATCTATCGTATAAGATAGCTGTCAAAAAGACGTATGCATGATTCTAAGATTTGTAGTCGTATTTTTGTGTTAATAAAAGTTTTGTGCACAAATCAAGGCTGTCATATATGTGCGTCTGGTCAATTTTGTGGATTAGGAGTTGTTTTATGTGAGTATGAATCTTAAAGCTGTGAGTGCAAAATCTTGTGAATACAACTCCAATTTCTACGAAGACAAAGTCTCCTATTCTGTGTGGACACGAATTCACGTTTTTGGGTACGAGTAGAAAAGTATTCAGATGACGTCACAAGGGAGGAGTAATCGATCTGCCGATTGTACAAAACACAACAAGCTCCAATTTCAAAGATGGCTGAAGAAATTGCAGCGGGAGGAGCTACCGGCTCAAGTGAAGCATCACAGGTAAGATGTTCAAGCGGTCTTTATTTATATATTAAAGAAAAACATACTATTTTCAATAATATTCTTTGATTTAAAGACGTACTGCTATAGTTTGCCATGTCGGGTAGTGCTAGCATTAGAAGCTGGCTTGTGCTATTAGCATTGATGTAGCGTGGAAACTATAAAATGTTTATTCTTAGACAATATCGATTGAAATGCGACTTTTATGGATTTATTAATTACGCTATTTAGTCGATCAGTCTGTCCTCGCCAATCCTCTTTTCCATTTACCCCACTCCCTTCGTCCACCTTTTTTTTTTTATTCCACTCCTGCGTTGTTCAGAAGCTGAGGATAAATCAATCCATGTACCGGTGAATAACCGTATTTATTATATATGTCATGATATGCATATTTATGTAATCTTCTCTGCCATAAACACGATATTGCGGGGGTTGCGGGGGCGTTTGAGTGACGTGACCTGGGACGCCGATGGAGTGAAGAGACTTAATTCCTCCCAGTAGAAAGTTGCAATGGATTTCTTTAACCATCACTATTACTCTGAAGTTGGTTAAGTACCGCGTAAAACCTCATAGGGCAAATATCTGGCATATTTCCTCCCTGAGCATCATCTTTGTCATCTGATCAACCAGCGGAGCACCGTTGCTAGGGGCATTGGCGTCCCTAGCAACGGTGCTCCGCAAGTCGTGTTATACTGTTTACAAAAATGACAATCCATTGCAACTTTCTACTGGGAGGAATTAAGTCTCTTCACTCCATCGGCGTCCCAGGTCACGTCACTCAAACGCCCCCGCAACCCCCGCAATATCGTGTTTATGGCAGAGAAGATTACATAAATATGCATATCATGACATATATAATAAATACGGTTATTCACCGGTACATGGATTGATTTATCCTCAGCTTCTGAACAACGCAGGAGTGGAATAAAAGAAAAAGGTGGACGAAGGGAGTGGGGTAAATGGAAAAGAGGATTGGCGAGGACAGACTGATCGACTAAATAGCGTAATTAATAAATCCATAAAAGTCGCATTTCAATCGATATTGTCTAAGAATAAACATTTTATAGTTTCCACGCTACATCAATGCTAATAGCACAAGCCAGCTTCTAATGCTAGCACTACCCGACATGGCAAACTATAGCAGTACGTCTTTAAATCAAAGAATATTATTGAAAATAGTATGTTTTTCTTTAATATATAAATAAAGACCGCTTGAACATCTTACCTGTGATGCTTCACTTGAGCCGGTAGCTCCTCCCGCTGCAATTTCTTCAGCCATCTTTGAAATTGGAGCTTGTTGTGTTTTGTACAATCGGCAGATCGATTACTCCTCCCTTGTGACGTCATCTGAATACTTTTCTACTCGTACCCAAAAACGTGAATTCGTGTCCACACAGAATAGGAGACTTTGTCTTCGTAGAAATTGGAGTTGTATTCACAAGATTTTGCACTCACAGCTTTAAGATTCATACTCACATAAAACAACTCCTAATCCACAAAATTGACCAGACGCACATATATGACAGCCTTGATTTGTGCACAAAACTTTTATTAACACAAAAATACGACTACAAATCTTAGAATCATGCATACGTCTTTTTGACAGCTATCTTATACGATACTGATCCAGAGGTGGCTTGTAGGTAATCAAAGGGATCGTTGAAGCTATACGAAAGAGCTTAGGGAGTAGAAGACAACAAGGTAAGAAAACAACCATGGACCACAAGAAAAAACACTGGTGAAGGCCTGATTACCACGTTGTAAAGCGAGACAATCTAGCAAAGACTGGAGCTCCTGCAGATCCTTAAGTAGCAAAGAAAATGAGCTGCAGGTGAGTGTAATCATCACCACAGACTCCGCCCTGAGCCTCCATGGCAACCTGCTCAGTCACACCTGGAATCTCAGGAGAAAAAACACCAAAACACAAAGCCAGACCAAACAATGACAATTTGGCCCTATTTTTACCCTCTTTTCTTAGAGTGTGTTGAACAAATATTTCAAGGGTGAAAATTCTGTATTTGTTGATTTCTACATATTCCAAACTTACTCTCTCAGTCAGTCTCTGCTACAAATTTCCACCCGTATATCAAACAGAAAAAACAGCCCCTACATTTGCAGTTTTGTTTTTTTGTTTTTTTTGTTTGTTTGTTTTTTGTTGTTGTTGTTTTTTTTGCTTGTTTTGTTTTGTTTTGGTTATTTTTTCTTTTCTTTTTTTTTCCAATTAACTTTGAGCCTGTGGAAATGGAGTGACCAAATTAAAACAGTCTGTAATTCCTGTGCAGTTAATATATTTTGTCTGTGAAGTCCCTTAAATCCAGTTAATGGTTAGTCACATATTAATAGTTTCATTCCATATTCACTAATTTGGTGTAAATGGGCAAAATTCAGAAAAACAAAATACTGCATATAAAACTATATCAAAACAAAATGGTATATCAAGAACCAATACTTAACCACAAATACACAAATGGTATAATTTGTAGTTTTCTCACAATTCACTTGAAAATAATTGCATGATATAAAAATTCCCTGGATACGCATATTCCAAGAGAAAAAAGCCAGAGGCTGTATTTCCACCTAAAGTGCTGCATAATTCAAAAGACTGCAGTGGAATTTGGTGAACAGCATGAAAATAACCCCATCTCTTACAAATAAGGTATAAATCTGACATGATACACCTCTCTTTTTGTACAAAGAAACATGGTTCAGGTATTCATGTATGAAAGAGTCTCTGAGCATTAATACACATATTGATATCAGTAAAACATTTGTTTTTTAGAGTGACTTCTATTGTGTTTAGAAATGAAAGTCACTTGATATAACACAGAAGAAAGTATAGTGTTATTTCCTTAATTACACTCTGTCCATTTTGTTAGGCAGTCTTATAGGAAGAGGACAAATTGACCACCCATGCAATTGTTTAGTGTAAAAGCAGCAGTGTGCGTCGACAGGGGGTCTTTCTGCTCCTGCTTGTGCTCTCAATAAAAGATGCAACACGTGTGTCCATCATCACAGCTGGAATAAATCCACACCTTATGCAAGCCAGTGAATACTGTTTAGGCTACATCAGTGGGCAACACTGAACAGCACAGTAAAGATAAATGGACTGCACTTACAGTGGTTTTATTCCAACAGATAAAGAGATTTATCATGTTTTGATTCTCATTTATTCTATCACACTCTCTAAGTACAGCGGTGTGGGAGCTGCTATATATTTGAACAGAAATGGTTTCTAAAGTATAACTAGGACACCAGCTTTTTTTTTTATTTATTTTATGCTGTGCAGAAAGTGCTCTAAATCCTCTTTACTCATTACCTCACAAAAAATATTTTTGACTGTTGGTCAAAGATAACAAGCAGCTTAATGTTATCTTGAGCTGTGTAAAACTTTTCTTGACCTAATTTCCCAGTAATTTAGTGGGTAAAATTAAATTTAAGAGCATTTATATTGGTATGGTGGCCTCCTGTGTGATGACACCTGTGTCTTGCTTTGCTGCTGCCATCAGCAGTATGTCCCATAAATCTGGATGTTGGGACCCAGTATCTGGAGTTTGTAGTTTTTAACTACAATCAACCATAATATTAAGCCCATTAAACTGTGTTAAAGTAACCCGGGTAAGTAAAACTACTCTTGTCATGTTCTGCTGGGAAATCCCTGTTGCTAATACTTGGACACTGCAAACATTTCTAAATACTACTCACACTTTGACAGTAGACCTGGGGTATTAAATCTCTTGGGATTTCCAATATTTATGTGATGCTCTCTAGGTGTAGTTTTAGATGACAGGAATCTTGCAAAGCACCCATAACTTAAAAATGAGCAGCTTCTTATCCACAATCTATCTGGAAGTCTAGATGCTCAAGCAGTTTCTGTTAAGAACCTCCAGCACAGCGGTTAAATTCTTTACTGGGAATTCTTTAATTGGATCACTCTGCAATCACGACACAGTCTAAACCCCCTAGGGAGGAGGAGTGTTTTTTCCCCTTTGTGTCAATCAATTTTGCTATGCTTAACCTCTGTCACCTGTCACTCATCTGATTAAACACTGAAAATAATGAGAATTGCTGTCTGGGGAACTGTTGCTGCGTTCACTGGTTTTCATTGAAGATTTCTGATTATTTGCTGTATTCCCATCAGTATGTGAGCAGTAAGCCTGGTAGTCTTTATTTTGACATGCTAGTAATCGCAAATCTGCCAGTCCTGGTGTTCTCTGGCAAATGCTAGTCAGGCTGCATGGTTTTGGGCTGTGAGCACAGGCTCCACTTGTGGATGTCGGGCCCTCATACCGCCCTTATGGAGTCTGTTTCTGACAGTTTGATTTGATTTATTTTCACAATTTCACACACAAACTGGATATTGCTCCTACCATGTTACATTGCGAAAAAAGGACTCCCTCAGAAGCTTGAAGCTTATAACAGGGGTCCAGCACAACACCACCTGACACATATTATAATATAGCACTGACATCAATCTGGTATAGCTCCAGCTGAAGGTTTTCATGGGTAAGCTTTTATTATTATTATTATTATTATTATTATTATTATTATTATTATTATTATTGGCATTTGTAAATCTGCTAACCCAGATAGCTGTCTCCTGGAATCTCCATTATGCTCTCGACTCTGTGCTGGGTAGCTGTTAGTGATGGGATATTCGACTCTTTAGAGAGAGCCGGCTCCTTTGGCTCGGCTCCCAAAGAAGAGCCGGCTTTTTTGGCTTTTCTTTGCTCTTTAATTTACATTAACTTCTCAAAATTTAATGAATTGTGTTTTAAAAACCCTCTTGTGTTCAGCTTTCTTCGAGAAGCCTTATAATTGCCTCTTTTCGTGCATTTATTATGATACAAAATCCTGTACTTTTGTTTAATATTTAAACAAAAAAATATATATTACACAAATGTACAAAAAACAGCAAACAAATCCACAAAACAGAAAGAGAACCAAACTCAAGAAAGCAGCATTGATGTCCTTAGTGTAGGTTGACATTCAGAAAAATAAGATGCCTCATCTTGGATGGTTGGTCCAGTTTCTCCCCTCTGTGAGTAGGGTTTGATGACACAGCGCACTCACGCTGAGCAGTGTATCTTGTTGAGGCTTGCAACACTGATTCAGTTCACTTACTGAGTTGAGTTTTCATACTGGTTAATATTTATGTTTTGTGGGTTTTTTTTCATCTCTCCTCATTATGACAATTATAAAGCAATTTCAACCGTCACAATGTATTACAAGAAATAGAAACAGCCTAAAATGATAAGAAAACTGCTGTGCAATTAGTATTCATAACTATTTTAGTACCATGTAATGGGAAATCAGGGATAAGGTATTTTATGCCTGTGAGCAACTTTGTTTAGAAATGTGCTCAATTACAAAACTGGGAGGCTTCATCTAAAATTTATTTATGAAGATATTCAACCACTGTGAATAGCAGATGAAATAAGGGTTTATTTTATGCAACATCAAGCTCAACAGCCTATGAGTAGCCTCAACAGAGAAACAGCATTATTCTTTGGCAGCCATCTCCAGTAGCGTTGTGCTCTGTGAAATCTGTTAAATGGTGTAGGATGTGTTGACATCTTGCAGTGGCATTGCAGATTTAAACTGAATACCCCCTGCTTTACCGTCCCCTTATAATTATTTTGGAGAAACTACAAAAAACTGAAGTCGGACAACACACCCAGCCAGTTTTTGGTTTGTCTATTCGGTTTCACGAAGAGACGAAGAACCATGAGAAAGAGGATCTGCACCATCTGTAGCATCTAAAAAGATGGAAGTGGTCATCTCCGTTCAGATGTGATCCTAATGCTGAAGTACCTAAAAGTGCTAAACTTGATTTGTGTTTAAAAAGCATCAACTTCTCTCATTGTGTCTTAAGTTATTCTCTCAGATCCACCATAATGCCAAACTAAACTGTATTTCACAAACCAGTGGGTAATATCATGGTGACTTCATCCATCTTTAATTTATAGTCTGTGGTCTGTTTATTCTAAGCTAAAGAAATCATCATTTGACATTGAACAATTTATCATGAACATTATATTTCTTTTCAGCTAATAGTTCAAGTCTTACATTGTATTTGTTTCCTTTTTTTAAAGTCAGTCTGAAATAAAGCTACAGTGCAATGGATTTCATCCTCACCCGCTACCACAAAATATCACTGCCTGTGCTCCTAGCTTACTAATAATTGCACTGTATAAAATCCAATTACTTTTTTTAGACTGACCTTAGACCGTCTTCAGATTTGGGGGTCTGAAATCTCCAGTGCCTTTTTGTAAAATTTCAAAAGCCAGCAATTGTCTCCACAGAGTTACCCATAGTACCTTTACTCACTTACAGCAACTGTTGCTTGGTAACAGCCTCTTTGTGGAAGCACACCTCAAATCAAAGCATTATGTTTTTAAATTGTCAAAGAATCCAAGTGGCATAAAAGCAGCAAAGAAAAGCTTCACTAAAACATTACATGTATGGTAAGTTTCTTTCTCCATGTCAGTACATCATGACAAAATTTTAAAAGAGAAAATTAAAAAGAATATTATTCAGCTATAATGGATTACATTACTTTATTTGTAAGACAGCTAATTTAGTCAGCCTACTCTGTCATTTAATAATGAATTTAACATGTTAAGCATTCATCTTTAAGATGATCGTACATTCACTTATGACCCAGAAACCCATAGCTGAACTACTCATAGTAAATGGGCTCCTTTGCAACCAAAACCTGGAGGGGATTTATAATTAGGTAAGAAAACAGCACTACACTGCACAGAGGAGACTGAAAAAGAGGGAGAAGTGCCGAAAAGGGGGCTGATTGGGGAATAAAGAGGGGAAGTAAATAGTAGGAGAGCAGTGGAAAGATGGGGAAGGCGGAAGGAAAAAGTTGGAAGATGACAGGAAGACAGGGGACTCATCAATAAATCATAAAACAGCGAGTAGAGACAGCCATAGAAATAGCATGCTGATAAAGAGTCAATGATATGTGGAAAAGTACAGTGGAAAAGGCACTCAGAAAGAACTTAGAAAAATAAAAAGATTTGCATTAAAAAGGCTGGGAAGAGAAGTCCATGAGAACATCAAAAACTGTAGACTCTGGGACTAACTGAGGGGAAAAAACAATAAAAACAAACCCTCACTCTTATAAACCTCTTCAAGATTATCAAATATGCCAGTGAAGCCACATTCAAACCATCTCAAGCTTACATACCTGACTGTCAACCTGCCAGCTCTGCATATCCCACAGATGATGTTCCAGCGGGACCAGGCTCCCTGCCGACACATTCCAACGCAGAAGCCCTTTAAGTAGGCATGAGACGGGTGGTGATGTGGCTGGGGACAAGCCTGGGTCAGCCAGTGCTGCAGAACTAATACGTGCTTAGACTTTACCACAAAGCCCCCCAGGCCTCACAGTCAACGAGCCCACAGATTGCTGTATGACTTCAGGAGTTCAAAACCCAAGTGTAAGAGAAAAGAAGCAAAACACAGTGTTGCAATAAGCAATATAATAAACAGACATTTAAGCAAAGGACACATGTGGTTGAATTTGCACCTGATGTGCATTTAACAAACAGAGCACTGCATGCTTTCTCCTGTTAGCTATAGCAAAATTTTTTATTTAAATATGAAGACTAAAAACTTGTTTTAATGTCTTTGTTTGTGCACAGTCTTAAATTCACAAAGGTACTCCAAGCCGTCTCCAAATTTTACTTTCAATAATTAATAGGAGTACTGTAAGGTGAAATCAAAGGGATGTTGGGATGTACCCTTAAGACCACCAAACCCATCATTAAGAATGTTTACACAGTGAGCTTACTTGAAGTAATTAAGAAGCTCACTTGAAGCTAACAGCCCACTAAAGTTGCACAGTTCAGATGACAGAATAAAGATGTCTAACATCTTGTTGGATTTTTTTTTTTTTTTTTTTTAAATTTTAGCGAAGCATAAATAAAGTCCTGCCTTCTATTTAACTGGTCTGGAATCCAAAAGATCCCAACAAACAGAAATTCAAACAAGAATGATGGGAAACAAAGGATGCTGCTTAAATAAGCAAGAATACAAAACAAGACACAAGAGTGAACAATTACAAAAAACTTTAAAATACAGGAGTTTTGTCACAAAGAGGAAACAAATTCAACATCAAGAATGTATTAGGGGTGGTGGAATAAGCCTGTGCTCTAGATTATGTAAGGTTTAGAAAGTAAACATAAAGTATTCCTTTACCTATGTGGTGTACATTGCTAGATCCATTTTATGTTAAAAAGGGAACCTTGATGATATTATTAAGGTGGTATGACTGATACAGATACTCACAACTCATCATTTGGCATGATTATTTGGCATCAATCAACATTTATTTCTTTTTTATTTGAGGTGTGTGCGCCCCATCACCATGGCCAGATTTCATTAACAAAAGATGAAGCTTCTACAAGATGTACAATCAGCATCATGTTGATCTGTGAGCGATCCCCCTCTAATTGATTGTTCAGTGTACTGCACATCTGTGGAGTCCAAATAGGTTGCACATAGTGGTGCAGAAATCATCTACCCATTCTTTTCTGCTGTAGAAACTTTGTTTTCAGCTTTCTTTTAGCTCAAAAAACTACTTAGCCAGGGTAAAGAAAAGCATCAAATTTAAAAAAGTCATTTAATGACAAAATGTCCTACTGGCTCCCATTAAAACCATTTTTTTAAATCTCAACTGTTGCAAAATACAATGCAATGTACATGCATTTTGTGATGTTAGGGTTTTAGAAAAATACAGTCAAATTCATTGTTGTTACTTGTTACCACTGAAAACCATCCATTTTACCATTTAAGGCCTATGCATACAATGCTTGCCATTTCATTAGTTTTTGTGTGTTTATGAGCTTAATGGGTTGTACCGTCATACAGAGCCTTATATTCACTCTTTCATAAAAAAAAGAAGAAAAAGGAGCTCACTGTGGAGAAGACAACAACAACCAGGTGCATAAATTCACGTTTTTAGAAAGATGGCTGGCGTACAGTCACAGCAAACTGTTTGTAACTTGGCTGTCTGGTCATTTAATTCTTGTGACAACCAAGAATAAAAATGTGGTTTTAAAGTGAATGAATGGGACTTTTTTGTCCTTACAAAAATGAAAAGTGAGCAGTAAGTTTTAAGCTTGATGCTACACAAAAAAACTAATGATGCATCAAACATTTTAACTAATCCTTGACATAACCAAGACTGATTAAAGAATTAAGTCCCCAAAATTTGTTATATGGAAAATAACAGATTTCTGTGTGTGTTTCTCATTATATATATATATTAGTATCATGCAATTAAACTGAATCCAATTAAGCAGAAAAATATTAATCTCTTAAATTTTTATAAGAGTTCTTTTAATTTTTCTTCAATTATGAGTAGGCAGTCTAATCATACTACACTGCTATTTTAGTCAATTTAACAAATGCATTAAACTGAGAAGATCGTTTAAAAAAATAGAATATTTTGTAGAATAATATTAATCATCCATAATCACCCATTTTGGTCATTGACTTTATTCTATTACAACATAAAGGGAAAGGTGGGTTTCAAACAGTAGTGAGGCAGATGATTGTTTCATTACACACCAAATCCCTGACATCTCAGGATCAAAGCACCCCACACATCCAGGCCCATTTCATGACTGATTCATCAGAGCTGATACATGTTTGTTTGAGCCTCTTGATCTCCAAGGACCTCAACTCCAATTCTCAACTTTAACATAAACTGAACATATCTTGTGGTTATTTCTCTGCTCAATTTCCAGTAGACTGCAGCAGGATGTTATCTGTGCATTACAAGCATAAAATAAATGCTCCTCTTTTTTCTTCTTTGACACCCATTGAATTCCTTTGTACCGTGTGAGCACAATATATTTCAAAAGCCCTGAGAGGTTGAGCACTATTTCAGACTTAGTACCAGACAGCTCCAGGTGAAGTCCACAGTCGCTGACTGCTGGTGTGATCTGCATACTGAGTGACGGGACACCAATAAAACATGAGGAGATGGCAGGAGGTGGGATGAAAAGAAAATTAATGAGTGGTTTAAAATTAAAGTGTGAACGTGGGCGAAGAAGAGGCATGTAGCCAAAAATAACAATGACACAGACTGATCCGACAATACATCTCAATTATGAGCCTCTTTAGCTACACAAGAGGAACTGTGATGTCATAAAAATTAGATGTAAAAAACTCTAAATAGACACAAGCAAGTAAAAGCAAACAGGAATCTATGTGTCAATGTGGTAGGACCATTTAGGAAACAGAAATCTTAAGAAATGGTGTATTTCCAAAAAACTCCGCATTATAAACACACTTTACTTGAGATGGTATAAAATTATAAATTATATATTCGCATAAGGATGACATGACTGATTAGTATTATGTGCCATTTAGCAGCTGACTTAGAACTAATTAGTATGATTAATTAAGAAAGAGGTCAGTGCACTAATTTTATGGGAATATTAACATAATTTTTAGCACTTTCTTCTTAACAATACCACAACCCCATAAAAAAACTTGATAAAACATGTTTTGTCTTTCAAGTCTCATCACATGACTTTCATCATGACAACTTAACTTTATTGGTTCAGTCTCACTCCTCTCATCAATGGTGTTAACATATGTTTTACCAAGCCAAAAGTCAACTTGAAAGGAATTATTTGAAAATCATCAAATAAGAACAAAAGCACATGCTAAAACTGAGGAATTCTTGTGTTATTTTAAACATGCTTCATTTTAAAGGGAGACTGCTGAACTTTGGCAGCTTTTCATACTTTGGACCCCCCCTAACGAAGGCTAGTTCAGCATCCTCCTTAGACTCTATTTCTTCTCTGAGTTCTTTTCAGCCAGTAAAAGTCAGTCTGATGGTGACTCTTGTCTCACCTCTCGCTCTGTCACTTTCTCTTTTTCTTGTTGTTGCATCCTCTGATAATGTCCTCTTGCATTTCTTTCTTGAATCAACCCTGGTTCACATTAAAAATGGCCAGTGTGTATTCAGTTTTTTGTGATGTGGTACCATAAAGAGAAAAGCAACTGTCACGTGATGCTCTGGGCCAGAATAAAAAATGAAGTGCCTCAGTTTTTTAGCCACAGGATGCTGATAGTTGGAAAGTTATATGTTATCACTTTAACATGATGAAAGGGACACAGCTAATTAAAAACCTGCAAACACTAGAAAAGTTCCATGATGCAGAAATACCACCATTTGGATCAACTAATCAGATAAATTGGCAACAGTCCAGTAATATGATCAGGCATAAAAGAAAATCTCAGGTTGTGGCCTCGAAAAGTAAAGATGGATATGGTTTCAACAGTTTGGAAGACCCCATGGAAAAACATTTCAGTGATTTAAGAAATAAAATTTCTGTACATAAAAATACCATGAAGTACATCATTGTCAACACATTCAAAGTATAGAAATCTCTGTATGCATAGGGACAAAATCCCCAAAATTATTATTTTTTTTGGTGCTCAAACAGATCCATTCTGTCATGGAAAAAAAAAAAACATGATAAAACCAATGCTTGGGCTCAAACTCTGGTCTATAGAACCATGTTCATACCCCTACATATGACTCTAACAGAATCCTGTAAAGAACTGTTCATGCAGCAGGAGAGAAATCAGACTCATATGACTATTATTACATTGGGGAAAAAAAATCATATTGAGTGTTTCTTTCAACAAATCCTCAAAAGGAGACAGCAGTGATAATAGGTGAGCTTTTATGTGCAACACTATCAATCATTTTGTGCGTTTTCAACTACAGAATACACATTCAAGACTAGAACTACTTTTCACTGAATTAATTCACAACATTTTTGTTATTTCCTGGCTGGGTTCAGTCAATGAAATTAAGGTCTACAAGGACTAAAATACATTCTTTTTACAAGGCCCCAGACACCCATCAAGGATGTCATTCTGCTGGCTCTGTTATGGCAAAACTTTGTCACTCCCTGGTTTAGGTTATTGAATTGGTTAAGGTTAGAAAACAATCCTGATTAGGCAGGGCTTGAAATTCATTTCACAAAATAGCCCGCTTCAGGTCTTGTAATGTCCTTTAATGTGTTCTTTGAAGAGCATGTTTTGTTGCTTTCCTCTTATTAGAGGCTTTAGACAACAATGCAGTTCATCTCTGCTCTCTCATATCGACACATCAAACCCAGACACAGAGCTGACAAGAATACACTTACTGGGTGTTATTGCTTTGCCAGCATCTGTAGAAACAAAATAGCACTTAAACACACTACAGAGTCAACTTCCAATTCCCAGAGAGGATGTATAATCTGCAGCTGCGCAAGATGACATGCAGAGGCTCACAGAAGAGGGTGGTAGCATGTTTGTTATACAGGAAGGAAAATTAGGTCTAGTCTCCCTTCAGTCATGATTATAAGTCACTTGCTTCACCGGTTACATGACCAAGTCACATGTGTTTTCTTTTTTCTTATATGTTTTTTTTAATACCATATCAAGTAACAGATACTTTGAGAGCCACTAAGTTACATTACTGTAGATAATTCCCAGTTTTTCATCAATTAGAGCTGAAAATTAATTAATCTTGTGTCTCATCTTCTGCTATTGACTGAAAAACTGGTTCTTTACCATATTTCTTATCACTTATATCTTGTAGCTACCACTGATGTCAACAATGACCAGTCCGATGTGTTTAGTTGGTAGTGGTGAAGAAAAATATGCACACATCAAGCAGTGTGTGGTATCTAGTAGTGAGAAATGTGCTGTTTATATGAAATACAGAGAAAAACAAAACGTAGCTTAGTGCACATTCACACTCGTGCTGTTTGGTCTGCTGGTCAAAACCTGGTCCATTTCCCAAAAATAGTATGGTTTGTTTTGGAGTAGTGTGAATGCTCATTTGCTTTCTGGTGTGAACCAAACAATGAACTCTAGTCAGCTTGAAAACTGGGATCTTGATTCACTTTCAAGTGAACTGTGATGCTTAGTGTGAAAGCAAATGGCCTATCAGATGAACCAAAGAGGGGAAGTGACATAACATGTGTTGAAGTGCAACATCCTAGAAAATTTGCATCCTCTCCTGTCGCTCACATTGGAAAACTACATTAGGTTTGAACATCTAACTAAAAACAGAAACCTCAAGACTGCATAAATATGTCTTTGTTCCATTGTTTACATGTGGGGAACTAGCTGGCTGAAGGAGACGAATTTCCGTTGTTGGCCTTGGCCAATCCATGAGTCAGATTATCTTCTTTATATTTTCTCTTTCTCCTTTTTTTTGTGTGTGTGTTTTTCTTCCTTTTCTTTTTTTTTTTTTTTTTTGTTTGTTTGTTTATTTTTTGTTTGTTTGTTTGTTTGTTTTTGTTTGTTTGTTTTTTTGGTCAGTGGCTGTTCCGGCAGTACTGTGAAGTCCACTTGACTATAGTAAAATGTAAAAGCAAACCAAACTTAATGAAGTTGTGATATCTCTGGCATTCCCAGCCCCAGACTATCCAGGTGTGACTTCACCCTTAGCCTGCTTGCTCATAAGCTGCAGCTCTAATCACCCAGGCCTGACGACGCCTTCAAGTTCATATTAAATCAAACCAGAGTGTCATGTGTAACCAAGAGACACAGCAACAGCTTACAGCCAGGTAAAGCAAAGAGAGTTTCAGGCTGGTAGTTTGGAAGCTGGCAGCGTTTCAGCTCGCTGCCTGTGTCGGCAAACATAATACCAAGAATTTACCAGCTGACTACCATGTTCTTTAAGTGTAGTTATGTCATTTTTGGGCTTTGAGAACAAATGGATCATGGGTTTATATTTGTAGAAAGACAGTCTAACTCTTAATGATGTCTTTTTTGAAAATAAAGAAATCCCTGCATGTGTTTCACATGTAAAGTTAATGTGGCTAACATTAGCACTTGCTTTGTCTAAATGCCCCTGAGCCAGAGCTAAATCAAAATAGTAACAATAATAGTAATTCATTTTATTTGTGTTGCACTTTTTATTACAGGGAATCTCAAGGTGCTACAGAAAACAGGAATAAAAAGAGTCTTTAAACTGCTATTTATAATAATGGGGGACATTAATAATTGTTTATTTGGTTGTTTATGTTCTTTCTTCTTTTTTTTAAATGTTATTTTCTATGTTCCTGCACATAACTCTTATATCTTGTCTTGTGTTGTCATCTCTGGGTTGTAAAAAAAAATAAAAATAAAATAAATAAATAATAATAATAATAATAATAATAACAAATTATTTAAATTTTAAAAAGTAATAATAAGGGAGAGTCTAAATTTATGGACACTGTAAGATCAATGTAAAATTGATGAATAGGGATAGGACCTGAGTCACTGTCACATTTTACAGTTTATGTTTTACCACAGTCTAGCTGGCTCTGTGGCAGCAATTTAAAGCTTTTGTTTACTCTGCTCATGTATATGTTTAATTTTATTATAGAGTAAAAGTCTTCCATTTTTTACAGATTTAACTGTGCATGTTGTCAAACAATGAAACCACTATGAAGTAGCAGCTGACACATCTGTCCAAGCTGCTTGTTTGCATAGAGGAAATCCAGATTTTAAACACCACAGCACTGTCTAGAAATTAAATACAATAGCTTTAATTTCAACTCTGAATGACTTAAGCTGAGCAGAGCATATATAGAGCATATTTTTCCCTCAAAACTGGGATTTTAATGTGGCATTGTATAACTTAATGTAGTGTTGTAGAGAGGAGGAATGTGCCTGTAATACACTCAGGAGTGCATGCAGTCCACAGGTGTATTATAGGCTGTAAAGTTATTCTTTACAGCAGGCAGAATAGTTATTCTTCATATTTCCACCCAGGCTCAGCATGAAAGCTGCAGTTTAGTTTCAGTTTGTGTGTCTACTCAGGGGACGTTTGCCTGACACTTCAGGCTGCAGCATCGCAAATCTACCATTTAATGTTCCTTTTATCTTTCATAAGACATTTATTGCATAACAAAGTCTGTTTAAATATTTGTCATGCTAAATCTATTAATGTCACTGTGGTAGATCTGAAATGTTCCGCTTCCTAAATTTGATTTGGGATTTTTTTTTTCCACACAAATGTCCATTGACTTTTATACAAAGAGTAAATTGATGCAGAGTTGTTCTGTAAATCTCCACTGATCATCAGGAAAGGATAGTCAGCTGCAACAAGTTTCTTGGTGTGCGCATCTCTGACAACCTCCGGTTCATCAGCACCAAATCAGTTATAAAGAAAGCAAGCAAAGTCTTAATAGAAAGGTGAGATTGAAGAAAGTCGGCCTTCTACACCCACCCCACCACATTCTCAGATCTGTGAAGAGTGTCCTAGCTTGCTGTGTGTGATTAATTAACTGTGCAACACTGGAATAAAAGTCCACCCCACAACATAGTGAGAGCCGGGGTCTCTTTCGCTCTCTCCCTCTCTCTGTATTCATCTATGACATCTTTCAGGCACTACGCATATGCAAAGCCTCTGTCGTTGTCAAAGACCTGTCTTATCCCTCCCATATAATGTTTGAACTTCTACAATTAGACAAAAGGTTCGCCGGCATCAGGACCCGTACTGCTAGATTCTGCAAAAGCTTCTTTTGCCATGCTGTTAAGAGCCCTCAGTCTGTCTTTGAACTGCGCATTGGCACTTCATTTTCTAATTCCCTACTTCATCACACCTGCTTCTAATTAGAAATAATTTGCAGTGTTTTTTATGCCATTTCATTTCATCCTAGTTTTATTCTCTATGTGCTTTTTACTTAAACCCATTTCTTTTCTTTGGCCTTTGACCCAGTGTGAGAGTTGATTATTATTATTATTATTTTAATATGATTTTTGGTTTTTATATATTTTAAACTTGTTTTTATTATTTTAGTTTTAGTTTTATTTGACATTGTTTGATTATGTTTTTAAATTTATTTTATGTCTTTTTAAATGTTTTATGTGTTCTTACTTTTCAGCACTTCAGTCACTACTAACTGTTTTAAAGTGCTTTATAAATAAAGTTGGCTTGGTTTGTATTATTGTGTTCATTTCTGCCAGTTTCTAACATTTTTTTTTTCACACGTTTTTATTTCCTACCTTTCAGCAGTACCACACAAAGCTATCCAGAAACACAACTCTCTCAACCATTGTGCCACCAAAACTAGTAAAGCTTCATGCTCTTGAATTTTTGTCAGCTGTCTATCTGATGCTGAGTTTACCTTTGAACTAAATGTGTCTGCTGTGTAATCACATAACTTACTCGTACCAGTCTTCTGTTATATCCATAGAAATCAAATCTGCACAGTCAGGTGGAGTTGAAGTTAAAAACCTGATTTAGTAAAAATCTATACATTAATTAGATTCATCTACTAGTGCTTTCTTGAAACTTCAGTTAACATTTAATATTTTTGGAGCATTTCATGTAAGTGAAAAGCACCTGCGTAGAATCACGTTCTAAGAGGTAATGGTTATCGATTGAGCTACATTAAGAATGCATGGCTGATATTGATTAAGATTGGCCTCCCTGGGTTTTGAGTTAAACTGAAACTGGCCAAATGTTTTGAGCACCTTCTACAATTATGTAAATCTTTTCATCTTGACTATCAACATCGACACACCAGTGTTTATATTTAAGTAAAGTCAATCTGATGTAATTGTTTTTAATTCACAGGATGATTATGACATTCCTGAGGCAATGCTGATGAAATTAGCTGTTTGATTAGTGTTTTCCCACAGAGCAGTCTATGTTTGTGTCTTGTACAAACAGTTCATGGATAAACTGCTCTACAAAATCAGAGTACTCATGCATGCCAGTCCATTGCTTAATACAAAAAGATCTTAAAAGAGACTTATAAGGCCTGGGAGTTTTCTGGAAAACGTTAAGAACATTTTCTTTTATATCTCAGCCTCTGAAGATGATATAGAAACCTTTCGACTGATTAAACTTTCAGACTTTTCCCAGATCTTTCAGGGAGAAATGTTTGAAACAAATAATAAAAACTTAATAATAAAGCCATAATTGTGTTCACATTTATTTCAGATTGTGGTCTGCAAAGTGGAACAGTGTCCTTTGGCAGTCTCCTAATATAGAAGAACAATTAGTTGGATTTGAAGAAAAAGTTGTTAGAGCAGCTCAACATTATTTCCCAAGTTAGAACATTTTGTAAGTTTATCTTCAAACAGATTCCTATTTTTTTTTTTTTTTTTTTTTTTCCCATCTTTGTGTTTAATAGGGGCATTCTCACTGAACAACCTATCACATCTGAGTGGTCATCCAGCTGATGCCCCCGCTGATCGCCCGGTTTAAGTGGTGTGACCCAGGCGATAAAGACAAGGGCAGAGGGACTGGGTGGTTTGGCATTCCTGCACTGTGACAATGCTTCCAGACACTACAGCTGTGTGGACCAAAGACCCAAATTTGGGATTTGGGTCTTTGGTCCACCAGGGATGTCTCCCACAAGGCATCATGGGAGGGTGGTAGATGGTGCCCTGGTTCCCGGGGTGTGCGGCTGGAACATTGGGGTGGGTCATGGTGCCGGTCCTCTGCCCTGGAAGGTGGGGGAGGGGTGGTGCATCTAGGTTGCTGGCTGCCAATCTTGGCCTGCTGTGGCCTGTGTCCCATGACTGTGGAGGGAGCTCTAGGTGGGGAAAAAAAAAAATGGATCAGTCAAAACAGATGATTAACTCTCCCACTCTCCCTGTCTGCCCGCTCTCCGCTCTTCCTACCAGCCTGCTCCTTGTCTCGCGTCTCACCGGATTACACCTAGCACCAATATCACTTTGTAAATAAAGACTCACAGAACACCAACCTTGTCTTCTCCTTCTTGGGTCCAGCTCCAGACCTTGACACTAAAGAGAAATTTGATCATTTCAAACGCTGACAAAATAGCTCCTTTAGGTGAAAAACTCACTGAAACTCCATTGAATCCCATGAGTAATTATCATGCATGTTAAAAGCAACTGTTAGAACATATACCTGCATATCTAATCAATGTTGGAGATAGGCAGTAAGGATGAGGCAGATGTAGCGGATACCAGAGTCCAGAACCTGCTGACAACAGATAAAGTTGGAAAACAAAGGAGAAATGATGGCATGGGCTTTTTTTAAACAAATCTACTCATCAAGCTGTCAACACTGTCCAGCTTACAGCCCAGTGTTTCACTGCACATATTGTCTTTGTAGCCATATTATAATGTGCTCAATCAAAAGCAATATCAACATTGTCCCTACAAACCAGCATAACAAATCAACTTTATTTCTTTCTGTCACAATTTCATTATTTAAAAGGTGGGGGGTAGGAGATGTTTTTCAGGAGCATTTTTTACTGTACTGCTTAAAATCCCCTTCACACCCCAATTGCAGCCAATTAATTAAATGCTCTAACACAAAAATAAAACTAATTTAGTCACCTGTGGAACGGACAGGACTGGAAAAAAAAATTTAACCTGTTCATTCTAAGAGATTGGTGATATGTTTATCAAACTCAACTGCCATTTGTCCCTCTGCTCGTACCCCTTTTCATGCACGAATAGCACGCTTTTAGAGGCTTGGAGCACTTGTAGAGGCAATGATGTGACAGCTAGAGCTTGGCTAGTTTACTTCATCCATTTACAGTATACAATTAAACGTAAAGAACATTATGAGAGAAAAGGTGCCTATATCGAGTCGAAAAGAAAAACCGTTTTGGAGTAGGCTATTCCAAGAAAAAAAGCTGATAGAGAGCTGAGCAACAGCTCTACTACTTAACAGGTAAGATAACATTATGTCTATATGAGTTTTGGAAAATATTCATTGGTTTCCAGCATTATGTTGTCATTTTAAGAAGTATCCAGCCAGTCAGAGGATAAAACAAATCGCAATGTTAGTAATACTGTAGTGTTTGTTTTTACCAGGCTAAGTTTGCTAAGTTAAAAGAAGCTGGGGACACACTGCATGAATTTTTAACAGATTTTCCCTTCGATTTCCAGTTATGAGTAGTTGGCTATAGTTGCGAACTGTCAGGCCACCACAGAGTACAGATCTGAACCTCATTAAGAATATTTGGGATGTGCTGGAGAAGACTTTGCGCATTGGTTGGATTGTCCCATCATCATTACAAAGTCTTGGTGAAAGATTATTGCAGCACAAGATGGAAATAAATCTCATGACATTGCAGAACTTATCAAAACAATGCCACAGAGAATGCTGCAGTAATCAAAGCTAAAGGTGGTCCAACAAAATATAAGCATGTGTGACCATCTTTTTTGGTGGTGTTTGTTTTGGCCAGGCAGTGTATGTGACCCTGGATTGCCAGATACTCATCCCTTGATGATTTGCATTGGTATTGGGGACAAAAAATCTTGATCATGACATCTCTAGGATTCATTAAATTACCCTATCAAATGATATTGTTTGATTATATTGTGACATCAATATAGCAATTAGAATATTAGCATTATACACAAAAATATCAATACAAAAGTAAGATGCACAATTCAAAATCCAGTAGTCAGTGTAATAAATAATGAAAATTTTGACCTGGCTACTGGAATTATCCCATAACCAGATTGCCTGGCGTGAATCATCATCGACATTTAATAACTAAAATGGAAAAATGAATTGTACAGTTGTGCTAATGTGCAGACATCCCCAATTATGTAAATTAGTAGTTTTAAATTACGACAGGAATTAGCTATGATAGCTCTATATATGATTACATCATCCATATATGATTTATATAAAGTAATGCAGCCTGCAATCGTATCTAGTAATCAGATGTATGTCAATATAAAAAAATGATGATTTAGAAGTAGAAGCAAAGATGGAGGTTCTCAGTTTAGACTCTTTTGGGCTATTGCTCTAGATATGGCTCCATAATGACTCTCTTTTGAGCAATAATGAATTTATGATTCCTCCACAGCACAAATGTATAACCAATTCAATACCCCAATATTCAAAAGAGTAAATGTTGTGAGATGTGTGTATAAAATGCACTTTACTTCTGATGCAACCCAATGCAACTGTACTTCTGATATCCTTAATACGTGGTCAGTTATTAATATTTAATGGTGTTTGTTGATCATCTGACATGTAAATGGGTTTATAGGGAGTATCATCAGTGTTTGATAATTATACTTATTTGCACTCAAAAGGTCATCAGGAGGTGGTCATTTTGTAAATTATTGACTTTGCCCTCATGTTTATCAATGTTTTCTTTTAAGAATATGATTGCAAGTGCATGTTGAAAATGGGGATATGACACAGACATTACATCATGCTTGAAAATGTGAAAGCATGTGTTTGTTGCATTACGTTATAGTGGGTTGAAATCCAAATTTGTTTTTTGCCCTCATACCATGAAAGAAGCACTGAAATCTGACCATCACCATTCAGTCTTCAGCAATATTACTGACAGTGTCGGTGACTGTGGACATTCACTATTGCTGCAACAACTAAGCAGCCTGACAGGCCTGAAATTAGATACAGTTTCCCAGCATGGGGCTGGCCGAATGATACTCAGAGGCACGTGGCCCCGTGGCTGATTGCTGGACTGAAGTTCTGATGGAGAGGGTAATTTAAAGAAACGAGCAGTAATGGTGCATGAGTCATTGTGGGTTCTGATGTGTGCCAAGAGAAGGAACTAAAAAAAGTATCATGGTTGATTACTGATCTCTGTTTTGTGCAGTGTGTTCTCTATGTTGTAACTATATGAAAACACAAAATGCTTTAGTCCCTCCTTAATTCAGAATCACATGTGCAACCATTTATGAATCACGGGTGAACAGAGCAGCAGAAGGGTTGGTCAGAAGATGCACAGATTTTCATCTTACACAAACACTCCATTTCTGCAGCTTCTGCAGCAACCGCAAATAAGTGATGACACTCACAGAAATACACATTAAGGTATACACACAGAGAATACATAAAAAACACTGGAACAAATAGAACAAAACCCACATCCACAGAGAAACACACAGGTGTAAATGCATATACAAAATAATGGAGAGACCAGGTGCTAATCAACAGACAGGCAGATGCATTAGAGTGACTTTCATGGAAGATTATAAGAAGGTTTACAAGCTGGCAGGTGCTAGAAGAGTCATCTGCCAAGGTGGCAAGAATGAGAACGTACAGCATAAGAGACGACACTGACAGGAAGAAGGTGTTGCTGGCTGGAGAAATGGGTAACAGGTGTTTGAGTGGGTGGGAAAGATCAGGAGACCGGAGGTGACTACAAAGAAAGTGGATGTTGGAAGTGACTCAACAAGAAAGAAAATCTGAGTGGACTCATGCAGCCAACAGAGCTGCAAGGACAGATGTAAAAACGGTACAAAAAAGGCAGTAAGAGTAAAATATGTCAATACAAACATGTCTCCTAGAAACTTCTAGAAACTATTCCCCTTTCCCCTTTCTATGAAAGCTATGTAACTGCTGACAGGAACCTTCAGCAGTTACATAGCTTTCTCATGAACTATATTTATAAACTGCAACTGAGTCATCGAGTTGATTTTTTCTTTTAAAACTGATTTTATGCTGCAGTTGAGTTGTTTTAAGAGTTGCAATGCACAGAATATCTCTGGGCATACGTTTATGTGGATATCCTATTTTCTAGTAATTGCATAATATTAGAAACAATACTGGGGTCACACAAAGCTTAAACAACTGAAGAGAATTATGCCTTTAAAAAATGGGCACGTATTCTTCCCCTGCTAAGTAATGTGTTCCTTTGGGTTTTTGTTTTTCTTTCAAGGGGTTCAGGTGTTATCTCCATGACTACTGAGGATAATCAGAGCAAAGATACAGACGCTCTAAAGTCTACCAGTCAGAGCCTGTACAAGCAGGAGCTTAGGAAGAGCCAAGGAAGCACTGTTCTGAACTTAGTATGGAAATGTTTTTAGTTACACATGGATTGAGAGTAACACAGAAACTTCAAAGCCGGGGACCTCGTTTTAAAACATTTCCATACCAGGCAAACCAGCCTTGATTTATAAAGTGCACAGCAATGATTATGTTCCCTTACATCACTCAGCAGTGGAATCACTGAAGATTGAAGGGGTGGTTCTTCTTTAGGGATACTTACTTTCATGTATAGTCAATTTTTTACATAATGACATGCCATCTCACCAAATGACTTCTGTGGGGTTGTTTTATCCACAGACTGAGATGTTAAGTGAAATCACTTCACACCATTCAGTTTGCTGCTTTAGGTTTTATGGCTCAGTTAAAATCAATCAGCGTGTGAACTCCAAAGGTTTGTGATCCCTGGAGGTGTCCTATTTAAGCAGTTGTGTAACAGTGAGCCAGAACTAGCTAACAATTTTCATGTAAACGTACTGTATCTCACCACTGAGCTTAACAAGTGTCACTGCAAACATTACTACATTCAAAACAATCACAGATGCAAAGCAAACAATATATAAAATGTACAGCACTTATTTGTGTTTGTTTGGAAGGATTTTTTTTACCATGTGCAAAACTCACAGCAGTAACCTGAAAAAACGTATGTTTCAGCCTTTCAGTTTTAGGCATTTGTCACCTTTTCAAAACACATTTGCTTCATCGCCTGCTGCTGTGCATTAGAAAAACAATAAGTTATGTGTGTGTTGATACTTCATCTTTCTAATGTTTTGTGTTGAACTAGCCACACGTGTTTAATATGATCATTTATCAGCTCATGATGATACTGAGGCCAACAAACATAAAGGTCATACTGAAACTGTTGGCTTTGGTCTGAGGAAGCTCTTTTTAAGCTACACAGGCAACATGGCTATATGGCACTGTTGATGTGTATTGCCTACTACTCTACTGAAAGACTGTAATAATGGCTATTGTACCCAAACAATTACTATTAATGACTTTGGTCAACCCCTGAAGTTCTTTCACTTGTTAGATACTTTGGTTTGTGACCAAATACCTGCAAAATGAATAAGTAGTTTTAGAAATTTATTTCAAATTCAAGGTACAGCCTCAAAGGAATACACATAAACTGTATCTCTCTCACTGTTTAGTGTACCACTCCCATTGGTACTGGGCTATAAGACAATGGGTTTCCTGAATTGTCTTTTGTTTCAGTGAAATGTGGGTTAACTTTGTTTAAGGCTATTTTTCTGGCTAAATCACCTTTATTAGCCCTTTACAAGTAGTTTTGAGAAAGTCCATGAGTATTTTTCACTGAAGAAGGAGGAATAAAAACAAATAAAAACTAAATAATAATAATTGTGTATTATAAGACTTTAGTCTACAAGGAATAACTATGTGGGGAAAAAAGTGTTGCTGACAGGCTGGTTAAAGTGTTGTGTAAGTCTGTGTTAGTAAGGCAGGAATCAGGAAAGAAAGATTGAAAACATCTAGCGAAACACAAAGGTTCAGACCAATGGCAGACCTTTACTCACAGCAACAGACAGGCTTTAGATGAGATAGCAATCAACAATGGTAATTCCTATTCACTAACTCCACTTGATTAATCTGATTGGTTGAAATTAGCTCATCACTTTCATAAACAATAATCTACTAAATCACGTGCATGTCAGTCCCAAATTGTTTCAGCTTCCCAGATGTTTCTGTGAAACAAACCATCTGGCATGTCAGGTTAGTATTATACACTCTTGCAGACATGCACACAGACAGCTGCAGACACCACAGATACCAAACAGTCATAGCAAGCCTCAGTATTCAGCCTCTTTCTAAATTCTGCAACATTTTGGTATTCCAGTGGATGTGTAGCCTTTGTACACCGACATCCCCACAGAGCCTTTCCTTCTCCAATGAAATTTCTATCACTGAACCTCTTGCTGACTCACATGTACAAGCAAATGGAGTCTCTACTTAAGAGTCTGTTACTGTTTCTCACTGAAAAAAGGGGTTCCTCAACATTTAGATTTAGCCAGCTAAATTATAACATCCTCATCCTCATTAATAACTTCTTCAAAATGGTCAACAAACTTGAAATAAGTTGTAAAACTGACGCTCTCCTCCTCAGCCATCCATAACAGTTCTTCCATTTTTGGCACAGTGGGAGCAATATTTCATCTCTTCAATATGAACGATATTTCAGAAGATGACAGTATGTAGAACACACCACATGCTATACATTTGTCATGCTCAGTTTATTCTAGGACATCTTCACTCTTCTTTCTGCTTTCTTCCCCAAAAATTCTCTCACAAGGTTGACTTTCAACAACTTGTGAGATAAAAAAAGGTGTGAAATTGTTGAATTTAACTTTTGTGATGCTGACAGGTATAGCAATAGTACAATGAAACAAAGATGGTGACAGTTTCTCCCATCACAAAGATACTTGTTTTACTCAGACAGCATGTCTCCTCAATTGCATCATGGTCTGTTAAAGTTGCTACGGGAGGAGAGGTGGGCATCATGGGTTTTGTGATTGTATCTTATACACTTTGTGCTCATAATGGATTTCTAACTGCATGTTGAAGGTGTTAATAATAAAAGAGAACCCTAAAACCTTATTTTGCTGCTTTTTGATCTGTGCTGTGGCTCAAACTTAATGGTTAAAGTTAAAATAGGATATTAAATTGAGTCTGACTGGAAGAGTAAACATGAGGCTAGCAGTTTGAACATGAGGAGAAATAAAACAGAAATAATAATAAAACAGTCTCTGCATTGTTTCATTAATTAAAAACATACATAATTTTAAAAATCTTACATTTTTTCAAGCTGCAGCCCTAAGTGCCAGATCCAAATTGGAATTACTGCCAGCAATGGGCATTAAATAAGCATGAGTCACTCATATTTATAAAGAATTTGGGCTTTATTATTGATAATTAATTAAGCTCTCTCAGGCAATTTTCTTCCTGATGTGGTCTCTCTCTCAAGCCGTAAGTTCGTGATCTCTTCACTACATTCAAACCACAATCTGTGCTAATTTAAAAATCACCTCAACTTTTTTCCTGGATTCATTATTATGCACCTGAAAGACAGCTGCATTGGTAATCATGAATTTAAATAAATAAAAGTTGTTTACAAGAGTTTAAATGATGCAACAATACGCTGTAGAAAGTTAAATAAGTTATGTTGTTATCATGCAGCTAGAAGTTGAAACTAGAAGCAAAAGACTACACTAGGGAGATACTGACGTGAGAGTTTTCTTCACTCTAAACTGTTAATACTCTCACTGGGAATTAAGTGTTTCTATAGAAGTGTTGTCGGCTTAAAGGAAAATCCAAAATCCGAAACAAGATCCTGGAAGAAAGTGTTTCTTAAGCAAAATTTATAAGCAGGTTAGTTCAGTTTAGTGTTAAGAAAATCCTAAGCAGTCCGGCAGCAAATCAATTCAGGCAAAACATTTTGTAACTGAATACAAAACAGATCCAAGTCAACACAATCCTTTGTTAACAGCCTAACCACAAACATGTCCTCACCCTCCTGGGGAAACACTGTTTTCAGTTTATTTTCTAACTATGAAAAAGTTTCACAGTCCTTTCTTCTTTACCTTCAGCTCTTTCACCCACTTCTGCAGCAGAAAAGATGCAGCTCAGGAGTATCACTGTCTTCCAACAACTGGGAATATGGTTGACTGTATCTCCAAAGAAGACATCTTGCAGTTATTCGCAATTCTCACTTCATCCTTTTCAAGGATATCCTTTATGTTGTTAAATATAAACAATATGAGTAATTTATATATTAAAAATTGCCTTGGATGCCATTGCTCCTTCTTATGAATAGTATTAGCATCTTTATGGTTTTTCTCAATTTTAAAACAATACTACATAAGCTACTTCTCACTCGTGAAAGTACAATGACATTCGTTATGTACATTCCTTGAGGGTTCATCACCCTGCAGCAGGGCTAAGAAATCACCCTTTACAGCTTTGTGTTCCAGCCAAGAGCATCATGTAACAGCTGCATTTTGCTTTATTGCACCACGTCACACACCAGCAGCTGGATATCAATGCACTGGCTATTTTGGGTGTGACCCACTGCTGATTTTTCAAAGAAACCCAAGAGAATATTAACAAAAGAAGTAAAGAAAAGAAAAAAGAAAGGGACACATTAAGAGTAGAGACAAGACTCAACAATAAACTGGCTTTTACTGGCTAGAGAGGGTACAGAGAAGAGACAAGATGCAGCACAGATGCACAGGAGTGCAGAAAAATGTAATAAAAACAATATTATTATATTACAGTTTCCCCTCTCAGATAGATAATGTATATTTTATCTAGTTTAATTTCATTAACACACCAGGTGGAAAATATGTAACTGGTGTATGCACAGATAATGTATGACTGACATTGAGGCCTCCAATATGATCATTAATATCCTGTATTTGTGGTTTTAACAAGTAAGTTCATAATCATGTGACAGAGACATGGATTATCCTAAGAAGCTGGGCTTAGGTGGAGACTAGAAAAAAATGTGCATAAATGAACTTATATTTATGTACTATTTCAACACCTTAAGTTTTACATTTTTCAGCAGCTGAAGCTAGCACTAGCTAACTGGCTAGCACTAATAGGTTAACTTGATTATCCAAATGGAAACTTTACTCCCATCCACTGTACTTAAAATGAAAAAAAAGAAAAGAAAACACAAACAAGCAAACAAAATAAGTAAATAAAAAATAAAACAAGTAATTTACTTCTACTGTCTGGAAAACAAGATACCAGAACTCCATGAAGGTCCTGTGGCCAAATTTTTTAAACAAGCCTTAATTTTAGTTGACCAAAACCTTTTTAGGGCTTTAGTTCTTAGAAATGTTGGCAAACTACATTTTTCTTGTGCCATCGAAGGAACTCAGACTAGACTGAGTGTGTGTGCACTGGACTGATTTCTGGCTCGGACTCCTTCCCACAGACCTTCAAACTTCCTGATTATTGTTTTTGTGCCTTCTGTTGTTTTCTGTGTTACATGTATTAAACATGTTTATTATCAAAAAACAATGTTCACCTGCAAGACTTCAAGCTTTTTCTCAGAAGCGCGTTGGACTCCATCACTGTGGTTACTGGCTAAGTATGAAAACCAGGAGCTACAGTTTATCAGCTGATCCCAAGAGATTTGTGTTGACGCTCAAGGGACTAGTTTAAACTAAATCACAATGCAGTTCTCTTCTCACAAAAATAAAATTTTTTGCAGTGGTTTCCGCTCTAGATTCAGTGTGTACAACAACACATGAAAGAAGCATCAGTGACTGAAGTGGACCTTGATTCATGATTACACATTGATCAGTCACACATGAATGCTGTAAACAGCATGTAAACAACATATTTTAACATTATCCTTATGAATTATGAATAGAATAAGGACATAGACTGAAAATTAAGTCTAAGCCTTAATGAGCATTAATGCGATGGAAATAAAACAGCACAACTGTGCAACTAGCCTATATAACTTAAGTATTACCATGTCACAAACAGCCACACACAAACAGAAAACCAGCTCTAAAGATGTACAATAATTCTCTGGGGAGCTCTTCAGTCAAATAAAGTCAACAGCCTACAAACAGTAAAACTACGCTCAGAGAGTACTCACTATGTTATGAGGGAAGATAACACTTTATAAATGAAAATATTTCATTGGCATTGGTGAAATTGCACTGTAGAACATAAAAAAATCATCTACTTTCCAGACCCACATCGCAAAGACTGTTTGTCCCAGACGTAGTCCAAATAACCTATGCAGTTTTCCTATGACACATGTTGTCCATTTTGGACTTGACTTTTTGGACATGTGTCTAATATTTGCCAGCAACCAATACAAAGTCACAGAAAAGAGCCCAGATTCATCCAGAATGTGTCTGCTAGCTGTGATGTATTATTTATAGGTTAAATTATGGTTTGAGTGATGCTTATATTCATCTGTGCTGTCTTTAAACTGCTTTTTCTAAAGTGAGAAAAAAAAGGGGAAAACATCTGATACCTCTGTGCTTAACAAGTCTACAAGAAGATTTTAAGAAAGTTTAAACTGACATGCAAGTGGTGAGAATATAGCTGTCATACTGTTTACACACATTTCCTGATCACTTGAAAGGGTGAGTTTGAAAACAATAATGAGAGTCTGATATCTCTTTACATTATTTATTAAAATGTTAAAAGAAAGTTTATGGATTCATTGAACCCTGAAGTTTATTTTGTACTGAAGAACTTGTAGACTATGATGCAGGCGGCTACAAAATTTCAGGAGCAGACCATGTTCATAATAAACGCCTCTACTGCAGGTGATAATTAGAAATAAAATCTCTAACCCCCATATCAAAACACGTCTTTCTTTTTCTTTCTGCTTATGTTGTAAAACAGCACATTGTGTGAGTGCAGCCTATAAATGTACTGGATTCAAAGGATGGTGTAAGGCTCTTTATTACCTCCCCCCATGAAGCTGCGGCTTTTGGAGACTCTTAAGTCTAACCCTGGAAAGCACAGTTTAGCCACCTTTGCAATGATGCTGAAGGTTTAACTTGAAGAGGATCCCTGCATGTTCTCGGCAGTCTGTCTCTGTGTTCCCCCTGAGGCCCGGCGGCCTTGCAGGGCACCCTGCCACAGGAAAGAATTAATATTAATGCCTTTCCAATTGCACAGAGATTCAATTAAGCAAGATAATGCAAATACTGAGTCTTTCTGGTCTGTTTTACCAGCTACCCACACAGAAATAATCTACTAATCAAGGCAGCATTGACACAACAAATTCTTTCTCCTCTGTCTATGTGCACCATTTAGAGTGGGTTTTCATTCTGCGTTAGTGGTGGTTAGGGGGGTATTGCAAATACTAACTGATACTACTGCAATAAACTTAGCCATCTAATACAGCTCCTTTAAAGAAAGTCCTTTTGCCCTGTCATCTGTCAGCATTGATAGAAAGTTTTCCTGAGCTGAACGTCAACCTCCAGGGAAGAATCACAGGGGCCATTAGAGTGGAAAAGAAGAAGGTCTTCAGACTCAGTTTGGAGGCTTATGCTACTAATGTTTTGGTTTGCTTTTTCTTTTTCCCTTTTTTTGAAGCCGCAGGGGTCTCTGCTAGTTGGGTTGGCTTGCCCTCACATACCTCACGCTGGCAGTTAATCACTTGCATCTACAGCAAGAAAACCAGCCAAGCAAAGTGAGAAAGAGGAGAAGCAGCATGACAAGAGAGACAAGCTGCATTATGTACATAAAAAGTAAAGAGAATGGTATTATTCAGTTACAACAAACAGCTACACTGTCTACTTTAGGGAAAGTTTATGATACATATTGACATGAGTGTGACATTTTTATTGTTGTATGTAACAGGAAGGAGATCATTGAGACAGCACAACAGCAATAACAAAATAACAAAATCTGTAAAAAAAAAAATGCTGATGGTATTCAAATGCTTAGAAACCTGCAGAATAACCCATTCTTTAATCTAGCAGAAAAAAAAGCTGACATCTCTGTGGATCACAGGCAGCATATATCACATGACTTGAAGGCTTAACACCATTTAAGGTGACAACATGTTTGCAGACAAGTTGATCAAAGTCACTGCAACAGCTTTTAACCTTAGCTCTCTTTGAGGTGTCGTCTTTGAACACTGACCTTTGTAAGGTCGCCCACTGTGCTGGATGAGGCTGTTTCTTAGAGGAAACAGCGCAACCAAAAAAAGAAAAAAAAAAGTCACTACTTGGAGATGTTTTGATTTTATCCAAAGCAAGGATCACAAATCACACTAACAGTGAACCTCTTGTTTTTGTTGAAGTGTACAAATGAACCTTTCGTGTTTTTGGAGCTCAGTGCACAGTGCAACACTTTATTTACTGAAGTGCACTTTTAGAAACAATAGTCCCAGCTGACAGAAATAATTTGCCACAGAGGAAAACCTGGGACTGCGCTGCAGCTTCTTATTTCTTTAATTTTAGACTTAAATAAATAGAAAGCAAGATAAATTATAAATACATGGGGGCAACTCAGAAGGCTCAGATATGAGTCAAAGATAAGATTTGTTCCATTCTGAAACCATTACCAGCAATTTCAACAAATTTATGCAAGCTTTTTATACAAACACATACTGTTTCCACACAGCCCCCAGCCTTACACACACGTACAGATGGAAGGCTGTAAACACACAAACAAGAAACCCTGCCGACCCCACACAACACCCATCAGGCTCCACCTAGTCACCACAGACAGACATAAGGTTGACTGAGCCTGGAGGTTGAGAATAACAAGAAGCAGTGCCAGTGTGGGGTAGTAATACTACCACTCTGCTCTGCTCCTCATCGGCTCGCCTGTGGACAAAGCCCATCCGTTAGAGTGCAGGTCACGCACAGCAAGGAATACAGATAGGCTGGAGACTCTTTCTGTCTTGCCACTCAGTGATTTAAGGGGTGCGATTACACATGAGCAGCTACCTGCACGCGTGTGGGCCGACAGAGATGTGCCGAGTAGCTTTTTTTTTTTTAAAGAATTTGATTGTATAAATACGGAGTACTCACACATTTAATGTTATGCACCTACTGTTGTGCCTCTTTTCATAGCTTTTATGTGAGGCATTTGAAAGGGCTTTGTGTATCTTTTGTATATGGACCTCGGGAGAGTGAACAAGCATGTTGACAGTCATTTGTCAACAATACTGAAAAGAACCAGACAATTAAAAACAATACATATGGAATGCTGCAGTAAACAAAAAGGCTCATAGTTTAGATTCCCTGTAATGACCGCTTTGCACATTCTTGGTATTCTCACAGCCAGCTGTATGACCACATTTCCTGGAACGCTTTCCAATTAAAACCTGCACCTTGTCTAAAGTAAATTAGTTGAGCTTTTGTGCCCTCTTTTTGTCAAGGTTGTGTTGTTATGCAGTAGGTGTCTTAATTATACATGCATAAAATGTATGTATGTAGATCGTGTAACAATATAAAGAATAGCTAAAAAAAAATAGGATAAAATATAAATTATAGTCCATCAGCAGTTAAAGATCATTCTGGAAAGAGCTACAAAAACCATCAAAGGCAATGATGAAATGGATCTTTATCCCATAGATCAGACACCTATTCACTCTCAAAGCTTAAGTAAAACTATGGACAACGGTCACTCTAACAGGACTTCAGATGAGTCATGACTCTTATTGACGGTCATACTCAAAAATCTGTGGTTTCACAGGCTACTTTATTAAAATCTCCCACTCGCTCGATCAGAACACAAACAATAGATCTTTGTTTTGTTTTGTTTTGTTTTGTTTTTCTTTGCATGGTAATGAGTCAACTTTATTTGTGGATATGAAATCAAATTGTATTTACTGATAGTGGCAAATATTTCCTCTTCAGATCTGTTTGTAATGCAGTTTTAACTGAGTCTGAAGATAATTTCCATTCACTTTTGGTATTTAGCCATGCTCTATGCCAAATTCTCTAAATCTTTTAATCATATTTGTACTTCAGAAAAGAAAATCTCCAAATTCTTTCTGATTTGTATGAAGGAATTCTCTTTTTATATCCGTTTATATCCCTGATCAGGCATCAACTAAACTAATTAGCTGCTTGAATGGCATCGAATTCCTAAAAGAGCATACATTTAAATCAGAAATATTTTAAAAAGAAAAAATAATAGAGATCAGTTTTAAATATACACCACAGTCTTTAATTCAGTGATTGTTAATGACTGTAATTTGCCTTTATTTTCGTGCGACTGTGAAAAGTAATGGAAAAAGGTGTAAAAATGAATTTTTTACTTTCATACTCTATTTCAAAGATAAATACATTTTACTTTCCTACATTCACTGACAATTGTATGTTATCTTTATGAAGTAACCAGCACCTAAATAAATATACAAATTCAAAAATACCAAAAATAAGCTTGTCTGCTTGTTAGGAAATAAAAATGCTTATTTTAAATATTAATGTGTCAGTGAAAAAATATGCAAGAAGATGGGGTGAAAAAGAGTCTTGTCTCAAAAGTAATTAAAACGGAATATTTAGCACTAACTTTAAGCGGTTTTATTTACGACTGCCATTTAACACTTAAGGCTGCTATAATTATGAAGTTATGGTAAATTAATTGCTATATAAATAATTATGGGTCAAATTTTAATCATTTTTCTGCCAACATTAAGGGATAAGCTGATAAAATTTTAATGTGACTCGTGTCCCATTGGAGGGTGTGATTTTAGCATTGTTCCTTCACAGTGATGAGGTTTGCAGTGTGAATCTCGGTCATAACCTCTGCATGCTCTCCCTGTGCCTGTGTTGGGTTTCTTTTTTTCCCAGCGAGCTGCAGCTTCCTGCCACAGCCCAAAATCATTAATGTTAGGTTAGGTGGTATTCTAAACAGTCTGAAGCTGGGAGTATGGGCGTGCATGGTCGGTTGTCTCTGCGTTATCCCGGTTATTACATCACAACCTGTCCGAGACCTCTCACCCATTTGGCAGCTGGGAGGGACTTCAGACAGTTTACATGAACATCTCTTTGGAGGTGTAACATCCAATAACTGGGGATAAGCACTGGACAATGAAATGACTCCATTTAAAGAGCAAACATGAAAAACCATGTAGAAATATGAAATTACAATCAATTTCCCTCAGCTGTTTTCAAAAACAGAAAATTATGATTTTTATGCAAAATGAATAATGTAAGAATTGTGACACGCCAACTTAGTAAAGCACCAAACCTGCAACGGGATGATTCCAACAAATGTTTCATTGTATTTGAGTAACATCTGCAAGCTACTTGAGTGCCAAGATTGAGAAAATTACAGCGCTGGGAACTTACTTTAAAATTTTTTTCTCTGCTGGAAGCAAATTGGCTTGGGGCTCATGCCAAATTCATGCTGTATTGAGTTTTTGCATTGATTTTCCAAAGGGAAACTGAAACTTCAGGAACCAACAACAAGTTTAAAATTAAAAATTAGTCACACCAGCCAAAGTGGTTGTAAGCAAACAAAAACTTTTTTGTTGTTATTGCTCATACATGTCCCTCTCTTACTGGGCACTTAGCTATCCCTGCTTTTCATATGAGGACAGCCTTACAAGTTAATAATCTTTACCAATTCATTTGACAAAACACAGACATGCTGTCAAGCTTATTTTTTAATTACAAATTAATGACAACATTACAGCATTTTCCTCTGCAGGAAAACTTTGGATGCCGAATCAAATCAGTTTGTCTTCAGTTTATCTTTTATTAGACATGAGTGGGCATGCATTATTGCAGAATTTAATCAATTTAAACACATCTGAAAGAACTGCAATACAAATTTAACATCCCTGAAAGGAGAAAACCTAATAACTGCCGCGAAAAGCACTACATAGATTGAAGCCTGCACATGTCCATTGTATGTGTCAGTACACAGCTGTATATATGTTTCCTTAATGTGACGGCATGATTTAGGAACATAATAGTACTAATGATCAGCAAGCAGCTATTGAGTCTCTTCATGAATGTTTCACCACACTTTAGGCCATGTGCGACTGTGCATGCATGAGACTGCATCAATGAGACAACTGTGTTTATCTCTCTGAAGACGTCAGTGCTTACAGCTTGAGGGAATATCAGCAGGCAACACCGCTGATTAGAACATATGTGTGAGTAGTGAGCTATTACACAAAAATATGTTGGGTGTGCAACTATCCAGGCGTTGCAGTCATAGACTTGAGTACTCACACCACCTAGTGGCATTGAAGGCCTTTTATTTGACCAGGATGACAGATGCTTCTTTTCATTCATACCCCATTCAGTATGACAAAAAAAAGTTACTTGAGGTCAGAAAGATTATTTTTCTGCATAAGGACTGCATAACAAAATAAGATGTTTTATGAAAAAAAAATATAGTTTGTGTACACTGAAGAGATGTGGCTGAATAGAGAAGTGGTGGGGCATAAGAAAAGAAATGTAGCCAGAGACGAAGGGAGATCAAAGGATGAGTGCTGGGAAGCTGCAAAAATCTGTTGTAGTTCTCCGCCTTAGGACATGCAGCTTCAATGAGAGACTCCTGACTGACAGGTGGGAACCCTTAATCCCCCTGTGCTCCTCATCCTCTTCTCCCTTGCTCTTCCCTCCCCTCACACTTGTCAACAGTGGAGGACATCCTACCAATCTTGTTATACTATTGGAAATGCTGTGCTTTTTCTTTTGCATTTACTCATCCGCTTCCTTGCCACATTGATTTTCTCTGCCTTTGACTTCTAACAACTGAAATACTGCCACGTACAATATATTGAAGGCAGATGAAAAGCAGGGGTGCCAGTCATCTATATTCAAGACTCCTGCTCTTTGGAATTTAAATCTGCTCCACCATCAGTCTAATCATGTATTTGCATGTTGGGCAGTAAGACATAAAGGCATAATTACATGCCATCTGTGCAATGTTTACTGCACCAATAATCTGTAGTCTTGTCCATTCCTGATGTGTTGGGTTTAAAGACTGCCTGCTTGTTGCATCACTCCTAAGCAAGCGGTCACTGGTCACTTCTATGTTGCCAGAAATTCCCTTTACTCCCCGAGCTATTTGTAAGTTTGACTCTCTGCTCATGACTGCAACCAGTCTTTTGTTTCCATTATGTATCAGTCTGACTGAGTGAGGGGTAGTGTCCTTAAACTGCCACAGCTGAGTGCTGCTAAATACACAGACTACTAATACTATCTGGACTTATTCCACTTTGTCAGAGATGAGAAGGAAGTCAGCGTCTCAGATGTACACTGTCAAACACAAGCTGCTTCCACTCAAATACCAAAAGCAAAATTTGTGAAAAATTCCTAAAGATGTGAATACTTTAAAATCAAAGTCCAGCTTTAAAGGAAATTGTGAAAAATAAAAACATCTTGAGTAAGAAAACACACAGGAAGAGTACTGAAAGTAGCAATTTTTCATATTTTTTTTCATCTTGAGATACAACTATTTACATGTAACCAGAGACAATGTCCTTTAAATGGGTAGAAACAATTTTTTTTTGTCATCTTGCAATTTTTACTTTTTGAAACAACTCAGAAATATTGTATAAAATAAAAATATCAGCTTCAGGGAGGGGGGGGGGGGGGGGCAGGCAAAGCAGCCTAAGTATCTTAAATGTCCATTAACTGCTATTTACAGGAGTATTTACATTCTAAAATTCCATTTAGATCAAAATTTTGCAAAGTAATCAACAGTAAACACAGTTGCAGTTATGTTCACTGCAGCCCTACAAACCAGATAAAACTGATGTTTATACAGGTATGGCTGTCATTTAGTTCAGTTCAGTGATCGTACATATGAGCAGTACACGACGGAGGCTTTTCAGAGGTTTCGGGTGCATAATCACGAGTAAAATGACACCACAGCAGAATAAATAAATGGGAGCTTAATGCAAATTGTCCAATGGGGACATGTTGTAACACTAGGAGTTTAAAACAGGAAGCTGCATGTGGCTGAACAAATGTGAGCATAAAATCACTTTTTATTTAATAGATTTTAAAGACGTGCCTTTTTCAGCCAAAACTATAATTTCGCAAATGCAGTCACATGTATTAAGTCCAGCCACTGAGCTCGTCTAATCGGGTTGATTATATCGAAACATGATGACATCTCACTGAGTAAAGATTTTACATTTACATGACAGAAGGAGAAAGCATTAAATTAAATACGTTTCTTTAAAAAATGATTTCATTACAATGTAAAAATGAAGCACAACCATCATCTGGAGTAATTCATTACATGTGTTATACCTGTGAATTTAAAATGCATATAGTAATTATTACACACACACACACACAGTTCACTTAATTAAAATTTAAATTCTCTAAAACTGGGGGGGGGGGGGGAGAGACTAACTAAATGAATCACAAGGAAATAGAAATTTCATGATAGTATGTCATTTCCAAGTGTTATTTCAGTCAAATTAAAAGGACATCCTCTCAATAACCGATGTGTTGCTGAGTCCTGATTTCTTAAACAGGAATTCATCATTTTGGGGGTAAAAATGCCCTTTAGGAATAAAAATGTCCTTAGAATAAAAGAAAGCTAATAAAAGATTAGGGTAAAATAAAAACATAAAACTTAAGGTTTCAAAGTCCTCTTTCCCTTAAACATTCAGTCTAACTGCAAACATGTAATAAATGGATGTATGCATTCAGAATCATTCCACACAGGTTTACATATCAACATCATTCTAACACCCATGAAAATGATTGATTCTCCTGCTGATCAATGATTTCACCCTTGGCTTGGACGTGGATAAGCGAAGATTAAAAATGTAATGATCCATATAATCTGATTCAGATGTTCACACTCAGCTACGCAACCAGAAATCAGGACCTGACAGCAGACAGGACTCTCCTCCTCTGTGGCCTGTTGTTGTTTTGGGACGATGAATGGAGGGGGTCTGCTGCCAGTCCATTTTATCTGACATTCCACCAACTATTGAGCAGCTTGCAGAATTATTTAGCCTGGCCTCTGCAGAGTCCGATATGAGGATGAATCTGGGTTCGACTGGAATTGTGGCGTTAGTTGACGGAAACTAGGAATTTAAAAAAAGAAAGGATGTCTTTTAGCTAGCAGGGCTTTGGTTCAGGCTGTGCTCCACTGATATGCGTGTTACATACACACATATCTGTGTATGCATTAATCTATTAGATTTCTGAGTGATCACAACATTGGGTGATCAAGTGAAGTCAAAGGGAGTGGCAACTTCGATGGCCCCTTGTGGCTCCTGTTAGGTAGCTGGGGACTAGAGTCTCCTGGAATCCCTAAAAAGTGTCCAGTTGCTGTTGTTCACCGAGTGTTAACAGTGCTCCAGGTAGTCGATGACCCGTGAGATAGACTTCTGTCCGGTGGTGCCCATAGCACACTGTGCATGGAAACAAAAGGAGAAAAACACTGTGAGAGTGCTGATATATACAGCTGCACATGTGGGGTCCGGAGGCACAGACAGTGGAGATTTTAAGGATATTAGCGCTTTGATTCACAGGAGATATTTATGAAACAGATGGTTCCAGCCATCAGTTCTGCTGCTGTAAAACAAAACTCTGCACCGATGAAACTGTTCAATTATTTTGAATCATTAAATAATTCAATAGTGATGTTAACTGAATTAATTTCACTACTTGAAACATGCTGCTTGGACACACAAGAAATAAGAATACATAATTGATTAGAAATCATTGATCTCGTAATAGCAGTATTTCATAAAAGCCACTAGAAACTATGGAAGTGATTTATTTCTAGTCATCTGAGATTTTCTTTATTCTATCCTCAATCCTTTCAATGACGTAATAAAAAGAAATGACAGCTTTCCTTATTTTTGGAAAGAGATGCAATCATGTGAAATGAATTACTGGTTCACAAACATGTTTATTTGATCTTAATTGCATCACTTCTTGTGTTTCCTATTTAGTTTGTCTAGTAACCTAGACTGACTCAACACTTTGAGCCGGTAAAATAACTTACACCTGTTTGCACTTTTGAGTACTTGATTGCTTAAAAGTACAGGCTCATGTTTTTTAAGAAGGAATATCAGTTTTATTTGTTGGTATTTTATTATTCTGGCATTCAGTAAGTTTCTGTATGTCTCTAAAACTAATCTCAATCATCATACAGTAGATATTGATTACACAAGGGTTGATTGGGCCAATATACTCACAGTGAGGTTCATGAAACTCAAGAACTTCTTCAGCATTTCTGTCATGATAGAGAAATCTCCTTTAGGAAGATGCTCTCTCACAGTAGTCACATTTATCTGAGGACAGCAGAAAGGAGATAAAAAAATCAACACCATCAATAACTGAATGAGAAAATATTATACAGCTATAATTAACGAAAAATGTAACTGTGTGTGGTGATATTCTCACCTGGCTGCCCTGGCAGAGGCATCCCAGTAACAGAGCAGTGTAGGAGGCAACAATGCTGTCCTCCATATGCTTGCCTGCATGCTGCAAAGCTACACCCAACACAAGAGAAAGACAAAGATTTACAAAAACTGTTATCCAAATATGTCATAATATAAAATATTTTATGTTATATACTAACATATATCAAATCACGCTTACTTATAAAGCATACAGCTGTACACAAATTTAAGCACTGGGATAACAAAAAAGTAATAAACTTGATCATTACAAAATAAATAAAGGCTAAAATACATTTTTGGTTTTAGGCTATTTAACAGTTTTGAATTGACTAACAAAAGTATAAAATCTCAGGTATAGACTAATTTCAGCTAAGTAACACTTAGCATGTACTCTACATAAACTTTACTACTAAAAATATGAATTATTTAGAGGGAATGGTAAATTAATTTATAATTTAATTTAATTAATTTTGGCAGTAAAACGTCCTTTAGAATGGACTTAAGTCACTAAGCAATTACATAACAGTCTCAACTGTGGCTAAAAGATTTAACACACACCTTAAAATTATAGTAAGTCCTGCTAGATCGTAAGGACCAGGAAATTAAAAGAGAGTCCACATTTATACCATGTGAACAAAAATTTGCACAGTAGGCATGCTTCCTCACTGATAACTTATCAACATATAACGGCATAATGAAGATGAATAGTTGAGTTTGTTAAATGGACAAATATGCTGCTGAACCTTAACAGCAGTTTAACGGTCACCAAATGTCATCATACTCCTGCCTCATTAGCGTTCACGCAGTAACATGTAACTAAAGGTATTAACCTCGAAAAGACAAGCTGGGTTACTACTGGCTGCAAAAAAATGATCTTCTGGTGGTGGCTGCAGTTTCCTACACAACAAAAAAATTGCAGTGTTCTGCTTCAGCCTAGATAAACTATGCAAATACTTTAACCCTCCACTTGACAAAGTTACAAAGTTGCGACAAACACCAGGCCATATCTCTGCGTAGATGAGAGCTGTTACCACTTTCCACCACTAGATGGCAGACATGTGACTCTTCAATGTAAAACAATTGGGATGCGAGCAGAAAAGAGTGTGGGGGATCTATTTAAAATTCATAAGGAAATCGAGTTTGAAAGACACCATACGGAGGTGATGAGGAAGCTCTCATGGTGATGCAGAGTGGATTAATACGCAACATGTCGACACGCTGTTGATGAAGTACTTTTCAAGCTATTAGCCATCTCTGATTCTGCAGGGGAATATTTGCCTCTTGAGGATGATGACTGGTCATCTAACAACATTGAAAGTGATGCTTCTGTTACAATCACAGTGCATCCGCTCACAATCTGTTACTTTTACTTAATGTCAACAGAATATCAGGAAATGACCATTCAGAAGTTAATGCCATATTGGATAAATTCTGCCTGTAAAATATCATTTTCAAACATCCACCAGTCAAAGCCTCATTAGTTAAAAAGCAAAGAAGGTTATTATGTTACAGCTACACAATGTTCCTTAATTTAAAAATAATACTATGACTTGAAACAAAGTCATAAAAAGAAGAAGCTCCCAATGCGGGAGATCTCTACCTTTATTTAGGTCCAACTCTTCATCCTCTTCTTCTTTCTTCTCAGTTTGGCTGTCGGTGGTTTCAGACGCCACCCACTGGATCTCTCCTGATGTCTCCTGCCACTCCCCGCTTTGGTCCAGCGCCGGCTTGGGGGCTTCGCTGATGAGGTCATCGGTCTTCGCCTCAGCCAGGATGGCAGCGCGCTCCCTCTCAAGGAACAGCTATTTGGTTAAAAATAACAGGCCTGACCTCAGAACACAAACACAAACTCCAGCCATGCAACATATTTTTAAAGTAAATTGTTATTCATTTAAGGGGAATAAAAGAATACCAGAGGAGCATGATGCCAAAGATAACCAAGAGCAGATGGTTACGCTAAACACTGAAATTTCTTTTTATCTTAAATGTTGATCACTGCAAATAACTAATAATCATCAACCTATTGTCCTAAAGGACTTACTGAAAGCAGACAAAAACTTGCTTGCCATTACACAAATAAAGTAAAATCACGTTTTCCTTTTGAAGTTCAAATATATAAAACAAGCATTCATGAATCTACACTTCTCTACTATCCAGTATTTAAGTAGTCAACCGTACATGGCTATATACTTGTAGATTTACTTCACTAATAATTAAATGCAGTAGCTCGTGCACACTGAAGGCAAAACTTAAATAATGAATTACCTCCCTACCAAAAGCAGCTTAAAAAGTAATGCATCTTTGCTGTTCACACAATCATTAAAGCCATATTTTTAAAAGGCTTAATTTTCCTTCCCATTGCTCAAAACTTTCCATTTTTGCTTAAATATTAAAACAAAACGAGAAATAAAATAGTTCCCGTTTATTAAAGACTAAATAAACGCTAACACTAACAGCTGATAAATATGGTACTAGATGCTGGCTCTTCCTACCTTTACCAGGGCAGCCAAAGCTCCAGACGACTTGGGCTTGTCAGCCCCGTCTTCCTGAGTCTCTGTTGTCTCTGTTGCTGACTCTGTTTGTGTTGGGTCAGCAGGCTGCATCAGGCTGTCTTCCAAACAGGTGTCTTCTACAGTATACTCCATGTCAACCAGACAGTGGCGGTTTCTGGAGCTGTACTCCACAAGGTTAATTAGTAGACCCAAACCCTGACAGACACAACAGAGCACACAAATATGACACACTGAAAATATAGTCTGGTAGATTATTGTGTCAACAGTGGTGTTGTGTTAAAGAGAAACTCACCAATACTCGCACATCAAAGCGTTGCTCCTGTGGGATGTAGCGCGGGACTCTCAGGACACAATTTAGAGCCGTCACTATTAACTGCTCCTGCTCACCCGTCTTAGTGCTTCCCCACTCTGTAGTAGAAAATAAATAAAAATAACACTTATAAGCCACTGCTAATACAAGGCAACATGAGTCCCTGCAGAACATTACATTTGGTGGAATCTAAAGTTACGCAATATTGCATTTTCTGTTGGTTTTCAAAAGACTGTTTTTTTTTTTTGTTTTTTTTAAATCCAGACAATGGAAAGCTGTTTGGCCATGACGTTCAGATAAGATCATTTTTTGTTTACCTGTGACAAATTTAGGATTGTTACAGCAGGTAAATAATCCATTTGTGTTAAATAAGGGTAAACGTTTTCAGTTTTGAAACAGTTGCGCATGTGTGTATGTATGTGTGTGTGTGTGTGTGTATATATATATATATATATATGCAAATAATTGATTTATTTGTTTTTTACCGTTTTAAGCACAGATGAAAATCTTGTCCTAATTCAACACAAATGGAAATCTACTTCCTCAAATAATCCTGAAATTAGTCACAAGCAAGCCAAATATACTTTGACCAAAATGTTTGGCCAAGCTTTTTTTTTTTTTTTTTTGGTAAGCATGTCCAAATTTTTTTAAATGGTTCTGTATGACTTCATCTGCAGGCCGTGGCCAATGTTGATATTTAATTTCAAAGCATTTATCTGTGGATACCTGATTAACTAAATGGTCCTTAAGTGATACAACCCAAATACAAAGCTGTACCACTGGATTGATGACAGACAGAATGAACAACCCCAAAACAAAAGCTAAATTTAAAAAAAAAAACTAATTAGAAAGTTTATAATGAGATTACCATTGTCATGAGTGAGGTTGAGCAGCACCCCTATAACAGCCCTCATACAATCCTCCACTGCCTTGCCCACGTTGCTGAAGCTGCAGTGGGGCTGCGTCGCACCCGACGATGACAGAGCACTGTTGTTTAACGCCCTGCTGTACCGCTGGATCATATCCTCACAGTATCGCAAAGCTCTGACAACAGTAAGGAAAATGTATTGATGAGCAATCATAAAAAGCAAAGTGAAAACTGCAGAGATAGGGGACATTATAAAAGACAGATGTAAGAGATAAACAAACGAAAAACAAAGGAGATTGAAAAAGAGATTATAGGAGCTTGTTCTCACTAAGATCGTGTTACCACAAATATAAATTTAAAGCCAGTCTTTTTCCATGATTAAAATATACAGCTTACAGTACTGGTTAACGAGGTTCTGGTTATTTGTGGGATTTAAATTTTTCCTGCAGCTTACTGCAGAGTGTGACTAAGAATCTAAAAAGCCCCTGAGAACACAGCTCATAATATAATGTGAGTAAAGGAGTTCCCATGCTTGATTTGCTGGGTGTAAACGTTACAGAAAACTGAATGAAGTGTTGTAACTGGTGCTCACCTGGCAGACGAGACAATGAGTTGTGACTCTTTGTAGGCAATCAGGTATCCCTGATTTTCTGGGTTTTGCACTGTCACCTGTTGACACAGGATGAAAGAAAAATTACATCAATCGAGAAGAGCACTGAAGAGTTCAAGAAGAAGTCAAAGAAAGAAAATCAAGGGCGACACTTGACTCATCTGATCGTTGATATTTTAACAGAGACGGCTGATAAGAGACGTTCAAGTTTTTTTTTTTAGTAAGCCTGTCATCAGGTGACAAAGTTACCAGCCATCTCACAAGGTAAAACTCAAGTCATCTTGTCCTTTACTGCCACTCACGGAAACTGCAAACTCCAGTTTGAAAGGCAAAACCCAGTTTTACAAGACCGTACTTACACTTTCCAGCACTCTCAGACACCTTTCAGCTCCCCATAAAGACGCAACAAGGTTTTCTTTGTCATCCTCTTGGCTCAGGTTCTGCACACACTCTTTCACTAAAACAACATAACGCACAGAAATATTTAATATAATTAAAGCTACATTTAAGGAAAAATAAAACAAAAGCCAATCTTGCACCAGTATACCTTTGTCTACTATATGGTCCAGGCCTCCTAATTGTCGCAGTTCTTCTTTGAACCAATCCCCAGCCCTCTTTGATGTAAGAGAGAGCAATGTCTCCATGGCAAGGTGGCCCGTCTACAAAAAGAAATTTAAGCGGTTTTACTTATTGATAATCCCGTTACAGAATGCTCATCTTTTTGATTTAGGCTGTCGTTATGAAGCATGTGATTTTAACAGGCTTCAGAAAATAATATACAATCATTCTGATAACTACATAGTTTTCTGAATAAAAATAGTAATAGTAATGAATCAAGATTTGCAGAGCCAATAACATGTCAACACTGATTCTTTAACGATGACTCGATATCTTCCACACACAAGGAGTTGTAGAATTATTTAACACTATTAGAAAAAGAGATGGTAAAAAAAACAATTCAACATTTGATTAATATTTAACATTAAGATTTCTAATAAGATTTCTAAAGATGTTCAACTGATAAATAAACATAACTCCATCAGGAAGGAGGTCGCCTGTTTTAACAAAGAGTTGAGACTGATCTGATCCAATATCTGTATCAGGCTCCGATACTGACGTGGTTGATGGATTGGATATCTGGCTGAAATCCCCTAGCACACCACCTCACTGATCCACACACAGACATCTCATGGTCCTGTGTTTACAAATTATTATTATGCATTTATAGTGTAATGCAGGTTTAAGCCAAATAAAATATGTTAATGTAGAATCAGTTCATGAAATATTTCCATTACAACTCTTGTATAAATAATTACATACAAATTAGCTTTTTACACCGAGTTTCTAGTTTAGACGTAATGTTACCAAACACCTGCCCCTACAAGTCCGATGGGAAATGAGCTGTCTTTGGATACATTTTGGTAACTTGACATGTGAGTACAGACAAGGTTTCCAGGGTAAAACGTTTTTCAGCTAAGAAGGGAAGAGAAAATAGTGCAACAGACACTCGCTAAAATGGTCCAGTGGCGCAATAAGCTACCAGCAGACAACGTGAAAATTAGCTCACAGAAAAGTTGCTCCAATTCATCATTTTGACCAATTAGCTTCTATCTGACAAGGATAATTCTGGAAAAGTCTGCTAGCTAAAATGCTGTAATCCTGCATGACAATGCGGCTTACATGAAGAATGTGAAGTAACCACTTGAAGCGAGAAGTGGCTTATTACAGCCTAATAAAACTTTGCATATTAACAATAGCAATAATGACGATAATAACAATGTTTGCGTAAACTGATTTGGTATTAGAAAACATCGGTATCGGCCGATATCCAAGTTTCAGATTTCGGAATCAGATCGGACCCCCAAACAAGCAGATTGGTGCATCTCTAAAAGCTTCAACATGCTGAGAATCTTCTTCATGTTATTACTCTGTTACTGATAGACGTCCTACCGTGATGTTTTCCAAGTCGAGGTGCCTGTTGTGCACAGTCTCACACAGCTTCCTGATCTTCTCCTTAACTTTTGCCACTTCTTTTGCGGTGAGCTGGTCCTGGTGGCCCGAGTAGTCCTGGTCTAGTTCCAGTAGTTTGATCATTAGCTCCAGACATGCTCTATCCAGATCCATGTTAAGACGATCCCGACTTAGAATGTACATCAGGGCAGCAGTGCACAGAGCAAGGTTCTGAAAAAATGATAAGAAATCAATTTTTTACAGAGTGTAGGGTTTGAGCGGCAAGGCCCAGTGTGGAAAGTACGCTATCATTAGTGAAATGTGTGTGCAATCAAATATATTCATTTTCCTCTCACTGCTCAGCATGCAATCAAGTAGTCAGCTGACTCATCGACTTTTTCTAATAAGCTGCACCTAAATTTGGAGTGCAATGATATTATGACTATAGCAGTGAAAGACTGATTTGAGAGGAAGCATTTTGTAGGAGGGTTATGCACAGAAAGTCATTGCAGTGTCAACAGATTTGTTTTTTTTTCTTTTTTTTTTTCTTTTGCTGGGTGACAACTTGCTGACAAGGTCTAAAATATTATACAGTGTAGTTGGCAGCAGTGTAACCCAACAAATCTTCCTCCTACACAAAACTTCATATTGAGATTCAGCATCAGTGTTCATGAAAAGGTAAGAAGCTGATGTTCTGTGTGTATTTGTGGGTGGCCTATTTAAGCATCAATATTGTGTGGGAACTCCAGAAATGACAGCGTCTGTATATAAATCGAACCCTGGAGTGCACTTAGAGGGATTTTGAGGTCTCCCTGCACTACAGTTACATTTGGCTGTTTTAGCGGTTAAAAGCCCAGACTAAAATTTATGATTCAAGATTTAATTAAGAAGAATATAAATATATATACTGACCGGGTGTTGTGGAGCATCACTGAGCATTTTAAAGACCTGCGCCACTTTTCCTCTGGCCCGGAGGTGCATCCTAAAACTGGGCATGGCGCACCGTGTTGCCAGGCTTATTATACTGGGACAGGGAAGGAGGAAGAAAGTCAGAAGATTACAAAAATATTAAAGAACTATTCATTAGTCTTGTGTTAAATCAAAGACAAATGAGTACATAATGTGGCCCAGTTTACAACCAAATCGGTACCATGTTTTGTGGTTTTCATCAGCAACATGTTCAGCTGTGTTAAGCTTTAACCCTTCAAGCCACAACTGTTTTTCTAAAGTGGATTTTAGTATCAGATCAGAACTGTTTACCGTTTTATTTTTAGCATATGACTACAAAGGACAGTGGAAATAAAAGGGAGATTTAAAACATAAGTGGGGAAAAAACAAGCAAAACAAAAAACAGAGAAAAGTAGACAAATATAAGAACATGCAATGAAAATAAAAAACTATGTCTGACCACACAGCACTCATCTAAAGCAGCCAAAGAAGTGGTTATGAAGTGTTCATTAAACTTACCTAAGGCATCTTGTGTTAAGTGGCTGACTGCTTTTCAGTCCCGTCTCCAGGTACTCAAAGTCGTCTGTGAACTCTTGATTCTCTCCAAACTCTACCACGTCATTGAAGTGTTTCACATGCTGCACCACTGTGTACAACTGTTAAAAGGAATATAGGGTTAATACTAGCTAATTGGAAAAAAAAAGGCATCGTTCTAGAAACACAATCAGTTCAGGCAAACACAATTACACAAACATCGATAGAGCTGCTGTTGCAGTTAGCAGCAATAGCTGACTGTGCTAATATGAGTCATCAATAACAACTCAGCATGTGGAGTTAGGGCCTGATCAGCAGTTGATTCTGTATGTTTACCATTATCAAAAGTCATGTTTTGAGTGTGCTCAGCATGACATAGGGGGGAGGGGGTGAAGCTGGGTTCAAGACAGCATCAGTATGTGGTGACAGCTAACTGCAGCTGACGCCACTGTCATTCAGGGGAACAGTATGGTGTGAGGCCAAAGGCCCATCTGTAAATGACAAAATCTGCAGGAGAGTTTAAATTATCAGCAACTGTCCTCAGTGCTACCTTCGACTCACAGTGGGGTTCAAGCAAACAATAATGAGCTTGACATGAATCCCATCAATGCCAGCCCTTTACTGCATAGTCTGCACCAGAAGTGCAGAAGAAGCTTGGCTTTATGACTTACCTCTTTGTCTTCCTTTCTGCATTTGAGGGCTGTGACAATATCCTGGTTGAGTCGTGTGGGGATGGTCTCTGACTTAATGACTTTGGGTGGTGGTGGAGGGGCTTTGAACAAGCCATCATCTTTATGGGAGTTGCTGTCCTTGCTGCTGCTTGACAACATGGCCTAAGGAAGAAAATTACCAGAGAAATGGGGTACATACCGGAGTAAGAAATTCTGTTTGATGGCATTTGTGTAAGATTTAGCAGAGCTGAACAGCCTGTTAAAGCACCCACATCTTTAAAAAGTGCTGTTAACAGATGTCAGACAAGATCCTTTAAAGTTTACCACAACTTTTAAATCTCAGTTGCCAGACTCAATTGTCTCTGAACAAACATTTATCTCCATGGCTGAGATTCAGCACAAAATAAACAAGTGATGCCAAGTTCACTTATCTATGTATATAGTTCATGGGACTAATAAGAAAACACTGACCAGTAGCATAACAAACAAACAATAGGCTGACTTTTAAACAGAACAGGGAATTCTTTAAAACATTCAACACTAGTTAACATTTATTTAAACGGTACCGTGATGGGTTTGCCCTGTATTAAATAAGAAAGCATACTTTCAGAAAAATCATAAAAAATAAATTAATTAAAATTTTAAAAAAGCCAAAAGGTAAAAAGCACACTTTCTTTCCACCCTAACAAGGTGGCTTCTAAATAGTACGCTCCAAAATGCAAAAAAAAGTGTAATATCCTACCGGAGCAGTCTGAGACCGAGAAAGTGGAGGAACTGGTATCTCCTCAGGCTCAGGTTGGTTCCAGTGGCGAGCATTGTACACAGCTTTAGAAGGGGACTGAAACGGAAAAATGTGAGAATTTTTTAACTTCAGAGAAATGTCATTAGTACCCAATAAGTTGTTAGCATTTCATTTAATCATTTATTTAATGACACCTGCCGACACTGAAATGCAATTCATTTAAGAAATTTTAGACACATACACACATACAAACTCTTTAATATAGACATTCAAATAACACTCTAGTACAACACATACAGTAAATTTCTAAGTTACAGTTTGTTCAACTGAGCTTTTGTTGATAGACTATAACAACTGCATCCTGATTATAGGGCTTAGCAATCCTCAAGGAGCACAAAACAATTCATGTAGGTGACACATCGTATGACTCAAGTACACATTAATGTAGAGAATGTAGAGTTCTCTTGGTGATGTTGAAACACTAAAATCACAAATAAACCAAAGCCCCAGTAACTCTTTTTTTCCAAGATTTAAAAACAAAAAAAGAAAATGTGGGCACAAAACACCACAGCTATCACAAATCAAATCTGAGTTGTTAGATAAAATCAAGCCTAACCAGGTGTTAATATTAAAATCCCTTCAAACACCATGATTAACTTTGTACTCATTAGCCTGCACAGTCAGCTCATCGAGACTGGGGTCACAAGTTAATCCTTGGTCATCAATTTTTAGCTCTCATGTCCTCAAATGTATTTCTAACTCACATTACAGCTGAATCCCAGAAGAAACGGCCCCGAAAATTTCATTTCAATTTAGCTTTTCTCTATTTCATATTTTCAATCTTTCCTCAGATGCTCTTCTCGCTCACACACACTTAATGGTTAATTGATCAAAAGATGAAGTTTATTAAAAAAAAAATTTAATCAATAAATTATTTTTCTTCCCTAATTGCACAGCTTTACTGATGCATGAAAATCCCAGGACACCCTGGGCTCAAATTGTGAAAGAGGTTCACCGAGCATGAGACATCATTTTCACACACGGATTGTTAAACCACAGAGTTCAGACATTCGCCTTGTTGAGAAACTGGAATTTGATGGAGAAGACTTAATATGGTGGTCTGGCTCTTCCATCAACACAAGATCTTAAAATAATGCAATGCTGGATAGAAATGAACGAATCTGTGAACATAAACTGCAGACTGTATTCTATCATGCAATTTAAACATCAATAAGCCAAGTAGTGTCAGACCTAAATTAATTGATGTGTGTTGACTCACTCAGATTGATATCAAAACTTCAGTAAAATCTGAAAGCATAGTTTAGTTTACATAATAGTTTACATCTATATATATGTATATATATATATATATATATATATATATATATATCTTATTTTATTTTAGATTCATTTTTTTCATAAAGAAGCTACAAAATCAAATGACAAAAAACAGGTAAAGAGCAAACGAGCTAAGATACCTTTTTGGGTCCACTGAAAATCTTTTTGAGTCCACTACCAATGTCCTTGGATTTGTCACTTTGCTTCCCAGTTCGCCCTCTCTGCCCCTCTGTTCCACCAGGACTGAAGTCATCCGAGAACTCAAAAGCATCTGTTGGCAAAGTTAAACAGGTTAAAATGTGGGCCACCGTCACCCAATCAGTTTTTGTGTTTGTAACACTGCATCTTCTCACCTGTATTGCTGCTGGCCTGACTGTCCTGAGAGTCACTAGTATGCGGACTGTCCACACTGGAGCTCAGAGCAGCTAAAGCTGCAGCCGCCTTCTTGGCCTTCTTCTCTTTGGCCTGAGAGCTCTCATCATCGCTGTCACTCTCACTTAGGTCATCAAAGCCAAAATATTTGATCTTGTAGTTACTCTTGCCTGCCATGCCAACCTCTGAACCCTCCTCGTCTTCCTCGCCTTCTTTATCCTCAAAGCCGAAGAACTCCAACTTAGTCTCAGTCTTAGTTTTCTTTGTCTTTGTCTGGGTGGTTCTGAACCTTAAGTAATAAAATACATAAACAAATGTATAATAATTTAGAGATTTGTTTATTGTTTTTCTGTTTGTATTAATGCTGTGTTTTACTAGAAATGATAAAGAAACTGGAGCAGCACCAACAGAACTCACACTACTTTAGAAAATAAAGTGAAAAAAAAGAAAGAGTTCTCTATTTTTTTTTGCTTTTTTTTTAAAGGTAAATGATAGAAGAGAGAAAACAATAGCCATCTATATGTATAAAAACACTGTTGTGCTTAATATTAATGTCTGTATCTATTTGATTCAGTCATTCCCTAAAATCCCTTTAAATAAAATGCAATTAATCAAGATTAATTTATTACAAAGCCTGTAATTAGATTGCTTTTGTTTTTTGTTTTTTTTAAAAATCAAGCCACCCCTAATAATATATATTGCAGCTATGGACGTTGCACACCCCTATTTTAGTGTTTGTAAACCAAAATTTACTGCCATTTTCTTCATATTAGCAGTAGATCTTATAAAGGAAAATGACATTTTTCATGTAACAATGCAATTAATCACAATTATTTGCAACATTTCATGTGTTTAATCACGATTAAAAGTTTGAATTGTTGCCCAGCACTAATATTAAGAAATATTTCAACTGTTGCTGTTTAAAGAGAAAACTGCTGTATATATATATATATATATATATATATATATATTAGTGCTGAGCACGTTAATGCGTTAATCACACGTTAACGCAACACTTTATTAACGCTGTTAATTTTTTAATCGGCGTTAAGTTTTTTTTGTGTTTTTTTGTTTTGTTTTTTTAAACCCATGCAGATGGCAGAACATCGTGATTTTTGGACGGGAAATTGCTCTCAAAAGACAATGAGAAACTTTTAATTAATCATTATTTTTTTTATTTTTTTTTTTTTATAAATGTGGTTTTAATTTATGCAAGACAGCAAAGGTAAGACATGCTTTCTGATTTTTACAAACGTAAAGCATGATTTGGGCCTTGTTCTGTCTCTGGTTCGGTGAATCTTGGTCATAGCGAGATGAAACTTCCAGCTGTGGAATCTGTGAGATGTGAGCTTTCAGTAGAGGAGTCGTTTGTTCGTGTTCATGCCTTGGGGTGGACACGGGGAGACATAATTTGTGTTTACATATTTTTCGGACTTTGTGTGGCTGCTCTTTAAATAATTTGTTGCCTTAACTGTGTTTGTTGGTGATAGAAATGGTTTTACTGAGCTGGTAGCAGAGATTCTGGACTTTCTGTGGATACCACACATGTTTAGAGTTACATCTACAGACCTGACGCTACACCCGGAACGAGATGTTAACCCCTTAACTCCGGGTAGCGGAGGCTGAAAATTAAAGTTTAGAGAAATTATAGGCCAGAAATCTGGATAATGAAACACTGAAGGTGCATGGATGGAAGTTATTGTGCATATTGTGAATATTTCTCTCTCCTCACCATCTAGAAGCTGTGAGATTCTAATCCTGCTTTCTGTCTGTTCACCTGATGCTGATATTCATCACATATTGTTCCTTCTGTGTTTAGAAGGAAGCAGCTTCACAGCTTTAAATTCATCCTGCAGACTTTTTAACTTTTAGTTAGTATATCCTGAACATTTCATCCTTCTTTGTCATAAATATTTGATTTTATAAATATATATGAAGAAATATTTTATCTGAAAATTGCTGCTAAACCTGTTTGTGTTTAGTGCAGGGGTCTGCAACCTTTCCAATCCAAAGAGCCATTTTTCCCTCAGCCAGCTAAATAAAACTACTTTAGAGACGCAGATGTTACGAGACTTTTCAAAAAGGCAAGTTAATATAGATTTTTAATGAAGAGCCACCATAGGATGTTTGTTATTTTTGAAGAACCACATTTTTGTTTCCATTTTTAAGGTTTAAAAAAAAAGAAAAACATAAAACCTTTATATAAAAAAGAAAACAGAGGATAGACAGACTTTCTGCTAAGGAATGTAGATATTTGTGGAAAATGATGTAAAAGAAAGGGGGAAAAAAAAAGTCCATGGTTTCCAACCTAATGACAAGAAAGATAGATTTAAAAAAAACATTTTAGCCACGCATTTAGAGGCATTGTGGAAGGTCCAGAGAGACACTTGCAGCTCCAGAGTTGCAGGTTGGAGACCCCAGATGCAGTGTTTGTAAACCAAAACTTACTGCATTTTCCTTTTATAGCTGTAGGCCTTTTTTTAAATGAAAGAGACATATTGCGCATAACGATGCGATTAATCACAATTAATCGCAGCATGTCATGCGATTGATCACGATTAAAAATTTTAATCGTTGCCCAGCACTAATATATACAGGACTGTCTCAGAAAATTAGAATATTGTGAAAAAGTTCCTTATTTCCTGTAATGCAATTAAAAAACATGAAATGTCATACATTCTGGATTCAGTACAAATCAACTGAGATATTGCAAGCCTTTTATTGTTTCAATATCGCTGATTATGGCCTATAGCTTAAGAAAACTCAAAAATCCCATCTCAAAATATTAGAATATTTCCTCAGACCAAGTAAAAAAAAAAAATTATAACAGCAAAACAAAATCAAACACTTGAAAATGTCCATTAATGCACTCAGTACTTGGTTGGGAATCCTTTTGCATGGATTACTGCATCAATGCGGCGTGGCATGGAGGCAATCAGCCTGTGGCATTGCTGAGGTGTTATGGATGCCCAGGATGCTTCAATAGCGGCCTTTAGCTCATTTGCATTGTTGGGTCTGGTGTCTTTCATCTCCTTCTTCACAATACCCCACATATTCTCTATGGGGTTCAGGTCAGGGGAATTGGCAGGCCAATCGAGGACAGTAATGCCATGGTCAGTACACCAGTTACTGGTGGTTTTGGCACTGTGGGCAGGTGCCAGATCATGCTGGAAAATGAAATCATCATCTCCATAGAGCTTTTCAGCAGACGGAAGCATGTAGTGCTCTAAAATCTCTTGGTACACAGCTGCATTTACTCTGGACTTGATGAAACACAGTGGACCAACACCAGCAGCTGACATGGCTCCCCAAACCATCGCTGACTATGGGAACTTCACACTGGATTTCAAGCAACCTGGATTTTGCGCCTCTCCAGCCCTTCTCCAGACTCTGGTGCCTTGACTCCCAAATGAAATACAAAGCTTGCTTTCGTCTGAAAAGAGGACTTTGGACCACTCTGCAACTGTCCAGTGCTTCTTTTCCATAGCCCAGGTCAGACGCTTCTTCCGCTGTCTTGAGTTCAGAAGTGGCTTGACCATGGGAATACAGCTATTGTACCCCAGTTCCCTGACACGTCTGTGAACAGTGGCTTTTGATATCTGGACTCCAGCTTCAGTCCACTGTCTTTGAAGCTCCCCCAAATTCTGGAAGCGGCTCTTCTTCACAATGCTGTTAAGGCTGCGGTCATCTCTCTTGGTTGTGCAGCGTTTCCTGCCACATTTCCCCCTTCCAACAGACTTTTTGTGAATGTGCTTTGAAACTGCACTCTGTGAACAGCCTGCTCTTTGAGAAGTTTCTTTTTGTGTCTTACCCTCCTGATGGAGAGTGTCAATGATGGTCCTCTGGACAGCAGTCAGATCAGCACTCTTCCCCATACTTGTGATTTAGTTTACTGACCCAAGCTGAGTGTTTTTCAAGGCTCAGGAAACCCCTGCAGGTGTTTCGAGTTAATTAGACGATTCAAGTGATTAGTTGAATAGCCTACTAGTATACTTTTTCATGATATTCTAATATTTTGAGATAGGATATTTGGGTTTTCTTAAGCTGTAGGCCATAATCAGCGATATTGAAACAATAAAAGGCTTGCAATATTTCAGTTGATTTGTAATGAATCCAGAATGTATGACATTTCATGTTTTTTAATTGCATTACAGGAAATAAAGAACTTTTTCACAATATTCTAATTTTCTGAGACAGTCCTGTATATATATCTCAAGTAACATTTTTTCATGTCTTGGAAGAGGAAAAAAATAATTGCTTGAAAGGTAAAAGCATAATATAATGGATATTATATTATTCTGTTAAGGTTAACAGAGTCCCTTTTTCAAGCAGATCAACTGAAATCACTGAAATGACGAAGGATGGAGAGAGCATCTTATGAATTTGCTCCTGCGTGCATGCTGGGTTTTATTCAGAATTCACCAACACAGTTCTATTTAAAATGCACACCCACCCAACCATAAAGACCATTACATGTGACTGGCCTATTATATCAAGTATGAATGGTATTAAAATTGTGAATTAAGACTTTCACTCTTACAAAATCCTGAATTACTATTACGAGACATAAAAACAGAGTCCAGAAATATAAAAAGTTTTTGCTTAAATCTTTAAGACATCTTATAAAATTACTGTACATAAGATATACTCATAGTTAAAACTGTCAGAGACTCATTTTTTAGGATTTTAGTCCTGTCAAAACTGACATTTCTGAATTCTTAACTCATAGCAATCCTCTTCACAGTTTGGCTACTAAGAGTAAAAAAAAAATAAATAAACACACAACTTACCTAGCAGGTTTGGGTGGCTGCGCATCAGACTTTTTCTTCATCTGCCCTGCTTCTCCAACATCAGCAGGGGGAGCCGGGGTTACCATTTCATCAATGGTTCGTTCCATTGAGTCCTGGATAGTTACGTTGCACACCGACAGACAGGAAGGATGCAGAACTGTATAGTCCCGCACCCTCCCACCACCACGGCTTGCTGGCTTGGCTGCTGTTTTAGCACTGGCAGCAGTACTACTTGCACTAGCAGAAAGGACACTGTTGGGTTTATCTTGGGCACTCGCTGTGTCGGTGGGCTTTTTGCCATTGTCTTCAGCAGGTTCACACTCCATTTTGTTAAGCCGGTTGGGCCGCTGGTATTTCTTGCAGTTTGAGGCCCTGAGGGTAAATGGCGAAGGGGGAATGTTGTCTACTGGTTCTGGTGGTGGCTCTGTGGAAAGCTCCTGCTCAGCATTCTTTATCTCCTCTGTCAAAAGTTCATCATAAGAGGAAGGGGTTTGGAGATCTCTGCTTACTCCGGGTACACTGGTAGAGAGAATAAGTGAGGTGTCTGAAGCAGGAGAAAAGGAAACAGGCTTCTGGGAAATTGAGAAGTTCTGATCATCAGAAATGACTGTGAGAGAGGTCGCGCATGCAGGTTTTTGGTTGCCAACTGATGCACTTTTGTACCAGGGCTGGTTGTTTTTAACATCCTCTCCTTCTGACACTTGCTTACCTAAGAATGGAGAAGAAAATGATGGATGATTAACATAAAGGTGAGACACCTGGGCAATACTGACTTAAAACATTTAAACAAAAATGACTGAATTATGCAAATGCTATTATAAGACAATGTAATGACAAAAGGCAATTATGGTAAAGGCTCAGAAAAGTTAGTTTTGTCATGATTACTCACTTGTGAGTGTAGCTGTTACAATTGTAGAGCTCTGTGGAGAGGTTACAACAGAAACTGCAGATCTACTCTGCACTGCAGCCGTCGTTAAATCCCTCTCTGTGAATTTTGTCTCAGACAAACTGTGAGAGGTCACGGTCTTGGACTCCTCATCACTGTCAAACCCAAATGGGTCTTCTTCACTATCACTGTCTTCAAGCCTGGGTCTCTTGGAAGCCTGAGATTCATCAGGTTTTAGTAAGGGCCTATTAGCTCCCACTTGAGCTTTGTAGGTGGTCTCCCCCCATTTGGTAGTCAAAGTGGGCTTTTTATTGGAGAAGACTTCCTCAAATTTTGAATTTGCCTCCCCTCCCTTGCGGTTGTATGTTTTACCAAATCTGGATGTCATGTTTGTTGCTGTTACATATTCCCTGTGAATGGAAGCAAAATACATGTTAAATTTCACCAGATACATTCATGGTCATTAGGAAACACATTAACTTACAGGTAAAAAAAAAAAAAAAAGAATATCGCGCAAAACTTAATTTATTTCAGTCATTCAACTTAAAATGGGAAACCAATATATTTTATAGACTCATCACATGCAAAGTGAGATATTTCAAGTATTTATTCCATTTTAATTTTGGTGATTATGGCTTTCAGCTTATGAAAACCCAAAAATCTAAAATTCAGTAATTAGAATAGAAAATAATTAGAATATAACATGAAAGATTTTGAACACAGAAATGTTGACTATCTGAACAGTATAGTCATGCATATAAACTCAGTACTTGGTTTGAGCCCTCTTTGCATGAATTACTGCCTCAACGCAGTGTGGCATGGATGTTTTCAGCCTGTGGCACTGCTGGGCCATGATGGAAGACCAGAATGCTTCAATAGCGGCCTTCAACTCTTCTGCATTTCTTGGTTTCATGCGTCTCATCTTTCTCTTGGCAATGCCCCATTGATTTTCTAAGGGGTTCAGGACAGGAGCGTTTGCTGGCCAATCAAGTATCAAGTGAGTAATCCCTTGGTCATTGAACCAGGTTTTGGTTCTTCTGGCAATGTCCTGCTGGAAAATAAAGTCAGCATCTCCAAAAACCTTTTCTGCTGAAGGAAGCATGAAGTGCTCTAAAATCTCACGGTAGACGGCTGTGTTGACTCTGGACTTAAAAAAGATGACATAGCTCCCCAAATCAACACAGACTGAAAACTTCACATTGTACTTTAAGTGTCTTGGATTGTTGCCTCTCCATTATTCCTCCTGACTCTGGGACCTTGATTTCCAAATGAGTTGCAAAATTTGCTCATCAGAAAAGAGCACTTTGAATCACTGCTCAACAGACCAGTTCATTTTTTCTTTTTCTTTAGCCCAGGTAAGACGCTTCTGAAGATGTGTTTTATTCAGGAGCGGCTTGACAAGAGGAATAAAACATTTGAAACCCATGTCCAGGATCCATCTGTGTGTGGTGGCTCTCAAAGCACTAACTCCAGCCTCAGTCTACTCCTTAAGAAGCTCCCCCACATTTCTGAATGGCCATTTCCTGACAATCCTCTCCAAGCCAGTGTTGTTTAGGCATCTCAGTTTTAGTCTTAGTTTTAGTCATCATGACGAAAACGCTCATTAGTTTTAGTCATGTCTAAGTTTGATAGTTTTAGTCTAGTTTTAGTCGACGAAAAGTCAAAAAGGTTTTAGTCTAGTTTTAGTCCAATAAAAAAGGATTAGTTTTTAACAAATTAATTTAGGTCAATAATACGTATTAAAAAGTGGAATCAAGGCTGACAGGTTATAACAAGTATTGCAATTCATAAAACAAGTTAACCTTAATGCTTTTGCATAATAATCAGATCCTTTACCAGACTGATAGCTTTAGCCAAGACTTTCCTATCAACAGGGATGCAATGCTGCCGTGCTATACTTAACTGCTGTTGGGCAGAAACTTTTTATTTCTATATTTTACCTTTTTTCATCAATTGATGCCCTACTTCATCATACAAAAATGTCACACAAAAAAATAGCTGATCTATAAGTTCAACATATAGCAACACATTGTGAGCTTGTTGTTCGGTTATTTTCATCAATAATTACAAAAGGAATGGTTTTAGACTTAGAGGGTTTCCCAGCCAACAGCAAATACTGTAATCAATTACTCCTAAAAAGCAAAGAGCAACAACATCCTTACTTTGGTAACTGTGGCTTTATTTCTGAGAATTTTCTGAAGTGCAATACTCCACCCTGAACATACACATGCTCAACTTGACCTGGTCTGCCAGTGGAATTATGATGGATTAGAGTTAAAATATGTCCACATATCGTTTCCACCAAACCCCTTCGTCGATGCTGCCGTCATGATTCATCTATGTGTTATGGGATGTGTCTAACTGCTGTGTGTGTGAGCGTGAGTGAACGAGTCAAGAGAGCGGAGAAGTGGTGTAGAAAGTATGAATGAGGTCTTATAATAAAGCTGTTTCTCAGCGCAACCACTGCCTTCCTCTCCTTGTGTTTCACCCTGTTAAAAAGTGTAGAGAGGAGCGTAGGGAGTTAACCCCGAAGCGAATGCTACTTCGGCCCTGAAGAAGGATCTCCCCCAGTGTCTTCCGACCACAGTCAGAAGAGGAAAACAGGAAAGGTTAACATATGAATGAATAAACTGCTTGTCTGTGTGCGCTGCACGTCTGGTGGTGGGCACGGCCAAGGTGCAGCAGCATTGCTGACTGACAGATTCTGCTCACAATAGGCAGAAATGTCTGCATTTTTAATGTCGGACAATCAGGCCTTGAACATTTTCAACGATATCTCACAAACGACTCGCCTTTTTTTCGGCTTCAGAGAGCCATTTTTAGCTCGTCACGGTCTTATCGTCATGAAAAAAGGTTTGTCAACAAAATAAATTTGTCATCGTCAACGCAAACAACACTGCTCCAAACTACGGTCATCCCTGCTGTTTGTTTCACCTTTTTCTTGCACTTTTTCCCTTCGACTCAACTTTTTATTAATGTGCTTTGAAACAGCACTTTGAGAGCATCCAACTTCTTTTGCAATTACCTTTTGTGGCTTTCCCTCCTTGTGGAGGGTGTCAATGATGGTTTTCTGCACAAGTGTTAGGTCATCAACTTTTCCCATGATTGTAAATTCTACTGAAATAGACTGAGAGACCATTTAAATGTTGAGGGGTCCTTTGCAAGTGTTTTGGATTAATTAGCTGCTTAGAGTGTGGCACTTAGAGGCTACAACACTGAACCTTTTCATACTATTCTAATTTTCTGAGATTTTGATTTCTGGGTTTCCATTAGCTATAAGTCAGAATCATCAAATTTATAACAAACAAATGCTTGAAATATATTACGTTGCATGTAATGAGCCTATATATTAGATTACCCTTTAAAGTTGAATTACTAAAATAAATTAACTTTTTCATATTGTCATTTTTTTTATTTCATTTGTACATCTGTCTAATAATGACGTTCAAGTGATGCACTACTAACATTTTTTTCATGCTCTGACAAATAGGACATTTTCACTTACAACATGGAAAAGGTTCACAAAATACTTTAACATTATGATTATGCCAGATAATTGGATATATATAATAAGGGCACCGATTTCTACAACAAAACTTTTAGAGGAGTTGTTTAACAAATAAGTGTTAAAGGTTGGAGACCAATTGTGGTGATACCTATTCATTCAAATTTATTTTTGGGCTTATAATGATAGTAATTAAAATGATTAATGGAGAAATAAAAATAATTAAAACGCTATCAATAAAAAATAAACATTGCCTCAATTAATTTAACGATGTTAGTAAATTTAAACAGAAATACATACAGCAAAAAACACGTATGATTTATTGCAAGTTATCTGTTGGACAGGTTTCATGGTGATAAACCGTTAATAAATACGACCAAATCACCACTAACGTCAATAATAAATACAACTTCAAGTTACGCAAAGTTAAATGTTAAACGACTTATTTATGCAAGTTTTGACACAATTAAACAATAACTTGTCCAACGTTAGTTGAATTAACTTGACGAAACTGAGTCAAGTGATGTTTTTTAGCACTCCAATGTAGCATGGCTAGCTCAAGCTTTTTCAAAAAAAAAATTGGTCATGTCTGGGCTACACGATGTGCTGACAAAACAAGTTTGAAAAACTTTATTAAAACTTTGACGTAATTGCGGGATATGCTGTCATAAACTGACAGCGCAGGTAACGTACCTACGTATGTTAACTCTGGCTTGGCCTGCATGTAAAGTTAATAACTGTGAAGTTAGCCATTAGCTGTTAGCTTCAACAGTGCTAACTATGCTAACATAAGTCTCTTCTTTACATTTCTAACCTCGTGACATTTTGTGTCGGAAATTTTACTTTTAAAACATTACCTAGTATACAAACATGTGTATTTTATGGTATATATTATTATCTAATATCATGGCAAGTTTAGGCTTAAAGCATTAGTGTTACCTTTCAACTCCAGCGAATAGCTAACCGTCCGCTTGTTTTCTAGCCAGCCGGCTAGGCCTGATCACCTACTCACGCACAAATCAAGCGGGTAAAGTCCGTTCAGTGCAGTAGAAACTGTTCTATAAACACATATCTAACATGTATATGTCTCCTAAGCGATGCCCGTTTCAAAGGAAATGCCTATAAAACGCTCCTTAGGCTACCCCAATCTAAATATTGAGGATAATCCGGAGTTTTTGCATTTTGAAGTGCAACTGACGGCCATTAAAATATCCCCTCCCTCCTCGATGCTTGGCAAGACCCCCATGTACTGCGCTGCTAAAAAGGAAACAACCAATCAGCAACAAGAAAGCTTTCCCGTGCTTTAAGACTGTGTCAACAAACGCAACTCTTATTGGTTTAAAATAAGGGTCACAGTTTACGATAGGGGGCGCTGGAGGATCGCGTTGGTTGGTTTAAACTTGGGGACGTGCCGAGGCGGTTATGAGGATGCTGTATATACAACAATGGAACTTACACAAAACAAACATAGGAAGAGACCAGTAGTTTTTCTAATCTCGATGTTAAAAATGTAGTTCTTATATTTTTTAAGCATATTAATAACCTAATTCTTGCAGCTCACAGGCCTGTAGCAAAAATCCATAAAATTGAAGTGCTGAAATGCCATTATATATACATATATATATATATATATATATATATATATATATATATATATATATATATATATATATATATATATATATATAATATCTACACCCATTTTAAAGGGTCCATTTACTCAAATTTCTAAACATTCCATGAGTCATTTTTATAGGGACTATTTGTTCAGAAAAAATGTGTTTAAATTAAGATTAATTCCACACAGTTAACACTTGTGGAAAGAAATAAAAGTGCAAACTGGACTCTTTCATCTAAACACACTGGTTTGAATGTTTAGTGTACATTTTAAAAAATGCAAAAATGCAAAAAGCCTAACCTAAAATCAGTGTCTGGCTTCTTCCTTCTAGTGCTGCTTCAGCAACATGGTGGTGCAATGTGCTAGAAGGGGCCATGAGGAAGAACTGCAGTATTTTCAGATAGCCTACAAGTTGTTTATTCTCAGATAACAATATAAGCTATAAGCATAATGATTTCAAATTACAATCACTTGCAAATTATCATATTATTGAGAGTTTTAGATTAGCATGGGGTAATATTTGTATCAGAAACACAACAAAACAAAACTGAATTGATTAATTTGTTGTCTCAATAAAATTGAATTCTTTATAAAACAGAAGAAATATAGTTTAGGGGGAGTAAGGGGTATATAATGGATTGAGTTTTCAAATGCGTCCAATGTTAAATGTAACCAAAAAAGTATATTTCATCAGTACCACTTCTCGCGTGTGGGCGTAAATAGAGTAAAATGAATTAGAAGTGACTTCTAGCTCTGCAGGGCAAAGTGGTCCCAACTGTATCAACACTGAAATGACCATTACTCAGCACAGACAGATACTTCACAACATCTTCCTCATACCAGGTTGGGTAAGACACTAACTCCCCTTCAGAGTCATTTGGAATACTCTTTGGGCAATTTTAAGTTGTATTTTTCTCCATCTCACTCAAAGAAAATGAAATAATGTATTTACAGAAGGCCAGTTCATCACGTTATGACATCAGAATTGTCATCCAGGGCTGTATAGCCTGCAGTACAGTTGCAACATATTGAGGTTATTTCTTAGTATTTTAGATGAGTAAAAGATCAGAATTTGCCGCATAGCCAAAAGTTTTGTCAGTCACTCAATTTCCATTATCACCATGCAACACAGAGATAACACTGTATTTAGTGAATGTTAAATATATAAATATCTGGCATTTGCATGTGGTTGGACCTGGAGAGAAATTGTCAGTCCATATCAAAGTCCCAGCGGTGATGATGTAATATGGCCATGCCCCATATGACTGGCTGTTTTGTGGTCTTGGCAATCTGGCAGTCATGACTTCATTAATAAGTAAACTTAACAGCTGAGTGCAATGGTCTGTTTATGTACTGTAATTTCAAAATGTGCAGTATTGAAATATAAGGCCAACCTGCAATACTGATTTAGAACCAGAAGATGGCAGCAACACTTACTGCCTATCTTCAGTCTTTATTTTTCTTTTTTTTTTTTCATTTTGTTTTTGTGCATCATGTCTGACTTTTGATGTCAAATATAGACATACATCTATCATTGGTGTGATTAAATTAATCAAAAATCGGTAAAACTATTAAATGATTGTTTATCATGCCTGTGGGGTGCTTGCCACCATTAGAAAGTTCTTCTCTGTGATAAAAGTACCATGATGTATGTAAATGAAAAAAAAAAAAAAACCCAAAAAACAGAAAAAATAAACATTTAGTTGTTATCAGAGACAATATCTGTAAGTCAAATGTGAAAACTGAGAAGCCAAACCCCAAAAGACAAAACAAAATTTCTGTATTTTCAGCATACTTGCAAATCAATTGAGGTTTGTTTCTCTCTCTCTCTCTCTCTCTCTCTCTCTCTCTCTCTCTCTCGCTCTCTCTCTCTCTCTACCATCAACACAATACAAGTTATTAAATTTGGGCTATGCTTGCATATGGGTTACAATATAAGAAGGAAAGACTTATGTAGAGTTTTACCACTGCAAATTCAACATCTGATTAAAAAAGAAAAAAAAGTCCAGAGCCTGTGATGGTTTCTGTAGCTCTCATGAGGTCTGCTTTATCATATTCATCCAAAACGAATGTGGTAAACAAAAAATCTCTCCCAAAACATTGAGTGTATTCATGAGAGGCCCACACTGGCGACCACTGCATCATGGGTCCGGTCTCCTTTTGGCTCACATTTCTGTCTCTGAGGTCAGACTCCACAGCCCCTGGCCTAACAATCACACCAGACCTCCATCAAAGCCATATGAAGGCAATAAAACCAAACTCAAACCAGATCCAGATTGGCTTTATTCCCCCTTTAGTCTATGTATTTGCACAAACAAAGGTTACGTGAACTGTGCAATTACACAAAGAAAATACTGACACATTCCTGAGTGCAGTTTTAAAACAGTGTGTGTTCTTGTTTCCACTTTAGGACCTTTTCTGATATAAATCAGTCCTTATGGAAGTTAAAGACTGGTCCTAATGAGGCAGAACATCATTTCTGGAGAAAAATGATGTTAGGACAAGGTTAGAGTAAGGTACGCTATGAACTGATAAAGGGCAGGCTCAATGTTTATATTGGCCTGTACACAATGAAAGTCACTGAAATGCCACAATAAAGATAGCTGTGCACACCTTTGTGTGTGTATAGAAATTAAAGTAAGGGGTGAAAAGAAAATGAGAAAGTCAGCATATGAAATGTCTAAACACATGTAGGTAAACCGTTTATTCTTTTCAGTATACAACACATAATCAATAAAAATATTCTACAGTACTTGGAAAAAAGAAGCTGAGAAAAAACATTTATACAAATCCAGTTTGCTCACTTAGCCTTTAATTTGCTTAAAATTCCAGCAAAAGGTCTGACTGAGCAAAACCAAATAAAAAAAAATTAAAATAAAGTAGATAAAACAATAATATTATTATGTTTGTGACCAAACAGTAGTAGTATTGATCAAAGCATGAAAGACTAAAAGTGGAAACACACACAGAAGATAAAGTACAGTTACTTTTAAAGCATCTGTACAGTCATTTGTTTCAAGGTAAAGCCAGAATATTTCTGGGTCTGTGGTGCTACTGGGCCTTTGCCCACAGGGGGAGGGCATGTCAGTAGAAGCCCCCTCCAATATAAAGGTCCACTGGTGATGAGTTAAACCTTACTCCAGTTCCTGTAGTGTGATTTATGGAGGGTCAAGGGTCAATCTCCATGGGAACAACAGTGAGGATGGCGTCCTCATTGCTGCGGCGCACAACTATTTTTAAGATGTCGTCTCTCTTGATAGCAGTGCTGACGTCAGTTGCTGATGAAATCCTCTGGCCATTGATGGAGATGATGACATCATGCTCTTTAAGTCCACCACTGAAGGATAGAAGAAGAGGAGACGACTTATGGGGGCTTCATAAATTACAAACACATGTTGCCTGGATAATAGTAAAATCTTTTCTTGGCCAGATTATCTTGTAGGAGTTTTGTGTTATTATGGGATAGTTTTAGCCTCTGATGAAGTCAGGTGGATGGTAATGCTGTGCAAGCTGGGCATACTGTTGACCAAAAGGTTTTATAAGCCCTGCTGTTTTATATTATCTTCCATCGCTTTATTTTAGCTAATTTCCTGTCACTTTTACATTAATAAATGCATAAATAAGACACAAAAAGACGTGCACAACAACAACATAAATCTGCATGCACACAATATGGACATTGCTGATGGAAAGTTTTCACACCTTTGGTTTTCCCCACTTTATCCCAAAAATCTCAGTTCCACTGGCATTCACACTTCTACTTTTGTTCTTTTCTTCTTAAAACCTGAGCTTTCATTTAGCTTATATGTTTAAGTTTTTTCTGGTCATTAGGGACAAGTCTGAGAGTCGGAATCTTATTTAAACAAAACATCATTAATGATTTTGGACAGGAAGTAGAGCTTCCTGTCCAAAATAAGTCCCTATATGAAGATTGTGGGTATATCTTATTAGTCCCTATGTTGTCATTGGAGGACATTGGAGGTTTTAAAGCACCTTTGGCAGCAATGTCAACCTCAGATCTTCATGGGAATGATCCTCAATGCTCGGGATACCTTTTCCTTGGAGGGTTCTCCAATTTTTCCCTGCAGAAACGTTCCAGCTCACATTCTTTTGTAGGTCAGCCACTTTCACATGGATTCCTTGAAACAACTCTTTCTTCCAAATAGGTTGCGGGGTTGTCATTAAAACAGAAGCATTAAACTTAGATTATGAGTAGTCTCTGAAGGGATGGATCTCACTCAGGATATAAGAAAAAGCTGGTGAAGCTTAATATGGTGCAATACTAAATAGTCTTCAAGACTCTGTCAAAAAAAAAAGAAAAAAAAAATCCCCATAGGATGATGTCATCACCACTGTGTTTGGCTAGGGATGGAGTTGATTAGGCTTTACTTAGTGTCATTTTACAGGGTCAGATTATGTTTGTTTCGTATAACCATAAGAGTAATTTAAAATTCTTGTTTGAATTCATGCTTGTGTTGTTCTTCCTCTCAAATGTAAGTCGCTTTGGATAAAAGCGTCTGCTAAATGACTGTAGAATAGAATAGAATAGAATAGGTGCAATTTTCTGTTGAAACACGCATGACCCACAGTATTGCACGCAATGCTGTTTGTTCCCCTGCAAAAGCACCGTACACCCCTGTTTGAGAAGAATGAGGGAAATAAAATTTTTTTGTGGGTTAAAGCATATTGAAGCCTTTAAAAATCTACATTTAAAATAGGAAATAAATGTGTCTTTAATGTAATGGCATACAGATGTATTCAAGTGTTTTACACATGTACAACCTAAAATCAGTGCAGCCTCATTTTATAAGAACTTTAATGATGAAGCAATGATAATCAGGTAATAATGTTGAAAGGTTTTAGTGCTATACAGATAAAATTGTATACATATTTTGGCCAAATGTGCACACATGATCAGAAAAAGAAACTAGTAAATCTGAAATTATGCACAGTCCAATACAGAAACCAGCAGTGATAAAAAGCCAAATCTCAAAAGCAGCTGCTTAATAACAGCCACATGTAAACACAGATCACCACACCTTCACTTGCAACAGCACCCATTAACACATCTGCATTCCTGTATGTCCCTCATTACTCTCAGCTGGTCTAACAACCCCATAAGCACAACAAATAGAAGGTTCTCAACAACACGGTCAAGATGTCCAAAGGTTGTAAACCAACACAACATGGATCAAGATCAAAAACTAGGAAATTTAGCCTGGAAAATAACACAGAATAATAAAAAGGAACCACAGAAATGTTGTTATTCAGAGAAATTGCGATTTAAGCAATGAGTAAACTCTAACAAGGACTCGTAAGACGTGGGCCACTCCAAAGTGGGCTGGGTGAGCAGGCGCAGGAAAACCACAGTGCAGCCAGTAATGTCTCTGCATTAGGTTTAAAGGAAATAGCTGACCTCAGCGTCTTCTACACCCCACTCTACTGAAGATGTGGTGGTGGCTGATTTGAGTGGGCTGCGATTGTGGGAGGAGGGGGTTTATTTTAGAGGGCCAGGCACTTCAGGCATGCTTGAGAGAGCCATGAATTTACAACTTCATAGGACAGTTGTGAAGGAGGCTCTGTGACTCTTGACAGTTACACTAAAGTAATAAAATTAGGAGTAGAAATGAAATATAGAGTCTATTTGCATTACGAGCAGCAAGCAGCAGCTGCAGGGAGAGTGACAAGATTCTTGCGGAAAATTGAGTCCACATGTGTGATGTTAAAGGCCAAAGAAAACGTCACATACCTCAGAGACAGTCAAACCTAGGTTTTCACCTCAGTGAAAATCATAAATTTACAGTTTAGTCTCTATTGAGTAATTATTTTAAATTATGCGAGCATAGTATCTTCCTTACATTGAAGCTGGTGTCTTTGCAATGACCTCCATAACATAAGCTCCTGAGGTGATGTCAGGGAAGTCACGGAGTTGAGTTTTCAGCTCTTTGGCTAACCTTGAAGTAGAAAACAGAGAAACAAAATAGTCTTTGAAATAATAAATTATGCAGTTTCTTGATTAAAACATAATAAATCTAAATTAGATATAATGAATACACTGATGGCAGTTGGCATTAAAGTAAGCAACTTACACTGGAGTTAAAGTCATCATCCTCACACCAATGTACTTCTTCTTGGCATCTGTTCTTCCTAAAGATGGACAGCACAGTGGGAAAGTGTCAGGCTACTTCAGAAAAGTCTGTTTCATCATTATCATGTCTCATTGTATCATTTTGCATCTCATGCAGGAGGATTAAATCTCACAAATAAAATGTGGAACAGCTCTTGTCAAGACCAAAATGACTCAACCACCATTGCATGAGTAATCTGATGAATGAATAGTAATAATAACAATAACCAATCAAGTTTGCAAAGCACTCATGCTGGTTTGGAGGCTGTGCTGATCAAGTGGTTTCTCTTTGTAAATTGGACTCTTTTCGAGATATGTCATGACAAGCATCTGTTTAACAGCAGGATTCACTGGTTAAGCTCTTCAAAACCAAATTAATGATCAAAATAACACCAAATTCCACATGAGTTAAAGAGGAAATAAAGAGGATGCAGGACTGAAGCAAGGTTGAGAGAAAAAGCAAAGGCCACTTAAAAGTATTTTTTCCAACCAATCTGATGAGAAATGTGATGTTCGTTAACAAAGTGGACGAGTTTGAAGCACTATGAAATACACAAAAGGAATACAGAGGATGCGTTATCATGTGTTTCATCTAGATATGGCTGCAGGAACATATCCCAGACTCCTCATGTGTATATACGCTGGGTTAAGACTGTACGAGTATATCAAGACAATACAGTAAGCGGAAAGCTAAAAGGAGGAGGTTCTGCACTGCTTTTCAACTAAGACATATTTAGGAAAATAAAATTATCTACTCACAGGATATCAAAGTGGTAAAAGTGTGTTTTCATCCATACAACCTTTCAAGAATCAAGATCAAAGTGTTGGATCTGCTGGGGACTGAACTGCTGTACAAATATAATGAGCAACTCTTCACTCCCTTCTACACAAGATAGTGAGCAAAGTGTGTTCAGCCATAGGCTTCTTCAAGAAGCCGGAAGACAGAAAGATACACGAAGTCCTTCCTGCAAATAGCCAATGCATGGACAATTTATAAATTTAAAAAATAACTTTAATAATTTAGGTAGTTGTGTAATTGAGATCTTAGTTTTTATCATAATGAACTTGAGTTTTGTGCTGTGGACTGACCAAAGCATTTTTATGTAGTTTAACATGAGAATGGTCTGGCACATGCACATGCTCCATTTTGATGTGTTTCATCATTTATTTGGGACAGCTTGTTATTGTGTTAAATCATCATTTGGATAAATCGATTCAAGGAGTTGGCAGCCATATACACTATACATGTGGAGTATCTTTGGGTCTAAAATACACTGTGAGGTAAGGGTTGAAAGCAGTAAAATAAAAAGAATTTATTTGCTGTGTTGAATCTTGATTAAAGCTCAAAATGAAGTGAATAAATCTCAAAGAAAGCGTGAAGAGAGGAAAAACAAAATAGCCAGAAAGGTGCACTGAATTGTGGTTTCTTTACTCTGTGTCCAAATGGGACCTTAGCCCAGCTTTTTTTTTTTTTTACCTTCAGCACTTTGAAAAGAAGCAATAAAAATGTCATAAGTTGTGTCTCGGAGTGCTCATACCTCTGGACTGCCTGTCGTATGATTCAGCCAAAAATTGTCGAATCTTGTCTGAGGGAATGGCAAAAGAGATGCCAGCTGTCACTTTCAGTGTGTTGATCCCGATTACTTCACCATCCTAATGCAATAAACCTCAGTTAACATCTAGTAACAAGCTGGATCACTAGATTACAACAGGTCAGCATGTATAAAAAAAGGGGGCTTACCAGATTTACCAGAGGCCCTCCAGAGTTGCCATACTGTGAACCAAAAACATATCTCCCCTTATCATCGATGTTTATGAAAAAAATTGTATAAATTCATATCATTGCATTCTTATCTATTATTTACATTAATGATGGCATCGGTCTGAATGTAGTCCATGTCAGAGTTGCGAAGGCCCAGCTCTCTGCCTCCTCGCTGAGTGGTGCTGACGATTCCTGTAGTAACTGTATTTTGGAGGGAAAACGGGCTGCCGATAGCAACCACAAACTCCCCTGGTCTCAGGTCTGATGAGCGGCCCAACAATAGTACGGGGAGCTTGGTCTGCAAGAGCAAAACAGAGAGGGAAAACGTTGTCATGATGATGCCATCTTGATAAAAAAAATGAACCATTTTTAGCTAGGAGGTCATTGTGGTAATAGCTTCACAATGGTCTGAAGTTTAATACACCCATTAAGGGTTACCTGTTTTTTTTAAGCTTCTATATTTAATGTGTAATCAAACATATTAAAACAATAAAACATTCCCATCAGCGCCTGCTTCTGCTTTGTAGATTCATAAAGATAAAGCTAAGTAAGTGATTAAGATGGTAAATCATAATCATCCTATTAAAAGTCAGCACAGTGAAGATGTTATCTTCTCAGTGTTTGGTTTCAATAAGCAGTTTTGCATATTTGCTAGCTTTGCTGTGAACTAGTTTTATTTATTTCTGTTTCAAAATAATATACGTTTGTAGCATTTTCTAAATTTTGACATCTTTCGATGAAAAAAAGCTTTCTCAGGGTTTCAAATTAATTTTACTTTGTATGTAAGAAAAAGTGAAGAAGAGACGTTTTAAATATCTGATGTCTGAATAAACTTTAATTACAAACTTGTGGCAAAAACACCATTACTGTCTCAGTAAATTTTGATTTTTCTGTGATTATATATGAAATGACATTGGTTCATGTTTCAGAATCTATGGGGATTTCTGTGATGGTGTTCATGCTGCAGACAACTCCACATTTCAGCTGCTTATTCAGCCTTACAATGACACACAGAAAAAAAGATAAAAAAAAAAAATCATGTGGAGGTGGTCCAAAGACACATAAGCTAAGTGAACACATGCACGTTTAAATTAAACAGCATTTTTGCCTGCTGGTGGTAAATTGCTGAGAATGACAACTAGTGTTTTCTCTTGTTAGTACAACACAATAGAAATGCTGTAGTACAGCAGAAAACCTGCATTTTTCTGCAGTTTTCCCCCAAAGTCTGCAGAAACAGCTCTGTTTAAACTATTTGTTCCCACCTAAATATAAAATGTTTATATTATTAAAATGCAGAATGCATTCTGCAAGTCATCATCCCCAGTTCTTCCCTATCAATTAATCCCTGTTCTTCTCTGCTCCTACCATAGCAAAGTCATGTTGCCCTATCTGTGATGGACTGGTAAACCCGTACATGGTGTGGCCCTCAGCTGGGATAAGGTTCAACTGAGGGCCAAATTTTCCACAAAGGCGTATTTTAACCAATGGATTTGGTGAAAAAGAAACATAAATAAATTAGCAAATAAGTAAACAAGCAAGTAAATAAATAAAAAGAAAGAAAGGAATCTAAAGTTCAGTGTTGCTTTAAATACAGTCCCTCTGCCTCAGACTTCGTCAGATGATGTGTTTTATGAGTGGACAGATAATTACAGCTAAACCACAGGTCTTCTAAACAGAACCCCACACAAAGAAAATAACTCTCTTGCCACCACAGGGGACAGAGGCAGCCAAAAAACTCAAGTTAAAATGCACAAAAAAAAAGATCAAAAGTTTATTTGCTGGATGTAAAGCACAGCACAGTGAACATCCGATTCCTAAATATGTGCTAACACATCACAGAAGATGGAAACCTGACAAATACACAGTAAATAGTGAGTACATTCAGCTCTGGTTGGGCTTGTTTCTCTGGCAGTGGAAACTCTACAGACATGTCTGTCTGCAGCTCTGAATCATCTTTGTTGGGCAGGCTAAAGTCAGAGCTCATGCAGTGCCATATCAAGACGAGTCCGTACACAAGGACATGAAAAAGCAAAGACCCATTCAAAGTATTCATTCTTCCAAAATATTCATTTATTTACTCAGGCTGTGCTAATTTCTTTCTCTCTTCACAGACATCTGCAGATATTTACAATATAAAAAGGCGACACCTGATTCATGAACTGTTATATTTTCACTTTTAAACTCTTTAATTCCGTGTCAGTGTGTTAAACCCAGCAGTAAATGATATCTACCCTGGAGGTGAAGTTATTATTAGATGATGACAAAGATAGCGATTGCCTGTAACAACCTTACTTTACGTGCATAAACACACTGGTGTACAAATACATACAAGTATAACCAAAAAAATCCTACACTCCTGACTCATTTGGGCTTTGCTTGAACATTGAACAACGCACCCACACACCAACTAAAGAAGGATATACATAAACAAGGAATCATACTTTTAAGACACCTCACACAGGAGTCTGTATAATCACTCTGTTCCCCTTCTCCTGGCACACTCCATTTGAGATGAGAGTATAACCAGATGGAGAGAGGAAGAAGAGAAACACACACACACACACACACACACACACACACACAGCTGAGAGAAAGTGGACGTCAGGTGGATACCACTCTCTGCCAAGACATTCAGGACTCTGCTATCATAACGATAACAGTTAATGATACTGGTTGTGTCATGGTGACTGTTGCTACTTTGACTTCGGTCAATCTTAATGCGATCTGTGTTTAACAAATGGAGGTTGTTTGGTGCTTACAGAGGTCGCCATCAAACAAACACCCACACAAACTCACACTGCATTCAGAAAAATCATGCACATAGTGCGTAAAATGCAGCAGTTGGCTGCCAAGCCAACCCTGAGCCTAGGTGAGAAGGCAGAACAAACACAGAACATGTAGACGCCGTAGCTTACATATCACTTACTAATTTTTACTAGTCAGCAATCTGGAATGACTTGTGGAAAATCACTATGCCATATGAGTCTGTCTGTCCTGACCACCCAAGTGACTCACCGAGCTATTTCAGACCAAGGTTAAGATGCAGCGTTTCTACGCTATAGCCGCAGTAAAATTAAGGAGGCTAGGTGGGAGAAGGAAACAACAAAAACCAAAAACCACAGGAAGAGTCCAAAAATGTGAGACAAGTCAGTCACACACACTTTTGTTTGCTACTCTGCTGATTCAAGCAGCCAGTGTAGGCAGAACCTGGCTAAAAAACAAACACAATGTCAATTGGAAACATTTTGGAGTGATAAGATTTGTAAAAATGTCTAAATATCAGTGTCACTGGTGAAGAATAAATGAAAATGGCACATGCCACAAATGAAAAAAGTTTCAGGCTTGCCTAAAAATGAACAAAAGAAAAAAACTTTTGGATTGGATATGAATATCCATTTGCAATGATGTAGCTGTAGCCCTAACTCTCTATCAAATCATTGCATAATATGTGAACATTAACTCTGCAAAGGCCAACTCTGATACAGTGAAGCAGAGTGAAACTAAAGAAGTTTTAATAAAGACAGTTCATGCGAGGTCATTTGAGACATTAAAATGGCCATTTTGGCACAGCTGAGTATCATCTGTTCTCAAAATCACCAATTTTGGGATCTCAGGTTTTAGGTTAAAGATATATACATAAGTAAATAAAATGAAAAAATAAATAGCATACCTGTCAGAATTAGATTTTATTTTGAATAAGTCAGATCAGAAATGGTTAATGTAGGTAGCTTTGTTTTCTGAAAAGGTTTTTGTTTTGTTGATCTATGTCATTGCCTCACATTGATGAAAAAGTAGATTATACTTTCACATCACAAAAAAAGAATGTGCTACACATTCTTGAGAGTTTAGATAAGAAACAGGAGTGACATATCAGATTGAAGGAGGAGGGACTAAACAACTCTGTTTGCTTTGGATAAAGTAGTATTTTTAAGGATCATGAGCTGAGAACAATTCCCGATGTTTTTTTCCTTCTTGTCTCTTGCTGAGTTTTGATTCAGTCCTGTGGATGCAGACAACATCATGACAAAAGGGGCAATGAAACAGCTAGACTGGCAGACACACAGGTTGCTTTGAAAATAACTGATTTATCATTGTTTAATGTTACAGCCTTGGTCTTTTAGAGCCTCATTTCAAAGCCATTACACTAACTACCGTTTTATAGCTAGACCAGGTGCAAACTTTAACTCCATTGACACTTAGATGGATTGTGGCTTGATAGTTTTCTATGGCACATATGAGCACACAGACAGGAAGACGAGGAGGAGGTTGCTTGGGTCTGAACCCTTACAAACTGAAGTCTATAAATTAAAACCCACACACCTGGCACTGCTTAGATATACAGTCAAACCACTTCAAAATACACACATTCACACACAGAAACATTTGTTGGGTAAGGAACTGTATATATGTTCTACTGCAGTCACTTAAACTTTCCTGTTTCTTTTACTGAATCCAAAGCAAAGAGCATATTTTCATTAAAAGAAAAAGTACTTGAAGGTACAGGATTTACACAGCTGAGCTCTGAACTTGTGCCCTTAAGGTTGTATAATGCAGATAAAAATAGGACAGGATTCAACACGCTCATGCAGCACATAACATCAAGTCAAAAGATCAGAAGATCACTTAATGTCTGCATATGTGCCTGCTTCCACAAGTTTAGTGTAATTACAAAAAATAGTGATAAATAGGTAAACGTTTTAACTGTGATTCGAGAAAATGTCTCAGTGTTTATCAGATTCACGGTCAACGCTAAAAGTAGGTCTTTTCTCCAGTGAGCAGTTCCTCTCTTTGTAGGTGTCCAAATCAGCCTGGGTAAAACCATATCCTTGCTGACACCAGTACGGAAACCACTATGGGTTCCATATGTTGTTCAGAAGGTTTTTCGTCTTTTTAAGAACAAACATATGTCTGTGAGTTTCTAATGTGCTTGTAGCTTTGCATGAAAGTCAAAGGGGACTTTAAGGCGTCTCATTTTTGGTCAGCCACCACAAAACTTTGAACTCCTATACTGAGAGGAGATGAAGTCTAATGTGTTTGGTTTCTCTAGGGAAATCTCATACTACATCATTTTTTAAACTACTGGCAACCTCGGAAGTGACCAGATTAGGGTCCAGTTTATGCCAGGTATACATTTAACTGCATGACACTAGCAGGACTCAAGCTTTGAAAAATGTTATCAACTTCTCAATGACAAAATGTCAAATGACAAAATACTGCCCTACTGACAGGTGGACTGGGGTGTTGTCTGCATAGATATGGCCACTGGAGAGTTTAGCTTAAAGGAAAGCTGTTGATTTACCTTTTGATGTTAGTGACCCTTTATTGATTGTTACCGGGTGTGGCAGTCCAGAAAAAAAGATATCAGGATTAAAAATGTCTGAAAGAGGCATCCTGCAAAAGAAGGCTTGGTTAATCGTCAGACTGGGAGTATATTCCCTTCGTAGACTCATGCTCATCTAGGTAACTGGCTCTGTTGTTGGCAGATTGTTCATATACTTGCTTACATACTATATGTGTTATCAGAGGACTCCACTAGAGGGCACATGTCTAAACTCAAACTATATAGAGCTTGGGTGGATTTGTAGGATGAAAACATTGTATGTAGACATAATAAAAATAAATAAATAAATAATACATACATTGTAAATGGTATTTAAGATCAGGGACATTAGATATATACTACACTGCCTCTACTGGTCATTTCTATATTGCATCTGGGTAGATGTGTGATTTTTTTAAAGAAGCGCACAACAGAAGTCCCAAACAATAGCAGAAACATGGACTTAAAAGTATATTTCCAGTCACAGAGTTCTCTGCAATAAAATGGTAAATGGACTTGTACTTATATAGCACTTTTCCAGTCAGTTTGACCACTCAAAGCGCTTTACATTACTTATCACATTCACCCATTCACACACACATTCACACCCCGATAGGCACATCTGTGTTTCAGACATGTGCCACCACAAAGACGCATCAGGGAAGATAGACCCAACACCTGCAGAGGAATAACATCTCACTGTTCTCCTGGAAGAGCTGAAAGACGTGGCTCTGGAGAGGGAACTGGCCATAAACTGTTTGAAACTTGAGGTGAAATTTCTCTCTTATTTTTTAGTGTGTTGTGATTTCCGTTCAATGTGACTTCCTCTCTATTAATGCAAATGCAGCCATAAGAGGGCCCCATGACTTGATAGTAATGCTGTTATGAGCCAGTGCTTGAGACCATAAATTTTGCTGGCCTCAAACCTAATCGGAAATTAATGACTGCCTGGACTGTGCTGGCAAAGATAATGAAGGCATAAAATAGATCTATTTTTAATGCATATTTGTTTTAGTTTTAAAGGCCTGTCTGGAGTTTTTACAATTTTCTGAAGCTACACCACAAGTGTGGAGTATGAAGATTTGTATATTTAAAACATACAAAAGCAACAGAATTTTAGATAAATGTTGAGTATGCCTGCACCTTCATAGAGACAACTTTGCATTTCCGCTGTGTATTTAAATAATTTTTTTTAACCAATTAAGGTGAACTAACTTTTTACACAAATGGTGTAAGAGGTTCCAGTGTCATTGAACAGATACTTGCATATCCAAAGAAACATATTGGTCTTGTGTTTTCTAAGCTAAAAATAGTAACATATGGTCAAGACTGTATCAAATAACTGTTGATTATCAGCTGTCTGACCAAAGCCGTGATTTATTGGAAACTTTGCTTTCATGACTCATACACATCTAAAGTGACATCATTGGCTGGTAAGCCCAAACACTTTAGGGCAATGCTGCTGTCTGTCCTGCAGGTCTGGAAATCATTTCTGGAAAAACCAGAAAGTAGACCAAGACACAGTGTATAAAAATCCAGCAGGGCAAATTGGTGTGTGCATGCATGTGTGTGTCCATTTTCCTTGGCTCTTTTCCCAACCAACTGCGTTGTAGAGCATGGGAACCATTTTGATTACAGGAATGAAGGAGAATAGATGGTTCAGAAGGGGAGGAGGATGTGTTTAATTTCCCCTCTGTTTCTGTGTAAACGATGACACACAGTCTCTTTCCACTGCAGTGAGCTGTCACATGCACCAACACACACACTCACACACACACATAGACACATATTAAAAATATGTAAATATGAATTGGTCTTTAAATGTGGATCATACAGGGACTACAGTTGAAACATCTCCTACGAAAACATTTACCCAGTGTTACTGATCGTCAGAGAGATAAATGCAAGAACACATGGTCGCATGGAGGCCTTTTCTCCTCTTTCCTCTCTGCAAATAAACACAGACACACATATTTCAATAATAGCCTAGTCCAAACCAACATCAGGCAAATTTCCCAGAAAGAATGGTTTTGAGACTCTTAATAGTAGGTGATTGGTAAAACAAATAGAGCCATTGTTTCAGTGGACCAAATAGTTAACATGAGGCAAGTTTTGCTAATATAAAATATGTATAAATCTGATTTGAGCATGAGGGGGAAGGCAATCACTCATCTATTGGTACTGCTCCGACAGATGAATGAGATGGCACATTTACAACTCTGACATTTGCAGTAATTTTTAAAGAACTGTGTTCTTTCTGATGGAAGTAGATAAAAGCAGCCTCTGAATTAGACTGTAAATATCAATTTGCCTGAAAATTTTATGAGCTAATTAACTTCAGGCTTCAAGCTCCATGGCTCCATTTATGATACCATGTTAACACGTGTCAGATGTAACTTACAGCTTAATTTTTGAATGAGCCCAACATAATGATGCATTACATGGCAGTGCCACGTTATATGTTTATGGAAACAAACCTCTTCTCCATTGTCCTAGCAGAGCTAGCATGTGATTTCTCCTAAGTTGAAGAGGTCATAGTTATTTCCAAGTATTTGTGTTTTCTACCCACTGCTGGTCTAACTTTAAATTAACTTTTGGAAAGTTAGCTCACTGCAAACTCAATGACATATTTACATTTAGTTGGATAAGTCCAGCTGCTCAGTGATGTCATTCAAAGTGACGTCACAGACAATGTCAATAAAAGCTACAGTACAGTAGCTGTAATGGCCTTTTGGCTATGCAAAAAAAAAAAAAAAAAGGAAGTAAGGTTAAACTTAGTAAACCAGCTACCAAGGCCTGTTGAATCTGTAGCTCCTTTTCCATTCCTTTAATAGTTATATATTTTTTGCTAGGTAAAGCTAAAGAAAAAACAAACTGCCTACTTACTGTCATGATATGTGGGCTTTGGTTCAGTTTGTTTTATTTAGTTCTTCTTTTGTTTCTAGTCTTGTCTTATTTCCTCAGTCATTCTCTTCTGTGTTCCCCTGTCACACCTGGTTCTGGTCTCTCAGTATTTATGCTCCAGGTTTTTTTTGAAGTGCCAGTGTATTATTTCAGGAAATCAGATCATTTTAACAAATCATATCTGATGCGATTATATGCCGTGCAAAAAGGCCACACGCTGCAGCTGTCATTCATTTATAAACAACATTTGGCATGATAGGTCTTCTGACACTTCGTCACTTCTGTCTTCTTTGATTTGAATCCCGTTAACACATGTAAAAGAAGTAAATAAATTCAATAACAGGTTTATATGCACAAAGTAATCGGAGAACTGGGTAGAAATACAGGTGTGCAAATCTGATTTCTCATTATCAGATAACTGCTGTTATCTGATAAAGCACATGGATGTAAAGGGACGTTTTTTCACCAGTCGTCATGCTTGTTTCAGGCAGTCAGTCATGTTTCCCTGAGTTTGTTTTTTTAAAGTTAGTTTAGTAAAGCACTTACATATCATGTACCCAATTGCACTAATATCAAAGCAAAATCATGTTAAAATAGTTATAACTTTCACACACATTCACTTGTTACTATTTTTGTCCTGGATAAACAGAGACAGACAATATTTCACACACTTGGTGAGTGGTTTTGGAAGTAGTCATCATATCAAGCATCTTATGAACCATTGCAGTGGTCATATTTTTAAAAGTGCTTTCTGATTTTGGTGAAGCAAGCTTTCTCTGGAAAAATCCCAAAGCCACAGGGTGAACAAAGCCAACCTGCATTCATCTGCACATGTTACAGTATTTCTAAGCATCAAAACACAGTGTTAATGACACAAGTCATGCCACTGATGAAAACAAAGCAGAAAATTCACTGGACTGCACATTTTGACTTGTGAAATCATCCTAAGACTTCAAGGTGGTGAGAGTCAGAATCAGTCCGCATAAGGATCCCTCCAAGTCAGCTGTTTTTTAAATCAGTGACTCCTTCCAGGTAAACATGAACACACACAAAATAAAAATGCGAAGACTAAGCTCAAATTGCAATGAGCGCTATCTTTACTGTGCTGCTGCCACATCACACACTGCTCCCTATTAGTTAATACAGAGCTCCTCAACACATATGGATCCACTTTCCAGGCCTTGACCGCATCACCATCTCTTTCTCTGTCCAGCTTGCTTTCTCTTGCCCCCATCCCCCTATATTTTCTGCACAGGAACAAGTGAGTGCAGCACTTTTCCCCCTTCCCTTTCCCTCTGAAGTTCCAGCTGCTGTAGACAGGCTAATGTGTTCCCCAGAGCTGAGGGGTAAACCACAGTTTAGGGAACAGACTGGGCTTTCCTACTAACAAACTCCAATTTCATGAAGAAAAGGAAACCAAGAGAAAAGAGAAGCAAGTCCTTCCAGTCAGGGAAACTTCATTTTAAACTTTCTCACTCGTAAACAATTGTGCCATTGTATAATTTTATTGATTGTCTTTGGCTCCTTCTTGAGTGCTGACGTTGACAGCAATCATTTTTTTTCTGAAAGAAAAGAACGGGGACCGGAGTGGGGGTTTGAAAGCGACAGCAAATGAAAATGATAGAGGGGAGAAAGCAAGATGAAAGAGTGCCAGATATTCAGTGCCAGATATGGTAATTTTGATAGAAAATGATCCAAGTCATGCTTGTGAACACAGTTTCCGATTATAACTAAAGTTCTAATATGAAAAGACAAAAAGAGAAACATGAATTAGATCCATTTGTCTCAGCTAAGACAATGTTCATAGATAAACAACTTTCCTGGTTTCCATTAATCCTCTGGGAACCTACCATCAGAATATTTACAACCTTCATCACAATTTCTTTGAGCACCCATCAAAAATCATAAAATATTATATTTATAACCATGAGAAGTTTCAGCCAATTTTTCTTTGAACTTAGATGAAAAGATGTAATTTACAGCTTTTTCCAGCATGTAATGTTAACATTAAAAAAAAAGGATGCATTTTCAGCCAAACCAAAATCTTTGTTCTAAAACCTAAAGCTAACCAACTTTGACTGAGTAAGTGGGAGCAGAAAAACAAGAGCACAACCTAAAGGGCTTGTTTATGGTGGCATCAATGGACACCTCAGGCCAACATCAGAGCTACTTTGACTAAAGAAAAATAGTATTTGACACTCCTGGAATAAGAACCTGTACTACTCTGGCATGTAGTCCACACTTTATCCCTGTGTCACATGATCTTCCCCAGCAGATTAGGTTTGCTCAGTTGTCATTATTTCATCTCATCAAATATAACTTGAAATTGACTTAGCTGACCCTGGAAACTGTAGCACTCAAGAGCACAACATGAACATTTAAACTAGAAAGTAAATACTATCTTGTTTAAACAGTGAAAATACTGGAGACTTGAAGAAAACTAGTACTCATAGTTTTCTTCACATGATGTGTAACCTGACTTGGACTTGCTCTCAAAGACTCCAGCTGTTATGCTGCTATTTGTGCTTAAAGAACGGATACTTTAAGATTAAATTAATCATTATTACACTTCAGGTAGTGAAATTAAACATTGTCAGAATAGGTTTGGATCACTATCGTTACCCTTTAAACACTAATGAAAACTTTGCCCCGCCGCCCTCTCATTATACCTCCCTCATCCTATAATTTTCCCAAGTATTAAATCTAACTAGTTCCAATTATCACACATATGCTCAACACACCACCCTTTCCCCATGTTAGTAAAAATGCAACTGCTAACGAAATCATGTGGGTTTTCTACAGTGACCACAGGTCATCTGGGACTTCATCACTGTCTCATGGCCTGGATGACCAACTCAGACTTCCTACTCTAATGAACACTCTTTACTAAAATAAGAAAACTTATGATGATGATGATTAATGTACTTCCTACTAGCATCACACCCAAAATACATCTGGCTGACATGTGATGACAAGAAAGCTGTATTTAAACTGAGATGACATGCAGGGAAATGCCTTAAATTAATTTGACTTGGCAGGCAGAAAAATATTTTTTTGCATAAATTAATTAAACATGGACGTCTTCATGATAAAGTATAGATAATGACTGTCCATGAAAAACAGCTGCTTTCATAGCTACTATATCACAGTTCCTCAGTCGCTCCTGCATCTTCACATACTGTGAACATGTGTTGCAAACAAACCGGAAAGCCCCTAGAATAAAGAGCAGCCTGTCATCAACGGATGGAAAAGATTTTATCAAAGGATGAACACACACAAAGCATCTGTCACTGCTCCTTTCTGCACTCTTTGCAAACACTATTGGTCAAACAAAACTTGAATGGTTTGTCCCTCTTCAGAGTTGGAGGTCTCTGTAATGCACCTTGTGTTGCAGTCATGAACATCTTTTCAGCTGTGTCATCCAGCCATGAGAGTGAGCTCCACAATGCACTCAGCTCTGCGATGAATCCCAGTCAATAGGCCCTGGCCTCCTGCCAGGCATTTCTTCACACGACTGGCTAAGATTAACATGCAATGTGGATCCCTCTTGTCCAGCAGACAGACAAATAAAATCGGACAGGGACGTGTGAAGAGCCAGAGAGAAAATGTGGCAAACAGATGCTCTGTGAAGAAAATTGTTTTCTTTTAAATACAAACAATTTTCACCTGTCAACAATAAGTGTTTGTCTCTGCAAGTTTCTCCTGAGAGGAATTATGTCAATCTGTCTGTTATTTTTGTAGCTTGTGTCTAAACGTTGACAGGATCTGTTCTTTCTGCCAGCCAGCTGTCGTTTAAAAACCCATCTGGTTGCACCAGCATTCTCACTTTATGTCTGTGTTACACTCTCTTAGGTTTACTTTTAACTTCAATCCTCTAAACTTTATTTGTTTGTTTGTTTTTTTAGCTGGTGCATTATAAGAAATGTGTTCATTTTTTTATTTGCTTGCATGCAAGAAAATAACAAATGTGCACCAAGTGAACCATTTTAAATGTGATAAAACGCTTGTGCATATAAAATTGCAAAAACCTAAATGTGAAAGCATATGTTGCTTGTTCTCTGGAGTCACAGGAAGTTATCAAATTAACAAACCATGAGTATGGTTATATGCCCAATTAAGCTACACTTATTGCTCAACTCGGCTATTTAATGGATCCCTGTCCTTGTCCCAATATACATCCAGAGGAGAGGAATCGAATTATTGACCAAAACATATCTCCAGTCATGATTATGTAGACTGTGAAAAAACATTCAAGATAATCTGCAGCTTCTAACTTCTGACTGTGGGAGAACATCATGCAAGTATAGCATGATTCACTGCACAGATGTTGTCTTTAAGTTACTTGAACGGGGATTTTTTTAGATGTTACTGCTGTTTATAAAGATCAGAACTTTATTACAGCTGAACAGAAAATGCCTTACATAACAATGAGTTGACATGTAGTCTTAAGGAGCTGGTTTTCAGTCACAATTTCCGAGGTGTTATGTGATCTGATGAAAAAAAAATGTATGAATGTGAACAGCTTTCTTGGGAATTTCACTGTATTAATGTACACTAAGATGTTCTGTATTTACAAAAAGAGGCAAAATAAAGCTTCAGAGCATTTTCAGAGCACCTAAGCCAGTTTAAGATGACTGATCAGGAGTTGAACTCCAACATCTGGGTTAGTCTGGTTTTGAGATCTTCTGTTTTGTACGATTTTGTCTGAATAACGTGTTTACATAATTTTAAAATTTCTTTAGTTTGACTGACCCCATAATGCAACCTTTACTGTCAGGTAAACATGCTAGATTAATTTATGATTTCATAGTTATTTTTGCTATTTGTTGCTGCCTTTTACTCTTTTTTAGTGCTTTCTTTGCATCTGTAACGCTTTTAATGTTTTATGTAAAGCACTTTTAATTGTCTTGTACATGAAATGTGCTATACAAATAAATTTGTATTGCCTTGGTTATTTCATCAGTATAGGTCAAGTTTTGTAGTCATGTAGTTTTAAACTACTGTGGAGTTTGTGAATAAACACACCACAATGTAATTATTTGGGTCGGAAGTCTGAAACAAAACTGAAAGCAAAGAGGGAAATGACAAATAAACCAAGAAAACGTAGCCTTTAGCCACATCCTTGCCTTAGGCCTGGTACACACATAACAATTTTTTTAATCTTATGAGATTTTTTATCTGGTCGAGACTTCACACGTGAAGATTAAAAAAAAATCTGTTTTGATCGTACTGTGTGTGGTGTGCTCCAAAAATGTAATCACAGAACAACATACACATAACGATGCTGTCCCACAACTCATCTACAATCTAGTCCTCCGAGCTGGACAAACGTCAAAACGTAGAAGACGAACCATAACAACAACTGGCAAAAAAAAAAAAAAAAAAACAAAGAAGAAGAAACAGCAACAAACGGAAAACACAACACACAGCATGGAAGAGGACATACAGGACGAGGGAATGATGGTGGTCTTGGGACTATTTTTAACAAAAAAAAGCCAGAAATGATAAAACAACAGACTGGAGACAGCATGAACATGGACTTTATTTACTTCCTTGTTCCCCAGCCAGCTCGCTCTCTAATTTGTCTCTTAGCGGATTATCGGGACAAATCGGCTCGTAACACACCACAGACCAAATGATGATTGGAATTATCTCACGATGATCGGGCATTTGCCGTCTGAGGTCGGGAAGAGGCAAAATCGGGACAAAAACAGCCCAAAAATCGTTATGTGTGTACCAGGCCTTACATAAATTAGATTACATTTCAGAGTTGTTAAAAAGTCTCTCTGACACTTTAACATTGCAGGGATGGGGTGTTAAATACTACCTGAGGATCAGTCCCATGCTTTCAGGCAGACTAAGCCACTACTTTAACTTGTAAACACAGCATTCAGATCGTATTTGCATATAGCTTTACAGCTATTCTTTTCTTACATGTAAATAAACATGTTCACTTAATCATGCATGAAGTTGTCCTCACAGTTAAGTGACTTTATTAGCTGCCATCACATATAATTGATTTCATTTTTACAGAATTAGCCGTTTCCAATATGTCAAACTATTCCTCAGGGATGGTCTTTGTAAGAAAAGCAACAACAAAAGTAAAAACAACCATGACATTTATGAGTGTTGAAGCTTAGTCATGGTTTTACTGGTTTTAGAGCTTTGACTAACCGGTGCATCAATCTTGATGAGAGCGATGTCCGACTTCTCATCCACATCTTTGATTTTGGCATCGTAGGAGGCGCCGCTCTTTAGCTCCACTTTCACCCTGTGTTTATTGGCCACGACGTGGGCATTGGTCACAATCTGGCCGTCCTCTGACACAACAAAACCAGAACCACTGGCCACAGCCACCTCCCGCTTGGAATAAGTCATCCTGTGTAAAGAGACAGAGGAGGACAGTGGGAGGAAGAAAGAAAGAGGGAATTAAAGCTTTTACTCCACTTTCAACATGATTTCTCTTTTAGAAAAAACAAACCACTTCGCAGTGCCAGTCATGTAAGTTGTGAGTTGAAGTATGTGAATGTTAGAAGATGTTTTATGAACACAAAATAAATATATTAACAGTAAGAAGGAAAAAAAATGAAAGGTTGAGCTTGATAGATCACACATAAAAGAAGAAAGATCTGAGCGAAACACTGATTGAAGGAGAAGGTTGGAATTCAGAAAGCTGCAGACTTTTCAAACAACTACTTTAGAGGCAACGTTGAGCAATGATGACACGAAGAAGTGAGGTGCCACAGAATGACAAGAAGCAGAGATGAGAAAGCACAAGCGCTGATGAGATGATTAAAGCCACGTTTAAAGACTCAAGTGCAAAATAAAGTGCTCTACCAACTGCTGCAGCCTGGCTAAGCACACAGGTGGGCTGTAAATCCTTCCCCCACACACAGAGACATGGACAAACAGGTGCATGGCTCACACGTACTTGCGGAAAAGTTCAATGTGAACCACAGCAGGAGCAATTTTCTCCACCACGTCGGCGATGAAGTTGTACTTGTGCCTCGGGCTGTCTGGGTTGTCCTGAGCTGGAAATACACCACACACATTCACACAGAGAGACGTAAGATGTCAGACTAGTGAAAATAAACAATAGTTTTACTGAAATACTGCATGATGTAAGGAGTGTGTGAGAATAGAAAGAGGACAAATAAAATGTCCCTTTATCATAACATGTAAGGGAAAAGACAAGATGACATATCATCTGCAGCTCAGACAGTCTAGCTTTGACACACATGGTCATTTGCAAGCTTTAGGCTTAAACATAACATAGGAAGATCTAACACAGACAAAAGTCCCTAATACCACTTACATACACACACCCACCCACACACACACACACACACACACATACATACACCCACAACATGAATAATGCCAAATTAACTCAATCATCCAGCCTGCTTGGAGCAAGGCAGTAAATGAAGAGTGTTGTACCTGATAATCAAATCCTACACAGATGAAAGTTTAAACAAAGCTTTGAATTATAATTCAGACTCTTTCCTCTATACTTTTCATTACTCCATTTACAAACCCTGCTTCAGCCATGCATCTTTAGTCACTGCTTTCTCCATAAAGAAAAGATTTACAAAACTAGAAAAAAGGTCCTGAGACATCTTTGATTGCAGCTAAGGGTTAAAGAATGAGGAGACTTTCCGCTTGAGGTGTATGTAAGCTAACACAAGCAAAGAATGAGAACCATCTTGTCATAAAGATCACCACTAAATTATACAGTATGAAAACATCTTTCCAGCCTCAAGGGGTGGGGGGGGGGGGGGTGCTCTCAACTGTCTGACACCAGATTTAATGACAATCCACCCGACAATTATTGACAGATTTCACTCAAATACACAAATGTGAACCTCAATGTGCCACTAAAGGAAAAGCCAAGAGATCTTTAAGGTGATTAAGGTGTATCCTCTGGGTGCTACAAATATCTCACTGTGCTACATTTCATATCTGTTGAGGTATTTTAGATCCTAAAAAGAAGCTGCTCTTAAACAAACAGAGCCACTTCTTTCCAAACCTCCACACGTGTTTTCCTTTTTGAACTCTAAATCTAAAGTATTACGTTTGATAAATGCCACGCGTCTTTCTCGCCACAGTATGAAAGCAAGGTAATGGAAAGGCTGGGTTCATTTTCCCCAAGCTAGCTTCACACCCCGGAGGTTTGCGGTCGGCTATCGGAGGATTACTGCAACAGAAAGCAGCAGGCTCAGAATCCAGATCTTTGTTGTTTCTGGATCAGTCATACAGCCTTCCAGTCACTTCCACTTTGGTATGTTATGATGAGTGAGGCCTCCTCGCACACATGCTTAAATTTACTACCAGAGACACACTCCTATACTAGTGCGAAAACAGTAAACCCACAGATGGCTATTTGGTGAGGATGGGAAATCAGGAATTAGATGTTATCCCACAGTTGGGTTGTACCAAAGAACCTAAAGCCATTGTTCCCTCATCTTAAAAAGATTTTACTGTTGTACTATTAAGTTTATGTATAAGCCAAAATGAAATATTGCTGCTTGCTTAAATTCCAAAGAATTATTGATGCACCTAAACACTAAATCCCTGAACAGCATTTAATAGCGAGAAAAAGAAGGGAGTTAAAGCCTTCGGATTTGTGTCGCAGTATTCCCTTTTTAAATAGTTCACTCTGCTCAGTTACCACAGTGAGAATCTGAAGATCTGTATCTGTAGACATTTTCCCAAATATTTTATTGGTTATAACTGCATGTGTGATATTAATAACAATACAGGAGATTCCTCAGACAGAGTAGGTGAGAGTTAGATCAGAAATGTTGCAAGTTTAAATGTATAATAGACTTGCTTCTTGAACAATGTGACAAATGAAACTGCTCCAAGTCACAACTTTATGTATCTGAACTGTAAAGTATTCAGTTCTATTGACTATTGAAGCTTAGGTTTGACACTGGCAAAGCTTTAACTGGAGTCTCACTTGTCATGGTACATAAATATCATCAGCGATACTGAGAAACTACCTCAGTCACCAATGTAAGTTGTAAATGGACCAGAAAAAGGGAAAAACTGGTAAGAAGGTTCTGCTGCGATTTGTGGTTTGAAAAGATTTAATAACATCTACACTACTAGTCAAAAGTTTGGACACACTTATCCATTAAATGTAACGGATAAGTGTCTCCAGCGTATTGCAGAGGTTTAAACATGAAAGTGAAATTAAAAGAATTGCAGTAAGTTGATCTGAGTCATATTCATCTGATAGATTGCAGTTTGTTCATATAAAAGTTTTCCTAATACAGTGAGCCCATTATGGCTCTGCAGGGTTTTGTACTTGTCCAAAATGCCAGATAAAACTGATCAGCTAGACTAAAAACATGTCCTGAAGACATACAGGTAAAGGCTTGGGTGAATTTTATTTAGAGTTTTTTTTACCAGTATATATTCTTTATCTTAGAGCTGCATGATGGTAAATTGGTTAGCAGCACTGCCTCTCTACACGAGTGGGCTTCATCATCCAATGGCCTGGCAACCTGTCCAGCGTGTACCCTGCCTCTAGCCTGGTAGGTGATGGATGTCCTTTAACTCACTTTTCAAACAGTCTCTAAGACTGCTTTCTTTCAACTTTCCAAAATATTGTAGAAATTAGAAATCTTTTTTCTCTGAGTAATGCAGAAAAACTACTCCATGTACTTTTTTTTACCTTTAGACTAGACAATTATAATCAGTTTTAATGCAATGATCCCTGAGCCATTTCCTCATTTATGCCACCACAGGCCACAAGCTAGCTGGGGATCTCCCATAATGCATTGAGCAATCCCCCATCATTCTGCTGTTTTTTGCTGTTCATGTATGTATGTGCCATGATTGCTGTTAATTCTCTGTTTCTCATATTTTCCTACAAGTCAAATATCCATCTTTTGTGTGTTTGTGTTTGACTCTGCTGGAGGTCTCTTAATATTAAAAAGTTCCCCTGTCAACTGCCACCCTGTGCGTGCTCAGCATGGAGGACTGAATCTGATTTAATAAAATTGTTGATTGCCTTAGTTTTGTATTTTATAAGTGCTGAACTGAACTTAATTTATTTAGACTACAGTTAAACTAAACCAAGCTGTATTTAATTGGACATGAATTCATTTTGTTTACTTTATTTGATCCTTTTTTAACACTTTGAGATGGCTTCAGATGTGAGTTGGAATTGAATCCAGCAAACTCTACCACCCCAACCTTCACCTCTGCAACTTGGAAAAGGATCAAGCAGGCACATAGCATGAATGAATAAATATAGGCATTGTTCCTGCTTTTTTAACTTCCTAATATATTTTTCAGTATGAGTTGGGCCCAAGATAATTTTCTGACACAATAAAAACATATAGATAACCAGTATTAGGCAGTTAGGAACATTAGATTTCATTAGCTAGTATTTATATTTTTATACACATTTGTCAGACAAATGCAGATAGAATTGTACAATTTAAAATTGAGATTATTTCAAGCTTACTTGCTATATACTGTGTAAAACAAATAGTTGCACATATTTTAGTTTTCCTGTGTTTGTTGTCTTTTTCTACCCTTTCTATCTCTTCATAGCTACATAATGTCTAAAACTCCACATCTACAGCTGGAAATGCTAATATCACAAATTTGTTTTATTAATTTATTCTACTTTTTTTTAATCCCAGCTGTGAAATTTTTTCTCTGCATTTAACCCATCCTGCTAGAAGCAGTGGGCTGCCAGGCCAGATTCCAGCACCCAGGAAGCAGTTGGGGGTTAAGGGCCTTGCAGAGGGGCCCACAGGACCCTTAGCTGCCAGCCTGGGGACTTGAACCCAGGTTCTCCAGACACAAGCCCACCTCTGTAACCAGATAGCTACTACTGCCCTTCTGTTTAGCTTCTGTTTGCTTGGGATTCAACTGAGAAAAGTGGTCTCCTATCCAACTAGGTATTGCAAAAACAATTAAAGCCATCTGTCAGACTGTTTTGTCTTATTTAAGTTTAAAAGAAGCAATAACCAAAAAAGCAAACAAAACTAATGATGATCTGAACTTAGTGTATAATAAAGGATGAAGAGCTAAGTCTGAGGGAAAGAAGTCTGATGTTCAAACAGAGACCCCTTCACATGTGTGACTCAAAAGAAATCCTTTCATTACTCTGTTACTGCTGACAGAATGTTATGTGATAAGATAATTACTAAAGGAAAGTCATCAGCATCAGTGCACATCCAAATGTGCCAAGAGGATGCCAGTTTGGATTTTATTAACCTATAAGAGCCCAACATGACATATTTGTCACATACAGTTTCTGAGACATTTTGTCCCCTAATAGATACACAGAAGCAGAAAACCATGTTATAATATTTTTAATATATCACATGGTAATAAATGTTAGATATCCCCACCCAAAAAATTGTATTTTTTTGTTGCATTTTGTTACAGGGCCAAAAAAAGACCTCATATTTAAAAAAATTGGACTTTTCTTACCATTTTTTTCATGGGCCGGGCCTTAACGGGTTAAAAGTTGTTAAGTTATCGCTGTTTAAAATGTTTCAGAGTACACTTGAGATGAATAGATAAAAGTTTGGATCTTTGGAAACAAAAGATTGACATGTAATATGCAGAAGGTGCACTGGGACCTAAAGGTATGGGGTGTGTCTGAAATGCTTCTAATATGGGAGGTGATTTAAATCCTCAGTAATTGTCAGACTGTGACATAAGACAGCCAAACAGACAGCATATGGCAGAATTTGAATGTTGCACTGACATTTAAAGACAAATGGCTTGCTTTGGGTTGTTGTGACCTGATAAAATAATGATTTTAAAGTTAAACATCCGTTAACAACAATCAGATGTCTGAAAGTATCAAATGTATGAAAGCTGTTCAAACAGTTTCAAGAAATGTTCATATAAAAACATTTCTTCTTGCAATGTCTTTCTAATATACACACTCACTATACCATTTACCCCTCCCAAGTCTACATATTACCACAAAGGTCCCAGCTCTAGATCTCAACTTGTTTTAGTCTTCATCTTCCCAAACGCACAGCATGCTTTATTGGTGCCCGCAGACTGAAGCAGCTTCTTTTCTCCTCAAAAACATGCAGAGGATTTGAGTGAAAGTTGAATACACTAGGCTACTGTGGCTTAGGAAAAACTTGGACAATAACTGACAGGACAAATTTCCAGTGGGTTAGTGATTTTTTTTCTTAGTGCAATGACTCAAAAGTTATTATTGTTCAGATAACTTTGTGCTTTTGATGATTCTTGTAAATTATAATTACAAGTTAGTTTAATGTTTTACATACTACAGTAAACAAAGCAACCAGTAACAGAGATACAAGCACGTAATGGGACCATTTTAGCAGCATAGATGTCAAAATAGGTTGTATAAGAATTGTGTATAAATTAGCTATAAAAGTGCAAATCAACAGAAACTCCCTGCCTGCAGCTCAAGGTTGTGTTTTTTTCCTTTTTGTCTAGTTCTTAGTTGTCATTTCCTGTGTTGTTTTGAAAGTACTGATTTAACATATCTTCACTTCCTGTCTATGTAATTAACCCCAATCACCCTAATTGGTTCCACCTGTGCCCCATTACCCTCCCTCCCTTTTGTATTTAGGTTGTGGTCACGTTATCAGTTCATTGACCTAAATGGAGGTCAATTTAAAAAGAAAAAGAAAAATACACCCATCAGCCACCTGCTTTTTGCTGTGGATGGTTTCGTAGGAGCTGAAGCTTCCTCCAGCTGGCACTGAGTGAGAAGCCAGATACTAAACCAAACAGACAACCATTCATCTTCATGGCAAGTTTAAACTCCCTATTTCAAGTAAAATTTAAGTCTTAAGTCTGTAGGCAACACTGTAGCACAAGCAACACATGCTAACTGCACACATACAGGCTCCAGCTGAGCAGCAGGTGTAACCCGCTGCACCACCCTTAGGGAAAACGTGCTGGAAAATTCATTAAGACTTTGGAAATATAGCAGAGGTGCAAAGTGATGGTTAGCATGTTTAAACTGGGTGGTGCCATGGCAGATGTTGATGACGCACTTAAAGTGCCAACATGGATGACCTGCAAAATATAGCTTGATTGTCAAGCCTACTTCTTAGAAAAGGGGCATTAAGAAGGGTTGCTCGTGCTCACCCTCCTACAACCATGTTAATAAAATGATTGTATAATAAATCAAATTCTGCTACTGTACTGTTATGCCTAGGTTTCAATCATGTTTTATTAATAGCACAGTCAGGTGTCGTCAATCTTTTCTGGAAAATTCTTATTATAGCTATTCTGATCTGTTCATAAGTCCATGAAGGTTCATTTGAATCATCCATAGGCAAGGAACTGTGGGAAGGCTTCATCTAGCTTGCTTTTATATGAATGGTACAGTGTTTACCAGACTGCCACTTACATTAGAGACATCCATGTAATTTCACTTGGTTGGGAACCTTCATGACCTAAAGAAGCTATTCATACTTGCTGTGCTTCTTTCCCAGTGTCTCAGTACTTCCTAATCTAGTGTCTACAGCTTCTTTCCTTGTGGTTTCCTCTTGTCAGCTACAGTACTGAGCAATAGTCACAAGGCACCTGTCATTTCTTTATATTTTGCTTCCAAGAAACCAGACTTTCTGAAAGTATTTCAAAGGTTATTTTTTGGACTTTTGCTGCTTTTTCACTCATTTTCATTTTGGGTCTTTCCAGCTGAGTCTGTTCTTTAGTTTAAGCCACAACAATGACCTATAAATCATTCAGGCATAAGAAAGGAAACAAACTTAATAATGGACCAGTTGTGTTTATACATAACAGAAAATCTAGCAAAGAATGGATTTCAAGTTGTATCTTTAGACCCTTTGCTACCATCAGCCTGTTGCAAAGACACATTTTGTTTCTATTACTTCAGTTGCACCTATGATAAATTTCAAAGATAACATGACAAATGTAAAAGTGGAGGACAAAGTAAGTAATAAGTGATGGACCTGAGAGAGAGAGAGAGAGAGAGAGAGAGAGAGAGAGAGAGAGAGAGAGAGAGGTTCCCCATCTGTTCTGCCGATAGTTCAAAATACATTGTTCGTTTAATAACCTCAAAACTGTTTCTAAACCCACTTAAGCTTAAGTTCTCTCACACTAAGGCAACGCTTAGAAAGATTTATGGTGGCTAAATGGGGACTATAATCAGAGGAAAAAAGAACAGAGAGAAGAAATAAATGGTAATGTAGTCTTTGGAAGTCACATTAACTTTAAAAGATCACATGAAAATATTGTGTTTTCACACTGCGGAGAGAATTCAATGTCATAGAGAAGAGTTTAAGAGAAATGGGTTGTGTAGGTAAGCATCTGCAGCAAATGTGGTTGAGCAGAGAGAGGAATGAAAAGAGCAAGAGAATTACAGACATCACACACAGGAAAGCAAACAGATGAGGAAAACAGACAAACAGGAGTAGAGGCAGACTGACATGGAGGAAAAAAAAGCAGACACATGCACGAAAAATGATGCTTTATTATTATGTGCGGCTGAGACAAGTTCAAGAAGAATGTGCACATTCAGCAAATCTCCAGAGCCAGAGTCATGGAGGGCATTCTGCAACATCAGCTCGTAACGAAATGTAAAGCAGTGCAGCCGCTGAGCAGCTACAAAACGTGCTGGTTTCAGTTGGTTTAAAGTCTCACATGAAAAGTGCTGCAGACATCGTCTCCATGCACACAGCCTTATGCATGCAGCTTCACATTTTAAAGGCTTTGTTTCGCTCAACAGCCCCCACATGCAGTTCTGACATTAAATGCATAATATATGAACAACAACACCTTTGATACAGTCCTAATACTGTCAGAGCCCCACCCCCACACACAAAAAAAAGTTTCCTAAAAAGTGGGTCATCTTTAACATATGTCTCCTACATGTCACAGCAATACTGTAACCTAGTTATTGTTGCCAAAATGAACTATTTTTTTCTATAAACATCAGTACTGTTCAGACATGAAATGAGATCATGCAACTGTATGTGCATATGTTTTCTTTACATGGGGCCAGGTTTGTGGGGTAGCTGAGTGTCCTCACAGTGGGTTGAGTTTCTTTTAACTGTCATCTCCTGCAATTCTTGAAGTGTGGCCTTGATCACAACTCATGCTGAAGTTCATTTAAAAATAAAAATAAAACACATGCTGCTACAGAGAATTATTCAGAAACAGTTTGGATAGAAACACATCTTAAAAAGTACTCGCTTTACAGCGGCTCAGGAAATTTTCACCAGGTGCCTTGGAAAATCAGTAGCACTCACCACAGTCTGCCTCAGCCATGGTTAGCTGGAAATGACTTAACCATTTAGGCTGTGAACATGACAGACACAAATGTGGCCATGCAGTCTGCCCTAACACTGCACCCACACATTTTTTTTAAAGTCCAAGTAAACTTCATCCAAAAATATGGACTGCTAATTTAGTGTTTTCCTCTGTGTCTCCTGCCTGGTTTAAACAGTCTTCGAAGGAGGAGGAATTGTGGCTTTGAATCTGTGCCAGAAATTCCTTCATCTGACTGTAAAGTGAGATTTATGGGTGACAAGAGAAACACAGAGACGGACAGAGAGAGAAAGAAGGGAGAGGAAGCAGTTGGGGGTTTGTTATGGGGAAATACAATAAGTTTCCAAGCCTTGAGCTAAGTAAAAAGTCTTTGAGGCAACAGGTGTGGAGGTTTTTCATTCAGAAGTTTTCAGGCGCACATGGTGCCCACTACCAATAGACATGCACACCAAAAACCTTAAGAAATATATTATAGCTTTGCAGCCTGTAGCCTCACATGTGTGCTCGATTGTTTTCCATTCCTGAGTGTTTCATATCATGATTTAAGATACACACACATACCTCATTGATGATGATGAATGACTCACTCATGAAACTGTACAGAATGTGAATTCTCAGCTGGGCTTTGCTGCTTAAAGGCAGCAAGTAAAGAATTATGTCAGTTTTAAAAAGAGCAACTCTGATTAGGACTAAATGCTATCAAATAACACTGTGACAAAGCACAGGTCCATACTCTGACACTTACATATACAGATATCACTTTAGGGGAAAAAAAAACATATTCTTATCCGACTGTAAGAAATTCCTTTCTGTTCAGACAATGCGCACTGCACTTGCATGGACAATCGGACAATCAACCCGTTTACAGCCATGTGACTACCGGTTATGCATGCCAGAGCTAATCCCAAAGCTCACATTAAACTTTACATGGTCTGGAGGTGGGGGGTGGGGGGTGTACTACTCATGACTTCATTGAGCCTGGAAAAAGTAAAAACGACCCTCAGATCAGGGCTCATTGTAATGCAGGAACAAGTGGGAAACGCTTTTGAATGGTGACTCTTGTTCAAGAAACATGACCACTGTGTGCCACTGAATGCAGCTTTGAGCTGCAACATCTGTGTCAACTTCAGGCTACAAATGTCATGTAAGGACGGAAGAGTCAGGCACAAGATAAAATTTAGATAATTAGATGTATTGGAGCAGAAGACTTTAATGTTATACTCATTGATTTCTCTTGCGAAATGTGAAGAAATTATTCCAAAATGCTTTGCAAAACTCCTGAAATCAACCGTTATTCATTATAATTATAACTTAACTTCCAATAAGCATGCAATGTCTGTTTATTTTGGGGGGTATTATTGATCCTGTGTTAATCAAAACAACCTGAGTGTTACCTTTCCCGCAGGCTCCTCGCTGAATGAAAAGAACAGGTGGCTGCTGCAGCTTCTGCGCCCGGCGGCTCACCCTCTTCAGCTCGCAGATATTCCGGTAGGACACCCCATCGCTCCCGCAAACCGGCTCGGTGGATTTGCACAAGCATACTCCGCTCCTGCTTCTCCTCCTCACCGTGACAGTGTACGCCACCCCGCTGGATACCGAGCACTCAAGCCCCTCTCCGCATACCGGATCGCCGAGCTTCCCGGTGCCGCCGCACGTTTCTCCCTCACCGGAGGCGCATACCGAGCAGCAGTGGCAGGCATCGAGGGTTTGTCCCACCGGACAGTCCGCTGGTAACCGGGGACACATAGACTTGTCGCAACGAGCGGGACATCCGACAACATACCGGGTGGAAATTTGCGCATCTACCGGCATCGACGCAATGATTACGCACAGCAATAGTGACCAAAACATGATTAAATGATTATTTTAAATGATTATTTAAACAGGGTTGAAAAAGTTAGCATAAAGTTTAAAAGAGTAAGAAAAGTTCGCTCTCAGCTTGCAGTGTTATGGGATGAGAGGGCTCAGAGCTGAGGGGGGAGTCATTTCAGCTGGAGAGGCATTTAACAGAATCACTGCGCAACCAATTACGCGACTCTACGTTTTTGCTGGCACCGCTTCAAACAGGCAACTCGCTTTCTGGACCTTCGGAACGAGCCTGGCTATTGGTGTGGTGCGTTCACGTGATAGTGAGCGGAAGAGCTGGGTTGATTGATGCTTTTCCAGAAGAGAAAGGAAGAAATGAAAAGCAGAGGACAGAGCAGAGGGTGGGAAAGAAAAGGGAATTGAGGTAAAATGCTGCCTACTTTATTTATTTCAGCGTACACATGAAACAGCACGAGTAAATAGGCCCACTAATTTCTGTTGCCCCCTGCAGAGAGCTGAGGGAGGTCAGTGTCTCCTTTGGACCTCTGGAGCTTGTGGACCCCCTTGAAAAAGCTCAAACATTTTTTCACTTATGTCAGCGTTTTGTTGGCTGACAATATTATTAATCTAAATACTTAAAGGCAATAAATAAATAAATGAAAAAAAGACACCAGTGAAAGGTTTGAGGAGAAATGCCGCCCATATGTTTTTAATTCTGCACTACTCTCCACTTCACGCAGCCTGCAGGCCTATTTCCTCGCACTTTATTTGTTTTTTGTTTTACTATTCCCTCATAAATTAGTCACTCCTGGCATGAATACAAGCCTTATGGCTAATTAGGAAAATTAGGGGTAGAAAAAGGTTGGGTGGATTGTGGGATTTGTTGGAGTTAATGCTGCACATTGATGCCAAATTATCTTTTCTTTCTAGAATGTGAAGATTATTTATCTTTGCATCAGTGTCATATAGCACATGTGTGAGCAATTATTAGGACACATCAATAGCAATTCTTGCCACATCCTTAAATTAGTGTATTTGAAAAACATGCTTATTTCAAACACTGATTCATTTGTTTGTGTATTTATTTATTTAATTTTTAATCTTTGGATGCAGTGACACGCATTTCAAAAACAAACATGACTGCTGGGGAATAACAGAGCTCTGTTGGATTTAGATGTCTGTGGTGAAGTTGTGAGAGTCTAATAAACTCCACTGTAATAAATCAGCATCATAAAACGCCTCAACACAACATGATTGATTGTGGGCACAGGGCTGGTCAAATGGCCCCTGATGGATGAATGCAGGAGAGGGCGTCTCTGAACTGCTGCTTGCAAATGGAGGGACTTGAGGGATGAGACACCCTGTGGTGCACCAGAGGTTGGGGTAACACAAGCCTCTGTATCTAAAAGGCAATCAGGAAAGGAGCATAAAGAGGTGGAGGGCAGCACTGGAAACAGTGGGAGTGTACACAATGTTGACTCAGAATTTAGTTTTTTTTTTAATCGGAGGGTATTTATTAGAGAAAAAAAAAGATGCAAGCTATGAGTTTGTTGCATAACAACATACATTGTTGGCTGATGTAAAAATGAATGAAACTCAAAGCACCGGTAAGGCCTTAGAGTATCAACAACTCCTTTCTGTGACACTGCACTGGCGAGAAATGGTGGGAAAATCTGCAGATGAAAACGACCTCATCTATAAGGAACACCCATTCTCCAACCGAGGGCAGTAACACAGTCGAGGACGCACGCCGCAGAGGTCTGTGTGATCTCTACTCTCTGGTCTGCTATGGTGTCTGGGCTGTGAGCAAAAGATCTCAAAGGACCAAAGTGGGACTTCAGTGTCTGAAACCACACAAAAGTCTCACAGCCTTCACTAAATGAACAGCAGTGTGAAGAACATCCAGCTGTGTATGTTCTTTTTCCATCGTTCTGTGAACAACTTCACATGATCCTTATCAGCGCTGTAAAATCCACAAGAAGCTGGAGACTGAACCCAAAATATACCACAGCTTGGTCAGTCGGACTGAAAGAAGGTCTAAACACTCAGTGTAGCTCCATGATCTCACTCTGCAAAATCATCTGTATGCAGTTTCAAGCCTCAGTGTTGGATGATGAAAAGCACTTGTGCAATTAAAGCAAGTTACTTGGACTTCAATTCAACACCACAGTTCAAATTAAAGTTTTATTCCCTTTTACTTTTAATATTAAGATGCAATATTATCAGCTAAACATAAAACGGTACAAAAGTTGAACAAATTAAATGAATGTGTTAGTATTAAAATGATGGCTGGGAATTGCTTTTGCATCATTAATAGTCAAGCCTTTTTAATTACATATTATAAATACATTTGCTGCTACACATTGTCTATCACTTTTAGATTTTTTTTTTTTTTTTTTTAACTAATTTTGAGTGACCGTTTATTCCAGCGATGCTTAAGGACTTAAGAAGTAGGACTCAGCTTTAATTTAGCATTATGTTAAATCATATCGCTTTAAAGTTTTTTTTTTCTTCCCCATGATACATCCCAGTGAATTTGTTTTACCCAGTTTCATATCTAAGTGTCGACTCTTACACTCAGCACCAGGGTGTGTAGCTTTTAATATATCTTCATACATTTTACTGTTGTTTTTTTGGAAAGTAAATCACTTCATCCACCTCTAAAGCATCTAAAACTAGAATGACATGTTAATAAAGTGAATCTGGGGGAAGATTTCTCTCACTCCACAAGAGGGCAGAGGAGGATTTGATCAGCGACTGCAGAGTCAAATCAAGCTGATTTTCTTCCTTTGAAGTCTTTGGAAAGCTCTCAGGTTCCACCACAGACTGGACATTTTTTTTTTTTTGCCACTGATAAACAACACTAAAAACCTCAGCACATTTTCAGTGTTTATTTCTTTCAAGTCATCCACATAATAAATAGAGACAATTCAAACCAATAACACCAGACCGAAAAGGGACTGAAGTTGCTTGACTTTACCAAACTGAAACAAGACAGGCGCTTAAAAAAAAAACAAACAAAAAGATTAGTGTGTATCGTTTAGCAGGTTTACAGTGGGACATTTTGAAATAAAACCACGAGGCAGCTGCACAGATACAAGAGAACAGGACAGGTCAAAAAGCATATAAAAAATAAATCTGTTTCTAGTCTGCAAACTCACAACAACCAGAGCGTCGCTAGATAAGCTAAAAACTATAAAAAGACCACCTGAAAATCAATAAAATGTTAGCATGCAACAGAAGTGACAAATCTTTGTCGTTATAGCCTTCAGTCTGTAAGGACCAAAACACAATCTGCCCTGCCTTAATGTTGTTTTATTAGGATTTCCAAAATACAGAAGTGTGCAGCTTGTATTCTTTTCTTATAAAATCTAGTTGCTACTTTATCAGGAGTCCACTAAAAGTGAAAGTGATGCACATGCTGTGACATATAACTGTAGACGTCTTGCTGAACCAGAAATAGATTAACTGTAAAAACTATTCATGGAAGATTTACACACTTGCAAACAGGTCATTAAGTGAAATAAAACTTAATTGGGAACATGAACGACTGATTTTAAGCCTCCTAGAAGCTTAAACAATAGGAGTGGCAGCTTTTCAAAAAAGGAATAAATGTGGCTGCAAAACAGTTAGTCTGTACATGTTCTTGTCGTTTCATCCAGTGTTACATTAACGAGTAAGTAAATGGACCACAGAGTCTTGTACAGGTTGATTTTTCAGGTAATAAACAGAATCCATCCTTAAAAGCGCCTTTTTTTTCTTGGCACGAAGTGGCTTCCAAAAATGTGCCCGTACAGGTTAAAACAAAGCTCTGCTAATGATTTCTAATCAGAACAAGTTAAGTGATATATGTAGTTTTGCTTTGACAACATCAACACTTAGTTAAATAACTGTGCCATTTTCACTGCGACAGCGGGCAGGAAGTAGGGTGAGAGGGAAGACCGGGCCGTCTTTGGCACATTAGTGCAGATCAAAGGAGACCCAACTTGTTTGTCTTGCACTCAAATGAAGGAGCTCCAAAAGATGAGTTTGTGATACAGCTTTGTTTAGAAATCCAAAGCCAGGATAACAGAGTTTCCTCTTTATCCATCCATCTGAGTCAACATCCTTCCAGAGAAGATAGCTTTTAAGTCCTCTTAACTGGGTCAAACCTCACTCACTGGCAGATCAGCATCATCTAGGTCCAGGGGGATTTCGGGCATTTGGGGCTCAAAGCTGCTCCGTCGTCGCCACGGCGACTCCTCAGACTTAGCGATGGTGGCCGCAGGCGGTTGGCAGGTCACTTTGCCAGACGCGTCTCCTGCAGGGACAGGCGTGCTGGCGCGTGGCTGTGACTGGGGCGTGGCAGCAGGCTCATGAAGTGCTCGCTGTCCCATGCCAGGCTGCGAGCGTGAGCAGCACGTGACAGCAGCGCCCCGCTCTGGGTAGCATGGTGGCATGGCAGATATGGGCGAGCGAGGGACGGGGGGACCCGCGGGGCTGCGGTAGAAAGTGGAGCGGCCGTGTTCCTGCAGCAGAGACAGCAGGAGAACATAGAGAGAAGAAGAATGAGGGATATGGGCTGCTGTTAGTGAGAAAAGTCTGATCCTGTGTGTAGGTTATGTTGAAAAGTGAGTTACAGACTTGGAATCAGCACCAGCATGTGGAGCCTGATGCAGCTGGAAGGTTGAAGAAGCTGAAGAATGTAGCATTGCTAGAGAGTGGAGATGGTGGTAGTAGTGGTAACAGAAGTAGTAGTAGAGGTAGCAGGAACAGTGGTGTCAACAGGTTTTAGTTTTGGTAGTCACAAAAGGTTGCAGTGGAAGATCAGTGCCTTTGTAAGCAGTGCTTGGTTGTTGCTCATTATTTCACAGCTTTTCATTGTCAGATTTCAATCTCTGGAAAAAAAAAAAACAAAGACAAAACAGAAGCACAGAGAAGAAAAACACAGCAGAGACAGCGAAAGCAAAAGAGGGGAAGCCACTGAGCATCTGGTGAAAACTTAGGTAGACAAACATGACAGCTGTAAAGCACCAGACACTGCCATGCAGACGTCTGTCACCCTAAAGCTTCTACATATTCAACACAACTTCCCCCACATGGTGCTACTGCAGCAGAGTGACATAATGTAACTCTGCAGTTATGCAACTTCTGATCACTTTAGCGTCAAACGATTTAGGATGAGGACTCATACTTATCTAAAAATCCCCAATATGAGCCACAAGTGTATCAAGAGATGCATTATGTTGAATCCAAACGACCAGAATTGAGCTCAAGCAACTTTTTAGGAAACATTGGGAAGACATAGCCTGCAGCTATGATAAAACAGATATCACCACATAACGCAAACGAAGTCTCATTGGCTCTTTGCACACTAGATAAGATCTTGCAAACCTAAATGCACTCATGCAAATCAACATGCTCCGACAAAAGCTTACAGTTTTTGTGACTCTGGACGTGTGGATTCAGTTAAAATGTTTACCATTTAGCACACAAAAGTATAGGAAGCCAACATGGAAACAAGAATCTCATTATGATGTTTATGAGAAAGAAGAAAGAAAACATACAGGCAGCGAACAGGAGGGAAGAGAAGAGACAAGCAGGATGTCACACATCTAAGACAGGTACACAGCTGCAGCAGACTGCAGAGAAAACAGGGCATGAAAAGGAAGAGAAACAGAAGGTGTGAAAGACAATAATAATGACAAAGATAGAAACAGTAAAGTACTGGTAGCTAAGCTGGTTGGATGGTTCATGCAATCAGTTCAATGTGTTTGTGCATGGACTGTACATGTATTCTACATTATAACATCATCAGTAATGGTGGAGACAAGTGAAAGTAGTGAAAGTGAAAGGACTGCAAACTGAAATGGTCAAAATGTAACTGCTTATAGTCATATAGAGGCACACCATCAGCTTTAAAATTCCTGCCAAAGGATGCATGATCTTACTGATAAAAAAAATAAAAAATGACAGGATTTCTATGACTAGATATTTTGGATGAATCAATCACTCAAGAGTTATTGGAGTGATTATGAGAGGGGAGTGCAGCTGCACTGAAAATAGGAAATATTTAAAAAGCTGAAGACATTTAGGAGTGCAAACCACTATTCTGAACTTTAATATCATGCACAAAACAAAACACACACAAAAAAAAAAAAAAAAAAGAGGTGTGGTGCTGTGGCTACTCTCCTGAGGTTATACTGGTGGTGGATGCTAATCATTTCTCAAGAACACCCAAATTTTTCTATGAATTCAGTACAAACTATTTTTTTCAGTGGGTGGCTTCCTCTCAGACATAGCCGTGCTGGGACTATTTAAACAGAACATTACCCATATTGTATTATGATGTGGGTGACATCATGCTCATTATGGCGAAAACATCGTAAAATGACTTTTTTTGACCAAATCTTCTTATTGCGCAATTTTGTTGTGTTTTTTCTTTTATTTTTAATAATTTTGTTCAGACACGACAGCCCGTCGTTACTCGTGACAATCAACTTAAAATAAATTTAAAGGAAAAAAAATGAAGACTTCTTTGTGGATTAATTTTGGAAAATTAGATTATTTCTCAGTTTCCTTTAGCATATATTTGCATGTAGCGTGATGTGCTGTTTGACAACACATGTCCTACAAAGTTATAACTGTGCATGCACCCATCAGATGCACAGCCCTGCTCCTGAAGTAAGTTTTGTTCCTGTTGAGAAAGAAATTTTAATGCAAAAGACTGAAACTTAAAGCTGCGCTTTATGTGACAGTTTAGCAAAAGAAAAGCAAAGGAAGATGATAGTTAAAAGAGAAAAGCAGCGAGGATGAGGGCATGAAGGCAGGAGCGCCTGTTGAGTTATTACAGCCAGACTTTGGGTGTAGTTGGGACTTTGCAAAAAAGAAAAATAAAAGAAAGAGCATCAGATGAGCAATCAGATCTGATCTGTTCTCATAATATTTAGAACCAAAAGGGCCAGCCAGTGAGAGGGGGGGAAGTACTGAAAAGGTGAACTTAATAGTTTTTAAGGGGGATTTAGACGAGCTGACATACGTGCTGCTGCACTCCCCGATTCGGGACGTATACCTCTGTATACAAGGGTTCGACAGCCGTCTGGCCTGCCGCATCTGCAACAACACAGTGCAAAGCAGTATTAGAGCAGATGGGCCGATTTCCACCCAAAGAGGAGGAGGTGGAGAAAAGGTGACAAAGTAGGAAAATGAAAATTAGGATAGAAACAGCAACAGGAGAGGAACAACGAGCAAGAGAGAAAGAAAGACACTGGAAGACACAGGAGGCTAGAGAGGGAAAAACACAGTGACAGATGCTGTGCTGAGAATGATCCCAGTCTAACCTGAAGGAACCTGCATTTCCTCTGCTTCCAGGATTGTGGAAGTGGGTCCCAATATTCAGCTTATGTCATGTGATGCTAAATGCTGAGAGCTGGAAATGTGATCATGTCCAAGTTGAAGTTCCGTGGTTGTGTTACTCTCCCCTCACCTTCTTCTCTTTTATTAACATAAATCATATTTTGACTAATAAATATAAAACATCTTAAAGGAAATATTTGTATTACTGGTGGATAGTGAGGAGGAGGAAAGTACACAACCAGCTGTGTCAAGTTTTTGGGTAATTAAAAGCTACCAATGATGCTTCTTATTATTTGCTTTGCAGACAGCGGGCACCTGTCCCCCAGTCCAGTACCAGTCCACACATCAGGAAGTATTGGTGTAGCCCACACAGAGCGATATTTAGCTCTAGCTTTTCTTGCTTTTGGACTGTAAAACTACTGTATTATTATTTCTTTAAAGAAAGAAGATCATCTTAATACAAATTTAGCAAGACTGTCAAACCACTGTCTGTGCTACTAAAAACCCCTGCAAGAAAAAAAAAAGATCAAATATAACCTAAGTAAAACATCACAAATCAATTTTAAGCATTATCATAAGCTGACTCTTCCTACCACTAGATGTCACTCTGTAAATCTCAAGTTATGCTCATGTTTAGACACAATCAAGCCTCATGCATTTTCTGCCTTCGGTCCCAGTTAGACTTAAATCTAATTGGTGGTGTAATGTTTTGCGTAATACATACTGTTGCAGCTGACCTCCCAGGCCCCCGTTGGGCCACAATGGCCCCTGAAACAGCCTTGATCCAGCTGTGCATCTCCTCAGGACTGTCCGCCTGGGGGAAACACAGGTTAAAAAAAAAAAAAACAATAATGCTGCAGTGCAGCAACATCTGATGGAGGTCTAAGGGAGATTAAGAGATGAGCTACTTTTCTTTCATGATCCAAAACGTACCTGTATATAAAATGTTCTTGATGTGGTGACAACCTCAAACAGATTATCTCTCATCATGATGTCACTACAAGGAAGCAGAAAACAAGTTGAATCACATTTATCTCATCTATAATTTCTCTAAATCTTTTTCAAACACAAAACATTTTTTTATACAATAGGAAAATGTCTGGACATGTTAAATACCTCTGTTTACACTCCTGGACTTTGTGAACTTCCTTTAGTGGAATCATTCTCAATGGCTCTTTCTCCTGAAGGCAGGAAAAACACACTGCTTACAGTATTATCATTTTTATGTATATTACAAGATAGCCTTGCTAAAAATAAAAAGAGTCTGAGTTTGTTTCCTGTTTCACATGCAGAGGAGGAAAAAAAATGCAAATGTTCCTAAAAGTAGCAGATTCTAGACCCTCAACAAAAAAGCGTGACAGCTGAAACTTTTCTTGACCCGGCAGACAGAATGTCTGTGTCCTTGGGGCCTGCTGACAGACAAATACACAGATAAAGTTGTCAAATAGGGGCCGACCCTGACAACAGCCGGGTATGGGATGCACAGTGCTGTCCTAAGTGTGTGTGTGTGTGTGTGTGCTGGTGGGAGTAAGGCATGATGGGACATGTGAAGTGAAGGCAGTGAATTCCTCAGACTGTGGATAAAACAAGCTGGAACATGGGCTGTAAGTGCCATTACTTTGCCTTAGACTGTGTGTGTTTGTGAATTAGGTATTTCTGTTAGTTAATCGAGTTAATTACCAAATCTGACTTGAAATAACTCATAGAATTTTCTTCCAGAAGAAAATATCGCCGTTTCCAGTTCCTCATCTGGAGAAGAAAGGAAAAAGGGTGTTCAGGCCTTTTGTGGATTTTCCAGAGCAAATAAATAGAAACAGTCTTTGAAGTTTCTATATGTTTTTACACTGTCTTCGCTACAGGACAAACTCATTTTTCTTAGTCACCTTCAGAGTAAACACTTGCACACAAAGTAGAGGTCTCAATTCTCTCATCCTTATCACTTTTTATTTCAGTGAATGTCACCTTAGACTATAACTGATCTTAGTTAGTGATGCTGCATGTTCAAGGTAAAGTTGCCCTGAAGTAACACTTAAAAAAAAAAAAAAACATTCTCAGCCTGGTGCCAGACAACCAAATGAAACCAGCTCGGCCTGACACAAACTAAGGCTTCTCACCACAGCCCCTTGCTTGACGCAGTAGCCTGACTTGATGACAGTGTGCTCCTGAGCCGGCCTGCCCAGAAAATACGGCAGCTGGCTGTGGGAACGCTGGATAGCCTCACGCTCTGTTCTGTCTGCATTGTCACCACCTTCGTGCTGAAGGGAAAAATAAATACACATATGACAAATAAATTTTGGAAAACAACAAACACATTATCCACAATATTATGTTTGGGGAAGTTTGAAGAAAAAGCAAAAGTAGTTTGGCAAGGTATGCCAATAGCCACTGCAATAGCAATTAACATAAGATTTTTCCCCCCTCACATTTACCTGAATACATAAAGCCTACAGTAATTGTTAGTTCTGCAGAGGAGGCAACATTGTTGGCACAGTTTGTCGCTACACTGCGGTAAAAGCCGAGGTAGAGGAACGTTATCATTGCCATCTGTTAGCAGAAACTACCTCGAGGGATTTTAAAAAACTTGGTGAAGAGTTTTAACATGAGCAAAAGTTACATGTTGGAATCTTTAATGTTAAAATTGTGACAGATTACGTTGGCCATGGCAGAAAATGTACCCTCTTGAATTACTGGAACAGTCAGTCATAGATCTGCATGAAACCCATTGAAAGACGGGGCACAAAGCCCAACTTAGAGAAGACTGCAAACAGAAGTTAACTTTTATATTCATTATTTATTAACTTCATTATTAGCAAATTTTTAACATTGTATAATAATGGAAGTTTATGTGGAATCAAATTTGAAATGATCCTTCTTACTCTTTACCACCCACCCCTTTTTGGACACGTGAGTTGGGTACAATTATATTGTTACATGTCTATATGTATGTTTTGATGAAATTAACCTGTCCGGTTACTAAAGATGGCAAAGTCATACAGTATGTGATTCAGTATATACCTGTGTCTGGGTAACGATGGGCACTCCACCAATTATTTCTGTTTTATAGGAGACTTGTTTTTTGGGCCCTACAGCATCTGGTAAAGCCTTCTGGTTTTCTGAGTTCTGCTGGCTGTCAGACAACTTTGGCACCTTAGGAAAAGAAAAACAAACATACATTAAACAAGATGGAAAACATGCAAATGTACAAAAAGAGGTGTTGTGGTACTCTGCTGCGGGACAGACAAAAATCTGTTTTCTCAATAGTTTAAGTAGCATATGCAAATTTAATTTACATATGCAGAAACTATCTGGGATGTAACGTGTTTTATATCCATTTCTTTTCTGCATAGCTAAGACTTCATAGAGAACAATGGAAACAGTCCTTTATCCCACAACTCCGCACAACAATACAGCATCCTGTTAGTCATGCTCTGACTCACTTCTATCTAATTCCTCGACAGTCATTCATTTTAAAAAGAAGATGAAAAAAAAAAGTTTTTCGACTAATCAAATATGAGCCAAAATGATCAAAGTAGTTTGTGTGAAAAGAGGGATAAAATGTATGACTTGGGTGTGTGCTTGTCTCACCGTGATTTTGGTAGCTTTATTGAGAGCGTTGACCCAGTCCACAAGGTCCTGCTGATCATTGGCCTGCAGGAAGAACTTCCTCATCCCAGCATTGATGACTAACGGGTCATAAAAACAGGAGTGGGAACAAGTGAAAGAGTGAAATTAAAATTAGACCACCTCTGACACCATCTGACTGCATTCACTACAACACATGAGCAAATCCACTTTGTTCATGATTTAAACCACATTAAGAAAAAAGACTTTGGTCTTTCTTGTATATAAAATACAAGTGTCTAAATACAGATACTGTGCATTTCTTGGGAAGAGAAAGCCAGGGGCTTCTCCCACACACTAGCAGCATGATGACCTAGCTACGTCTGCCATCACTTCCCCTCTTTAACCATGGAGGGGAAAACAGCTCACAGCTAGCAACAACCAAATATGCTTACAAACGTTCACACCAAAAAACATGATGAAAACACAGAATGACACAGAAATTTTAGGGTCAAACGCTGATTAGCTGTGGGTCGTGATTTTAGATCTCAGAAAGCTCCTGTCTCTATCTCGTTCTCTCCACCATAAATCCTTCAGTTCTGCTTCTCAAACTGTCCTTGTATCTCCTGTTTCCTTTCGACCTCATGGCAATAAATTACATCGAGGCTGGACTGGTATAACTGTTGTGGGTGAGCTGTAAAAGGCAGAAGAAACTCTGGGACACAATGGAAGCCATTCATCCTAGTTCTGTGTTTATTCCACTTCTGAAACGCATGCTAGACCTCAGTTCTTTCCTTCCACTTTCTGGTATCTAAATCTTTCTCTTCTAATTTAGATTACCTGCAAATATATTGCAATATTAACTTTTTACTTTTATGTGGAGGGGGTTAACTGCTGGGAAAGTACAGTGGTCTCTTGGGCACTGAAATGGCAAATCTGTGAGAGGGAATATCAGATCTGACTCATAGTTACACATTACAGAACAACGAAAGCTGTTGGGAAATGCAGTCAGGCATCAAAGTTCACACAAATGCTTCTGATCTTTCCCATCAAGTCTCTGCTCTGCGTGATGGCCGCAAGCTAACTTATGCAAACATTTCCTTATGCCGCTTCTTGAGATGCGAGAACGACAGGATTCATAGATATCAGCAAAACACGTGGCGCACAAATGACATTTTAAAAATAACCTCATGCATCTCGAAATCAGGTTCCGATTAGGATGCCGGCATCCTGTTGAAACCTCAACAAGGCAGCTGGTGTACACACAGTCAGACAATATGTACACACACAGACCAACAGCAGTTAACTTCTTGTCACACACCACTGTTTCCTGTGATTGAATTGGATGGGAGAGAAGGAAAGTGGCTAGTAAACAAAAATAAAGGTGGAAGTTTAGTCTTTACTAAACAGATTCTAATTTCTGCAACAATTTTAAACTTCCATCTTACCAACAACGGATGTGAAGACAAGCACAGATCGTTATGTCACTGCTATGTTGCTCCATGTCCTCGATACGGTAAAATCTGTCATATCTATTTTTTCTAAACGAGCTCGTATTATAATAATAACAGTATTACATAGTTGGCGTGAGAGCTTACTTTTCTGGAACGATCAATTTCTTTAAAAAAAAAAATATATATATCTTTTAAGCCTTTTTTTTTTTGGCCAAAAGCAGCTTCTTGTTCTCCTCTTCCTTACATTACTTATTTACTTTGTCAAGGCCACACACAAATCAGTTGTTGCTAGTGTTACCAGACATGGAGCAACAAAGAAATACAGTCAGTCATGCCATCAGTGGAGCGTTTAGATGAACTTTGGATTCTACAGTATACAGCGTTACAATCAAAAAGCAAGTGGATGTGACTCATTTAAGATGCAACGTTAGTGAAATAAACTCTACAACTTCTGCAATATTACTAAAACTCAGGCTCACATCATCTGCCTTCACCTAGAGATGAAAGAAGATGAGCAAAATAAAAAAAAAAAAAAATCCAGATTAATTCCCAGCGGCGCAGGCAAAAACAACACAGACAAAAAGACACTGGATGGAAAACGGCCTAAGCCAGGTCTGCAAAGTTAACAACGAAGCCTCAAAATCATGACACATGCAGCCGAGTCAGTTTGTTGTTCCACTGAATCTTTTTTTTTTTTCCCCCAATGGAAAAAGCTGCCCCTTATCTTCAAAAAGCATCCAAAGTTGAAAACTTTAACCTACTGATTTTATTTAACACTCATCTATTTAACAGTATTGTGTTTTAGAACAGTTTAGATCACCTTGTTAAATATACATGTTCAGTAGAATTTACTTCTTTCTTTGCACAAAATTTAAATCAACATTAGGACTCGAGTTGATTTTTAACTTAATCATAATTCCAGGAAACAACTGACACACATTGTTAATGAAAACCATTTCAACTTCATGTCATCATTCCGCCTTCGTACACACAGGACAAGCCACAAAAAGACACAACAGGCTTGCCTTCAAATAGCAGCATAAAAAGTGTTCAAAAGATGGTAAAGACCACCGATGCTGACAAAACCCTTCTTAAGCTTTAAAAAGACAAACGATCTAAAATGACTTCTTAGAATAAAAACTCAACAGGGTATTTATATTTGGGAGAAAGATGGACAAGAGGAAATCCCCTTAGAGTGACTCTGGATTTATTTAATTTTGTTAAGAAAGTATGTAGACAGCAATACTTGTCCAAGTTAAAGGAACAAAGACAGTAAACAACCCTGTCTAAAGTTATACTGCATTAAAAGGTACTTAGCTTAATCCAAATGTGATTACACCAAACATCGCTTATGTTTGCCAAGCTTAAGTGTGTTTATCTGATAATATAAGATTCCTATTTAATGTCATTAAAATCCACCAGAAAAATCATGTCAGCACTGAAAAACAGATTTAAATGATAATAAATGATACCAAGGTAAAGACGTGTTTACTTACCAAAGCAGAACTCTGCTTTAGGTCTCAGCTTAGTGGCATCACTGACCTAGAGATGGACAAATCTGTTAGCTTCTTAGTTCAGCTAAATAACATAAATGTGATTTTATTCCTATCATCTCATCTTATCCTGCTTACCTTAGAGATGTAGGTGAGCTTTAGGGAGCCAACACAGTCTGCACCAACAGGCAGATTCTGTGGGAGGAATAAGGAAAATATATGTTCTAAAAAAGGAATTACACAACACTGATGATGTTACAGCAGGAGCCCCGGTTGAGGAAGAGTAACAAGTGAAGAAAGGTTCTGCAGAGCACGTCAATAATATAAAGTACAGTAGACTTTGGCTGCATTCCATGACAGTTAATATCAGTGCCTTGCTGTGTTTCTGAAACTAGGAGATCCAGATTTAACATCATTAAAATTTAACCTTTTTCATTCTATAAAAAGACAGCAACTTCCTCAATTATTTAAAAAAATCTCCTGAACTACATCACTTATGAATACTTTATGTAACAGAGCACGTACAAATACTGCAACTTAAACCCAGCATGATGCACAAACTAGGGGACGAGTTACACTGAAGAAAAAAAAAAAAACAAACTAAGGGGTCACAAAGCAGACACTGAAAACTGTGGACGCTGCAAACACTGCTGCTGGTTTCTTGGACTCCTCCAGACAACAAAAAGACAAAAAGGCTAATCTCAGTTTTTGGCTGAAACATATGAGATCCCTCTGCCCTCATTCTAAATGACTTACAGCAATGTCTGCAAACAGCTAAAACACAGACACACTGTTTACCCGGAGATACTGTTCCTAAAATATGTGCTTCCCAATTCTGTCAGCTAGAATTATATAATTACAACTTCTCCCGTCCTTGTGAGGCTGCCTTGCCAGGGAAACATTTAGTCTGCTTAATTTTGTGATCATAATGAATGGAGACAGCTTAGCTATAAGTGGCCTGCAGTTGCATGAAAGCTGATCATCTTTACAGTTAAGAAACTCATGTTAGTATGCATGTAGTGGTGTGTAGATGTGTTCAATATTTCCATCAAGACATTAAATATTTGCCTGCGCAGTTTCATGGAAAACGTCCTATTTCATGCACTTTACATTCTTTCCTTCATTTTCTAAAAATAAAGCTAAAAGCTAAGCTAACACAGTGCTGTATAATTACCTGTGGGTTGTCCATGAACCACACCAAGCTCCCCTGCTGTGTGTCCAGTATGAAGTAACGGCGAAGAAACTTCCCACTGCTCTCATTCTCCTCAATGTCCAGAAAGCCACAGATGCGGTTCTGTCGGTCCACATAAGGCATCTCGCCACCGGGACATTCCCTGGCCTGCTGCGGCCGGGAGTGGAGAAAGAGGAGGGGGCAAGCGGGACTGGGAAAGAATTCCTTCAGGAAACGGAGAAAAGAGTGGAAAGACAAATGTGTGAGGCGGGAGAGGAAAGAAATGAGGAATTTCAGTTGTCTTTGTGGTGAGCCTTGCTCCCTCTTTCTCTCTGTAGCTACTGTGTCTGTGGTCTCCCTGCCACCTGGAGCTCACCAGGCTACAGCCAGTGAGTAGATCATGTGACACAAACCCCAACCCCGCCTTTATCCTTTTATATCAGCCTCACCCACTCTCTCAGTCTTTTCTCTCTCTCTCTTTTTTTTCTTTCCTGTAACACATACTGTCACTCTTGTCTCTACCTCCTCCGGTCCCCTTTGCTTACTGCTTTTTTTCCCCCTCCCTCTTTTTCCCTCTTCCTTTGCAGTCATCTCCATTTTCACTTTCTGAGCTTTCTCCTCCCAAATGCTCACTCATCTGATTTGGCAAGCCCCTGTCCGGCCCCCTCTGTCCCCTCCCTCTATCTGCAGCTGAGCATCTAATAAAAAAATAAAAAAAACACCACTGAGCTCAGCCATATTCGGCACAGCGACATAACAATAACGCCCCAACGATCTGTGCAGGACAAATGTGCAATATTTAACTTAAAAAAAGGTAAATGATTAGGAGTGCCTCTGGGTAGTCCTACGTGTCCGAACGCTTGCATCTCAGTGTCAAAGCTTGTGTGTGTGGGCACAGAGTTACTGAAGGCATATTGTCACATTAGCCTGTTTAAGCGGTTGTCTTTTTGGCCCGAGTCTCAAATATGGCAGTGAGAGGAGTCTGTGGAAGGCAAAGATAAAGACGTTCTTTTTCTGCAACATTATGAGCGCTGTGTGGGTGGAATGGAGGGCAAAGAAGGGACAAAAGGCCTGCTTGTTGTGCATAGACTCGGGGGCCGTGAGCATCTCGGTTAGCCCCTGCATCTACCAGTCGTCCTATTTGGTCCTATTTGACACACAAGCATGAGAAAGGAGCCTAACTCAAAGACGACAATCTCAGCACTACACAAACACTGGCTGTCATGAGAGAGACGTCTCGGCTGACGCTAATCATTCTGTAAATGAGGTACTGTGCACAAGTTCAGCCGCAAGTATACATTTTAGTTATCATCTCAGAGATGATGGGAAAAAAAAACTTAAGGTGGAAAGGCAACCATTTAAGCTACACAACATGAATAAAACAGGCAAACTGGTGGCCTTACCTAAAACTAAACAGTTGAATTTTTTTACATAAACATAAAGTACATTAAATTTTCTTAATAACTATGCTGAAAAGAACAACTATAATTGATTTCTGTCTACATTCTCAGACAGCTAGGTCATGGTAATCCTATGTGCTTCATGAAAAGGTAACTGGACTTATTTTCTTAGCCTTGACAATGTTTCAGCTCTCAAAGAGACTTCATTAGTTCCAGTGTCTTCAAGAAAAGAAAAAAAGGGCCAGCTGTCCTCCTTTTAAGCACTTTGGATGACTATAATTTATCCTTTAATAATGAGAGAGTACTATAAATGTACTATAAATGTTTACAGATGAGTCCTCATAACTATCATCTCTGCAGGACTCCTGCCTTCATAAACAGTGTGTGAGTGTATTGTTTAGTATCCATCCTATTTTCCCATAATGGAATTTTGGCCAGAGCACAGTCAGCAACAACATGGTGACAGTAGAGGCCAGATCATTTTCCCAGAAGACTTAAAACAGAGCTCAAAGAGGATGAATATTTTAGTTATTCTTTAGCAAATGGGTAGAAAAGACTACAAAGGAACAAGCTTTCATCAGACAATGCAAGATGTATTTTAGATAAAAAATTTTGATAGCTCATTACTAGCTGTGCAACAATTCAAACGCGGTTTTGATAGCAGCTATGCTCACATCACCTCAAGAATTTCTCAGGCAACAATGCAGATAAAGAAGTTGCCTACGAGGCTTTCACACCTGAAAAAGAAACAGTTTATGGAAGCAGGAACACATGCCTCAATGTATAAACAGAGATCAACCAAAAAACTACAAGCAGCTGATATGTCAAGGCGTGGAAGGTGTCTTGTAGTATCAGGCACCATGCTTTTCCCCCCTCCCAAGTACTATAAGTTGAAAGGTGGAGCCTTTATGGATCAAACTTGTCAGATTAAGATACAATATCTTCATTTAATGTTCCTCCAAACATTCCTGAATACATTTCTTAAGTGTGTAATAGTGCATAAAGCGGTCAACTGCTGACAGAGGTGCCAACAAGTGTTCTTCCTTTAACCACTTGCGGTGGGTGTCACTACTAACACTGTATACAGGATACACTCTGCAAGATCACACATATAACCTAACCTAGTTACTGTGCTGTCCTGATAACAGATTTCACACTACAACTGGTGTAATTGTTACTGGGCAGGACAATGTTGTACAAATATAATGCAAAATTAAATTGAATTACAAAATATTCCACTTAAAGATGAGAACTATAGCAGGCTTTCCTGCCATTTTGGTTGTTGTAGTTTATAATGGTTCCTGTACACCGGTCTGACAGCCTGGAATGCAAACAGACCATATCATTTTAATGAAACTGAAGTTGCAGCACATTGTTTACATTACAATAACTGAGAGCGGTGTTGTTTGTGTTCTAGCAACGTTTTTCTCTCACGAGTATTTACTCAGGAAATTCCACTACAACTGGTTAGGAAAAAGTCCAGTTTTATAACATTTTAACTAAATACTCGTATTCTAATGATGTGAGTACATGTGACTATGAAGCTGCAGACTAGCGATGGCACAATTACTTCATTTCACAGTTAACTGTTGTATTAAATGCCAGGACTAGTTCATCTTAAAGATCCCTCAACACTGTCACTATCCACAAAGGATTATATGTGCAGATCAGCACACGGAACAAAAACAAAGTCACACAGCATCCATGTGTTATTGGTTGTGCTGCCTTGTTTTCGTTCTGTGCTAGTTGCAGAAGAGGCATGTTAGAAAGGGGAAATATGGAAGAGGAAGATTTATTCCTTCCAAACAAATGTATTAAGCCATCCTGGTTTACCAAACATAGCATTAAAATTAAATGTCAACGTGTCGTTGGCAAGTTTTTAAATGTGTTCGACTCGGGTTGGGCTAACAGCGTTAGTTAATGAATGTCTTTTAAAGTTTTATTTGGACATAGGTTTTTTTTTTTTTTTTTTTTTTTTCTTTTTTTCTTTGTACCTGACCTACCTGTTCAGAGAATTTTTTATTTATTTATTTATGTTTGCTGGGCCAGTTAACACTGACCTATGACCCTTTCAGGCATAAAAAGAGTCACCTAACTCCAGGGTGTTTAGCATATTTAGGTTTTTGGAAGGTGAATATGAGGTCATGGCCAAACACGCCACAAAGTTCCCTGTGTGATTAAAGTTGCTTTAAAATGACTAAACAAGAGAAAGTGTGAATTATGACTAAACCAAATAGAATAAAATAAAGCTCAAAGAAGAAGTTACTAGTGGACAATAAAGAGACAATCAAGTTTAAAGATTAAACTCTGTTAAAATTAACAGCATCGTTATGGATGGCTTTTCTGTAGCTCTGACACTCCCCATATAAATTCAAGCCTTGCCCACTGTCACATGGCAACCAACTGGTCATACAAGAAAAGCAATAAGTCAACACTAGGAAGAGGGGGAGTCGACATTTCGCTTTAACAATCTCAAACCAGGGATGCATCATCAAAACTTACACAACTGCTAGAAAATGCAGCTGTAGTGCAAAACGCTTTTGCTGTGTTAACAGCTGCCGGTGTTCACCATATAACAACCTACACAGCAAATCGGATACAGATATCAAGGAGACTGCAGTGATACATGTGCATTTATTTTCAGGAGGAGAAATGAAAGAAAGCACGGGACAAAGTGTAAACAAAAAGTTTAAATTAAGCTGGAGAAGAGATAATCTACAGGAAATGCCTGAGTCAGTGAAGATTACAGTGTAGGTGAGACAGGTGATTCCAGTTAAAGTGAAAAGGGTCATTTCTCCTTATAACCTGGCTCTTAATGGAGCAGATCAAACCAGCAGGTTTGACAGGCCTTTCCAATTTTTCCATTTAATTTTCACCTGACAAAATAAAGGCACATCAAATCCTCAAATCAAAGCCAGCAAATTTTCTTCTACTCTCTTTTAAGTCGTACTAGTTCTGAATGAAGAAAAAAAAAAAAAAAACACCTCAAAGCCATATATATATAAGTTAGCTAACGTTAGGCACTTGAGATCACCCCCAACACGTTGACAACACTTGTGTTAGCTGCATCCACAGCTGCGGCTCTGTGGCCTCAAGTTAACTGGCAGATACGGTCCAGGTTAGCTTAGCACACAGCAAACGTGTTATATAATTGATAAAACATCGGATATAACATACCACCTTAAACAGTCATTGTCGTACAGCTGAAGTCTTAACAAACAACTTACTGATCTGACCGTGGCCGCAAATAAGTTTTGTCTTCCACGTTAAAGCAGCTAACGCTGGAGTCTGCCGTTAGCCAGCTTCGTAAAAAATATTAAGAGGTCATTTCAACTGTATGTAACAAACAGAACGAAAAGTTAGCTACTTTGGTAGTTTTTAAAACTCTCGATGGTTGTCTTACCCTCCTTTAACTGCCTCAGTCAGCGATAGTCTCGGTGTTATTCAGTCTGTCCTCTGTGCCTCAGCCCATCTCCGCAGATCCAGCTCCAACTGTCCAAGTGCTGAGTGCGGACCACAGATCGTCAGATGTGAAGATGGCCACTCTAAAGTTAAAATCCTAAATATGTATCTGAAGTTAAAATCTATCTATCTATCTATCTATCTATCTATCTATCTATCTATCTATCTATCTATCTATCTATCTATCTATCTATCTATCATTACATAATACAGCAGGTCCTATCAATTTATAATTAGTGAGATAAAAACAAAGTATACGTTTACTGCTACCATACTATGTTTTGGGACACTGAGGAGAAGCTGAAATAACAACAACAAAAAAAAAAAAAAAAAAAAAAAAAAATGTGCACCGTGCACGGGCAGAACATGCTAACTCCACGCAGAAAGTTTCCACCTGAAACCTTCTTGCTGTGAGGTGACAGTGTTAACCACCACATGTAAAAACCAAATACAACGTATCTGCGCAACATCCATTTCCAATTTAAAGCAGATTTGGCGTATTTCCTATTTTAAAAGAATGAAACAAGAAATGGCTCTATATTTCTGTTTCATATGACGTGCTGGCCAAATATTTGTTGGGCTGTGAAAAGGGGCTCAGAGTGAGAGGTCTTTCTTTTCATCACCTCTTGGTGTAAAAGTATGGGTGTCAACATACAGTAGATAGAGAGCAGTATGTTCATATACTAGAGCGATAATTTAGCGACATCTAACGTTTATAAGCAGCAACTTCAATTTGTCTTCTTTCCATGATGTTATTTTTTATAGCTTGCAATTTCAGTTTACGGTTAGATTTTTTTTTGTTTTCTTATATTATCGCTGCACATAACCATCATGTTGATGTAGCCTACCTATTTCAATTAGCCTACATGAAATAGGTCAAATGAGATTTTAAGAAATTATTATCTGATTTAAATATCTTTTGTTTATCTTTAATTTTGAGAAATTTTGAAAAACATTTTTTTTTTTTTTTTTTTTTCATGGGGGAAGTGGAGGAGGAAGAAAAGGTGATGAGGCGGGCAGGCTGCTGCTGATGTTAATGTGAAGTTTCAGTCTGCTTCTTCTCTCCTTCTGGCGGGCTGATGGAAGCAGCGGGCATGGAAGAAGAGGAAGGGGACACTTACGTGGAAACGAGGCGCTTTCTCCAGCTCTGGCCTCTCCCCAGGCTGCGCTCTCACAGTGACACCTCCGGATTTCGCTCCAGGGTTCTGTTCAGGCTCCGGGGAGCCCGCTCAGGTACGAATCCACACTTTCTCACCCGGAACTATAATACACTTGTAATGGAAACCTAGCCTATAATCTAATTAGCGAATATCAAAATTAGATTAAACTCCGTGATGCCGTTGCATCCATATAAAATGATTAAGTCCAGCAATCGGTGTTTTAGTTACGCAGCACATCATCACGTGATGTGTCTGTCTTTACTTTGGTTTTGTAGTTTATGTTACAGCTTTTTGTTACTGAACATCTCCAAATAATAAAGCAGAACTTCCTCTTCATTTATAGGCCAACTCTAAATAGCAAATCTTTTTTTATCTGGTGTTTCAAAGTAATTTTGCAGCCTAGGGCACATTGAAGATGGAAATTCACCATACAAAATAATTAATTTTTATTAACATTTATTGCTTTATGAAACTCCCAGTCCATCACTGATGTGTCACTCGTTTTTGAAAGTCTTTAGTTTTATTCAAACTAGGACAGGTGATCAAAGGTGAAGCAGCCAACACCAGAACCAAGTCATGAAAAAGGTATGAAAACACTTTTACACTGAGGTTTTGCGTGTGTGTGTGTGTGCAAAATTCTATGAAGCCACATCTAGTGGAGTTAGAATTATAACAGAACAAAATAAGAAGTGTGCACAGCTGTGGAAGACCTTAGCCACCTTGTTAACCGACCACAACGCCTCAGCATCTTGCTCAAATGTCACCATGACAGTTTTCCTGCCTGAAGCCCATGGCTGCAGAAGCTTATATGTTGTCTCAGTGGTTCTAACCACTTCCTTTCAGCCATTTTCATAGCTTGAGCCTCAGCTTGCAGCAGTGCTCGCTGTCCGATTCACACGCTTTCCTTTAGAGCAGCCACGACATTTAATAATATACTGCTTTTCTGTGGGAGCTGTCTTGTACTACAGTCTGATTAATATATCATAACTTTACTGTCATACTTGTTCTTGAAGTTGGAGATATTTTGCTTTTCTTACACAGGAAGTATTTTGTGCTACTGTTTAGACTGTAATTACAGGAAATGATTGCAGAGCTGTTAGGATGTCCAAAGTCATTTAACTCTTCTGCCAGCTTTGGACGCTGGATTTTAAGCTTTTTGAGCTTAAACTGTTTAAGCTGTAAATTAAACACTGGGACTAACTTTTGATAATTATATGAATGCCCCCCGATTCCAGAGAAAATCCTCACTTTCTATGCATTTTTTTCATGTGTTCTAGATTTATATTGTATATGCGGAAACTATGATTTTAGAACTTATAGAACCTATATATACCTAAAAATGTAGACTTCCTGTACCACTGCTGTAATCTCATTGGGTTTTGGTTATTGGATGGGATGAAATCGTGAAAATGGGTTGTTCTAAATGGAAAGAAGGATTCTGAATTAGTCTGGATTATTTAATCCAATCCTAGTTTTGATCTGGATAAAACCTTCAGTTTGTGTAGTTTAAAACTTTTGAGTTGGATTTGGATAAATTTGATCAAAGAAAACAGGATTATCATGATCCCACCAGGGTGTTGGATTTCAAGGTTGAGTTCAGGAACAAAATGTGGTAAAACCTCAAATTTGATCAAATAATAGTATCTTTGTAGTCAGTACATAAGCTTATATTGAGATTTTGCACTTGACTTGTTCATCTGTTACATTGATAAAGTAAGCATAGGCTACCTAATAAAGGTCCCATATTATGCAAAATTCACTTTCTAAAGGTTTTCTAACAGTCATATGTGTCCTCATAGCCTGTGTATGAGGCCCAAGAATTAGGAAATTCTGTCATTACTCTCACTTCCTCCACTTTTTAGCGAATGTGTGCTCAAACAGGTGAGTCTGAGATCTTTAAACGGGAAATAACCACTACCCCCAGTAATGAATATTGTCAGTGACCCCCCCCCCCCCCCCCCCCCCCCCCCTAGCTGAGCCTGCCTTCAAAAATCACAGAGCGGGCGCCACAAAAGCCAGATCCTCTCCCAGAGAGGGGCATGGACAGGCACCACTCATGAACATTTAAAAGTTTAGACATGAAAACAGCCCGTCCTCATTAGAGCTCACTAGAGCCACATTTGGAGTGGCTGAAATTACAGACCAAGGCTGAATTTGGGGTAATACACTTTGAAAACAATGTTGCTGGACCTCTGACACCCATATGAAATTGTTGACAAAAATGTCAGAATAGTACTGCAAAAATAAAATCATAACATGATCTTGTCGCCATCAAATAAACACCCAAACAAATTTCAATAACACACACAAAGAAAATGATCTATTTTCCTTCATTCATCACTGCATAATCAGAGAAGAACCTGAGAAAAATATTTTCAAACAATTTCATCCCTTACTACATGTCCAGTCAGTCCCTCATTCAAAAAGCTGGAGGTTGGTCTGATTCCTCAACATGGGGCTCAGGTGCATCATTAATATTGTCACAGAGAGGAACATTGAACCTTTTTATTTAAGACTTTTCTAAAATATCCACAATGTAGTTGTTAATGAATTTGTTTTATATTTGTTGTGGCTCAGATGAGATGTCAGAAAATTATAAACAGAAGTGGATGTTTATGATTTCTGTGTGTTGTCTCAAAATGAAAAAAACAAAGTAACCCCATACTGGCTCTTCTACCTGTTGTTCTTTACATAGCTGGTTAAGGTCTGGTAATCCAGATTTGGTGCTGCTTTGATCAACTGGGATAAAAGTTAGATGGATTATGTGATCCTCCATCCTGAAAAATGGGATTTCCATAGCTTTTATGGCCCTAAGAAGCCAGACTATGGGAGAAATTAGCAACAGGGGGCGATATATTACCATTATTCATCAAGATGCTTGGCACTAATGCAGTAAAACACCATCTTAGATTAATGATGTCAACAGTTTTCAGATCCATTTGATTTAACTTCAGAAGAAATCAGGCAGAGTGTATTTTCAGTTCTTTTTAACTAAAATTATGTCAATTTTAAAATTTGATATGAATCCACACAGGACACTGACTGTATTTCTCCTGCAAACTATTACACTTCTTTTCTATACTACAAGGGATGATTTGATTTTGAAAAAATATCCTCTTCCCATGAAAAAAAGATCAACTATAAACCATCCATGTGGGGGATATTATCAGAATTAAAGTCTGTCAAGTATTTTTCCCGATTTTTTTAAACCACATGAGATTAAAAATCAAAATGCAGCCCACAAACGTAAACAATGAAAGTCAAGAGGAAACATGGATAAACACAAAGTAAGTCATGTTAGTTTTCAGGATAAGTAGCAACATTTTTCCTCTTCAACCATTTATCCTTCCTCTAAACTCATTCTTCTAAGATGTGTGTAAAATCCAAACTTCATGCAGAAATAAAACTTGCTGGTACATTTACTTATTCAACCAACCTGAGGCAGTAGTTACTGTATCTTTTTATGTAAGTTTGGTGCTCATCTCAGTACATGCAAAGATAATCTGTAGGCAGATATGGTCTTTGCTGCTCTGTCTAATAGCATGTTGTCCTCCAGATGGATGCTGAAACACACTGTAATTATAGGGGGTAAAAAGAGAAAGGAAACAAATGAAGAGAAGTAGAATAAATGCCAACAAGCAAGAAGACAAAATGTTGAAGACAAAAGATAGAAGTAATGGACAAAATGAAAAGAGTGAAACAATGCAAAGAGAAGAAAGTAAACAATACATACATTTGGAGAACAAGTAGTGGTATCAAGAAAGGATGCAGTGATTAAGGAGGAGGAGAGGACTGCAGAAAGAATGCTCTTTTCAAGAACCCCTAAAAATAACACTGATTACAGACTTTTTAAGTCAGCAATAACTACATGTTAAATCTACATGTCTTTTGTTCAGAGAGTAGCTCTTCCCCTTTCACAGCCCACACACAGTCTATCCTTAGCCTCTATTTTTGCTTGTGTCTTTTACAGCCACAGAAATAAAATCTCAACTGAAGGTTTCATTTTCACAGAATCATGTCTACTGTATATCTTTCTAATGACCAAGTTAATTCCATGGATTGGTGAGAAAAAGTTTCTCGATTTAAAAAATAACCTTCAGTGAGCGCAGTGGGAGTGATTATGATTTTGCAGGAAACTACTGTGAAGTTAGATGTTGTAAAGCTCTATGCCATCATAGGGATGTTTTAATAAGGCAAAACAGGTATGATGACATGGCTAAACATCTGTGTTGACTTGAAATGACTTAAAATTCAGACAGATGGATTGGTCTGTAATGTCTGGTTAGACAAAAATATCCACACGTCATCATGGGTGTTCTTTCAAGGTGACATGTCTAGAAGTGATGTCCACATCCCATTACCACTCCAAAGGAGTGCCCCGAGACTCAGTGCTGGGACCTCCTCTCTTTATAATATATAAAAATCTGGTAATCTGGGGTTCATATGAGTCATAATTTCATGGCCAAGAAAATAATGGAGTAGAAATGTGATTTATCATTAAAGGGCATTGGAGGGTTACATAAATCATATTTGTCAGTAACTTAACTCGTACACGTATGGCCTAAATCTAAACATACATTCATCAGTACAACTGGTGGCTATATTAATATACTGTTGTGTTTTCCATATACTGAGTACATGGAAAACACAACAGGTACATGACATAAAAACTAAAAATGAACTGGCAAAGAGGAACTAAAACCAACGGCCTTAAATACACTGAAGGACTAATGAGGAACAGGTGAACTGAGGTAGCCAAAGCAAACCAGGTGCACTAATGACAGGAAGCAGAAAGCCAAGAAAAAAAGAAAAAAAAAAACACAGATCATGACCATATTTTTTTAATTAATCAGTTGATTAATCGGTTATTGGAAGCACTCAATCTTTATATTTGAATATTATTTATCTATTTTTTCCCCCATGAAGTGGCTTGTAGGAACACATTTTCTATAAATTAGAATAATTTGGTTTTGTTATAATTGGATCAAAATGAATTGGCTTGAATTGATCATGTCTGCAAACTGCTCTGAGGTGACTATGTAGTGAATTGGCACTATACAAAAAAACAAACAAACAAACAAACAAACAAACAAACCGGAATTTAATTTAATTTAACCTGAACTGCATTAAAAGCAGATTGTTTCTGTTTAGAAATCACTACATGGGCTCATTTGAAGTGAGAACATTCTGTGGCATACACCAGCAAATTAAAATGTCAAACTCTATTAAGCAAAGAAAAACAATATCGAGCTTCAGATGCAACCTTCTTTATGTCATGAGCCATGGATGGGAGGTGTCGAGGGTGAAGGACTCCATAGCAGGACTACGAGGCAGGCTAAAGTAGGAACATGATTTATTAAAAGAAACAAAAGGTACAACAATGGCAGGATTAATAAAGAACCAGAACCAAAACTACACAACAACAAAAAAACCCTCCTAATAGAGTCCATAGATGAACTTAAAATTGATTGACTTGCAACGTATAACTAGGAAGACACAATGGCAAACCAGGACAGGATAGATGAGGACCTAGCAAGGAGAAAAATAAAACCAAAGCATTTTTATAGAGAGGGAACTAACAAATGAGAGCCAGGTATATGGGAACAGGAAATAAACACAACTGAATACTCGACCTGAACCCTAAAGACAAGCTAAACTAAATTCATGAGAACAGTTTGAGGATATAATACTACAAACAGAACTTAACTAAAAACAATACCATAACCCACCGATTGTGACACTTTAGGCCCCAAGTTGATATAAGATTTAACTATAAAGAAATGTTAAACTATTTATAAACAAAAGTTTGGAACTCTATTTGGAAATTGTTGACAATATATCATATAGGCTAAAGGTGAGAGAGAGAAATCTCTCACCTTTGTAACAGAATCTGTTAAAGTACATAAGTACAGGCTCACATTTAGCATAGTTAGCTTTAAGTCAGTAAGGTTTCCTCAATGAGAACAGGGCATCTGAAGCCCATGAGCTAGACTGATCGTCCTTGACTTGGAAGGGAGCTGGTTTAATCTGCAGCTTCCCCAGCTTACAGTTAAATTACTTAAATTAGTCTCATCTTTCCATTCATTCTGAATTAGTAAACGTATCCTGAGTAAAAAAAAAGAACTTTTGATTAGTACTGTATGTGTTGAAATATCTTTTGGTAAATCATTGAACCCCACATTTTTACCAATGTGCTTCCCACATTGGGAAAAATAATTGTTGCCAATAAAAGTAATTTTGGGTGCATCATAATGCACAATTCTAAACTTTTCACCAGCTGAAAATACTTGGAGCATTATTATTGGAATTATAGGAATTATAGAAAACCCTACACATTTGGCTTGTTCTCGTTTACTATTTTTCATTAAATAGAGGGCTTACATTCTTTGCAAATCACTGGATTGTTTCTTTTTTATTTGTATTGTGCAGTCCCCAACCTTTTGTAGAGCTTAGAACGTGATTATATGGATAGACAAACAAGATTGTAATCCTGTAATTACACTGATTGTATAATGACACACAGGTGTGTTTCTTGTCTTGGCAGTTAATTAAACATTGTTGTTGACTGGAGTTCACTATGACCTTCTTTCAGTCCTATTTCTTATAATATATTCACTCTCAGTTTCTGTTTTTAGGTGGGCTGAAAACATTTAATAGTGGGGAAAAAAAGACATTTTTTAAATACAAGCTGACCTTGTGAGATAGTGGCACTGTCAAGATTTTTGTCCATTCTATTTTTTGTGAGTATTTGTGGGGGGGTGGGTGATGCTGGAGTTGATGAGCCAGTTCTCGTTCGTTCTGAGTCGCTTCATTGGGCCGCTTGAAAAGTCAAAGTCTCCTTCTCTGTGTTTCCCTTCCTCTCCATCTGTCTATCAGTAACTCTGTGGTTACTTAATAAACCTTTAACTCTATTAATATTTGTTGAAATACCTTAGCAGCAAATAAACAGGATGTTAACACGCCTCTGCACAGCCTCTAATAATACTGTGCTCATACGGCAATGCAATGTTTGTGCATAATGGAAATTTAATTATCGCTTCCTTGGTTTAACCTGTGTAACAGAAGACATGACAAAAATAAGAGCTTTGAGATGTAATGCTTTTCAGGGAGGGGATTAAAGGACCCCCCCAAAAAAATGAAAAAAGAAGAAAATGAATGAAACAGGAAGAGTGGATAATGCAGTATATAGTGTAATAGCATAAGATGACATTAGCTGCTTTTATGTGATAGCTGACAGTAGTTGCGTGGACATATTTGTCCTCCAGATTACTTGCAGTGTTTACATGAGCTCACACAAACACACATGCTATTTTCCATCCATCAGCAGTTGTTTAATTGTCTTTCTCCACCATTGCTTTTTGCAGGTTAAACTGTAGTATCAGATGATATGTTTATAATACATATGCAGGTCTTATAGACCTCATACTGGAGTATTGCAGAGCCAAAATCCATTAGGTGTGATACAGTAAGCTGTGGCTTCCAGCATCAAACCTGCACAGGTGTACACATGACATATTTACTGTTGTGACAGACAGAACAAAAGAAAATGACCATCTGTCTGCCACTTAGACATTCATGCTCTGTGTCTGCCTTTTCTTTCCCGTCTGTTTCCTTTTCACCCTTCGTCTCTGTGTATATTGATTTATTTGGCGTTGCAATTATTACTGATGTTCTGTTTATGATCCGTGTGTTCAATATCTGCTTTGGTTGTTTTGTCACGATGCAGTCACAGTGGTGCCATGGTTGTCAGATCTATGCATTACCAAGCAACAATCAATGTTGATATAAAACATAAAAGAGCTGTTGTTTACTGAGTAAACAGCAAGCTAATGCACTTCATCAGGATGGTGTTGGTGTTGCATTAAATCTAATTGACGATGACTAAACAATCCACCCTCCTATCATCAGATTTACTGGTCCCAGATCCTTACAGGTTTATTAAGATTGATCAAATATGCTAACTTGCTTTATATATATATATATATATTTTATTTATTTATTTTTTTTTCAACATACAATAAAAACTGTATGTTGAAACCGAGACTGATTAGACCATGCAACACAGTTTTCTATCTATCCTCCAATTTAGATGAGCCTGTGTGAATTGTATCTTTAGTTTCCTGTTTGCAGCTGACAGGAGTGACAGGAGTTTTTGCTGCTGTAGCCAATCTGCTTGGTTGGACGCGTTGTATGTTTAAAGATTTCTTTTTTTCTGCATCTCTTGGTTGTAACCAGTGGTTATTTGTGTTACCGTTGTTTTTCTATTATCTCCAACAATTTTGCCCATTCTCCTCTTACATTTGACATCAACAAGGCATTTTGGTCCAGAAAACTGCTGCTCACTGGATATTTTCTTTTTTCAGACCGTAAACCGTACATTTTTTTTTTTTTTTTTTTTTTTTTTTGTGAAAATCCCAGTAGATCAGCAGTTTCTGAAATAGCAAGACTAACCCATCTGGCAACAAAAACCATGCTGTTCAAAGTCATATAAATCCTCTTTCTTCCTTTGATGTTGAGTTGTTGGAGTGCATTTATCCAGGTCATGGTAATCCGGAGGGTTTGAATGGAAGGTAAGTGGGCTTTTTCTTGGTTCTTGAAGATGTTTTAATCTCTAGTCCTAAAATTGTCTTCAGCTCTAAATGACTGGTGGAGAGTTTCTGTTTCATAAGATGGGATGTTCACACTTTGACAGTTGCTGAGGTCACATGTATTACTGACTCACCCACCTATCCCGTTTGTTGTTTACAACTATTTATACCTTATCTTTGGATCCAAATATCTCACAAGCTGGTCACGTAGGTAAACCACTGACAGAAAAGCTAGGCAACACACAAAATGCATTAGTAGATGCTACATCTGATGTCCCTGGCTTTTTAAGATGGGTTTCCCACCCACAGCTTATAAACTTAAAACTTCTCTACAGTGTTTTTAGTTAGAATTGAAGAAGCCTTTTGAATAAGAGGTAAAATATTTCCAAAATCAAGAGGAGAAATCCAGTTATCTTATATTTCAACACTTTGGATCAAAGCTGTCTGTAGCTGCAATCCTTTTATATCTACATAATGTTAGAATCGTCACAAATAAAGATAAAACATCAATTATGATAAATGCAACAAGAAAAAAAGACAAGAAACATGAAGCAGACCCTCTCATTATTTGATAGCCTCTCTTTCTGTAGCTTCATCCCTAAAAGTGAGTTTCCTTATTTTCTGACTCACATTGGGTTTTCATGGAGGAACATGGAAAAAAAATGGAGGAGACTGGAGCCAGAGGAAGTAGGAAAAAAACCTTGACAGGCGGGGAGATGGAGACAAATGCAGGCTGAGATTGGAAGGGAAGACAAGGACCTGAGATGGAAACAAACATTTACTTTTAATGCTCTGTATTTGAGCAAGTGGATGCAGGAGGCAGGGAGAGAGGAGGAGCCATCAGAGAGTGGCTGAGACAGAGGAGAGGGAGGGAATTCAGAGTGATAAACGAGAGAAGTATAGAGAGACAGAGGGAAGGGAGGGGAAAGAGGTCATATGCTGGGAATAGGAAGGGACCAGCTCACTGAGCTGATCACATTCCCCGGGTCACATCATGGAACATGACGGTGAGTTTCCTCCTCATATAAAAGATGTACTTCCTTCTCTATCTTTGTCTTTCTGCCTGACTCTCCGTGGCTTTGTCAAGCTTTGGTGCCAGCAGAGAGAACGTCTTTCCTCTACTTCTTCTTGTCACTCTTCCCTCACATGCTGAGCTTTGCTTGTCACCTGTTTGCCAGTGATTGCTTTGCGTGTTACGAGCGGCATGCAGAGGCTGTGAATCCTGATTCCTGAGTGATGAAGCAGCCTGAGCACAGTGGTCATATTTACTTTGAAGATAGCTGTCTTCAGGACCATTCAATTTAAAAGAGGGTCATGATGCATTTCAATATGCACATGACTCGGTACTGGTGCCTTTGATTGTTTTGTTTTATGAGCTGCTCTATGAATGTCTTTCCATTGTTGAAAGAGTAACAGTCATCTGCTCCAAGTTTGTTTGTCCTGTCCTCTTTTGTCTTTTTCATCATTTAGAATAGATACTTAACATCTTTCATTCATAAGACACGTACAAGGCAAATACTCAAAAGATAAACAGCAGCTTCACTTTGTGCAGCATTAATTAGATTCTAATGATGCAAGTAGATCACTTAATAACATTTAAGTTCTTTTAAACAGCCTTCTGTTGTGCTATGAAGAGGTCCAGATTTTCAGATGACACTTTTATTAACAGATTCTTTGGCAAAGCTTACAAAGCAACAATGACTGTATGCATCTCTTCAAAAGGAATTATTGGATTTTCCAGGCTGCCCACACTTGCATTACAGCATTAGAGTTTCTCACATGACTTAGACAAACCACTTCTAATGGCAACTACTTTTCTTATCAATATTCCTACTGAGGAAAGGAAACTTATTACGACTAATATTTCCTAATGGAGTTGGATGATTGCCCAGTTGGGTGTGTTGGATCATGTGATGATGATATGTCACAGCACTGGTTGGCGTATTACTCAGCAGGAGAAGGCAGGTGAGCTATATCAGGCCCGTGTTATCTAATATAGTTTAATTACTGTGAGCAGAGGTTGTCATAACATATCAGTGTGTTTAATAGGCAAAGCTTCTGCTGCCTTTTGTCAATAAAGGAAGCCAGTAATTTAAGACAGAAATGATCTGAAGATTCTACGTAAGGTTTCGCTATTTCTGTATGTGTGTAATTTTGTCTGTGTTCACTGAGATGTGGCCTGATTCAGCACATATCAAATTACTGCTGTTGCAAATTTGTATATTTGTGTTTTGCAAGGCAAAGTAGTGTCTGTAAGAAAACATGCATTCATATGTATCTGGCTTGTGCGGGTTAGCAGTGAACTAAAGCTCTCTCCCTGCTGTTGAATGGTGCTGCTGTACGTGGCACTAAATGACAGCGTGAGATGAACCTGAACATGTCTTTGTAACAAAATTAAATCAAGCCATTTAGCACTTGCTTTAGTCGATCGCACATCATCTTGTGTTAGGTTAGGAAAAAAAAAGCCACTCTGATGGGTTCATTTATGCCACACAAGCTGCTAGTTTGTGAGATGTGTCAACTTATTTCTGTCAGACATTCATTTTTAATGAAAAAGTGTGTCCTGCTCTGGTTAAACAACATTCCCCCAGATTGATCATACTTGTTCGACAAGTAGGCTAATTCATGTTATCCACCGAATAACCTGTTTCAAAGTTACCGTCCCAGGAGGGAACAAGAGGGCTCCTAAACCACAACTACCTGTTTACACTAACTGTTTTTTTTTTAATTTTCCTTTAGCAGTTAGTATTGCATGTGCAACCCTAAAGTTAGAGGGTTGGACAAATTTATCATTGTATCACTGTACCAGACCTTTCAAGCCACATTCTTTAAAAACAGACCTCAGTGGCCAAAGCAACCATCATCAACCACTGGCAAGTTTACTTTAAAACAAACCATTTTGAACTTCCAGAGGAAGCTTATGTCCTGAAAGCTGCATAACACTACAGAGTAAACATGGCTGACACGCTTTGGACAGCTGTTTTTCTAATGACAGTGCCTCTCTAGTAAATCTGTGCAAATTTGGCCTTATATAGTTACAATTTAAAAGCGCAGAGATGAATGCTGGATGCTGAATATTTTACTCTCTGGATTTTGTGTTGTCATAGGGCCTCATATCACACACTTCTGTGTTTTGTTTATGTGCTGGTGCTATTATTGTACATTTTCCAACATCTGCAGCCTTTTTTTTAATGGTTGCTGTTACTGTACCCAACAGTATCAGTCTTTCCTGCAGCTCTTTTTGTCCCCAGCTCCCTTCCTTACTTTCTGTGTCTCTTTTGAGCTTTGTCTTAAGCTCTCTGACTGCCGGTTTGGCAGGATGTCAGCTATTGATTTATAGAGGCAACATTTTAGCAGTGATGGCAGCTTATGGGTTGTGCCGAACAGAATACAACAAACAGGAGATCATGTTTCAGATGAGCTGGCTGGCAGATGAGAAGAGGAAGAAGAATGGAGATAGCCACTACTGTATTGTTACATTATAAGAATTTACAATTATATTATCAGATAAAAATGTTTGTGCATGTGAAATTGAGAACTGTTTTTTTCTTTCTCTGTGCTGAATTGAATTGAATGGAAATATCCCAAAAAATGTTATAATTTTCATCATCAGCAGCCAAAACAAGGCTTTAAAAATAGCAATTTATTTTCAAAATTACACACAGGTGAACAATAGATGTCAGTACATTGATTTTTTTTTCTCTGGTTACTCTGCAAATAATCATTGCTTAAATGATCTAGGCTGAAATCACAATCACTTAGCTGTGGTGGAAAAGTTAAGTCTACTCAACCTGCCCTGCACTTATTGTTCAATTATGTATTAAAGAGAAGAGTTTCCTTTGAGCTTTTACTGGTTTGTAGAAGTGATATGATTTAAATATTATTACAGTTAACACAATGCTGTAGTGAGACCCAGCTTGAAAAATGCATGCTTTGAACAGATTTCCTAGAAATTCCAAAAAAAAAAAACTTAGATCAAAATTAGATCATTGATGCATTTCCAAAGTAAAGTCTGCTAACGACAGTGAACAATTATTTAAAGCACAGTTATTCACTTTTCAAGGTCACAAAATATAAGAAAAAAGCAAAAACATTCAACTGTGCCCATTTTGCTATCCAATTTAAAGTGATAAAACTCCACAAAACCATGATGAGATTTCACTGAAACCAGTTATCTACAGCTCCTCTTAGCTCAGCCCAGTCACTTGTGCAGTGGAGCCTGTTCCTTGCTAAATCACACTTGGCTGTTATGACAGTTTCCAGTCTGAATCACAATCCTCGTATGGAGATCTCCAAGCCCCGTCTCTTGAAAAGGTCAGTCTATACTATAACACAGAAGATTAATGCTACTTCTGATACCCAAACCATTTATGCATAAAGGGGAAGTGTGCAAGACCACAGAGCTGTAATGGCCAGTGAATATTAAATGCACTTGTTTCTTTTTTAGACAGTATTTTAAAAATGCAGAGTCATGTTTGGCTGTGACAGTTCTCTGAGGCTGTAACAGGGCAAACATCAGGTTTAATGAATAAGTCAAGGAGAGGGGAAAAAAAAAGGCTTGGAAAAGTAGCACTTAAACAATTATTATCCCTTGTTTTGCTGAGGCTACTACTTAATATTTGATGACTCTCTTCCTTCCTTTTGGCCCCTCGCCTCCTTCACCTCTCCTGTCTCTGTTCTGGTCATTAAAAGGTCAGGCTGCCTCACTTGATCTCTGTTATTTAGTGCCAGGACAAACCAGACCCGCTTCCTGAAAAAAGCTTATCTTGACAAATAAATTTCCATACAAATTTGTGTATCTCTCTCTTTCTTTGAATACAGTATGAAGTAAAAGTTTCACATTGGTCCAAGTTAATCCAAGGGGGTATTTTCCCTATAGTTGATCAGTAACTGACATAAAGGTAGAAAGCATAAATCATGATGAAAACATGCATTGAAAATATGCAAATATGTCAAACTTTGTTATCGGTGTTTAAAATATCTCTCATCAGTATCAGTATCAGCTGGTCTCTATAGTTGATGCTCTATTAGCTCTGCACTAGTAACCTTATATTTTTCATTTAACACATGTAGCTTCCAGCAAATTCAGTATGTGTTGCTAATACAAAGAGTATATACCATTATCTTCCAGTCAATGCTAACAGAGTCATTTTCTTGTGTTAAGTATCCTCCAGTTATATCTTAGTCCTCCCTCCTATTCACTTACTGCATGTTCAATTATCCACTTCCATCTCATTCACTAATGACAATCCCTGATTGTCTTCTTGGCGCATCCTGAATCTGTATTAAATGGCAATACTTTAAATAAAAAACAAACTAAATTTGTAAAAAAAAAAATAAAAAAATAAAAAGCAGTCATGTGGTACTGAATTACTGGCTAACTACAGATGTGAAGGTATTAAGAGGTGAAGACTAAAGCCTGAAACTTGTGCAGGATCCAACCAGACTGCTTAGTTTTAACTGTCAAATTTTCCCTGTGTTAATGTGCCAGACCAGTTTCGCTTAAAGTTGGCTGGTGACTGTAAGACTTTTCATGCAGAAATCTCTCACAAGTATGTGCTTGCTTCTCTAATTGCACAACAGCTACGATTGTTTAAGGCTATTTATTCTTTGATGGCTTAGGAGAGGAAAAACAAAGAAGTGGGCAGTGCTAATATGGAGAAAAGTTTTACATTACAAATGAGAAAACATGATAATCTTCACCCTGAAGTCATTTCGCTTATGGTGACACTAGATGGCAGTATTGGTCAAAATGAAAAATAATTTCACATGTGTCGAGTCTCTTTGTGACATGCATAGTGTGTGTCTGTGTTTATATTTACACAAACACAAAAGGAATTAATTGTACTGGATGGAAAAAATCAAACAAATTTCCATAACTTTAATCATTTAATCACAAAGAAAAAATGTATATAAAGCTTAGAGTAAAGATTAGGTAAGAAGTAGTTTTTGTTTAAGTTGGACTAAATGTATGAATCAATATAATGTCCTCTGAAGTCATTCAGCGACCATTGTGTGCACATGTGTGTGTTTGTGTGTGTAACGACAGATCATTTGTCTCAGGCCATGTTCTGTAAGACCTCAGTTGACTCTGTGTTGATGCTGATGATGGCCAAAGCTTCTCTCTCATGCACCAGTTGACTCTAATGCTGAGACTCTAGAACACTGCGGTAGTCACATTATATCTCACATTAAGCAGATATTACTTAGGTGCCCTCCTTTCAAGCTGACGAATCTCAGCTGATTGGACTCACAGCTTGGTTTAGGGTTTATTGTCATTCCCTTGACTCATGATAAGTTGCCCTCAGGGGCAGAGCTTACTGCACTGATCCCGCTCTGGAGCCTCAGACACTGTCCAGACTCTTACCTCGTTTAGATATTGTGAACCATGACCTAAATATCTTACTGATTCCCAACCCTGTTCCACAGATATCTTTAAATTGTATTACTTACCTTTTTTATTTTTTTTTTTTTTTGGCAAGTCACTTAAAAGTGACCTATGAATCATTCAAGAATAAAAAGACACCAGTGGTGTGTTTACGTGTAACATGTAAACTGTATCTTTGAGTATTATGGCACTAACAGCCTGTTCAAATAAAGTCAAACTTTATTTATAAAACACTTTCATACCAAAAGCAGCACAAAGTGCTTTACATAATAAAAACAATTTATCCTGTTGTGAAGACGTATAGTTTGTTCTCATTTAGTTGCATCTATAAAGAATGTCAATGAAAACACAGGTTGACTGAAGTGATTCCCAAAGAGTTATTAAGTAAAACTTGACATGTTTGACCATGGTGTAGTGTAGCCTTAAAATATCGTGGGAAACTGGACAAGCAGAGGACTAAAGAAGAAGGGGGAAGTTTGAAAATCTCTTTTGTAGGTTTTTTAGGCTAAAAAGAATCCAACATAGACCAGAAGCAGGACCTGAGAGATGCATGTGGACCTTACACTGATCCAGCTACTGTTCACTGAAGCCTCATTAGGAATGATCTCCATAAAGAAGCCATTCATAACAAAGAACAGGAAGAAAAGCGAAGGTATGTCAAATACAAAAACTAGACTATACATCAGTGGCAACAGGTCTTTTGGAGTGATAAATCCTCTACTGAGCCCAGACCTCAACATTACTGAAGCTGGGTAGGATCATGTTTGGCAGATAGTGGAACAAAAGACAGCCAACATCTAAAGAAGAACTATGGAAAGTCCTTTAAGGTGCTTGGAGAACTGTTCTTGGTGACTACTTAAAGAAATGACAAGCAAGTTTATCGAAGACGTTCAGGCTGTGTTCAAGAATAATATACCAAACATTAAATCCAATGGCAAAGTGGGTCCAAACCATTGATTGCCAACGGTATACTGGTAATGAGAAGTAGATGAACCCCTACAGGATTACCTGTTGGGTTATTCCACTTATTATGTATTATGTCATGACCTGGGCTCTGTCTGAGCCAAAGAACAATTTTGTGCAGAGTAAAGTTTACAGTATGTTACTGGTTCATTTAATCTGACAGTCTGTCCCGGCAATGTAGCTGTTGTAGCTCTATCAGTCAAGGTAACTTTGTTAATCCTAGCCTCTGTTGAAGATATTTAAATGAATGAAAAGTTTCATAAAACAGCATATTAAAAGGAAAAAGATTCTAGCAGATTTTCATAGAAACTGATGTTTTTATGAATCATTTTAATCACTTGTCATCTGTGTAAACTTGTTAGCTGACCAAATCACCCAAATGGAAATGTCAGTGCTGTTAGCAAAATGTCCGCTCCAGTTATTTAATTTCCGTCAGTCAAAGTTAAAACTTACTTTTAATATGATTCATGCAGTTCTTTTACAGAAGCTGCAGGGAGTAAACTTTCCATGAAAGCAGTTGTCATGCTGCATCCCTCATCACTCCCACTGAGGTTCAGCTGGCAATGAGCCTTCAAATTCACATCACTCTTCTTGCCACTAAAGAAACTGATAAAGAATACAACTTAGTTCTAGTAGATCCCTCTTTTGTAAGTATTACTTGAACAACTATCATTCGCCCATCCATGCAGACCCTCAGCACAGACACAAACCATCTATTTTTTTTTTTTGCCCATGGAAGCAAATCTAAATTAATATAGTTAAAGAAGAGACATTTAGAGCTCTATTTAAAGAAAAGTACAAATTAGTCTGTTAATTAAGTATTAAATTGGGGAAATAAACTTTAAAAAGTCTAAACATTTACCGTGCATGTCATCGGTTTCCACCAACAAATGTGGATCTTTTTGTAGCACTGTAACACTAACATTTCATTAAGTGATTTTCAATTCAGAAATTCGTTTCTACCAAATGTCAGGGGGGTGATTAAAAAGAAAAGAAAGTGAAAACTAGAACGTGGTAACTAGAGTTGCCACCATATGGTTTGATATTTCTGCAGCTAGTCAAGATGCAAACATGTTTATGTTCTGACCAATGAAACTCTTTCTGGTTGAAGTTGTGGCCATGACAGTTTTTAAAATATGATAATGATTTAGAGGATGTTGGTGCAGAAAAGCTTCAGATTCTAACATGTGGATCATTCACAACCCTGTACCAGAAAGGGGCCTGTAAAATCACCACAACCTCAACATAAGAACCCAGGTTTAGTTTTACAAATCCAGTATCCAACCGATGGTAAAACCACCAATGGATTATGGTCAGGAGTACTTGTGCAGAACCAAATGATGCCACAATACAGTCTCAGACATTTCAGTTACTTTTCCCTTTTTTTATTATTGTTATTATTTAGCATAATATCTGGACTTGTCACCAAATCATCATTTTGACTCCAGTATTATTTTAATTTCTCAAGTCCAAGTAAATTTTTGTGCCTGGTTTTAGTTGATATTGATATACTAATCTAATATGTGCAGTGCTGGAAAAAGTGCTCAAAGTTTTTACTAGCAAGACGGCAGTGTAGAATACTCTTAAAGGTAGAACTAAAAAAAAAAGCACTGGCACCATCAGCAGCACATACAATAGTTTTTACCAGGATTAAACATTTGGAAAATAAAAAATATAGAAATCTGAACAAAAACTAAACACAAAAGCAGTGTATTAAATAAATAAATAAATAAGTTCACCCTTTCTGCTGTCAAAGGAGTTAAAAGGCTAAGTAGCAGCCTGCTGCTGCTAATCATTTTGCTAATGACATTCAAAACAGTTGCCAATCTTCCAGGAGTGGCTGCTCCAGCAAGTTCACCCCAAGTTCAGACTGTGCACTCCTCAGAGAAACAGCAGTCTCTACAGGCCTGAGTTAGCATGTTAAATTTTTAAAGTCATGACATTACAATTAAAAAACAACTAAAGAAAGCGGAAAGAACATGGCAGCATACAATGACTATGAACAAATTACAAGACAGCTGGAACAATGTGCTATGGACGGATCAGACCAAAGTGGAGACATGACTATAATGCAAAGCAGCAGGTTTGGCACCATCCAAGCACAGCATATCAGCACACACACCTCAAATTATCTATTAAGCACTACGGTTGATAATTTAGGTTTGTTTTTCAGCCATGGGATCTGGACTCCTTACAGTCAACCATGAGCTACTCAGTGTACCAAAGTATTTTAAAGTCAAATGTAAGCGTCCAACCGTTAAGCCTGGCTGAATTTGGGTCACAATCCTAAGCACACCAGCAAATCTGCAACAGAATGGCCAGAACAGAATCAAATCAATGTGTCAATGGCCCAGTCAAACTCCAGACATTAAACCAACTGAAATGTGCCGGGGCCTTAAGAGAGCTCTACATGAACAGGAACCTAGAGTCTGCAGTGTACTGAAGCATCTTTTTTAAAAAGGGACCAAACTTCCCCCTTAATAATGTAAGAGGCAGATAACATCATTGTGAAAATGAGGACTTCAAGTTATTGAGAATAAATGTGGATTTACATGTTACTGAACTGAATAACTAAGAGTAATTGATGTTTATAGCGTTTTTCTGTATTTTGGCTTAGTTTTTAGTAAATATATGGCATAATATATAATGGCCTGTTGATTGCATCTAACAGAAACCCCGGTCTCATATTCAGTGAGATACTTGATTAAATGTATTAAATCACAAAGTATGCTAGTATAGTTCTCGGTTAATGGGCCATTTTCTTGACTTGCATAGTGCAAATATATCTGGAGGTGTCGGACCCCTCCACCCTGTGACCCCAGCAGTGCCTCTAATCTGCATAGCGGAATGAGAAGCATTTTTCAGCTGCTCACAGGAGGAGGAGGAGGAGAAGGGAGGGGAAGTAACGACGTAGTAGCGACCCAGTCACTCAGTGTATCAACCAAGTTTCCAGCGCCTCAGCCATCACCGTTAAAACTTTTCTGTATAGAGATGAACTCACTCGGCGGCCCCGGACCGGGCTTATGCGGGACTAGGAGGCCGTGATAGCGGGTTCGGAGGCGGGTGGGGGCTCCGGTCCGGCTTAATATGGGTCAGACCGCCGTGTCTGCCGTGTCTCAGACCGCGAACGGTGAGTGTGTGTGTGTGTGTGTGTGTGTGTGTGTGTGTGTGTGTGTGTGTAGACGTGCAATGTGAAGCCTCTCTTCCTCTTGTCTCTCTCAGTGACAATCCGCTATCTTTCTCCAGGAAGTCTGCTTGTTTTGTTGCTTTCTTTCTGTAACTTTTCTGTCGGATAAGTTCGACACACTTGAACGCGGACGAAGCGCTAAGCTAAATGTTTTTATGCTAATGGGACGTTAGCTAACTAGATGTGTGTTAAATTAATTCTTGCATCATTATACGCGGGGTGTGTGTTTCTAAATTTGTCGTTGGCTGTGCTGCCCAGCTGCTGTAAAACTATTCAGTCAGTGTAAAAGAGCAGGCGACAGTGTTTTATAACCAAATAGCTGTTTAAAAGTCTGTATTGTTGCCGCCGGTGTGATGAAGAGTTTATGTGTTCAACAGCCAGTTTGACAGTAGTCCAAATGAGTTGAGCAGATTAGTTAGTTAAAACCAGGTTGTTTTCCTGCAAGAGGCCCAACAGTCTGAACTCAAGCGCAGTGACTTAAAATTCAGTCAACAACCGTAAGACATAAATGTGTAACTTTTAACACAACGGAAGTATGTCTATACTTGCTCATTAAGAGGACATGAAAGGTTTGACACTTTAAAAGGTAAAACTTTAACCAAGCGGTTATCTTTATTCATCCAGCCAATCACTTCAATGACACCTGAAATTATATATATATATACACATATATATAATGGTAAAATTACACTTTTTATACTTAAATATAAGTCCTTTATACATTGCCTGTTTTAAGGATGTAATTAGGCTTAGAATAGATTTATTGAGTATCTTTGTGAGAGTTAAAATGTGCATAAAACAAGCCTAATGGAGCTTTTGCAAACACTCAGAGGATGAGAACACATCTTTAAGGGATTGTTTTTATGATGAGTCATTTCAACCATATAGTGTTAGAAAATACTGAAGATTACTGAATCAGTTGTTGGGAACCACAGGTAATATCCTTGAATTTCTCATTATTTAATATATAAAATTAATTTCTACATGAGGGAAAGAAAAGCAGCAGTAAATGTATACGACACACTGAGATCCATCCACCTTGACTGAACCAACTTTGTTTTAAAAGGTTTTCAGAATTATTTCAAGAAATGTGTGCGTTCACACAGACCCGCTGAAAATGCTGTAGTATATGGTCCAGGCGTGTAAGTGGTGCTGTAATGCTCCCACAGAAATGCACCTAAAAACAGAGAATAAGACATGGAGCATGGATATCAATAGTGTGATGTAAACAAAGAAGAAGGTAGTAGAGGATCGAGCTAAAAAGGAGACATTTCTGTGAAATGATGACAGGAGAACATTTTGCTGTACAAGTTATGTCATGTTCAGTAGCTTCTGCAGCATGAATAGTATGCTATCGTTATATCTGTTGGCAGGTTTTGTGCATGAAGGTAAAGGGAGAGGTGGATCTGTGGCATAATCAGTAATGAAACACTGGCATTTTTGCCATTTTGGGCCTCCCAAAACACCAGTTCCATGTGAATGAAAGGCCCAGACTATATATATATATATATATATATATATACTCCCCCAAAAAATCTTTTACCCAGTTTAGAGATTATGTAGAAACACCGGGCATTTGTGGTGTGGGCCTTGGCACATATCTCACCATTGTGGTTGTTGCTAACAAACAACCTCAAAAAGAAGAAACCAACAAAACCAGACACATTGATCATTTAGGAGACAAAAGTGGATAGAGGTCTTCAGGATTATTTGTTGTAGTTATTGTTTGACTTCAGCCAATATTTGTTATGTTTCTTCTTTTGAAGCAGAAACTGCTGATGAGTAATTTGAGACAGTCTTTTTCTACATCAAACCTTTTGCAAACCTTTTGTTAGGTAAAGTTTGCAGAGGTGGATCAAAAAACATTTTTGGAAACTCAACTATTGACAATCATTGTAATGGGCAATGGGTTTTTTAAGGTGCAAATGCTAACAATCCGGACTGCAGACAGTTAGTTCCATCATAGATTATGGTGCTTGGTGTGTGTGTTTGCAATAATTTCAACTCCTTTTCACCAGAAAGGGTCAGAAAATAATGAAAAACGCCTGCTGTAATTTCCCCTTAGCTTGTGTTGACACCCTCAGTTGCAGTTTCGTATGATTGCAAGTGTAAGACCCCAAACATACTTAAAAAAAAAAACATCCAATCCTAACTTTTCTTGGTTAAAATGAAATTTTTCACCATTTGGAGTCCTTGGCCTGTTAATGAGCCAAGAAAGCAAGCCTGTCACATTCATTCGCAGATTTTATAGGAACGCTTTGAGGCAGTGAGGTTCAGGAAGGGACTCATGACTCAGGATGAAAACAAAACTGGACCTTTTTATGACGCTGTCAGCATTTAATACAACACCCAGATTGTTTTGCAAGCTTACTTAAGCCAACATGTTTAGTAACCTGAAGCCATAATAGTGATCTTTATGCTCCGGATGATTCCAGTATGGATTGCATAACAATATTGTGGTGTACTTTAATTGCTGAATCTATCGTACTAAGAGAAGAAAGGGAAGTGTTTCTGACAGGGTCTTACTGAAAGATCATTACTATAAAGCTGATATCCCCTGAGCCACTACTGAAATAAAGACTTTGTGCTAAAACACAGTCAAGCCACAGTTTCCTGTTTAATTTCTTTTAGGTCTGTTATTTCTGAGCTACTTGGCTCTGTGAGTTAAACCACACTATACTTCCCTGGCCTCCACTGGAGAAAGATTCGGAAGAAATGACCCAATTGTTAAAACTGCCTCTCATGCTGAGCTTTTCCCCTCGCCCCCTCCCTCCCTCACCCCGTTCTTGTCCAGCACCTCTTGTTGTCTTGTTTTCTTCAGCTTTTCTTCCTATTACTTTCTGTCACCCTTTCCCACAAATACTCTAAAAACCACCTCAAAATCCAGCTCTCCTCCTTTTTCTCTGATTTTCTTTCTTTTCTCTTGTCTTGTTTAGCCTCTTTCTCCCCCTCTATCCATCCTTCTTTGTTTGTGACGTCTGCTTCTTGCTTCCCTGGTGACTTACAGCGAAGGAAGGAAGCCTCTCCCTTTCCCCCTCCTCCTCAATACATGTTCCTGCTATAACTTCAGAGAAAGCATGCTGACTTTAACACAACACATCGTTTTCACCCCTTAATATTTTGCCAAACAATAGATATCATATCATACATACAACAGTAATAACCTCATGGTTTTTGTGTCTTGTCACACCAACTGAATGTGGGATTACTTCACTGAGATTTGTGTGTCAAAAGTCATGTTTCTTATTACCCTACCCATTGCTACATCTGCTGTGTATCCAAATCCTGACTCACCCTTTTAGTATGATTGTTCAAAACCCCCTTGGTGTGTAATCCAGTTAGAAGTTGTTATATACGATACTGAGTTTAGGTGGATTTAAGCCATAACAGTCCATGTAGAAAGTTCTTAGTTATATTGTGTCTTAATTGAATAGTATTTGCTTTAACATAAAAGTGACCTCTGCTTAACAGCATATTCACATAGTGAAGCCCCAAGCTCCACTCAGTTTAGCATTTTCATGTATCTGCATTTACAGTTATCCTATAGCTAGCCAATTATCTGATTTTATTCAAGGCTTTTTGAAAGATCATTCATTTACACACACTTTTGTAACATTTTAAAGGGATGTACGCCACTGTATTAGCTTAAAGGCAAAACTGTCAAATGATTTCCAACAACAGTGAACCTTATATATATATATTGGTCTCTGGTGCTGCACATGTAGACTAGTGTTTCCTCTCCTCCTTGGCAGATGGCTCATTTTGATAAAAAGTTAGGTAATAGTTTCTTGTTTACTGTTTGGCAGTGTAATGTTTTCATGGTTTGTATTTGAACATCTCACATGTGACTTATTGATCCAAGAAGCTTAAATATGTACAACAGATGCTGTGCACTGCATGCTCAGAGGAAAACACAAATATATAAATATATGCATTTATGAATGTATGCATTTATGCACAAACCAACCAAAATATTTTAAAATAATTGGATTGTTTTCCCTTCTTAAATCACGTTTTGACATGTGCGTTACATGACTCATGTATGTAAATTGGATTAGTATAAATCAGGTTCAAACATGGCTGATCGATCGATGCTGCTTTATTTTTTTTCAAGTGGTGAAAAAAATAGATGAAGCAGGCTCAAGGCTTCATGTTAAAAAGCACTGGTATACGGGACATAATTAATGCCTTTCTTCTAAAGAAAAATATCATTTCTGCTGTAGAAATGAAGCCAGGATAATAAACTGACTGGGTATGTGATTTATTAGCTCAGAAAACAGCTTCAGATTTTCAGTTTGCATTGCATACATGGCATGATTGAATACATTTCCTGTATTGCTACATGATACTTATGAGTCTCAGATCTTTCTTTTTTTTCATGATAATTTTATATCCCATTCGATATGAGGAAATGAGAATAACTTTTAAAATGAAATGAGCAGATACGCTTTTATTTCTGTATCTCTTTCTATTCTCTTTTTATTTCCCTGTTCTATACCCAGTAATAGTTTTTTTGCTTTGTGCAGTTTCTCTTTACGCCTCTTCTTGCTGCTCTTAAAGTAACAAGTCCATTGGCCCTGTTTGGTTCCCAGAAGAAGCCTGATAGTCGCTCTAATGGTGATAATTGTTGTTGGTGATTTTCCCATCATTAAGTAGCACAAAGCAGCTGCTGAAATGCACCTATTGTTGTGATTTGATATCAACACAGGAACAGGAAATGAGTTTGTCTGTGTATGTGTGTGTGTGTGTGTTTTGTGTGTTAGTGCTAGAATTGGTGTCTAGGGACAGCATGTTCGTTGCTCTGTGCTGCACTTCTACATGTTTTTGTTTTTCTTTAGTTGCCATGTTGTGTATGTTTCTGTAGTATCCTTGAGCAGAAACGGTCAGAAGGTGAGCAAAATCCAGTCGGGAGCAGTAATGCTTAAATAGTTGTTCTGTCATAAAGAGACTTTTACACTCCATTCTTTAACAACAAGAATGTGCTTGGATAATTATTTCTTCTGGTTGTGTTGGTATTTTATTACAGTCAAGGCTAATAAGACATCTGTTTCTTGTCACACTAAACCTACTTTATCCAGTTTGACTTTTCTACAGACCAATAAATGCATTAATGCCTATGAAGCCTGGCCTTAAACCCTAAGTGTTTTTATATATTTCGAGATGTCTGTGACTTAATTAGTAATAGTCATCTCGTAGATATTATTTAACAAGACCTAATCAAATAGCAACGTTTGAATTGATGCATCATTAACAGTAAACTGTCCTCTGTGGCACTTTTACTGCATGTTGGTCAGTTTCAGCTCATGTTTGTCAGTTTGAATTGAGCTGCAGATGGCCGGCAGCATCCAGCACCTACGTCACTAATCTGTTAAAACTTTCAGAGCAACAATGAGACCCCATGTATGAAGATTTATTCATAAATAAATAAATACATAAGCAATCCAAAAGGTATTGATTCTTTATGCTGAGCTGAAGAACAGTATAAAAATTTACCACACCAGATAGACTCAGTAGAAAATATTCCAGTTTTAAATTAAGTATATTCAAGATTTGCTCTGCATATCTTTTTAAATCTGTATATTTGGCTAACTTAACTGAGTGGCTTACAGTTTTAGACTGAGTGAAATCTGTCTACTTTTATTGCTGACTACAGTATGTTGCTTATTCAGCATTTTTATTAACAAAGCATTGAACTTTTGGTTTTTCAAATATGTTTGTCATTGAGTAGTGAGAGCAAAGTGGTTTGTTTTGTTCATGCTTTAAAGTCACATCTCAAGTTAATGGCAGCCAATGGGAATGTGTTATAATGTGCATGTGTGGCTGCGTTTGTTGATTGCATGACTTCATGGTCATAAATCATCTTCGTTTTCCAGACTCTTATTTAATGGGATGATTTAATTTGTTTATCTAGATGAGGAGAGAGCAGCTCGGTGTAATCTCAAAGTTTCACTATGTTCATTTAAGTCAAGTGTTCTTGTTATCTAAAAGACCAGAGTTTATTTTTTTGTTGCTTATGTTAAATCTTTTAGGCTTTTAAAAATATTAACATAGGCACAAATGTTTGGGTAGATTGATCAGCATGCTGACATTATCATGTAAAACAGAACATACCAGTTAAATAAATAATGAATCATTTCTCTGCACAAATAAGATGACTTGGGGAAAAACAACACAGGAAATAAATTGTAAGCTAAGTTTAAAGAATCCTAACAAATCAAGTGATATATATCGCAAAGCTGACCCTGCTAATATCAGTTTTACAGTATGAAAATAATGAAAATCTAATGCTGTGGACTTGAAAACACCTAAGCTAACCTGGCTTTTATAAATTATTCTTTATGTCTACCATAAGCTTGTGGCTACAAGTTTGGCTTTTCACCCCATAATTTGACCTTTATTATTTTTTTTTAAAGTTATTTAGAATAAAATGAAAATGAGATGCAACGTTTCAATTAGATTTTGAGACTGGCTGCACTGTTGCACAACAGTAAGAATGCTGCCAGTATGAATCTTGGCAGGGGAGGTTTATAAGTTGAGTGCCTGCCTGGGTTTTCTCTTGGTACTCTGGCTTCTTCTGTATTGTCCAAAATCATGTAGTTTAGGTTACCTGACTAATTTAAACTGACTGTACATGTGAGTGTGCGTGTCCTCTGATGGACTAGTGACCTGTTCAGGGGGTGCCCTGCTTCTGGCCTAATGGCAGCAGGGATAGCAGGATACAGCGGGAATAGGAAATGGATGGAGTGATTCCATAATCCAGAAGCAGATAAACTTGAAGGAAAAAACAACACCCCTAATGATGGCTTAATAAGTTAGACTGTATCTTGCTGAAGTTCTGTTAAAAGCTTTTTGGTTACAAACTGTATGTTGCTGATTCTACTTTACCTTTCTAAGTTTGTTTTTTTTGGGGGGGGGGGGGGGGGGGGGGGGGGGGGGGCAGGGGGGTATCTTACTCTGTCCTCACTTTCCTCCATCTCCTCTGTTGTTTATATCATAGAAAAGACTGAAGCGGCATCTAATTCAATTTTCTTTAAAAAATGGTGATGTTTAGATTATAAAAACATGTTCAACGCTGGGTGTCCAGTCTAATGACACTTCTGCTTGTGGTGGAAGACCACATCAACCAGTAGTACTAGCATGTTAAACGCATTGTAGGATTTTGTACATATGAGCTTCTTGAAGAAGCAATGACCTTACATTTCTTTAAGGGGACAAACGCAAATAAGACTTAAAGTACTGAAAGTTTACACACAGAAATGATACACATTTGGTCTGTACACAGCTATGCACAGTGAGAAATCAAAGGCCTTCCTCTGCTTAGATATGAAGGATCAGACATCACCTCTGCCCTCTGTGAGCTTTACACACACACACACACACACACACACACACACAATGTCTACAGTTTTCCAGAAGGTTCACAGCACTTCTAATGTTTCGACAGGAAGAGGAGGAGTCGTGTAAGACAGGGATCTCGCCAAGAAACAAAAAAAAGCACACACACAATGCTTTATCTATGGAATTAAATATATTTCCATTTTGCTTTGAGTTTTATAAATGCACAAATATCTGACAACATAGTTCATGATGAGCTTCCCTTTTTTCTGAGCTGTTTTTTTCTTTCAAAGTGAGTCATGTTGATGTTGATTCATCTATCGCTTATTATATTATGGAAATCAGATGTCCACTCACAGATTCTAGGAATACACAGTTAGCAATAATCAGTAAACATTAATGGTCAAATACATAAAATGAAATATGCAAACAAAGAGAATGCAAAAAAACAGAAGCAGGTTGGAAAACAAATAAATTGCCACTAAAAGGCTGTGCCAATAAAGAAAAATATAAGCCAAATAAAATGTACTCTTACAGGAGGATCAGGTGCAGGTGTGCAGCCTCTGTTACATGAAGACAGACTTTCTGTAGCTATAGAAACTCTTAAGTGCTGTGACTCAGTTTTGACCCTTCAGTAGCATTGACTTGAAAGGAGAGGAGTTCAAGCAGTTGCACATGTCTGGTGGTGCTTAGCAGTTCAGCCAAAGTGGGGTTTTCACCTTCTTAGATTGTTGATGCTGAGGGATGTTTTTTGGTGAGTTTAGAGCTAAATCTGCACACTGTTTTGCAAAGAGGAAAAAGAGCTACAATAAAAGACAAAAAAAGTGCATTTCTGGTGTTAAATCCTGTAAGGAAATCTATAGTGTGGAGAACATTGTGGATACACAGGGACTTTGAGATGGTGTGAAGATTTTGCCATTCTTCAACCTTTATCTGTTGCATACAAAACAGTTTAGTTTTGATTTCTAGGTGATGCTGATGGTATTTTTATATTCTGTCTGTGTTTACATAACTGTGCACTTGTGTTTTCTAGTTGATGGCCTGGAGAAATCATCTGTGGCCAGTTGTGACGTGGTGGTGGACAATGGCAGCAATACCCATAATGCCCATGCATCAGGACAGCAGCGAAATAAGCTGTCATCACTGGGAAAACTGTTCAAACCCTGGAAGTGGAGGAAGAAGAAGACCAGCGACAAGTTCCAGGATCTCTCCAAAGGTAGGATGTTTTGTGTGCAGCTGTGAGCAGCTGACATTGTATGAACAAACTGATGAGGAGCTGCTGGTCCTCTGCCCTCAATCAAGTGTCTGGATAAGGCCACAGCTTGCTTTTTGTATTTGTGTAGGATATTTAATATAAATAGGAGCTGTGAAGCTTCTAGAAGAACTTTCAAAGGAAACTAGTGAACAGTTTGTGTGTAGCACTTGCTGATTTATATCCAGTTGGTTGGCCATGAAGTAAAATGGGTCTAAAGTAAATAATAAAAAAAAAAAACAGAAACTTTTCCTTGTGGCTGGAAAGTGTTATCTTTTGCTTATTTAGCATTTAAGTTTTGTGTCTCCATCTTTCTCTGACTGGTTGGAGGTTAGTGCCTAGGACAGGGATCTCCAACTCCAGACAACGTGACCTTGTGTCCTGCAGGTTTTAGATGCCTCCCTGCTGCAACACACCTGTCTCAAATCATTAACAGGCTTGTGAAAACTTTTTAATGTGAGTGAGGTGTGTTATAGTTGGTAAACATCTAAAACCTGCAGGGCAGTAGCACGCAAGGACTAGTTAGAGATCCCTGGCCTCGGACAGTTGACTTGAAACAAGATTCAAGTTTCTGATTTTGAAGTATTTATATGGTGCTGTAATGCAGATTTTGTTTTTAATGTTAGTTCAATACTTATTGCATTACTTTCCTTGATTTGGCATCAAATTTATTTCTTTAAATATCAGAGGTCAAAGGCAGTTAGATGGAAAAAAATAGATTTATTGGCTGGGGTCCACTCTGTAGGACGATGTGGTTTCAAGCAGCATGTCACCCCCTTCATCAAAGGAAAGTCCATTGTGGTTTTAAATTATGCAAAAGGCTCCACTCTTGAACCAGTGTTTGGTTTGTCCCTTCTTGTTTACTGCAGGAGACGGACACAGCCTCTGTCTACAACAGGGCTACCCAATTCAGTCCTACGAGGGCTGCAATCCTGCAGGTTTTCAATGTATTCCTGCTCCAACACACCTGACTCAAATTAAATGGATCCAACAGCCTATGATGTTTTGCAAAATGACTCTTTAAAATGATTCAGATGTGTTGGAGCAGGGACACTTTGAAAAGCCGGTCTATGGGATTTAAACACAACTATTATCTCTTTTTTTAAAACAATTATGTGTATATGTTAATAGATTCTTATAAATGTTACACACCAGAACTGTAATATTTTAAAAATGACACCTTGAACATTAATACAGCTTCAAACAGCTATGCTATTGGCTAAATGGAGGATATATAAATGTAATGTGTCGTTGTTCCTCATTGTGCATCAGAAATCCTTGCATATGTATTCTGTATTGGGGCAGGCAGTTTTGCTGTATAAATGTAAGTTTCTGTCTTCCTGTTAGGAGCAAGTGTTCTTTCCTATTTTCCTGTGTTAAATGAACTTATTCCAGTAAAGCGCCCCTCACAAAGGATATTTAATTTTTCTCTTGGGTTTTACACTGTCTTCTCAGCTTACTTGCGCCGGATCATAAGAGAATCAGGAGATTTCATGAGCAGCTAAAAAACTACTCAGGAGTACAATACCACTCAGAGTTTCTTGTGCAAATCACTGCCTATGGCTACAAGTCTGTAAAAAAGGACAAAATGACATTGTGTCACTAATTTGTACATCCACCTTGACTGTGTTTGTCTTTCAGTTCTAGAGAGAAAAATTTCAACCAGACAAACAAGGGAGGAGCTCATCAGGAAAAGGGTTCTCATCCCAGAGCAAGGTTTGTCTCATTCAGTTCATTTTATTTTTTTATTTGTCAATTTTAGTCATCAATGTCAAGACTTTTGGGAAATACAAAACAGGAAACAATGCATTGTCCAACATTCAAATTAACCACTAAATGATAAGTGCTTGATGGAGTTTCTACAGCTCAAAGCATTTTACGTAAATCCAACTGGAGACTTTATTATGGCTTTTAGGAAAAAAATATTTTGAACAATAAGTTTTATTTGACAAACAACAAAGGAGCCAAAATTTAAATCTATGGGATTTTAACATGTGCCATTGATCCCGGCATGCCTTTAGTCTACACCATTACAGATGCCGCTTATTGAGACAAATAAAGACACACAAGTTCAAAGAGGGTGCAGAGGGCCCTAACTTTCATTTATAAAATTTTAACTGGTTACTTAATATCTTCATTATTAAATAAAGTCTGCTGCAACTGTCAATACTACTATTATTTTTATACCTTCTTAAAAATACATTTGAAGCATGGTGAGTTCATACCTGTTGTGTGAAAGAAGTTTAGCATCTTTTAAGCATCTTGATATTTATTTATTTATTTTTATTATTATCTGCATTTTTCAGAATACTTTTTCAAAACTTATTCAAATTTGCCAAACACAAATTTTCCTTTGGCTGACATTATAAACAAGAGCTCAGAACATCAAAAATGGCATGAATGTTTTTTTTTTTTTTTTTTTTCTCTCCCAGATGAACTGATCAGCAGTGAAAATCTGAACGGTCATGCAAGATCCAGTTTAACACCAGGAGAGGTCAAAGTGGACATTGAGGCTACAGAAACAGTGGAGGAAGAAGCCTCTGGGATAGTCAGCACTGAGGACAAGACAACAGGTACCTTTTGGTTCAGTTACTGTGAGACCTTTGTTATACTGTGACCTGTGATCCATATCTAACTGGAGTCTTTAACATTTGGATTTCTCTGCTAGCTTAGGCTTTAGACCTGAGTCTTCCACTGGGATGCAGTCAGAATGAACTTTATTCAGGGGTTTGCTTTGTGTTCCTGAATGTGAATGGCACAGGAAATGCCTTGTAAAGAGATTGTAATGCCTTTAAAAAGAAAAGAAATCAGGTTGGACTAATAGCCTATTTTGGTATTTTAATGTAAAATGTAACAATAAAGATGTAATTAGTATGTAGACTTTCAGCTTTCATTCAAGTGGTTAAGCAACATTATTGCACTTACAGTGAAAGACTAGCAGTCATTTTCTCCATTTTCAAAGGCAAAACAAAACAGTAGTTGAATAGTTGACTGATCAGGAGTTTCACATCATTGTTTCATCACATCGGGAGAGAATAAGGATATGAAAGGTCTGGAGTTGGTAAGTTATCGTGAGAACTCTCAGTATGTGACCCAAAGAGTTGTTGATCAAAATAAACAGAGGCTGAGGCTCATTGGGCTGAAATAAACTATTCAGATCTTTTCAAGAGATACCAAAGACTTTAAAAGGGGACAAATTAAAACATAAAGTGTGGTATTTGAAGGAAAAATCACTAAATGCACCAAACCAAAGTTTGTGATTGCACAGTTCTTTCTTCAGAGTGAAAAACACTTCACAAGATCTAGCTAAACATTTCAAGGACAAAACAAGATTTATATTTGTCAAATTTTAGAAAGATCTTCATAAATGTGGAAGCAAAGAGCCTCCATTGCTATGGAGAATGATAGACAGCATAAGGCATCATCTGTCAAACATAGTGGAGGCAGGGTCATGGCATAAGCATGCACATATGCCAGTGCAACTGTGTCAGTCGTGTTTACTGATGATGTAACTGCTGGAGGAAGAAACAGGCAAATTTTGGGTGTGTAGTCTTATAATTTCTGCTCAGATTTAATCAGGTGCTGCAAGTCTGATACGACTTCCCCTTACTGAGAAATTTCTAACTGCACAAAAATATCACAAAATCACCCAAGGAAGCAAAGAAATGTAGTGTGCTAATGTGGCCAATAACCTCGGCTAATCTGTACGTGCCTCTCTCTCAGTGGAGACCTGATCTGTTTACGCAATATTCTTGTTAAACCGCTTAAATTAAAAATGAAAGTCTGCACTTTATTCACAACTTGAATGTTTTGTTTTAGATTAATAGTTACGTCGTACAAAATCAAAAGAGTGAAGATTGGTTCTTTGAGTTCTCACAGACCGGTCTGTCTGTATAGTATTCAAAAAAGAAAACCAGGTTGGCTGGATAAATGTTTTCCTGTGCTTTCACAGTGGTGTCAGCATAAGTTTGTGCATTGTGATTTTAGCTTTATTCATATATGAGACACACGTTGCGGTATCTGTAGAAATGTTTGCAGTCTGGTGAGAATTTTTTTTTAATTGTCAGTAATGCTTCACTCTTCAAAAAACAGTCTAAACCTGTTGTTATTTATAAATGTGGAGCTTTTACAGCCCTTTAGTGGTTCCATTTTTATATAATTGAACATAATATTGCAAGTTTTTTTTAGATGCTTTGAAGTCCTTCCCTCAATGCATTTGTATCTGCAGCAGTTTTCTGGCTGACTTTGAACTCTCGGAAGGATCTATGAGCCAGTCTAATGTGTTCAAATAGATATTCCCATTACATCAGCCTCCAGTAGGCTTCATAGTCTGAGCAGCACAGTATCTCCTTCTTCTAATGCTTCCCACTCCCTCAGGAGACAGGCCACTGCTCTTCTGTCTGATGCTGCTTAAGTGTTGTGCTGTTTTCATCTCAACCCTGTTAGCATCGAATTTGTTGCAATTTGTTTGTCAATAGCCAGAAAGGCAAAGAGAGCAAACTCTGCAAATACTGCAACTCACATACTATAACACTGGAGGTTGGGGATGTTAATAGGTACATGTGATCTATCAAAGCCCATTTAAAGCTAGCAGACTCTTATCATCACCCACTCTGTCTATCTTCCTCTTTATCTTTCATAAGCTCATCTCTGCATATCTATTTGTGCATCTGTTTGCACATATGAGCATTTCTCATCGTACTTTCTCTCTGTTTTAACCCTGTAAATGCTACACTTTTTCTTCCTGTTTGCTCTGATCTGCTCAGAGCGCTGTGATACTAAACCCCATGCCCGGGCAAACCAGGTGCGACCTCGGGAAATTCAAGCTAAAAAGCAGCATAGTGCCACTCTGCCCACTTCCACCAAATCTGCTGGTGGCTCCACTGCCCCTGCAAGGCACAAAGATGCTGCCTCTGGAGCTAAAAAGACAGCTAAAACCACAGTCAAGACTGGTCCCTCCACACAGGGTAAAGCTAACCAACGACACACTAACACCACTAGTCGAGGGATCGGTAAGTTCAACTAGCTCCGACTGAAGCCCGTTGACCTGTCTTATGTTCTTGCCTGCCTCCCTGCATGGAAAATGTGCTTTATTGCTGTTTGTAGTGGAGCAGGGCCTGCTGTAAAGCACTCTGCACCTGTAAGCCATGGCTGCATATAAACAACCTCATGTATTTGAAGTGGAAGTCAAGTGGCAGCAAAAGTATGACTATGTTTGTCTGCATTGATGGTTGTTTTTCACATTAAAGGGGACTACCAGTTCTGTAGCTGTAAAGTGTCTCATTTTTATCACTGTCTTCTGAGAAAACAGAAGTGAAGATTTGTGTGGCTCAGATGTGTGTGTGGGCGAGAGAGTGTGAATATGAGTAAGGTCAGTGTTGCATGGCTTTGATAAAATGAGGTTTGATGCACTGGTGTTAATTTTGATCACATGATTCTGTTGTATGCTCATCACTTATCAACTAATAGGTGATGAGCTGCATGTCACTGCATGTGATATTTCTGTTTGTTTTCAAGGACATTTGTCAGTGTTCCTGTTGAATTACCAAAGAAGTGGGAAAATAAGTTGTTTCATTGGTGTTTGAGTAATATATTATAGATCATTGCTTTCCTCGGGCTGTTTTCATCAGAACACAATGATGCTAAAGAGAAGAGTGAAGAGCTGCTGCAGCCAGTATAACCTTAGTTTAGGCTATCTGTAGTTGATGTGGATATTCTTTGGTTTTGGTTTTGTACAGAAATACAAACAGAAAGATGCTCCAGGAAACCTTGAGGGACATTTTTTTCATCTTGCAATATACATTAGTAACTAGTAGCACTCAGAGCTGGGGGAACTGGCCTCTATAAACTCCACCTTTATCATTTTAATGCTGCATTGGCTCAGTGTCAAAATGACCCCCCTCTAGCGGTTCTAGAGGGTGTTGGAATGTTGGTGGTTTTACTGGTTTAAAAAAGAAACTCTAGATCTAGATTCTAGATTTCTGAGATCTGAGGAGAGGAGATTTCTGAAAATGTGTCCAGACAGATGTACGCTGCCGAAAACAAAGCCTCCGCCTTGGTGGTGGTGAAGAAAAAATTATCAGAACCAATGTGTAAATGTAAATTGTACATTTGTTGGATTTGTTGTACATTTCTTTGAATTGAACCATAACCAGAAGGGAGAAACTTATTCATTAAGCTTTTGTTTTGTGATGGTATACCATAGTTTTTCATCCCGTTTTTCATCAAGCCGATTATAGTAATTCTTGCTTAATATTCCTGGTAAAAGCAGTAACATCAGCATTTAATCTTACGAGAATGGAAACACTGGCTGACATCCAGACAGCAACTACATGTCATCCAAGTGCCTTGGATAACAACCTACACTGCCAGTCAGTAGCGTTCATCCAATGAGAAAGTGTGTCAGAACCTTTAACTGTGCATATTAAAGAGGTCACATGGAGCCTTTTGGGATTTTCCCTTTCTTCTAGCTTTTTCAAAATAGTTTCTTTTAGAGCTTTATTTTGAGCATATAAACCACCTGCAAAGTTACAAAGCCACACAGTTCACAATTGAATTGGCTCAATTTTTAATTCAGGTTTATTTATCACCATTGAAGCAATTCAACAATAACTGTGTAGTGGCACAAGTTTGAAACGTCTCAAACAAAGACCGAGCAGCTACCATTCGGCTCTGTAAGAACCTTTTTGACGAGGCGGGAACTAAAATAAAGCTTTTCAGATTGAAGCTGACAAGTGATAGCTCTGTCATCTCAAAATGAGCGGCTCTCCTGGTTTAAAGATTTCAGTGTTCTCCCTGTGTGGGATTTCTTTAGATGATTCAGTTTCTGCCCTCAGTTTGAAGGCATGTCCGCATTCAGACTATTGTGACAGTTATGAGGGCTTTCTCAGAGTTATGGGGTCAGGGAAGCTCCCAGAGGAGCAACATACCTTTTATAGGTTTTTATTTTCACATAGCAGATGTTGGAGTGACATCCTATTTCTCTGTGCTTTGTTTAGGCTTTGATTGTTTAGATATATGCACGCTTTTTTGTAGCAAGGACAAGTTTTGGTAGTTAGCTTAAAAAAAGACCCTGTAAAAGAAACTATAAATTACATACACACAATAAAATGGAACTTCTTGTAATATTCATGAGAGCCATTGAAAGTTTCTTGTGCTTTCTCTATTGCCCTTGGTTCTGTGATAAAACTAGTGGCTGATATAAATTGTACCCCACTTCGACCACATTATAGAGACAAAATGGATACAAGCAGCAAGTAATGTTTTATGTACACTTTAATTGCTTTGAACTGACTTTAATCGGCTAACTTAGTTTCTCTTTAAAACTTTTAAACATGTTAAGCAACAAAACACTTCATGCAGAAAGTGTACCACTAATACCAGTTGCAGGGTTATGTGACTAATTAGCTGGACAGCTGCAGTGAAGCTCTTCAGTACAGCTGCTAAAACAAATTGTATGCTGGTCTGTTTGCCGCAGTTCACATTTGCTGTTATGTGTCTTGTTCTTCTGTTGGGACTCAACTTGCTGATGTCTTCAAATACTTTTTTTTTTTAAATGCACAAATATTAACAATGGATTATTGTTATTTTGTTTTTTTTACTACAAAAAGATCCCTATATGTGATTTTGGTTGGACAGTAAAGTGGAGAATTTAGATAAATGTAACCACATTTGCTTTTTCTTTCATATCTCCTTAGCCAAATCCTCTCATCCAAAGAAGACAGGATGCACAACAAAAACCACCCCAAATTCCACTTCCACACCTCGTTCTCGAGTACCTAAGGATGCCGGCACTCCTGCACAGTCTGATGGGGCTGATGCAAAGACCAACCGGAAATCAGACACTCCAGCTTCTTCCACTGTACCTCAGAAAGCCTCTACAGAGACTCTCGATCAGCCTGGGGAGTTAAAATCCTCACCCCTTTCCTCAGATACCAAGCCACTCCTATCTAAAGGCAATAAGACAGAGGAAATCCAGGCTGCTTTGCAACCTGATCAAGAGCCTAAATCTGCTCTCAAAGGCACGGCTACAGGTGAGGAGACTCAAAAATCATTGGCTCCTGAAACCCCAGTTCAGTCTTCCCATATCAACATGGCCACAGAGGATACATCCTTCACAAAGGGAGAGACTGACAGCTGCTCACAGGGGGAGAAACATGCAAGGATGGACGGGGAGGGAGGAGAAGATGGAAGGAAGAACGGAGGAACGGAGTGTGGAGAAAACAGCCCGAGGTAAAAGTTATAAAAAGAAAGCCAGTGAATCTTGGCATTCTTTATCTCCCTTTTTGTAACCCAGCCTCACAAATTATTTATTACACTATTGGTCATGTAAGGACCTAGTATATTACAACAGTACATCTATTGTTTTCCTTGTGAGCAGTAGGATAAATGTAAGCATTTGTTGGCTGCATAAACCTCGGGATGTGTCGTTTTATCAAAGGCTCGTGCTCCTACTGTCCTCTTGTCTCCCGCAGGTCAGCAGAGGGTGAAGCAGAAAAGCCGCAGGGCATCCGCGTGAAAACAGAGGTGACAGTGATCCCTGACAGGCCGAGAGACAGCCAGACAAGTGACTCCGATTCTGACGGGCCAATCCTGTACCGAGATGAGGATGAAGAGGAAGAGGAGGAGGATGAATACACAAACAGTATGGCTTCAATTTTGGGGCATATTGCTTAACAGTTGAGATCAACATACAAAAAAAATAAAAGCCAGCATGTCTGATGGAGAAATTGCACAGACCTTATAGAATAGAATAGAGTATTACTTTAATCCTTAAAGGGAAATTACCATATAATTAGAAGAAATAGAATAAATGAGTGATTTGAATTGAATAATTAAATAAAAGAAGAAAAATGGTCATAATAAATTAAATAATCATTATAAAGCATTCTTGCACAAAGGCAGTGACACACTGATTAACATCATTAAATTTGATTGCTGCAAGCTGTGTGCTTACTATTTTTGGCTACAGTTGAGGTTTGATTGTTTTGGTTTGTTTAGCTTTTTTTGGGTCGCAAGACTGTGGCAGCAGCGGTCTTTGAACCTGTCTCACTGATCAACACAAGACTTCAGTTTTTAGCACACTGATATCACAGTCTTTCGTTTTTTTTTTTTTTTTTATATTTATTTCATTGATAACAAGAAAAAAAACAATCAAAACAACAAAATATTAACACCTGATGAAAAGGAGCAGAAAGAAGAAAATCTTATTATCTGCCCCTTTCTCACAAAATAATTAAACCAGTAATATTACACTGCTGCCTTGCTGCCTACTGAGCTTCAGGCCGTTACTGTGGGCAGGATTAATTTTCTGTAATAGGCTGAAGAAACCTCTGACTGAAGGCACTCAAAGTCTAGCAGCTTGTGCACCAACATAGCTTTCATTTTAAGTTTGACCATTTGTTTTTTTTTTGTTAATGGAGGCTCCTTGTCACTTAACTCAGCATGAAAAAATGGGGCAGGTCGTGTGAAGGAATTCATTTAGGGACAAAAGGTTTAGAATCTGAGCAGTCAATCTGATCACCTACCCTATAATCAATTTGCTATATTAATGGTTTATTGTTACCTACATTTTTTATCAATTTAGTTATTTTAACATCCTGAAGAATCCTGGTCTAAATTGTCCCTGCTCACTTTTGTTTTAGGCTCTCTTGCCAGCAAGATCCGCCGGCGAGACACGTTGAACATTAAGCTGGGCAACAGGCCCAGCAAGAAAGAGCTGGAGGAGAAAAATATCCTGCCACGAAGTTCGGAGACGGAGAGACATGAGCTCCGCCAGCAGATAGGCAGCAAACTAGTCAGGTGCACTCACGCACACACACACAAGCTGTGAAAATATGGGTGGGTGTTACCTGTCATCATAAATATTACTTAGCTGTGAGTCATTTTTGGTTTTGTGGGTGGTGTAATAGTATAACACTGTGCTTAAGTATGGCCTTGTATTCTGAGACAAAAAGGCTGATGGCAAACTGCCTTTGGACTTTTATCTGTAACTAAAGGTGTTAAACAAATCACAAATGTTGTGTTTATTTGTATTTATTGTCCTTCAGTGAAATGTTTAAATTGTGTGAAATCTCTTCCTTTGTTGTAGGCGCCTGAGCCAAAGACCCACCACAGAGGAGCTGGAGCAGAGAAACATCCTCAAGCGTAAGTTTCTCAAGTGCAATACTCAGGGGTCATGTGAGACATGATTTTTTTTTTTTTATTTATTAGTTTGCTATTTTAAGACTCAAGGCTGTTACAAACTCCACAAAAAGCAAGAACTTTTTTCTTGTTCTCGAGGCCACGACAACAAAATGATGTCTTTTTGCTGTCATGGACGTAAATCGGGACAACTCGCGGTTTGTTCTCGACACATCAGCCAAGCAGAACTTTCGTCTTGCGGTGGTTCGAGAAGTATTGGTCAGACATTTGACGTGGGCGTGGTTAAAAGTTAAAAGACTGAAGCGGAAAATTGTGGCTTTCACATTTCCCCTGATGCGAATGTGAACGGATAGTTTTAATGAGAAAGTAATTGTATGCAACATGTGGAATTTATGCACAACCCCGCTCGCCACAGATGAAGTTTTTTATTAAATATGAAATAACCCAGTCAGCTTTTCATTGCACATAAAAACACAAATATCCCCCCTGCAGTTATCCCCGCCCCCTCACGTACAAAGCTTCTCGTGGAGTATGAATTGACTGTACCAATACAAACTTTTTTATTTTTCTTGCGGACTTGAGAACAAGAACAAAGTTCTCGATTCTTGCAGAGTATGTAACAAGCTTTAGACACAGTACCAATCCAATTTCACACAACACTTCAGCTGGATGTGCAGAAAAAGGAGCTTATCAAATATTTGGGGAAAAAGAATACAGAGGAAAAGTCATATTAGAGAGCTAAACAATTTTCCTCAAGACAGTTTTAAAGTTGTTTTTTTCTAGAATTAATATTTTTGTCTAGCAAGTATTTTTGGTCCATTTATATTGGGTCTTTTAGTATTAGCCATATCTCAGAGTTTGACCTGTACTGAAAAATGGACCATCAACAAGTTCTTCATTTGTTTACATTATACCACTGTGATAAGGTTTATCTCAGGTAGATCTGCGTACACTACACACTTGTTTTGAGAACAAAATATGCAGCATGAACATTAATTGTGTCACTTCATTTCAAATTAAAAAAGCCATTTTGTTCTGTTAGAGAGAAAGAAGAGTTGTGGTTTAGAAATCATAGATATATTGCTTTTGAGTGTGTGATGCACCACATCCAGACTGAGGATTTTTAAGCAGCCTATTCCAAGTTACCCAAAACTTGTTTACACACATTTATACACTGTATATCCAAGAAGATGCTACAAGAATATTTCCAGTACAGATTTAGCACTGATGATTAATTCATTTCCCCTTTTGCTTTTGTTTATGTAAAAGACTATCACACTACACCCAGAGCCATCTGCATGCTCTCATTTAGCAAATCAGATCTCACAATGTTAAATTAGAAGCAGAAACTTTGCAAACGTAGGTGTGAAATGAATCTTCTGTCTTTCTGCATGCAGAAAAGAATGAAGCTGAAGAGCAAGAAGCCAAACAAGAGATTAAAAGGAGACTCTCCAGAAAGGTACTGTAAACACCAACCATACAAACACACATATAGGAGAAGAGAAAGGACAGTCTAAATTTAGCTGCTAATATGTTTTGTTCCACTATATGAGTCACGGAAGGAGGAAGGAAAGACTTTGTAGAGAGATAAGTCCATCTAGTGGAAACAGGTGGAAGTGAAGTGATGAGAAGTTGTATCTTTTAATTTGGATTTTAACATAATTCAGAGCTAAAAGGACAAGTTTGAGAATTAAATTTTTTTCTTCATCTTGTGTGTGTGTGTGTGTGTGTGCGTGTGTTTAGTTGAGTGTTAGGCCTACAGTAGCAGAGCTTGTTGCTCGAAGGATCTTGCGTTTTAATGAGTATGTGGAGGTAACAGATGCCAAGGATTATGACCGACGGGCAGACAAACCCTGGACACGACTTACTCCCGCTGACAAGGTACTGCTATTAAATGAATGAATTGTATAATGTCACTTGGCTTCGTTGGAGTTATGAGTTTTTTTTTGTTTTTTTTTTTGCTGTTAACATATCTGGTATCAGAGTTAAAGATTCTGCTGCTTTTAAACATTAGAAGATTAAAATATATAAAAAGAAAAAATAATAAATAAGGTATGGATGCCCTAAATTAGCATATGATCACCTAAAGAATATATTTCATTTCATTATTGTGGAATGAAATGTTCAACTATGGAAAATAATCTGCTTCTATAATGGTGTCTTCTTCCCTCTCAGGACTTTTTAAAACATGTTGGCTTGTGATGGCGGAAATTTGACCCTGTTCAGCCGTAACAACACAGCCAAAGTCGGCCACTGATGTGCCTGGCTCACAGTTTTCTGTTTCTGTTCATCCCAAAGTTGCAGAATGGGATTTAGGTCAGGGGTCTGTGCGGGCTCTTTTAAGACTCCCACACCAAAAACTGAGATGCATTACTTTAAGGCCCCTGCTTTGTGCATCAGGAAGTTGTTCTTTCAAAAGTGGATAAAAGGCTCACTTGAAGGTTATGTTATACATTTTTTTGTCTGCAGTATTGCAGAATGTACAATTGTTTCCTTGACTGTGGAACTCACTTGTTTCAGCATAAACCAAACCATTAATGACAGACTTTGACAACTATTATATTTACATTTGATGCTTTCATCCCCTTGTCAGTGTTAAGCCTGCCCTCTGCTGTTGATGTTCAGACTTACACACTACACTGAAATTTCTCCCAAAATCACAGTCGATACTGATCAGAAGTGTGCCTCAGTTAGTGTGGGGGTGAAATGCTAAGGTGCAAAAAAGTGGCCAGTGCAGGGCCGCTTCTGCTAAGTGACATGATTATAATACACATTCTACATGTGTCTCTGCTGGCAGATTATATGGCACTTGTTTTATACCAACTTAAATCATGGTTTACATCAGCAGGTACCCCGTAGTACTGATTTACTACTGTTCATTTGATTATAACCACATAACATTTTAAATGTATATATTTTTTATTTTTAGTTTGTAGTTATTTTCTTAGATGGCCTAAGCCCTCTGTTACTGATTGGGCAGACCAGCCACTCACTGAGATAACGTTGGCCAATTCAAGTTCAAGGCAAGTCAAACATAAAAAACCTAGTAGCAGTAATGAATCAATGAAACGTAGCATATCATATAATAATGTATGTACACCCAACAAGGCTTTAGTAATAACAGCAACTTGCTTAACAAATTGTACACAACAGTTTAATACATATTTAGATATACTCTCACAAACATATACACACAGTTATTAATCATTGGCCTGTCAGAATAGAAAGGTTTGAAGTTTAGTTTTAAATGTTCACACAGTTGTTATTGAGCTCAGCAGGCAGAGAACAGGACCACAGTTACTGAAAGCAGCCTCAGCAGACTTTCTGGGAACAGCTAAAAGGTCTCCATCTGATGATGCGACTACTTGATAGATGATGAGCAAGCCAGAAATGTACTGGGGGGTCAAACCATTAAGAGCTGTGTGGAGTAAGAGGTGATCATCAAAGTGATTTCATTACAGGAGGAATGTATTCCAGTATTTTTGTGTTGGTGTGATTTTCTAAACTGACATCGACGTGGCAAAATAATATCATAGTTTTTACTCACAATGCTCAAACTAAGTTTCTGTCTCAGCCTTTTTGGGATGTTAAGGGCATTTGCTTTGCTTGCTTTATTATAAATATTATACAAGTATTAAACTTATTACTTCTATACAGTTCACATCAAGCAGCTCATCTGAAAGCAGCAGATCAATTATGAGATGCTGTATGCTAGTAAATTAGAAGTACTGAAGTACACATCAGCCACTTTTTGATCTTGAAGTCCTTCTGCTTTGGTTTAATTTTAGAAAATAATTTGCATTATTCATCTTTCCAAATGTAAGTACCCTAAAGTACCCTTTTTGAGCAGCAGTTAAGACACAGCCCTGCACATCTCATAACTCATAACATCCCATAACTTAACTTTTAGTTTAGTTATGGTCTTAACCCCAGTCTTAACTAAAAGTTAAGTTATGGTGTGTTATTATATATATATGTGTGTGTGTGTGTGTGTGTGTGTGTGTGTGTGTGTGTGTGTGTGTGGTCTCCTTACTCCATAACCTACCCTGGGCAACTGAACTACAAGCTGCATGGTCAGAAAGGTTTTTCTTTTTTTTTTTTCCTCCTTCTGTGTGTTTGATTGTATTGTATGGATGTAATTTCACTACAATGCCCCCCTCCCCCAAGGCCTTTTTTTTAACTCTAATGACCAGTGACTTGCTGCACAAATTGCTGCCATGGACAATCTGTGTATTTGAAAATGCATTCATTTTCACGTAATAGATAACAAATTAGAAACCTCTTCAATGCAGAGAGAATTACCAACATGTTAGAGTCTATCTATCTTCCAGTATTCCAGGGCCACAAGTTTAATCTGTTTCCTTTGCTTTTAATACTGTAATGTGTGTCTTCTGACACACCATGGATTTCTTTGCTTCTCATTTTTCAGGCTAATTTTTCATAAATAGCTCAAAGAAAAATGACATTTTTATCTGAATATATAACTCATTTTACTCTGATAATAAACTGAATCAGTACAAGCTTTTCATAAAGGAAAGGAGCATGACACAGCTCTGTCCTTTTGACAGTCTTTTTTAAATGCATACACTATGAATTCATATGTATTTCCCTGCAGCAAAATGTGCAGCTGTGCTGATTTATAGTAACAGACCAAAGTCCAGATGAGATCCTTGAAGTCCCTTTGATTTCACAGCTAAACAGCCTGGAGCCTTTTAGAAGTGAAGCCAGGGACATCAGCAGGATGGATGCTAACACTGGAACTGAGCCTTCATGTTGTGTTTTAGAGGCAACACAGGTGTCCTTTCAGGCTTTAAGATATCATTATCACTGGGTATGTATGTGTGTGTTTGTTCTGCCCCCAGGCTGCGATCCGTAAGGAGCTGAATGAGTTTAAGAGCCGAGAGATGGAGGTTCATAAGGACAGCCAACAGTTCACCAGGTACTCTCACGGTCGATGGTCCCCACCGTTTAACCCGGAGCTTCATTAGTAATTTATCACAGTAAATGCTGCTGTTTATTAGCTCTCACTGATCAATATATAATCATCCCAGTCCCCTAAAGCTATTCCCACTGTCTCATTAAAGTCATGATCTACACCTGGATAGACTTCAGTTCATTAGCCTCAGGCAGTGATTGCCAATAAAGTCCAGCTGGTCTTTCCTTTCAAATGTTATTATACATGTTTGGTGTGAGGTTTCTGCACGGAGGCGAGTCCCCAAGTAAAAACAACTAAATGTAATAAAAGCTTATTTCCTTACCAAAAAAAAGTCTTTTAAAATAAAATGTTGTAATCTAAATGCGCCTTGGCTGGAAAACTGGCAGCAAACTGACAGTAAAACATGAGCATGTTATTTTTTATTTCATAAATTTAGAAAAAAGAAGCAGCAACTGTTGCTTGATGCGTTAAAGTTGGGCCTACCTTTTAGTTGTCTCAGAGCTGTATTAATCGTTGAGATTATTCGCTGCTGACAGTTTTATTACTTGACATCGTAAAATCTTGGTCTCTTCAAACATTAACAACCTTGGGCTCCTCTGAGCACCTTACTGAATATCTTTAAGTGGAGATAACAAAACAGAGCAAGGCTATATAAAAGCCTTCAAAGCATTTCCAGCTTCTAGTTTCCTCTATCTGAAATTCCCTTAAGGGATTGGACTTAAAGGGAGCTGTGAAAGTTAAGAGAAGACCCAGGAGAGAGAGAACGTACAGATAAAGCTGCTCAGCAGATATTTGACTCTGCAGCATTGATTCATATAGAGGAAACATGAAACGGTCATCAGGAGGGAACCTAAACGGTGATCTCATAACAAAGTCAATGTCTAGATGACACCAGATGTTGGAAATAGATGTGGACAATTGAGGTGACATGAGCTCACTGGTTGCTGTACAAAGGAGAAAAAATTAAGAGTATATGATTTAGGGATTCTGTTTATCACTTTTCATATAAAAATTAAATGGTAAAATAAGTCTTTTAGTGTCCAACATTTTCTAAACTATGTGTAGCAGTACGCATCCTTGATCTACATTTCTCTGATTGTAATAACCGAAGAAGTAAAAGACAACCAGAGTAAGATTTAATTGGACCCACTCTTCCCTTTTACCAGGTAAAGTATTTCATCATACTAGCTGGAACAGAAGCAATAAACATGATTAATAAGCTCCTCTGCTTAATGGGTGGAGAAGAGTTTTCATGAATGTCAACAGCCCTTTTTCTCACTCCAGCAAACCTTAGTTCCTTCCTGTAAAAAGTTCTGTTTTAATTTGAATCAACATGCTTTGTTTCCTAAATGCATCAGGCTTGTTTAGATGTTTGTTTGCAAAGTAAAGCTGCTGTACATTTGCCATGAGGATGCAGAAAAGTTTTCTATTCTTGATGAACATTGTTGCTACTAAACTGCTTGCATTGGGTTAAAATGCAGACTTTAACCTTCCCCCAGCTTCTTCTTCAGCTCGAATGTACACAATCTGGAGAAGATGACTGAACTGAACCCCCTCCCCCTCTCCCAGAGACGTCATTGATATACCAAAATAGAAAAAACTCTAAAACCTATTGTTTTCGCCATGTAGAAACACACTGGAAAACTCAAACATGTGTTTATGTGATTTAAAAAAAAAAAAAAAAAAAAGGCGCGCTCAATTGTCTGATGAGTATTTGACACTATATCACTGTAGAAAGCTCGGAAAAGTCCACATAGCATAATAGTGCCCCTTTAAAAAACATGAAACATTCATCTATTGCTACAGTGTTTAAATCAGTTGTAAGAAACCATGCAGATATGCTGCACTTTACTTTTTCTTTTTCAATTGCTAAAAACATAGATGACAGCTCAGGCTAAATGTTTACGCATCTGTGATCCTGAGTGGTCATAATTTAAACATAGATTTATATACTACCCAAATAAATTTCTGACATTTAACATAAATTTACTTAATGTGCAAATGATCCACACTAAATAATCTGTCATTTTTGTGTATAAAAGGTTTCTTGACATTATTCTTAGATTTACCACGTTTTTTGTAGTAAGCAGTAGTTTGCCGTCGTCTACTGACACCCCCGCCGGGTACGTTCAGCAATGAATCAAACAGTGTTTTACACACTGGAGTAGAAAGCATAACCAATTTAATCCTGTTGTCGTGTTCATCTTATAAGCAACTCTGTGTTTTTGTGTTTTCAGGTTCCATCGGCCATAAGAGCTCAGCCACAACAAACTACGGTCCAAAGCTCCCGGCAGTCTCCCTACCCTTCAGACCCTCACTCACTTGGCTCTGGAATCCAGTCGACCTTTTTTTCCCACAACAGCCACTTTGGCCTGCAAGTGTTAATGATAACATTAAAAATGGCTGCATTTGATCTAATTGGGCTACTTCCGTGGCCCTGGTATAGTGCATGCTGGCTCTCTGTAAGAGGTTAACGGGACAGTTGGTAAAATTAAGCCATTATCTCTGAATTTTACTTCAGCTGAACATTTTCTGCTATGCCACTTCAAAATGTTCTTGGTGAGAAAGTTGCCCCAGATATCTATTTATGTCTACAATGACAGCTACAGGGGTGTCTTAAGACCTTGGCCATTGAAAGGCACCAATGTAACATTTGCACATATCTATAGTGAGAACAGTTGTGTGTACAGCTTACTGGTTAGAGCCTTTTATTTATTGTAGACTATCAGAACCATTTGATTTTTTTAAGCTTGTCTTTTGGTTAATTTCCGGTATTGCGATGAAATGTCACACTGAGGAGAAATAAACAAATTAACTTTGTAGGAGTGAGTGGCTCAAGTCAACTATATTGTTTATGTCCTTGCCAAGTATGCCTTGTTACAACCTGAATAGTGGCCATATATGGGCATCCTCCTAAAACAGGAAGTGAGGGAGGATTGGATGGTTCCATGATGTCAGTGCCTGTCATAGATCAGTGGGAAGAGGAAGCAGTGTGCCTCACAGAGTTGAGTCAGTGACACTGCAGTTCATTTTTTAGACATGCTTAAATTGATTTGCCACTAGAGGGCATTATACCATAACAGTTACAGAAGTGGCTGAGGTTGCGTTTCGTAACCTGCTCAAGCACATCATCTGGTGATACATGATGATCATGTACCATCATTTATCCTGTGTTGAGTTATAGCCTACACTCTTTACAAAGTGCAGAGCTTGTTGTTTAGATTTTTTACTGCTGTTTTTCTCATTTAAATCATTTGGTTATGGCTTCTCACACAGAGGACTTGGTGCCAATGAAACAAACAGGAATTTAATTGTTTATCTTAACTGATTTTAGTTTTTATATGAAAGTTTTATGAGTACAGAGAAGGCACAGAAAGTTTCGCTACTGAAGCAATCAGCTGGATAAGGAGGAGTACTTCATCTCCTTGAATGTGTTTTTGTAAAGTTTAATTTAATGAGGTCAGTTAAGATTTAAAGAGCAGTGGAAACTCAACAGTTGTTTACCAAAGTGCTGCAATCTGCAGCCTGTGATATTTACACATAAACTAACACGCCTATAGTGAATTTTACAATATTTCCTCAGTTTTTTTTTTATCATCCAGATCTGTATTTGTTTAACTAACTGGAAAACAAAAATAGGAAATGAATCTGCATCTTTTGATTAAACTTATCAATCCATTTTTTTTTTGTTTATTCTTGGAAGAATATTTGGACCTTCAGAAATCTAATCTGAATTCTATTTGTAGGCAGTGAACTAATAAGATTGACACAAGATTCCATTTGAATGCAAAAACCCTGAGATTTATTGTGTGTAGATTCATGGTTTGAGAATATGGTGACTAAAGTGGTTCCCCCATTATTCATCTTTGAATTTGTAAATATTTTTGTCCTTCAGGTGTTCTGTTGAGATAAAATCAACATATTGAGGATGCATGCTTTTGCAGTATGTAAGAATTAAACATGTTTTCCTGTTTGAAGGCAGGGATATTTGGCTGGTTTTTATCCCCAGGCCCACTTGACTTAAGACGAGATGTCTGCTGATAAGTGATTGACAGTTTGAGCTCTCCGACCTCCAAAGTTTGTGCTTTATTTTATAGAGCCCTGACCTCTGCAACACTCGTCATTCTTACAAACAGTTACTGAAAAGGACAGTTTATTTCTGCCTCTAAGTGTGTGTGGGTGTTGTAAAACAAATTTATGTACAGATATGAAAAAAAAACCAACAGTATTCATTCATGTCTACATTGTTATATATTGGTTATTTTGTACAAAGTGTATATCAAGCATGTGCATACAATGAAGTCAAAGCTCTAATTTTAATTGTCCTCTTTTCACTTATCTTCAAATACAGATAAATTAGCTCTGATATAAATTAGACAGTCTTTGCTTACTGCACCCGTCCCTCCATTATGACCAAGCCAGATGTCTTACATGTTAACAACTGCTCTCCATGTCTTTTTTAATATGTCCGAAAGCGTTCTCCAATCCTCTGTTGACCTCACGGTTCGATTTGTTTCTTCAGACATCGACAGATCACCGTGGACTTGTGAAACTTTGTAATAATAAATATAAAGTACGTCCAATGCAGGTTGACATCCTGCACACCATCAGCAAGTACTTAATTAATACCAGAATAACTGGGCTGGTCCTGAAGTATTAGTCTCGCCATGTCTGAGTATACATGAATATATTCTTTGCATCACTTCAACAAAGTACGTTGATTCAGATAAAGCACATCTGACAATATTTTATCCCATTGAGCAGGATAGAGGCACGATATTGTCTGCTAAGTAGTATTAGCTAAGTGAATAAAAGGATAAATCAAATTTAAAAGAGCAGTCTGTACTCCTGTATGAAGCATCCTCGACAGCTGTGCTTATAAATGCTCGGCAACAGTTTCAAACCTAATGTGAATTAAAGCTGTGTGATATATAACAATACACTCAGGTCATTCATCATTATTCGTATGGATGCATAGTTGTAATTGTTGGCTAAGTTAATTAACCTGTTAATTTGTCCTTATATTTGCTTGCAAACATATGTTGTCTTATTCCTCTAATGCTAAAAAGAGGGATTGAAATTAAAGGGGTGGTTATGTAATCAGACCTTTTAGTCATATTGCAGTTATATCTTCATCTATATGGAATATGTCATTTAAACATAATAGTCAGGCCCAAAGTGGCTATTTCCCTACATTATTTCTGAACTGGAAAATATCATATTTTAGGATTGATTTAAAAAACAGTACTTTTTGAGCTGCGTGTAAAACATAAATGACCAGCTTTCAATGAACTCAACATCCAGCAAATCAGAAAACATTTACATTTGAGATTGTCTGCCATCTAAGTGGTGCTTGAGGCTTACTTTATGCTTTCCAGGGGGAAAATCCATAGTTTCAAACCAGAGCCATGATCAAACTAACACAGCTTTCATTTTGAACATGTAAACTTGTCATGAACATGTTGATCACAGTCATTTTCTGTTGATTGATGTGCTATAAACCCTTCAGCTTTAAATGTAGTGGCAGAGAAATGTAATGGTTTAAGCTCATAGCATCAAAGACCCAGAACTGGATATTTCCCATGGGCCCTAAACACCTCTACATGCTTCGATATAATTCATCTTTGAAGGTGTATGATAATGTTAGACAATATATCAAACAACTACTGTTACATCTTAACTATGTATAGTGTTTGTTTTGTTTTTTTGTATATAAAGATATATGATGTCATTCTGGTTTTCCTTGTGTTCTCAGTATTTTATCACTGTTCTGGAGTTGATTAGGAGGAATGTATGAATGAAAGTATGTGACTCTGAACAGTACAAACAGTGTGCAGTGGCTCAAGTGTTATAAAACATGGGGAAACATCCATGATGCAACACTATCCTCTTTATCTTTTAATGTAATGGCTTGAGGAATGCTACATAACAAGCTTATGAGGTGAAATTAAAAAAAGGTGACATTATGGTAGATCTTCTGTGTTTTCTATTAGTGTATTATTGTCAGCTGCACTCCTTAAATGTGGTTTTAGACTAGGCAGATCTCCGAGCCCTGGAGGGCTTCCTATTTCACTATTCAGAGGAGCAAAACGGAAGGAGAAAATAATTCAACACATTTGTTTTTTCTATTTATTTATTGATGCATTTTAAAGCTGTCCTGTTCAGCATCATCATAGCAGAATGATGGTCTGGCTGCTTGTGTTGTGTCGAGCAAATATGCTTTACCAAGAGGAGCCATTTAGATATGAAGCTCCCCTTGAATTTTAAATGTTATTCTCTATTATTATTTTATTTATGTGTTTATTGCCAAATTTACAAATAACCGCTGGAATGCAGTTAGAACAGAAGGGAGAGGGTAAAGACGGGGAAAAAAAAGGAAAGAGAAACAAAAGGTAGTAAACAACCACAACAACCGTGCAATCAAACCCAAACAGAAAAAACAGACAACCAGCAGCAGGAAACATCCTAAGGCCTCTAAGAAAACACAGCAGACAATCATCAGGACCACCTGTAGGAACAAAAACTGTAAAAACCATAAATAACAGCAAAAAACAACAAGTGTGTGTGTACAAAATATTTGGGGTAAGTTGTGTTAAGTGATCGTGCTAATGCAATTGTGCCCCCTCCAAGGATCAGAAGCAGACCGAGGGGGCCCTGTTAAGGGTGGTCTTTGAGAATATTCCTGTTACTATTTGTGATCGTATGGTGCAACCAGCAGCCACTGCAGGGACGGCTACACGTCCACCAAGACGGAGGTACAGGAACCAACAGGTTTATATTAAAGTACATTAAATCCTCCCTTGTAGATTTCCTATTGCATTCTTCCTTTTGTAATTGTAAAATTGGGCTGCACTTAAATCCAGTTCTTAGACGAACAATCACTAACAGTCATGAATATCTGATATGTGTTCATTAAGTTTATTTGAAGCCATTCTGTATAGCTTAAATCTAATAAAACGTACGTATGACATCACTGCAGTTTTCAGATGACTGAACTGTTCTTTCACTGCATCTTCAGGTCAGTCATGAAAACAGCATTACACTAAATAAAAAAAGGCACCTGCTGACACAAATCAACTTTTTTCTTTATCACAGAAGTAACAAACTTGATTTTGTACATTTTACCACCATTCGCTCAAAATGGATTTGCTCAGTGGATTCAGTCTTTGCAAATGTTGCCATCAAGTCTGCTATAAATTTCCTGAACATTTATTGTAACTCCTCAACTCCCACTGCCATAAACATCTCACATAACTAAATTCCCCTGGCACTAGTACTGCCTCTGTGCCGGTACAAAGTCAGCAGGATCAGAAATAGAATATAAATCATTCATTTTATCATAGCAGTAGTTCTTTTTTATTTTTTTCCATTTAAAGAATAGATATTTTCATGTTGTCTGGATTTTATTTTTATGCTTAGATGTTGATTTTCTCTCAAGGCAAAGTTTTCTGAATCTGAGTTATCTCATGCTGCAGTCGTTGATTTGTAGATGAAAGTCAAAGAAGCAGTTATTTGAGATGAAAGTCTTCAATTTGCGACTCACCAAACCAGAGATGATGTTAGTATTCTTCCACATTAGCCATGTTTCCTCTCAGACAGTTCAAACTCTCATTACAGGTAACCGACCACTTGAATGAACTCTTCTTTTACTGCTGTTCAGCCTTTCACTCTCATTGCCGAGTCCAGATGGCACCATCACTTTAACCTTCATTTCAGCAGATCTGTCTGTATGATACATGAATTGATCAGATAAGAGTAAAATCCACACATCAGAGGACGTTCATCAACCCCCAGCCACAATCTGCAACACCTAGAACCACCAACTCGGGGATAATTACATCCATCCAAAGAAACTCTATGGAGGTGTGTTTCAGTTAAAGGAGTTTTCTGTGTGTCAGTGTATCTGCCATAACCAGAGAGCTTTAAGAGTTGTGGGTGTAATGGAGTCGGAGCTGAAGTGCAAAATGAAATGAAAACTAGAAGTGGAAAAAAACAAGGATGGAAGTGATAACTGAGACAAAGATGAGATGAGAAGCAGTCAAAGATGTCACCAGAGAGGCTTACAAGCCTCTTACTGCCTGCTGATTTCAGGACTGATGCGGCGACATTGATGTGCTACCACTTGACCTCGAGGAGAGTGTACATTGATGTTTTTGATCAATACACATTCATACGATTCTGACAGTGGTGACAATTGATTTTATGGAGCAAAGGAGGACAGCAGGATAACCACAGCTGCTGGTGTGCATGTTTCAAAGTTGCCCTTTAGGGAGCCATTGATCATTAATGTCACAAATCTTTCCCTGTCTGAACCAACATTTGACCTTTAAATCCTCATCTTTATCTTAATCTTTATTGTTCACTGCATCCATATATTTTTTTCTGACCAGAACTTACAATAATGTGTCTAAAAAGAACACATTCAGATTTAATAATAATAATCATATTAATAATGATAATCATAACCTTCTGCCTTCTGTCATGCCAGTTGTTGAACACACATTCTCTCTTTAATTAGGTTTCCCTCACACAATAGGAAGGCAGTTTGTCTCTGGTGCACTGCCGGCAGGCCTCAGCTGAAATATAAACCTACTACTCAGCTGGAAACAAGTGGACATTAGTCTTTAATCTTAAATTCCTGGAGGTTGCATTAAGTGTGAATCTTAACATTTTCTGCCTTGTCATACTCTTTATAACACAATCATTCTGCTGCTCCTGACATCACATACATTTTTAAAAATTCAGTGAAAAGTCATTAAAGATTAATAATGCAAGGAAAAAGTAAAAACAGGAGGGCAGTGTTTCATTTTACACGCTTTTATTCTAAGAATGACAAATTGTCTGGTAAGAAGTGTGGATGGCAGCCTTAATTTTTAATAGACTTGATTTTTAACAAAAATCCAATTATAATGTGTTTTTCAACTAAATAGTTTGGGTTTTATTGTACAAAATTGTCTCCAAATCATTAGACAGTCTAGTTGTTCACTTTTATCCTCAGAGTGCAATTATCACTCAGGGTTTCTGTCACATTCATGGATAAAAAGCTTTTCCTCACAGCAGAGTCATTATATGTCTTATTCTCTTTTGGATTTTCCACCTCACTGCTTTCCAGCAGCTGAAATGGAGGAAAAAATAAAGAGTAGAAAAGACAAGTACAAGAGGCAGTGGACTGGAAACCAGGAGTTAACCACAGAGAAAAGTACTTGAGTGAAAGTTAGTCATGATTATTGGATTAGACTTTTTTTTAATGTAATAATACCTGCAAACTCAGAAGGTGTGTGAGAGGTAACAAACTAAAAACACTTTAGGGGGATTTGGGGGCATTCTTTTCCAGAAAAATTATGTGATTTAACTTGTAAAAGAAGCCTTATTTTAAGAGGATAACATGAATTAGTGGAGATAGCTTCACCATGACAGTATGTCATGGTGAAGAAGGGAAGAAGAAAGGAAGAGCATAGCAAGAAGATATCCTCTTGTCTATTTTTTCTGAGAGTCCATCCCCAAGGGAGTGCTCTAATGACATGCTTTTATTAGCAAGCTGTCAGTGCTTACATTTGCTGTACTATGCACCAGTAAAAGTTAAGAACCAGTGGTGTTGAGGAGGTCTATGGGGTGCCCATAAAGGCTTGGGTTGGCCATGATTTAAAAGTATGTATGAGGAGGGTGAACGTGCATCGTCCAGGATGCACTTTCAGCTCACTGCACTCTTTGGCAGAGCTGCCGTTTTATCAGCGGAGAAAGAAGCAGCCAAACATTTGGCCTTTCTGTGTTCATCAGCGTGAACACAGAAAGGCCAAGTGGTCATTCACACGTGTTATTCACTGTGTCAGGTATAAGTGCAAACACATGCAATTGCCATTGCAATTTTCAATCTAATTAAAGTTTCCAAAGGGTATGTGTGAAGAAATAAAAATGAATTGCCTCAACTGTGAAGATGGGCCAGGGTCCTGAATAGGAACAGAAGGGAGGTGAAAATTGGCTGCCATGCAGGATTAGGCTGATTCACATGAGGTATTCAGGGGCCGCTATTTACTAACCAGAGTTATGGATCCTTGCCATTTAAGGAGAGTTATTACAGTTAAACTGCATCAAATCAAGCTGAACTGAAAGCACCATTATCTGACATGGTGTACACAATAAGGAAAGGTTATTGACAATAAAATGCAAGGAGTAATAAGACCCCATTGTGACATCAACATAATGATTTTTAGATTGCTGGTGGTGGAGCGGGGCTGAAGACAATGGCTCTGATAAATAATGGAGTGAATGGGGTCAGGGGTGTTGCTTTTACTGACAATCAAATTCAAGCTGAGAACAGAGAAAAAAATGTTTGACAGGACGGAAATTATCAGCTCAAAAAGCAAGGTGGTTTAGAAATTTATTATAAGAATAAAGAATTATTATTTTTCCTGATTTATTTCTTAATGTTTTTTTTTTTTAGCTTGACCAACCAGAAATTTAAAAAATTTAAACATCTCTGGGTTTCCATGGCGAAGGACTTATGATGTAAAAATTCATTGTAAATATTTGTTTCAGAATTCAGTAGTTAACTGAATCAAAAATACATCTATTTGCAGCTAGAGCTTAAATGAAATGATCTTAACCCAACATAGGGCATTTGCCTTCTCCTTTATTTACTAGACTATATGTTGCTGTAAAGTTGCTGCATTTATTTGCATTACAACATGTCTGTAAAGGTTCTTATTTATTCAGGTCACGGTGTCCAGCATAGAGTGAGGAAAATTAGCTTTCCTCTGACATTTCTGATGGTGATAGAGGGAGATTTTACTCAAGTAGTCTGTGAAACCGCTGATGTTTTAGACCATTATTGAGTTGTGACTCAACTGAGGCGACCATTTGTCCACATTTTCACTTGAAGCCAAATGTTGATAGGGGCTGTCAATGCCCTCGGGATAAATGCTATTAAAGGTGGGGGAGAGTTGATCTCTCAGTCCTCCTCCTCAATTAAGTGAAGGTTTCTTGACTTTAGAAAGATGGCATCTTTAACTCCCTGCTCAAAGCCCCAGCGATGCATACATAAATATGTATCCAATACATTAAATGTAATGGGCTGAATAAACATAAGAATAGAGTCTACAGTGTAAATGCAGCAGCTCTGTTTATACCTCAGTAGAACATTGATGGGATGCTGTTCAGTGTGTTAGCATGCTAACGTAACACTAAATACAGAGTACAGCTAAGCATAACAGAGTATGTTTTCTATGGTTTCAAACGAACTATCGGTTTCTTTGGCTGAACTGTCAACTGTTGAGGCATTTAACTCAAAAACAGAAGCAAGGTATACAAAAACATGATATAGCAAGCCTCAATAATAGCTAGGTTCACAGGCATCACTGCTCTGCAGTCTTTGTTCTGAAAAGAGTGCTTTGCTGAACAGAGCTCCTCTGAAATGTTAAAGCTGTTAAAATTGCACTGAAAATCAATCATGGTTGACAACTGAACCAAATGATACACATATGTAATAAATACTTTTTAACACACAAATACAACCATTTAACTGCAGCAAGTTTCACACTTGAAAACATTATATGAGGTCTTAAAACAGAAATTTAATGCTTTCAGCACTGGCCCTGCAGCTACATAATTGATTTTCCTACATTTTGCTGATTTGAACTGATGCAAATTGACATATTATGTAATTGTTATCTAAATATCTGGTATCAATTTCAAGAAAATTGCATCCACCATGGTTTCATGGTGATGTAAAATGGCATAATTGAATCATAGCAGCAAGATGTCAGCCTCTGTTTCACATTAGCTATGTTTTAAGGCAAAAATTAAAATGCACAACCCAAAAGAAATGTTTAACATAAACAGATTTTATAGCAAAAGCAGTCACCGTCTATATTGTCATGAACAAAGGGCACATTATTACAAAAAAAACCCTGAAAACTGGATTTCTTAAGTAGAGTGTTCATTTTTAGTAGGTTCTTGGTAGATGTTTTGTCATGAGGCACAGAAAACAAAACACACTGAGTTTTGTTATATCAACTGATTTTTCTTCAAAACAACTTAGCTACTTCTGGGTTTGACTGCATAGCTGCTTTATGATTGTAGGGAAAGAGCGGCATACTTCCACTTGTTTAATGTGCCTCATTTACCCAGCAACTTAAACCACAGTGGTAATTCAAAAGGCCAAGGGCCAAAACTATTACACTACTTTTTGCTCCTTGACAAAAGAAAAAAACTGTGAGGCATTTTGATTCAATTAAAAATCAACAGCACCCAGAGGACAGGAGATCATGCATGCCATGAAAGTCTCTGAAGAAACTGCTTTGGAGGAAGTGCTGAAGCACAGTGGAGAGGAAGAAGGTACGCTTATGAGTTGTATAGATTTAAATTGTTCAAAACCACATTAACTTTTATCGCAAAGTAATAAATAAGTCTATATTGTTTGATAAAAATGTGGAACTTATGAGTCTATAAGTTTGGTCTCTAGAGGATCTGTACAATATTGGTTTTTAGAGAGTGTAGATTTATGCCAGATTTTTGTTAGCAGAACTAGACCGTACCCTCATCTTTTTTTTGCCAATGGCCAAGCTAAAATGTTACCTACCTAGCAATGTTGATTACCTCATAAATTTAGCTCAGAAAGTTGGTCAGTTCAATAATGCAATGGCTAAAATTTTAAAGAACATTACAAATTGACTTTGAATGTAGTCCCACACCCCCACTGTGAGTTTCACTTTTACAGTAATTCTACTGCTACTTGAATTCTGTCGTTGCCATTTTTCTGATTTGTATGAGACAGTCTTTAATCTTTTTTTAATTAAAAATTTTACATTCGTATTTATTGAATAACTGTCGAATTTGTAAGGACCAGGAACAAAGAGTAAGCGCCATTATTCCGTACCGGTTCACTTTGCAGGGGACACACAACGGAAGTGGTCTTGTACTTCTTTTGTATGTGAAGTGCGTGAATCCTGGCTATTACTTCCAGATTTTTCCTTCGTCCTTGAACTCTATAGATTTCAAGTAAGTACTATGTACTTTTACAGTATTTTGGAATACACTGAAAGTAACATACTGCTACAGCAGGGGTTAAAATGACGGACTTAATAAGCTAACGCCGGCTAGCTAAACTCACGTTAGCATGCAGCCAACAAAAGCGCTGGAAGAAAGTTTTCCGAGCACATCCACTATTAGATTTTAAAAAGTTATGTTCACAGAGAAGGTCGTTTAATTCTGAAACGAGTAAAGCGAAATATTCGTCGTCGTTATAAGATATTGTAGATAGTATGCTGTCTAATGCATTTATTTTTCTATAGTAACGATAATAATACGCTTTATGTAAGGCGGGTTTTTAAAAAATGGCTTTACTAATATAAATTAATATAAGGCCAAAGACAATTACCTCAGAGATGCAGACAGTAAGATCATATAAAGTCCAATAAATACCATTTGGGTCTGTCTGTCTGTCCCTCCGTCCGTCAACACCTTAATAAATAGCAATAACATCTTAAAAAGAATTTACATCAAACAGTATATAAAGGCAAGAATGGATGTGATTGTGCCACTTCAAAACATCCTCTCCCTTTTATTTATCTTTTGGCAACTGTATATTTAGACTTTCTTTGAATGAGCATCGCTGTTCATTTGGCTGAAGATTATAAGGACAGATCTTACATTTACCACCATTTTAAAGAACTGACAAATATGACCTACCTGTAGCCACATTTATCGGATTTAGTAAATGATGCACCATTTGGAGCAATCATTGCAGACTTTGTAAGAAAAAATAATTGTGCCAATAAATTTTTATTACACCACAATTTTAACTGCCATTGTCAAATTCAGTGCTTTCTGGTGTCATATAGGGCATGTGTGTCAACCTTTAGTCTACTTGGAAATCACATGGCTCCTATGGAAACAGTGACACAAGATTACATTAAATATAACATTTATCTTAAGTTGGCAACATCAACACTTATTACAACCTAACCTTTATAAAGCTGGTAACCTTTTGTCATTCCACTTGTTTATACAATAAAATACCTTCAGACAATAGCATATTATATTTCTATCTTACTCCTTTCTTTCCTCCTGCTGTGATTGAAACAGCAACATACATGAAGTATCATGGCAACATGGCACGTTGCCGTAAGAAATCTCACAATATGTCTAATACAGCACGAATGAGAAATATTGCCAGCACATGTTCTTGTCTGCACTGACGTCTCTGGGTACGTCTCTGTGAAGAACATTAGCATTAACTGAGTCATTCATTTATTTTGTATACTGTTTAGTTCAATTCAGGGTTGTGGGGATCTGGAGCCTATCACAGCAATTAGCAGGCGAGCAACAGGATACACCGTGGGCAGCTCGTCAGTTCATCGTAGTGAGCCCTGGTTTTTGTTGCATAAAACTGTTATTTATTGCAATGCTCCAGGAAAAAATAAATGAAAGCGTTTTCACATTTGCAAATCACCAAGTGATGATGGTTATTGTGGTAGATTTTAGAAAAACAAGAGTGGCTTCAAACTTATCACCATTAAATTGAAGTGTGACTTTAATGATTTAATATGATCTCAGTCATTCATCAGTCTGTTTATGCCATTAGTCTGTTTCTGCATCGGTTTTAATTTGAATAACTGTATTTCTTTTTTATGTTTATAGCCTACAAAACTCTTCTCAGCAAAAATGACAGACCGTTACAACATCCACAGTCAGCTGGAACATCTTCAGTCTAAGTACATCGGCACAGGACATGCTGACACCAGCAAATGGGAATGGCTGGTCAACCAGCATCGTGACTCATACTGCTCCTACATGGGGCACTTTGACCTGCTCAACTATTTCTCTGTCGCTGAGAATGAGAGCAAAGCACGTGTACGCTTCAACTTGATGGAGAAAATGCTTCAGCCATGTGGACCACCTGCAGACAAACCTGACGATTCTTAGATTACACTGGTGGAAGGAGCTGTTTTTGTTTAGTTTTTTTTTTCTTTTAACATCAAATTTGTTTTAATAGACATTCAAGCCTATTCTTAAAAAATATCTGACCTTCAAACTGGATCTGCCTCCACATCCCAGTGCGACCCTGCCGACACTGACTGCATCACCAGTTTAGACGACAGAACATGGATATTGCATTGTTTTCATAAGGACCAGTACAAGTACAGCAGTACAAGTGATGCACAATCATCTGCCACATATTTGTGTTATATGACTAAATTGAATGCTTGATGAAAAGTTTCTTTTTGTTCTGAATAAACTTGTTCTTTTTTTCTAATTTGCTTGTTGACGTCATGATTGTGTTGACCTTGTTTTGTGATACTATCACTTTATAGTCAGCAGGCATCTGCCTGGTCATTCCTTTGTGGCTTTTGTTAAATTATTTATCAGCTCATAGTACACAGACAACCTTTAGATGAGTAAAAAAAATGAAAGACTAACAAAAAGTGGAACAGACAGCAGCTTGAGCGTGCCCACAAGAGCTGCACACCTTTTTATAATGATGCGGTTTTGTGGTTATGTCAGTGATCTCATGGAGATATTTGTGTCTTATAACATACAGGCTAATGGCTCATTTTAATGTACTGAATCAAGTAAATTGGCAATAGTTATAAGATATTTTTATAAGATATTAACTCACATATTGACAACTATGCTTCTGTAGAACTGACATATTATTATGCAGATGCAGATTTGTTAGCAGCTGATACGAATCTCCCATTCTGTCAGATCCCAATATTGGATTAAGATCTGGTGACTGTGGAGGCTATCAGAGTATAGTGAACTAATTGTCTTTTTATTTTTTTTAAACCCAGTTTGAGATTATTTGAGATGTTGACATAGTGCATTATCCTGCTGGAGGTAGCCACAGGATGGGTACACTGTGGCCATAAAGAGATGGGCATGCTCTGCAATGATACTCAGGTAGACTGTGGCATTTAAACAATACCCAGGTGGTACTAAGGGGTCCAAAGTGTTCCAAGAAAATATCCCCCACACTATAACATCACTACCAGCCTAAACCATTGATCCATGGCAAGGTGGATCCATGCTATTATGCTGTTTACTTTAAATTATGTCCCTGCCATCTGAATGTCAGCTGAAATTAAGACTCATCAGCTCAACATGGCAACATTTCCCATCTTATTTTCTCTAGTTTTGGTGAGTCACTGTGAATTTTTTTTCAGGCCATTCTCTGTAAACCCCAGAGATGGCTGTGCGTGAAAATCCCAGTAAACCATCAGTTTCTGAAATACCCAGACCAGCCCGCCTGACACCAACAACAATGCTACATTCAGACTAATTTAATTGTATCAAAGGTGAAACTGAGAAAATAAATTATGAGCATTAATTATTTTTAGTTCAAGCTAAAGAACAGAACATTTCTGCAGAATAAAGTTCCTATGATCAATGCTTGCTCAAATTTCACACTGACACTTGTTATGGTTGCAGTTTGGAATCTGCAGGCTCGAACGTCATTGTAAGCTACATATTTAATGTGAAATGCACGGGCAGTGTAGTTCAGCATTTGTGGCTGTGCAGATTCAACAAAATCGTGTCCACCTACACAGTCTCTCATACATGCATTTGTACCCAATTTCCCACCCACACAGTGAGTTCCCTGAGATCATCTGTGCACAACACAGTATCCTCATGCTGTGTCTAATTTTGAGGAGATGCCAGACTTTTGAATCAGATGTTAATAGTTGGAAAAGATGAAATTTTTTTTGGTCTGGTTTCTAACAGCAATTACATTTTATGGTTATTAGCTATGGGAGTGATTTAAAAAGTGCCATGAGATGCAGCTCAGGGTAGACTCTGGTGAATTTAAATCAGTGCCTTTGATCAGCAGCATAGGTTTAAAATGCTCCCAGCCATGATAGGTTTTTATAGTGCAAATTGCTGCTGGCTGGTAAAGAGTAGTTTCTGTGTGAAGCTGCAGCATCCACGGTGAGGTGTAAACACAAAAAAAAAAACAGCAGGAGTTGTGGTCCAACTTGCTGACTGAAGGTGGTTTATTAAAAACATGCTGCCACCTAAATTTTCACACGAGTGCAGACACTTTGTGGGAGAAGATGCTATGCATGATGACTCATTGCCGGATCGAGAGACAAGACAGTGGGTGACAAGGAAGTTCTTGTGTTGGGCATCATGACTGTGTGTGTGTATGTATGTGTGTCGGAGGGTCTCTTGGTGGGGTAAGTCCTTGCCATCTGTCCTCGCTGTGAGAGTCAGGGAGATGGCGGTGCCAAGTCAGGAGTGAAATCAGCATGAGGTCATTGTGTCATCATACAAACTCACACACTCATAGACACACATGTATATAAAACCCTCATGTAACTGAGACACATGAGAAAACTAAGCCTGTAAACAGAAATATGCGCCTCATTTTTAGCTCCATCAAATGAGACTGACATGTTTATTTATAGCACTTACTATTGAATGACTACAATCTCAAAACTATCCTCTGCATGTGATTATAATTTTAAATGATAAAAACTGTCTTAAGTTTTTATTTCCATTCATGTCTTCTCAAACAAGCCACATGGTTTTGTATCTGATGTTTATGTTTGTTGGAGCTGAAACTGACAGTTTTGGTTCTTTTTGTTTTTTGCAGATCTGAAACCATAACAGGTCTTATATCTTATTTTTAACTTAAATATTTATTCAGTTCACCATTTGCGCGTGCTGTCAGTGCTTGTGTGATGAGGTTGTGGCAGAAAGTGATTCACACTTTATATTAAGGAGGTTTTGATAATTAAGCAGTTTTATTATTTCTTTGGGTAAAACAGGACACAAAAGAGATGAACTTGACTATTAAAACCTTTCAGATGGATGCAATCATGAGTTACTGAGGTATAACCAAAACACAATAAAAAAAATAAATAAATAAAATAAATAAATAAAAAAAGAAGAATGAAGAGAAATATGCTGCATTATCCAACAGTGTCACAGTATCTCAGCACTGCAACCTATCAGATGACTCTCAAGAGAAATGGCAAAGTTCACAAGCTGCAGCATCAAACCTTTGCCAAGTAACTTTTTTTTCAAACATTTTACATAGAGAAAGAATAAGTGGCTCTTTATGGAGCAGATGGATGAAACCACTTGGATTACATATGGGCACAGGACCCCCATTTGAGTCAGGCATTGTCACCTAAAAGAATCAACTTCCAGACCTGCTCCTATTTTTTTGTTTCAAGCAGTATAAAGATGTCAGCATCATCTAAAAAAGGCTGCGGTAATCACACTACCAAGCACTTCACAGCTTGGACAGCCAACAGAGGTGTTAAATATGACCAGATTAAGGCCTGATTTGATCCATAAACGAACCTCACTGTGAGGCTACGGATGCTGTGAACAGATCAGGAAACTGGCAGATCTCATCAGTGGAAGATTTATTGCAGATTTTGACACAAAAAACTGTAATTTATTTATTTATTTTTTTACTGAACACACTTTAAAGACCAAAACCATTTAATCCTTCAGCTTATTTTACTTGTTATGCATTAGAAGTAAGAAAAGTGAAGAAATTTTATTGTAATTTTTTTGCTGTCAAAAAAGTTAATTCTGTTCATTATTATGCTGAATAATGTTCATTATATTCATTTAACAAAGACAAAACTCACTTTCCCCTGTTTAAACATCCGGGTTTGAAATTTAATAATAATGCAGGAAGGAATTTAATTTGTTCAACTATTAAATAAATTTAGAGGAATGCAGTTTGTTTTATAACCACACACATAATGGGCTCATTAAAACGGTATCAAACGCTCATATTACAGGTCCAACATTTGAAGTACAAACTGATTTGATTAAGTTCTAGAAATCAAAGTTAATTAGAGTAATATTCTGAATATGAGCCTGAGCCTCCAGCTGATGGATGGACCCCATTATTTCTGGGATAAACTGATTGTCTATATTAAGGCTTGACATATTTCATACTTAAACTTCCCACCAGTCCAGTTTTGGGGAGTTTTGATGTGACTCCATAAAAACCAAGAAAAACTCAAACACAAAAGTTAAACAAGCAGAAATACAGTTTGTGTCAACACACAAATGCAAACTTTTACATGCTGGTAGACAAGTTATGTTAGCAGAGAAATTCAATCATTTTTAATCACCAATTCAATTTTACATAACAGATTATTTTAATGATTTTGTGCAAAATTTTACAGATTAAGATCACAAACATGCTGTTTTCTTGTATCACTTTATTTACTATAGGTTCAAGTATTTGTTAATTTCATTACAAAGTGTTCACGCCCTGCAATGAGAATAAATGTGTTCAAATGTCCCCTGGGCTTGATGTGAACATTTTTTCAGCACCAGTCCTTGATCTCTAGATTAGTTCTGGAATTTTGCAAAGATTTTTTCTTAGTTATTTGCATTTTTTTAAATGTGTTGAATGTGCCAAATTTACAGCTTTTTTTTTTCTTTAGTTTTTTTTTTTTATCTTGTTCAGGAAACTTTCAGATAAATAAAGAAAAAAGGCTGTCAGCTTTGCTTCACAGGAAAGACAAGAACATCTAGTGGTAAAGAAACAAATTTTGCTTCTGTGATCAGTAGAAATAAGTAGAATATCCATAAGTTATCCATGCATTTCTAGAAGAGCCTATGTAGGATTGTTAAAAAAAACTCCTTTGTTAAAAAATCCTTAATGAAAATATTTTGGTGTCAGCAATAATAAAAATTAAAGCCGCAAGCGGCATCCATCGGGACCGAGTGTCCTGGACCCCGCCACCCGATGTTGCCATGACAACAGGTGGTGTAATGCGTTCAGGACCCAACGAGTATGAATACTGTCAAGTTTGGTGCAGTTCCCATGTATTCCTATGGAGATATGAGGAAACCGTGTTTCTTGGCGAGGTAATTTTCCGTCGGTTGCCACGGTAACACGCTTTCTCCTATTAGAAAGATTTGAATAGCGTTTGGTCCCCAACTTCTCATGAACGTTCCCACCAAGTTTGGAGTCGGTCGCACGAATCCCCTCAGACTAGTTCGTTCAAATGGCAGTGAAATCCAAGATGGCGGGCACGCCATTGTCATGGCAACAGGTGTTCGATTGACTTCTTTGCTGGACTTGGGGTGTGACACGTATGAATACTGTGAACTTTGGTGCAGATCCCATCTATTTCTATGGAGATATGAGCAAACCGTGTTTCATGGCGAGAAGGCGTTTTTCCGTCGGTTGCCACGGTAACATGCTTTCTGCTATTAGAAAGATTTGAATAGCGTTTGGTCCCCAACTTGTCAGGAAGCTTCCCACCAAGTTTGGAGTCAATCGCACGAATCCCCTCAGACTAGTTCGCTCAAATACGATGTGTGTAAAGTGCAAAAAATGGCCAAAAAATGGCCGCACACGCCAAGATGGCGGGCACGCCGTTGTCATGGCAACAGGTGTTTGATTGACTTTTTTGCTCAGCTTGGGGTGTTAGACGTGTGTGCCGAGTTTCGTCTTCCTACATCAAAGTAGACTTTTGGGACCCCATTCAATTGGGGATTTTTGGGGTCTCTAGGTGGCGCTGTTGAGCCACTTTTGCATCGAAGTGTATGCGGACCTTATAATATCCGAGTTACGCGGAACTTGACGTGTGTGCCAAGTTTCACAACTTTTCATGGGGGTTTAGGGGGTCAAATTTGGGGTCGAAACGCTTAGAAGAATAAACATTTCAGGAACAATAGGGCCCCGCCATACTTTGTATGGCTCGGACCCTAATAAATGATCAAGAAACATTCATTTGGGATTGGGAAGGCTACAGGATATTACAGGAGTGAGTTTGTGATGTCACACTAGTTCAGCTCAAATGTGTCCCTATGTCTATGAAGAAAAAAGATGAGCGCACAGAGAGGATCACATCAGTCCAAATTAGCTTGCACTTCTTGTGCATTGCTGCACAACTAAAATGTGTAAAACAGAAAATAGAGAAGGGGCTGTGTCTCTGAAGAGTCTCATTCTAACATTTGGTGAAACTGAACTTCTTTTTGCTGCTGTTTAGATGTTATATATTATAACTAGTGATACACTCATTGATTTTAAATGCAAATTATTTATTAAGGAATCCTTACAAACATTACAGCTGGCTGAGAGTGAAGAGAATCGTGCGTAAGCATGTTTTTATTTGCAAAAAGAATATTTTTGCACATTTTTGCCTATGTGTATGCACACAGTTTAAGTTGTGTAACTACAAAGAGTTATGCATATTGTTTCTGGATTGTTTTGCTCTTGTCTCTGAATAAAATTAATCTAATGCACAAGATGGCGGCTGACATTTGAAAGGATTTGATATTTGCATCAGAATGAGAACTAAGCTTCAACATTTGTATTGTCAGTATTTTGATGGTGGTTTTAAAGATAAAGAAGGACAGAATAATGAGAGCTGTAAATACAGCCTCTTAAATTATGCTGCTGCTTTTCATTTTGATCATGACTGTTCTCAACAGGATTTAATTTACATGTTATATTGAATATATTGAAGTTTGTGCTTTGATATTTAAAAATAAATAAATAAATAAAAAATAATAAATAAATAAATAACAATGGTTCATTTTAAATCCTTTTTTTTACTTACCTTTTCTTTATAAAATTTAAAAGTGCAACATGAAAACACTAAAAACAGCAGAAAAATATCAGTTTTAAATTCATTTTGCAGTTCTAATGGTGCAGGTTAGGAATTAACAACTTAATTCAAAAGAAAATTATCTCTCATCATCAAAACCATCATTATCTAAAACTTAACACAAGAACCGCCGATATTCTAACACCCCCGCAGAGGGGGTCATTTTGACTCCCTGCCGACCCAGCAAAAACAATTATAAAGGTGACTTTTACAGATGCTGCTTTTTTCCTTTGCAGCAATTTATTTATTTAATTTTTTTTTTTTATCATTCAGAAGGAGACAAATCTTTAATAAATAATGAATTGATTAGCATGTGGGATGTCTTTTTTACAACATTCACCTATCAGCTAACATAAAAAAATTAATTATATATAATTTCTTCTTGAATTATTTTAGGGTGAACGATTAGAAAAAAAGCACAGTACAATGTCAAAGTAACGAAACTGAGCACTGGATGTCAGCGGGTTTTTATTTATTGCTTTGCACGTTTGAAAAACATGACGCAACAACAAATGTGGGGAAAACATTACTTTAATAAATAAATAATACTTAAGTTAACACTAATTAGCACTGAGTTTTGATTATAAACAAGTTTATACTGTGAACTATAAGGATACAGTGGAGAACAGCCTTTTGCTGACAGACAGCCACCCAACATGATTAAAAAATCTATTTTTGAAAGGTGAGTAGGCCTATTGTACATCAGAGATATTTATATGATTTATGACTAAAATCCCTTACAAATAGTTATGGAAGGGTTGACAAAATGATTCAGTTCATGCTTCCTGCTAATGGTTTTATTGTTTTGGACACCTGCGTTTGATGCCACAGTCTGACTTCTTTCCCTGGCTCATGCTGAGCCTGCTTGGGGATGATGATGATGGGATGTGCTCACTGTGCAGCTGTTTGTAGAGCTCAAGAATGAACAAATGCCAGGTCATTCTAATATCGATACAGAACCCATGCATTCAGTGCAGCCATGTCCAAAATGTTATCAAACGCCACAACAGGCCAGCTTCTAGTTGCAGCTCGAGATGAATGCCGCCTCAGCATCTTGTCTACTTCTAACTTGGTCCTATTGTAGTAAGAGGGGCTGACCATTTCTCAATTAATCAAAGAGAGGAGAACAAAACGGAGAACAGCATAAATAAATAAATAAAGAACTGAAAAGAGCCACAGAAAAAATAGAGTTAAAAAGAGACCAGCCCTCCAGGCAGATGCTGTCAAAAGAGTTAACACAGGTGATTGCTGGTGGCTATGGGAGCTTCCACTTCAGCAGCATATGAACCAGCCAATGGGGGCTGGTGGTGGAGGTGGCTGCAGGTAGATGAGGAGGCAGGAGAAGGAGAGACCCACGGTGATGAACTGCAGTCTACCTGGGTCAGATATAAATCAAGTTTGGGGTATTTTATTTTTATTGTGCTTGCTAACTCTTAAAACAGTCACTAGTTAAAAGTAAGAACTGAAAAGAGCATCTTATTTTAATATTCATTCAACAGCATGCAACTGGTAATGCTTCATATCCTATCAACATTCCTCTTTCAGTTACACTCACACACCCACTGTTACTAACTCTGTGAGAAAAGTAGCTACTGGCTGTCCTAAAAGTCGCTAGAAATAACTAATTGGCATCATCTAATGTGCATAATAGCCTGGTACATAATAATGAAGGCTGCTGTGGAGAGGAATGTCATGGAAAAGGCAAAAATGGACGAAAAGACAAGCTAAAAAAATTTTAAAAAGGCAAAACTAATAAAAATAAAACAAATTCTTTGGTTAACATATTCTTTTATTCTATTTTAATTTTATTAAGTGTAGGTTGTTTTCTAATTAGGAGGCTGCAACATTTCATTGAACATTGAACACTTGTTATCCTCCACACTCTTCATTAATAGACATTAATATCTGACGGTAAGCCAGCGCGAGATCATCCTGCACCAGCTCTGAACGTTTCATTTTCAGCCTGGTCATGAAACAGGTGATCATCTCCTGCTCTGAATGCACTGACTGCTGCTGCCAGAAGCCTCTTCTGGTTGCTTTTGGACAGGGGAGGGGCCTGTGCAGCAGCACCCCCTCCTCATTGAGAAGAATAAACTACTTTCATATATGTCAGTCTACAAAAGTCTCCAATACTATAAAAGTCGCTAGATTTGTCGCTTTAAAAAAACAAACAAACAAAAAAAGGTCACTAAGTTGGCAACACTCACACACCGTGTTGAGGTGTGAGTGCGCCCCCTTGAGGTGAAGCAGAGTACTGTTTGCCTCACCTGCTGACTTTTCTCTGCACGTCATTGTACGATAAACATGAATATTTCTCTCACAAATACATTAAATACATTACACAGACTGTAGAGAGTCATGGTGTACAAATATTTCTGTAAAGTTAATATTGGCAATATGCTGAGGAACAGAAAACAGCACGTGTCATGCAACCCAGTTTGTATTGGATGGCAGTCAGAGCTGAGGCACAGCTTGCCCGTGCCTCCACTGGGGTTTCTGCACAGGATTTGATTGGGAAATACTCAAATTTGGCAATTTTTACTTAATAAACTGTCAAAAACGTGTTAGAGACATATTGAAAATGCATTTTTAACACAGATCAGTGGAAAATATAAATATTTATTATATGTTTTTTTCTTGATCCTAAACGCACTATGCTAGCTAGCATCACAGGGTTTCTACTGCACAATGACCTACATAGATAGTTCAAAGTGTGAAGTTTTTTAACATCGGGCACAAAGCAGCTTTTTGGACCATGTGGTAGAACGATAACACAAGACCAGTGAGTCACAAGAGACTAAACACACATAAACATACCCACTCATTCCCATTCACCTGTTGGACTTCACTGTGTGTTAGTGTGTGTGCTCTGCATTTTTTTTTTATATGCTTCATTTCTAACAGTCAATTACACATGTTTGGCAACCCTGTAATGAGCCTTCAGGAAGGCTTGTGGTCACGGCACAGCATTGTATTGGTCAGATGGTCAGATCAAAGAAGTCTGTGAAACCATGTCAACACCTCACACTGTGACCATGCACAAACTGTGGACGCATGCTGGAGGGCAGTTTAGAACACCACACACAGTTTGTAGGTGTTAAGACATGAGACTCGAGACATGTGTTTAAAAAGAGTCTGGCAATTGAAAACACAAGAAACACAAGAACTGAGATTCTTTCAGCTTGCACATGTAACCTTTTAATAAAACCCACCAAGTCAGACAAGTCACTGAAGATGTGGTTCTTTCTCTCTGTAGCTGCCATTAGAGTCAACAAAACACCTGTAGATCTCCTTGTAGCCTACTGTATTTAGTTCAGCTGTCACTGATATTGTTACTGTGATGGTCTGCGGGCTCACATTACCTCATCCTCTCTGGTATTTTTCTTCTGTGTCCTCACTTGTTCCTCTTGTTTTGTTTCAGCGTTATAGTTGCACTAAATGCCATGGCTTTCTCCAGCTCTTCCTTTAGTCCTTGGTATTTCTCCAGTTTCTTGCGTTCCTTTTTCCTGATATTTCATTCATTGGGGATGGCTACATCAATCACTACGGCTTTCCGTTGCTGCTTATCCATGATCACAATGTCCGGTTGGTTGGCCACCACCATTTTATCGTTCTGTATCTTTAAGTCCCACAGGATCTTAGGCCTCTCATTCTCCACTACCTTGGGAGGTGTTTCCCATTGTGACACAGGGGTCTCCCATCCATATTCTGCACAGATGTTTCTGTACACTATGTCGGCTACTTGGTTATGGTGATCCATGTACTCTTTTCCTGCCAGTATCTTGCACCCTGCTGTGAGGTGCTGGACTGTTTCAGGGGCCTTTTTGCACAGCCTGTGCCTGGAGTCCTGCGTGGTGTAGTAGATAGCCTTGATAGCCCTGGTACTCAAGGCTTGCTCCTGTGCTGCCATGATTCGCACCTTTGTGCTGTCCTTCAATCCAGCCATCTCTAGCCATTGGTGGGACTTGTTCATATCCGCCACTTCAGCTACCTGTCAGTGGTACATCCATTGCAGGGGCTTATCCTCCAATGATAGTTCCTTCATTTCATTCCCCTCCAGGTTGCCTGAGACATTCACTCAGTGCTTCATCCCTTGGGACCATCTTTCTGATGTATTCATGGAGCTTGGATATTTCATCTTGGATAGTGGCCCTGATGCTCACTGCTCCTTAGTGCTTAGTGTATAGCCTCTGGACACTGGATTTGGGGTAGAACCCTCCATGCATGGTGAACAGCTTCTATGTTTGAACATCTGTGGTCTGAACTTCCTCCTTTGGCCAGCTTATTATCCCAGCAGGGTATCAGATCACTGGCAGGGCATCGCTGTTAACTGCCTGGATCTTGTTCTTGCCATTGAATTGACTTCTCAGGACTTGCCTCCACTCCTCCTCTCCAGTCTGAATGACCTTCTCCGGTCCAAATGTTGTCATACATCGCCTTCCTCATACTTCCATGTGTGTTTTGCTTTGCCATGGTTGTTGAATGGAGTGAATTTAGCATCTTTAACCAGAAGGCATGGATTATTTTGGGACCAGGTGCTAACCAGTTCTTCATATCTGAGATTCTTTGCTGGATATCTGCCACTGTTGTGGTAACTGGGTTTTGTTCAGGGAGGGAGCTGACACTCTTAAGGCAGATGTATAACTGGCGGCATCTGTGCCACCACCGTAAGTGCTGCATAGCTCCGCAGAGGCTCAACATGCACCTCTTCAAGACCTGATGTGCACCCCTGCTACGCAGATGGCTACAAAGAAGTACTCCCTTATGATTGGTGAATTTGGGATTACGAGTTTCCAGATTTCTGGATCTTCTTGCTGAATTTGTGTAGTAACCATCATTTTTAAAAACAAAATCCAATGGATCAAGTTAATGAGAGGCTGATCAGATTATTTCTTTGTTTTCTTCCACAAGCTAAAAAAGACACTGAACCATACTGGACTCCATTGTTGTTTTAAAGCAGAAAATAGTACCGGAACAGAAGTGAGTCATCAAAAGAACTCCAACGTGGTGAGTTTACCGGCCGATACCACCTCTGCTGCCACCTTCAGATTTGGAGGAGAAACTACAACATGACACCAAAACGACGCGTACCCCCTACACTCGAGTGTGAGAACAAACTCACCAGCTGACTGCACGCAGATGCGCGAGTATAATGATGCCTCCTTCCCCCATATACTTTTCCAGTGTATATGTATGTATAGAATCACTTTGTCCTACCACAGTAACTATATATTAACAACAGCATACTGTGCTATCTGTAGTTTAAAGATTGTTATGTTTTGTGTTCAGATGAGTTCAGTATAATGATATTGCGATTTAAATCACTTGACTGTAAGCACTCATTGTGAAATAATACTAAATTATGAAAACAAATAAATGGTAAATGGTCTGTATTTATATAGCGCTTTTACTGTACCTGGAATGATACCCAAAGCGCTTTACATTATTCATCACATTAACACACCCATTCACACACTGATGGCAGAAGCTGGCTTGCAAGGCACTGAACCACTTCCCATCAGGAGCAATTTGGGGTTTGGTGCCTTGCTCAGGGACACCTCGACATGAGCTCGACAGGCCGAAGACTGAACCAGCAACCGTCGGGCTACAAGACAACTGCTCTACCCACTGAGCGATGCCTCCCTGTTGTAAATAAATAAATAAATAGTCAAAGGTGGTGCCATTTGACCTTCATCTAGTCAGCCATTTTCTTCTGCTATTAGATGTGTTGGCACAAGCATGCAGGATAACAATATTGCACTTTGGAGAACCCCCCAAAAAAAGAAAATAAAAGGTGCAGGTGTGGAACCCTCTCAATGCAAAAAGTGTAGGTGTTAAAACACCATCATCCTGCAGTGTTCCATCAATGTTGTTTTTATTCTCAAATCCACACAGTCAGCAGGCTCATCTCTAGACACATCCATGTTCCACCTTCATAACATAGACAGATGTATTGGGCTTGTTATCCCATGCATGCATTAATTTCGTAAAAAATATTAACGCAAATAAATACATAAATTAGTTACAGCTGTTAATACCATTTTTTTGACAGCCTTTTTTAAAACACAAAACATCTGAAATAAAAAAAAAAACAAAACCTTGATACAATCAAATACGTGAAAGGAAAAGAACAATGCAACAAAGGAGATGGTCAAAAAGAACAAAGTGGCAAAGCAAGGCCAAAAGTTTTTAAAATTGTAATAAAAAAGGAAACAGTGGAAGAAAATAAGACCCAGACATGGAGAGGATAAACTGCATGCTCCCTGCACTGATATACTGTGTGAGGATTTTTTTAAAAAAAGAATCTGCACGCTAGCTTTTAAATAACTACACCGGCATTTGTAGTTGAGACAGTGGGAAAATAAATAAATAAATCTCCATTTTTTTGTGCATCTATGTACACTTCATGAGTGCAAGGCTGTCTAGTGTTTCTACAAGAACATTTGACCAAATACAAAAAAAAATTTCATTAATGTTAAATACCTGCATTGAGGAAGACTTGTGTCTTGTTCGGATGGTCATTTGTTTTAATTCAGCTTTGGTCTGAAGTGACTGGGTCACACGGTTCAGAATTTGGAAGATGTATATATTTTTTCTCTTTCTTTCTACGGAAAGCCTCATTTGTTGATGGTCCTTAAAAGAGACACTGGTAGCTCCAGTGTGAAAATATGTCGAATATCCAACTTAAAATTGATTTCACCTCGTTCCACAGCAACTGTGTCTTTAGCGGAAGTCCTGCAAGTGCAGAGGGACATGCTATTAACAAGGTGGCCAAGGAGTTGTGGGAAATAAAGACGGTTTGGACAGAAATTTGGATAACATTAAAAATTGTGAGAAAAAAAAACTAACAAAAAAAACAAAAAAAAAAAACAAAACAAATCCACCTGTTGTGTGTTTCATAAGCGTTGCATCACTTCTAGACCTCCAGTCTGCAGCAATTTCGTTATTTTGCGTGAAAGTATTTTGTAACATAAGTTTTGTTTCACAATGACAACATATTTTAGCAGTTGAGGTCTTTATTAATAACATCTCCCTTTCTCTTGTAAGTCCTGATCTTTTATTGTTTTTTTTTTTTGTTTTGTTTTTGTTTGAGAGCATGCAGGAGAATATAGAATGTGCCTCTTTATTAACTTTTTTCATTTTTTAATTGTGCACAAATCTCTCACATTTCACATAATTTCCTTGATTTTATTCTGTATTGCCGTTTCCCGTTTTTCCAGATTTTGTACATACATCAGGGTCAGAGGTGATGTGGGGGTAGGGACATTCTCCCGCCAAGTTCGGTTTTTAGAAATCCCAAAGGTTCACTATAATTGGAGTACGCCTGGTTTTGTACCTACGCCAGCTTTATAAATGAGGCCCCAGGGCTGAGCCTTCAGTGCCCACCCAGTGCTCCAAGCAATCAATGAGGGTGATCAATAGTATTGCAGACAGCAGGAGGACCTAAAAGAACCAGGACAACAGCAAAACCCGAATCATTAGCTAAAACTATGTAATTAAAAACCTTAACAAATCTGTTTTTTGTGCTATGCAGGGCTTAAAAACCAGATTGGTAACTCCTAAGTATGACTTACCTGTCTAAAAATTTATAATTAAACATAATAAAGGTTATGGATAAAATGAGTGTGTATAAGCACAGTTATCGCAACCATTCTTCATTAGAGAAAGATATTCAAGATATGAGAAGATATTAATGCTTACTTTGGACACTTTTTATTTTGCACAATACACATTCTGAAGATAAGTAAAGTGTGTAGCAGGCTTGTATTCTGTCAAATAAAAGGTCACAAGTTCAGAATATCAAAGGAGTCAGCTTAAAAAATGTGAACATCTCTCTGCACACTTTGCCAGGAATGAAAAAGATCCAGTTTTATCTCACTTTGGCAGAGCTACACCTATAGTGAAATAGTAGTCACAGAGGCATGATAATGAAACTTTGATAGACAATCTCTTAGTGGGAGCTGCAAAGCAAAGCACTCGCAGGAGGAAAAGGTGATGAAATCGTATAGACTGATGGGAAAATTACCTGACAGGCTGGTGCCTCTGCCCTCACAGTCTTGCTGAGTGATTGCCAAGCAAGAAAACAGGGAGTCAGCGATGCTTCCTGTGATTTAAACAAGCTGCTAAAGTTGGAGCTCTTTAGCAACCACCAGGCAATGGAAGAAAATGAAAACAAACTGCACCCTGTTGGGTTGTTATAGTGATGGCTGGTCAGCTGACAAACTGTGGATGTTTGCTGGGTGGTTGGTTTACTGGCACTGAGAGGTCACTCAGATCTGTCCCACTTATTTGCTCGATGATACAAGTTTGCCCAGTTAACTGCTTCTTTTCTGTCTGTTTTCTTAGGACAGTCCTTGACTTTTATTACCCAAACACCCCCCAAGATTCTGTCTGCACCCTTTCTGATCTGCCAAGAGCCTGGCCAGCAAAATGAAATGTTCCCCTCGGTAAGATGAGAGTCAGCTGGCCATTCATCAAGTGTGAAATAGCCTGAGGAGACCAGTGCACTTCGACAGTGCTGAGTTGCTGCTGTACTGAAGCTTAGAAGAATAAATTGGATTTGGCACATCTCTGAATCAAAACTCTCACTCCAGCTTGCTCCAGATTTTTGCGGTTTCATAAAGAGCTTATGTTTATTTGCTCTAAAAATCTCATTATTTTCTCCACTGATTACAATCTTTGATCAGATAAAAGTCTGTTAATGTGACATTTCTGTTATCACCTAAATAAAGCCACCTGCAGCAAGGGTACAAATCAAACAAAACTTTCAGCTTTTTCGTCAAATTATTCAGAATAAATTGGTGGTGAACATGTTGAAATAGACAATAGATTTTTACATTACATTAGATTTTTTTTCTATCTGCTTCTCATGTGTTAAGGTGCTTATCATTTACTAGGCTATTGTAAATATATTTACGTGCACTGTTAAACTTTTATTGCATATTTCCAGTTGAGTGTTCAGTTTATGATACTTATTTTTTCCTCAAGAAGCATTTGACCTTTTAAATGTAAGATCAATTCACATACTTGGCAGATAAGTTTTATCTTGGCTGAAAAACTTCTACACAGACAAGGGCAGCTTCATAAAATGTGGTCTGAATGTGAGCTTTGTCTCAGAAGGATGAGACAAGCTTCTTTAGAGTAATCACTCTGACAGGTCTAATCATGCTGCCAACTCCAATAAGATGATGCCTGGCTCCTCAAAAGACCCAAATATGACAAGATATTTATGTGCTTGTTCGCAGACATGCATGTGATGACAAGCGTCATGCACTCCTAATGACTCGCTGATCAGATTTTCACTTACAGACGCCATTTAATGGAATCAACCTGGAGCCATGACTGATTTGTTCATATGCTTTTATGGTGAATTTCCATTTCAGACAAAATCTAAAGCGATATTTAGTCGCATGTTTTTAGTGATGGAAGGAGTAAAGCTTATTTCACTATAACTGAAGCATTCAAAGTCCCGGTTTGAAAAGAAAATGTAGTGTGAACAGGGTTTTGTGCTCTTTAATGTCCTCTTTGACTCCCTGTCAAAAAAAAAACACTATACATTGCTGAGTGGCTCATTGCTTAATGAGAGGCTGGACTGGAAATGAAACCCAATGGCCCTTGAGCTACCCTGATAATTGAGAACAATGCATTATTTATGAATGCTCAAGACAGGTTGGACTAATGGATTGTTGAAGTTTATTTATTTTTATAAATAAATCCTTCAAAATTAAAACGCTTTGAATTTAAAAAGGATGAAGTGGAGAACTGCCAAAGAAAACAACACAGTAACCACAGTACTTCATATTCTACCAAATATACTCTAACAAAACCTAATATAATAATAATATTAATTTATTCTGCAGCTCTTGAACTCTTACTATTACAGCCTGCTTGAGTTATTAGCTCAAATTTTCAAGAGATTTCCCATGAAGCAAAAAGTGTCAAGAAAAAAGAAGAAAAAAGAAAAAAAAATCAACAATGGCTCGTTTATCCACTGCTGAAAGACACAAGTGAGGTTTTAGTTCTCATTACTTGCTCCTCACTAATAAACATTGGAGCCTCACTTATAAAAATGTTATCAGATTTTACAGTCATTGGAAGCACATAGAAAGTACACCCTCCTTCAGTCTTAATGATATATAGATCAGTACATATTAAAATTGATCATCTGGTCCTGATCTAAAATGAAAACTTCAGGTCAAGCGAAACCACAGTGTAGAGTGCTCTTAACAGTAAAGCAATAGCACCATTAGCACTGAGACATAGCCTAGTAGTGTCATGGTGATAGGGAAGAAGCAGAAGGCAGGTTAGTGCAATAATCCAGGATTTAATGGCGCTGACACAGACAAGAATAGAGGAAAGACAACAGTGATCTGGCAAAGAGTAACACAAACCAAGGGGTATATATATTGAGGATAACTAATGAGGAACAGGGGAGTCTAATGGAATAATCAAACCAGGTGTGCTGAATCAAGGAACGAGCACAGAACATACTATGGGTGTGGCTCTACAAAATTAGACAAGAAACCAAAACACAGAAGACTTGAGTACAAAAGAAACAAAAAGAAAAGCAATAACGCCGAGGCACAAACCCCTAAACCATGACAACTAGAGTTTCCTTTGATCCTTACCAGGTTTTAAAGTTTGGGGGGAAAAAAAGTCAGATATTCGACAACAACTATAACACATATAAATTTGAGCAAAAAATAAGTCACAATGTAAAAGAAGGCTTGAAAAAAAGTTCACTCTTCAAGAACCAAGAAATACAAGTTCAGTTGCCTTTATTTAAGCTTTAAGGATTACCATGACCCGGATGACTGAGAATCTACACAAACCACTTGATTAATTAATCATCATAAGGTGCAAGATCCAACATTTTTTTAAATCAACTAATTATTATCTGCAAATAATGTGTCATTGTCGAGTGTTTGTGCTGTAGTGACTGGCAGAGTAATCAATAATGTTCTTCCATATCAGTAGGTGGCAGGAGGTAGCTGATAGCCTTGTATTTTGAGACAAGAGAATTAGTGATGCATAGATGGGGCAGGTGGTAATGACAGTAGCATTGGGGCTACCAAGACTATGTTGACAGTAATGGAACAGCTTTTGAAAAGGAAAAATGTTAATTCTGAACTGGACTCTGGACAAAGTTTGGACCCAGATGAAGGCCCCAGTATAAGTGGAGGTCAAAAGAAAGCAAAGATGGTAACCTCGAGCAAACTTTGTCAAGGCACAACCTTTGAAATGTTGCATATTTGCATCTTTGTGTGAGTACATGAGGAAATAATGCCTTGCTGTTTGATACGGAGGTCTGATAGTTGTTGGACTGCAAGGTGCTAGCTGGTGTGTATGAGCTGCGGGAGGAACTTAAAGTGTTTCTGACAAATGAGCGTTCCGATGACACAAAGCTGCTTGCAAGGGATGTGCAAAGCTGGCACATTTTCATAATCTGAATGAATTCAACACAAATACAAAGCTGAAATGAAAACCTGCTTACAAGTACTTATAAAATAATCAGATTCCATTCGAAGGTGCTCCCCTGGCAACAAAATGTGGAAAGTGCACTCACCAAGAAATGGGAAGATGTTTACATCGCTGCATTGTGTGCGACAGTAGGTGCACATTTGAAAACTCTTGAGGAGAACATGTCTTTTTATTTCTTTTCAGCCTTCACTGAAAGCCTTGACTAGCTTAAGGAACCATTTAGCTCAGCATCAGTTGTTGGAAAGGATCTGACTTTACAGGAGCAGGAGGAATTAACAGAACTTAGACAAAATCGTGGTTTAAAGCTAAGCTTTGCTGATCTACCATTGGACAGTTTTTGGTTGGCTGCTGCTAAGGAGTTCCCCATTCTGGCAAGCAAAGCTATTTTGACTTTGCTCTCATTTTCCATGACATATCTGTGTGAATTGAGCTTCTCAAGCCTGACTGCCATAAAAACTACATACAGAGAGAAGTTGAGGAAGTACTTTATGTGTGTCTTTCTTCAATTCCTGCCAGGATATCAGCTCTCTGTTCATCCAAACCTGCCCAGGTTTGAGTATAATTATGAAAGACCATAAAATACCCTTTTCTTTGTGTTTATTTGATTCCCATTTAAGTGCATTGTGGTTTTTTCAATGAAAAAATGTACCTTAGCTCAAAAAAGCTTGAAGTGGTTCTGATGCCTTCATTAAACATTCATGTCTTCTACATTCAAATCAAGCTAAGCAAAACTGTCTTTAGTTCCTGTTCCTGCACTGACGTGTTGAACACATCAGTTTGATTGGTAAGTGCAAACTAAGGTTTGGATAACCTTGAAGTTAACAGTTTTTCCAATCATGGATGTTAATAGAGGGATGTCTCAAAAGTTGGTTTAGGTCAAACTAAATCTTGTAAGAAAGGACAGACCCTTAGAATTTTATTGGTAGGTTAAGCACTGGTGAATTATATATTTTAAATTAACTTGCAATTTCTCCACATATAATGGATCATAATGATTTAGTCTGAAAAAGTCAGGCATAAAGGAGAGGAGCAAAGTTTTTGACAGAGAAGATCATAGCAATGATAGAAGAGGTTGTAACTGTGATGGTAAAGTTGATTTATTCTGGAGACTAAAGAGCGAGCTGACAAAACAAGATTCATCATGTGAGTGTGACAGTGCTGTAAATTATGTGGGATGAAAAAAAACGAGCTGTGGCTGCTACTGAAGAGAAATAGTCTGACCTTAAACAACCAAAGCACAAAAAAAACAAAAACAAAACAAAACACCTACATAACACCTCATGTCTGGGAATTATTTTCTGTCTTCGAAGTGATAATTCTTCTCATATTGTCCACACAGTTCTTGCAAAGTTTAATGCAGATTTTGTTGCATGTGTCCTAAACTGCATACCTGGCAGCATAAATTCTGGATTGCTTGGAGATAAAAATCATATCCACATCAGAGTAAGGTTTTATAAGCAACAGCATATTTAATCACTCCAAGTCCATTTTGTAAAATGAGATTCAGTGTGTTGTGCAAGTTGACTTACTGCTGTAGCTTACACACTGGTCACTCTGGTCCCAGAGGGCTACCGTCCTGCAGGTTTTAGATTTCCCGCCTGCAACACATCTGACTCAAATCCGTGGCTCATTAACAGGCTGGTGCACAAGTTGACAACAAGTTGTTGCAAAATCGTTTCGTTTGAATCAGGTGAGTTACAGCAAGGAAACATCTAAAACCTGCAGGATGGTAGCTCTTGGGGACTGGAGTTGGTAACCCTTGGTTTGGAGCAAGGGTAGGCAAATTTGGTCCAGAAAAGCCATAGTCCTGCAAGTTTTCGATGTTTCCCTGTTTCATCACACCTGATTAAAACGAATAAGTCACTGCTTGAAAATTTGAATCAAGTGTGTTGGAGCAGGGAAACATTGAAAACCTCCAGGACTGCAGCTGTCTAGGATAGAACTTGCCTACTCTTGGTTTAGAGCAACCAAACGCCACTTGTTACAGCTGTTGCTGCTGTCGCATACATCGTTTGATACATTATAGTTTCAGGTGTTATGGCACATTGGGGCCATATAAAGTAAAATTGTTGTTAAAGGCAGGAATAAAAAGTTCTACATTAAAGTTGAATGTGAAAACAAAACTCATAGAATAATTTGTTTTTATCTCTAAATATATCACAAATCAAAATTCTGTAATTAGGGCCATGAAATGGACCTATTAATAAGAAAATACACTAAATTTAGGATCTTTTTTGTGTAAAATGACCACTTCCATTTCAGAGAACATTTTCCCAGAAATGTATGACTTTATTCTTAAAAAATCTCAGCTGAAAATGAACTCCCTTTCCAGCTCAATAATTAATCATCTGATTTGAACCTCCACAGTTACTTGCTCTAACACTGTAAATAAGTTATTTCCCCCATTATTTTTTGATATTGTTCATTGGTATTCATACTCCTCATCTGTGAAGGTACATGAAAAAGAAGCCCCTTGTGTATTTTTAACTGAGGGAAAATTGCTGATGCATTCATTGAAAAGACAACACAATGCAGATTATTTTTTATTCATGTCTGAAAAAAAAAAAGCCATTCAGTGAGAATTAAACTTGCACTTTATTCCATAGGCAATGCACCGTTTAGACATGTACTGTGTTTCAGTGTTATCCCCCCCCCCAAAAAAAAAAAAAAAAGATTTATACATTAGATTACAAGAAATGCAATTACAAGACTGCAACACATACTGGAATAAGTCATGAGTCATATGAGATCTTGTTTTTCTCTGGTGCACAAGGACACATCTTAAATAATGAATGTGACTCTTAGGGTGCCAAAAACCTTCTTTTTTTAATCAAATATGTATCATTTTCCTTTATCTTAATTTAAATTTCAGTAAATGCAAAGATTTGAATTGCAGATGCAATGCTGTGCTAGGCAACACTGGCTTTTCCTTTCTGTTTTTCCTCTATTCAGTCAAAAGTACTGGCTATTACAATAAACATTCATAGAAATAAATCATCTCATTTTGATATTGCACTTTGTAAAGGCTTGAGGACAATCATCCCTCGCACACACATAAAGAAGCTGACATAAAAGCCAGATTAATGGTAACTCTTCTGGGAAATGTTCATTAATTCAAAACACAAAAAGCACTACAGTGAGCTTTCCTGTCAAATGTCTTATTGTAACAATGTGGAGAGAGAAATGAAAATCCATAAAAAAGCTTACACAGGGAACAATCAATCCTTTAATACTCAAGGCTATGTACAGTGTGTTTAATTCTTTGAACCGTGGATGTAAACAAAGCGAGAGGTCAACCCATCACTTTTTTGCTAAACATGTCACAGCAGGTGACAAGACATAATCTGTTGTGTCTCCAAGGACATGACTGTCTCGTTTACATGTTAATGGACAACAAAGTAACGATTAATGAAGCAATTCAACATTTTTGTGAAACTCACAAAACAACAGTTTAAAGCTGAAAAAAAAATCTGTTTAAAAGAATTTATTTATCTGTCTATTATAACCAACAACTCATAAACTCTAACTTTGGGGTCACCTTGCTCCTAAAACGTCATTCTGTGGGAATGTTAGGACGTCGTATCAGTTATATTATTTATCTGCTCCAGGCTGCATTCAGGAGTCAAGATTATTTTGCTTTTGTCAGTTAACAGTAAATTCTCATAATCAAATACACAGTTCACTTAAGGATTAAATCACCTACTAATGCTAGACCACTACTCTGTTCATGTTTTTATTAGGAAAGAATAGAAAATGAACAAAATTACAGTTACATGGTTAGCTACATTTCAATCTGAAAAAAAAGTATTAATCTGGGTCGACAGATTTAATCCAAGTTCCCAACTAGGAAAACAAAATCATACTTTGATTTATTTTACCAGTTGAAAATTTGACTTTCAAAGTGGCCCCTTTGTTATGAAACAGTCCCTAAAAGCATAGGAGCTGAACACTGGAACCCATCATTACAAAAATTAATATAGGTGAAACTTCACTTGTGTAACAGATGAAGTAACAGTGGAATTTAGGATTTATTGAGCTGATATGCAATAGAAGAATTGCACTGAATGAAGCTGGTTTTTACGTTACTTTAGTTTTCTTTCTGTGTCACTGTGTCTGCCTGTTTATATTTTATTTTTTAATCAGTTTGCTGTGAGCTCTCGGGCTCAGCATGTTTTCTCATAGGGTAATAACACACTTTATGGTTCATAAATATAATTTGTGTTTAAAATTACATCTAGATGCTCTCACAACAATCTGAAAAGAGGTACAACCTCTGACAGAGAGGGGTGGGAGGGTTCGCTTCAGCCCCTACAAGCCAGCCAGCTGCTATAAGCAAGTGTAAAGACAGGCTGGAACAGGAATGCAGTGGTACTGTATCACTGCTGTATTTTGACCTAAACCATGAGATTTCTTTAAGGCCTCAGAAAATTTGGGGGAAAAAAAAAGCTAAGGACACAATATACATCATTTAATCATCCAAGCATCCTGGGAGGGGGTTTAGCAGTAGAGTAACACACAAGTATCATCCTGAAGACCTAAACTGTTCTCCCGTCTGACACTTTTCATATTTCTGTTTTAGACTTCTCTTTTGTTTTTCAAAGTTACTTTTTGTGTTATTCCTATTTCATATTTTTCCCATGACACCAGGTTTTCCTGTCGTGATGTGACATAACTACTCATTATTTTCTTTTAACTGCTAGCATGAAAGGAAAAAACTTGGCTCCTCACCATTTATGTTCACATTATCATCATGTGAATTGCACACAGTGTACATTTGTTTTCTCATACAACGATAACAAAGCAATGTGAACATGTGTGTGACAGAGCATGTGACAGTAAACTCTGTTTCTTATCTCAGGCTCTTTATTTTCTCTCTAACAGCCTGAAGGACAAAAACAACATAATAATCTGTAAATTCTTTTAAAAACTGACAAAAAATGTGGCACCAACATCACTTTTTTTTACACCAAACAAAACAAGTTAAACTCACATTTTTTAAAGCACAATTTAAGCTTTTACACAATAACGATTTTTACATACCTCCTCAGTTCAAAAGGCAGATTCAATAAGATGATTTCTATTAATCTATTTAGGAGCACAATGATTTTCATGATTTCACATTTATAAAAAAGCAACAGAGTACTTACAATACTTTACATGGCAGATTAATACAATCATTTTCATGTTTATAGAGCTTTTGAAAAACAATACTTATTGACAGAAAAAAGGCATCTTGCACGTTTAGCACACAGCACAACATACAAGCATAAGTCATTTTAAAGATTATACACGATGTACAATCCTGCTTGTCTCACTTGATAAGTGAGAAGTGACTCTATTTAAACCCATTCCTGCCGTAATGGCTAAGCTGTGGTTAATCATACATAGATAGAGCAAAGTGTTTGCACTGTATCCCGTAACAGCATGCTTTGTGAGCTGTACAAACAACCTAATGCATTTTCTTTGCTGGCCGGCGCGTCCACAGTTCAGAGAACCCATCATGGTTTCCTTTCTGTACATTCAGACATTTGTTAGGCTTTGTGAATAGAGAGCACACATAGTCTTATACCATATCATCGAAATGGGTTGATGAAAGAGCACAGTTGTACGGCAACATGTTTCATGATCCTGAAGTGGCTGAAGCCAGCAAGGTGCCGAGCAGATGAGTGAGTGTGGTTAAATGAAAAGGCCAGCCCCTGCTGAAGCCACATAAAAGCAGGTTAACAAGCACAGCTGGTGCAAGTGACTTTAAATTCAGCTTTGCATCCAGTAAAGTCTTCATGTGGGCAGAAAGTCACAGACCCGCTTGAGCAGTATCCACCATAAATCCACATTTCCCACAACTTACGCCTTTCTCGCACATGTGCAAATAATTCATAAAGACGTCTAGACGAAAAGTGATAGAGTGGCGCGAAGGCATACGAACAAAGACAATTAAGTGATTTGTTTTTACAACCTAATGAATTAGCGATAAGCTGGGCGATAGGACAGGATGCTCAGCCCAGTGAGGCAGAAAGAATGAAACATCAACATGTAACTGACTTGAATCTGTGTTTTCCTTTGCTGACTGTATGATATTTCTGTCTATACAGTGTATATTTGACCAATGACACCAATGAAAACTAGGTAATAATTTGTGATACAATTTAGTGAAAACATTTTTTAACTGGGAGGCCAAGATATTTTAATGGTCAGTATCAGTGGGGGTCGGCAGGTTACTGGCCTCACTCTACGTTTAATCTGGCAACACATCATTAAAGTGGTCTGTCCCGGTCAGTTTGAGCCATGTTCTGGATTTCATGTCATCATGCAGAGATGTTCACAAGTCCTTTCTTGCAAGTCCAAGTCAAGTTGCAAGTCAGTTTTAGTTGTAATGAGTAAGCTGCTGTCTGGTCTGCTTAGAAGATATTATTCAAGGAATTTAAAATCTGTACTCAGCCTTTCTACCAACATTTTGTAAGAGCACTGACCTTTAGCCTGAACTAACAAATGCTCTGTCCCTCTCCTCTGGAAGATTTCTTTGTTTTACTGAATTTGGAAAACCTGTAGATCAGGGGTCAGCAACTACATTAGTGTTCATATTACAATGACCAAACCATCCAAGTTGGATGAAGGTGGATCCAGCATCCTGGATTTTATACCACAGATGTTCCAGTTTGCTGCTCTTATACTGGTCCCTTTTTATTAAGTATTTAATACCCAAAAGTTACAATGCCGTGTTCACTGGTATTGTCATTTTTTTGATTGACTGCCCGTGCGCTGCGGACACTATGTCAGTGTCACATCTGGGGAAATGTCAGCAGACAGGAGATCGGACGGGGAGAAGATCATGAAAAAAAAACAAGATTGTTTGTAAGTTTTAAACTATAAGTCCGAGTCGGGTCTCAAGTCTTCTGAGTGCGAGTCTAAGTTGAGTCTCAAGACACAGAAAATACGACTTAAGTGGGACTTAAGTCCCAGTCCCAAACTCAAGTCCCCATTTCTGTCGTCGTGTTTAGTTTGTGTGTGCACAATTAAAGCCCTGTGGTGACCTGCGTGACTTCTGAGTTGAGATCGTCGTTGGCAACACCGCCACAACAGCGAGAATCAACCGACGACCCCTCCAAGGCTAGTCATACCTGCAAAGGAAGAAGGGGTCATCTCTGAGTCATGAAGTACCCACTAACGGATCCCCAACTGTCCCCACCTCAGATTTTCTATTTATTTATATGACAGAGAAATCCCAAATACTGAAATAAAGCAGGAATTCAACATAACTGGATGGATTTTTTTAACATTCAAATTAATCACAAATAAAAAACAAATATAAACTATAAAATAATATATGCATTTTTTTTATTTTTTTTATTTTTTGAACAATGCTTTGTGCTTATCTATGCTGTTTTAAATATATGCTGGTTCAGTTTGGCAAAAACTGGCCTGTAAATGAGCTGCAGAATATATATGAATTTTCACACATGAATAAAATCCATGCAGTAAAATAATAAAGAAAGAAAGATAAAAATCTCACACAGCAGATGTGTAAGTAAAAAAATATTAATGTGTTGTGATCCAACTGCTTCAAGAAAGAGAATCACTGCTATTGCCATATTATTTCTTTAAAGAAAGAAGCAGAGGTGCATGCAGACACACAGACTACCTGCTGATTGGACTTGTCGACTGTGTTTGCACTGTTTTGTTCAAGCTGTGGGATCTTGCGGCTGGTGGCACCGGTTCTGGATGAGCTCTTCATCTCTAGCACCGAAGGGCTCGGGGTGCAAAACTCACGGAAACAACGCTTGAAGTTCTCGTCCAGGTAGCCATAAAGAACCGGGTTCAGACTACTGCAGAGGGGAAGAAAAACATTCAGTTTTCATCCAAAGTCATCACAATTTTGTTTTCTATGTTGTAAAATACAGAGTGTAAAATTTGAAAACATTTTAAGCTTTTTAAGAAAATATTTTCCACCAAATTATCAAAAGAAAAGCATGAAATCTAAATGTCATCCTTAAATTGCATGTTTTTTTTTCTCTGAAATGATAAGAATCATTCAAAGCAGCAAACTGAGAATGACATTTAAAAAATTTTATCTTCAATCATATTTTTGGAAATCCTATTTTTAAATATAACAGAGAGCAAGTCTGTTTGTGCTGGGTTAATACCTGTTGGTGTAGCCCAGAGCGATACAGAAATGCCAGGTGATAGTTTGCAGCGTGGAGCTGGGGATGTTGATAAGAGCTGTGATGATGACAAAGACGTGGATAGGGGTCCAGCAGACGATGAAGACGGCAACCACTACCAGAACCATGCGGGTGATTCGACGGAGGTTCCTGTCCTTCTCCTGTAAGTGCAGCGAGAGCGTAGGAGAGGTGAGCGGTTCAGTACTGACAACAAGTAGGATCACACGATGAGAAAAAAACTGATGAAAGTGGGGTAACCACAGAGGGGACGAGGATGTTGGAAAGCACAAAGACCAGAAGAAGCTAAAATGAAAATAAATATATGTTTTATGTTTAATTTTTATTAATTAATTAATTTTTATATTTAACATTTTTAAATATACCATACACACTCAGTCTTTAATTTTTTTTTATATTGACTTTTCTGACACACTGACTTTAGTTTGTAATTCTACTTCTAATGACAAACATTTCTTCCAGTCCTTAATCATCTTTTCGTCCAGTCATCCACGGTCCATGACTGCTTGTAATCTTGTTTTCATCCGTTAAGGTCATTTTTAACATTTTGCTTTGTGTAAATCTCATTTCTTTGAGTTGTTTTCCGCCAGTTTGGTCCCAATTACTGACTTGTGTTCCTGTCTATTAGTTTTTTTTTCCTTTTCTTGTGTACTTTCTACCTTGTGTCAGTCATATTACGTTGAAGTTTCCGTCCTGATGATTTGACGTCTTCCTTTGTTTAACTGTATGTTTCCATTTTACCCTAGTTTTTGTTCTTATTCCAAGTTTTAGACTGCCTGGAAGCAACCAGCATCTTTTACCATATTCTGAGTTGAATTTCCTTTTTGAAGGAGTTTTATAATCCTTTTCATTGTTTTAATGGACATGTCTCTTGTTGGGGACACGTTTCTTGTTATCAGCCCAATGCAACAGCTTTTTACAGTCTACAAGGACTTTCTTTTGCATTCAGACTATTTTGCATTTTGAAACTTGTATAGGCACTTTTTTAGAAATGCAAATTACCCACTGAATCCAATTTCTTAAACTATGCTTTAAAAACAGGATGTTTAGCTGTTCAGTGAAATAGTTTTGTGTTCTACTCATGATTACTGTATTTATGTTTTAAAACAAAGCTGTTTTGAACAGCTTCTCTTGCCAGAAAGCAGTTTCAAGTCTACGAAATCATATTTTTCTTTACAAAAACCCTACCATGCCTATGTCTGCCACTAATATAAAAACTTGTAAGGATGTAGGAGGAGTGCAGCAGATCTGGGTTTAATGTGCATCTGATCCAATATCCAAGTACAAGTCCCTATGCTTTTCTTCTGTGCTTAGGTTTGGTTATTAGAAGCATGTGGTTAAACTACCCAGTTAGGTTTTGGAGTTATAAATATACATGGTTTGGATTTATCATCATATCACCTGCACAACACAGGCTCTTACAAAACAAGCAAACATTTTAGAGCGGTCAACAAATACAAATGCTACATATTTTGGGGAGAGATTAAACTGGAACAGTTTCATGACAACAAGTTCATTTTGAATAAATAATAAATCATTTGTACGTTATTTAATTCAAATCAGGAGTGAGCATTTATTGTATTTTATTGTAATGAATAGTTCCAAAAGCTTGGAAATGTTGAAGTCTCTGGATTTTTTTGGAAATAATGTACAGTCATTCAACAAGTGTGTGCTCAGAGAAAGAGCTCTTTCTATTACAGTGTATAGAACTATTGCTGCTGCGGTATTATTACTTTAAATGGTTCAGATAACTTTATAAAATTTGAATCCATAGGCAGAGAAGCCTTGAAAATACTGAAGTACCTTTTTCATGTTGCATAAATCCAGGCTGGTGAGTGTTAAAGGTTTAATTAACACTGAAACACAGCCCTAGGTTAAAATTTATTCTCCATTACTTTTTCCTTGAAACGATGGCATTTCTAAGCATATTCTGAGCAGTCCTCCATGGTACTTCATTAGTCTTAAAAATGCAATCAATCAGCATTTCAGTTAATAATGTGAGTCACATACTGGGTGTAATCAGGCTTTTAAATTAAAAAAAAAAAAAAAAACATAAAACTTTCATATTTCTATCTGATTGGGATATTATGAATCCCAATCAGATATCCCACAGCCTCAGCTGGGGGGAGGTCTGAACCTGGGGGGTGGTGGCCTTTTCAGTGTGGAGTTTGCATGTTTACCCTGTGTATGCGTGGGCTCTCTTTGGGTATTCCGGCTTACTCCCACCGTCCAAAAGACATACATGTTGGGTTAATTGGTCACTCTAAATTCTCCTTAGGAGTGTGTGCATGAATGGTTGTTTGCCTCTCTCTGTGTTGGCCCTGCGATGGGCTGTCCAGGGTGTACCCTTCTAAAATGCTGGGATAGGCTCCAGCCTACCCTTTACCCATAATGGATAAAGCGGTACAGATAATAAATGAATACATTAACATTTTGTGTATAACTAACTGAACGTCATTAATTTATCCTCCTTTGTAAAAGAAAAAAAATACTCTTTACCTGAGAGCCTGACAACATTCGCACGCTCTTGAGCCGCAGGATCATGAGCCCGTAGCAGATGGTGATGATGAGGACGGGCATGATGAAGGCAAAAATGAATACGCAGATCTTCAGCAGGGTGTCCCAGTACCAGGAGGGGTGAGGGAAAATCAGCTTGCAGTCAATGATAGAATCTGTGCAGGGAGACACATAAGAAGAAATAATTTCTGTTTTACTCTTTATTTGGTAAAAAGTGCTAATAAGTGTAAAATTATGTAGAGATGCAGGAAATATTTCAACTGAAAACAGCATTTTTCATTTACTGATCATGTTTTGTGACATCCTGTAAATTACTTTCTTTGTTCAACCAGTAGGAAAATAAAGAGGAATAAAGAGCACAAAGTACTGTAATCTTCACATTTGTCAAACAGGAACTAGTAAAAGTTTATCTTTACTGCTTGATTATGGACATAAATAATTGTGCAACCGCTTGGTGTTAATTCCATCTTTACATGCGGATATGTTTCATTATAAATCCATAAAACTTGTTTACACATCAGGTAAATAGAGAGCATCATTAGTGGTCAAAAGAACACTGATATGTCGATTGAAACTGTGTTTACTGTTAGGGGTGGTGTGTGTTTGAATGCTATATCTCAAGATAAATTTGACATTAATGACCCTGTTGTGTGTAAATGTGTTGTATGTGTGATATTTATGGTGATTAGATGTGTCTGACTATACAACTGAGTGGTCATTAAATCAGCGTGTTGTCATCAAGCAACAAAGTTGGTTTGTGTAGGTTGGTGTTTTTCTTATGTTCTCACTCATAGATGTGAAGGGGGTTAACTTAATTTTCACTAAAAGCAGCCTAAAGCATCATGCCTCTGCTCTATAATGGTGTCAGTACATTCTTCCAACGGCCACAGGTTAATTAGCAGTTTTTTCACCATTGTCACTGCAGTTCTACAGAAACACTTGTTTAAAGATGAACAATGCTCTCTTGCACTTTTTGATTTTGTTGTTTGTTGATTTTGGGCTGAATGGGTTTTTGATTTCTCTATTTTGTCTTTTACAAAGAAAATTCATTAATATCGAACACGTTTTGCCTTGACTGCAGCTGATCTAATTTATTTTCTAACACAGTTTCTTGTTGTTCCAAAAGCTCATGCTTACGAGTGACAGTGGTGGAGGCCATGAATATGACGGGCAGCCCGATGGCTGAGGAGAGAATCCAGTTGCAGACGTTGACAATCTTTGCATTGCGTGGCGTCCTGAAGTCCAGCGCTTTAACTGGGTGGCACACGGCGATGTAGCGGTCGATGCTCATGGTGGTGAGAGTGAAGATGGAGGTGAACATGTTGTAGTAGTCGATGGACATGACCATCTTGCAAAGCATGTCACCGAACGGCCAGGTGCCCATCAGGTAGTTGACGCTCTGGAACGGAAGAGTGCTGGTGACCAATGCGTCTGCCAGAGCCAGGTTGAAGATGTAGATGTTGGTTGCTGTCTTCATTTTAGTGTACCTGCACAGAAGGCATGGGGTCATACTAGATGACGGGCCGATCAGCACAGACATAGACAAACACCTCTCAATACCTCACCACAACAAGAAGATATCTTTGTAGATATTTTGCACATCTTCTGTTTTATTTAGCATTTTGCATTTGTTTTACGCCCCTTTTTACTCATGGTAACTCTGCAAAACGCAAGAATTATGAAAGATTCCAGAGAACTGCTAATTGCCCAATGAGCTACTACTGAGCATGGTCATCTGCAAACCTGACAAGCTTCACAACTTACACCAGAGTGTCCACAAACCCTAATCCCACAGTAAAACTTAGGTAAACTTTTAAACCTACTAAATTTGTGGTCCTCCTTTACGCATTTAACTGAAGCAGTTTTGGTGTTGGCCATGATTGTTTCACTATGATTCTAAACAAGTCTAACAAAAAGTCTGGTATGATGATTATGCCCTTCATGCATTGTGAATAATTAGAATCTCCTGCTTCAGTTAGTAGCGATCCCAATTAATTGTAGTGACTCAGCTTAAAAAGCTGCTTACATAAATAAAACCCCAGTCCTTGAGGTTTTAAAACACAAAGAAATGGCTTGCCTCATGCTGCTAAGAGAGGAGATTATGTGCAAATATTACCATTACATTTATTTCCCCAAATGCTTAAAAAAATGCAAACCAGGACTAATTCTGTTTGTCTTATATAAACAGCATAACATAATATCTTGAATACAACATATAAGTATATTCATATCCTAGTTTGAGCTTCAATAACAATGGGAAATAACAGCGGTGGATGAGCTTTTTCTTTTTTTTTATGTTTTGGAAAAACTAAAAAAGATTAAATCAAAAGAGCATGTAAAGGTCAGGTCCATTTCCCACTCCTCAGTCTGCAGTAACTTTCTACTCAGAACATTTCAAGGACAGACCCTTCAGCTGCATTTCACCAAATGTCCCTTCAGAGGAGAGTTCAAAGAGAATGAGTATGGTGGAGTGTTTATAGAAAACAGAAGAAACTGTACATCGACCAGCTCAGAGAGAAGAAGCAGGAACGCTGATGGTTGAAATGGCTCAAATGTTTAGATCTGCTGTCAGCGAAGATCTATAACATGTTTATAGCATTTGCTGTTATTGCAATGAAGGCAATGGGATGAGGCTGGATCCCATTACAAAAATCTAAAATGATTTTTCATGTATGTCATAACCTACACACACGACTCGATTAAATATTATAGAAAACAGCCTTCAGATTTCAAGGTGGCGTCCTGTTTAATTGGGAGAAACTGTAGTGAGATTATATAAACATGGCTGGAAACGGTGTTAAAAGTTCAGCCTGAAGCTTGAGGCCACGTTCAAATGACTGAGCATTTAAAACAAGCATTTCATCTAGCTGTATTTGTTTAAAATGTTAAATGTGAGAGCAATTTGAATCGCTAGGGCTCCAAATATGGTCAATATGCCTTTGAGCTATTAAAACACTCAAGAGAGCCATTACACTGATTACAAAACAGCTAATCAGCTCAAATAATAAAGTTTTATTGAAATTGGATGACTTTGCCTGTGACATTCTGCTGCAACTACACACTTTTGCTCTAAAGATGGATCATTTCCGGATGGTTGTGAAACAATTGATCTTATTTTTCTCCTCCTTCTTTTCCTCAACATTATTATTTTTAAAAGCCTTAAAATACATTTTTATAAAGGAGTTTAGATGGATTTTATTGATGAGAATTATATTAGACTCTCATTCCAAGGAATTTATTCATGCAGCTTTTTCCCAGGAAAAGATGATTTGAAATATTATGCATAAAAAGAGTAATTCTTTAAAATATTGAGAAAATGAATGAGAAATAGGTGGAACAATATTTTACAAGTAGTAAAATGTCACATTTTTTCAAGTGGAACTAGTATAAAGTACTCTATTTGCCCATGAAACCATAAAATTGTTTGTTTGTTTGTTTGTTTTTTAATAACCTTCACACACAAAAAAAAGACTAAACATGTTAGAAATCAGTGTTCCAACAAACCTGTAAGGGTTTTGAGTTCAATGGGACAGATGTCAGCGCTAAACCCGGAACAGGAAATTAGAAATGGGATTTATGGCTCTTTGAAGGGAGCTGGATCTTGAGGAGCCGTTCCTTTCAAAGAACCATTCAAAAAACTTGTTCTTACAATATCTTACAAAACTCCACAATATATAAGAATGACAAACAATCATAATATGTACCTATACAAAATCTACTATACAAGATTTAAAAAATTATAGGAAAAATGTAGATAATAAAAAGGATAAACCTGAGCAGTCAGTGCAATTTTCTACTAAATGTTTTGGAAAGAACTCACAGTATTTTTTTCCAACAATACTCTCTGCCCATAGATGCTTCACATGAATGGAGCGTGTTGGACATCAGACTTCTATTATGTCACAAATGTGATGAAGGCTGTGTGGAAAATTTGTATCTAAAAAGAATGGCTCTCAAATGAACGGCTCACAGCTGTGACTCGGTTCCCATCTTTCATTTAGAAGAGCTGCTCAAAAGAATCGATTCGTTCATGAACGTCACATCTCGACAGGAAATTACATCAACAGTCTTCAGTTGCGTCCAGTCATGAGTAAGAACTTACTCATGTAAAAATCAAATCAAATATTGTTGTCTTTAACAAATTTGTTGTTGTATTTTGGACTTATTGCCACTTCTCACTTACTTTCGCTGTCTTCCTCTTTAACAACATTTAGAAACCAGACCTATTATTATTTTAGCACATTCAAAAATGACTTGGAAATATAGTTTTGCTACTTTATTTTGTAATTCCAAAAGATCCTGACACCACAGCAGCCTGTAATGCCTTCATTGTGCTTTGTTTAAAGCAACACCTGCTTAGTTTAGCTCAGCATAAAAGAGCATAAAACAACAGAAATACTGTTAAGCTGTTTCTTTGCTCTATCAACATTTTACTTCCCCAAAGTATTAAGGTACTTTTCATTATAACACATAAAATGTACCAACTGAAGTTAATAAATCAAGCTGAATATTCCAAGTGACAACAATGCATTAAATCTACCAGCCTCCTCTGTATTAAACCCCAGCGATTACTTCACTGGAGAGGTAATTTACTTCTGTTTTGTTCCAGCAATCTCCTAAAAAAAATCCCAAATCCTCTTAACAAGCAGAGATGACAGGTAGTTTGTTAAATTCTGATTAAGTTGAACACTGACAGCTTAGTGCATTCGTTATTGCACACTTTATTTGCACAGGGACCGACCTGACACCTTGCAGTGCAATAAGAGCTGTCTCACTGAGTGGTGTGCTGGAGCTGGATGTAATTTCCAACAGACCCTAATGACTTAAAAACCTGTGTGAACACAGCCACAGATAATATGTCATGTTTCTCCAGTGTGTTGTATATCTGAGGCTTATGCACATCAATGGACTTATCTCATGCCAATGACCAGAATGAGATGTTTAATATTGGTTTCAGCTGTAATTTATTCACCAACCTTGAAGCTAGTCACACTGACAAGAAATTTATTGTTAATAAGTTTTTAATTTAATAATAAAGAGACTTCACTGTGTTTATCATTTACTCTATGACAACAACACACCAGTTGTAAACAACAACAGCTGCTGTTGCTCGGTGGATTTCAATGAATAGGAATGTTTGTTTAAGCTGAATTCAGTGGTGCTTGTTACTAAATAGATTAGATTAATTTTGTTTTATGCTTTATGCATGGAAGCTAAATGGTGTATGAGAGTATTATGACAATCATCAAGCTGACTGTAACACTGCAACACATTTTAGCCTTGGCTAAAATGCTGTAGTGTGTGACATGACTCATGAACCATACTTGTCCCTATCAAATAAATAAATTTTGATTTAGAGTGAAAAGTGATGTTTTTGCCAATAAAGGCACTTGAGATCAAAACACAGCAATGAGACAAAAGCAGAGGCTGACATTGTGATGTAGGTTTCTTCTTATTTCAGATATTTATTGCACTCCAGCCACTTTCCCCTGCTGAAATCTGAAAACAGAGTTCCTGCTTTTGTTTTTCCCCTGGCAGGCATTTCCACCACCTGCAAGGACCTATCTCTAAACCATTCTGTGGAAAATCCAGCTACCCTGGATGCCCACCCACCTGCTAAATGCTGCTCAGAGATTTTCATTTTTCCTGTTTCAAACAGAGAAACCATGTCTCCTCCATATGGGTGTAATGGATTGTTTTTGTTTGAATCTTCACTTCTGGCCTGTTTGCCTTCAGGGAAACCCTGCCAGGAGCCTTTACTGTGGCTCCAGACAACACAGCCCTGAGGATAATAAGTTTAGACAAACCCTGCTGCCAAGAAAATAGTTTTCTCCAGAGTGTCTGAGCTGACACTCCATGTTCGGGTAAGAAGTTTTGAAATCTGAGCATTAAGGGTAGCCCCACTGCTACACTCAGAGGGGTCAGCTGAGTTGGATTAGACTCCTTTTAGAGCTGCACTGCTTTCATTTTCACTCTGCTTTGTTAGTTGATGTGAGACTAAACTGTTTCCTTCTTCACATTGCTCCAAGTTCCTACAATTTTTATTAACAATATGATAGATGGTAATCTTAGGAGTGTATTTAAATTCAAAACAAAACTTTAATTTTGTTCATGTCATATAATTGTCAATGCTGGCTGAGTAATTCTGTATTATTCTATCACTGTTTATTCAAACTGAAATCAAGAAATAAAATCTTGTCAACTTGCAGGCTTGAACTAACATTATGGAGTTATTAATGTTAAAACAGACGATTGGTTGCTAACGTAGTCAGGCTGAAGACTCGAGCGGTTGAACAAAGTCCAGGAGTTGCAGATGAAAAAGGACTAATTTGCATGAGAGTAAATGGTCACATAATAATTATTCTTGTCATGTTATTCTTGTCATAGCAAAAAAAAAAAAAAAAAAACATAGTTTTGATCCATAGGAACAACTTTTAGGGATTTAATAAATGCCAGATGAGGAAATTTAACTAGTTAACTCAATTTTTTTCAGTACTACATTCATGTTAAGTTAAATATTTTATAAATATTTTTATATAATTTGCCTTTATAATGTGTTTGTTATTATCTGCTGAATGGTTTAGCTTCATTGCAACACATTGCACACAAGCAAACACCTAAACAAATCCCACACACTGTGTTTATACTGCAATTGAAATAAATGTAATAAACTGAACACTTTTCGGAGCTGAATAGCTTCTAGTCTGGTAAATGTAGCTACTGTGTTAAAAAGTGGGTATAACTCAGGAAATCAAACTGTGCTGTTTCATTTTGTTTAAAATTAATATTTGAGCCAGCAGCTATTATATTTTAGAGGACATTCACAAAGAGAATCTTCCACAGATGGCTTCTAACTTTAGAAATAAACTCATATTACATGTCAGTAAAAAAGACAACATATATAAACAAATATAGAAATTGTGGTAAATTATTAATTGACAAGAAGTGAAGTGACAGTGAGACCACAGGGTCCAGACAGAAATAGTCTGGTAAATCATCACATAATGCCTCTGTGTAGTGCTCAGCAACAGAAAATGTTCCTTCTGAATCTAAACTGTGATAAGAAAGTATTATCTTGAACCACATAACCACTGAGGAGGCAGACAGATGCTTGCTGATAGAGCGTTAAATCATCCAAAGCCGTTCTCTTTGTGAAATCTTTTAATTCATGGCCCTCCATCAGTCTAAAGGCTATGATTTCCTCCTGGAGGCTTGAGACACCCTCTCATTTCTCCTGTTCTTATCCATCTTAATTTTTTCTATATTAGGAGGGTAAACATTAACAAGATAATGTGTGAAAACAAACTTTTTTATAACCTTACAGCACCTGGTCCCAGATGAAGGAAATAACCTGTCCTCTGACATTCATCATACAAACATTAAAATGCTTTCCCAGATATATGAAAAACCCAGCTGTTACTAAAACAGTTCAATCCATTACTTGAGTGGGTTTTTTTTATAAATATCCAAATCTGAAAAGCAAAGACAGTGTCAACCTGAGATATGTCATGTTTAGGCTGGTAAAGATGGATTATTCTAATATACACAAACTCAACAGACGTAATGCAGCCATTTTTTAAAAAAGAATACAACTATGAAGGACAGGGTTTTCTTTCTACTCTGCCTCAAAAAAACTTTTGATTAATGTCGACTGTATCACACATTATTAAATTATTGGATTATTAAAAAGAAACTTTGCCTAGATTCTAACCTATAGCTTAATTTCTTGCTGAGACTGTAATGTTGGAATCAGTGATATAATTAATTCAATTAGACGTCCCTATTTTGAGCTCTTGCAATGGAAAGATTTTAACTAAGGATGGATTCAGCCTTTGTAATGTTTTTGACATAATTTAGCTGAGAGCAAAATGTTGGACTGACCTGCCAGTGCTGTCATCTCTGCAGCCATACTCCCAGAAAAATAAGAAAAAACCACATAAATGCACAAAAAGCTAGTCTGAGGGGGTGCTTTTTTACATTTCATCAAAATTCTGTCCAAAGCAAATGGACTTAGAATACAATGGGCACACTTTTTAGACCTATGACCTTATTCAGGCAGTGTTTTGTGAAACTATGAAGAGCTCAACAGTGTGAAAATTACTTTTCATTGGATAAAATTACTTAATCGAATACCCCTGAGCTGGAGACTCAAGAAAAACAATGTAATGTCTGGTCCTTTCTGTCTATTTCCTCAGTGATAAAACACTCAGGCAGCAACAGGCCTTAGCAAATGTGGGATGACAGGCAGGCAAGTGAGATAATAAATCCTGCCTTCATGGCTCGTCTCCACTTCAGAAAAGTAGTAGACAGCATGGTGCCATTCACATCTTCCTGTATTTTAATCAGTTTATGTCTGTGTGTTTTCCCATGTGAGAGTTCTGGTTCACATTGGCAATAACTGAGGACAGTATTACAGCTGTAATGACGTCAATGCTTATCTGTGCAAAAAAACCAAAACAAAACAAACAAAAAAAAAAAAGCAAAGAAAGGTCTGAAACTGCACCTTGTTGAAGTTGGAGCACACATGTGGCCCATCTGTGTTAGAGCTCTGTTTGCAATTTTGGTCATTTTTTCTGTGTTTATACAGGATGTTTCCACCCATTCCCATTTATTAGTTGATGCTGTTTGGTGGAATTACCATCTGCTAGTGAATTAAACCTCTGTTCTTGTACAAGACACAGGATGTTAAATTTCTGATGAATCGCTTGGGTTTATTTTTAGATAATGACAAAGTAATGAAAAATAACATTAGTGACAATTCAGTTTTGAGACAGAAATAAGTACTGGAGGTTAATTTTACATTGAGATGATTGTTATTTCAGCATTTACTTTTAAAAGCCTTAATTATTCTTGTCAGATTGCTTGATTATTCAAAACAATGATTATGTAATGCTGGCAAATATTAAGAAATCATGAAATTGGAAGATATTAATGTTCTCCCATACAGATCAGAACAGGATGAGATTTTAAATTAAAATTTTAAAATAGTCTTGTCCTCATATTTCAACAAATGTCCAAATAAATTCCCGCACACTTGTAGTCAACAGCTGGGAACAGAAACTGCTTACTTTTTATGGCATTTTTGACACGGAAACCTAAACATAATTTATCATTAACCACTGAAGCTGGCCTGTGTTTGTAGCCTTGTGCATGATTCATCGGCTGCTGCTGGGTGCAGATAAACCATTAAATCCTGGTTGCAGAAATAGAGGCTGCTAATGCAGACATCTGTATGCCTCTGGCTCTGAACCATAACACTGTCCACACTGTGAGGAACATGATGGATGAGCGTACATAGGGTGTGAGTGTGTGAAAGTAAATCTTCTGCTGTGATGAGCAGTGATAGGATGCTAAGATTTTGTTGTTTTATGATGACTTTATCCATTACTGTATATGGAAATTCAGGTATGAATAAAATTACATACTATCATATATATATATGATATACGACAAAGTTCCATGGTCAAAATAAAACTTTCTCAAGTTTTCACCCTGTAAAAATATACAAAAATAATTAATTTGCACAGCAACGAAACTCTTGTTCCAAATGGATGATTTCTCTGTTTATCTTTAGTCAGACTCACAAATAAATTTTTTATATGGTTATGTAAGAAATGACATGCAGTTACAGATACATGCAGGTCACGTTGAAATATACCAGAGTTATCTTTTAAAAATTTATGAAATGTGTGATTTTTTATCCTATTCATTTTGAGAAATTGTGCTAGAAAGCAGACAAAACCGAGCTTAACTGATGTAGCCCTTTACCAACCAGGCAGCCACCAGAGAGCCATGTGTGTTAATGCAAGTCTTGTTTTTGACTTGACTTGATAAATGTACAAGTTAAAATGTTGTCAATCAATATAAAAAGCTTTTTGTATACTGCAAAGAGAGCAGCTTTCTTGCCTTTTTCCTTGTTTTAATAGATTTGCACCAAATTTATCAACACACAAACATTTTCCCTTTATTTGTACCCTACTTTTCAGTCTTCAATAAACACAGTGCAGCCAGTTTGAGGACTTCATAAATTCTGTGCCTTGGCTTTTTCTTCTTATTTATTTATAATAAATGAGCCATTTATTATAACATGATGAAATGGACAATAATTCATTTATTTGGATATTGCTGCACATTTTAAACACTTCTTAAATAACGTTAAATGTGGGTTTGGAATTAATCCGTTTTTTTCCAGGGCTAACTTTTCTTCAGGTCAGAGTGTCTCAGTGTTCCTTTAATTGTGCCTCTAAAGTTGGATTTATTGCAACCATATAAAGGTAGAAATATATCTTCAAAGGCATATCATTAAAGAAGCAGTAATTTATATTTTAAGTGGCACTTCATATGGTAAAAAATCTTGAATAGAAAACTTAGATTGGATTTTATCACAGAATAATTCATCTGGATCTGCTCAGTTTCCCGATGAAAGGACAAAAATAAAATCACAATTGTGTCAGTATCCAGAAGAACAAATGGCAGCAAGTGGCTTGGGAGCACTTAAATGAGTGTTTTTTTATTGACCGATAAGTCTCTAAAAGCAACACGGTGTAACTTTCTGACCTTAAAACTCTGTCCTTTTGACCTGTTTTAATGGCACACTGAGATTATGCACATTCCTGGAGCCATCATTGCCCTGCAGCGTACTGAAGATGAGAAGCTGCACTTTTTACTTTTTTTCAACCATGACCATCATGTAACAGCTGTTTTCCTTTACAGCATCATGTGCTAGCAACTGGATGCTGCTTTGGACAGCCAGTGTGCTGAAACTCTACAGGACATTTAGTTTAGTTTAATATAGATATCCATTAGTCTTCACCAAAGTAAAGACTGCTCTTCCTGGGTCCAGACATTAAAGGTGAAGTGAGGAAAAAAAAGAGAGAAAGTGACAGAACAAGAGAGAGGCAAGAGTCAACATTGTTCTGACTTTTACTGACTGCAGAGCTCAGAGAAGAGACCGGATGCAAGACAGATGCCGAAAATCTGCAATCTTTCAGTTGTGTGGCTTTAACATCCACCATCACACTAAATGCAGGTTAAAATTTATTTTGGTTGGTATAAATGAAAACTTACTGGCTACTTTGACCAGTGAACCAAATAATTTGGGCTATTAGTCCTGACAGTGCTATTGCATTTCCCATGAACACTATTCCATGAGCATATTGTATTATTTATGCTCGATTGCCTTTACAACATGCAGCTGAATGAGGAGCAAAATTTAAACAAAGTAGCTGGCAAGTAAAACAAAAAAAAATCAAATGTGGTGTAAAGAACGTGGTTGGTTACAAGAAAAGAAAGGAAATAATGTGGACAGCCAAAGACAATGTTAGAAAATTTTAACATTTGAGTGATTAAAAAAAACTACTTAGCTAAAGTTTAAAGTTGATCATTTCAAAAGTGTTAAGAACAAAAGTTCCTTTGCTCCTTGCTGGAAAAAAGAACGTGGAGCGAAAAATGTTGTTTGGCTGTTCATGAAAAGAAGAAGAAAATGCAATAAAAAAACACAATTTAGAGAAACATTTATGAGTAAATGCATTATAATCTGGCTATTTTTTTTTTTTTTTTTCCAGAACAAATTTGGCTATTAAAATTCTGGTTGATAACTTTAGGAATAAACCATGGCTGGTGATAAAAAAGAAAGTAGACCTGGCTGTCACCATTATTTATTATTTCCCTTTTCATATTTTGATATCTTTTTTTTTTTTTTGTTTGTTTTTTTTTGTCACTGGCTTGTGCATATTATTTGTGGTTGCCACATAAAATGAGTATGAAATTAATTCATTTAACTATGAAAGAGAAGAGTAAGAAACCAAAACACATGACTTCCATTTCAAAATCATACAAATAACACATTTTTTTCACAGCAGGAATGAAGCCAGTATCAGACCTACATGTCCTTGAATTAGAGGAGTTATCCTCACAAGCATTTTATTTGCAATGAACTAATCCCTGATAGGAACCACTCACCTAATTTACTTCAGTCCCTCTGGAGATTCATTGAGCTGCATGTCTCATCGTCTGACTTTAAGCAGCTTCTCTACTTGATACTGATCAGTGAGAGGCAGTGAAGCATGGAAAGTCACAACGGACAAGAAACACACAAGCAACAAACAGTTATTGAGACTGAAATACCAGAAAGATTGTTGGAGTTGTTGAGCAAACCGTTCATTTCTGCTGAGCCGAGTTTGGGTCTGGAATGAAGGGATGCCAGAACTACAGGCAAGGCCAGTTTATTTGTATGTACAAGTACACATGCATGTACAAGACGATTCAACATTAAAAGTATTACAGCAGGGTGCAGGAAGCAATAAAAAGTGCATTAAAAAGAAACTTTCAAAAGAAATCAAACTAATTCAATTAAAAGATCTTTGTTACAAATTAAAAAAGAAGAAAAAAACGGTAAAATAAAAGATAAAATGCAAGAAATAAAAGTTCCAGTGTAAGGAATTAACGGTTGTTTTGATAAAAGATGGTATATAGAAAAGTTTTTAACCCTGATTTAAAACTGAGTTTCAGCAGATATGCACGTTTCTGGGAGTTTGTTCTAGATGTGAGGAGCATACTGAGGTAGTGATCAATTATATCTTCAATCTTTCCAGCTGGAAACAGCCTCATAGATGTCATCAATTTATCTTTTGGTTCGCATCAAGTATCCCCTTCCCTTCCTCTTGCAGCTCTTGGTCAAAAATCTCACTAAACTGTCTTCTCCAATCTGTGAAATCTTCTTTCTTCCTACCAATTGCATCTGCAGAAATACAAGCCTGAAAAAATCTTTTTACATTCGATATGGCCAAGAAAGGCTAAAATCAAGTGTTTCACACATCTCCCTTTTCTACTTAATGGCCCAGATGGAAACTTTACCAGTGAAAATTCTGTCTCATACTTCTACATTTTGCATTTTTCAGAAGAGGAGGTTGTAAAAATGGACCTAAAAGATATAAAAGAAAGAGTTATTCAAAAAACTGAAATAAGGATGTAAGTTAACATCATGTATACAGAACTTTTTGCAGATAAAATGACAAAGTGCTGTACCAAAAAATGTCCAGGCGAGTGCCTGGAACAAGCAGCAGGTTTTGGTTATTACATCTGAGTGAGCACATGTTTGTGTAAATGTGAATGAGATCTGTGAGATATGCAGGTGCTTGACTGTGTAGGGCCCTGTATGTGATGATGAGCATCTGTTTGACCTTTAAAGTTGCCTAGCAAAAGGCCTTCTGAGTGGATTACAAGTGGAAAAATATGGTTTATTGAGTGACAAAAACAAATCATTGTAGAAGTCAGTATGGGATTAGATGAAAGCCTGAATGAGCATCTCCACATCTGCAAAGGAAATCACAGCCCTCGGTTTTCTGATGTTATGTAGGTAAAAAAAAAAGTCCTCAAGTGGAAACTCAAGGACTCAATTTATTTAACTGTTCTTGGTCTAATAGAAGAGGTTAATATTCCTTTTAAACTACATTGGGAGTTTAGCTAGAGGTGGAGCTGCCCATATTTTGCTAGTGATGGCAATCCAAATACTACCATTTATTTTTATTTCTCAAAAACCAGTTAAATTAGACTTTTTATTCATTACTGATCAGCTCAAATAGTAATAAACAGAACCAACACATCTGATAAAAGATTGGAAAATTAAGCCAAATAAAATCTTTTTTTTTTTATTTATTATTTTATTAATTATTTATTTATTATTTATTTTTTTCAAATATATATAACAAAACAATATTAACCAGAGTGTTTTTCTGTAAGACATGTCTTGTGCTTGCCAACATTGCTGGAGAACCGAGAATCATTATCTAAAGTATATAAAAAGGAAGACAGATTTAGCAGGGGATCAGATTTCAAAACACCAGCTCACAAATTAACAGATTTTTAGAGATAGTTGCTGCAGAACTATTTGCAAATTTCTCAGATTTGCAACGTAGATGTTGATGTTTTTTATGTTGCATCTTGGCAGCACGGTCCAGTATAGTCCATTTTCTCTCCCTTTGTCTGCACCTAGTCTGTGCTTATATCCATGTAACAACATGCTTACAGTGGTGCAACTTCATTTGAATTCTAAAAACTAAGATCTCTTTTCTGAGTGGCTGGTGGGTGCTTAGCAACACTACAGGGCGGAACAGCCTTGAACTGGGTGGAAAACTCCATTCTGTATGTCTGTTCCTCATCCACATTTTTAGCTTTTATTGTCATGCATTAGCATACTCATATTACTTTGATCACCAGTCAGTGCTGCATATGTTAGTGTGCATGTGCAGTATGCAGCTAATGAGACAGCAGAGGCTTCTGTTTATGTTGTGGACATTCTTACATTATTTAAAATTTTTGGATGAAAAAGGACAGGAGCTCTCACAGTTGTGTCTGGGTGGAAATCAGTGTCTGTAAGCAGCAAAGAGCGCCAGTTGCCATCTTTCAGTAAGATCACCATTGGAATTTGTTGAGCTGCGTACATTAAACCCAATACACGCACTTAAAAGGGATGGCTGAATAGGGGTGGCTGTAGCTCTTCCAACCGGAAGGTAGGTGGATCACTTCCACAGACTCCGTGTTGAAGTGTCCTTGGGCAAGACACTTAACCCCACGTTGCCTCCCGATTGATGTGCATATCGGTGTGTGAATGAGTGAATATGATATGTAGTGTAAAGCGCTTTGAGGGATTAAACTGACTGGAAAAGCACTATATAACTATATATATATATATATATATAGCTGACTAACAAGTATGCCTTCAACACGGTAACTCTGGCTCACTACATTATTCTTTTATGCTGGAAGAAAAACATATAAAAAAAATTGCAAAGGTAGAAGGAGGCGTTTCTGAGGCACAATTGTGAGAATCTGATAATAGGATCTCACCACATGCTGAAAAATGGAATTCAACACAAACATGCAGAGACAGATTAAATTTATCTTTAAAAGCAGTGCGTTGTCATAGAAACTCCCAATGGGTGATAAAAAATTATGATTATAATCAAGCCTAATAATTTTGCTGTGGGTTTTGTGTTAATCAGCAGGATATAAAAGTCAGCAATGAAAGATTGATCATTTTATCCTACTGAGCTGCAGGGCGAACAAAGATGAGCACAAAGCAAGATCTCAGAGAGAGAGGAGATGAGCACTGACAGTATGTGCAAAATGTTTTGGTGAAGCAGAACAAAAGTAAGAGGGTATAGTGATACATTTTTTTTTTTTACTTAATTAAAAAATATTGAAGCAGATTCTTCTATTTTATGGTCCTCTTGTCTAAAAACCTATATTCTCATCCTATCACATCCTCACACAGAATCAAAGCATATTTATAAATGCAACACTAATAAAAAGTCAGACTAAAGTCACATAAAAAACAGAAGATTGTAGTTTTTACAAATAAGACTTAATTTACTTTTCTTACATGACAGTATGTCACTACTAAGCTCACAGAACCAACGTACTTTCCTCTACATGAGGCATGGATTCATTTTGACAACTAACATTTTCTGAGCTGTCACAGAACATCTGCTGTGACTCACACACAAGCAAAAAACTGGCAGATAAACACAGCCGATGAATGATTATACACCCAGAAGTCAGAAGGACAAACAGACACGAGCGTGTTTCGGGGTTGTCACACAGTAGGATGGACAGTGTTGTGACAGATGAACTGCTGCTGGAGCTGAGGGCTGCCGCTCAGTGGAACAAAGAGATGCACATGCACAAGAGCTCACACTCCCCGCAGAGGTGCTGTATGGCTTTCAAACGACAAAATCATGGAAAAGGAAATGCATCTTTGACTCTAAGTATCACTACTTTAATATTTCTGACTGTATAAAACCTTTGATAATTTGTTTGTTGTAATTTTTTTGTCACTGTGATGCAGTGCAGTTCAGCTCAGTTAGGCTCAGATAATCATTCTTCTAATGGATTTCAGACTAAATTATTCAATTTAGCTGTTGTGTTTTTGATTTCACTGCATCAAACACGCCTTCCTGCTGATACATTCACTGGGAAGCATGTGAGAAAGCGATGAAATAAGCAATAAGGTGGCTTTTTCAACCAACATTTATAATTATGCCTTTTCTACTCATTCTTGCATGTAAGTTGTTACCATATTACAGAAAAACTCACCTGTCTGCTTTTCTGCAGACCTATTTCCACCTACCACCCACCTTCTCCATGTATGCGTGGGGGTATCTGAATTTTAACAGCATTTTTTTGGCAATTACTCAAAATACAATATTCCTAATTATTTTGCATAACAGTTTCAAAACATTAAACATACAAAAACAAATGTACACCTGTCATAATTAGGACAGGGGTGTCAAACTCAGATCTTCGAGGGCTGCTATCCGGCAGGTTGTCGTTTCCCTGCTGGACCGTAGTCTGACACCCTTGATGTACGGTAGGAGATCATTTTCTAAAAACTAATAATAAAAAAAGCTAAACATTTTTACAGATCAATGGCACCCCCTAATAACGGCTAATTTGTCATCTGTCTCGCATCCTGCTTCCTCTCTGTCTCCAATGAGTCTGATGTCGACTCTTGTCTAATGTCTTGCTCTGTTCCTTTCTCTCTTTCTTGTTCAGAAGTCATGATTCTTCCTTTTGTACCATGACAGGAAATTGTTAGTTTGAAGCTGAATGCATTTTGCAGAGGTCATTTTGACACCCTTGTACACCCTTAAGGGTACTACCATCTCACTATCCATTATTTCAGTACAAAACATCACTTCACCAGCACCTTATTGATGTCCCAGCCTTCTTGGGTTATGGGGGCCACCCACCAAGCATCCAGAACTCCATCCATCTAGACCATCCAGTGTAGCACAGCATTCATCAGTGAATTAAACTACAAAATTAGTCATGTATTTTTTAACCCACTACAAACGTTTCTCTATGTGAGCGTTGGTTAAGAGTGGCTGAGATGCATCTTAATGCACAACTGCAGTATCTGTTGTGTCCTGGATGGAGAGGTTGTTTGGGATTCAATAGACACCAGCAGCTTCCAATAATTGCTCGCATCTCATCAGTGGCTTTATAACAGCTGCTCTCTAAATACAATGCATTTGCATGATGATTTTTTTTCTTGCTATGCCTTCATCTGAAGTAAACCGTTTCTCTCTGAATCACACACATTTTTTAACACAGTGTTCCCACTTAAGTTTTCATGATATGTCCAATATGATCATTCTATTCACAAAGCAATTCACTCTTTTACACTTTTACTGTGACTTGCCTAATAATGTGGAACAACCTTAAGTAGTTTCCATTCAGTGCAGCTCACCTGAGACACTAATGATCAAACCTGTCTGAGATTGTTATCAGCGATCAAAACAGACAGGAGAAACAAAACAAGCAAAATCTCCTACAGAGAAACTAAAGCCTATATGTTTAATTAACTGAAATCCTACATGTAGAATAATTTGGAAAGCAATGTATGAAAACAGATAGGGGGCATGTTGAGATGCTTCTAACAGGTCTAAAGGCTAAAGGCAATTCAGGAGGCAATACTCATTAAAATAAAGATAAACTACAGTGAGAGTAGAAACAACTGCTGAAGCACTGATGCATCATGTCCACAAAAGCTGACGGTTATATTGTACTAACATTAGAAGTAAGTTTATTTATAAAGATGTTCACTTTCTTTGCAAATCATTCATAGGAATTTATTATTTTAACGAAAAATTTAGGGCAAAACTGCCCATTTTACATTTTAAACCCAAACAACCTGAACATGCTTCAGTTTAGTTTGCATAACATGGAGCTGACTAGATTGCAACAGTAATGTCACAAGTCACTTTTAGTTGTAATAAGTAATCTGTCATGTGACGCTTGCCATATGGTCTGCTTAGACAACTGCATTATAATATTCAAGGAATTAAAAATCCATACTAAGCCTTTTTTCTACCAGCATTTTGTAACAACACAGATCTTTAGCTTGAACTAACAAATGCTATGTCTCTCTCTGGATTATTTCTTTGCTTCACTGAATCATAGAACCTTGAGATGGTTATGGAAATTTATTTAGATTAATAAATATGCTGTTAACATAACTTCTCCAAGCATTTTTACTGTGAACCAAAATCCATCTGGACCCACAGAGAAATTTAAAATACTAAAATTGCAGTTAATAGCATGTTTTCCTGAATATAAAGAGGAGGGTCAATATGTTGCACTTTAGTGCAGGATCACCACCTGTCCTGCAGGTTTAGACATGCAGCAACACGCTTGAAATGACAGCTTGTTGTCAAGTTCTGCACAAGCCTCTTGACCCATTAATACTTAACTAAGGTGTATTGCAGCAGCTAAGACGTGAAATCTGCAGCTCAATCCAGTTGGTGATCCCTGCACTAGGGCATCAGAAAAATCATAATAATTTTTTAAAAGGGCTTGTGTCACGACCCTCGTGCTAAGCCTGACAATATGAGGAAAGGACAGAAAATATTAATTTTAATTCTTTAAAATTGAATAAAGAAAAAGCCTTAATATTTTCATTAATTTAGATTCAATACTTGCAGGTCCAATAAATATTCCTTACATTCCTAAACCAGCATCAGCTGTACATTTCTATTAAACAGACTCAGTAAAACTGTGTTGTGCAGTTTAATGTCATCATGGTAAATTCAGCAGTTCATGGAAACTGTTCAGTAAATGTCTCATTCTTTTCTAAGCTAGAATAGATGCTAACATTAGCTTCATATTACAGTGACTGGCTGTTTTTGAAGATGGGTCCAGCATTCTGGATTTTTATACCACAGACGTTCCAGTTTGCTGCTTTTTGGTCCCTTTTTATAAAGTTGTTAATACCCAAAAGTTTGAATGGTGCTGCAGCAACAGATGTGTTGGCACTGCCATTGTTGTGATTGGTTGCGCATATGGACGGGTCTGTGTTTGTGTGACATTATGTCAGCATTACGTCTATGGAAATAATAGCACACAACTCATGCAGGACATCAGACAGAGAGGAGATCATGAAAAACAAAATATTATTTACAAATCTGAAATCGCAAGTCCAAGTCAAGTCTCAAGTCTATTGAGTGCAAGTCCAAGTCGTGTTTGAAATCACTTGTGTGACTTTGATTCCCAGACTTAAGTCCCCATCTCTGGTAGATGCACACATCTGTCTCAGTATTGTGTTCTGATCCAGGTTTGCCAAAGTCCTTTCACTTTATTGTTCATCACTGCTACCATAATGGTTTTCCATCTGAAGAAATAGGAGCACCATTTGGAGGAAAATCTACATCCTCAGTTTGTTGCTTAGTTACACTGCTTTTAATGGATGGAAGGCCTTTGGCTAAAAATCTGCTTGTGTCCTTCACCCCTGTCAGGAACTACAGCGTTGAAAAAGGCCACAGCTGTGAAAGAAAAGTGGCTGTCACAACAGATGAGGTCATCTCTTGACCATACTGATTTGTTTTGCTTGGTCATTTTTGTACTTTGCAAAAATTAAGGAAGTAAAAACCTTTTCTTGATGATAGTCATGCTTCTTACCAAAAGAAAGAGAATCTTCAGAATAACAAACTTTGAATGCTGTTGGTACTTTCAAATGTCAGCCTTGGTGATGAAGGGCATGTTTAACAGTACCTATCATTGAGTATGAAGAGCAGAATCAGGGTGAGTGAGTGAGTCACTGTAAATGACAGATGGACAAAAGAACCAAGCGCTTCCATCAATCATCATTTATGGAAAAACACCAAATCTGTCGGTTCCTCCCTCCTGTTTTATTAATCATCGCTCCTTCGCTCTCCAACCTCCTCAACTCACACAGTGAAACTGACTGTCACTAGAAAAATTACCTTCTTTTATTTTCCCTGACAGCTCTCCAGCCTCCATAGCCTAGTTTCTTAGCCTGTCTTTGGTTTCTTCGGATTTTTCTAGTATTTTTCTTTTTATTTAACAGAACACCTCCTGCTGAAACAGACTGATGGACCTTTAATTGTCCAGCAGTGTCCGGTGGAGGTTAAAAAGCTCATCACTCATAAACACACACCGGAGGCGCAGTTTGATTAGCTCTCTGTACTCAATACTTATAAACATCTCAAGATTCACACTGCTGTTCTTTGGCAACTTGTAGATTTATTGTCATCAAAAGGTTAATCCCTGAATGCATTTGTCTTGACTCATTTGTGCCAGATGAGTTTGTCTTTTTCCTCAAAGCAAACAAGGTAATTGCAGTATAAAATACATGCGAGAAGCAGTTATCGAGCTAACCACTCATCATTGGTTAATAGCTACAGTACATACTGACCGCATGCTGATTGTGTTGCAGCTGTTACAAAACTGAGGTCAGAGAAGTTCACAGAAGTTGGCTGTGAAGATATAAATCAGGTTTATAAGCTACAAAAAACACAGTGGAATATAATTCTGAATAAAATGTAATTAAATGTTAAGTCAGGGCTGGTGAAAGAACAGGAATCCACTAATGCTTGTGTCAGTTTGACTTCTCCTCTGCAGACTTGAGCAGGACTTAACATCTATCAGCCTCAGAAATGTTCATACAATTACAGGATAAGAGATCTAAAATAAAATAAACAATCCTGAGGAATTTTGAACTAATTTATGCATTATCATTCGCAGCTAATTTGCATTAATCAGAGGTAAGTGAATAATTTTTATCCCATATAAACCATTTCCCATTAACTGCAGTTACATGTAAATAATTTAGGAGTATGTAGGAGTATTAGAGTATTTTAAAAAATTGTAAATACTTTGTTCCACATGTGGTATAGCGGTTTTAAAGTTCATATATTTTAAGTCTATCTTAAGGTGATAAATAACTTTAGTTTGCTTTCTTTTTTTTTCTTTTTTTCTTTGCAACTTCACTGTTAGCTACAGTTTCCAGTAGTTGCATAGTGTGATCTGTGTCTGAATCCATGCAAATGTGCATGTAAGTATTTACATATTACATGTAAAATATGTATTACCAGAACTATTGTGGGTGTTGGCAGACTGTGGGTTTGATACTAGAGACTGGTGTGTGCTGAAGTCATAACACTGGCTTTCACTGGAGGATGCTGTCAGCTTGCTGTCATAGATGTAGAGGGGGCCAGACGGCTAGCACTCAGACTGAGAGGGCAGTCTGAGTTGTATGCACCAAATACACTATCTTAAGCAACATAGTACCACTAAGCGTGGTAGTTCCTTGTAAAGGAGAGAAAACATTGTTACCTAATAAAAATTGTTTGTGTTTATTGTGCACTGACCAACATTCGTCCCAGTGTTATTGTTAAACCACAGTCCACCACAAGTGAATTATTAAAGCATTTATGGAAAATGCAAAGTTTAAAATGATTTTTTTCCAATCAAAAAAAAAATCCCCAAAACATTGTCATTTCTTCTGTAATAACCTTTAAATCACTCAAAAAAATTAAATAACTGGTAGCAACAAACATCTGTCAGCTGTAGTTTAATGAAAAGCACAGTTACCAGCTTTTCTGTATCAAACAAGAAGAGGAGCTATATTATGGCTGTAGAATGATATTACATAACATTTATTATAGATTTTTTTCTTAAATATATAAGGATTGCAGTTCTTTGACAGGAACAACATAAACCTTTTAAAGACGACTGAGACTGTAGGGCAGTGGAACGTGAAACAAAGTGCAAATGCCAATTTTCCTATTCATTATTTATTTATTTATTTTTTCTTTGATATTAAATGGTCGCTGTTTCACTGCCATGTCTGCATATATGGTGGCCTCGTCCTGTAATTCATGACATAGCTTCCCAAGCTCTACTGTTTAAACTTTTTCAAAGGAAAAAAAAGACAAGAAAAGGAATGTCATAAATAAGAGCTGGCCTAAGTGAGACCCAACATTTGAAAACCTTTTGTAGATTTGACTGCAGATTTTATACATGAATGCGCATAAATAACAACAACAGCATGAAGCAGACAGGGAAAGATGCACTAATAGAATAGATTGCAGTATTTTCTTGCACAATCAAGATGGCACAAATCAAACAATCTCTCACAGCCTGTCACATTGGCATTTCTTTAAATGGTCTATTTATTACCAAAGGACAAATCAATATCAAGGTGAAATTGACAAAAACCGTGACAGCTGAATATTGATTTAAGTAGTGCTTGTAACTGTTGCAGAAATATTCTCATGACTCTGCAGTTGTAGAGTGTGTCAGTGATGGATTACCAGCTGAGTGCAGTGAACTGGTGGACTGTCTTGTGGCATAGTGTGGACAATATCCCCTCATCTTGAATGTAAAAAAAAAAATAAAGTGATTTTAAGTTTTAGATCCTGAAGCAGATGAAGCAGAAGTGGCATTTACTTAGACAGAGAACTGGACTGGAAATACAAAACTAAGGCTGTTTACAAGGACCAGAGTGGATTCTACATCTTGAGGGAGTTTAAATCAATAAACATTTGCAGCAAGATGTTGCATGTCTTCAGTAAGTCTGTGATGGAGAGCCATTCTTGTTGGAGTCATAGCAGCATCAGAACTAATGAGTCAGACAAGCTGAACAAACTGTACTGGGGATTACTCTGTGGGCCCTACCAATTGTGGACAGAAGAGTGTTGCACAAGCTGCTAAACATAACTGACAACACAACACACCCTCAAGACAATGAAGGAGTATCTTCAGTCAGAGGGTTCTTCAGCTCCTGTATTTTTATATTTACTCTTTTGGTAAATGATGAAATGGTGGTGGGAACAATCCAACGACTCTGTTTCTCTTTGACGTTAACAGAGCCCCGAATGCTATGAGGGGGGCATCTTTCTGACATGGTCTGGATCCATTTGTCCCCTTCCAGAGAAAGGTTTTCACATATAAATTGTTCTGAGTAAACACCTTTAGCTCATGTCTTTCAGCATGACAGCAATAGCAAACACCAGAAATCATATCATAAAAGCCTTTAAACTGTCAGGATTGTTGCCAAGCATTAACCTGGCTTGTAAGAATGTGCATGGTTATTTAAAATTGAAAAGGGATAGAAAGTAATGGACTAAATAAGAGAAACCCATTAGGGTGGATTTCAAGCATTAGATCCATCAATCAGACTAGAAATCATGCTTAATGTGAAAGAAGTGCTACACTGTCACAGATTCACAGAAATATTATCTTAATATTAGGAACAGAATTGCACAAAATTGTATTCATTTGTTTGTGCTTCATGCGGCACAAAGAGGCATCCATATGAGTCCAGGCCAGCAGACACAGATGTTTGTTATTGGGTGTTAAAAATGCTGCAGATGCTGAATGTGACCAACTAGTTGCAGCTGCACATCTAGCTGGATGGGGTATGGAGGCAGGGGTTTGGAGAAGTGGTGGACTCATTTTACAATCATCAGGCTCCGAGCACCTCCCAGTGTTTCCATGGCAACAAGAAGCAATCTGCACTAGTGCTGTATTCCTTGTGGAACCCAGCACTTTATGTACAACCACAATTGGCTTCTATCAATTGAGCGTGCAGCTCTGCGGTCATGTTTGTCTGCTCACTATAAGTTTGCGGGTGTTTGCAGAGTTTTGCAGAAGGCCAGAAATGGGCAATAAATGGACAGAGAGATTAAAGGGTGAAGGGCCAATATTTTATGGCTTTAAGGTTGTCATTACTCAGACTGGGAATGAAAAAAAACATCCTCTCATCCTCTGCTGTCTCTGTTTAATCTGGTCATGACTGTAAAATAGGGATGAAGAGTTCAGGGCAAGTAAATATCCATTCACACTGCGTCATTACCCAAATGCCACTTCACTCTCAATCTGCCAGGAGAGAGTAAAAGAGCAGGCAGAAACACAGAAAACGACAAAGACTGGTGAATTTAATGGCTCTGGTGGATTATCTTGATACCCTTTGTCTTCTTTGCAATTCTCTTAAAGTCTCTTTAGCTCAAAAAGTTGCAGAAAACCTGTAAAAGTTTTTTTTGTCACACATATACAGACTCAAAAAGAACATTCTTCTGCGAAATAAATGCACTTCAGGGAGCATTCAGACTAGAATTATTTTAGGATGATGTGTGCAGTGTAGTACATGAGCCTTCATCTCCCTGGAAACAGTGAACAAGTGAGGAGAATAATAAAAGGATCCAAATAATTGTGTAGCATAGTGTAGTGGTAGCAAAAGTACAGAACTGTCCTTCAAATTTACACTCACTAAAAGGATGGAATGAAGCTCTTTCAGCCAAGTTGAAATCTTCTGCTCAGTCACTCTTCACTGACTCCATCAGACCAATGAAGTGAGTGATCGTTAGTTGGACAAACTTCCTCACCTATACCCGCTTTCTCTTCACAAGCTCATTGGTCATCATACATCTTCTTACCCTCAGCCCTTTTCTCATGTCGAGCTCTTCTTCAAGAGCACAGGTATGCATTTTCTTCATCATCTCAAGCGCATCCTTTTCTACCTAAAAAAGCCTCATCTGGAGTGACACAGCATCAGCCAGGGAACATTTAACCAGCAGAAGTTTTTCATATTTTTCATGTTTTTCAATTTTTCATATGCAATTAAAGATCATGATGAAGACCACTTGTGTTACCATTTGTTTTTTTTTTTTTTTTACATAAACACTGGATTATTTGCTCTAATGATAACACAAAGTGTATTCTGATTCTGATTAGTCAAATTTTATAAAAAATGTGCCAAAGGAATTAAATCTGAATGTCAGAAGAAAGAGCAAGTGTCCCTTTATAATTTCCATTCACACACAACTCCTCTTGTGTTTTTGCTCTTAAAGAGGATAAATAGCTTCTTCAGCACTGAAATCTCAAAGGCTTGAAAAATATGTGCATAGTAGAGATGGGGACATGCTGCAACATATAGTCTTTCTCTTTTTAGAAACCATGCAGTTTCAAATATCCTCATCACGTGTAAAATCAGAAACGGTTACAACATATCAGATGTGCCTGTTGCTTGTTTTAACACCATTTCCAATTATTTATAGACTCTCCTCTAATTCGTATAAACAGAAAACACTGAAGCCACAGACAGTGGAATCTGACTGGCTCCACGGTGCATAATGTTGTTGTTCAGCGCTCACATGGGAGTAATGTGGCGTAACTTGTCACATCAACGTGATTTCTCCCTCTTTAGTTATGAAATCGTAGATCAAAGTGATACAGGGACAGATATAAATCTTTTTTTGGAAGAAGAGTGCATGTTATTTGTGCATCAGCTTTTTCTTTTTACAATAAAAGCACGTTTTGTGCATTGGATTAATTTGATGTGAACTTAGAGACATTTTATGCACAAACAGCAGCTACATTCACAGAAGTGCAGTTGTTGGGTTTCACTGTGTCATACAGTTTCACACATCATTACACTTTTGTGATCCTGAACACAGTAACTGGCTACACGAGTTTATTTAAAACGTTTTAAAAGGCCTAAAAAAGAGAATCAGATGCTGAGAGCACACATCTGTTCAGGTTTCCTCCTTGACTCGAAAGTGTCATTTTCTCAAGAGCATTTTATTTAATTTTATTTATTTATTTATTTTTTTGTGTTATTGTTATTAGTAATTTATACTAAATGACCTGCCACCAGCTATTTCATCATATGTTAGTGCATGACCCTTCACCTTAATTCTGCTGTGACATGCGAAGCTGACGAGCCATGGGAATGCTGTAGATCCTGATGTAGAGATGTGACGTTCATGAATGAATCGATTCTTTTGAAAGGCTCTTTAAAAAAATAAAACATGGTAACAGAGTTTTAGTTGTGAGCCGTTCATTTGCAAGCCATTCTTTTTTTATTTACACATTATCCACGCTGCCTTCACGTGATGCGTGTGCACCATTATGGGAGTCTGATGTCCAATACGCTCCATTCACGGGAATGCATCCATGGACAGAAAGTATTGTTCAGAAACAAATTCTGAGTTATATCCAAAATGTTTACTAAAATTTGTTAATGCTACTCAGGTTTATTCTATTTTTATTTATATTTTTTCCTTTATTTCTCTATTTTTACTGTAGTTTTTTTACCTTTTATAGTTGATGTTATATAGGTACAAGTTAATTGTACCTTGCTCATTTTTATTGTGCCACAAAGTTTTTTAGTGAGGGGAAAATCCAAAATAGAGATCTCACAGTTAAAACATGAGCCACCTTATGGGATGATTACAACAAGGAAAAAAAAAGCCAAATTAAATTACGACCAATATTTCAGAATAACTTCCAGACAGACAGACAGACAGACAGACAGACAGACAGACAGATAGACAGATAGATAGATAGATAGATAGATAGATAGATAGATAGATAGATAGATAGATAGATAGATAGATAGATAGATAGATACATAGATAGATGAATGGCAGTATATTCACCTATTTAAGTTGGTTTGTGACCCTCTATTAATGATGTGAAGAAGAAGAAGCACAAAGCAAGCTGGCATGCAACAGCACAGCAGACTAGATCAGAGATGTGTTGATAGTCTGTTTCAAAATAGTCAAATAAGTTAGTGAAATCAAAGAATCTGTAAGTGGGTGAAATAAATTAGGTCTATGTTGTTTCGTGTATTTTGCAAGACAAAGGTTTGTTAACGTAAGAGCCTGCCAGATGAGGGCAAAAACTATGATATGCATGTTTTTATTACTTTTCTGACTTGGGTGCCCCAGCTATTAATTACTAGATGTGATACGTCATGTAGCCAGCACATGCTCGTCAGTGCATGAATGAGATGGCATCGTTGGTACCTGTGCCACATGTGTGTGTTTATTAGTGATGGGAATAAGGGTGTTAAAATAAAAGCTGTTACTAACAATGCTACTTTTTCAGTAACAGGTTATCAATCAATCAATCAATCAAAACTTTATTTATAAAGCGCCTTTCGTACAAGATTGTGGCTCAAAGCGCCTTACATTTAAAAACATTCCCGTCCAATCACCCTCACCCCCCAACCCCCATACAGGCACACACACTCCTTCAGCCTAGGATAATTCAAAGTACATGATGCCAGGTGCAGATGGACACCTGGTTATCTAACTAATTACTCTTTCCATCGTTGCAACACGTTTATCATTATTGATGATAGTGATGGTGTTACTATAATTCAGCACACTGAAGCTGTCGTCATCTGACCAGAGGTTTTACAGAGAAAAATAACTACATAGCCTAAGTGATGATGATTGACTAATGAAGAGTAACATTTTATGGTATATGACATAATGTAGTGTGTGCATCCGGACACACACACACACACACACACACACAACCAAGAGACGCGTGCAGTAATGGCGAGTCCAGAGAAAACAAAGGAAGAGTTTTTACTAGAATCATAAAGACCACTTTGCTCTCACAGAAAGGAAAGACAAGAATGTTATGAGAAATGTTCATAATGACCAGAAACAAAGAGTATCTTCATGGTGGCTGTAAGTAGTTACAGTCATGTGAAGCTCTTCTGAGGAGGAGCTTCTCATGTGAAGCTCTTCTGAGGAGGAGACGGTGCCCCAACATCCAAAGAGCCTGAGATTAGTGTTGATGACTATTCTGTTAGTGATTTATGCCATTAAGTTTTCATTTAATTTATTCATCAGATCTAATATTCAGTTTTATTGTGAATGAATGAACATGAGGATGAATTTGAAGTTCTGTGAAAAGCAACATATTTTTTATTTATTTTTTTTTTAATGTCATGGAATAATGTCTTTTCTCAGGAATTAGTTATTTTGATGATGATATAACTCTGTTACTAACTCAAGTTACTTTTTGGGAAAAGTAACTAGTAACTATAAATTACTTTTTTCAAAAGTAATGTGCCCAACACTGGTGTTTTTTATTTTATTTTTTATTATTAATTAATTTTCTATTATTAGTCATAATATTTCATTCTTTTAGAGCAAATATGCCACACAAAGAGAGGTACATTCCGCAAAATACATAAATAAAAAATAAATAAACAAAAAAAAGGCCGTGTGAGGCTGATAGTTAAAAGATATTTACGTATCAGCAACACACACACACACACGTGGTCAGCCACATTAAGCCACTTCCAAGAAGAGCTAGGCTTTGCATCTTGCTATGGAGACATGTAACACTATGGTAATATCTCTCCCCTGTTCTTTTTAATGTCTGCATTTTCATGTTAGAACAGTGGTGTTCACCTCTGCAGTCTGAACTGAGAGTATAGCAAACCAGAGTATGCATCCTGCTTAGTGTCTTAGTAGGGGCTTCATTAAAGTGCACTAAAAACAGTTCAGTATTGGGCTCCTCCGAAAAGAGTTTTTTATTCACATATTTCAGACCATCTCCGTTCTTTCCACCTCTTCAGTTTGCATCTGGTTTGTATTTTTTATGTTCGTATCAAAATAAAATCTGTCGCTAATGCAGTTTAATAGGACTGTGTAGTTCATTACAACTGTAACAGCTGTGTCATTACCAGATTCCTGTCTCACAGGCAGTATTTCAAAATCAGGTTTGATGTGCCTTTTTTTTTTCTTTTTTACTTTGAACACCTGTCCCAAAGATCTCTGCACGAGGCAGCATCTGTTCATGACAGAGTTTTTTGTTTGTTTTTGTTCTTGTCTTACCTGACAATGATGTACATGACCAGCACGTTCCCCACCAGCCCCACCATGCACACGATGGAGTAAAGAGCGGTGATGACAATGGCAATGATGACCGGGTTGGCGTCGTCGTCCAGGGTGCCGGTCAGCCCGCTGTCGTCGACGCACCGCATCTCCCCAGAGCTGCTGTTGTCAGAGAAGTTCCGACAGAAGCTGCTGTTGTAAAACAAAGGGAGCTGGCTCCGCTGAGCTGGGTCCGAGCTGTTGCCGGCGCTCTCCATGGTCCTCGCTCGGTGCCGCTGCGCGTGTTGCCAACCCCGCTTCTGGTGCTTGTCTTCCGACTCGATGCCCGGTGATGCCCCGCTGAGTGACTGTGTGTCGTTTGCCCGGCGAAGCGGAGCGGTTTAGGCGCGCGACGTCCCCCTAGTGATGCTGAATCTCGCCGTGTTGAAGAATGTGTTGTGTTTGTGTGTTGTAGTGGGTTACTGACAGCTTCTGTTAGTTTGCAGACGGTCCTCGTGAAGCGCAATCAGCCCGCGTGGGACAGTACCGACAGCGTGAAAACGAATTAAGGTAATCTGCCCCCCTTCCTCACCCAAGCCCTGCCTCTCGTTTTTCCTTCCCCTCCCTCACTTCCCATTTTTGAACATATTTGTTTACTCCTTTCAGTGTTTACTCCTTTCTTCTTTTATTCTTTTTTCACGCTCTTCTTTGCTTTTAATTTTCACCCAATCTTTTATTTACACTTCCTTCTCCCCTCATCTTTCCTTTTGTACCCCCCTCATTTACTCTCCTTTTTTTCGCTTTCATTCCCCTCTTTTGGGCTTATTTGTACTATTTTTCATTTCTCTTCCTTGTTGTCTGTTTTTCATGATTATTTTCATTCACCCCACATCCGCTTTTTTTCCTCTGTGCAATCTATCTTTCCTTGTGCTTTCTTCATTGCTCTAGCCTTCTCTTACATCTTTCCTTAGTTCTTAGGGCTGTGGTGCTTACATCTGCCCTGGGTGATCACATCTCAAATGGATGGCACTACAAACCAGTGTGAACAAGCTCAGATTTGATCCCTCAGGTCACATTCAGTGTTAGTCCTGGATACTTTTGTTTACTTCTGTCTTCATTCTTAAGGTAGCCTGAAAGGACCATTGACTCTACCAATGCATAAACAGAACTGTTCATGTGCCCAGGCGCTGTGAAATGGCAGCCTTGTGCAATAAAGAGAGAAGCTGAAGAAGGAAAACAGCAATGCAGCCAGGGTCCAGAGCTAACAGGAGAACTCCTACTACAACCAGTGTACAAAGCAACACTGTTTATGAAAACAATTTATGAAAATCTGATTTAAACATCTTTTTTCTTATGTAGCTTTTACATTTGTAACTGACATATGTTTAAGCACATATAAAACAGCATATATGAACACATATTCGGATTAATTATATAACCTTCAGCTTTTCTGAGAAATGTCAGTGTGCTGTGATACGACTGTACCCATAACCAACAATCCTGCAACATCACCAACCCACATAAAACCACTCTGAGTGACATCTGAGCACAGTAATGGAGGAGGCCTGGGATTATCTGTTAAGTCATCCATGAATCGTCCTGATGAGCCTTATCTGTTTTGTATTCTGTCTTCTGCACTGTTTTCTAATGAGTGGAGCCAAGCGAGGGAATGTTACACACCATAATCCAATAGGGATTGATTTTAATCAAGATAATGTCCCTGCTTGTCTCATTACAGTTCCAAACTGGCATGAAATGGGCAAAGAGCATTTACTAAACGTGCTGGAGAGAAACTTTTCAGCATGAACTTTACCAGTTCCTGAAGTCATTGGTGTAAATTTGTTTTTAATAGTTGCTTTGATTGAGAAAAAATATCATTATGGTTAAAAAATTACCATGTAACTGTGTGCAAACCTTTATCAGTTCAGTCAAACCTGTAAGATCTGCACTTTCAAATTCAACCTAGCCTCATGCAAATGATGTTTACGTCTAACAAAAGGTTTTTCCTGACTCCATTGTTATTAATTGTGTAATTGCTGGTCACCTTCACAAACCTCCAACATGTATGGACAGGGGTACAGCCTCTATAGGCCATGTTTTGCTTCAGTTTTGGCTCCAGATCCCAAAGCTAAACCTTTTAGTATTAACAATCATGTCAGATATGTTAATTAACACTTTCTCATTCTGTGATATGTTTTGTGGTGCTTGAACAATGTTATTTGCCATACACGCTTTATTTTAAGCTGGTGCTTGTAATTCACAGGTTTTAAGAAAAAAACAAACAAAAAAAAAAAAAAAAAAAAAAACCAGAGAGGTATTTCACCAAGAGGTACTACAGGTCACAGTAACCTAACAAGTGTGCAGATGGTGGTTAAATTTCAAAGAACCCCGCCACTCACCTGTTTAAGTCAGTGTAAGTGTGTCTGCTGTGAAAGGAAACTAAATCCCCAATATATCTTGAAAAATGGCAGATATACATTTGTTATGTCAATCTTCATGCAATAAAGAAAAGAAGACTAAAGAGGCTTACATGTTGTTCACACAGCTGAGGGCTCATTTTAACTAACTGGTGGTTCAGAAAATATCTTTTCCTGAGTAAAAACAGCTGATATTGCTTTCTGTCATATATGATTGATGCATTTTAGGAAAGTAACCCTTAAAAACACAGCATGCATTAATATTATTATTATATATTATATATATTATATTATTATTATTATTATTATTATTATACTTGGAAGTTGAAAACTTGGATTTGGACAAAAGCCAGGATTTACAGAGTTTATGTGACAGGAAATTATAAAATTAGTTTTAAATGGAGGTGTCTGTCAGCTCCTAATGATTGTTGTGCTGTGCGACTGAGGTTGCTGTAAATGTGTAAATGTGTAAACTTGAACTGGTACTAACTGACTTCAGCCTTCCTGTCTGTGGTGCAGTGTTTTGCTGTCCTGGGTGAGTTCAACACATGACTTGCAGTGAGATTGTGCCTAAAACAGTGTTTAGTATTAACTGTTTGTGGCTGAAGTGAATAACACTGATTTTATATTTACTCATGATAACTGGAAGTGTGAGCTCACTTTGCTGTTTCTGCTGCTGTTAATGATCAGGTCACTTTCTCTCAAACTTTTCTTCCCCATAAATTAAAGACGCACTACGTAATTTTCCAACCTTAAAACTTTACGTTCCAACTCGTTTAATGGCACAGTGACATCTATTATGTGCATTTCTGGAGCCGTTGCTGTGGAGTGGAAAAAAACAACAACAAAAAAAAAAACATTACACTAAATTTCAATCTGTACATCTTACCTCACCTTACACACAGGTAATTTCACTTTAAAGAAAATATCCTCTGCTGTGATTACTCTACAATCCACGTGGAAATCAGGCAAATGCAGAGCCAAGACTGGAGGCTGCAGAGCACAGTCCTTTGTGACCTAATTAGAGAGCTGCCAAAAGAATAATTATATCTTTGTTGACAACATATATCCAGCCAAAAACCCAAAGAGACATCTCGTCAGTCTTTGGAAATATTACTTTATCATAGGCAAACAGTAAAATTCAGCTGTGAACGCTACAGCTGTTGCTATAATAATTTCTAAGATCTTTGTTATACAGATTACTTTCAGTTTCGTTGGGAATAATACATGAGAAGTTTACAACCATTTATAAAACATTTTAAACTGTTATCTCAGAAAAATATTGCTATCCTGTGGCTGATGTAATTTACTGAACACAGAAACAGACTCTTGCATCATCAGTTTGCCAGACATACGCTCCAAAGAGCCTCCAGTGTTTTGTCAGATATCCTTTCAGGATACTCAGACTCATTTCTGTTTACACAGGACAAATAGATATTCCTTACAGCACCAGTTTTTCATGTTGAATTTGATTAAACAGGTTTCATCTGGAGAGGTTTATGTAACCGTTTTGAGCCATGCCATGCTCTGTTTGTAGGATTTATTTTAAATAAGAGTTTAACACTGAAGCATGTTTGTTTTAAGGGGCTCCAAAGCATCGTGATGGGTTCATATCCTTTTTCTTTTATCTGAAATTGACTGATTGCATCTACAGATATAGAGAAATAAACATTTCATGAAAAATAAATTCAGCTCTCCTTTTCTGCCAGACAGAACTGGCTTGATATCTGAAGGACAAGATTTCTCATCTGTGTCCAAACTAGGTGGAAAATAGTTCACTTACTCAGCAGGTAAAAATAAACGGAGCTGAATCATGGCTGAAAAACAGAGACAAAGAGCTCTGATTGAGCAAGTTATTTAACTTAAACAAATTATGTGGACATAAAGTCATCCTATTTTCCAACCAAACAGCTTTAATCATTTTTAATCTTATATAGAGTTAATCAGGGCAATGTTTTACAACTTAAGAGATGCAGGTGCAAGAGAGGAAGCATATGAATGTTATCATGTTTTCATATAATAAAGCAAGTGCCACATGAGGATTAATTTTTCCCTTGTGCAGCCTCTTGTTTTTTCTTTTATTAATAGCTTTCTAACAAAGTAACTGAAACACATAAGTCAGTTGGTGTATCTAAATCCAAAAGCCCAACTTAGTTTATATTCCTTGTAGGCATGCATGGAGGAGTAAAAGACAAATGCTGGTTTCAGTTACCAGCTCAACTCTTGTCATAGAAACGTTGTGGTCTCTGCCAACTAAAAACTTGAAAATATATTTTAAATATAATCATAAAACCATAACTATATGCCACTCATGCAACTGATGTTTCAGCTCTAGTGGAAAAATAATTAAAATGAATTATCTGCAGCTTTACTCGCAAACACTGGTGGAAAACACCACTACAGATTAAATTGGATCACATGACACGGCTAAAGGTTCCTAAAATATACAGAACTAATGCTTTAGTCACAGTGATGTCTTTGTGTGCTCAAATTGTTGTTTGTATAACTCAAAGTATAGAGGGAAGGTGTAGAAAATGCACATGTAATGTCATTGTGGCTTTGTCTGCTATTTTGTCTTGCTATCAGTCGTTACCTTGTGTTTGGTGTAAATTTCTACACCTGTCCTGAATTTAAAAATTACTGATCATTAAATGTTCCTCCAGCCAGTTAACAAATGGACAGATTAAGACCTGAGTTTACAAGCTGTCGGCTGCACCATCATACTGATCATTTATGGTAATTAAACATTTATGTTTTCTGATACTTTAATTCTGAAATCAAATATATTATCTGTTCATCTGTGTGGATTTGTTTCTGTTAAATTAATAAATTCTGGGCATTTTAATGAAACAGAAAAATATGAACGCAAGCAAACATATGAGGAAGTATATTGATTTTTTAAAAGAACAATAAAATATACAAAAAAAAAACTTTACTGGATTGGATGGCAGATCTACACTGAAATGACTGAAAAGAGAGAACAGTCCTGAAGGTTTTAGAGAACGTCTGACTGAACAACACTGGGATGTCAATCAGAAAACAACCAACTATCACAATCTGGTCAAGGAGGTTGATGTTCTCATCTGAACATGGGAGTGCCATCCAGATCAGTATCACTGCATTTAAAATCATATATTTACTGCGTCTGAAGCCAGTAACCTTTTCACAGAGATTCTCAGGTGTACCATCACACCTGTTCTCTCATCACCCCATTCATCCAGCATTCATCCCGCATTCATCCCGCATTCATCCAGCATTCATCCCGCATTCATCCAGCATTCATCTAGCATTCATCCCGCATTCATCCAGCATTCATCCCGCATTCATCCAGCATTCATCCCGGAATCATCCAGCATTCATCCAGCATTCATCCAGCATTCATCCCGCATTCATCCAGCATTCATCCAGCATTCATCCAGCATTCATCCCGGAATCATCCAGCATTCATCCAGCATTCATCCCGCATTCATCCAGCATTCATCCAGCATTCATCCCGCATTCATCCAGCATTCATCCAGCATTCATCCAGCATTCATCCCGCATTCATCCAGCATTCATCCAGCATTCATCCTGGAATCATCCAGCATTCATCCAGCATTCATCCAGCATTCATCCCGGAATCATCCAGCATTCATCCAGCATTCATCCAGCATTCATCCCGCATTCATCCAGCATTCATCCAGCATTCATCCCGCATTCATCCAGCATTCATCCAGCATTCATCCAGCATTCATCCCGCATTCATCCAGCATTCATCCAGCATTCATCCTGGAATCATCCAGCATTCATCCAGCATTCATCCCGGAATCATCCAGCATTCATCCAGCATTCATCCAGCATTCATCCAGCATTCATCTAGTCCACTGTTCTCTGTAATGTGTTAAGCACTGCACTGCCTCCAAGATGGAAACGTCGGATGAAAATTTGCTGCTTCATTTTCTTTTTGTGCTCTGATCACGAAGCTGCTGCTGCAGCAGAGAACACAACTCGTAGAAAATGATAAGATGAAATACTCGTCAGAAACTCTGAATAAGACGGACATTAAAAGGATGAGAACTACTGCTAAACCAATGTCAACAGAGTGGTTCCCCTAAAATAGTGAATCAATCCTACATTTCTGTACACGGTGACATTGATGCATTTTCTGTTCTATGAGCAGCTTTATCAAGTGATCCAGGCCATAGCAAATTAACTACAGTTTGTTTCTTTTTTATGTTGTTTTAGCATCACATCTTTCACCAGATGCCTCCTGGAGGAGTATTCATATTCATCCACTGTCATCGTTTCCTGTGATCTCAGTTCCTCTGCAATGCTTCTAACAAGTCAAACACAGGTACTTATTTGTTCCCCAGAGGAAGCCGCCTACTTCAGCGTGTGTACAGTCTTTGTCTTTCTGTGTTGTAAATATTGTCAAACAAAGTGAGGTTAGCCGGAGGAGCAGACGAGGCTTGAACATTACTCTTCCTCTTCTTGTCATCATTGTTGTGTTTCCAGGAAAAAGAAGCAATGCAGTCTGCTTTGCTTAATTCATCTTCCTTCCTTTTGGGTTTGTTCAGAACACTGTAGCTCAGTTAAATTGCACTTTATTCACTTTAATTTAGTTCCATTTATTTGCAGTCAGTTAAATACAGTTCACCCTGTTTGAAGAGGGTTGAGCTCTTTCTGCTGCAGTTAATGAGTTCCTCTTTAGCTTCCATTTAAAGGGTTTACACTGAGGAGAATTTCTAGCTTCAAAGAAAGGGCCAGGTTGAAGCCATGAAAGGACAGTAATAGCAATGGTACTGGGCACCATGGAAAAAAAAAATGTTAGGTTTTGTTCAGTTTATTTTAAAGCAAAAATATTTTGTGTTTGCATCTTCTGCTGACCCAAACACAAGAAAATTACAGCAATGCAATTAAATTTACACATCTATTTTTCTAAGCACAACTCATTTTATTTAGGGTTACTTTGGGAACAACCACCATTGGGCTCCAGTAAACTTAGAACTGGTATGATTTATTATAATTATAATTCAAACTGAATTATGAGTTAGTTTGTTTTACTGACAAAGAGATGGTTTAAATGTGTTTCATTATTTTCCTCTATTACAAGGGTACAATTTTGTTCAAATAATAGATTCCGCACTTGAATTATTTTAACTTTTTTGCTTTGTGGCGTTGTTTTAATGATTGAACCCTTTGGTTTATTTGTGCTTTTGCCTCTGCAGAGAAACCTGCAATCAAATAGAGGATTAGTCATTTCTGCCAGTAAAATGTCGTCATTCAGACTAACGGGTTTGTAATTTTTTTCCACTGTGTCTCAGTGTGGTACATACCTGTTCCACACATATTCATGTGATCCAACGATGCATTTGTTTCCTGATTTAGTAGCATTTGAAAACTGTTGACAAGATAAACCTAGAAAATCTTTGTACGATATTAAACTTGACTACTTGCACTTGTGCCAAGAGAAGACTGAATGACATTTTGATTAATAATTCATCTTACCATCTTTTATGACCTGCACTGTTTCATTAAGATGAAGGTGTTGAGAAAAATTAAAATAAATTAACTACACATAATTATACTAAATGTCTTGTGCTCAGAACAGAAGGTGCCAATGAAAGAGTCAACAGTTTGACCCGTAGATCTCCCACTCCATATAGACCTAGTGTAGTGGAGGACTACTGAGCTCAGTCATATGTATTCCTGCTTCAACACACCTGAATCAAACATGAATGAAATTAATCAAACAGCCTGTCAAGTTCTACACAATTTATACAAGCTGATCCATTAAAATAATGAAATAAAAAACATCTAAGGAAGGTAGCAGCAGTAATCCGACTTCAGCAATATTGCATGTTTGTTTCCATTTCTGCTGATTCAAGCAAAGAAATTTTTGTTTATGCTCAGTTAGACTCATAAAGTGATTCATCATTTATTCCTGAGGAGTTGGCAGATGTCCTCATTGCAGACACAGAGTAAGTGAAGGTGAAGCTGTCAACAATGGCTTCAAAGGTTATAATTACATCTTGTAAAAGAGCCCAAGGCCGGCATATAAGAGGCATATTTTCTTCCAAGGAGATTACAGCACCAGCCACTTACACTCATGAGTTCATTTCTACTAATAAGGCAAACGTTCTAGCTCCAAAGACAGTTCAGGCTTGGCCACATTTAGAGCATATAACAGAGAAAAGCACTGTGAAATTGGCTTGCTTATTGGATATAACTGCCCACAAGCTTTAATGCCAAGAGAAGTTGTATGTGGTCAAGAGAATCATTGCATCATTGTCAAGCAAGCAACTTCTGAACTTAGGCCATTCGTCAAGCTGAAGATAGAAAGTCACTACAGGACTCGCATCAGAGAAACGATCACTCCAGATAATGCAATCAAGAGCTAGAATCTGACTTGGGTGAAAAGGCTGGAGAGGAAACAACCCGTTTTTCAGGAAGATCTTAATTTCTTGACGATACTGAGAGATGGAATCAAACACAATAAAGGTGGGCATTACAAAATCTCCACCATAAAAAAAAAAAATCAACAGACCAAATCTACATGGTAAAAATCATATGTAACTCACCAGCTAAGATGCTTAAAACGGAAATTAGAGAGAGAACAAAAATATTATTCAGACAATGTGACCTTAATGGAAGACATTATAGTTCATGGTGATGCAGAAAAGGTTCCAGAGAAAGAACAAAACAAGCAGTCAGTAAGGTATATTCCTCACCGTGGGGTGTACCATCCTCAGAAATCTTTGCTCTGCAAGGTTTTAAAACATGTCATTGAATGATCACTTTCTTACTGGACCGGAGCTCACAAACACTTCAGTAGGAGTTATTTGGGAATTTTTGGGAAGGTCCAGTACTCTCCGTGTGTGATGTAGAGAACATGTTCCATCAGTTCTATGTTAGGCCCGAAGACCAAGATTACTTGAGGTTTCTCAGGTATTTAGAATAAAAGTCTATCTGTTCGGAGCTGAATCTTTACCTGAATTTGCCATATTTCGGTCTTAAACATCTAGCTGCTGAGAGAAAAGACCAATTAAGCCAGGAACTGATATAGTTTTTCTGCATTACCCTGTGACAGGAGGTCTCTAATTTTAGCTATATAATGTAGGTGTAAAAAGGTGGTCTTAGAAACCTGTTTTATACACAAGCCAAAAGACCAATCCTTCCAAAGATTAATTCCAAGTTTCCTCACTATAATAATACTGGAAGTAATTACATAACTAGACAATTTTGTCCTGAGTTTTTCAGGTACAAAGACAACAACCTCAGTCTTGCCTGAATTTAGAAGGAGAAAATCCAGATTCATCCAGGTCTTTATGTCTTTAATACATTTTCATAATCTGCCAAGCTGATTGGTTTCATCAGCTTTCATAGATAGCTGAGAATCATCCACAAAGCAATGAAAATGTAAGCCATGCTGTTTAATCATATCCCCTAAAGGAAGCATGTGCAATGTTAAAAGTATCAGTCTAAACACAGAACCCTGAGGAACTCCATGACTTACTCTGGTGTGTGAGGAAGACTCATCATTTACATTAACAAACTGAAATGTATCATATAATATGACTTAAACCAGCCTAATGCAGATCCTTTAATCACAATAGCTTGTTTAAGCCTCCGTACCAGAATGTTGTAATCAGTGGTATCAAATGCAGCACTGAGATCTAATAAGATACAGATAGTACTCTGTTATCTGACCCCATGAGGCTTGTGGTGTAAATCCCTTTTAGTGAGGAAAGATAAAAAAAAAAAAAATTATCCAAGTGAGTGTGGGATCAGCCAGCTTCACTAAAACAAAATCTGAATTGTTACAGAATTGTAAATCAAAGCAATTACAATTCCCACAATTCAGGAATCCTTTTGTCAAGATATTTGAAGGCCTTCAATGCAGGACATTATTTATTAACTTGGTAAATGGCTGCCTTCATGTTTCTTTTGGAGTCTTTGTGATTATTCAAAGTACTTTGGACAAGCCATGTTCATACAATCACAGCTTTTTATTCTACAAAGTACACAACTATTTTCCAACAATCTTTCCCACACACACACCAATGAACCTATAGTTTCACAAACACCATATACACTTGAGAAACTGGGGGAATCCAAATTACTGACTATGGTAAAATAAAAGGGCCAAGTCTAAGGCTATGTTCACACTGCAGGCAAATGCAGCTGCAGTGTAGATCCAACTTTTTTGCCCCTTTGTGACCCATGTCTGAAATTTATATGACAGTCCTACAGCACAAATTAGATTTTTTTTCTATTACAACACAATGCTGCATTTCATCTATATTTTACATTACTGAAGACAGCAGTCACACTCTATTTTACACTCTGACAGTGTAAAATATTACTTTTCTGTCACAGCCCTTGGCATCTTTCAAATAATCTCAGGGTGTATATGTAGACTTTTGTGAGATCCAGACATGATTGTGTTACTTTTTGGTGACGTGCTGTTTGTGAACAAGCTAGCTTTGAGAGCCAGTTCTCGTCGGGAGAGTCCACTCTTCAGCTTTATGTTGATGGGCACACCAGGCACAGAGCGACAGAAAGGGACAGGGAGATTTAAATGCAACTACAATGTGGAAAAACTGAAGTAATTAACTAAAATAACAAAAATAAATAATAAAAAAAAAAACATTTGGTTTTTTTTCAATGACACTGGAGACGACAATGTTGAGTGCAGTATTGGTAAAAATTATTCATCATAGTGACTGTTTTTATTTATTTATTTTGTATAAAAAAATACACAAAAATTAGGCTTTTATATAAACATTGAATAAAATATTACTTACCAACACACAAATCATTCATAATTGCTAAATTTGGCTAAAATAAAAGTCCCTAATTGATACCAAATAAAGAGCCACTGGATAACTGTAAGAGTCAGTTTTTCTAACCAAGCCAAGAAAGCTAAATCTCTGAAAACAGCAAGAACTCTCATTTCTTTTGCTTTTACAAAACACCTTGTTTGTTTTCAGTCCCTTTGAGACTTTTTTTCACATGAACACTAAATACAGCAAAGACTGCAGACCTGTTTATATATTGAAAATCCAAATAATCTCAACAGTATCTGTACAGAACAACTGCTCAGGAAAACAAATAGTGAAAATTGATTGATGGATAAAAAGAGACAGAAATCAATGAACAACAGCGTAAGAGACATGCAAAAAGCAAATGAGCTTTTTTCACCTTTTCTTCATGCTGTTTCAAACTTTCAGTCCATCTTTCAGTCAATAACCCATCCATCCATCTTCATGTGAGCAGAATTATCATGTGTTTTCTCTTTCACCTGTTTCTCCTTCCTCTGAATTCATGCTATCACTGTGGGACTTTGATGCTTTCAGTATTCTCTCCATTACTCTAGCCCTCTGTCTCTCATCCTCTGACACCCAGATTCCTGGAAAAAAGTTAAGGCAGAGAAATATTTCTCAGTAACTTTTGTCTTAAAAAGAACGCAGACAAGCTGTAAGTGAAGGACACTCATTGCTTGCTCTTGGAGGACATTCAGTGATTCTGATTCAGCTTAGAGCCCTATGATAAGCCTTCTGCTTCTTCCAGTGACTCTATGACAGCAAATTTATTAGTTGAAGGAAATCTTGTCCAGCACTTAATGAATTGAGTCATTTAAAAGCATATTATCATTGAATGAAATTTGGGAGAGATGGAGGTGTTTAAATTTTTTATTAAGTCTTTGATCACAGTTTATGTTGTTGGTGTGTGCCACATTTTTGGTTTATGTTCTTGTTTATTGTCATGTTCTGGGTTTTTGTATTCATTCTCATGTGTTGCGTTTTGGTTTCTGCTCATTTGTTCACCAGGTCTGATCAGCTCATTCACTTCACCTGTTCCTCATTAGTCCCTCAGTGTATTCGCACCCCTTGGTTTTCAGTTTCCTCAATCAGAGCCTTGTGGTTTATTCCCTGTAGGGTGTGGTTGTTTTTCCTGTTGTTATTCATGAGTTTCACATTAAATCATTTGTTCCTCCATTTTATCTGCCTCCTGCCTCTGAGTTCTGCATTTGGGTCCTCACCTCCGCCACACCTTGACAATATCTTTTAGTACTCTGAGTCTATGCACGGTTATTTACAGTTATAAATAAAAACTAAAGGTTTCTGTTTGTATGTAAGTGTGTCTAGACATATATAGGTTTATGTGTGTGTGTGTGTATGTATGTATGTATGTATGTATTTATATTTATATATATATATATATATAACCCTTATTGGTTCTCATCTGGCCTTTGTTTCTGGCCTCTGGTGTCCTTGTTCAATTTAAAACACTCCTAACTTGACAGTTCTTTTATCCCAACTTAATTTTCTTTGACTCCCCCAGACACCTTCATGCAATCTTTTCTCCACATGCTCATCAGTTTTTACACTTTAATGTCACTTATAGAGTTTAATTAATAACCTTTAAGATTGTTTGTGTTGTCCTCATGAAACTCAGTGCCTGCAGAGCAGGAAGGAAACTGTTAATCAGCACCAGCTCATTATGAACTAATCATTTCATTTATTCTGTTTAACATTGTCGTCTGGCATCAGAGGACAAAGGCCGCACATTCAGAGAGATTTGGTGATTTAGCAGCCCAGTTACATGCAGCTACAGAGGTTCCTAGATGAAAGCGCTTTGTAAAATAGTTTTGAAAAGAAAATGTAATATTTGCGAATCTTTAGACTGAATGGTTATGAATTTTTTTTTTCTTTTTTTTTAAACCTTCAGCTTAAGCTCTTTTCAGTTAAGTCAAAAAGCTGGCCTTCCCAGCCCCAAAAGTGTAACCCAGTAAACATGTTTTCATTGTTGCAGTATTTACTCAGCTCATAATTTGCAGTGTGATTTTGGTTTTAAGTACCATCATGCTCTAAATATGTAATAAATGCATTTATTCCAGTAAATAGTAATACAGGTAATAAAGATAAAGAAATAAAGTTCAGAGTTCGTATGTACTGTTATATTGTTGCCATACATGTTTCTTTATTTGCAATTAATTAGTCACCGATTATATCCTTTGGTTTTTTTTTGTCTGGATTCCGTAGCAGACGTTTGCTGTTTATCTTTTTTATCAATGACTTGAGGGTCCTTTGAGCTTTAAAAAAAAAAAAAAGTTTTCTCTTGCCCTGTAAAGTTTTAGGATGGTCTGTCTGCAAAGAGCTGGTGCTGAGATCAGGGTGGAGGAGGTTATTTACTTTAGTCCAAGGTTATGTACGCACAAACACAGTTTATCTTATTTTCTGTGCCTGAAAGCTGTTTGCATGTGGAGGAATGGCATAAACGCATTGCAAAATTTGCATTTAAACAAACAGCCATTTAAATGTAGACTGTTGCTATCTGTACCTTGTTTTTAAAATTTTCCACATGTGTAAAATGCAGTCTGAGGATTTTCAGATGTAGACAGTTGGCAGTATGACCTAAAGTTTCCATTTTAGGAATTCACAGTCGGTCATAGAAAAAAAATAATCAATTTTAAAATAGCACAACATAACTGTCCAACCTTAAACATAAACTAGCTTGGAGTTATCTGTGTGTGGATGTGTTTTTTTTCTTTTAATAACTTCACTTTTTATGCATGGCTTTGAGCCAACTGTATTCTTTCTTCATTGGTTTAACTTTCATAACTTTTTTTTATCTGTTTAATTATTTTGCTCTGATTTTTCAGCTATATTTCTTAGTGATGATTTATACCTTAACAGCATTCAAAAATCTCACTGTAAATTTGACTGTAAAATGTGACAATCGACAACAAAGAGAGCAGATATTAAACGAAGTGTACGCACTCTTTTAGAGCACTTTGATATACAGTGTGCTGAATTAATCTAAAATAGACTGCATTTTAGATTAATTCACTATAGTATCTCAGTCCTGTAAGCAAACCTTAAATTTCATTCCCTGTACATTTCTTGTAAGTTGAAAAGCCTTGTTCTTTCTTCCTACTCCTTCAAATGTGTTGGTTAGCAACATTTTATGTAACATGTAATAATTCTATGTAATATGGTAACATGTTCGAAATAAACATTCACTCATTCTTTCTACTCAAATGTTTTATACATCAAAAAGTTTATATCTGAATCATATTACTATCTCCTTTGTATTGCCAAGGAAAACATATAATAATCACCTGTTTGTGATGTTTTTGAAAGATGTTCACTAATGTGAACCAAGTTTGATTAAAATGAAATCCTCTGAGCTAACACGCTGAAAAACTCCTGTTAATCTGCAGCACAGCAACAATCCTCAGGAGAGGGCGATAAGAAGAAATCTCTTGTGAGGTGGAATCAAACAGCAGTTCATGTGATGAGGATAAAGTCTGACCTTTTGATTCTACTCTCACCCACTAAATCAGAGAATGTGTGAAGTTTAACAGCAGTGTTACCTCTCAGAAACAGCACACAACCAGAGCTGTGTAACCTTTGAAGCTTTTATATGAAGCTCAGCATCAGCATCTCATGTCAGCTGGACTTATATCAGTAATGGGAAACCTTCTCTTATACATCTCTTTCCCCCGATTAAACTTACAACCGTGATCCGCAGACCGTAACAGTGCACAAAGCTGGGGCAAATAAAAAAAAAAGCTGATATGAGTCTGTAGGAGGGTCAAATTGACTTCATGTATAAAAATGGACACAATAATTGTCTCCACCCACCTAATTTTTTCCATAAGAAATATGTGGGAAGATCTTAGAGACAAAAACAAATCACAAAAAAAATGTGCTTTGATAGGATCTGTGCAGAAAAGGGGAAAAATACAGATTTTTCAAGCCCCTTTTCCTGCCAGTGTTTGGACATAAATAAGAAACCTGGTGAAATATTTATACAGTATATTTATACAAAAGAAACCGACTCTTCTTGCCTGAAATTTTTCAGGCAAAGAGAGTTTAACAATGCTGCTGATAACTGTATGTGCACTGCAGGTGTTTGTTTGGTTTTATTTTTACCAATTTGTAGAAAGTATGTGCCAAAATCTTTAACCTCTTTGACTTCCAAAGAGGGTAAATTGCTGCAGAGAAAGATGGCTACTGAACTCATGAACATTTTGAGAGGAACCATGCCCTTCTGGGATACTAAAAACTAGCCCTGAAGCCTATTACAGGAGCTAGTATATGTGTCGATTCACACACCTTGCATAAAAAATTGGCATAAAAAACATAGAAGTAATCAGTATATATTGACATTATTTAACATCTATGGTGTGTTTCGGAACAGCAAGGAACAGGTTTATATACCACTGGCATCTCTATATCCCTGCTTCTTAGTGTATTGAATAATTTGCTGCTGCTAAAAGAGGATTGACTCAATGTTAAATCAAATTATTATTTTACCAGCTTCGACTTTGTTTAATCCCTGTATATCATAAATGTTCAAAGACCACACTGAATGGATGGATATAATTTGTGGGTGTAGCTTGGGTTAAGATTCATCATAGAGTTTGAAATTGTAAGACAGCAGTGGAGCAGCTCACAAGATGATGGTGCACTACCACCACTTTCATGGCAAAATCTCAGCTTTGATGGTCAGATTTATTCAAATTGATTAAAAACCTGGGTGGTTTTTTTTTTTTTTAGCCTATTTCTCTCTATTAATGTACAGATAAATTTATTTTTACCAGATGGGCAGTTTCCTCTGTGCTTCAGACTTTGTTAATTATTGTCTAGAGATGTTAAAATGGGACTTCTGTTCATCATTGTAAAATACGACCAATTATCCTGAGATAGAAAGAAATCCCACATGAATTTAATTTCTGTTGCCTGTGCAGGCTGGACAGCACTGTGGTGCACAGTCGAATGACTTTGATAATGAGGACATAAACAAATTTTGAAAACACAACTTCTTCCTGTCAGCTTTCAGTATGTGTCTGTTCTGGATTAAAAGAAAAAAAAGATTAAATGAGGCAGCTAAAATTCATACTGAATAATAAGAAGGAACACAGAAACACTGCTGTGAAAAAACAACTTGGCAGTCGTTTCAATGTCCACTTTGCCACACTATTTAATTAATGTGAAAAGATGAATTTGGATTCCTGTGATTAGTAGTTAGCAGATCATCAACTGATGAACAATAATTCACTGTTAATTCATACATACATCAATATGTCAACAAATTTGCATGTTTAGAACAAAATATACAAGTTAGTTCTACGCCAATGATTTTTTTTTCTACTTTTTTAATGTAAGACTCAATCAAAGACCAGGTTGGCATAGCAGTGGCAACTGAAGAGCGTCACAAAGTGTTTGGGCAAGCCAAATCCATATATATATATATATATATATATATATATATATATATATATATATATATATATATATATATATATATATATATTTATATATATATATATATATATATATATATTAGTGCTGGGCAACGATTAAAAATTTTAATTATCACATGACATGCTGCGATTATTCGCATTGTTACGTGCAAAACGTCTCTTTCCTTTATAAGACGAGCCTTTAAGCAAAGTCATACTGTCAATGACCCATTCAGCTGTGTTAGTCTTTGTGTTTAAATTCAGCATGCAAAGATCAATACTGCAGCAGCTAGCTGGAACACAAAACAGAACAGCAGAACTCAGCATCTTATGAAAAGAAGAAAAAAATAAACTCTCATTTTGTGCATCTCTATCCTGTGCTAATGTTCAGAGAAAAAATGTTTTCCTTTGCTATGTTTTTTTTTTTTTTTTAATAACATAATCCTGTCGAACTGTGTTTATCTGTTAAGCAAAAAGCATGTGCTCATACTTAATTATAGCAGCTGTCAGACAAATTAAAATATGTTTTTAACATTACGGTACTGCAGGAATAGGAACAGATGTTTATGTTTATTTGGCACTTTGTCAAGAACAGTGTCATAATTCATGGTGGAAGGCAATGAGTAAGGACCCAAATCAAGACATGGTGGGCAAATGTGAGTTTTGGGTGTTTGTTCACATTTTTTAAAAAGTACAACAAAGGCAGGATATTCTTGAAACAATCAAACCAACATACGACTGAACACAGAGACAGCAGCGATGACAAGATGCAACAAACATGACAAATGAACTGGCACATGTCATTTCAATCCATGAAATTATGTGACATACTTGTAGACTTTCCAATCACATCACCTTGTTTTTATTTATTTAATCTCAACCTTTGTTTAACCAGAAAGGTCTGCGACGACTTCTTCAAGGAAGTACTGGCCAAACATGCAGCAAAAAACTAAATTTTGCATAAATGTTTCACATCAAAGACTTTTTGCTTGTACCATAAAAGTGACTTGAGGTTGAAATAAAACAGGGCCATGACAACTAAATCCAATATATTTCACTTTCAGTTATAACACTATATAAAGGAGTAGGTTTGGTGTTTTTTAAGGCAGGTCTCGAAACACCTTTAAAGGGGAACAACTAATTTTTGGTAGAGTTTCCCACTTTGACGCCCCTAATTTAGGTTAATTAGGCATCCGTCTTGCATGCTGTTTCTCCGCTGAGGTCCCTCCAGCCAGTAAAAGTCAGTCCGATGTGTACTCTTGTCTTATATCTTGCTCTGTCCCTTTCTCTTTCTCACTTTCATTAAAAATGTCCTCTTGGATTTGTTGGCTGAATCAGGCATGGTGAGCACTTAAAACAACAGTGTGTTGATATCCAGTTGCTAGTGTTTGACTTGGTGCCATAAAGTAAACACAGCTGTCTTATTATGAAAGGAAAAATAAGTTGTGAAGTGTAGTTTATCAGGCAGGAGATATTGCAGGACATTAAAGGGCTATGATGATTCCAAGAATGTGCATAATGAATGTAGTGTACCATCAAACTGAGTCAGAAGCAGAGAATTTTAATGTTGGAAAGTTTTCTAGTGATACTTAAAAGCATATAGAGGTCTTTATAAACTGGTGGCATTTTGCAGCTTCCTCTACGCACAAGGAGCAGAAAACGAGAAAGTAGCTTTAGCTAGTAAAACATACACCACAGGAGAACTGAAGAGAATTACAGTTTATTCTGTTATTTACCTGCTGAGACCTATTTAATGTTGCAGAAGAGTCATCACAGCCTTTATTGTAAATATAATCATCTCCATTTGCCCTCTTCTGTTTAGAGTTCCTTTCAATCTGTATTAATTGAAGGTCAATATCTCTTTATGTCAGATAATGGTAACAATTGACAGCCTGTTCTAAAATGAAATATACCTTCATGGATCAACACTTTCACAACAACTCTCAGAATTTGGCTAGCCTATCTGATTCATATCACTGAGTGTGAAACTCTACAAACATCCTAAAAGAATTAGATGTGGCAGGGTCTTTTAAATGACTATTAATACATGTTTTTGTAAACAAACACCTCATACAGACACATTTCCACATAGTTTTCACATGACATGAAATCTTATCAACTTGTGTGATTGATCTGAGGATGATGCAACAAAGACAGAGTTAAAGAGCTTGCTATTTACGCCATATGGATGGTAATTTCTATATGGCGACAGGTATTCTCCTCCCTGAGTTGCCATTTTATCGTGGTGGAGGGGTTTGCATGTCCTGAAGATCCTGGAAGATATGTTGTCGGGGGCTTTATGCCCCTGGCAGGGTCATCCATGGCTAACAGGTCACTTGGGGAGGGACCAGACAAAGCACGGCTCAACAGACTCCTATGATGAATAAAAACAATCGAACCAGGCTTCCCTTGGCTGGACACAGGTCACCGGGGCCCCCCTCTGGGTCCAAGCCTGGAGGTGGGGCATGGTGGCAAGCGTGTCGCGGTCAGACCTTTGCCCATGGGGTCCAGTCAAGTGACATACAAAGTAATAAACAATAGAATATTGTGGTTTGAGTTATATCTTTATATTAAAAATATGTCTTACTGTAAACAAAACCACTGGAAAGTAACTGTATAAGCTCACTGCAGGAATGCCATTATCCAGCTGTTATTTACAGTGAAGTTACTATGAATTACTTATTACTATTACTATTACTATTTTAGCTGTATATTGCTGTATTTTAAATTAAAATATATGGCAGTTGCACAGGCTTTATGTAATTTTTCATAACCTACCCGTCAGTATCTATTGTGTTAGTTAATTACAATTAACTACATTTTGTTTACTTACCCAGTGGCCTTTTAATATTTCATTTACACAAAGACAATGTAAATAAAAAAGGAGCAGTTACAGTAAAAGGAGCATACAGAAGATGCTACTGAAAATAAAACTGTAACATTACTCCAATTTCTTACTGTGTGGGTTTCAGGTCCCTGTATACCTAACCCCTTACTGTCAGTAGCCAAATATAACCGTGAATGTGTAATGATTCATTATTGTAACTTAAAAAAATAATCCAATTTGTGGCAAATTAGTTTTGTGTGAATTTTATATTTAGAACCTAGACCTGAGTTATGTCAAGTTAAGAGTTAAGCTTGTAAAATAAAATTAGACTTAAAAAAAAGAAGAATTGTACCTTTAAAAATTTAGCTTATTAGCTTAGGAAGACATATGATGGGTTCTTTCCTTTCAACTGTAAAATAAATTTAAATGTTGTTGTTCCAGTTTCCTCAGAGATGCAGAACCACAAACATAAATTTGAAGTGAAGCTAGTTTTAAAGACCTGCATCACTATCCCTACCATTTTTATCCTGATCATCAAAGTGAAAATGAGATGCAAGCTCTGTTTGCATGCTGAAATATGGCATTGAATTTTCGCCTATTGGAGCTGTTACGACCCAGCTCGACTAGGCTAGTGAAGGAGGAAGTAATAAATAATAAAGATGCCCAGATGTAAGTTGGAGTAATGGGGAGGTTTATTGTCCCGAGTGGCAAGTAGAATACGAACAAACAGGAGGGATGGGCAGGTGCTGCTCTAAACAGAAGCTAAAGTTCAGTCCCAATCCAGCTCCTTTACACTGCATTGTCCTGATTTGTTAAGAGATCTCAAATGGACACTGTTGCACTTTGAAGCATACAGCCTGAAACACATGCAGTATTAACTATTTATTTATTTTTGGTTGACTTGCCTTCAAACAGTCAGAGAATACGGATTCTTGTGCCCACATGTCAAACTGCAAAAACTCAAAATATCCAACTTTCTTCGAATTGATCTTTCTCTACTTTGAGCATTTCAACAGAACACCTGAGAAGTACTTCAGCAATTTTTTAATTACCTTGAACAGAACTTATATTATCTTTTTATGACAAGGAAGCAAATTACTGTGATTGATTTTGAGAGAAAACTTTTAGGATAAAATGTGTCTGCACACACAAAAGCCCAGTTTCTCATATTTATAGCGAGAATATGAAACTTTTATAGTTATGATTTTTTTTTCTATCCCTGAGAAGCTCAACAAAAAAATAGGTTCAAATTTGTTTGAATATGTGACTTCACTAAGTAGAATTTGTCTTGTTCATCTCTACTTTATGTGAAAAATATATCATAGCTGAAGAAATATATGTAATAAGTGAAAGAATATCTGAGGAACGTTAATATTTGTAAACATTAAGACTTGCATTGTGAAAGTGACTGTAGAACTGCAGATCTTTTCCTTGATTAAATGCTGAAGAAATAGTAAATAATAGCTTGCATGTATCAATAAGCTTTGAACCAATTGCCTAACTACATCTGTACTACTGAAACAGTGGGACCCAAATAACAATATTCTCTAAATCTCTCAAATATTTCACATGAATTTCATTAAACTGAAGCTGAGAGTCTGCACTTAAAGTCCATGTTCATTATGCAACTGTTATGTCAATAAGTTTAGGTAAAGAACTTGTGTCCTAAAATTCCCAGACCTAACTGGACTAGAAGTTGTAGATAATATGCATAATTCTTAACGCCTCTAGCCCAGTTAAAATCTGCAGGATGTTCAGCGTATACAATACAGGGTTTTCAGTGAGTGGGAGAGGCTTTTGGCTCATTTTACAGGCTGATGTCATCAGTTACAGCAATTAGATGAAGAGTCATGTTGTGCCAAACATCCATTAAAATGTGCCTCTTGGATAAGAATGGAGAGGAACAACAAAGAAGAGTATACAGAGTCCCAAAAATATAGTAATAGAAAATATGCTTCAGCAACTCTAATACACTTTTCCTGACTCAAACAAAAATCCCGTATTTTCAGGGCCAAAAACCTTCAACAATACAAATGTCCATACGCAAAAATTTACATGCAGGCTCATGGTGCTTCAGGTAAAACACTTCAAGCTGTCACAGCCAAGTGAGAAAGCTGATTAACCCAAAGGGCTGCTACTAATTTTAATGACAAACACAGCGAGCATCAGTCTCTGTGACCAGTGTTGCTAATATTTACTAATACAGACAAAGCAGTTCATTTGAAGGTGTTTGAAGGGATTTTTATCATGCCTAAAACTAAACAGTCACCTTTTAATATGAATTCAAACTCTCAGCACAAGCTTTCTTAAAACAAATGGCAGCAATAATGTCCTGGCAATAACCTGCTTTGTTCCCATCTGGATAAATTAATATTAAGCTTTGGCTGTGTACATAAGACTGTCATGATTAATGTAGTGAAATGAAAGAAGGAATCAGAACCACACTGCTGTCGATAAAAATTGTGTTCATATTTCTACAAAGGACAGGAAATCTCTGTGACTTAAATGTGTGTTTGTTTTATTTCCTCTGTAGATTAAAGCTGTCTCAGTTTGTTTAATCTTTTCATCTGACCCCAGTTTGACTTACAGGCTGAGTGTCTGTGTGACTGAAGAACTGAAGAGATGCATTTTGGATGATCAGATACCTTCTCAATAGTGCTCTGAAATGGATTACATTTAATCTAAAACACAATACACTGTGTGGAGTATAATACAGATCTGTCTGTCGGTCTGTCTGTCTGTCTGTCTGTCTATCTATCTATCTATCTATCTATCTATCTATCTATCTATCTATCTATCTATCTATCTATCTATCTATCTATCATGGGAGAGTGAGAAGCTGAGCCTGTATTGCATCATTCTCCAGATGTCTGCACAGGTGATGTACTTGTTAACACTAGTGTCCCATCTCGTCCAGGCTCCTTGACTCCTGGGATATGGCCTTCATGCTGAAACGCTCCTGCTCCAGTGTGGTGATTTCATCAAACACCATAGTCTCCTGCTGTGACTTTAGATCAGAACAGCTGCACAGTTACCCAACCTAGGCCAGCACAACTGGTTATATGAGGCACTAACGTGACCTAACGTGATCTGTGAAGCAGTGAGGCTAGCTAGCCACTTGTGTGTGTAGCTGCTGGCATGGTCATTTTTTCACTACGTGAGAAAAAATTAAGTGAGTTTGCTGAAGGGAAACATAAGTGTACAAAGGACAGGAACTTTCTGTGATTCATAAGTGTGTTTGCTTTAGCTCCTCTGTAGATTAAAGATTTGTTTAATCTTTTCCAGTTTCTGTTTAATCAAACCCCAGTTTGACTTACAGGTTGAGAGTCTATGTGAGATTGTCTGAAAAGCTGCAGAGATGCATTTCAGAAGATCAGATACCTTCTTGAGAGGTGCACCGAAATGGATCTATCTACTTTAGTCCTAAAACACAGTGATGATGTAATGATGGTGGCCACACAGTGAGTTTTCCCCCTCTAAAGATTCAATGATATATTTTGCAGGATGGTAACGTGTGTTGTTTCAAATGAAAATTATACAAAAGAAATCACAGTTCTTCCTGTTTTACCATGACAGGAAATGGTCAGGTAGAAACTGTGTGTATTTTGCAAAAAGATCATTTTGACACCCTAAGGTACCCTTAAGGGGTTTATACCATCTCATTCCCTGTTCTTCCAGCCCAAAATGTCACTCCACTGTGTCCTTGCTTGTCTTGTAGGGACATGGTGCCATCCACCAACCATCCAGGACTCCATCCATTCATTAGTGAATATAAATTAATCTCCATGTATTTCTGAGCCCACTACAAATGTCTTTCTATGTGAGCTTTGGCCAGGAGTGGTTAAACTAAACCTTTAGGCACAACTGCAAGCCTCTGGAGCATCCTGCATAGAGAGGTTCTTGCCATCCCATAGAGACCATCAGCTTTAAATACCTGCTTAAATAGCTGCTACAGCTGCTCTCTTAATCTGATCCATTTGCCTGACGGAGACTGTCCCTGATACCCATTTACCCGAATTATCCTGTTTACCCTCTGACTCATACACAATCTTTTTAAACTAGCTTAGGTTTTCATAAAATGTCCAATATTTTCATTCTTTTCATAAGGGCTTGCACTATTCTGTGCTTTTTTTATTTGCAGAAATATCCTTCCTTCACCCCATGCTGCATGGAAACTGACTTGCTTAATAACGTAGAACAATCATATGTAGTGTCCCTTTAATTAAGCTCATCTGGGACACAAATTGTCAAAACTGTCTGGGATTATAATCAGTGATCTAAACACACAGGACAAACAACACAAGCAAAATCTTGCACAAAGAAACTTAAACCCAAATGTTTAATTAACTGAAATCCAACATGTAGAATAATTTGGAGCACAGTATACAATGGTCACTAACTCCAGACCTCCAGATCTACCATCCTGCAGCTTTTAGAGTTTCCCTGCTGCAGCTCACCTGACTCAAATCAATGGCTCACTAACAGGCATGTTCAGAAGTTGTTAGAGAACCTTTTCATTTGAATCAGGTGTGTTGAAGCTGGGTGAGTGAGCAGGGAAACACTAAAACCTGCAGGAATGTAGATCTTGAGGACCGGAGTTGCAGAAACATTCAGCAACCTGAACACATGCTTTGATTCGGTAAAAAAACAGCACTGCTACGAGGAACTGCAGTCTCTGGAAAGATGAGTGAACTTAATAAAATTATGTACCTGTTCAGTTAATCATTTTCTGGAGGCGGACATGTTTCATTTTGTGGAGCAGTTATTATTGACTTATTGAGTTATTATTATTGAGCTCACTCAAACAGAGCAGGGAAAAAAATTTAAAGAGGCTGAAAATGATGCATGCAAAATAAAAAGAAGTATATCATAAATTTACATTTATAAAACCATTCATTCAAATTCATATGAAAAATTAAATTAAACGAAAAATACTTTATTAATCCCAGATGGAAATTGCAATATACTACTAATAATGTACATTGTGCAATAAGATATTTTGTACCTTTCTTTTAAATGAGACATTCTTTTTGAAGTGTTCTTGGAATAGTAAATTCACTTATTTTTTTCTCTTTTTCTTTCTTTTTTATGTTGTTTCATTTTCAGTCTGGAATTAATTAAATTACTAAATTCTCTCAACCATGGCAACAGTTTTAATCAGATATAAAAAATAATGGCTGTTTTAAGAAAAATCTTCAATCTAGCACAAGGTACTCAGCAGATAATAATACTACCTAACAATAATATATTTGGGCACTCGTGTGTTTTTTTGCATCTAAGCTGATGTTCTTGAATAATTTACTGGATTCAAACCTTTGTCATCTCATTCAATTTGGAAGTTATTTCACTGAAAGTGGTCATTTCATAAAACTGGATAAAAAGGCTGGAGCTGCCCCGCTTTGCATGCAGAACACATACAGCATGCTTCTCATCCATAAAAATCTCTTATCTTTTAGTAAATGTGTTTTATTTCAAGGTTTTAAATTGTTATTTACTGCATCCCTTGTATGAAACAAATCATTATGAGAAGCATGAAAAAATGAGAAGAAGCATCAGCTCACACCTTCACTATCTGTGGATCATTTCACTGTGATGTAACAGTTACTATGCATTTCTTATGCATAAACGCACATCCGTTCCTTCCCAGCTTTGTGTATCTGTGTGAGTGAACATAATGTCTTTATGTAAACTAACTCAAAGAATCTGTTCCTCCAGATAGAAGATTTATTTTAAAGTAGGGGAAACTGGCAAAATCTCATTCCTCCTCCTTTATTTCCTTTATGTCACACTCAGTGTCTTTAATCATGTTAATGATAAAATATTTTATTATATTTTATTATATTATATTTTATTATTATTATATATTTTTGTTGTATGTTGTCATTGTGTCTTCTCTGTCATAATATTCAAGGTTATTCTTTTGTATTTAAATACTTAAAAAGATCTACAGTTTAATCTATGCAAATTAGCGAAATATCTCATAAACTACTTTATGAGGACATAATATTGAAAATAAATGATGGAGATGTTTTTGTTTGTTCATTTATTCATCATCCCATCCAGAAAAAAAGTTTCCTCTTGTGTTCACACATGATAAGTATCTAAACTTTTGTGTACCTTGATGATATATGGCTGTTTCAATGATTTATGCTTTTCAATAAACTAAAACTTTGTACATCAGCTCAGGTTCATCACTCAGAGGTTCGTAAAAGTGAAAAATATGCTTGAAGCATGGGTTTATGAGCAGTCAACACAATTTATATTAAGGAAACATATCCATCACATGGTGTAAATACTGCTGAAGATAACAGTTTTTATAAAGCAGAGTAAAAAAACAAAAAACTAATTCAAATCGTATCAGCTTGTCTGTATTCACACACCTGTTAATATGAACTAGAAGGATACTGAGCAGCAATATTCACTCCCAGATTCAGTGTTTTATTTGAGAGTGAACATCCCAGTGAGGGGTGGTAGGACTGAAAATTAGTAATTGCCATAGATTTTTCATAATTAAGTAAAAGCTTGTGTATTCTGATTACAAATTACATTGGCTGTGCCTACTTGGCTTATATGTGTTTGGATTTTAAACAGTTAAAGTTACATCTAATTTCTAGCCAAGGCAAGTTTATTTGTTTGGCACAATTCAACGACAGGGTGATTCAAAGTGTTTTCTAACCACAGGTAGCCATTTCCTCTCATCACAGCGAGGTTACCAAGCAACCGGCATTGCACAGATGTGCTTCATCACACTGATTGAGGGAGCAAATGATGGGTTTCTCTTGATTTAGAAATAGTTTCAGATAAACTCCCTCTTAATGTATCATAATCAATTTCATCATTTTAAAACATTTTTTAATCAGAATTTTGAAGTAAGCAGCAATGTAGTAGAAAAAAAACCTAAAGTAACCTATTAACCAGGTATATCTTGAGGACCACCATGTCCCTTTGCAGTAACACATTAACCAGACCACTGAGGACCATCTTGTCAAAGGACATCTTAGCATACCAGGGGTTGAACATGACTTTCTGCCACATGAGGTGCCTGTGTATTTAATGATTATATAACCTCACTGCATCTGATAGTATATAATCAAATGTGTATGATTGTTTACTTACTATACCGAAAAACATATAAAAATCTATATGCCCTTGATGGTAGTACATGTGTGCAAGTACATGTTACAGTGTAGTCAAAATGAGCACATGTGTGTTTGTGCTGAAGCACCATGTAACTCTGATATAAGAATAAAGAGGTGGCGGTGTGTTTGCCACATGGGACGGTCAGTGCTGACTAAACATGAAGCACTTCCTCCATCGGCAGAGGCTCAACTACTTTTCAAAAAACGACAAACATGTTATTTGATGCTCGAATAGAGAAGTTCTGAAAACTAATAGTGTAATAGATTTAAAGGGAGTGTATAAGAAATGAAGGGGGAAAGGCTTTGCCAAGCCCAGAAACTGTGTAAACGCATCAGTTTCCAGAGTAAATTCAGTCTGAACCTGGGTTTTGATGCATGAATTTTTCTTTGGGCCTGTGTTTTTATTGCTGGTTTGATAAATGCACCCTGCCTCCACCTCGCTGTCTTCAAACCAACTTTTTGAATGAGTCCCAACTCCAGAATTTGTTTTTTTTTTTTTTGAGTTACCATTTTTCAGCATTTTGAGCCTCATACAAATCCAGACATCCAGACTAAAGATCAAGTGTTGTGACAACACAACATGAGCATGCATGGATCAGCTCCTACCACCTTGAATTTTTTTAAAGTCGTATTCAAGATGGATTAATGGACGGACATAAAGTAAAAGATTAAACTAAATAGTTTGACAAAACTAGCAAAGTTGAGTTAATCAAATTTAATTTTTAGTAGTCGCAGTAGATGGGAAAGAAAGTAATGATAAACCACATTAAACTGGTCTGTTGGGAAATTATAGTTAGTTGGTATCTGAAGAAGAATTGGTTCTTTTTAGAGACTACATAAATTGGCTTGATGCAGACAGAGAACTATGATCTGGTACAAAGCATATTTTCCTCTGTGATTAATGCTGCTTTATATGGTTCTTAATAAACTAAATGAAATAAACTTTTATACAGCTTCCCTTTGTTTGAACATTTCATGCCTATTTAATTTGTACTTGTATTAGTCATTGTTACATGGCTTGGACAGATGGGGCTTCCTGGTGGTGTAGTGCTTAAGATCGTCACCTCACAGCAAGAATTTTACTGGTTTGAAACCAGATTCACCTGCACCTCTTTTTAGTGAATATAAGCTTATCTGTTTTGAAGGTTAATATATATCGCACCTATATTTTCATATATTAATATATTCATTTAAGTCATGACTTGATTCATACTTTTCAAAACCTTTTTACATCTTCTTCAGACATTTGTTCATATTCTACGTGATGGTCTGGACGTGACTCTTTCACTCTGTTGGATTTCTCTTGATCAATATTCAGTAAATTTTAGAGGTGTGTACTTCTGGAATTACCCACACCTGTAGTCTCAAAATATGTAATCTTTCTTTTAAAAATTATTTTTGCTTCTTTTTAATTAAGTTTCCCTAGAATAGGTGAGATATCTCCACTGGCCTTTCTTTGCTTCTTACATCTTGTGTAGTGATTTTTATGTATTTATGCTGCCTTATATGTGTTGCTAATGCATCATTTTATTAATTTTTTATTGTCATTAAAACAGTTGTTTTTTACATTACTGAATCTGTACAGACAGCAGAAACACAGCAAATCATTTTAAGCAGTGAGAAGATTTTGGTGCTGTTTTGACTGACTGGGTCTGTCAGGGTTGTGTTGAAGAGCTGCAGCAGACTGTTCACCATGTGGGATTTGTTCCCCACACAAAGAGGCTGATTAGCTTGTCACACTTTAAATAGGATGTTACAGTGAATGATCGGACTCTCAGTTTGTCACGCTGCTGACAGCCTCACCATGAGACGTCCCCACAGCTGTGTCTCGCTGCCTCTTCCCTCCTCTCCAATCCGAGTGGGAAGATGGGACCAAGACAAACAGTATCCCTCTGGTTTTAATTATACTTTTTAATTATAGAGTAGCAATGCTTTTCACAGAGACTGGCGTTGACGTAACACTTGGGCAAAGGAGATAATGAAGAGAGGAAAATCATGTCACTGCCAAAGCGTTAAGGATGTGAGAAAACTGTCCATCCATCCATTTTCTTGCCACTTATCTGTAAGTTTGGATTGCGAGGGGCAGCTGCAAGAGCAGGGAAGCCCAGACTTCCCTCTCCTTGGTCACTTCTAACTCATTTGAGGGGGATCCCGAGGTGTTCCCAGGCCAGACAGGAGATCCATCCAGCACATTCTGGGTTGCCTCCCACCGGAATGTGCTTGGAACACCTCACCAGTGTCACATCCCCAGGCCTGCAGCCTGGTTATGCTGCTTCGTGGTTGCAAGCCTGAAATTGGCCGTGGATCTGCAGGAGACCTCCCTACTCTTCTGACTCCCTGATTGGTCGCCTCCGGTCACGTTTACTCCTTGGGTGGAAACCAACCGTGAACATCTGATTGGACGAGTGCCTTCCTGCACTTCAGCATTGACAGCCAACCAGCGGAACACCTGGCCTTTAAAAGAGAGGAAGCGCCAGTAATCGGGGCAGCTGTGTTCCAGTGCTCAGCTTGCCAACTTGGAGTTGTGGTTGAGAAGCTGGTCTGTGAGAATACCTTTGTGGTTTAAGAGCATTTAGTAATTTCCTGTAGTTGATGCACGATTGTGCTTTTTGTGTTGATTAATTGAGAAGAGATGCTGTCATCTTTTGTGAGTAGCCATTTGTGTTTAATTTGCATAGGATTTTTGGTTTATCTCATTAGGAGACATTTTGGTATTTGATTTTTTGTTTATACAGCTTTAGTTTGTAACGGTAAGGATGATTGTAAGACTGTGATTTAGTTTGTATTTTGATATTGAATAAGTAAGAAGGATTGCTTATTTCCCTATATTTAATTGTTAATTGGTAAGTGTTAATTGTTGTCTAATAGTGAGGACACCTTTTGTTAATAGTTTTCTTTTTACTTTTACCAGACAAGATATTACCTGATATCGGACACCTTTTGTTGTTTATTATTGAAGATCTTTTGTTGGAACCTGGGTTTGTAATAAATTGTTAAATATCTTTAAGTTGGTCTGGTTTGTTTTTGTTATTGACCCCAATTCCCCTAGCTTTTAAAAAGGGGTCGTAACACCGGTAATGATGTTACATCTGACAGAGGAATCGCAAAGCTTGTGTTAAGCAAAGGGGGCGTGTCCAAACTGAGCCTGCATCAAGGCTCGTATCAACTTTTTAAAACCATGTGACTTCCTCATTGAGTGATTCGAGTCACTAAAGAAGCCACAGAAAATCAGGGCAGGTGTTCTGTGTGATCTGAGGTGATGTCAAGGATCATTTTATGCACTGACTGACTGACAGCACTGCCTCAAAAGGAGAGGCACCAAAAACCCAAAGGACATCAGCAGCTTGGTTTGACACGACACCTCCAAAAAATAAATATATAGGCTATAAAACTTCATAACTTTATTGATATAGTTGATTTAAGTGGGTTGATATATTAATACTTTTTTGATATACAAAGTTCTGCAAAGATTACTTGATTAAATGCAGTCTGCCAGTCCAGAGGTACTGTCCCTGATGTCCACACAATGCTCAAGCAAGTGTGAGGCCCAAGAATGCACCCACACCAGAATAGTCCACCAGACTCACTATGATTGGGGAATTGGTTCAGTTGGGGGAATGCAAAATTCTTCTGGATTACGCAGCTCAAAGAATCAAATTTACATAACGTGTTCCACTCCCTGCCAGAGGTGGTGCTGCATCAATAATTACTGAACGAAAAGAAAAGACACACAATGAAGAAAAAAACTACTAATGTAGGACAACTTCTGCAGCTAAACATCAGATTCTAGCGGTTTTGAGTCCAACTGCAAGCCATTTCTCACGTCCACGGCTGCTGATCGTCTCACACTCGCCTTTGTTTTGGTTGTGTTGTGTACAATGCCGTGCGCTGAACCTGCAGTGTAGTTCTATATTTGGTCTACTTAAAGTGGACAAGACCCGGATTTGTAGTCCAGTGAATCACAGTTCATTTGCATATTCACAATTTACCAAACGAAGTGGACTTTCCAAGGTAACAGACAAAAATTCAAATTTAAAAAACAAACAACAAAAAAGGGCTAGTGTGAATTAAAGCCATATAATGCAAAATCATCCTCAATAAACAGTTGTTGATGAAGAAATTAACTGAATGTTTGCTTTTACAGTTTTTGCTTTACTTTTTATGACTACTAAATAATGACAATCGGTTATTATTTCCAAAAATTCCTCCACCTATTTACCCATGTGTGCCCCTACACACTAGAAAAAATTCTAGCGCCATCCCTGTTGTCAAGGATGTAGCTCTGACATTCTTGAATCTTAGAAACCAGCCCGACCTGGCATCAAAGTGTATCAGTTATTGTATGATCAATGGCTGAAACATTCCTCCACCATAACTCAGGAACACAAAGCTGCAGGGAAGTGATCAAGTATATGCAGTTTGAAATACTAATCTTTCATCATGTAAGTTGATTACTCTAAGGAAAATAATAAAGGCAGAGCCATGAGTCATCTGACATTAAAGGTTTACATCAAGCCATTTTTGTTACTTCCAGGGTAAAAAAAAAATGTGCAGTGGTCAAGTGTTTTATTGGCATTCAGGTCTGCATCAAGGGACTCTGCAGTCACTATTATTTACAGGCATTGAGAACACAGCATGTGGATGTACAAGTCAATTTTCAATGACATTTATGGGCTCAGGGCTGTAAAAGTGGGTGCTGTTCACTTTTTCTTTACCGGATCATTCATCAACTGACCTTATCTCTTACATGGAGGGTCTGAAACTGACAAGTCAAGAACTAACTGAAAAACACTGGTTAATTTAACCTGACTGTAAACCGCTGGCAGCTCACGCTCAGTGGTTCTGTGTGGTGCTGATGTCCACGTCCCTGTAAAAAAGAACAGCCTATATGGTCCAATTTGGTATGAATAACAGTGCATTTAATTTAATAGCTAAGCAATACACCCCATGCACGTTCTGTTATCTTCTTTCTTTTTTAAATTAAGACTGTAAGTAACAAAAATTGCTTGTTGCAAACATTAAAAGCAGTTGGGTACTGTAATTGATGAATTAATTTCCCCCATTAATAATCAAAGCAGAGAATGCCAATAAGGATAATAAATCATGAGATGCAATGTATAATTAATGTTGTTGGATCAGCATAATATTACTACCATGATTCTATTATAAGAATATTGGACAGTAATAGTGTGCAGGGCTGCAAGGAGAAAATGACGGCTCTTTATGAAGAATATTTCTGCCCAAATGATAGGCATCTATATTCTTTACAAATGCTCTGCACAATATTACTGTCCAATATTCTTTTTCATGAAGCAGTTTTACATGCAAACTTAATCCAACTCAAACATTCCAGATAGTAGGATTAAAACATCATTTTTGAGGCTCCTGCGAAAATGCATGCATTAAACACTTCATTTCAGAAAACCTTTACAAAACAGAAAATAGGGTAGTTTCACAAATTAGATCTTGAGGTTAACTGTGCCTTTTTAAATCTGAGAACAAATGTTACCAAAGATTGCTTCTGTAACCATTAATACATTAGTGGATTTAGCCACAATGATTAATTGACTGACCCACACATGTTGCTGCAGGTTGCAATCAGCTGTCTTGTTTGTTATTATTTCCATGTTAACATCTCAGGTAATGAGGCTGTCTCCTGCAGCCAAGCAGTTGCATTTTGTGCATGTTCTGTCTCAGCTAAGCCTGGCTGAGATTCAAAAGCCTCATAAGACGCTGCATATAAGAAATTGTGATTGTCATTTTTTTTCTTTTTGCACATCTTACAATGCAAGCTTTGGGAACATAGACATTAAGTTGTCCCAGGGTCAAATTTAGCAATTTAAAAACATTATTTTGCAATTACACCACAACATAAGCTGCATTAATGACTGCATCTGACCATTATTAGAGTTTATGTTGTGATCTAATTAAGCTTTGCCTTATGATGACCATGGCTGAGGGTTGTGCACTCACCCCCCAGATAAGCACACTAACAATCTGATTAAGTCAACAAGTTTTTTCATCAGCATTCAATCTGATAATAAAATGTTCCTCATTGGCACAGTTTACAGCTGTTTCTGAGTTGGACAAAGACAGATGTGGACAGTATCTGTGTACAGACTAATAAAACCAAGTATTAAATATATTGCACACGCTGCACATACTATTAACTAGCATCTATGATACCAGGAAATCTTTTATAGGATCTCCTACATATCCAAGGTTGGAATAACCAGTAGCTTCATTTCTGGGCTGATGGGAGATATAACAGAACTGCAACAAACCACAGAAACATTTACAATAGAATAGAGTTTTGACAGCAGGTAGTACTAGAGTCATTATTTACAGTCATTTACTTATTTATTTATTTATCTAGATTGTAGCAGGATTGTATATATATATATATATATATATATACATATATTATTATTTATTTATTTATATTTTTTTTTCTGTTCTCAACTCAACCAGCTGAAGAGTACTCTCAGTGGCAGGGTAATAATAACAGTTCAGACCCGCCATGGCTGGAGACTGAACAATACAGGAAAAACAAATGGGAGAAGGAGGCATCGCACAACAGCGGTGCACAGTGGCTGATGGATCTAAGGGCAGACCACAGCAACCTCCCTGAACAAGAACCAGTAACCATCACAGTGGCAGACATTCAACAAGGAGTCTCAAGTATGAAAAACTGGACAGCACCAAGGCCTGCCATGGTTCACACCTACTAGCTGAAGATGCTAACTGCACTCCATGAGCCCCTGGCAGCACAAGTGACCCAGCTGCTATGTGGTCATCGGAGCACTCGGGGCAGTAACCTCCAAACTGGATGAGTGGCTACAGCAGATCTCACGACAAACCTCAGACATCTCGGTCCAGAAAAGTGCAGTCCTAGGAACAGCAAAGATACTGCGTTCAACCCTCAAGCTCCCAGGCCTCTGGTAGAGGACCCGAGCTTGGATGGATGAGCGACCGCCCACGGAGGGTGAGGGTACAATTTTTTTTTATTTATTTATTTATTTATTTATTTATTTTTTTTTTACAGGATTACATTATTACAGGAAGTAGTATCAGGGTCATCAGAGCCAAAATAGCTGATGCTGAGTTAACCCAGCTATAGGCTCTACCTATAGTATCAAAATACTCTGCCAAAAGGATGTCAATTTAGGACATGACCAAAACATATGAGGATGAGTAACAGGGGACTGTTTACATGTAATACAGGCATCACTAACCATGGAGTAAATATGTCTAATTTAGTGTTTGTTTAGTGGCTTTTATGGAGAATTTTACATTGAATCAGGCTGTAACAGGCACAGATGGAGAAGGTGTGGACCAAGTTTTAACAGTCCACTGCTGATACTTTAACTTGAATTTGATGTTCTGGTCATATTTACTTATCAGATTTGATTTCCAATGTAAGTTATTTGTGTTAGAGTTTTCATTTGATGGCAGGACCTGAGAGAAAAATGTGAGAGAGGAGGAAGTGAAGACCAGCATGTGACAGGAATTGAATAGGCTGTATGTATGGACTGGAGGAGAAGATGGAGAGAATAAAAGAGATGCAATTATTGCAAATATTGTTGTACACTAGGTGAAATGGTTAAGAGTAACTATGGAAACCAAACTGGGAATGAGTCATAGGAAGCAAAATTAGATTGAGGGGAGGGCCTACTGAATAAGGTTTCAATTGTTATCACAGGCAACATAAAATAGTGCAGAGGGAAATTATGTTTTGAATCACCAGCACAGGATTTATTCAGGTGTTTTGATTGAAGTGTTTCCACTTACACTTTACCAACTGTGGCCACGATAAAGTATAGTAGCCCATCTATCCCTGTTGTAGTCAGTGCTGGCCCTGCGCTGTTCAATGTAGTAAACTGAGTTTACAATTCAGACACTTGAGACAATGTTGTGTTTCTTATATCTGTCTTTTTATTGTTGAGTTTCTGTATTAACCACAAAGCAAAGAAGGTTTGTTTGTTTAGCACATTTAAGACAACTCAAAGTGCTTTAATAAAATATTAAAAACCAGCTGCTTAAGAAACATTCAAATTAAATTAAAAAATAATATAATTAAAACAAACTTTAAATAAATAAATAACAGAGCAAGCTAAAATAGAGAGAAACAGCAGAATACATTCAGTGGGTTACAGACGTCAGTACATCATCATCATTGTGGTCGTCTAAATAAATATAACCCCACGATTATAATAGACCATTCTGAGCAAAACTCCTTTCAGACATAGAATCTTTTGTTATTATTACAGACCACGAACATATCTGCATCATGTTTGAATCAGAACCCTGGGATGTTTCCGTGAAACAAACAATGGCCTCATTTGGACCTATCAGCTTTTTACTTGGAAGCCTGAAGCCTCCACTCTGCAAAATTTTATAAATAATAATTTCAGGGTAGGTCATGAATCAAGAAGACTTACGGTTGCTTCAGTTTGCTGTGTGTGTCTGGGCTGAAAGACTAATGTGTTGTCACAGCTCTGTTTACTGTGCACGAAAGAATGAAAGAAGAACATAAATTTTAACAAACAAATCTGTGCATGTGAATGGCTTGTACAATATGGAGACAAATAATCTGCAAAAAGTTTTTTTCTGCCTGTAGGAATCAGTCTTTGATGTCAATTTGATGTCATTTAGTTTCACAAAGTATTTCTTCTTGCAGTTAATAACAAAGAGAGGCAAAGAAAAAGATAGAGAAAAGGGGTGTGAGAGAGTTTATAATTTAAAAATCTACAGAAACAACATATAATGTTGGTGGTTTAGTCTTCAGTTTTGACACAAAGCTAATGAGTTTGGATCCAGAGATCCAAAGACTGAAAAAGCACAATTCCTTTTTGCTTTAATTCCATTTATTAGACATAGTGCACATACATATGTACCCATGAGCAAAGTGATATCATGGCAATATGTTTTAACAAAATACAGCAGGGAAATAACAAAAACCTGCAGGACTAGGTCCTCAAGGACCAGAGTTTGACACCTGTGCTTTACCACATAATTGCAGGAGATCCCGAGGCTATAATTTGTTTTAAGGTTAAAACAAAATGAGACTGAATCAAAAAGATTTATGTCTCATGAATGTTACACCAACACGGAATCATGCTAAATATTTCAAGAGCAACAAAATCACATATGTTCATACTGCAGCAAGTCTTTACTTATCATGTTCCCACTCAGGTCTTTTTATTTAATATTTACCTTCCCACACATTAGTAACATGTGCCCACTCAATAATAACTTATTTTAACTCATTTGCAATGCATGACCACAACACAGTAATGTGTAACCACCCAATATGTTTCCCATCAAGTTTACCAGTGGAGCACTTAGGTTTGTGTCTATCACATATTTATTGTGTTTTTCTGATGATTTGTTGATTTTATTTTAATGAAGTACATGGTTGTCACTGTTAGTATTAGCCACAATATTTTCCATAACCTAATTACAATTTTAATACTTAACAATGCACACTCAAGTTAGTGTATCTCAAACAGAATATATCAAACCAAATTCTATTAAGTTTCGAAAAGTACTGAGATCTACTCTTTTCTTACTCACAGTATTTCCATTACTCTGTCAACAGAGCTTCAGCCTGAGGAACAGGCTACCAATATTTCATTATGTTAAATTTCTGGGTTTTACATTGACTTCATTAGTTAAGATTTGAATTAAGTAAGGTTTAACCAGGTACTTTCTAGGTCTGAGCTAACAGTGCTAACCAAACCACCACACAGCTCTGTGATCTACTTCAAATTCCACTTTCAATGTGATATTTCAGACTAGAGCTTTTGACATCACGTACCACTGGACTGCATTCTTTCCTCTCTAATTAAAATTTCCAAGTATCTTTAACTTGAATCATCTATAGTTTATCCTTAAAATGTGAAAGAAATTCTCACAAGCTCATCTGTATTACTTACATGGTTTGCTTTGTATCTCTTTTCTTCAAGAATCAAGAATCAAGAGTCTTTATTGTCATTGTGCAAGGCACAACGAAATTTTGTTTCAGAAGTTCTCGGCTTAAAAGGCACACTGTAACACACAAAGATAAAGTATGGAAAGGCAAAAGGCAATATATCTTTAGATAAATATATATATATATATATAAAAGAGTAAAAGGAATAAAATGGAATAACAGTGCAAATCAAACAAGTATATAAAATGTTTAAAGTGACTGGCATGGAAGTGATCCACATATTGCAGCATATTGTCCTAAAGTGCAGTGCAGTCTGAGTGTGTCTGCCTGTCTGCAGGAGTTTAGTGTTCAGTCTATGGATGAGGGGTGGGGGGTGGGGGGAGATGGGGTGATGGATTTCACAGCTCTGGGGAAGAAGCTGTGTTTCAGTCTGTTGGTGTGGGCTTTGATGTTTCTGTATCTCTTTCCAGAGGGAAGAGGTACAAACAGTTCGTGTCCTGGGTGGGTGGGGTCTGCAGCTATACGACTGGCCCTTCTCTGGACCCGGCTGTCGTATATTGAGTCCAGGAGCGGGAGAGGACTCCCTACAATCCCCTGTGCTGTTTTCACCACCCGGGCCAAGACCTTCCTGTCGTGTGCAGTGCAGCTCCCGTACCACACTGTTGCACTCAGACAGAGAATGCTCTCTATGGTGGCTCTGTAGAAGTTTGTCAGAAGCTGAGAGGAGAGTCCAGTCCTTTTGAGCTTCCTGAGGAAGAAGAGCCTTTGTTTGGCCCTCTTCACCAGGTGCGATGTGTGTGCGGACCAAGTGAGGTCAGATGTAATGTGGATGCCCAGGAACTTGATGTTGTCCACCCGCTCCACCTCCTCCCCATGGATGAGGACAGGGGTGTGTTCCATCTTCCTGGATCTCCTAAAGTCCACAATGACCTCCTTGGTCTTGCTGGTGTTCAGAACAAGGTTGTTGTCTGAACACCATCCTGTCAGGTGCTGGATCTCCGCTCTGTAGAGGGTCTCATTGTTGTCCGATATGAGACCCACCACGGTGGTGTCATCTGCAAACTTCAGAACCATGTTTGTGGGATGAATAGCAAAACAGTCATGTGTGAATAGGGTGAAGAGGGCCGGGCTAAGCACACATCCCTGTGGTGTGCCTGTGCTCAGGAACCGTGTGGATGATGTGCAGTCCCCAGTCCTCAACACCTGAGGCCTATTTGTGAGGAAGTCCCTGATCCAGAAGCATAGGGGGTTGGACAGTCCGAGGTTGTGGAGTTTCAGTGTCAGCTTGTCAGGGATCACCGTGTTGAAAGCCGAACTGAAGTCCACAAATAACATCCTGACGTAGGTGTTAGGATGCTCCAGGTGGGTCAGTGCCGTGTGCAGTGCCAGTGAGACTGCATCCTCTGTCGATCGGTTCTCCCTGTAGGCGAACTGATATCTGTCCAGAGTAGCAGGAATGACGTCCTTGATGTGACTTAAGACGATCCTCTCAAAGCACTTCATGATTACTGGTGTGAGAGCGACCGGGCGGTAGTCATTGAGGCAGGTGACAGCAGATTTTTTCGGCACAGGCACAATGATAGAGGATTTGAGGCACACAGGAACTGAAGCAAGCTGCAAGGACAGGTTGAAAATGTCCAGAAAAACTCCAGCCAGCTGTTGTGCACACAGCTTCCAGAGTCCCTCTGAATATAATATATGACAGATTAAACAGGAGAGACTGTTGCAGGACAACACAAGTTAGCTTCCCCATAACAGCCTTGAGTCTGTTAGTCTTAGGGCTACAGCTTCATGCAGTATTTAATGATCAAACTCCTACATTAAATTCTTGTCTGGAAAACTGTCTTGAGATACAAAATTTCATGAAGAGACGTGAAAAAAAACCAGATGTGGAAAAATGGAGATAGGGAAATATGTTTTATTTAAAATACTGACAAATTTCAGAAAGTCAGGTAAAAAAAAAAAAAAAAAAAAAAAAAAAAGTTCAGATAAACCATTAAGCCATTTTTTGCATGCTTTCCTCAGAAAGTGGAAACATTCACCCAGAATTATTGTCTTCCAAATTTGGTAATCATTCATGAGAACTAGGGATTTTTTTTTTTTTTTTTTTAGACTCAGGAAATGATAAATTACTAATGCAGTTTTTTGTCAGATGACTACAGAAATTGTGTCTGAAAAGTTTCCTATTAGGACCACATGACAGCTCAGGGCCACTTTAAGCATATACTGACTGTTGCACTGCTTTAAAAAAATCCTAATTTTATAACTGAAAATTATCCCCATTCAAGTAACTTAATAATGGATACAGTCATTCCCTCATGTCATGCAATTACTCCATATCTCTATAAGGATGTAACACCTACAGTCATTCATTTTGTTTGCCTGAATATTTTGCCTAAAAGTCATAAAAAATTATTTAGGCTGAAGGCAACAATTAGTTTTTGGGCTGGGTGGCAAAAATAAGAGTCTCTTTTAAAACCTGTGACGATTGAGAGCTGTGTGCTCTGCCACTCGCCTGCTAATTGCTGGGATAGGCTCCACCTTCCCCGAAACCTTGAATTGGACTAAGTGGTATGGAAATTAATGATATCAGCTTGGTATTATATTAATTATTGTGAATTTGAATGCCTCTGTCATAAAAGCCCTGTGTTTTATATTATCACAAAGCTGAAATAGCTGGTATTTTGTTCCTCCAAAGGAAAATGTAAAAACGCACATATACAACTTAAATTCTTACAAAACAGAAGCTTTCAGTGAGTTGTTGGAGGTGAAGGACTGAACAGATGCCGTTCCTGTGTGAAAAATGTTTCAGGGTTGGAGAATATATTCTTCCACATTTTTCCTTTCCTGTGACCTTGAATTGGATAAAACAGGTGCTAAATGTGGAGGAATAGGTAGATCTTTTCCTTCAGCCTTCTTTTATTTCAAACATCTCGGATTTAAGTGTTTTTTGCAGAATAGTGCAGCAAAACTTTTAAAAATGGATAAAGAAGCAAAGAAATATAAGGTATAATAAAGTATGTTTTGACATCTTTACAAATTGTATTTTTATTAAGAATTATTTACCGTTTTGATTAAAAAAAACTGTTGTGAAAGGTCATGCCACTTTTAAACTCCTTATAAGTAAGCTGAGTTCTGCAATTGTGGTGTTAAAATGTAAACGTAAAGCTTTATAAATTAACCCAAGCAGTCATTTTAAAAGTTAGCATCAGCAAAGTCTAAAAACACTTTCAGACTGTATGTCTACATCATTTATCCATCTGATATATGATTGGAAATATTAGGTGGTAATTTTGGGCCTTAAGCCTGACACACTTTGACAAATAGGTTTTCAAAGCTATACCTCAGGACAGCAGTGTAGAAGGAAATGCTGAAACTCTGTAAAAGGACCATTTCAGATGTCACATTGTCTAAATACGATCTGCAGGTAACAGAATGGTTTTGAATTTAGATCCAGCCTTCAACCATAGCAGCTAATCCACAAACTCATCCACCTGAGTTGTGGATGGTAGAATTACCATGGAAACCCTCTTTAAATTGGCTTGAAAGTATTTTTCATTTCTTTTCTTGGGAAAGAGTCAAAGATGGACAGATAGGGGTAATGTGTCTGATCTGTGTGATCAGACTCCTTGGTGCAGCTGGCCCAGGTTAAATTTAACTTTAATATCAGATTATTATTATTACTTTAAGAAAACAACCCAATTCCGAGTGAGATTTCATCATCAAGACAGAAGAGGGACAATTACTAACCCTGCCAGTTATATAATGTCAAAAGGCACTCAGTTGATGTTTTTGATGTTAGGAAGATGCAGTCCCCCCTCATTATTATTACAGAGAAGCTACAGGATTGACATCATTGTGAGAGGTCTTTATTTTATTCCAGACAAAAGAGCTAAATCAACAATCTACTTTCCTAATCAATTAAATCACTGTTTGATAAACTAAAGTAAGGTTGCACAGCACAGAACCTGTTTTATTACCAGTGATTATTTGCACAGTTCTGTTGTAAATACTCTAAAATATCAGAAATGCAAAATACTAAAGGTGGAAGTGGCACTTACGTGTTCAAGCTTAACTGGTAATGTTTATCATATTTACCATCTTAGTATGGATGTTAGACCTTATTGTTTGCTCATTTTCTGATTTTTGATTCTAGAGGAAAGATTTATGAGAGGGAAGACAGTTCATACAGAGGGCATTACACTCCCAGTGGGCAGAATAGCAGATATTGAGAAGAGCTACAAGTATGCTGGCATACCACAAGCAAATGGCAACCATGAAGAAGCCACAAGAAAAGCTGCCACAGTCAAATACCTGCAACGAGTAATGCTAGTCCTGAGAAGTCAGGAGAAGTCAATGGCAAGAATAAAATTTAGGCAATTAACAGCTGTGCCCTGTTAGTGATCAGACACCCTGCTGGGATAATAAGCGGGCCAAAGGAGGAAGTTCAGACCACAGATATTAAAACACAGAAGCTGTTCACCATGCATGGAGGGTTCCACCCCAAACTCAGTGTCCAGAGGTTGTACGCTTAGTGCAAAGAGGGAGGAAGAGGACTAGTGAGCATCGGGGCCACTATCCAAGGTGAAACATTCAAGCTCCATGAATACACCAGGAAGATGACCCCAAGGGATGAAGCACTGAGTGAGTGTCTCAGTCAGTGGAAACTGGAAGAAAAGAAATTAGAAGAACCATCATGTCAGAAAAAAACTCCTGCATGAGATGTACCACCAACAGAGAGCTGAAGTAGCAGATATGAACAATTCCTACCAATAGCTAGAGAGGACTGGACTGAAGGACAGCACAGAGGTGCTAATCATGGCAGCACATGAGCAAGCCTTGAGTACCAGAGCAATCAAGGTCCAGATCAATGGGAAACACCTCCCAAGGTAGTGGAGAATGAGAGAGTTAAGATCCTGTGGAACTTCCAGATACAGACCGACGAAATGAGAGTGGCCAACCAACCGGCGTAACTGTATGACATTATGAATAATTTTCTATCAAAAACTGATAGTAAAAACCTAAAACTATGAGAACAAGTTGCACATTTCAACATGGACGCTGGTATGACGCTGGGTTTGTTTTCACCAGCAAGCTGTTCATGGTCACGTGACCACCAAGCTGTGATGTAGGTTTGCCCATGGAGAAATAGGGATAATTTTTCCATTAGCGCATCTAAGTCAAAACCAATTCCCACAGTCATTGGCAAAATAAATAAATATAAATAAGTAAAAAATAAAAAAATAAAATATAAGTATAAAAAAATAAAATAAAGAGAAACATGGCTTGGTGGAGGACTGCACTCTGAGTGCTTCTACGGGATCAGGGTGAGTGTGGCTTGTAGTGTTAGAAAGCACTTTGAATGGTCAAAAAGACTAGAAATTGCTATATGTTGCTGTAGAGTCCGTTTACCATTTAGTTTTAAATGTAAAGTTTGTGTATTGACTCAAATGGGTAAAACTGTTTTGTTTCCAGTTTTGCCTGAATGCAGTGATAGAGAAAACCTGAAAAACAGAAAAGGCCCAGGAGGCTTTCTAAGCTCAGAATAAATTACATAAACACATGACCGCGGGGTGAAAGATAACTGCAGACATGTCTGGGACTGAAGATGATACTGAAGTCTTTAGGTTATTATCATTGCGATTATTATTTTACCTTGCTGGTTGGCACTGGTCAACAGATATAAGGTTGGTTTAGTGGTTGGTCAACTTTTTAGACTGAATTCTAAATTGGTAAGCTACAATTTTATTGGCCAATTTACATGTACAGAGATATCCAAATGGAGCAAAGTGTTGTATCAGATGGAGACAAAGAAGCACATGTTTAAAACTAAACTGTAAATATTGTGCTTAAGATAAATATGGAGACTAGAATATATCTAACAGAGCGATATACAAAGCAGTAAATGGAGATATGTGGATTCATTATTTAAAGAACTCCTTGAACAGACTTTGAAATCCATGTAAAATATTGATCTAGCCTTTATATGGCCGAAAAGTGCAGTTAATCCTTATATCACATTCAGCTCTCCATCCTTCTCTATCCTGTTGAATATCATCCTGTGTGAGATCCAGATTCTTCCCTCCATTTCAGCTTTGACACCTCCTCTCCGTGATCCACCCTTCATACCTCAATTTTTCTTGTTATGCGGCCCCACTATCTACTTAATTCTTTTTTTCTACTCTATTATTTTGGTAACACTTTACAATAATGATACAAATCATATACTTAACTAATGCGTAACTCATGATAACCTAATGCATGGATAAAGGATGCACATACTAAACCATTATGTTTACTTCACTGACACATTACTGTGTACCCTCAAGTAAAGTCAAATTAAATTTAATATGAAGTTAGTATTAATTCACGTCTTCTTTGAGCTCATCCTGTTTAAAAAAAAAAAAAAAATCAATGGCATCGAACTAAATGATATATTTTGGTCTACACTGGCAAATTTGCCGACATATGCATGAACTAACAGTGAATTAATGTTCATCAGTTGGTGGTCAATTAAATGTGAATGACTTGAATCCACATTCAGATCAACTTTAGTGTAATATGATAGACTCTTCATTAATTAATGCATTAGTCAATTATGAGTTGCACATTAGTTAAGTATAATGATTTGTACCATTATTGTAAAGTACCCCCCACCCACACACACACACACACACACAAATCACTTTCCTGATCTTTAAGCTCCTTATAATATTAAACTATAATCTCCAATGCAGCAAAAATCTGCAAATCATCCATATACCTTTGTTTAATTGAAACTATAAAAAAAAGGGAAATAGCTGATAGTCATCATGTAAAGCGTGGTAGAAAAAAAACTGCTGCATGGTAAAAACATCTTTGTTCTTACTATACTGTCCTAGTTGTACAAGTATCTGGTAATGCCAATGAGATTTTCAGTCATGAAGAAATTGAAAAATTACTGGCTTCTTCTGTCACTGCTTCTGAGGGTCAGTAAGCTCGATCTATTACATATATATGGACATATCATATATAGCTTCATCATGCAGGAACTGCTGACACACTCCAGCCATTTGAGGCCAAGCATTGTCATGTGTAACCTGAATGACTTGAACCTTGATTTAACATTAAAACGGGGGTACAAATGTGACCTTTGTGTTTTAGCCCGAAGATCAGTTTTATCAGTTTCTTCATCAGCTGTTTAACTTTATTTGTCAACATGTGGTGGTTTTATGACAGATATTATCACCACGTGATAATGTGTAGACGGCTGGTGAGGTGATGCTGGATGAATTCTCCATTATGACCTAGAACATGTAAGAGATGATACAGAACAGCATATAGAAGTACAGTACATGCTGCCTTCACTGACCCTTGGAAATCTGATGGTTACCCAAGAGAAGGTCAGTTAACAATAATATTTTGTATGTATTGGTTTTTAGTAAAAACAGGCAAATTTCAGGCAGCAGCAAATGTTTATTAATCATGATTAATTAATTTGTAAGCTGTGATTAATTTGATTGAAAATTTTAATAATTTGAAATCCCTAATAATTTTGTTATCCCAGTGTGTTATATTGTATTTCTGTCATCAAAACAACATGTTTCTCTAACTAATGATATGACGTTCCTAGCAAACCGATGTTTGTTTATAAGGAACGTATTCTAGTGTACATCATTCCTACCTTAAAGCTTTATTTGTAAAGGAACTGAAGCTGGCAGATTTAGTGTGGTTTTTCTTTTGCTTTGTTGTCCTCAGGTATGTAAAGATGAATGCATGTATACATTATCTGAAATGCATGTATATTGCCTTTGCGTAGCCAACATTGCCAGGCTTTTGTACAGTTCTCCTGTAGAGGAGGAACTGGAGGGGGGCAGATTTACAGTGTGGTTTTCCTTTTGCTTTGGTGTCCAAACATAGAATGTTTCTCCAAGAGACCACACTGTATCACAGCAATTTAATAACAAGCACAATGCAGAAACTCACAAGTTAAACCAAGAGTGAGAAAAATTAAACCAATACAGTGTTAATATTTGAATGGGCCCTGGACCACGTTGTACTGCAAAAGTTGGGCCCCAAAAAAAAGATTAAAGAAAAAAAGGTTAAGAACCAGAGGACCAGCAATTCTGCTGATAGTGGGTCCTATGATCTTGTTTCCTTCATGTGGCTTGCACAAATAAGGATTTCCTCATAAACACACAGATGCTTGCACACTCAGATTTTGCATAATCCCATTCCACTGCACAAAGAGCACCTCAGTGAGGCCACTTCTGATTCTGTTAATGAATCACCGCCCTTAAAGAACATGCACACGTTCCATCTTGGCCTAACTTTATGACCTTTTCATAATTTACCAGTTAGATTCCTACTTCCTCATGTTTAAATTAAAGGTACATCTGATGCATAAAGATAAATAGATGGATAAATAAATACATCCAGTTAAATACCGTTTCTCTGTATATGCAGGTTTGTTATTGTCAAGATTCCTGTTATTTATTGCCATGTAAAGTGTATGCTGTAGTAAAAACACAGCAGTTTGCACTGTGCAGTCAGAGTCTGCCTTTGTCAGCTTTCATATAAAAAAAATCAAAATAAATGAGTTAGACTACATTAGTAAAAAAGCAAATATGCAGAACAGAGGAATAAAAGAATAAGGTGCACCAGCAGATGAGCATTGATTGTGCAGATCTATTAACGGTTCATTAAGCTGTTCAGAAGTTTTATGCCCTGTGGGTAAAAGCTATTTGTTAGACTTGTTGTGCTTAATTTTTCAGTCCTTTGAAATGAAAAATACTTTATTTATCTCGGAAGGAAATTGAAAACCTTTAGAGTTTAGTCTGTGTTGTGGAAATATGGAATAATTATCCAGTGACGGGAAGGCTGTTATGCAATGTTTTTGACATGCTGGAGCACCTTCCTGTCCTGAGCAGTGCAGCCTCCATGACACATTATGATCGAGTTAGCGTGGGTGCTGTCATCTATTCATCTATAGAAATGACTGAAGACTTTGGCTGACGTCAAATTTCCTATTCTCTGATGGGATTTTTTTAATAGAACTGATAAGTGTGGCGAGATCATCACCGATGTGGATCAAAAGGAATTTGAAATCTTAAACCCTGTCCACCGCTACCTCTCTGATGTATAAGCGAAAGTGACCCAGCTCCCTCTTCCTCTGCCCAAGATCTACTATCATCTTCTTGGTGTGGTCTACATTAAAGGAAAGGTTATTTTACTGTCCACCAGCTCTGACTCCTTTCTTCTGCATTTGGCCTCCTTCCCACAAGTAATTCTCTCAAATAACTGTGGTGTCATCCACAAACTTTAAAATACTGGGAGGCTATGCAGTCACAACCCTTGGGAGAAGTTCCTGTGCCCTAAGTTGTGGTAATTGATGTCCAATTTCTAATTATGAGACTTGGGCAGGGGGGGGGGTTCAAGGGGGTGTCCTGGGTGGGCCAGTGCCACCCTGACAGCAGTTTTGGACCCCCCCCCTGCTGAGGGCAGAGCCTGAGACATTCATTTTATGCAATAATTCCACTTAAACCATGATGTGGGTCCGAAATGTAGTTTAATTTTCCAGTTGGACCCAATAAAGAGATGGCTTACCGATGGCCAGCGGGTTTAACTGCAGTTCATAGATTTATGTCACAATGTTGCCAAGTCCACTTGTTATAACACTAAAATATTCAGACTATCAAAATCACTGCATTAATAAAAGATTTGTTTATGGACTCAACATGTTTACTTTATTTAATCTATATGCATAAACAATAAAGTAATTACTCATGCTATGTTAAAATCCAAATTTGGCATCACCTTGGCAAGAGAGGTTGATTAACATTTCCATCAGATATCAACAAGACCAGGGAAGACCTGCCAAAACTGAAAATAGAAGTAGAAGTTTTAAGGCAGCATGGATTGAAGATTGAAACAACCAGAATGCATATTATTATGCTGGCAAGAAGAATGTTGCCCTCCTACAAGCCCAGACACTGATGATGAATACAAGAACTGGATGTGCAGTGCATCGAAGAACATGCACACGTTCTATCTTCGCCTAACTTTATGACCTTTTCATAATTAATCTATTAGAGATTCCTACTTCCTCATGTTTAAATTAAAGGTACATCTGATGCAAAAAAGATAAAAAGATAAGTAAAATAAATAAATACATCCAGTTAAATGCTGTTTCTCTGTATAGGCAGGTTTGTTATTGTCATATAAAGTGCATGTTGTAGAGGCAAAGAGTCAGTGTAAGAACATGAGCTCAGTGTTAGGATCCTCGATATGTTCAAAGAGGGATATTTCTGCAGCGCTAACCCTTGCAGATGGTCTTTTTTTAAACAGATGGACAGATGTACCGCTTTCCAAAAGAAGCTAACAGTGCATAGGCTCAGGAGATGATGATACATGTTCATTAAATGCTGACTAGTTGAGTTGTACCCAGAGCTGGGTGGGATGTTACATCAAAATCTGTGACCCATCAGAATCTGTGACCGCAGGGGGTGACAGTGTACAGTTCTCTGCATACGGGGATGCAGGATCACGGAAGTCAACATTTACACTTTTCTATGGACCGAGGGGGCCGAAGGAGCCTTTAGACGACTAAAGACGTTTTTCACCTCGGCCCCGGTTTTAGTCCAACCTGACCCCGAGCTGCAGTTTGTGGTGGAGGTGGATGCCTCTGATGTAGGAGTGGAGGCTGTTCTCTCCCAGAGGCAGGGTCCGGACGCCAAGCTGCATCCTTGTGCCGTCTTCTCCCGATGACTCTCGCCAGCCGAGGCCAATTATATCGGCAATCGGGAGCTGTTGGCTGTCAAGATGGCTTTGGAGGAGTGGCAGCACTGGCTAGAGGGCGCTTCTCAGCCCTTCGTGGTCTGGACCGACCACAAGAACCTGGCCTATATCCAGACGGCAAAACGCTTAAACTCCAGACAAGCCAGATGGTCCTTTTTCTTTGATCGTTTTGACTTCACCCTCACCTACCGCCCTGGCTCTCGGAACATCAAGCCCAACGCTCTCTCCAGACAGTTCTGCATTGAGGAAAGCTACCGAGGAACGAGTGCATCCTTCCAGCTTCCAGGATCATTGCTGCTCTCACTTGGGAAATTGAGACCACTGTTTGCCAGGCTCAACGACCACAACCTGACCCTGGAGGAGGACCCCCAGGCCGCATGTACAGCCAACAGCACCAAATCATACAAGAGCACTCTTGAGTTAGCAGTGAAACTACTTGGGTCAACAAGGGCTAACAGTGTCTTTGTCTTTGAGAAGGGGACAATGGTGAAAGGCTGTACAGTCGCCTCACAGCAGGAGGGTTTCTGGTCTGAACCTTGGCTGGCTTTTCTGTGTGGAAGTCGAATGCTCCAGTGCATATGTGGGTTCTCTTCCGGCTTCCTCCCACAGTCCAACAACATGAATTAATGTTTCTCCCCAGGAGTAAATGTGTGTGTTGGTTTGTCTGTCAGTATTAGTCCTGTGATAAACTGGTCACCTGGGTGTACCTTGGCTCTTGCTTGTTAGCAATTGGGATAGGCTCCAGCCACCCCTCCACATCTCTTCAAGTTCAATCTCAACTGTCTACTGTCCTGATGCTGCTTTTAGAGCAGCAGTATTGTCTCCAGTGTCTATTCTCACAGGAGTCCTGAGGCACATGTTCGAGTTCTGTATCCCACACTTTAGCAGTTTTACTTACAGGGGGTTTGTGTAAAGGACATGTTGGTACAGTGGACTGAGAAACAGTCAAATGTGATCTAACTGAAGTGTAACTGAGCAGCAGCCTTGTAGGCTTCATTCATGTGTGTAAAATCTTCAGTTTGTTAATGAAATCATGCAGCAGCTCTGGCTTCTCATTTTGGGAAAAAATACATAACGTTTTTGTCTGCTTTGACCCTGCGTTTGTTGTTTCTGCAACAGGAGTCTCTGAGTGAAAGAGAGAGAGGAAGCACAGTTTTAGTGCCCCCACGTGTTAACAGTGGAAAATTTGTTAGCTTCTATCAATGTGTCTGAGTGGATTCTGAGATTCAGGATGCAGATGCACTTTTACAGAGTGCAACATTTTCTGTAATAATCATAAAATGCAAATTGCCTATTACAATTTATTCTAGAAATGTTCAGCTGAATAGACAGTATATAAAGACATAAATCTAGCACAGATTTTTTTGTGTAAATTGTCTGACTGAATGGTTGGAAACGACTCAATAGTAATGAGTTTCAAGTGATTCGTTGTATCACATGTGTTTCACTTTCTCGTTGAATTGTATGTTTCCACAGGTAAGAGAAATCAAACACCAGCCACTGCTCTTAAACTCAAACAAAACAATTTCCTGTTGAAAACACATTATAGATGTCATGTTACTCATCTGGGTAGTTTGAATATTACATTATGTAATGTAGCGTGACACAGTGGTGTCAGCTGAGAGGGGAATCCCTCTCACATCTAGTCAGACCTTCAATGGAGGGGCTCAGATGATTTCTTTCACGCTACATGTACATGTAAGTATTTCCTCACAAACATACACACTCTTTAATACCAACATTTTGGCCAATCCCAGTATTTTGCACATAGAGCATACAAATTAGGATACATAAGTATGTTTGTACATGTGAACTCATCCAGGAACCATACACTTGTAGAGCCTTCAAGCTGTTTCCTTTGCCAGATAACTCTTCTGCTGTATGTTTGAGAGATGCTGTGAAGTCTTTTTGTACCTCTTGACCTTTTCACATGTAGACTAATTCAGTGCAGTCTTCGCAGTGAGTGAAGAAGACAACACATGATCCGGACCACTTCTCATCCTGTTAATAAATCGCCAGTGTCAAGGAACATACAGCTGTTCTGTCTTGGCTTTGCTTTTATGACCTTTCCATCACGCACTGGGTAGAGACTCTAACTTCCTCATATTACATAAACATGGATAAAAAAGTTTTAATAAATCAAAAAATTTGATAGATCCAGTGAAATAATAATTTTTTGAGCAAGTAAGTCTGTCATTATGGAGTTAAAAAATAAAATGTTTTCTATAACCCTTTGATTGTCCCTTTTAGTAGCAAAGAAGTGTTTTTTGTTTTTTTCCCCCCATCACATTATAAGTGGGCACATTGCTGCATCAAAGCAGGTACGCTTGTCTGTGTGTGTGTGTGTGTGTGTGTGTGTGTGTGTGTGTGTGTGTGTGTGTGTGTGTGTGTGTGTGTGTGTGTGCGTGTAGGTGAGAGAGAGAAAGGAGAGAGTGTTTTGGTGCCCCCTTGTGTTAAGAGTGTGAAAATGGCTTTTGTTGGAAAGCCACTTTAGATCAGTCTCTCTGGATTCTGTGCTTTACAATAGAGATAAACTTTGAATGAGAGGAAAATTTGATATAATAAGAATAACAATAGAAACGCAATGATTTTTTTATCTTCAAAATGTTACTTCAACTCAATAAATGACACAGGAAAACCAAAGAACGACCCTGGGCATAAGCTCTATGCTAAGGGTGCCGTCATCCATGAGGGCACCACAATCAGACACACACACAAAAATTAATTAAGAAATAATTAAAAAAAGAAAAGAAAAGAAAATCAAACCACTGCCATTACTAGGACTACTAATATTTCAAAATATTACACAAGCCCACGGCAACATAACTTCATAGCAATAGTCTCTTTTAAATAATGGGGATACCTTTTTCTGAGTACATGGCTGCCTCGCTGCTCTCTACCTGTGTGGAGTCGGGGCGGGTTGAGAGACGAGTCGTCTGAATCTGACCGGACATGACTCCAACACCAGAAGATTGATTGATCCTCAACAGGATTAAAATGTCTAAAAGCAGAAAACAATCTGACACACAGGAAAGGAAGATAAGGAAAGAAGAGGAAGAAAAAAACGACAGAGGTGGTGTGATGAAGAGAATAAGCTAAATAGTTTTTGGATTGTAGTTACTGTTGCAGCAGTGTTAACTTGATAGCTACTTTGGATCACCGTAGCATCAGTTAGCACCCACTCCACCTCCCGGACAATAGATAGATGGATAGATGGATAGATAGATAGATAGATAGATAGATAGATAGATAGATAGATAGATAGATAGATAGATAGATAGATAGATAGATAGATAGATAGATAGATAGATAGATAGATAGATTTTCATTCATTCATGCTATATTTGCCTCACTGTTTTATTTTGCATGTACGTACATTATTTATGTTTTTACAGTACCTATTTTTTTATTGTATACTATGGTGTGTCACTTGTTTCTTCGGTTTTATTTGATGTGTTACTTTATACTTAAAAAAATAAAATCTCGAATACACGCATGCAGTGTATAAAATTGATTGGTGAAACTGACTGCAATGCAAGGGAGTGCCAGTTAAAAATCATGGTTAAGTCACCAAATTGGTCAGGGAAAAAACATACTGAATATATGTGCCTCTGTTGTAGACAGGAATGAAAAAGAATTAATTATTCTCTGGATGGATGGAAACTGTTGCCAGCAGTTATATAATTCAAGTGACATGTAAACGTCTGTATCTCTATCTCATCTGTGCCAATATTTTATTAAATTGTACACTATGTTTCTACAACATCTTGACATTACAGACATGTTTTGCAATTTCTTTGTGTAGAGTTAAATATCATGTCATCTACAACAACATGAAACAGATTAAAATTGAGCATTCCTTGGATCTTTGCAAGTTATACTGCTGTTTAGAAAATTGTGAGAACATATACATTGCAGATATTAATATTTATGTAAGTGCAAAAAGACAATATTTCCACTTTTAGATGGATGTTATCTGAGAATGAATTTCTACAATTTCATAGCAAAACATATAATTTCATATCTCATCTGATTTATGTATGGATATATATATATATATATATATATATATATATATAACATATATGCATCATTATATGTGATCATGTTATTTTAAACAAACTTCATAGCAGTATTAGCAAGCAAATGTGGACATGTAACACTGAACTATTTCTTCTTTTGAAATAGCTTTGATATCAAAAACAGGAAGTTGTGTGTCTGTTTATAGAAGAATTTTTATTGAATTTATAACCCGAGGATACATTTCCTGTAGTATGAATGGTGCCCTTCTAACTTTAGTACCCACTGATTATGACTGTCTTTGCGCGCATTTGTGTGTCGGATATAGACCAAACTCAATGCGGCATTGTTTTTAAATCATGTTGTGTGTTTGGGCGGGTTGTAACTTAGTGTGGTTGTTGGGCTGCAGAGATGTAATAATCCTGTGTGTTACCGACTGCGTGTGGAGCCTCGGCGGTGCATCTTCTCACCAACTACAGCCACAGAGCAGCGGCAGTAGCGCGCCTGCGCAGTGCATCCAGGGACTCGGCGGCGATCGGTGCTGAAGTGGGGCGGATGGCAGAAAAATAGCGGCGATGGACATTACACCGCAGGATTCCCATTTACGATGTCGTTAGATAAGGACTGGGATATCGCGTTTTCATACCTATGACTGTAGGACACTGACAGCCCAACATAAAGGGGTAAGATCCTGGTTATTCAGCGCTAATGCTCTATACAGACTGGCTAGCTGATGTTAGCACGGGGCTAACTGCTGCTCAGCTGCCACCGCCTCCTCTCCCTGGGAGAAATAGCGGGTCTCGGGCTTTTGGCTAAAGCTAGCAAGAAGAAAGTGGGTAGTTAGATTTCTGGGAAAAATGTCTGCGCGACAGTCAGTCCCGCACAGCACTTTTTCTAGATGCGGTGTCACTCGGTGGTGTCAGCTGAGAGGGGATCCCCTCTCGCGGTTGGTCAGACCTGCAGCGGCTCAGATGATTCGAGCAGCTGCAGCAGAAACCACGCAAAACACCCAGACGAGCAGCTAGCCAACAGAGCTAGTATACAGAGGGTGAGAGTAAGGTCCGACGAGCTTGTCTTCTCGTTATTTGAAGACATACACAGGCCTTTAAGAGCAGATGCCAGGGCTGCGACAGTCCGCTGCGCGCATCCACCATTAACCATTCTGTCAACTTTCAACCATTGCAGAGCACTTTACCTCTAACTAGCATTATTTCCCCTCTAATATAATGCACTGGAGAGAGATCTTATAGTGCACAGCTGAAGGAACACCCACGCTGCACTTTCCCATGGGTGTGATGAGTCAGAGGAACACAGGTTATGTTGCAACTACATCCTGAGATACTTCCTGATGATTCTCTTCATTCAGAAATGGTTAACAGACGATCACCTGCCTTATATTTGATAACACTGTTATTTGGGTGAAAATATGTTACCTGACAATGTGTACATACAGCAGTAAAAGCAGGTAATTATTATTTTTATTATCCCTGAAGATATTAAGTGATGCTTTTTGGACTCCCAGAAAGATATAATAACAGGTTGGATCTATTTAAATGAGTTAAAATTTATTTTGTGGTGCCGTTTAAGGCTCCTTTTTAGTGTATTATGTGAATGTAGCGTTTGGGGGGGAGATATATATATATATCACTTTAAAACATCTCATATTGTGTGACCAGTCATCTGAAATATGCATATTTTCTGTTACACATTGGTGTGAAGCAGCATACATTCAGACCTAATAATATGATTGAAAGTTGCTTTACCAATCAGCGTTTGATGTGCCTTTCCTGCCCTTTCTGCTTTCGTAGCTCTCATTTTCCCTTACTTTCATAATTCTCTTCTTTAAATAAGCATGTTACTAAAGTTGCTTTGTGGCCATCTTCCTCCTGGGAAGAAGCAGTGGAAAATCTCACAAGTGCAATGCAAAAATCTTATCTTTGCACACGGCTATTCAGAATAATTTTTCACAGACTTTAAAAATACAGGGGAAACCTTTGTTTTCAGCCCAGTTTTAACAGCCATGAGCAGATAGTGATGCTTCTTTCACTAAGGGACTGGTTTTCATTGTACAGCAGTATTAACACAGCATGTAGAGTCATAGATGTGTGTCAGCTTAGTGCCTTGTGCTACCAGTTAAGACACAAATAAACAAAATTAAGATAAGTTATTAAAAAGTAATTGGGTCCCGACCTTGTGTAGATTAACAATTTTAAATGTGTTTTCCTTTTGACTCATTCATCTAAACATGCTTTCTCATCTTTGACTCACATATTTTAGTCCAGTGATAGCTCTTAACGTAACAAGTGTCCCACTGTTGAGGTCAATGTTTGAACACTTCTCAGCTGCTTGTTGTAGGAACAATAATTCCTGTATTAAAAATCCGTGATATGAAAGAAACCTTTAGCCTTAAGGCTCCCCTCAATGTATTAAATGTATGGCATCTTGACAGTGATTCCCTCAGTAAGACAGGTTAATTTTCATTTTTTTAGTCATATTTTGACCACATTACTTGCCTTTTGACAGACATAGCAATTTAATTTTGCATTATTGTGTAACAGAATATATGTAATATCATGTAAGGAAAAGGAAGTCACGTCCACCAATGAATAGACTTGCTCAAAAATGCTTATGATCAGATTGATCAAAATTGAAACTGTATAAATTTCCCCAAGTTGCATTGTAAAGGCAGCAAGACAATTCAAAATTCAGTGACAGCCAGCTCAGTATTAATGAGTGCAGATTAGAACATTTTTTCTGTACACACGTCCATTTATTTTTCATTGAAGAGAAAACTTCTCACATACAGGGGACATGATGCTGAGGGGAAAAAAACCCGTAATATATTGAAGATGCTAAGAAAAATAGCTGCATTGTATTTTAGAACTTTAGAAGATTTGGTCATAATATATGTTTCAAAAATATGATTTAATTTAAAAAAATGAGGGGAATGTGACACATTCTAAGAAAGGAAATAGTTGTGGTCCTCTCCCTGAAACAACATATGTTGCTGTGATACTTGTGGTCAGATTATAGAGACATGAGAAATAAATCATCTTAACATTAATAATCTGGATCTCCAAATATTTACAACAAGTTAAAAATGTCCATAGAAAGGTAAGTTGGTTGTTTTGGGGTGCAGTATGTTTTTGATGTAGTTGTAAGGTGGATAAATGGCATCTCCCCCTAGCAGTTCTGGTTTGCAGTCTGGTGGTGTGGTAGACTGGGTCCTTGTGTCTGACCACATGGACTTGAATGACTAGCTCCGCAGTGGAAGCTGCTGATACTGGGGCTGGGGTCTCAACCTTCCTCTTTACAAAGAAAGTCAGAAATATCTCCCTTTCTCTTCACTCTTATATCTTCCTGTACCAAGTAAGAGTGGTTACAGGCTATATTTCTCCCCATTTTCATGTCGTAGAATACTTTAAAATCAACTAGCAGCCTTGCTAGCCTCATGTTTAAATTAAACTGGTTCAAGTAGCTCTAGCTTAAGTAACTTGGACACTGAGATACTCTTTAAGTATTCTTTATACTTTATTTTAACTAAGTTAATGTGTAGTCCCTTAATACACTCACTGAACACTAAAAATGACATGGTTTAACATGGTTTCTCCATAATTTAATATTTATCTCTGGTGATCTGTTAGGACGTTTATGACCTCCTCCTGCAGTGACCGGTCACTCACCTGAGGTGTCACCTGGGGTGTCCAGTCAGATTTCAGAGGTGGCCAGTGCCACCCTGGACACCCCTCTGGCTCTGCCACTGGCTGAGGTAGCTTTAATGTTGCTCTTTTTCTTCCTGTGGGATGTAAATGGTATTTTTTCACTGACTCAACCTCCAGAGTGGATTTTCAGTTATTTTCTCCAGCTTTGTGCTGTGTGATGTCATAAACTCCTGTACATTTGCACTGATTCCAAAACCATTGAGCCATTATCAGTTCAATAAATGGTTTAAGTTTCAATCACAAGACATCTCTGTGTTGGAAGGGATGGTTGGAAACCCTGGTGTGTGTGATGGCAGTTTATTAAAATGAACTTCCTCAACAAATGTGTCAAATATTTGAGTTAGTGATGTTTGGCCATAAGTTCAATATGTTGTGACTACGTGTTAATAAGGCATGAGAATGAGATTTACTTCCAGTATGAGAAGCTATCACACTTTGACATATCTTTAAATGTACAAAGTCCCTTTTTTATTTTTTTCTAAATATCAAAGGTCTGTTCGGAAAGCAGGAAATTGAAAATTTTCCAGTCTGTGGTGCCCTGTGAATCTATAGAGGGCACTCTAGTTTCAGCTTACTCTAAGACATGCTCTGGTAAGCTTACGATAAGTTGGCTCATGTTCTGTTTGCTACATTGATACAAAAATGGAGGAAACTAGCTAACACTAAATAATCTGAAAAGCAGTGTTAGTTATTATTTTAGATTTTACACCATAAATTGTGTCGTCAAAACCAAAGATGAGGCTTGTTGACTACAATGCAGCTGTCTTACTCTACAGTGTCCACAAACATGAAGAATTATCCGCTAGCTTGCAACCCAAGTAAGACAAGAGTGACCCCATTCATTCATAATAGATAAATAAGTACTTGATTAATCCCATGAGGGAAATTTTCCTGTTACAGCAGCAGCCATCAGATTAAAATCAATTAAAAAAGAACAGATAAGAAAAGTGTAAACATATAAAAAAAAAAGTCAATAGGCAAGACAAGGCAAGTTTATTTGTATGGCACATTTAATGTACAAGACAATTCCAAGTGTTTTATATAAAACATTAAAAGCATTACCTGCACTGCAAACACTTTACCCCCCCCAGGGGAGTTCCTGTCCACATGTTTACATGTTTACCTGCTGTCCATATAAGTGCAATATCACTAATATTAATATCAGAAATGTTATACTTTGGACTACCACTACCTCATGCACATACATACTTGCACATATTTATCTAGGCTGCACATGCAAACTGGGCTCTTTAGTGTTTACTGTTATTTTTATTTTTATTTTATTTAAAATTGTGCTGTTTATATTCTATTGTATTTAGCTTATATTCTATTTATATTTAGCCTATATTTCTATTTTTTTTTTTTTTTTTTTTCTCTTCATGTCTTATTTTATTTCACTTATTGCCCTCCTTCTATGGCTCAAACCGGGACCTCAGTTCTAATTTCGTACCATAAACATGTAAATGTGAGCTGGTATGACAATAAAGTTCCTTGAATCCTTGAATCCTTGAATCCATTACAGGAAGCATTAAAAAGAAACTTTAAAAGAAATTAAATAAAAACAGAAAACAGCTAAAATAAATTAGATTAAATGCAAGAAATAAAGTTCCAGTGTGAGGAATTATCAGTTCTTTTGATAAAAGGCAGCAAATAGAAAAGTTTTTAACCCTGATTTAAAACTGCTGATAGTTTCAGTTATCTGGGACTTTGTTTTGTGAGGAGCATAAAAGCTTCTGCCTCTCCACGTTTAGTTCTGACTCTGGGAACAGAAAGTAGATTTGATCCTGATGACCTGAGGGATCTGGTTGGTTCATAACGAATCAGAAGATCCAGAATGTATTTTGGTCCTAAACCATTCAGCGCTTTGTGAACTAATGACAGGATTATGTGTTTGAATAAACAAAAAATATACAAGATAGGTCTAAAACACCCACAAATAAAATAAAATAACTGTATAAATACTGGGCTGGAGGAAAATTAATATAGATACAGACACATATTTCCAGCTCCTGCTCAATAGAATTACCACACTGTCAAGACATATATATCAGCCGTGTTTTGACCGCACAGGTACCCTGTCATCGAATTCAGCGTTTTTGCAACAGTACTGAAGATTTTTTTTTTATTCCTGACACAACTCTAGTCAGAAGGTAGTACTTTATGAAGTCCCTGCACTTGTTGGGGTGGAGCTTGCAGCTTATTGTTTTATACTCACTCAGATTTCTCCACAACTCTGTAGGATGGAGCCACATTGTTAGATTTTTAGGAAAGAAATATCTCTGTATCTAAACTTTGCCTGTGTGCAGTGACTCCATACTGTTTATTAGACCCACTGCTATAAGAGGAATATTATTTCTTTTATTAGTTTAATTTGCCAGGTCCTTGCAGAACATAGACGCTAGTGAAAATACAGTACAATGGTCTGGAGGCATCTTTTTTATTTTTTGTAAAAACAAAAGAAATGTCTAAGAAGTGATAATTAATACATATCATTGAAATGTTGCTTGTGTTTTAGTTTGCTGACTTTAAATACCAAAATCAATTTCCTTTTGCTATTGTTCACACTGTCTTTAAGCCCAAGAAATTGCATCATAGTATATTTTATAACAAGATTAAAAGAAAAATAAATCTTTGCACCAGGTTTGAAACGGCCATACTGAGCTTGCCCCGTTTTGTCAACAAGTTTATGTGTCATGAGGCTGCGCATTATTTGCATGTGGCCATAAGAAAATGATCTTCCCACGTTATTCTCAACAGCGGTGCAGGTTTAGGATACCCAGGAAATCTATTGACTTTGGAGTTTGTGATGAAGTCTGTGTCATGCATGGGAGCGCATTAATTGTTAGGCTGAGACTGGGGGCAAAAAAAAATATATATATATATATATATATATATATATATATATATATATATATATATATATATACTTTCTAAGTTAAAGAGAAATCTGATCTTTCTCATGCCTTGACACATTGGCAAGGCATAAGAAATTAATACTAGTTGGTAGTGCTTTCGTTATTTATCATCTCCAAATATTAAACTCTTGTTATTCATTTTACAAGTATGTTTAATACATTACACCATGCTCTGACAGTATTTTTAAGGAGCATCGGAATCTGAAAATAATAATGACAGCGTGGGTTTTGTTTGTGTGTTTGTGTTTTCTTATTTGCATAACATCTTACCAAATGTTTTTTTTTTAATAATGTTCTGCCATAGTTGTACCACATGGCCATGTTTTGTGCATATATCTTGTGCATTTTGTGCATTTATCTCCACATATATGGTTGTTTGTATTCATGTCAGTCGGAAGCCTTTTCATTTCTATAGGAATTCAAAAATGATGATGATTAAGGTGATTATTAAAAATGATGATTAAAAATTATTAATGTGTTAAAATCCACCTTCTGTTTTTCCCCCTTCAGAATTTGCATCAAATAGAGTGACATATTTTAACTTTTGCTTTGGATTTTAGGAAAGAGACCAAAGTGTGTGCCGGGGTAGCTAAGCTAGCTGATAACTGTTTTAAACTCATTCAAGTAAGAACTTCATTGTTGTATATAGTCAACCCTGGTATCTTCATCATCTTTAACACATTTCACACAAAAATACTACCCAGCAGACCAAACTCTACTTGTGTGTTTTTCTTTTTAAACATTTTAAACGCATATTCTGTAATACTAGACTGAGAACTGTTAGCATTAGCCTCTACTATAGTTAATGTGAATTTTATCTACCCAAAACAACAACAAGAAAAAACATTCTTAAATTTTAGACAGGGGTATAGTACAAATATCAATCAGACGATTGCGAGAAAAGTCATTCTTTTGTCACAGCTCTGGAAGAGAAAATAAATTTCCCTGTTCTTGTAGAGTATTTACGGGACTTGCCTATTACTTATTAAAATAACCGTAATCAGTTCTAGATTTAAAAGGAAAAAGAAAACGTTTTTTTAGATAAGAAAAAATGGTAATTGGATGAATAAGGTGATTAAAACTTAAAAGGTGTTCAGTTCCTTACTTTACTCGAGGACAACAAATAAATCACTTGAAAGCTCAGTTATTTTACATAGTTATGTTTGGGGGGAAAACATTAAGGTGTGCTCTTAAAACTTATAATTATTTGCTTTTATATCAGGTTTTTATAAACTCCAATGACAACTTATATTTTGAATTTGTAGAACTCAAAATATTGTTGGGATATGTGGTGATAGAAGTTTCGTATCATAGTCTTTAACTTATGCATTTTTCTGCTACAAAGTAGTGAAAAATTATTATTTTGTTGTGACTTTGACTATAAAACAAACTTCTGTTTTCCCTCCTTGTTTTTTAGATGCTGTGTATTCTCTGCTCCCTCTACTCCAAAGTCCATAAATGATCCTTTTATTGAGATCAGTGGAATCCTAGGAGGCGACGGCGACAGAAGCAAAAGAACGTGAAATAAGGGAGAAAAAAAGGGGGAGGAAAGGAGTCAAATCTCACTTCAGCTCTCGTGTCCCTTTCTGTGCCAGTTGGTCAGGGATGGTGACACCAGTAAACTCTCCTCCCTGTGATGAGAAGAACCTCATCGCCTTGTCCTGCATTTCCAGCAAGCCAAGCAGCCAGTCCGTTAGCCAAACAGACACAGTTCACGAGTCAGTCGCTTTATTAACCAGCCTGCTATCATCCAGCAACCTATTACCTCACACCATGACTGCTCTGTCTGACCTGTGTTTAGGAACTCACTAATTCATGGTAAGTTTTCTTTAAAAATGTCAACATTTTAATCACGTATTATCACAAAAAAAATAAATAAAAATAAAAAATAGAAGTAATTATTTAAACACATTACAGCAGGGTGCAAAAGAAACATTAAGTAGAGAACAAACAATAATAATAAAAGACAAAATAATTAAAACCAACTATAAAAAAAAATAATATTACATAGAAACAGGAGCTAAAATAGAGAGAAACAGACTAAATAAATACAGATTATAACGCAAACAACAGGAAATGCATCATAATCATTAGAATCATCATCACTGTAATTGTCATTATCATCACCATCACCGTCAATGTACATATGCCAGAAAATATATTTATAACAAAGAAAAGAACTCGACTTTAATTAAAATTGGTGGCAAATAAAAAGCTTTAAGACCTGATTGTACAGAACAAAGGATTGAAGCAGACTTTAGATTTTCGGGTAATTTGTTATATTAGGAGCATAAAAACTAAACATCGATTCTCCTTGTTTAGTTTTTACTCCTGGGCTGGTGTGCAAACTTGATCCAGATGATCTTACAAGTCTCGGCTCATAAAGCTTCAGCAGATCAGATACATATTTTGGGTCAGAGCCATTCAGCTATTCAGATTTCTACACCAGCAGCAAAATATTATAATCAATTCTTTGGTGCACAGGAAGCTAGAACAGAGATCTCAGCAATGGTGTGATATATTCTTTTTTTTTTTTTTTTTTTTTTTTTTTTCGGTCTTTGTGACACGAGCAGCAACATTCTGCATTAGTTGCAGTCGTCTTAGTTAAAACCTCCATTAAAGTGTTCAAGCCTACTGAAAACTAATACATGGACAAGTTTTTCCAGATCATGTTGAGCCATTAGTCCCTGTATTGTAGATATTTTCTTCAGGTGGTGAAAGGCTGATTTGGTTACTGTTTTAATGTGGCTGCAAGATAATTTTTCGCTTGATCCATTGATTTCAACATTGCTCATTTAAGCTGAGCAATTATCTTTGGAGGCTTATCTTTGGTTCCCATGATCTGAAGAAAATTCTCCCCTGGTGAGGCAGTAATATAGGCAGTAATATAGAGCTGAGTGTTATCCATGTAATTGTGAGGAGAAATTCTGTTTGTTTCCATGATCTGAGCTAGTGAGAATATGTAAATTCTGAACAATAGGGGACCCAAGATGGAGCCTTGGGGACTCCTCAGGTCATCTTTGAGTAGATGTATAGTTATCAATTGTCCCTGTCTTTTAAGTTGAATTAAAACCAGTTCAGATCTGAACTAGCGATTCCCATCCAATTTTCCAGTTACTCTAATAAGATGTAATGGCTGACTGTGTCAAAAGCAGCACTGAGATCTAGCAGAACCAAAACCGAACTTTTGCCTCTATCTGTGTTTAAGTGGATATCATGTAAGACTTTGAGGGGAACAGTTTCAATGCGGTGGTCAAAATCCTGACTAAAAGTCATCAAAACAATTGTTAAGTGCAAAGAATGTGTAAAGCTGTTGATAAACAGCTGTTTCTATTATTTTACTTAAAAATGGGGATTTGAGATGGACCTGTCGTTATTGTTTGTTGAAGTGTCAAAATTTCTCTTTTTTAGCAGTGGCGTGATCACTAAGTTCCAGGTCTAACATCAGTTTATTCCACCACAGATACTATCACAAAGGTTATAATATTATAATGTTATGTAGGTAGGCTGCACTGAGTTTATCAAAGATGACAAAAAAGGAGAATTTAATGCATTACAAATTCAATAAATCAAAGAACCTTTATGTGCACAAAGAGCCTACAAACCTGCAAGCAGGATTACAGCTGTAGCGTTCTGTTCAACAGCCTCTTCATAATCTTTTAATGGTTGAAGTAGAACATCATCAGATTACATCAACTGGACCTGATTTGCCAGGCTCCTTACTGTCGATAGAATTAAAGCCTCTTAATTAACTACAGGTTTTAGATGGAGTCCCTGCCCCTAACTCCACATTTTTCTTTCTTCAAGAAGTTTAATATAAATCTCAAGTTTAATATCCAATCTTAACCATCAGTGCAGTTTGATATAAAAATGGACAGTTTAATAAGAGTCTGAGCCTTAATTTCCCAAAGTAGAAGGTAAATAGTAGTTTGGTTTAACAGTCAGAAAGCCTTTGTTTAATTAAACGCAGATTAAAAGTATATGCAGATGTAGAAAAAAAGTCATTTACAATTAGGGCTGGGCGATATGGCCTAAAAATAAAATTTCCGATTTTTATAACCAAATCCGATTTCCGATTTTAATCGATTTTTTTTCTTTTCTTTTACAAAACAGAAATAAACTTATCAGAAACATTTATTTGTTTATATGAATGAATCCCAGCAAAAATAAAGCATATAATGTCATAGCTTTTCCACCATATAAACAACTTCATATCTTACATAGAAATATGCAACACAACTGCATCCGTGATCTCGTTCCATCTGGATCCTTATCATACAGGATCCACTGCAGAAATAATTCCCCTAATGAAGGTTGTCTCTTAACTAGGGTTTGTGGGTTAAGTTGACTTCTGCATCTCGTAGAGAGCAGCATTTCTCACTGCAGTTAAACGCACAGCTAAATCCCAGGCATGAGTGAAGGGTCACTTCACTGAAAATCTATCAGACAAACACCTTTCTGGTGTGGAGGGAGGGCTAAGTCTGCTCCTAACTAACTATAAAAATAAATCTCCAGAAATGGAAAATTCGATTTATCAATTTTATCGATTTATCGTCCAGCCCTATTTAAAATATATTATAAATCTAAAGTTGCTGCTGAGGTGTGAAAGGTATATGACAGATAATCCAACTGTGCTGTAATTAATGGTTATGTCAAGGCTTAAAAAACTTGTCTTTTTATGTAGTCTTCTTCCATTTGTCTTTGTGTCTACTGTGTGAAAAAGACGCAAAGGGCATCTTACAGGTTGGTAAATCTTATAAACCAACATTTTACTCACAATTGAACATATTAAATAAAAAATATTAAAAGTTGAAAGTGAATGTTTTCCTCATCTGGAATATAGAAGCAGCACAATGTCTCAAAAAGATTTGCAAGTGGAAACTTCCCTAATGTCCATTGACATTTTTTTAAGTTAAAATTGCATATTACACTCTACATTAATTTGGTGTGCAAAACATATAGTGAGGTAACCTGTATTCTTTGTGAAACCAGGTAATGTATTACAGACTCTCTTTTATTTCCTCCTATCCCAGCATATTTTATTATTTCAACCATACATTTGCATGTCCAGTCAGTGTGGCCTCTTCTTCCAGTTTGGTACATAGCCGAACCCTCGCTGTCGTTTGCATCTAGCAGCCTGTTTTCCACCGATGCTGCCTGGTTGCTGAATAACTGATGGCTGCGCCACCGATTAGGCAACTGCATTTGCATATCTGGCAGATCAGCCTTACTTACCATGTATCATCACTGTGAGAAATCACATGTGTACACATTGGATAGATTGACAAAGAGAAAGGAAGGCTCTTTTTGATGTTTTGAGGTTCAGCTAATTTTACTCACCTTAAAACATTTGAATTATGACTTTACAGGTAAGAATTTGTTTTATTAATTGTACTGCAGCTGCTAGTGTAATTTTTGATGTGCTTCAAGTGCATCATGGAAAATATTTTCTCTGAGTTGTCACAGTTCAAATTGACTTTTTTCAGAAATAGGAAGCCCATCTAGATGAAAGATCATGGATTTCAAGGCAGTTATTTTCAGGCATTACAATGACTTCTTGGAGTGGTATTTTTATTTTGAGTAGCCTGAAGGGTTTAAAAGCACTGTATTTGCTTATGAAGGCTATTGTGTTGTTGAAGGGACTCCTCTAGCTATAACAGCAACACCAACAGAAAATCAGTTTTTGAAGGTTTGGGGAAATGTCAGTGATAAAACAATAGAGCAAAATGACACATTGTTGTTAGGTTGTTGGTAAAATAATGCAATAGCTGAGTGGATTGTAAGTACGACAAGTATATATATATATATACGTGTCATACTTACAATCAACTCAGCTATTGCATTATTTATATATATATATATATATATATAAAGAAAGAGCATTTTCATTGTGCATCCTGATTCTATTTGTAAGATACAGAAGTGGAATAGTGAATTTGAGTTATTGTACCAATGATGCTGTTGTCCACACTGGTTCCATGACACTGGTTAGATTTTTGTAAAGCCAGTTTTACACTAGTCCAAATTAGGGCTCCAACTAATGACTATTCTGATCGACTATTAAAAACAAATAGTTCCCTAATCGGATTATGTATCTCATTACTATTAAATGACAACTTATTTCACTTTGAGCCGTTAAAATCTATTCTATTCTATTCTATTTTACAGTCATTTAGCAGACGCTTTTATCCAAAGCGACTTACCTTTGAGAATAAGAACCACACAAGCATGAATTCAAACAAGATGGGACGTCATAATTAAGTGATAGTCAGACTGCTTTGAGTCCAGTTGGACACAGGTGCTGTCATGTAGTGCTAGAGGCAGTGTATATAATTTTTTTTTTTTTTTTTTTAAGTCATTTTGTTTAAATACAAGATCACGATTTCATCACACAATATCAATCTTGCGTGGGGTTGTCCAACGTGCCTCGTCTTTAAATGTTCGAGCATTGCAGACGTACGTCCGTGGTGGGCAAGGTTCATTTTACAAATCTTACATGTATTTAATTTATTTTGAAAGTTTAATGTGAAGTTATTTTAGACTTCTGATGTCCTCTGCTGCCGTTTTGTTGGTTTTTTTTTTTTTTTTTTTTTTTTTTGCTGACAATAGTTGACGGTTAAATTCGTTGTCGACTATTTCTATTGTCAAGAACGTTGACTAATCATTGCAGCGCCAGTCCAAATTCTCCTAACACATGCTAACATCTGCATCAGATGAGCTTCTACTCAGCTTAGTTTCAATGGGAACACCTGGGTGTAGAAGTTATATTTTACAGAGGATGCTGTGGTCAAGTTAACAAAAATGGGCATATCTCACTTGGTTTTTACAGAAAAATGTGTACTGGCCATTTTGATCCCCATGGAGGCTCTGAAACATGTGGACAAAATAAGGGTTTGGTCTCCTTTTTTTGCTTGAAACTAATGTCAAAACAACTGGAAACTTATTCTCTGTCCTGCTATGAGGCAAACATCTAAGGTAGTCAAAAGTAGTAACTTCCACAGCCTACGTCATGTTGTTGTAGGGACACACCCGTCCGGGTGGAGGTGAACTGCTCCAGCGTTTACAGTGCTTCTAATTTCACTTTTCTGTTTTCATGGTCTGTTCAATCAGATTTAAATCTTGCTGGGAAATACAAACTTTAAGCCCTACAGTACCTTTTTTTTTTTTTTAGACAAGTAGTAATGAAGAGCTGTTTCCACTCCTCAAACATTCCCTTTAAAAGGGCGTCCCAAGACCTTCTGGAGTCAGTGCTACTGATGTTTGAGATGTGTAAACCAGGAGCGGGAACTACTGAACATCCAAAGATGAACTGGTGATGGGGTGGAGGATGCACATTACTTGTTTGTTGAGGAAGAATGAGACAAGTTTAATGATATTTGGAGTTTATAGACCAGGGAGGGTTTGGCTTAAAGAACCAGATGAAAATCATTAGCCAGGCAAAAAAAATTACACATTCATGTAAAAAATAATAAAGTCAGAATGTTAGGAAAATGCTCTAGTATTATTGTGTTTATATAGTGAAATTGCACAGCTGTTATTTGGCGGATTAATACCTGGTGTATGCTGTATATTAATGTCCAAGTAGAGGTGAACTACAATAACATTTCTGATTATTTATGTAACACCATCATTTGTACAAAAACTTAAATTTACATAAACTCCGCTGTAGTTTTGTTTTTAAAAAGCAAATGTTAAATTGCTCAATGATGAGCAAAATAAAGATTAATGCTACCCTAACTGCTGCATGTTAGCATAGTCACTGAAGTTGATTCACATCCTGTACATCTATATTTTATACTATAAAATACAAATGTTAGATCCATACTTAATTACAAAATCCCTCAAACAAATAATAGTAAATTCTGCCTGTTTTTTCCTGCATGAATCTTCATCTGCTTGCAGATGATGGATGTTGCATATTCTAAGGCAACAGCGGGGCAGATAGATGATGAATGTTGGAGTAGTTAAATGGGTTAATATGAATGTGCATGTGTGCATGAATTTTTGTATTTACTGTGCACGTGTGTTTGTCCGTGTATGTGTGAGATATGCAGATCCTGTTTTTGTGCCTATTGAAATGCATGTTTAGTGTCTGTCAAAGCTGAGTGAAAGACTTGGGCTGATGCCAGAAACCCTCATACCAAACAAGGAAGGGAATCCTCTCTGTCCTGCCTGAGTGCTCTCTTTCTCTCACGCTTCATCTGTCTCTTACAAACACACACTCACACACAGAGTGCTGCGCCCCCTCCTCCTTCTGATATAATACATCGCTGGGCAACAGAAAGTCAGACATCAGGTCTTGCTCTCTCTATGATTATTATGAAGGATATTTAACTATGTTTATTTCTATGTGTCCATCTTGAAGCCCCTTAGTGTGAGTGGAGTGGAGATGAGAAAAAGGCAGGCGGCTCATATCGAGGCCCCACCCCAGGCCCCTGGACAGCCCCGACCTAACACCTGCTGTCTCTGCTGGTGCGGCTGCTGCAAATGTCTATGGTAAGGACTCAATACGCTGTCATCCACTTTAATTCCCTTCATCTGGCTGTCAGGTCAACAAAACCCAATTATTAAAAGCTGCAGCACTGAAATCATCTATATTAGTTGCTTTTTATAAAACACTAAGCATAGAACAATGTAAAAACAATGTGAAAGGGATAACTTGGTGTGATAATGAGGATGGTGTGGTGATCTAGTGGTGTTCAGTTGCAGAAGGAAAAAGACCTGTAAAAACTCACCTGTTCCAGCTACTTTTTTTTCCTTATTTCTTCTCTCAATTGTTAAATATGTTTGTGAATACATAAATAACTGAGTAAACATGGTGGGATTAAGATGCTGTCCCTTTTCCATGTGCAGAAGCCAAAATTTTTAGCTCGAATGATTGACTAATAGTCATCACTTAAATATATGTGGCAAACCACTAAACTTTTAAACTTTTTAAACAGCTGAAATAGTAAAATGTAGTACAGAGTTGAAGCACTTTGATCCAACCCCTGCTCTCTTAGTAGCTAAAATATAAGAGTGAAAATAAGGAGCATTGGGTTATACTGTTAAGTAAATTTAGGGGCTTTCAGACTCCTTCAGACCCTTTTAGCACCCACTAAAAATTGCTGCAACCTTTGAGCAAACCCTAATTACTGTCTGTGTAATAAGGGGTACATAGTTGTTGTTGTTCTTCTGTTGAACAACGATGCTCAACAGTTCTCTTCATGAATCAACTGTACTTTGATTGCGTCATCTGGGTTTTAGCATTTAGTTTAAAAGTAGATTTTTTTTCTATTTTTAACATTGTCTGTATTTAGAGTTTAATAAACACTCCTACATGGAATGACAACAGGTAATCCTGCCTTTAATTCCTGATATATGATGTCTCACGTATGTTGAGTTACAAACATTGCAGTTTTTGTATGACTTTATCTAAAGAAAAAGAAACATCTGGGAGGTAATTATGAGTGAGTACAAGATGAGTTTGCAGTTTTGCATGCTGGTTTCCATTTTTCTTTTTACATCTGTTTCATACCGTTGTTTTTTTCCATTTTATAGTACATTTATTTCAGCTTAGTGTTACACCTGGAGTCCATAGTTTTAAAACATTTGAAGTATATGCATATCAGATGTCTGTTGTAATGATTGTTTGAATCTACCTATCACCATTTTTGTAATTATGTTCATACATAGATTAGTAACATTTCCCTTCTTGCTACGAGCAATGTTCTGCTGGAAAGACCTGCATCATGTTTTCCCTGCACCCCCCCACATGGCAGCAGCACTCCACTACACGAGCCGTCCCTGCAGATGCTGCTTAGGGAGGGCCTAAAGAAAATAACAAACCATCAGAGGTGTTCACGTGACCTTTCAACTCTCCACATATCAGTCTGATCCCATCTGTGAGAAACAAGTCCAATCTATTGAGATCTCATGCCACAATCCACAGAGCACAAGGATCTGTTACTTACAATATGTCCGAGTACCAGAAACTCCAACACAGCTCCATGTGTTCTTTGTCCATGCCCTTCCTGAAGAAGACCTAATCAATATTATGCAGGGGTCATAACGTTATGACTGATCTGTGTTTTCTTTATCAGTTTAATCTAAAGACAAGCCGAAAATGTAAAAGCAAGTGACTGCCCCCAGCCAGAAGTACTACTTGGTCAGTTTCTGCAGCGCAAGTAGAATTATCCCTGAAGCTACAAGTTTGTGTTGACAAAAATACTCCAGTTGTCACTGCTGTTGCAAAAATTACTCGTCTTTTTTGTTTTTTCTCAATCCAATATGAGTCTAAACTTGACTAGCAATAAAAAATGTCAGCATTGATCAATATGTTCCATATAAGGAACTTAATTAATTTTTAATGAATAAACAAATGATCATTTTATTACAATTTCAAATCAGACAAAGGATTGAATGAAAAATGTTCACCAAAAGAAGAACGATGCCCACATTTACAGCATGAACCCAAGATAATTTATGCTTTGTCATGTAAACTTTTTCACATTCATCCAATTTTTCTTTCTTCAATTTATTTAAAAAATGTTTATAAAATTAGTAAACCTTCTCCAGTAATGTCGCCATTGTCCCATTTTTCCTGCAAACAGATCTGAATGTGTGCACCAATATGATTATGTATTCTATCTTGTTTAGAAACTTTTATCTCCACAAAATTCAATGTTGGGGGGCAGTCAGACCTGAATCTGTACCCTCCTCTTCCTCAGCTGCGCCTTTTATAATCTGTGCAAAATATTAGTTTATATTTTCCTATTGAACAATGCCTGGACATTCCTGCAAAGAAATATGATCTTAAAGGCAGCATGGGTTACTGAGGAGTCAAAAATCACTAGTTTCCTCCAGACAGCTTTACTGTTGTGATGACATTCTGCACTATGGAGGAGAAATATGCAGTTGCTTTTCTCTTTTTCTTTGGGGGATATGTTTTAAACATATTATTTCATATGTGTGATGCTCTGCCCTTCATTGCTCCTCAAAAACTCAGCCATTCTTAGAAGTTGCATTTACATCAAATAACCTATTAGCATAATTTCTTTTTCCCTTCCTTGCCACCCTTGAGGTCCCTCTGTCCCAACTCTCTTGGAATGTGTTGCAGGTCTGAAATGAAAAAAAAAAACAGCTGAATATAAACAAATCAAGAAAAGATCATGAAAAAAGATAAAACGTTAAATGCCTGCACTAAAATCAAAATGCATTTTTTTAAAACTTGCATTGTCTTTTAAACTTTTTCTTATTTAGTATTCAAGACCATTATGACTAAATTCACTCATTTGTAAGATGAAAAATAGTTAAAAGAGCCCTGATTGTGCACAGTATTGCTGTAGATTAATTACACCATGCTGTCTCTGAGCAAGGCACCAAAACCAGGAGCTGGTATGAATCTCCTACAGCTGCCTCCCTGTGGCTGCACTCCTGCCAGGACAGAGCAGTGAATGAAACATTGTTTTCAGGCAGTGAATGGTGAATGTCCCGTTTCTTTCACACCACTTCATCTGAAGTGGCCGCAGCTTGTGGACTGTGACTCTTCTGTGCGTTTTTATTTTTTCAGTCAAACGCTGGTGTCAGATCTTCAGAATGAGCCTGGATAATTGTCCTCAGTAACCTATATGTTTATTTACTGTTTCGCTGAGGTTGGAAGGGGTGATTTTCTCAGCTTATTTGACGCGGCTCTGACTTCACTGAATGTTCTGTGTGCTTTTCTTCTTTTACTGTAATGTTGAGTGAAATGGTAGAGAATACATGAAAGGGTCACACAGCATTTAAATATCCTAGCCCCACTTCTTTTTGTGTACCAACCACAACCACTCATTTCCCTCCAACCCTATCCTCACCCACCTTTACTCAAGGCCCTTATCTGGTTGGGGTGTCTTCTGTTTCCATCCACACATCACATGCAAAACAGCTGTGAAGAACAGCCTGTATATTTAGCCGTATTGTGAGGCTGCCGGGGGGCTGTGGCTGGCTTAGCCCATTACTGATACACAATGGGGACTTTGACAAGAGACAGCAAGAGGAAGGAAAGATCCTCCATGGTGAGATAAAAATAGACTGCTCAGTGTGTTGCATTGTGGACTCAGCAAGTGTGACTGAGCTACGATAGACAGAGAGGCTACCAAGTTGTTTCAAGTGTTTACATAAAGACTTAAACTGAAGCTTTATTGTCTTTCTCCCAGTGCGATCAACTGCTCGAAGAGATGAAGAGAGCAGAGTGGAACTAACAGTTGCTTTCTTTCTGTTTTTCCCTCAATTAATTGTTTAAGTCAGGGTGTCATCCATAAAGTTTTTGTTTTTTTTCCAACTAGCATTACTCAGGATTTAAAAGTGCCCCCAAGCTGATTTTCCAGGAGCTAGATTATTTTTAGAGCCCTGGGTCTGTTATATTTTCGCTGATGTCTAAGGTTCAGGGTAGATTCAGCAAATTAGTTCCAGTGCGTCACTGCACCCCAAGTAGTCCTCATTGGAGCCTGGGTACTGCCACACCGAGCCTACAGCAAAACCAGGAAGTCCCCTTCAACTGCATTTGATCATAATCCGTCCATGTTATGTGTTTCTGTGGGGTTTTGGGTGTTTAAATTTGTGCCTTAGAAAAAAAAAAAAGATTTAATAGAAAGCAAAAGTTGAAGTTTTTTTTTTTATTTCTTACTGCTGCTACCTGTGTCTTCAGTAGATGCCGCACTCTGTTCTGTGCTTTATTTTATTCAGAAGCTGTCCCTGTTACACATCTGTGTTTTTATTTATTTATGTAATTGCTCGAATTTGAACATTTTCTGTCACATTGGAGCAACTTTTCATTCTAGATCCGCTCCTCTCTTGCAACATTGAGACTGAGATGCTTCTGATCTGTCTTACACTCTACAGTAGAAACAAGAATATACTCCTCAGTTGCATTTGCGTAAAATATGCTAAATTTACACATTTCTACAGTTTCCCTTTTCATTCTGAGCTCCAAAAGAAATATCTGAGTCTATATGTTGCATTTAGAAGCAGTAAATTTAGAGCAAGTTACCAGGTTAAATAAGTTATTTCAAGTATGAACGTGAGGTGGCTGAGACAGAAAGATGGAAACCAATCAGAAATATTGAGCTCATCAAGTCCCCTCCCCAAAGGCTCAGGTAAATCTTAGTATAATTTCTATCAATCAAATAATCAATTACTAGGTTACAACTGCAACACAAGAAGAAAAGATTATTTTACTGGGTTGTGACTATGTGGAGGCTATAGAGCAGTGCTTGGAAATGACTTGGAAGTGACTGGAGGTAAATATGCAGTCGTAATGATGCACCAAAGTCAGTCAGTATTTCATATTTCTTGTGCTGAATTTAAAAAGGAAAATAAATTAATAAAATTTATTTAAAAGGTCATTTTAAAACAATATGTAATTGAGCTTGAAGAGTCAGTGTGAAGACATCTAGTACGTGATATCAGAAACAACATTTAACTACTTTTAATGCAGACTTTCTACTGAAAACTATTTAGCCACAGGGGAAGTAACAGAATGAGTAGAACTAACCTTGTATGAATAGTAGGGAAATCCATCACATCCAAGACTAAAAATAAATTGTACTGATAACTCGAGTCCAACCCACAGGGGATTTTTGGGGCAGTTTTTTACACCAGTATGTCAGCTTTCATAGCCTTTAGACTCTATAAATGTATTTACGGTGTGTTAACTATCTTGAAAATGAAAATAATTTGGGTTACAGTTTATTAAATGAGTTCAAAATTGAACAAGAAGTACATGCTCTGTTGTATTGCCACAGACTGTAACCCCAGTCTCTAGGGGAAGTGGAAAGAATGGGAAGATCATTGTTCTGATTTTTGTGGCTGTGGGAGTTTTAGGCAGGACCAGGGGGATGGGGTCGGGGGATGCCACAGCTGTTCAGTACATTTTATTGTATTCTACTTTGTTTTATGTATCTGTGGGATGAAAAAATAAATATTTTAAAATAAAGAAAATAAATTAATAAAAAAAAAAGATTGATTATGGAGTCACACAATTACTGAGTCAGTCTGTCTCTGGCATGATGCTGAGACCAATACATCTGACTGCAGAGTCCAGCTGAACTAAGAGCTAAAGGTAGTTTATCCTTGTGGCAGACTGCCGACATATAACAGCATCTACTGTTGTGGATCAGGAGAGGAATTTTTCATTCTTTTTCTTTTCAGATCAGTTACTTTGACTGGTCTTTAGACTCTGCTTTTCCATTTGTCTCAAATCAAAATGTGCCACAGTGATGTTATGATGCTTGTCGTTTCGACTAAATAAACGCGACAGTAGCAGCTTCCTGAAACGTGGATTTCTTAGATAGTAGAAAATGAATGACTCAAGTTAAAGATTTGATGGCGCTGCACTGATGTGGGGTTTTTTTTTTTTTTTTTTTTTTTTTTTCATTTAATTCAATTGAACATGAGAATAATGCAAGTGTTGCATTCAGTCCAAATGTAATAATGGTGTCAGATCTGCCAGAATACTGCTCCGTCTTTCTGTTTCTGTCTGAATTCTCATCATTTTCAGGATTGTGGAGCCATTTTTTTATCTGCTGATACAGAGCTCAGGTTCTATATTTAAACCACGTATCTCGCTTATCTACAGTCCCCTACTCCACGCAGCTGCACGGTGCAAATTTTGTTAAATACAGGTCTGCAAGGAAAGCTAATCTCCATGTGAAGAGCAATTCATGAAGGAAACCCAGCCTACTTCACAGCTTTCTTAAAATGTTGTCCTGTAGAGTTTTGATCAATATATAATATATAATTGTGTTGCTTGTGCATAGCCATGTGAGAAATAAATAAATATAATATTTAATGTAATATTTGTAGTATATTTCACTTTGTATTTGGATTTATTTTAAAAGGAAGGCAGAGTCTAAAATGGGGGGGGGGGGGGGGGGGGGGGGGGGGGGGGGTGTAGCTGAAGTTGACCATCAACAGTAGATTGGTTTTTGGGAAAGAGGGCAGACCCATAACCTCCACAGACCTTTCTTAAAAATTTAAATGAGAGTAGAATAGGACTTATATGGATTCACTGTGCAAATGAAGATTTACTTATTTAAGTAAAAACATTAAACTCAAACCAGACTGAATAAAGATTTGCACTGCACCAGATTCCACCTTTCTAACTAGTTTCTATCTGCGGTCCCTGTAGAAAGCAAGAGCAGAGATTTCAAAGGATTAAAGGGGGATGTTCCCATTCCATTTTTTTCTGTCCAATACCGATTCTGATACCTGGGGTTTAAGGTTTAAGTACGACTGAATGAATGAATGAATATATTTATTATAGACTTTGATGTATAATATTGTTACTATCATTTAATGGCCTTGCATATATTAAACTATAAAACATCAATTAACAAATGAAAACAATGATTGCCACATATCTTTTTAGTTTTTGAGAAGATAAACTCAAATCAAAGAATTTCTATTAAGAAAATCTTATAATTGGATTTACAGTGAAAGTTTTCCATGACAGACAGAGGTTGGTCAACCAGAACAGTAAATTCTAAAACTTTATTTGTTATTACGGTGCCTTTCTGTCTTTCTTTTGCAAATTTCATATTTTTCAAAGCATGTACTAGTGTTTTTATGTTCCTGCAAGGCAACAAACTCGTGCTCTTTCAGTTGATGGCAACCCAAATGCTTGATAAGGTTGCTGGTATTAAATTTGGCAGCATTCATGCCGCCTCTGGAGACTTCCGTCCTGCATATTAGACATGTCGCTCGTTTGCTAGTGGAATTTTCTAATAAGTAATGATGTCAAATTGCTAACATAACGCTAATGGTAAGTGTTAGCACAACAGTGACTCACGTGCAGCTGCTTCTCCGTCTACCAGTTCAAAACAATTCTTAAGCAAGATTGCATAACATCCTGTGTCTTGTGTGGTTGGGTTGGGCAGGAAAAACAGAATGATTCCATTTTTGTGGTATCAGATGGTGTTTAGAAAGAAATATTCACCGATTCCAATCCCCTTTTTTTTGGTAGAATCGGTGAGTATTTTTGATACTAATATTGGTATCGGCCCAACTCTAGTAAGAAATTAAAACATAAAAAGCAAAAGAAGGTAAAAAGGATGGGAAATTAATACATAAAATACATTGCAAACATATGTTTAGCATAAAGTGCAACTCATGCAACTTGGTGACCTTCTAAAAATATATAATTTTTTTTAAACTTTTCTCATTAGAAGTGATGTAATTAATGCCATAGGTTCACAGTTAACACCTTGTTTCTGCATAAAGATGATGCATCCAGAGGAAAAGGATTTGCATGTAAAAACAACTTATCATAACTTAAACATGTGTAATTTCTTTATTTTTTTTTTTTATTTTCTAATTATCTTCTGTCTCTATTTCAGGAATGAAGACAGAATTGAGAGGAGCGAACGACAAACCTGCACCAAGATGGACAGTATTGAAGCTGCTGAAGAACAGTAAATGCAGCCATACCCCCTCCCAGTGTTGCTTGTTTGTGTCACCATTGCTGTGTTTCTGCGCTGCTGTTGATCTCATGCAGAACTCTGTTGAACTGTAGACACCCAAGTCTAGACGAGGCGCTGTCGTGGGCACGGAGCTTCGAGATGATGCTGCACTCATTGGAGGGTCGAGAGGTCTTCAGGGAGTTCCTGCGCTCTGAGTACAGCGAGGACAACCTGCTTTTCTGGTTGGCCTGTGAAGAGTTGAAAAAGGAGACGAATCCCTCAGTGGTGGATGAGAAGGCCAGGATCATATACGAAGATTATGTGTCTATATTATCTCCCAAAGAGGTGAGTCACCGATGAAACAGAGACAATATGTGAATGAGACGGCACAACCTTAAGAACATTTGCAATATTATTGTTGTTTTTTGCAATAACAATGTGATTTGCAATATATATACAAATGCTTCAGTACATGATGCTAATCTCAGGTTTATTAATTCACCCTTATCTTCCCCTTCTGCACACTGATGTCCTACTTCAAGTCAAAATGTCTGGGATGTTGCAGTTCGCTTTGCAACATTGATGCAGAGCATGTTTGTTTTGCAATAACAATAACTGTTCAATATGTTTTGCTGCCCTACTTTTGAAATGAAAAAATAAATATAGCCTAGTTTACTACCAGAAGGCAGAAATGTCCTTCTAGGGGAGGGATGTCCAACTCCAGTCCTCGTGAGCTACCGTGCTGCATGTTTTAGATGTCTCCTACTACGACACACCTCTGCACAAGCCTGTTAATGACCCAGTGATTTGAGTCAGGTGTGTTACATCAGGTTAGAATCCAAAACCTGCAGGACAGTAGCTCACGAGGACCGGAGTTGGAGATCCCTGTTCTAGGGATAGTTTGGGGGCCTTATAGCCAGTGAATAAAGTACAGCAGATTTTGGTCAGTTTTATATTTGTTTAGAAAAAAGAGTTTTGTGTGAAAAAGCATTGGTTTTCAAATAGTCATTAAATAATTAGAAACTGAATTCAATTTGTGATACATATAACAATGCTTTTGTCATTCAGTGCTCTATAAATTTATATTGTTTATCACCTGATCACCAGCCAATGTTGCTTTAGATTCCTAAAGTTATCAGCCAATCATAATATCCACTGGCCAAATTTTTTTCTTGGGGAGAGAAATTAGATTATAATTGCAACTGAATGCATTTAACTTGGATTGCATTTAATGCTCTACTGTAAACTTTAGTTTCATAGATTTTCGTTCAACATTACTTAACAAGAAGAATTGTGACAGTCTTAACATTTTGGGAATATCTGAGCAGATGTCAAAGAAAATCATCATCTTAACTAAAGAGTCCATCCTAACTCCTCATTTAATTGACACAATCAGTACCAGGCAGACAGATCTCCCAATAAACTTTTTTGATCACCAGCCAATGTGGTAAGTAGAGTCCTAAAGTTATGGCCAATCAGAATTCCCAGCAGCCCAACTGCTTTTATGGGACAGTAATCCAGCTTGTAAGTGCAACTGAACGCATTTAATTATGTTTCGTTAAATTGTTTTTAATTTATTTTTATTTATAACAACATTCTCTTAAAGTTTGCTTCTCTAGCAAGAAACAAAGTAACTTAATAACCCATCATAAACCAGCCTAGTTGTTTACTTCATCCAACCATTGCCAGATTTCTGTTTTTCTTTCTACACGTCTCACTTCATTTAAATTTCTTTCCTCATTCAGCTGCACTTAGTTCAGGCAGTAGCTGGTGAACAGCACCAAGCACTCTAAAGTAAGATGATATGTCATGGAGCAAGCATGTGCAGAAAGTTGTGTTGGTGGGGCAATGATGTTTTCTGTTCAGAAATGTCCATACAATTAAAAAACTTAAGCAGATACACCTAAACCTGTCTCTTTGTGAACATGGTACTAGCCTGACGTGAAACTATGGGCAATGGTCACTCTTAAGTAGACCTCAGATGAGTCATGAGCCTAAATGATTAAAGCATTGGCGCTTTCTCAGGCTACTTAAGCGAAATCTCCCACTATCACCATCAGAACTGAAGAAGTTCTTCTGAACGAGAGCGAATCATCTTTCACCCTAAAGTGCATTAACCTGGAATGGATGGGAACCTTTGCAGACATCTTCAACTACCGCCATGTTTTTTGCTTCTTCTATTACACGTCATTAAATTTCACTCCTCTTTCAGCTGCACTTTGTTCAGGCAGGAAATTGTGCACCATGCACCATGCATGCTCAAGTAAGCAAGCAGCCAATGGGCGTGAGATCATTGAAAAGTGTTCATGGAAAATGTAGTGATAGCACGGACAAATAAGTTAAATGATGCCAGTAAATTGTCATTTATATCCACAAAAAGAAATGGTAAATAAAATTTACAAGCACAGGTTGTTGGGTGATATTTTAAAGCTCAAATCAAGCATTTTTAATTTTTAATGGTATTGAATAGAAGTTTTGCCTTTTTTGTTTTTGGAGATACACACTTGGTGAATTGAAAGCAAAGGATATAACTAAAAGCCAAAAACTGTAGAAACTATCATAGTGAGCATAAATTAAATAGGAGGCACATAAAGTAGGTGCCATAAATTTGTTTTGTTCAGAGACCAAATAGTGATCTATTGGTTAATTATTACTCTAATCAAATGTTTATCACATTATTTTCCTGGACTCTTTCTTAATGAAACTACCCACCTGTAAACTGGTTCAATAACGATGTTCTCCTCACCCCAGGTGAGTCTGGACTCGCGGGTCAGAGAAGGAATAAACCAGAGCCTGGCGGAGCCCAGCAACCTGATGTACGAGGATGCCCAACTCCAGATTTACACCCTAATGCACCGCGACTCCTTCCCACGTTTCCTGAACTCCTCCGTTTACAGAGACCTCCTGGCCAGCAGGAGACGCACCTGCCTCGACACCTAAACCTCTCTACCCTTTGTCATTGCCATCATACGCCAACAAGACTACTACTTAAACTTCAAATACTACTATGGTGCCAGAAGTCGGGTTTGGAAAGTCTCTCGCTCTGTTTTAACTGAAAAGACTGAATGACGTCCAAAACAGCTGGTTGGTTTTTTTTTTTTGTTTTGTTTTTTTTTGTTTTGTTTTGTTTTTCTTTTTTTGTTTGTTTTTTGTTTTATATATTTTTTAAGCAATTTATATCCAGTTGTCCACTGGAGCCAGGTCGGCCTTTGCTGGCTGCTTATTGGTCAATTTGAGACCATTAATGCTGGCCAGTGCTTGTTTTGCTAGCAATTTGTGCTGTTTGTTTCAGATGGCGGGCCCGCCCACGTATCAACCATGGGTTGAAATGGCCAACCAAATGGTCAGGTGTTGGTTAATTGTGGACAAGGACTCCTCAGGTGGTGAGGACAGAAAAAGAGAGACATAAAGGACAAACCCACTGTTCCTGTACTGTAATATTTAGTCCTCACGCTTTTTACCCTCACTTTAATATTCCGTCTACTCTCTTTCACCATTTTTATTTGTTTGTTTGTTATTGTTTTTGTCCCATTTTTCTGCTTTACTTAACTTTGTTTTGCTTATTATGGTTCTTCACTGTCCAAACATGACAACCAGTTGTTGGAGGGAATTGGGGCCTTTATGCCCTTCCAGCCAATAGAAGCACTGGCTCTGCATGCAAGCTCTCTATCTCTCTACTGTAGCTTGAAGATATAAGCCGCGGACTGCAACTGTTTTTGAATACTGAGAGGTATTAAGGCAGAGGAGCTGTATCTCCGTCTGGCTGTCTGTGTTCAGTGAAGGGAAAAAGTACACTTCTGCCAATTTTAAGCTTTCTGCAGTTTTTATGAGGAGATTTAAAGGCTTCTGCCACAGAGGCAGCAGCACCTACCCATCCATCTATCCATTCATCCATCCGCCTGTTATTCTATCCGTCCATCCGTTCGTCCAGACACTTTCCTGCGTTAGAATTCTTTAACTGGGAGAAGTAAGGGCTAAAATTGTGGTAGGGCAGCTACATCTACTATTATGACTCATGAACTTTAAATGAAAAATCTCTCCGTTGAGAAAATCACAATGCCTTTACATGTTATACAAAAAAAAAGGGCAGCACAAGTGCTGCTGGAGATTTTCTGTAAAGCAACCACAGTTTGTCCAACAATCCCTACCTCCCATCCTTTTCCTCCCATTCCGCCTCTCTCCAACTTAGACCATCACAGCCTGCCAAGCACAGGTGCCCAGTATATATATGTGTGTGTGGGTGTGTGTGTGTGCATGGAAGAGAGGGGGACGGCTGGAGAAAATAAAAAGACACCCGCAGTAACACTTGCCCACATATAAAAATTTAAAGCAGAAAAATAGGGTTTGCTTTTGATTTGCTCAGAGAACAGTAGCAAATGTCCTGGTACAGATCATTTAATTGTCTTTTTAGCCATAGCCTCTGTTTGTAAGGCTTTAGCTTTAGATGTTCTTGGTACAACTTTCTTTGAGGTCAAATATCAGCAGATGCTTCTCTGAACTGGGTGCCAAACATGATTTCCAAGATGCTGTTGGAGATATTCGATTTGATGTCACCAGACTGTAGAACGTCGGCCATTCTGGAGTGTGGTAGTCCCTCAGTTAGCTAATGCCTGCCCGAGACTCGTCCATTTCCTTTTTCCTTACCATAGCTGTGAAAGAGGGCTGGTGTGATAATGCTAGCATGCCACCATACCAGGCTAGCAAAGATGTTCGCATAGTCATGCTGCACACAAGCCTTTTCAACAAAGCCAACTAGATTTTTAGCATGCTGTAGGCAAGCAGTTAGCATGCTAGTTAGCATCCTTTCTCCCACTGCCAGCCCTCACACACTTTGGGTTTTTTTTCTAATTTGACAGCATGCAACGATAAAGGATATGTGTGTGAGGTACAGTTGCACACTTAACAGAAAAAAAAGAAACGTTTAAGTGATTCTTGCCAAATGTCCCGCTAGCATTTTTAGCATATAATAGGACACTGTTTTTTATAATATGAATATTTGAACATGAACTTTGTTTCTGATCTGTGGATCTGCAGTCGAAAGTGCATGAGTGCAGTATGTGCTGTTTTGTTTCAAGCCTCTGTATACATTCATTATGTCATTTAATGGATATCTGACCTCCTGGTCAGGATGGTGGTTAGTGCAGTGTCACTGAAACAGTGCTGCACCTCTTTGATAAATGTAGGCATCCATGTTGCCATCTCGTTTAACTACCTGAAGTTTATGTGCCAAGCTTTGTCGGGATGAAAATTTTAGAGCAGAAGGTACAAGATACTGATGTTAAATTGAAAGGAAGTTAATAAATTGTCGGAAAGTTATCACATGAATCAACTGAATCACCTTTCAGGATAAATGTTGTGTTGCTAGTGTTAAATCAGTTATGTACCTGACTGCATATAGTTAGCACCTGCACGTTTCTTCTGAGGAACAAAATTAGGGGACAGACAATTCAGTTGATCTTAAAGAAACACATTTTCAGGTTCTTTGCTTGGACCTTAATGGAAAAGCACCCATGGGAACGTTTGATTTACAGCTTTCTCCTGAATTGAAATTGCAGTTTTGCTGTATTTACTAAAAATACACTGTTTAACCTTTGGCAATACAGCACTCATTTTCAGCCAACATGTATATCCACCAGAGCTTGACTTGATATTGCTTGGCTGCTTTAATCAAGAGCTGTGCATGCATGTGCCCAATTGATCAGAGGCAGAAAAATACAGAATTAGTTCTAATTAATGAAGGTAAATTTTCAACTTGGACATGTTTCATTTCTAGGAAACACAAGCATTTTAGATGTTGCATTTGGATGACTGGAACTTTTCACCGTTACTCATAAAGTTCTTGCTGGCAAATCCCTCCTCTGCACAGTACAGTTCTGTTTTCATGTTGTCTATATATTAATTAACATGAGAATGTTTCACCAAGAACCAGATAATGAAATCATGGTGCAATCAAACCAAGTTTACATTTATAAATTGTGAGATGTGTGTACCTTATTAAATGCTCGTAACAGCGGGGAGCTAACAGCCAGCAGATTTAGAGCTGACACGAGTCAAACTGGGAGAGTTTTACGGGGAGGACATACACAGCAGAAATACAGATTTTTCTGCTTATGTCTTTTCCTCTTAATTTATTCTGACTTTTACGCAGTGGGGAGTACACGGTTGTTTATTTTTTAATAACTGCATTTTAAATGTGGATTTTACAAGCAATGACGATAATGTAAAGTGATGTAGTGTCAACGCTGAGTTTAGATTTATGTCTTTAAATTTCCATGGATTTCAAGTGAGTTGGTTTTCAAAACATGGCCATGGTTTTATTGACTTAGACACAAAAAGAGAGAAAAAAAAAGAAAGGTCGAGAGCTGAAGTGTCCCGACAGTATGGAGGTATGCGAAGCTTTGGCCTTACTGATACTATTTTTTTTTTTTTTCCTTTTCATTGAAAAGAAAAAAAAGATAAACAAAACTTCTCTGTAGGCTTTTCACTACCTCTCATGTTGGTTAATTTATTTCACATCTAGTTGTCAAATGTACAAGTTGTTTTTAGATCTACTTGAAGCCTAACACTGTAAACAAAAATGTGCACAGAAAATGACTATGTATATGACCAGAGGGGTTAAAGAGAGCTTGGCCTAGTCAACATTATTATTATTATGAATATTATTATTATTATTATTTTGTTTGTATGTATGTTTGTTTTTAATTGTGTTGAGCTGAACTAGATTTTGCATCTCTATAAAGAATTCAGGAATCCACTGTCTAAGGGCTAATCCCATTTTTGCCTATGCAAATCTGTTACTGTGGGTGAGTTGGGAGAGGGCGAGCTACCGTACCTTTCACCTGTTTTAGATGGACCATGGTTTACATTGCCCTTTGCTGATATTCTTCAATCTTATTCAGCAAAAATGTATGCTTATTTTTGTTTCTATATAAATATATATAAAAAATACATATAACAAGTAATATACAGAGAAAATAGTATATGCCTTCGTGATGATGAAAAAGAATACTTGCTGAAAACAAATAAATGTGTTGTCTGACATTATGTGGCTGTGTGCTGGAGTCTTGGTAAGATAGGTGACTGGAATTTAGCTGTCAGGAAAGCTCTCATTTTTCAGGCTACAACAGTTATATGCTGACCCTGTGCAGTGTTGCCTAACTGAAGGGAAAAAGAAAACTATATATATATGTATTAAAGGAGCACCGACATCATGAATACACTGACATTGTTACCCAGCTCCCAGTCTGTGCAGCAAAGAAGGTATTTGGGCCAAACTAGGACTTAACCTTGGCTGTAACATCCTACTGTAACATTTGCTTGTTTTTACAGCAAGACTATGTAACTTTTGCTAAACAAAAGGCTATCTTTAAATGGAGTATTGTGTTGAAACAGCACAGGTAAAGTCATAAAGTCAACAGTTTACTGCTTATGAGAGTCAATTTGTTTCTTAAGATTTTAAGGAAGTTTTTTGTTTTTGTCTTTTAATGGTTACATAGTCTTACTTTAATGAGCTAAGTTGAAGCAAATATGGGAACAAGAGTGCTGAATCAATAATGAGATGAGCACTGTCCTTATGTAAGTCACGTTCATTTATCAAGATAATAAAAAAACAGTCTACTGCCCATGGAATTGTTTACATTTTATCATGATTATCTTTTTTTTTTTTTTTTTTTGGTTTGTTTGTTTTTTTTGTCAGTGCACACAACACAAAACTGGTGAAATTGTAATCAAGTGTGATGTAAAAAAAAAAATATATATATATATATATATATGAAAAAATGACCACTTATTTTTCTATTCTTGTTTTCTTTGTAGCCACATCTAGTCAGGCTATCACTGTGTTGAGACAAGAGTGCTGATGTTGAACAGAAGTGGGTTTTATTTTTTCAATATTAATGCAAGATGTAAGACAGGTGAGGAGTTAATCATAGATTTTTTTTTTATTATTTTTTTTTTTTTAAGGTTTGTTTTTTTGTTTTTTTTTTCCACAGTGCATCATGGCTGAAGAAGGGCAGGTCTGTCTTCTGACAGATGTTGCTTTGGGTGTTTCATCAGTTGGATATGGTGCCTCTTTATGCTTCACAACAGACCTCAAGATCTTTTTCTCAGTCTGTCTCATTATCCATCTCTCAGGCTCTCACTTCCTCTCTAAAGCATCACACATACAAGGCAGAACACAAATAGCCCCGTTTAACAGCAAAGCTCACGCTGATGTTTTCTTACTCTGACATGAATACAGACTGGCTCATACTGTCCTTTTTGTGCCTCTTTCAGAGGTCTCTGTGCTACTTTAAGAAAGAAAACATGTTTGTGCAGGTACTGCTTGAAGTTGGTTATCAACAGATTTAGGCAATCACTTTTCTCTTTATTGATTTAGATGCCTAAGCCTCTTGGTTGTTGTCATGCCTTTGTAGATAGATTGCAGTCATTGAGAAATGATCTGCAGATGAAGATTTGAAAAAAAAGTTAGTCACTTAAGACAATTGAAAAAGTGACCTTTTTTTATTCAGCATGCTTTGTGCTAAATAAATGAAATAATTCAGTTATTTGCTATAAACGATACTGTATGAGTATGTATTCTAGTACTGCAGTATGCAGACAATTAAAAATATGAGAAACTCTTTTAAGAGCTTCATATTTTTCTTCTAGTATGTTTGACTAATATCGACAGTTATGGGTGTTTAATTCTTGTTTTGAGTGTTACATGAATTGCCACAATGACTAAATTACCCTCTTTGTATTAACAAACAATATACCATATATGGTTATTTTCACATGCATGACTTGCAGAGAATCTTTTTTTTTTCCAAGACAGCACTGTTTAATCAAGAGTTTGGTCAGTCAAGCTTACATTTTCATGATATTCACTGATTGCTGTATGACTTTTAAACATGACAAAGATCATTTTATTTACATTAAGCCAGGTAAATTTGATCTTTTTGGTCACTACTTGTCAAAAAGAATGGAGGAATAGTAGATTTATTTTCCTATACAAGGTATCATCTTGCCACACTTAGGGGATGTGTGTCAGATTTAAAATGCAGAGATGAGGGAATGTCAATCAAGCTTTAATAGTAGCCAGAATACAAGTGAACCCAAAAGTCCAGTTAAAAACATCTGAAAGCGCTGTGCCCCTATCCCTCAGGGTTGTGTTGCCCCAGAGTTTGATCACTTTTTATTGTGATTAATCAGAGAAACTGTTCAACTCTCCTAAACTGTAGCATTCAAAAGACTTTTGCCTCATCTTACTGCAATGTAATGACGGTGTATTTGTGTGAAACATTATATTTGCTTAGTATTGGTAATTCAGTACGTGGTAATACAATTTGGATAATATTTGTACTCCTTCCTAGTATACTAGGTGGGCTAAGAATATTCAGCATTGTTAAAACTGCTAAATATAAAGGATGTGAAAAATTATTTAGGAAAATGTTTGAAACCAAGACCTAGTGTAGCAAATCGACGCCACTTTCAAGTTTGTGTGCTAAACATAACGTTTACAATGAAGCCAGCAGCAAGCTAACTTAGCTTATCAAAATTTTGTCTTGATTTGTCTTGTTAAGGTTTAATCCTTTTTCTACCACAAACCATAAACTGCTGTTACGTTGCAATTATGGTTCACACTAAAGTTATAAATTAGCTTAGTTATCTAAAGGCTAGGCTAGTAGTTTCACCTTACTAGCCTTAACTAGCTAGTCCTAGCTAAGATAAGCTAAGCTAACCAGCAGCTCGAATTGTAAATGAACACAAATAAGCACTTTTGCCAAAATGTCAAGTTATTCTTTAACGTAATCATTTAACAAGTAGTTAAAATGTGTAGAAGACTCAAAGGAGGGGATTAAAATTGAATTTCATGTGGTCAGTTCAACTGTCCAGCTCAGTGCTTTTGGTGGAGAAAATGTGCCATATTTATTATAATCTGATTTTTGTTTCAATGTAAAGAGGTCAGATGAATTGTTTAAATATTAAATCACAATTTATGTTGCACACAATATGGTCCTGATGAAACTAATTTTGTCATGCGACATTGCTGTGATGGGTCTGTTTCATCTTTCTGAACCATCCATCAACATGTAAATCACAAACCTTTGTAAACAGGTACTGAATATTTTGCAACATGACTGGTGTGGATCCCAATCAGTCACACCATTTCTAACTACAAAACTGTAACTTGTCACAAGAGGCTGTTCACTGTTTCTAATTTGTTTTGAACTGTCTTGATTTATTACAACCGGAAGGCTATATCAGACACATGTTATCTCAAAAGACACAAAAACAGTTGTTTATCAGCCTTGAACCTCATATGAGTTAGTGTCACATTAACAGTGTGCTCATGTTGTAGTACATTTTAATCTACTTATCTTCTGTCTGTCTTTGTTTACATGATGACATCTTGCATTAAGAGAGAACTACAATCTATGGTAACTGCCCTTGAATATCCATTATTTAAATAGTGCTGCTAGAGAGAGAAATATAAATGTAAAAATTAAAAATAAATACTGAATAGATTTTTGCCAAATGTGACTGTGTCTTTCTTTGACTTAGGGTGTGAATAAAAAACTGTTGCAGTAGCACTGTAAATTTGAACTTTCTTTCTTTCTTTCTTTCTTTCTTTCTTTTTCTTTCCTTTTCTCACTTTTGCACTTGAACTCATACATATACTGGAATCTTTAGTGATATGACCCTCTTGTTTGGGAAGCACAGATGAATACTACCAGTGATAACGCTGTCACTGCCCTGAAACCATGAAATGAGCTGCCTGAAGAAATTTGGGGCTAGCCATATAAAGCTTTGCAGTTTCATGTCTAAATGGTGTGTATATACAAAGGCAAATCAATGCATATGAATACATATGAATGGTCCTCTAAATCTGAATCATTGATTTCTTCTCTCATTTTAGTCATGAATAGATGTAGACACTCGCCTCTTTAGTCATTTGCAAGTAAAAAGACATTCTGCACCCCAATTCAATAGGGTTGCACAAGACAACAAGAACTGCACTCCAACTTACTAAATGTGAAAAAAATTCAATCTTCTGTTTGGTGGCTTTAGTTCTGAAAATGCAAAGAAAACAACTGCTAAATGAAAAAGGTAACAGCCACGATCAACTCTAAAGATAAGGAAGCTGAAGAAGTTAAAAAGAGAATAGGTCAGATTAAGAACTAGAAGCCCAAAAGTTAATCAGCTCACAGAGACAGCACCAAGGCTTATGCAAGGAAGACCAACCACTATGGTTTGACTGCTTTGGATAACCACACAACCTGTATATTGGATTATACAGAAATTGTCAGAATGTACCGATCAGTATGTGTAGACACCGATGTACAAACCATTTTATGTTTTTATTTATTTTTTTAACAACCAAACCATCATGTTGTTCCAGAAAATCAGATCAATCTATAAATACTTTTTCTCTTTTTGATGGTGCAGTTCTTCCGACATGATGGAAAAGGCAAAGTTATGTACATTAAAAAAAATAATTATAAAAAAAACTATGGAATACAAGCTTGCCTCTTGGAGCTCAAAACCTTAATCCTGGAAGCCTATGACTTTTAAGGCTATGAAAACTTAAACATGGACCCTAAATCCCACTAACAGTACCATGGGAACTGTGGTATTGTGTTTGCTGGTCCTTAGAAATGTTAGCTCAATCCTGGGGACTTACAATCATAGGGCCATAGGAACTCGGAGGAACATCAGAACATCATGGAAACAATAATCCATGGATCTTAGAACCATGGAAACAGCTAATGGTACCTGGAATTCCAGGCAATGTCGGGTCTGAGAGAACATAGGACGCTTTTATTTAGACCTTGGGAACTTAAAGACCCTGAACACTTATTACACAGGGCCCTTGAACATTATGAGGAACTGCAAAAGATAACACTTTTTTTGTCCAGATATTAATATTTAAGACTAAATTATCTTTACATTTGTCAGTTATCCATAGCCTTACTATAGCATTAGCCTGCTGACAGATGTTGTTGACATTACATACCTTAAACTGTCCAGAAATCAGATAACTAAGGTTTAAAGGTCCCATATTAGGTTAAATTCACTTTGTAAAGGTTTTTCTAAGAGTCATGTGTGTCCTCATAGCCTGTGTATGAGGCCCAAAAATGAGAAAATTCTGTCTCCTCTCTACCTTGCTTGCTCCACTTTTTAGCAAATGTGTGCTCTAATTAGTCAGTCTTAGATCTAACCACTGGCCCCGGTAGTGGATACTGTCTTTTAACCCCCACCCCAAATGGGCACCAGCCAAAGCCGGCTCTTCTCCTAGAGATGGGTGTGGACATGCACCACTCATGAACATTTAAAGGTACAGATACAGAAACAGCCTGTTTTCAGTAGAGCTCACTAGAGCCTCATTTGGAATGGCTGTAATTAAGGACCAAGGCTGAATTTGGGGAAATACACTTTAAAAACAATGTTGTTTGACTTCGAATACTCATATGAAATAGCTGAAAAAATATATAATATGGAACCTTTAATTCGTCCCATCCTGGCACACAGATTTATCGAAATTAATAACAGAAAGAGGCCACTTAATTTAAAAACATATTTATTTCCTCATCTGGATCACATTTTCAGACTTTACATTCAGACAACAGGGTGAGACCACATGCTGAGGACAAGAGAGTATTTAGGCTCATGTGCACAAGTGCTCTCTTATGCATTCCTCTGTATGTATGTGCAACTTCTCATAAAGTCCTCCCTGTATATGGATGTGCGTGTGTGTGTTTCTTGTCTGTCAGGCAGTCTTTTGATCAGGTGGCTCTGGGGCAGATGAGGCAGATGCTGAGTCCTCCTGGGTCTTGTCTAATCCTTGGCTGCAGCCCTGATCGCTTGACTGTGTGCCGTTTCTCACTGTGGTGGCGCCGTTAGAATTGGTTGCATCTATACTCTCATATGCCTCTGATGTCCACTAAAGAAAAAGGAGACAAGGTTAGGAGAGGACACATGGAGGATGTATGATGTGTCTAAAATTGACAAGACTATACAGCCACAGTGGTGATTGCTGACATTAGTTCTCTGAGACTTGAACCAAAAATATGAATTTTACATTCATTCTCTGTATTATTCTCTGTATTCATTATGGGTCACGGGTAAGCTGGAGCCTATCCCAGCATTAACAGGTGAGACCCTGGCAGGTTACCAGTCCGTCACAGGGCCAACCAACCATTCACACACGCACTCACTCCTAGGGAGAATTTAGAGTCATCAATTAACCTAACATGCATGTCTTTGGACATACACGGGGAGAACATGCAAACTCCATACAGAAAGACCACCGCTCTCAAAGTTCGAACCTCCCCCCAGCCGAAATTCGAACCAGCGACCTTCTTGCTGTGAGGCTGCTGTGCTTTCACATTCACCCATTCACACACACATTCACACATTCATGCAATGCAAGGCACTCAACTACGACCCATCAGGAACAATTAGGGGTTTGGTGTCTTGCTCAGGGATACCTCAACATGAGTTCTCTGGGCCAGGATCGAACCAGCAACCCTTGGGCTACACTCTACCCACTGAGCCATGCCGCCCCTGTTAATTTTACATTCTCTTTTAATTTGATTATTAGCTACTTGTGTGAAGCATAGGTCACTGACGATGGAAAGCTTCCTTTCAGGAGGATAAATGTGCTCACAGTGGCATTTTGGAAGTTGTATTTACTGTTCTCTTGCTAATGGTTACTTAAGATGTTCCATACCGTGCTCAGATCTGCAAATTTTTAGGCCAAAGCTAGGAAATGATTGACTAAATTTGGTTAAACAAATAGAAACAAGGAGCCCCTCCAATCTAACAAAGACTGAAGAACAGCTGTTTTCATGACTAAAAGCTGAGGTTATAATCAAAATCAGAATAAATTTGGGAATGATTTATGGATGAAACAGAATGAGAAACAGGATGAATGTCCGTGCTATGAAGTACATTCACAGACATAATGTGCACTTTTTATAAAAGTTGTGTTGCAGAGCACCATAAGGAAGGAGAGTACCTCAGTTGATCACTCATTTTACACAACTACCTGTTGGTTTGTACTCTACCTGCGTGGCTCTGCTATTGGACCTGTGTGAGGGTCCGATGACGATGTTGACACTGGATGAGGACTGTGTGTCGGTGGTGTTGCCCCCTTCAGCGGCGGACAGCCCGGAGATAACCAGACCACTGGAGAAACTGCGTTTCCCAAACAGAAGGCTGAGCGTAGAAGAAGATGAGGAAACCTGGGAAAGACACACCAAAGGACTGAATGCTAAGTATGGACATAAGAGAGCCTCATCATGTTTTGTCACAAAACACTTCAGTTTGAAATCTGCCATCTCTCAGGCAAGGCAAGGTGCGTTTATACTGTACAGCACAATACAACGACAGGGTGATTCAAAGAGCTTTACAGAAACATTGAAACATCACAAAATAAGAAGCACAATTTAAAATGAAAAACAAAAGAAAAAGTAAAAAGAAAGAACATTAGATAAAAACAATATTAAAACATGATCAAGTTTAAAGATTCAAGCTTAAAAGAAACAGATGCAGATTTGGACTTTTAAATAAAAACCATTCAAATGCAGCAGAGAACAGGTGGGTCTTTAATCTGAATTTAAATAAACTGAGTATTTTAGCTGATCTGAGGCTTTCTGGGAGTTTGTTCCAGACATGTGGAGCATAGAAGCTGAATGCAGCTTCTCCACATCTAATTCTAATTCTGAGAACTGATAAGAGACCAGATCCAGTGTAAAGACCATGTTTTAGCATGTTCTATCATACATAGAGAATGCATCCATAATTATGTGCAAATTTCCCACCTGGCTGGAGCGCTGTTGATGCTGTGCCGCCTGGAGTTGGGAGCTGATCCCTCCTGCTCCTGAGAGATGTGGGACCTTAGGACACAGAAATATCCTCTTCACTTAAATAAAGATATACTACAGTATTTACAACTTATAGCTAACAATGAGTGTATACCTGGGAGAATATAGAGGCTATGGAAGTATTAAAGGAGAGCTGACTGTTGGACAGACGCTGGACTAGCCCGTGGTTGGAGCCTGAATCCACGATAGGACCTGACTGGCTGCTCACAGGAGGACGTTGACTCTGAGGCTGCACTGATCGACTGCGGTACTCTCTCCTTCCTGTGGAAGCACAGACACTCATATATACAGTATTTTCCAAGAAGTAAAATCTGATAGTTAGTTGGACATCAGCTTGGCTCACTTCTAGGTTGGTGTATAACCAAAACAAGAGCTGTTTTGCATCCTTGGAACAAAGTCAAGCTTGTTTGACATCACTGGGCAGGATTTGTAAACCTTGGGGTTGCACCTCTGTTTTGCAGTTCGGCTGCATATACTGGAGCAGTTTGCAGGTGAGTGTGAAGCATATAGGACGAAGATTCTTTACTGGAAAAGTGTAGAGGTCAAAGATGAGTCTCTCCCTTGAACTGAGAAGTTTAAGCACCTCAGGATCTTGTTCACAAGTGCCAACAAGTTGGAACAAGAGATGGACAGATGGACTGGGGTTTTGTTAGTAGTAACGAGGATGTATCAAAGTTCCATTGTTGTAGGCAAAGCTTTCCAATTAGTGATGCATCTTTGTTCAAAACTTCTCCAATTGTCGTGACATTTGGGGTAGTGATTGAAAGAATAAGATGGAAGATATAAATGGCTGAAATGAGCTTCCTTCAGAGTGTGGCTGGGACAGGGTGCAGAGGTTGAGCAAGAGGTAGGTATCCGGGAAGTCATCTGGGGAGGTTCAAGCATCTGATTAGAATACCTTCTGGTTGCCTCGTTTTGGAGGTTTTACAGGCACGAAAGAACTGGAAGAACCAGGGGCATACCCAGAATATTATACTGTTTATCCCTTCTGGCCTGGAAACACCTTGGGAAGTCTCCCAGGAAAAGTTGGAGAATGTCACCGGAGAGTTACAACCTCACCTCGGATAAGTGAAGAAAAAATAATGATGCCTGAATGGGTGGATACTTTCAAGAGTGAAACATTAGAGTTGCAACCATATAAAGGTAATCTTTTAATTTTAACTAATACAACATAAAGGCATTTATGTTGTATTACTAACCCATTGCCTACCATTTTGAATCTGTTAACAGTGTCTGGTTCTGGTACAACATTTTATGGATCTGTGTTTGACTTGATATTATGTTTTGTTGCTCATGTCACTTTCTGGTCATTTTATTCTTTTACCATCATAGTTTATTAGCAAGCCCTCACTATGAGCTGTACTGTGGACTGAAATAATAAATTACACTAAACATGTAAGTCTTTTAAAAGGTTTAGAAAGAATACCAAATTATAGTTTAAAGAAAGAAAATTGTTCCCCAAAGCAGTGTGAGCTGGTATGAGAAAATAAATAATAAAATACAAAGAAGCTGTGGCATTAAAACCCAAAAATAAGCTTTTTTTTTTTTTTTTTTTTGTATGCAAATGTAACTTTAAATTTCCAGTATTTGAAATTCATAATTTCTACAGTTATTTAGTCCTAAAGAAAAACTGTTTAACTGATCAAAACAAAGGAAACTCTGTTCAGTTGTGGTCAAAGTTACATTGAGAAATAAAAGATTTTCCAAAAGAAACGTGAGATAGGTGTGTGTTGTGTACCTGCATTGTGGTGCCTGTGGCTGTGTGTCGTCCTTGCTCTGTGCTGGTAGAGGCTCAGGCTGTTGGAGGTGACGGAAGATGGACGATTGTGGCTCAGCGAGGATGAACCACCAGCGCCACAGTCCACATCCTCCATGTTCACACCACTGTTACAGCTGGTCAGGTTGTCCTTACGCACCCTGCAGGATGCAAACACACACAGCTCTGATTTATTCATTCATGTCCACATCAGAGCCAGACACACAAACTGGCAACAGCCCATCAAAAATTAAACAAGCTTTGACTATCCCAGCTGGTTAACTGCATACACTTTTACTTTCAGTGAGTGTTGTTACGTAACTGTGCTAGCATATGTGACAAACACTGGTGCACTCTTCCTTTTAAATTAGTAAAATGTGTTCTGGCTGATGAGGCACAATCCATCTCCTTAGCTCCTTTACTACTTAGTCAAATTAAAACAACACCTGCAGCTCAATGGCAGTGAAACAGGATTAGCAATCTAATCTAATCTGAAAGGAAAACTTAGCCCATAAGAAGCTTAACACAGCTGCAATGTCACAAAGGCACACACCATTAGCTGACCTGCAGGGGTTAAAGCAGAGCATGTACGATAAGCTATACTGAAGCTTATGTGTAATAGAGGGATTGGGAAACAAAAGGAAGAACAAATTGTGGGATGAATGGAGAGAAAAAATGAGCAACACAGCTACAGCAGTACAAAGTTAGGGCTTGTTTTGGCTGCCCTCACTCCTTACAATCCAGCCTTGTCATTCTCCCAAGCATGCACTAACACAGTCCCTCTACACATATTTAAAACTACATTAAGTTGGCAGAGAAGTCTCTCTCCACCACTGACAGTCGATATCTCTAAATCCTCGGAGATGCACTCACTCAGCCAGCAGGGAGCTGGAGCATTATGTGTCCAGAGCCGTCCTCTCCAGAATGATTTATACTGAAATCCAACCAGCTGAAGATAAACTAAGATGTAACTGTCATCTGTGTGATCACAACTGTTTTCCCACTTGTCATAAGGAGTGAACCCTTTTGTAATGACTCACTAACATTATGACTTTTATTGATTTCATAAGTTCTGCTTCTACACATGATTTTAAACTTCCACTGAAGAAAGACATTAAATATCCACTTATCTGGTGTAGTAACTGTAGCTTTAAGCTATTTGTTGTAATTGGTTCCCATCAAAATTCAGACAGTGTTTGTGATTAATTAACTTTTGCTTTTACTATTTAAAGTTAGTACATGACAAAAGTACCTCAAACAATGAGGCTGCCAAACCAATTCAAGCAAAAATTTGTTAAACAAGATCAAGAGGAGAAAAGTTGCTATCCACATCATGAAAGAAAAAGAAGAAAATCAGCAGTTAAAGAAATACTCAAATTCTGCAGCAACTTGACAACAGTCACAAAAGCTACTACCAAGCTGGATCACGTCAGTTTTAGCTTGAACATTGTATTAAAAAAAATACCTTTTTAGGGTGTTGCATCAATAGAAAATTGATGCATAAGTGAAGTTATCTTTTGTGGTGGAAACACTGAACATTACACCAGAAATGCAGGAAAATGCTGTTCAACATTTTGTAGCATCTAGTGTGGTAATTAAGCAAGAGCCCCCTGCATCTCATAATGAACTTTACAGCAGTGAGTGCAATAGTTATATTTAATGTGTCCAAAAGTGAAATGGTTGCTAACTGCTAATGTATATAATCCAAACCACAGGTGAAATAAAGCACATTCAGCCTCTCAGAAACATGAATGTTTTCACTTTGCGTGTGTGTGTGTGTGTGTGTGTGTGTGTGTGTGTACGTGCTCTGTGGTTTATAATACCAAATTAATTAGAGTGTGCCTCTCATCCAGAGTGTCTTAATCACAGATACTCAGAATGCCAGTTGATCCAGAAACTGAACTCATGGCAGAATTAAAGTAGGGTCTCTTTATCTTTAGCGTATGAAGGATTGCTAATTGGAGAGTACTGTAACAGAGAAGGTTTCGGGAAAGGCTGAGCCTGTAAGGAAAGAATAAAAAGAATTAAAGACTGATGTGAAAAAATGTACTGACCGTAACCATTTAGAGCAAAGCCAGGAACGAATGGCATCCAGACTCAAAGCCCCTCCTCCTATGCTGCGGAGTGTACGGTGTGTTCCTGCGTATGATGTTGTCAGTGGTGACACATACCTAAAAACACATAAATAAATAAAGGTCTTATGTAAAAATGAAGAATGAAAAAAGATCTTAAAAACACATTACAGCAGCTAAATTACCCCAGGTTGATACAAACAAATGCATCCTTTGCAAGTGTGTAAACCTTTGGGTTCTTTAGTGGTTAGTTTACCATTTCCATTCACCTTTTCTTATTCACATCTTGTAAATGAGAAACAAAACTAGCAATGAAAACCCAGCTAATGAGGCAGCAGAGCTGTATAAAACTCATACATGGGGTATCCCAGCGGCTGGTCGCAGGAAGAGTTGACCATGTTCCTCAGTGCTTGCTTTGAGTTCTGGATGCTTCCACGCTCAGGGTTTCGGTTCCGTAAAAACACCAACTCCTGCTGCTGGCCTGCCCACAGACCTCGAACACACTCTTTGTTTATCTGCAGAGACAATGTTGAATACCACAGATGTTACATTCACGAGTTAAGCAATTTTTTAATGAGTGGTCCTGATTTCCTCAGCTGGCTCTTGAGCACTTTAAATTATTTCCAGAGTCCTGAATACAGTAGCTTGTTTTTTTTTTTTTTTTTAAAGAATACAGTAGTTTGTACAATGTGTTTACAAAAACTTCATTTTAAGGAATTTGACTTTACTGTTTAGTAATGATGCCTCATTAAAGGTCATCTCAGTCAAGAGATTATGAAAGCAGTTATAAGACATGGTATAAATTAATACCAAGTAACTGTCACAATAGGAAGAAGAACCTTGTCCAAGCTCATGGACCGGTTAGTTGTGCCATGCCTAAAACACACACCTGACTACACAGACCTGACAGGACACTGGACTGCATTCAAACTGCAAAACAGGACGGATGTCTAGAGTTTGTCACTATCTCATCACTATTTCTGCATCCAGCGTGTTGTGAGTCTGGGCTAAACCTGAACTCTTTGTAAACGCTTCATCTCTGTTACCTTGATGACCTTGAAGCTGAGGTGGCGTTTGTACAACATGATGATCTTATACTCGTCCGTGCCATCATCGATCATGTGCCTCAAGGTAAGTAGCGTGTCGCGGCTGGCCAGCACCGCCTTACGCCAGGCAGGGTCACTCTCATGGCAGATGACCAGGCTGCTGCGGTAGTTTGTGATGGCTTCGTACAAGATTGACGCCTCCTCGGTCTCCTCAAGACATGTGAAGTGATCCTGAGAGGCAGAAAAAAAATCAATCCAAAGCACTACAAAAACATGTCTGAACAAAAGAAGAGAAATGATGGACAGGGGCTAGAGCTACTGCTTTATGATACAACTGTCATTTACCTGATGCAACTTGAGACTCATTCTGACAGCAGGAGCAACTACTTTCTGCAGGAGGTCCAAATCAGCAAAGACCCATTCGTCTTTTGTGGCGATGCGGAAGTCGCCTTTAAACAGGGTGTTGAAACCATACAGAAAAGACTCCAGGCTTTGCAGTGCAGGGTAGAGATTTGCGGATGTAGAAAAAACAAAGGCAGACAAAAAGATGGGATAATGAATCTTATAATTTGATTGGAGAGACAGAGGTGTGATTGAATATGTGTTTAAGGATTTAGATGCTGATGCCCTCTTCTGGTGTAACTGTGCATCAGTGCAGCTGCAGGCAAATATCTGCCGCTTCTAATATCTAATGATCCTATTCATATTTTTAGCAAATTTGCAGCTCTGTCAGTTTGAGTAAATATAATTAAATAGGAATACATATCGATGCAAACCATGATAAGAACACAAGACTACTTTGCATTTCTAAATTAATTAACGGAGCACTGATTTTACCTGTTGGACATATTGTGGGATGCCGTGCCGAGGGATCTCCTTCCCAGGACAGAGAGAGCATATGACAGTGTCACCAAAGGGGAGTCTTCATCACAGTCCACAGGCTGGATGCAAACGAAAAAAAGTAATAATAAAGACAACTAATTTACCTTTATAGTATTAAATAAAATGTATCATGTGTATCAAATAGTCTCTAAGTGATATACCGTCTCCATCTTCCCAGCACAGTACTGGATCCACTCCAGGTAGACATTGCAGAAGCTTGCGCGTGTCACCCCCTGCAGGCAGTGGACATAGTCCTCATCAATCTTCACACTAAAGACCTGAGGGTCACGCTCAATGTGGTGCCATTTGGTGTAAGACTGCAGGGCCTCCTGAATGGTGGCATCTTTGAGCCAGGTGGACAGTTTGGGAGAAAGGACCAGGTAGTAGATGATGCTCTGAGTGTAGGGGGAAGAGGGAATCAGACACAAGAAATACATGAAACATTAAGGAGTGACAGATAAACCTGCACTTTGATGCAAATTGATGTGTTTTAGCTGTTGACCTCATCTGCCTGGTTATGATTAATGCATGAGGTCCTGGTTTAGCTGGCAATTAAACCTTAATCTTTTGGCATCCAGAGCCTGTGAGACAAGTGGAATTTTCAAGTTATCACAGTATTTAATTTAGTTTATGCAAACACTACTTAGTTGAATTTCATGAAACCTGGGAATGTGGTAGAGCATTGGTAGGAAGAACTCATCATAATTTGGTGCGGATAACTCAGAAATAAAGCACTGGGTGCGCTAAATGAGCACCCTTGAACTTAAAGCCCCCTCTGCTAAAAATCAGGATGTATGCAATCAGCTGTCAATGCTATGGCTAAGGATTTCTGTTTTAAATATAGAAGATACCACCTACAGTCTAAGAAAGGCAAAGATTGCCCACATGTTCAATGTAAAATATTTGAGAAACCAATACTGACTTCATGCGGGGTTAAGCTTCACAACTAATTTACATTTGCATGTATTTGCATGTGAGATGAAATAAGACGCTAGCAGCAATGAGATATTAGCCAGCTGCTCAGAGTAGCATCTAGCACTCATGGCTGCAACAGCAGTAGAAGTGTAATAATAGTTGTGTAATATATTCTGTTTCTACATATTTCTATATATTCACTTAGTCTCTTTAAAATATTTGGAACGCAACACTGACTGGCTGGTTAAGTGAGCTGGTAGCCATTAGCAGCTGTTAGCAGCCATGGCTCATCCTTAAGCCGGCCTAACAGCTACGTGGCTAGCCACAAGTTAGACTAGCCAATTTCTCCTCTCTCTTTGCTTCAAATTAGATGTTTCTGGTCATACTGATATTTGGTTATTTCATGGTTTAAAAGAATGTAGACTAATATAAATAAATATTAATATGGTGATTTTATTAAAATATAATTACTATCAGCAGTGCTTGGCCATGATAAGTGTAGTGAAATTCAGATATCCCAACAGTTCAATTTACAGTTGAATTACCCCAGTAACTGATTATACCAAAGCAGAGTCAGGCCATTTCTGATGTTAACTAAAGTCTACTATAGCCAGATGTCACTATAATACAAAGAGCAAAAAAAAAATGGTGTCACCACAATACATTTGCATTTTGTTTTCTCCTCCTCTGCTCGCTGTGCTTATATATTCTGTATTTACAGCCATATTCCAATAAAGATGGTGTCATTCACACATTAACACACGGCGTCTTTCACGTTTTTTTTTATTTTGTCTCTGCTTACAGATAGTGAAAAATCCAGACATTCTGAGACTTCTGCAACACTTTAATTGATTATAAGTACAGTGTCATCTGATAAAAATTAGCATCCAGTTAGGTTAAAGACTATCACTGTACAGTGATTAAGGGTAGGTTTACTTACAGGATGATAACTCGCAGGGAACAAGAGTTAGCCTACTTGTCCTCCTACAATAAAGCATATCTGGAAACTTTGAACTTATTTGTTGAGAGTGTTGTTTCCTGTCCATTAAAAAAGAAGAAGTCTGTGGAAAGTGGGCAGACTCGTGTTGCAGAAAAAAATGGTTGAAATTCAAGAATTGATAGTCAATTAATGCTTTTGTGTTTCCCTACTGTGCTGTCTACTCACTTAGTACTTACATTTCCCTTTCCAGGGTGCTTCAGATTGCAGAGTAAGCATACCTTCAAGTAGTAGGTGATAAGCAGCTTTCGTAGGTCGTACACTTGCAGCATGGTGGCAGCGTTGTTCTCACTGATGCTGTAACCTTCCAGCAGGTACTTAGTAGCCATCACCTCCCAGGCTAGCCAGCGCAGGTTAAAAGCAGCGTTACATGACAGCATGTGAGGCAAATGACCCGGTTCACAGCAGCAGCACCCGTCGTCTTCCTCCACACCTTCTGTGATGGCCTCAACCTCTCGCTGCTGACAGTATGTACCTGAGATGAACAGGCATGGAGATTATCAACAAGTCTGCAAGTTGTTGTGGCAATTATTCACAAACACAAAGATAGGAGGGAGGGAGCGAGGGACGGTCAAACTATACCTCTGAACTCCAACCCCCTCAGCTGGAAAGTAACAAGACCATTGCCAATCTCAATGAGGTGGACCAGGGCATTGAGGTAGTCTGAAGCCAGAATGAAACAATCCCCGGCGCTGTAGTTGCCCCATCGGCCCAACATGAGGTCACCACACAGTGAATGCTGGAGTGAGCGAGTCAGGTACTCATAAAAGATGGAGTTCAGGTTGTTATCATCGCAACCTGTGAAAGAAGAAGAAGATGCTGTATTTTTCTAGCTGATTCTAAACTACAAGTCTTTGGTTTGTTTCTTGTGCTTTAGGTCCTTACAAGCAATATTTTGGGACAGAAAACTCTAGAAAGATGCAGAAACTCACCCGTCTCCTTGTCAACTTGGGACACCAGTCTGCTGTTTGAGTTGTCAATACGCTTTGTGCTACAAGAAACAACCGTACAAGAAGTTAAAAACAGTCATCTTTGATCCATCACTGAAAACTAATTATATCAGGACTGAACTATTGTGTGGTGTCAGTTTAAGGAGAGATAAGTTGTTTAAGACACAACTTATCTCAGCTAGAATGAGGCGTCAGTTCAAGTATTAAATTCGAGTACACATTAATAAGTAAGAGTGAACAGAGAGGTTAGGCTGTGATATTGTTGGCCGGATGCTTGGCTATAAAGGATGGGGGATATTTTTTGCTTTGGTAAGTAAAACGCAAACAATAAAACCACAAACTCAACTTTGTTAAGTTGATAAATCACATTAAAGATGTAATTTCATCATATTATTCAAACTTTCAATTTCAAAAATCAATTTAGCAGCACTGATCCATTAAATAGGTCCAAAATATATGCTTTAAATTTCTTTTAAAAAGACAGATAATTTCCTAAAATAGTCAAGCACTGCAGTTTTTACGAGAAAAAGATGATTAAAAAAGGATGAGACAACAAAAAAAAGATTCATCATAATATTCAGAGCTCATGTTTATGTAATTAAAGATGCTGGTGAGGTATTATACACAGAAATAAGATAAGTTATAATGTCAAATTGAATCATTTTATGGGATTTCTTGGACAATTCAACTTATTAACTAGCAGATTTCCTCAGTCTGGACTCACAGCATGACATGATGTTTATACACCTACTAGCTTTATCAGTCTGACCCCACAAACTCATTCACTCTCTCAGTTGAGATCTTACTTGTAGTTTCGCTCCCAGAACTTGATGGGGCGTGGATAGGAGGAAATGAAGATGGCACTGCCCAGGAAGGGAGCCAGTGGAGTGTAAAAGACAGTGGTGAGCAGGGTCTGGAGCAGCAGCATGGCTGAGTCTGGACACACACAACCAGTCAAGGAAAGAAAAAGCAGGCACTGATGCCCTTTCACACCCACTGATACAAGTCTCTGGGAAAGGATACGAGGCATGGCGAACGGCTGAGCAAAGGCATGGAAAGCGCTTCCCCAGGCGATCTGCCAGGGAGCGATGTAAATCAGGATAAAATGGAGTTTCAGCAACAGCTCCCGCATCTGGACAATAAACAGAGGTGCATAGTCAGCCTACTCAGAGCAAAGAATCAAAATCAGGCTACAGTATTTAAACCACTGCTACTGATTTGTAAGTATGATCCCCTACAGATAAAATGTCTTTTTTTAGTCAGTTACTGCAACAATTTAATGCCAGATGTTTGCTGTCTATCATCAATGGGCTATGCATGTTGACACACACACACACACACACATCATTCTAAAACCCCACTTTCTATTAAGAATCCTTTTTAAAAGGGGCTCTCAGGAGTTTTAGTATTAGCAGAGCTGCAGTGGATATTTTTTTCAGACTTGGCAAAGCTCATCCACAGCAACACAAGTAGTTTTTACAGGCTGAGTAGAACTCTGTGTGATGGGTAAACTGACCTTTAGTGTAAATTTGGTGGTGTTTCTTTTCCCTTTAAAAAGGTCAATGATAAATCCCCATGTCAGGTGTAAAACAGGAGACAGAATTCAAGTCTTAACCATCTGATTAAACCAGGAATAGGGAATTGTCTCATGTGAAAAGAAGTGGATTTTCCTCATCTGCAAACATTTGTGACATTTTGTATGTGTGCTAGTTGTGTTACAAGCTCAAACTCTTTTGCTAAAAGATTAATTCTTTCAGTCAGAGAAAACACTTCTTGAAATGTGTGAAGCACCTTGTTTACTTCTTTACTTAATGACATCATGTAGTAGCAGTCTCTTATGCGACTAAACTGGAGTGTGTTGAAAGAAGAATGAGCAGCTGTTCTTGCACTCTGATATGTAAATAATTGCCTATCAGAGCCAGGGGACTGGGTCTTGATGGAGGACGGTCTTAAACAGGAGCAACAAATGTACACCAGCCAATCAGGTGGGTTCACTCTCAAACTTTTAGTGGATATCTTTGTAATATTTTTTCCATTTTCCATTTACATTTTCTCTTTCACATCTTCTGGCTGTAATTGTCAGGTGAAGTAAATAGTTCTTTTACCTTATGGAAGACAATAGACATAATGAAGAAGTCCAGCAAGAAGCTCTCAGAAGCGTGTGGACAATCAATATGGAAAAAAATGAGCGTGAAGAGAAGAGTGAGGAACTGGAAGCTAGGATCACAGAAGGATGAGCGCAGGAGCTTCAGTCCAGCGACTGTTGTCAGGAGAACGTCACAGCTAGAGGCGGTGCAAACAGGAGCACAGACAGCAGGTTAAAGAGAAGCCTGACCTCGCTATGGGTGTCTGGAGGTTATATGTGTGTTTATTTTGGCTGTGTGTGTCCACTCACTGAATGCCCAGCTTCTTGCGATGACTGAGGGTGAAGCCATCATTAGTGAGCGCGCTCAGCACGATGGCAGGGTACACCACGTATTTCTCAAAGCACAGGAGCCCCACGTACAGGCGCTCAAACCACATGAGCACAGCATCCTCTGTAAAACAAGCAACAGGGTACTTGTACAGGGTTTCTATTCAATAATACATCCTGATGCAACAGCATATTTATCAAAAAACATACAAGTCTTCAGGATTTGCAAACCTCTAGGTTCAAACTGGTAGTACTCCTTGGTCTTTAGAACTGGATGGGAGATCCACAACCAAGGGTGATGCTTCCTCAGCTGTGGGATCAGATAGTGGGTCACAAACCCAACTGTTCCCGCAAGGGCGTACAGCACGATGGTCACAAAAGGCTGCAAACAAGTTAATGTGGAATAGATACAAAGAGAAAGAATAATTAAATAATCCATTAGTGTAAAAAGCACACGTAAAAACAGGAAAGAAGTGAGTATCACCTTAAGAGAGAGGAACACGGTGCTCGCTGTGATGGCGAAGGTCAGGATGTAGGCAACAGAGCAAACGACAACATCCGACAGCAGAATCTCTTTCTGCAGAGCACGGGAGGGAGGAAGCATTGCAATCACTCATAATCCTCATGAAAACACAGCCATTTTTCAGGCTCATTTAGGTGTGTGATTATCTCCATCTAATCACTCTGAGCCTTCTGTTTTTGGAGATCAAAGATACAGCCGCATGACAAGAGTTAAAAGCTTCACAATCCTCATTAATACTGTAAGAGGTAATGGGAGGCTGGTGCTTCCTGATGGATAATTCCCTGTAAACAGGCATAATAATTGACAGCGCGTGTATCGTTGTCATGCTCATAAGACTGCGTTTAATCCTGCCTGCCTTTCTCACATCAGTGCAGTGTTCTGACTGAGTACTGAGGGTCTAATGATGATTATTGTCAGCTCTGCTCTGGATTGATCAATTAATGCCCAGAGTTCCCAGTGTTGACAGTTTTCTGACAAAAAAAAGTAACCAGGTTAATAAAAAGGCACCTAGAAAAAGAGACTTTTCCAATCACAGTCTCAGAGACTGCCCTCTGAGCAGCAACTGTTTACGGGCAACTTAAACCGTAAGGAATACATCACTAATTTATCCATCCATCCATCCATTACCTTGACCGCTTATTCCATTACGGGTCGCGGGTGAGCTGGAGCCTATCCCAGCATTTTAACAGGTGAGAGGCAGGGTACACCCTGGACAGGTCACCAGTCTGTCGCAGGGCCAACACAGATAGACAAACAACCATTCACACACACACTCTCTCCTAGGGAGAATTTAGAATAACCAATTAACCTATCATGCATGTCTTTGGACCGTGGGAGGAAGCCGGAGAACCCGGAGGGAACCCACGCATACACGGGGAGAACATGCTAACTTAATTAATCACTAATTTAGTAGTTAGATAATTAAAAACCACAATAATACGTGTAAAAATAATAGAAATCCTACTTTTGCGTGTTGGTTTCTGATTGTTTGCTACATTATGAGAAAACGATGAGTGGTAAGAAGGTTGTTGCTTCACTCGATTCATGTTTTCTTCTGAACAATTGTTGTAAAGTATTCATTTTTATTGCTGAAAGAAATGAAAATTTACTTTATGTTTGAGTTTATTTCAATTTATTGATTCACATCTGCAGCACAACAAGTTAAACCTTAGAAATAAATTCATTGGATTAAAATCTGACTGGTTGCAGTGAAATCTAAATAAGCCTGCAAAGAAGAGTTAGAAATATATTGCAATATATCTACTGCAAGTTAAAATAGGTAACAAGCTGATGTTATGTTTATTGGTGCTAAACAATATGATGTTCATGTACGTCCCACTTACCATAGGTTTGGTCAGACCATCTGTTTTTTCTTAGGAAGGTTTGTAACTTAAACAAATGACCTAGAACTGTCTGAGTGGCACCCATCATAAGAAATTTTACAATCCTTTAAATTCCAATGAAAGCAGCTTCAGTGCCTTCTTTATTCCTGACTAAGGAAACACTGCACCAGAGAGATAATTTTGTTCCCACAATTCCTTTGTCTACAAATTTCAAAGCAACATTTCAGTACATCTATCCGGTCATCCTAACTGTGGTTCTTATAGATAAATAAGAGGACAGGGAGCTGAGAAACCTGAAAACTTAAGTACCCTGATAACAAAGTAATGCTTTATCTTATTATGCTATTATATATATATATATTATGTGATAAAGCCTCCATTTAACAACCTAATAAGAATGCATTAGACAAAGTAGCTGAAGCTTTTATTTGTGGAATATTTATTGAACATCTGTGGTTTCAGATAGCAGCTTAGCATTAAGGGTTCAGATTTACTCCAATGTGTCTTTTCCAAAGTTCTTACGAATTACTTATACCATCTTTCGATAACCTCGTGTTTTCTAACAAAGCCTAGGAAAAGAGCTGAGGACAAGATAAAAAGAAATTATTTTGTTAAAATCTACTCCTTTGTGCACAACCAGTGAAAAATGTGTCCACTTGTGGGTGAATCCATTATTTTAACCTTCCCTATGATGTATTTCATCTGCATTTTGTCCATATCAATGGCACTATCTTGACTTGTTTCACTGACTGACTGTTGTCTGTATGTATGAGATAAAGAGAAGAACTGAGGGAACAGGTTAGTGAGTAACAGGAGAACAGACTGTCATTTATAGTTGCTCAGACATGCCCTAAAAACCCATAACCTGCATCTGCCATTATTCGTAAGTCCAAAGTTGCTGATAATAAACAGACCTGTCAACACCTAAGTTTATACATCCAGTGGCTGACTAGCATAAAAGATGCATCACATCAGTTTATGTTTAAATCTGTAGTTACCATGGAGTTCTGCAGCTTCTCAGGCAGCGGGTCTTTAATGTCTTTAATGTCTGTGTCCTCCTCATCTTCTTCTTCACTTTCCACAAGTGCAGGCATCACCTTTGACTTGATCAGAGATCTGTAAATAAAATAAATATATAATAACATCTAAATTTCAACATATAAAATCATCACATTTCCCATAATTTATAAAACAAATCAAGGTATGCTTTTTTTCCCTAAGAATTCTTGTGCTAACATCTCTTTCTAACATAATTTCTGAAGGCTTGAAGTTACATAAAGTTTGTTGTTTCTTTGCAATACCCACAGCAGCACAGACGGGTCACTGCTCTGTCGGCTGAGGTGAAAGGAGAAAACAACCAGAAGGCCGCAGAAACCAGAAAACAAGGCAGGAGTGTGCTGCTCATCCCATGGCTCCTGCAGTCACACACAAACATGCTTACATCAGTGTGAATCATTTCCATCATGCAAAAGCTGCAGGCTATTTCTAACTGATCTACATGCTTCTGGTTCAACAGGGAGGGTGACGGCAACCAAAGGTTCAGTTCTATGCTAAGAAAAAGGAAGGAGAGAGATGAAAATGATCTCATTGCATCCCACACATGCCCACTGTTTGGTTCTTACCTTGAGAGCACCGAAGCAGAAACCATAGAGCAGAGACAGAGCGATCAGACTGCGGAGGATGCTGTAGATCGCAGAGATTAGGCTCGTCGCAGCTTAGACACACAAATTACAGCGAATATGACAATTTGCTTAATCACAGAATAAAATCAGTACTTTCTCATTTCCCAGCCATTTTTTATATGAGGCTCTAGTGGATGATAAATGACATGAAATAGACCTACATTGAATTTTTATGGGTTTCTTATCAGTAGCATTGTTCACTGGATTTAAGGTTTTATGTAGGATTATATTGGGTGCTAGGTGGGTCCCACATTTCCCCTTGTAAAAGTGCAACCCATTTTGGGCTAAGGTTCCACGTTTGAGCCGATATACAAATGTCCTGTTAGGACCTGGATATCTATGTAGTTCATCCACATGGGCTCATAAAAACATGTCCATTTTGGGTCCCTGGTCATTTGGTACTCGGTACCCTAATCAATGTGAGCTTTTAGACAATATGGAACCCATAAATTTATTTAAGCCCATTTATTACCCACATAGGATTCACATACAAATGTTGGCCAGGTTTCAACCCAGTTTCCAAAAACGTTGGAAAACTCTGTAATCCAGTAAAGTTTTTAAGGAAAATAAAAGTGCAATATAATCTTAAAGAAGTAAGAATAAGGTAGATGAGTAAGATGAGCGACTTAGTTATCTGAGCTAGTAGTCAAGGTGGCAATACTGAAGTTACTGATAATAACACATGTTACAGCACATTCACACAGGTAGATATAATGTGTGCTATTAAAATATCTATTAAACAAAATGAAAAACATTATACTTAATATATTTATAGGACATATTTATCAAGATAAGCACAAATATCTATATGATGTAAATTATACAACACATGATATAATATGTTATGATTGAACTATATCACAGTCACAAATTCACTAGTAACAACTAGTAACAACATTTTTTAGTAAAACATTAATAAATTCAGACAAATATTTCCTAAATCAAAAGCTTAGTTTTTTTTTTTTTTAATCAACCTGTTCCTCCAAAGAAGTGCATGTCAATTTGCTCCAGTAGGTAGATGGTGAAGGTGTTGATCTGAGGGAAAAGGCCCACCAGGAAAGTGACCGGGAAGCAGTAAGTAAACCCTGTTTAATGCAAAAAAAAGAACAGACATTTCCTTTTATTTGTTAAGGATAAATACTCATTCCAAACAGGGAATAAAATAATCTCTAAAGGACCTGGTGGCTGTATAAAAGTAGAACAGTCTGACACAGAGTTATGTGGGTCTATTTATTTCATTGTACGTATGTATTTCTTCATACCAACAAGCAGGTCTCGTAAGAAGCGCAGGATATCATTGCAGACGATGGTGACTCCATACAGTGTGGAAACGGGCAGGTCTTTATTCCTAAGCAACTGCTCCAGTAGCCAGATCAGAGCACAAAATATACAGAAGTAGGCCGCTCGACTGTAGGCAACCAGCTGGTTGTGACCCTGGAGATGCAGATACACACAGATTAGGATGAGAGATACACTGGTTTAACCTCTCCTTGAATTTCTGTGTTCTCACAAGGACAAGACACAACTACTAGGACCACAAAGAGGTCCAGCTCTGTGCAGCCACATTACTGCTGCAATACAGCACAATATTTATATATGGAAAAGGGGAATTGTTGTCTCTGAAATTCCAGAAATAAAGACAGAAACTCACATGTGTTGGTGAAGCTGCATCTGGTTGAACACTCTGGAAAATAAAATCCACAGACGTCCGTATTGACGCACCATGAGCAAGTTAACGTGAAAACAGAAACATCTGAGTTTAGCTGAGAGGATGTGAATGCAAAGACAAAGGGAAGTAGCAGGTCTCTACCTTTAATCTAAATTAAATTAAATTAAAGCTTGACAGTATACCAGTTGTTCACACAGCAGCTAAAGACTTTAACAGCTTCAAACTAAAGTAAACAATACCCATCTACTTACCTTTAGTAGCGAGTACTGGCAGCTGGCAATGACCAGGCAGAACTGGAAGACCCAGAAGTCTTTGAAGCAGCCGTGGTTGAGAAGCACAAAACCCAAAAAGGAAACCAGGAAGGCCATAAAGACTGCAACCAGGTTCTCTAGAACATCTTTGTTTCTTTATTTAAAAAAAAAACAGCACAAGCAAAAGCAGAAAGGTGTGTTATAGCAGCACATTCAGAAGCTTAATGGGCTCAAATTTGGGCTAAATTAAATTGTTCCCATGTGAAGTTCAACACTAAAAAAAATGGTCTACAGGCAGGTTTTCACCTAGTTTTTTACCTGTCCAGAAGTGCAAGCAGGGTAAGTCTGTCGTATAAAATGTTGATCCACTTTCCAGGAAACAGCTGGAGTTTGTAAAAAAATTTTCTGGTGGGCTTCTCCTGCGTGGAAGTCTCTGATGACTCATCCAAAGAGTCCTCTTCCTGACACACAAACACAAACCAGTGACACATGAAACCCATTAGAATGACAAGGAAAATTAAAGCATGATTCAAAATAACATTGATGACGCTATACTTTAAATAAACAGAGCTGCATCTTTTTGGTGAGAGGAGCATTCATAATTCAGCAGTCTCTGTTGTTTCCGCTTCAACAGCTGGTCCAAACAGCTCGAGATGCTCCTGCTGCTCAGATGCAGGAATGAGCTTTTAGCAGCTGTTTCCAACAACTGCAATGACTCAGTCACAGTCTGACAAAAAACACTGATTCAGTTTGTGAGTGGGCTGATTATTCATCATGATGTTTGATGCTTAATTTAAGGAACAGTTGATCAAAATATATGTTTTATTTGAGCCGTTCATAAACTGATCTGCAAGTTTATTGTTTTTTTTTTCCACATTTTTTTGTTGGGATTTATTTATTTATTTAACCATTACTTAACCACATAATCAAGCTACTGTCTCTTATTTGAGGGAAACCTGGCTAAGAAGGCATGCTATAGCATTTATTCATTCATTATTTGTACCGCTTTGTCCATTATGGGTCATGGGTAACCTGGAGCCTATCCCAGCATTTTAACAGGTGAGAGGCAGGGTACACCCTGGACAGGTCACCAGTCCATCACAGGGCCAACACAGATAGTGACAAACAACTATTCACACACTCGCTCCTAGGAAGAATTTAGAGTGACCAATTAACCTAACATGCATGCCTTTGGACGATGGAAGGAAGCCGGAGAAAATGCAAACTCCACACAGAGAGGCCACCGCTCCCCAAATTTGAACCTCCCCCCAGCCGAGGCTTGAACCAGAGACCTTCTGCTGTGAGGCTGCTGTGCTAACCACCACACCACCATGCAGCCCTGTGCACACAATAAAACAGTAAAATAAAACTCTTTATAGTAAAAAAAAAAAAAAACATCATCTTAATAGTAGAACTGGGTTAAAAGAGTTCCTAATAAAGTATAAATTGACCAAACGAGATCAGGTTACTGAGCTTTAAGATGTCCTGGAAGGCATTACAGAACCAATGTGCAAAGTAGGAAAGTTCTACCTAGTTAAGTAGACATTTTTGGTCTGTTTAAAAAATGGGGACCAATTTAGACACTCGAAAAAAATTGAGCAGTTAGAAGACAATTAGCTTGTTAGAAGTTTGTACAGGAAGTTTAGAGGACTGTAAGTGTTGCTGACGTGGACATATTGGTCACCTGGAAGATCTCAGGATGCGTCCTTCGTGGCCGCAGCCTGTGCGCGGGGATGATGCGTCGCTGGAAAGGACAGTCAGAATGACCGCCTCCAATGCCGTCCTGGCACTCCGAGTTGGAGGAGGTTGACAGCAAGTCACTGAAGATACATACACACAAAGCAGGTTAATATTAATATGTAGAACAAACCTGACTTTGTCATAGGAGCAGGAAACAACTTGACTGCGTACCACATGTTGCCTGTGATGAGCTCTGCTCCCAGTGGCAGGTTGAGCGCTCTCTCTGCATACAGTTTGCGAGGCCTGTCTCCTGACAAGACAAACAGAGGCATTGAAGCTTGTCAGGTATTTTTGGTTAGGAAAAGTAACGTGCAATAACTGGTTATGTAGGATTCATTTAGCTTGACTATAAACATCAGAGGCTGAATCGCTGAACATCTTGGAGCTATTCCAGGGAAATGTCATTTTAATCTACCAGCTGTTCGAGCTGGTGATAAAGTAAAGCCAACGGCTGCTGACAGCGTCTCACATGCACACACTGTGTCAATGATCTGGTTTGCCTCCCGAACAAAAATCCCCATCTTTTTAAAAACCAGGGAATTATAAGGCATTGTGATTAATGCTAGCACCACTGGCTTACTGTGCACAGTATGGAAGGTGTAGGCCTCTTCTTTGTTGGTAGCCTCAGGTCTGCAGATGACCTGCAGCATGGAGCTCTCAGACTGAGATGTTTGCGAAGGCAGGGAATCATAGTCTGGATCCTTCTCTCTGTCTGTCTGTGGACTGCAGACAGGAAACAAATTTAACTGGAGACTTAAACCTGACTTAAATTTACTAGTGTGCTACATGCATGTATAAATCTAGCTGCCATTTTTTTTTTTTTTTACAAAAAAAAAAAATTCTGCAGTATGCATACCTGTCAGGAGAGACTATGGGGATTTGGGTGGGTGCTATGGCCTGTAATGTTTTGGTTGGCAGACTGGTGGGTGGTTTGGGTCTCTGTGATTTGTTGTCAGTGCTGTTATCTGCTTTTGTTTCATCTGATCCGGGAGCTGCACTCCGATTTTCTTTACACAGAGAAAAGAGAAATAATAATAATAAAAAAATAATAATAAAATGAAAAATAAATTAATTACTTAATTAATTTTAAAATAGAGAGAAATGCTTTATTATTTCCTGTTTTTCTATGCTTAAAATGTAATCCTTTCAATGTTATTACGACCGCTCAATTCAATATTTTTTCTATTAACAAGACTGTAAATTGTGCTGCTAGTAATAATGAGAACAAAAAGTGCTTCACAAACATACTTGCATATGTGCGAGCACATGTATGAACACATATATTCTCAAGAACCTGACATCAAATCAGGTTTAAGAGCAATAGATCAGAAGCTCCACAAGCTCATCTGCTTTGGTGAGAGTGACTGACTGCCAACATTAACATCCTTAGAGTATAATAGATGTAAAAGCACCATCAAATTTGAAGTATTTACAAACTGATACATATAAATAACATGTAAACTAGCCTAACCAACAATAATACACAACATGGAAGTTTAAGTTCATATGGTTTATCAGGCCAAACAGCAAGAGCAGTAGCAGGAATCATAAACTGAACCTGACATTGTAATCATACCTTCTTCTTCAGCATCCTGTTTCTCTTTGTTCTCCGGACCCTCCTCTTCCTTTGTGCTGGCACCTCCACCTCTTGAACTGAGAGACCCCAACAAGGACACAAACTCTAAAAAGTTGGATTCATTGGGAATCTGGCCTTCCTTTGCCTCCAGGTCTGATTTGGAGCTGGTCATGGTGGTCTAAAGGTAAAACAAATGTCTTTTTTTTCAGGTAGATGAACATTAAATGGACAAAGACACAGGAACAAAGTTAAACATACAGTGTTATACGAGCGATCTGAAAGCAGGACAGCGTCCTTCCCGCTGTCCATGCTCAGACCTCGGATGTGAGTCCTTCCTCCCAGCCCGTAGCGGCCCACAGTTTGCGGTAGACGCAGGAATCCTTGTGAGTCTATGTTAGGGTCCAGAGGGTCTGTGTCATCAGGGTGGGAGTGGACATCGATGCCTGATGAGCTGTTATCGTTTGTCAGCTGCGGGCTCGGCGTGGTGTCAGAGGCGATTTGCAATCCTTGATGCTCCTGGTTTGGATCCGGACACTCTAGTGTGGTGGACTCAGAACTAGTTGTTTCTCTACATAAGTGAAACTCTTCGCTTTGGCTCTTGGTGAGCTGCAGTTTCGGTGTCGGATCATCCTCTGAGCCTGTCACCTCCTCTCCTTCCTCGGGTTCCCCCTTCTCCTCCTCAGGGGAGTCGAAAGTGATAACAGGAATCTTGATGTGACACTCCCCTGCGTCCTTCTGAGCCTTGAAAAACACGCAAAGACATGACACATGCGCTAACCCTTAAATGTAACTGCACCTCTGACATAAATCTGTGCATTATTTAAATAAACCATCAGACTAGACTCAGCCAAGTGACAAGATTTCAATTTCCACACACAAGTTGAGAAATACCAGCTGCATTACACTAATTCTCTTTTTCATATTTAAACATGTTGTAGTCTGTTTGGCATTTCTTGCATCAATCAACAAGAAAGGAGAGGATCAAATTTCCACTTCAACACACAGTTGATCTCTTCTCCAGTAAGAAGTCACAACACAGTCAAACTGAGGGCTGACATTTAGATTTAGTAGCAGAATACCTTGGTGCTGTGTAAATACAACAGGATGGGATTTTTTTTTCATATTTATGCATAAACATTGCATAAAACATCATCCTATGTTGATACAAGCAGGAAACAGATCAATTTATCATTAGTTTACAGAAGAAAATGACCAATTAGATTTAAAGGTGTAATTAGAGTCAAGTGTTTTTTCACTTAATGGGATAACAGTAAGGACCAGTTGGGTTTTTTGCTTTATTTAAGCTCCAAACAGCATCTGATCCTCAGAACACACACGTGGATGTGTGGCATGAACAAAGAGAACCTCAGAGAATGAGTCACCAATGCTAACGAGACTGGAAATGTTTACAAAACAATCTCTACTGTAAAGAGGATTTCACAAATCCACAGATTCAAGAGCCTCCATAGAAGCGGTTGACCAACAAAGACCACTAACATCTAAGAAAATAAAGTGCTCTCTCATACTGGGAAATATTGATATTCATGTGTCCACCAGCAGAACAGTAAACAACAATGTGGTGCAGAGCAGAGCAGCAAAGAGAAAGCCCTGACATTAATCTAACAGAAATCCTAAAGAAGGACCTGTGGCAAGCAGGTGAGGAAAACTGCATTTTTAATTTCAGTTTCTTGACATTTTTAATGTCTCTGGCTGAATTTTTGAGGAAATGATTAAACTAAGCTGATATGAGATGGCAGAAGGGTGTCATGGAGAACACAAAGGATGTTACATCATTTTGTCTGACCTGTGCATTCTCCAGAAGGCTCTGCTTGACACTCTCTTCCAGCTGAGCAGCAGTCTGCGGGTCGCAGCTCATAGTGATGATGATCTTGACTGTGTCATTATCATCCAGGTGCGCTGATGCAGTACCAGGGCTGGAGTTATCCACCAGGACCACCTCAATCTCATCAGAACAATATGTCTCCTCCACTGGCTCAGCCTGAGATACAGCATGAGAGAAAGAGAGCCAGAGATGGGGGAGTGGGTCTATTTATTATATACAAATAACATCTTATGAAAACACAGTTCATATTTACATCTTTAAAATATCAGCAGTGCCCACCTGTACAGGGGAATCTGGGATGTCAATGAAGTCATCCTGATCGTCCTTTGGAGTCTCCAGTGAGTTGTTGTTGGCATCTGATGCATCTTTTTGACTCTCGCTGCCATCCTCACTCTCAACTTCACTTCCTTTGGAAGATGGCAAACCTTCATCAGCGGTCTCCCCATCTGCATTCTCTTTATTCTCCAAGTCATTTTCCTCTATTCTCTCCAGCTCCAATTCTTTCTCCACCATGCTCGTCTGCTCCAGCTGGTCTCCGACTTTCTCTGGCAAAGAGTTCTGAATGTCCACTCCTTCTTTCACAGGTCCACTTTCAGTTATTTCTGTATCCATTTGCCCCGAACTGCTAGCAGTTTCAGCTCGGGACGGGGGCCTCTGCTGTGCCTGCAGCAGTGGGGCATCCTGGTCTGGATTGGGACTGGAGAAATCATCTGGAGAAGGCTCGGGGCTCAGGTGCAGGCCTCCCTCCACAGACTGCTCCTCTGCAGCAGTCTCACTATGTTCTGGTGTAAAAAGAAAGCTGAATTTGTTTATTTAATTCACAATAAATAATAAGAAAATCATCTCATTACTGATGTGAACTTACACACATTTGACACTATTCCCTATCCACCAAATATGCTGCAGGAAGCTGCCATTAAAAACAAATACTAACATTTTATCCAAATGTGCAGTCATCTGATGCAATGCACCACAGTGTCTATGTCCCTCTTTTCAATCAGCTGACTTTGCTCTGAGTAATCACCAGTGCATTAGGCCATAAATTTGCTGGAAGTGGTCAGCTGGTCTTGGCAGGCTAGCTGACCGGTCACTAGTTCTGTGCTTGTTGTCATTTCAAATTGTTTGAGGAGACATTGAATGCATTAGGGAAGAAGATGAGAGTTTGTTTCCAGTGTGAACTGACTCTGACAATGCACCAGACAGTATATGTGTGTAAAGATTTGCTATTTTATGATGAACATTAAATGTTCAACAGCAGGTTTTGCAGTCTTTCTGCACCCTGCCTTCATTCTGTGAAACTGTCAGAGTTGTGCACCTCTAATGTGTTCGATGCACCATCCTCTGTGTGCTTGAGGCTAATGGAAAACAAAGGAGAAAAACTGTGTTTGTGTTGACTCTACTGTTCCTAAATTAATCAATGAAAAATCAGGAAAGATCATGTGAATCTGAAATTATTTTCACTATATGTTTCCATGTGTTTCTAAAATCCCACCTTTCATATGCATCTAAAATCAACTCGGATCTTCAACCAAATCTGACTCTAACCAACTTCAACTGATTCAAATCTAACTCACCACTGCTCAGAAACTCCTTCTGTCACGTTCCACTGAAACATCCATGAACAAAAGCATCACATGAACAACTATGCAAACCCTCCAAAGTGACTGGAAATAACAAGTAATGTTGGTGCATACTCTGATAAGATAGATCAGAAGAAATAGAAACAAAATAAAGAAATATTCTACAGTTAAACAGGCTTTCATCCTTTGGCTCCATAATGCTTGAATTTATTTACAATTATATAAAAACAAAACAACTGCAGGAAAATATCAGAAATAAAATAAGAAAGAAAAAGAATGGAATACATTACAATGCAACTGAATATTAAACAAATTAATAACAATGAATGGATGAAGATAAATAATAAATAACACACGAGTGAATAAAAGCTGAGAAATAAATGAAAAAAAAGATCAAAAGAAATAAAATAAACAAGTGGTTTGCTGCAAATTTGAAGCAAACGCCATCAAGAGGTTAAAAATGACAGGTTTTCTAAGTAAATGTGTTTTCTGACTAAACTGAAGTCACATAATTCCAAAGTTAAAAACCCCCAAATTTAAATAACAACCACACATATACATAATGAACCTGAGTACAAGGTTGAAATATCTCAATTTATTAATTAATTCCAGCCATGTCAACAAACAAGGCAAGGACACGGAAATAATGCCAACCCACATGTGAACCTCAGGTTTAATATTAAACTATACGACGGAGCAGCTCGAGGGTTTTATGTGTGTAGGATCCTCCTCTTTGATATGATGCATAATTTGTTGTTTGACACCTCTGTCCACAGAGTTCCACGCTGCAGGATCTGTGGTGTCAGGGTCGTCTTATTTCTGCTCTTACATCAGGTTATTGAAAGTTAGACAATTCAGGCTTCAAATTACAAAGAATGAAGAAAACAACTGAAAAATTGTGCTTTAAAAAAAATGAAAAACTAGAGTGATAGCAAAGATAAGCTTGTAAATCAATCTGACAAAATCTAATATTATAAAATATAAAATTAATACAAAAATATATATGTATCATAAATAATATATAGCAACAAAAACAGAATAACATTTTAACTGATATATTCATATTTTAAAGGTATTTATTCAACTTTGTGTTCATGCAAAGTTAAATAAATACACTTAAATAATGATGGTTTTTGTGAATATATTATAATATACAGCATAAGGAAGCAGAAATGTATAAATAAATGGAAAAAGATGACAGAAAGAAGTATGCTTGCAAGACAAATGAGTGAAGAAAATACAAAGATGAAATAAATATGTCTATAAATAAAAAGATTACCTTTATCATATTAAAAAATACATTAAAATAATTTAAGCAGACATAATTATATTTAAAGAAATATGAAGACAGAAGATGCAAAGAAAAACCTAACACATAATTCAAAGGATAAAAACTAAATATGCAAAAAAAAAGTACATTAAGTAAAAATATGGTTATTAACACAAAGATGAGCACAGCTGAAATAAAGCAAAGATGTCAGTTCATGTCAAATATATACAAAATCAATAATTCTTTACATTCATTTCCTATACTTTTTTGCAGCAGTTAATGGTGCAGTTATTTTCTTCATAAACCATATATGTATGTTTTTTTTTCTTTATTTTGGATTTAGTCTCCATAAACAATTACATAATCTGAGCCCTGCTGCTACTCTCAGCTTTACAGCAGTTTAAGTTTTCACACTTTTAGCTGAACTTTACATGTAAATGTTTTGCTCAGTCATGTTTTTGATCTCCAAAAAAATATTTAATTATCCAAAATTAAGTATAAAGGTTTAGCATCAGACATCTTTGTGAGTTTAGACATCTCTGCTTTGTCAGCATCATTCCTCATGTGCTGTATGGAAGCATCTGCATTAGGTGTGTTTTGTATTCATACAGGTTATCGCTTTAACACCGAATGACTGATTTCTTCAAACCTAAAGAAAAATCCGTATTACCTTCCACAGCCTTCACCTCATCTGACTTCGAACAATCCTGAATGAAAGAGAACAGAAAACATTGGATTCAAATGTGAACATAATGCAGGCCTTACACACTGTTTCATAGTGTCCATCTGATTCCTCACTCACCACCCCAATCAGTCCTGGGTCAGTTTCTGTCTGTTTCACTGTCACCTGGATCACTGGACTGGGACGCTTCAGAGCCAATGTTGTCATGGCAACACTGTCAGGGACTGTGCTGCTTTTTCTATTACACAAAGGCGAGAGATGAAGGAAAAACAAGCGTGTAAAGACATGGAAGATAGGGAGACAAGAGAAATTAATTCATCAGCATGTCACTTTCCATTTGCAGTTTCTTATGTTTTACAAAAATAAACACATTTATAGACAAGATAAGTCAGAATAATGCCTATTTCTAGACTTGAGTCCTTTGAATGAAATCTAGCCAAAAAGAAAAGAAGTGATGAGAGTTTTCCTTCATTAGTTTCTCTGCAGTGTGACAGCTGAGTGAAAATTAGTGACATTAGCTTGCTCAAACACCAAAGCTGCTCTGAGACTTTTGAAATGAAGTTGAAAGAGTCTGTAGCCCACTCTGAGACACTTGATCACGAAACTAATCTGACCTCAAAGGAAGAAAGGACTGCAGAAAATAGACTCAAGGAGAGAATGGAGGCTATAAATGGAGACTCATACTTAGTTACGCTTAGTATTGTGTGAGTGGCTTTACTCTAAAAGGAGGTCTTGGACCTAAATGTACATTCCAATGTTAATAATTTAGTTGTATCATTAGGGATTTATCCCTCTGGCCCAGTTTTTGTAATAACTGACCCAGCAGAACAGCAGCTTGAGGCACACAGTGCAAAATACCATGTTATTAAATACAAATGCATAATTTTCTACCTCTATTTGAGCTCTCTGACTGTTCCTACCTGATGCTGGCAGGCAGGCAGGACTCCGAGGCATTACTCTTTTTCTCCTGAGCTTTGCTGAGGTCAGAGAGGCTGCTGCGGACCACCGCCTCGCCCTCATCAAACATCAGGTGCAGCCGATAGTTGGCCAGCTTGATGAGGATGAAGAAGACAGTGATGGAGGTGCAGTAGATGCTCAAAGCCATGGTGGTAGGTGGCAGGGCCTGTGAGGGAGAGAGGAAAAGGGGGCTTTAACAGATTCTTATCAGCTTCTGCAGAATCTCCTGACAACCCATCTCTACACCAGCATGCATCTCAGGCTCAGTAAATGGCAAGATCTGATTTGATGTATTGGTGGATTATTGACGTTTACTGATCCCAGAGGGAGGCGTGGCTCAGAAAAAAGAGCAGCAAGAGTACAAGCAAAGTATCTGCATCGTGCTAATACATGAGTCACACTTTTCTGAGAAAATTTCTAGCTGTGCTGGATGCCTGCAGGTGCAAATTTACAGACTAAATTTAAAGCCTGGTGGCATATCTGGTATTATGACCCTTCATCAACCTTCTGTCATCATTCAAGTAGTACTGGGGTGAGTTTGGATAAATTGCAGATAAACTTGAAATGTGAGACATCTCTCCATGAAAGCTTGTTTTGTTTTGCAACAAAGAGTAATCGGTTCATTTTTTCACAGACTGAAGTCATCAAAAAACTGGATATAATTGCAAACGAGTTTGGAGATTATATGCCCACAATTTATTCATAGCACACATTGGCACTTCTGTTTAATGTATCTATGACAGTCGCTCTTCACTTTGTTCATGTCACCCTCCAGCTGTGTGAAAGGAAAACAATCGCCCTTGGAGGAGTTTAACAGGACTATATCTTTCAGTTGTATAGGACAGAAAGAAGCGTCATTATCCGGGGTGATGCAGTCTGTGTTGCAACCATCTCAAAGGCCACAACATGAACATAATTAAACCACGGTTTCACGCTTCCTGACTCCACCACTGTCACATCCACAAGCAGCCATGCGTTCCCTCTCAGCATGCGAGGAAATACACTGCGACAGTGCCCTTTTTTCTAGCCCTGTATATATCAGTAGCGCCCACATCACAATACTGTCAGATTCTTGCTGAGCTGTCGGTCGTAGAGTAAACGGGCGGGTGAATTAAATGTTACCCACACCTCTTACCACCTCCGCGGCCTTGAACGTCATGTTCCCCCCTTACAAGAAACTCACCAGATGGAGAGACAGGGGCAACATCAAGAGAAATATCCACAGATAAAGGTGGCAGGAGTTGTTGAATTTGTTCTGGTCCGGGTCGTGATACCAGCCCCCGGTAAGGGATGCCCAGACTCCCTGACGCAGGGTCTGCACAACCTGGGAACCCATCTCTCCTCCTCTCTCCTCCTCTCCGTTTAGGTTGGACGGACGGATGATGATGGTGATGATGCTGCTGCTAGGCTACAATGAAATTATCTCCTCTAACGCATGTTTCTGTCGCTACGCCTCCATGTTGGAGCGGTGGAGCACATCTCTTCAGCCCTCTTTTTCATGCCTCGTTGGTTTCCCTCGGAGTTTGCCTCTCATTCCGCTTTTCCCACACCAACCTCGATTCCTGCATTGCTGCTACCGCGGTACTCATTCTGACCTGTTCGTCTCTCTCCTTCCTCTCTCTCCTCTGCTTCTACAGATGCGCAGCTCTGACCGCCCCCTCCCTTCCCACTCCTCCTCCCCGCCTGCCCATCCATCCTTTCCTATTATGTGAGTCCCACCTTCACTGTTGCGTGGACAGGCAAGCGGTTTGCAGAATAAATCACCGGCCAAACAAGCCACATTGTGCATTTGTATACAGTATTTTTATGTACACCTAATGTCGTTAAAGAAAACGCCTGCGTGACAATAATGGGGCTTTATAATTTACATTTTTTATGTTGCAGAGTGTTTGTGCGTGTGCGCGTGTGGCCTTATATGGTTCACTATTCCCATAATTTCCATGAAAGCGCGCTCTCCTCACACATTCCTACAGTGGCTCCTCCTTCCTCCCCCAACTGCTGCGACGGTCACATGTTACGCAGCCACCCAATCAGAATGTCCCACAGTCTGCTCGGAGCAGCAGCAGCAGCGTCCTCAGATTCCAGCCACTGCTGCGACCGACTCCGCTTGGCGACAACAACGGCGGGGGAGGGCTTGTTTTCACTAAACTACGGATTCTTTTTCTTTTAATTAAAATATAGATATACTTATATTCGCGTTGGATTTCGGGATGCTTTGTCCGCTCTCTAAGTGCTCAATCGTATGCTGTTTATCGCACCCACCCCCGTGGGAATAATCAACTTTGGAGTAAGCGGTATTAAAGAGGAGAGGAGCAACTATTCCAAACGCTTTGCCAATCAACGGACTGACCAATGCTAAGCTAACCCGTTAGCCAGAAGTCTGGAATGCAGTCGGAATTCCGGATAAAAGTCCAAAAGCGACCAGGCAAACTTTATTTTCGCTCTCTGGTTACTGCATGCAATTTAATAGCGATTCTGAAAGGGAAACCAGCCCCTCGGAGGCTCTGTGTGTTTGGTCGGAGTGGACTGGGCAGGTGCACCTCTTGCGGCACCTGCGGAAACTTAGTAACTTAGCTCTAGTGGTAAAGAGCTAACTTTAGCATGCTCACGTTAACCTCACGTAGAGACAGTAACTATTGAGAGCTGGTTTTTATCTCATTGCTGAAATTATTTGAGCCATTGACGGATAATTTCCAACTTCATATTGCCACATTGCCGTCAACAAGTGGTGGCACTTACTAAACTGTATTTCGGTTAACCTTAGCCAGCAACCTCGCTAGCTACTCATTGACCCTCACACTTTTACCGGAGTGGCGACGTGGATAGTGGGGTTGTGGACACACACTGTGTCTCTCCCACAGGACTTTGGACGTAGTTTAACTCTGCTTTCTGATGTTCATGGAAATCCTCGCAGTTCTCATCGGATTGTCTCGCTAATGTGACAGCATGCGGATTTCAGAAAATTACATTTTACTCTTTTAATTTTTAACTTTTGTTTTAAAAGCTCTGCACCCTATGGTGCCGCTACGACCACCGAGAAATGGATGTCTCGCAGGCCGCTTTCCCAAACGGTGAAGGGCGGCCGGGCGGCGGTGGGACCGGGGAGCATGCTTGGACAGAGTCCCCAACAGTTCGGGCGTGGGCTCACTCTGCCCCGCTGTGCCCGACTAGATCTCTGTGGACTGCCGCGTATGACTACGAGGCAAGCGGCGAGGACGAACTCAGCCTCAGACGAGGAGACGTGGTAGAGGTCCTGTCTAAGGACGCTGCGATCTCCGGGGACGAAGGATGGTGGACAGGCAAAATCAACCACCGGGTCGGGATATTCCCCTCCAATTATGTCACGTACCAGCCCGCTATTTACCATCTCCCTGCAACTAGCGGGTCGGTGGGGGTACCAGAGCAAGTCCCGAGCTCGCCTGTCCAGATCCCCTTCAGCGAACTGACATTAGAGGAGATCATAGGCGTGGGTGGATTTGGCAAAGTTTACCGGGGCACATGGAAAGATCAAGAGGTCGCAGTGAAAGCTGCCCGGCAAGACCCAGATGAGGACATAACGGCTACTGCCAGCAGTGTTAAGCAAGAAGCTAAGCTTTTTTCCATGCTGCAGCACCCCAATATTATTAAACTGGAAGGGGTGTGCTTGGCGGAGCCCAACCTGTGCCTGGTCATGGAATATGCTCGAGGCGGAACACTGAACCGGGTGTTGACCGGAAGACGCATCCCTCCACACATTCTGGTTAACTGGGCTGTGCAGATCGCACGCGGGATGCACTATCTACACGAGGAGACCGTGGTACCAATTATCCATCGTGACCTGAAGTCTAGCAACAGTAAGCAAAGATTGCAGTGTCTTTATGTGTGATTAATACAGAGTTTTTACAAATCCTCAGGAACATAGGCAGACGGTGCACCTGTTGCACATGCATTACTTGGTTTTATGTATGTTTCTGTTAAAGGAATGTTTGAGCTATTCTTTAAAGCTGCTTACATCTCAGACAGCATCTCAGTAGTCTGACAACTCCATGTGTTGCAGCTTGTTATGATAATTATTGTTTCTTCTATGACGCAGCTCTATGGCTTTGTCAAAAGGCAGCACTGTTGCATCATAATTTGAAGTTGCTGACATCCCATAATCCACATACATTTCACATTAAAACCAGCACAATGATACCCTTAAGATTAATTGAAAATAGTGGAAAAAGTCGGCAGGGCATGAAGCGGTGGGGTGGATAACGTCGAGAGGATGTGAAATAAAGTGAAGAGTTTGCTCAGCTGGGCCGCTCCCCCTGCACTTACCCCCTCTTCCTTTAAAGCACACACACCTTCCCAGCCCCCTTCTCCAACAAAAGCTGAAATGTTCAAATAACGACACTGATTTACCAAACATATAACTAGACACGCTTCGTACACACTGTCAGGCCATGTGCTTGAACAGCCTCAGCCAATCCCAGAAATCACAGGAATAAAAAAAATTGAGGACTTAATGCATAAAGGCAGAGATAACTTTTAAGGAAGCAAGAACATGATTACTTTGAGGGGAATGTCTGTAGTTTTGCTCCTTGCATTCATCTTTTGGGAAATGAAATAGATTTAGTTCTATTTGAAAAGCTCACTTTCAAGAGTTACTGCAACACAACAAGCTCAGCATGGTTCAGAGCAGTAGGCCTACTGTGCCAGTCCTGGTAATTGACAACAGGCCAGCAAACTTTAGTTTCCCAGGACTGAATAATGAATGGATAGGAGAAAAAGGGTTTGAGTCACATACGCACTGGTACAGGCTACTCACTGCAACTCAGGTGTTTGTAATATGACCCAAACACTACTTCTCCCTTTTGTGATCAGAGACCCTTATCAGCCTGGGACCATGTGTGGAGAAGCTGTGGTGTAATGATGTCTGTTTATCTCCAGCTGTGAGAGTCAGTGTGTGAATGTAAAGACAGAACTTGTGTAACCTGTGAAATGTACACACACTAGACTAGCCAGGAGCACCAAGTCAGGCATTTTGAGGATTTGAACGAGAGAGTTTGCACTGATTTTGAAGGGTCTTGAAATCTGTGCAGGAAATTTGAAAACAGAGATTATCCTAAAAATTTTAATGATTTAAATACATGGTGCAGATGTCAGTGCAATTATTGCAAAAAAAGCTGTTCTTGTCAACATTCTTAAACAATTTTAAGTCCATGAGTTTTATTTTTACTCAGTTAGATCTTGTGGATTAAGAATAAAAACTGATTCACCCTTTAAATCATATTTTGAATTGTACCTTGTTTCTTTTTTGTAACACCTTTGATATGTTATAACTGAGTAGATGCGCCCAACCCTGCAACTAGTCTTATTTAAGATGCGGATTAGCACTTAATTATGGGGCAGATGGAGAAAAAAGATTTAACTGCTGTTGAGATTGTTTCAGCTAATCGGATGTTTGGTTAATATACAAACACTCCCTCAGACAGGCACGTTGCTGCTAACACAAGTCGGTGTGTTTACCCTGCCACCTCACTGTGACCAATAGAAAGCATTAACTAAAGAGGAAGAATTTTAAACTGGAACCAGAGGAAGCCATTCATACTGTGCTTATTGCAGCACTGAGCTTTTATGAGTCCTGGAAGCCTGAACTGACCTAGTGCTAGGATTGAGACAGATATAGAAGCTAAACTCTGCCTCTTAGTCGCTGTATGTAGAGGATTGAATCAGGGTCAGAGGTCTGAACATGTGTAGTCAACATACAGTGTTATCTAAATAAGGAGAGTGAAAGAAGCTGCATATGTTTACTTAGGACCAGGGCAATGAGTTCACAAAAGACACTCTCTTACACACAAACACTCAAATGGCACCCTGGGGTGTGTTGGGTTGTTTTCCCAGTTTAAAAATGAAAGGGAAAAAAACAAACTATAATGATGCTGCTTGGAGAAGGCATTGCATCTGCTGGTATGCCTTTTTAAATTGTTTTAGCATTATATGTGTGTTAGTCAATTTAGAAAGATAAACAGGAGTTTAACTACACAGCGAGTTAAATTGATACACTGCCATAAATTAATAATCTGCATTTGGTTTATTTATTTTTTTGGTGTTTAATGAGGAAAATATCAGAATGTGGCTGTATTTCTTTGTCACGTTTCCTTTCGGTGCTAACCAAAGTATAGACAGGTAGATGTACAGAGATGAAAAACAAGAAAGCCTAACTAGCTTTGCTCGTTTACTCTTGCTTGTCATTTATCAACTCACAGTGTACACATGCTCCACGCAGACAAATATTCAGCTATTTGATCAATGATTAGCCTGTAAAGTAATATGTTGGAAGTCAGCAAGATTTGTCCAATCTCTTTTGTATTTTTCAACGTAATCTGTAAAATCCCAGCCTGCAGGGAGGAATGTTGCTAATGAGGGATAAAAGCTTAACATACGTTTACACAATGGACTGGTCAAGCAGTGGTTGCTAGGCTACTGTGGCCAAAAGAATGGCTAGGACTCTGAGGGTCTCAAAGCCCTCGTTTTGTTTTGTTCTGTTCATATTTAATCTCCCAGAGAGCAGCGGTACTCTTTTATTGCCACAAACTGAGGGGGTTTCCCTTCTTACTTTTTTTCTCCTTCCTCTCCTTATTCCAGTCTGCTCCCACTTGATGCTTATTATTTTTCATGTCTGCTTTCCAGGCAACATAATTTTCAAACTTAATCCTTGTATCATAAACTTTTTGAAGAGATCAATCTGGCTAAGAAGGTTTCATGCCAGCAAATATTGTCTGGCTTGCATATGCAGTGTACTAAAAATGTGGTGACGCAATTTTAAACTTTAAAATGTACACAGTACTGCTGTAAAGCAACTTCCGCGTTGTGTTAGTAGTTTCTAGAGGTAGGCTCTGTCAGGCTGCTATCCTAAAGCATGCTCAGAGTTTGTAAATATACTTTTAATGAATAAATACACATGTCCCTTAAACCCAATTATAAGATTTATTGTTTTAAATGCCTACATTAGGTTACATAATATCAAGCTAGCCCATTTTTATCTCTGCAGGACGTTTGTCTTTTTTCACCTAATTTGTCTTGAGTTTTTTTTTTTTTTTTTTTTTTTTTTTTGTGCTATTTATCCTCAAAACTTCGATTTGAATGCCTGTCTTTGAGTTGGGGCTGACAGTTTACAGAACAGCAGATAAGAGCAACAAAAACAAACACTTGAAGCTTGGCCCTGAGCCAGTACTCATAACCCGCATTAACTATGGAGTTTTACTCCTTGGTGTGAACGGTTGTATGCCAGGAATGTGTGCTTAAATGCAACTGAAACCGATGGAGTTTCGTTCGGAGCGTGTGCGACAGCATTCTCCCATCAGTTTGAAGCTATTGTTGGGCTTCATCATAACTTTCCTGTTTTTCTATGAATGCACCCATTTTCCTCTACACCCATGAAAACCTGATAAGCATTGCAGCACAGAGAGGTTTTTTGTACTTGATTTTCTTTAAACTGGAATGCTGGAAGTAATACAGATGTAGGAAAACCATAACGTTACACATCACGTTACCGAAAGGCTCAATTTGACCTTGTGATTAACGTCACCAGGCGATAGTGATAATGTTAATATAGATGAGTTATTTCCATTTCTGTATGAGTAGCACTTAGTACTAAAAGAAAGTTTAAATTTTAAAGTTTTAGTAAATTAACATTTCACTTTTTTTACACCTTTTTTTTATCTCCCAAAAATAGCTTCTCAAATTATTAGTAGAAAACCAGTGTATTATTGTAGGCAACAGATTACAGTAAGTTGCTTTGATCATTAACATCTGTCTAATGACTGGGAGAAATCCCTGCCATATCAGGGATACTTGCTCGGTACACAACAGCAGAGCAGTTATGTTTACACTCCTGAGGTAATGAAATGTATATTTGAGAACCTACAGAAGTATTGTTGGCTTTGAACACTAATTAGAATAAGTTATTTTTACTGTTTAGTTCCTCTTTAAAGACAACAGTAGAAACGAATATCTCTTAAACCCTGTTTTTAATGACTACCGTAGGTCATAATGAACCTCACAAGAGAAGAACTTGAAGTAGCTAATAAAAAGGGTCCTTTAAAAGAATTATTTTGTCCTCTTAATTTTCAGTTGTCTTACTTTTTTTGTTTTTTTTATAAGTGGAATCTTAAAGGTAAAATTACCAAAAGCTTGACTAGGTGTTGCAGGGCAACTTGCTCTGGCTTCCCACATTTACCCCTGGTGATACACAGACAGTTACTGCCTGTCTTTTCTCTGACGAGAGAATGGGAAGAGGGGAGAGAGGAGGAGTTGAGATGCTTTCACTGTGTTTTTTATGACCTCTCTCTGACTGCACCTATTGTTGAGGGGCTGGGTGAAAAGGAAAAGGGCCCACAGCTGAGAAGAGCTGCTTTCCAAATCAACCTCTGCATTCCTGTCCGCAGCACACTAGCACAATGATGGATGCTTATACAGCAAAAGGCACTAAATGCACACCTTAAACATCTGATATGTTATAATTAGCCACACTGTGGGTTAATTCAAGCTTTATAGACCTAAACCACGAGAGGAAGAGAACAGACAAAGAGCAAGTGGCCCAGAGATGTGACCATGATAGATGGATTTAGTCGACTATTAGCCTTGATTCTTTTCCCATCCAGCAGCATGCCTGCAGGCACTCTCATTTCCACCAGGAGAGACAGACCAGGCCCTGAATGTGTGTGAAGCAGAGTTTGTTTCTGCTTACCACAGGAAGTTGTCTTATGCTGTGATGCTTAGACTGTTAAAAAATTCGTAAACATTATTTCTGTTTGAAGTTAGGAAACTGGTGTTGTGTTTGAATGTTTTATCACTGCTCTGTAACGTCATACATGGTTTTCATTCATGTTGGGAAAGCACATACTCTAAAGTAAAAAGTAAAATAGACCCTTTAAAATAAACTATCGTTGGTGTTCTTTGTTGTTTGTCATAACAAATATTAGAAACCATGTTACATGTTTCCACTCAGAAAGTAGCAGTTGTCAAGCCATACAGGGAAAAAAGATGCATCAAGTTGCATCAATCATTTTATAATTGAAAAATTATAAAACCGTATTGTGATGTGTCTAAAGATTCCCACCCTTAATATAATGTCTATGTAGTAATGCTGAACATTTTGAGGGTTAATATAACTGTTATGTCATTTAAAGCTTTTGATCTTAATGTTGACGTGTTTCTTTAATTGGAAGGAATATTCCCCCCCCCCCCCAAAAAAAAAGAAAAAAATTGCTTTTTTTTTCTCTCCTTTGTACCTCGAGGGGGGAAAGCAATGGGAAGAAGCGTGGGACCTGCTTTGAAGAGAGCAGCTCTGCTTCTGATCTTCCCACTGTCCCATCATGAAAGATGGGTCTGCCTCAAGATCCACTGTTGGAAAGGGGAATTAAATGGAGGCTGGGCTGAGGGTGGGGTCTGTCCTGGAGGCAGATCCATCTCCAATTGCGTTAAGCTGTTGTCCTCTTCTTCAAAACATTTTCTTTTCAGAGAGATGAGAAAATATAGACGGAAAAGGCAGCAGAGAGCAACACAATCTGAGTTATGACTTTTATTTTTAGATGTAGTAAACTTGTCACTGCAAAGTTCACAGGCCATATGATGAGGATTCATTTACTCAGGAAAAACCATAGATTATTGAATCGATAGCTAGTGTTTTTAGTCTTCTTTAATGTTTTTTAAGAGGTAACACAGACATTTGGCCACATTAACGTGGAATGTTCATCATACCAAATATTTACGCTCAGTATCCTTATCAAAAGTTTAAAATTGATGTGCATAATGATAATTTTTTCCCTTTTTTTTTTGATGGAATGCAATGTCCCTGAAGACAAATTAGGTTACTTTGTTAATGAAAATGACAGTCACAGCTGTGTGGGAGAGAGGCAAAAAAGTAGATGGTGGCAATCGAGTGAGTTGTAATTGAAAATGATGGGGGAGACACATCATGTTTTGTGTACAAGGAACAAGGGAAAACAAGTCTGAAGTAAATGTTGTAGACATCTGCATTCTCGCAATCCACTGGCCTGAAGTTTTCAGGACATTTGAGAAAACATCTTATACTTTGGGTGGTTTCTATATTTTGTCATAGGCTCCTGATTATGGAAAATAAACTTCAAACATTTTTGAACCCATAAAAATCACACACAGGAGATCGTAAGAGGTGAACTTAACCCCATTCAGTACATCTAAAATCTGAGCCTTTCTGGCAAACTTTAGACCCTCCATTAAGACATGTTATTTCTCAGCCTCTGAATAAATTAGAAATATGTAATCAAAGCCATTTGAGAGATCAGAACATGAGCTTTAATTATAAATGATGGACTTTACCTTCAAGACTCTAAATCTTGTTTGTTTGATCACTTTAATCTGTTATGGGAGTGGTCTCTTCCAGAGTGATGGTGCCCCCATCCACCGAGCAAGATGGCTCATAGAACAATTTAATAAACATTTTACGAGTCACATGGTATGGCCTTAAACATGTTAGAGTTCTCATTCATGGTAGCAAAAGCACCAAATGAGGGAATCTCTTAAATTAATTCTGTTCCATCAGTCCAGGATTGTTGCCAAAGCAGTGAAACTGTGGTAGCCCAACACGTCACTTTTACAAGCTTTGTTTTTCTCTCCTTTTAATACATTAACCCCATATCAAAATAATGATCTTGTTAATGATGCGGGACACTCGAGCACTTTGAAATCAAGTTTTTTGTGCTGTATTTCGATTCTTAAGCTTGAGACACACTATGCAGACGTGAGGCTTATATTAGATTGTTGAAGGGGTCATGAGACCCTTTAACATGCATTTCCCTGGTTCTTTATTTTTTTACAGCTTGTCTGGCAGTGAATTATTCTTTTTTGGCTGTTGCTGTCTGAGAATTTTACTGTGTTTGCTCAGTATTATAACACTTAAGGACAGAAGAGATATTCCTCCATTACATGTAGAACATTTTTTACGCAGACCAGTTTATTGACTGGTTAATGGTATCAGATGGTTTTCAGCTTGTGGTAAACAGAGCATGAATACAATGCTTAGAAAGCAGAATCCCCCCCCGCAGAAGACCAAAGAGCAAAAGTAAGCTTTTAGTAAAATGTGCTGGGGGGGCTTGATATGTGGTAAATAAACTACCTGGTGAAGAGACAGAGATGCTTTTTTTTCTGGTGGAAACCTTGCTGTTAATGTTTAAGTGACTGAATGGGTCGTGCCTTTGTTGACACAAGCTGAAGGCACCTTGTTACATTCCTCTGTTTTTACTATTTGGTACATATGTTTTTATTTCCAGAAGCACAAGTACAGTACTTGTGTGCTATTTTATAATGTTTAAAAGAAGAGATTTTTCTTTCTCTCTGTTGCATCTTGCATCCAGGAACTTGGGACGCTTTATTAGTTTATTTTTTCAAAGATATTTAACACATTTCCAGCAGAATAAATTGGCTTGAACTGTAAAACTAAGCTGCATTTTCTCAGTTTATCCAGGAAATGATCAATAGCTCTGGCCCCATTGTTTACTTTTTTATGTTTTATAGACAGATTAGGTTTAATGACTAACAGTAATATATTTCTGAATATAATCAGTAGGTATCAGTAGGTATAAGCTGTGCTCTGTTATTAGTTTGACTCCTAATGGTCGTCAAAGAAAGTGTCTGGCAGATGTTTAAAGTTGCTTTTTGTGGCATAACGTCAACATGGAGTCATGTAGACAGTAGGTAGGTCTTTTATCAGAAATTTCTAGAGGGCTGACACTGAAGTAACATGGCGCTACAAAGAAAGTATTTGGCATGATATTCTATAGGCCAATCAACACAGACAAGTTTATCCCAAAACCACTGTTCCTTAGTTTGTGTAACTAACCCTTCAAGTCATTGTAGGCCCATAGTCTGCTGGGAGGAATCCATGGAATCACTGAGAGAGGACTTGACAACAGGAAGTTGAAGTATATCATTGGTCTAGTGAAACCTGTTTGTAATGGAATTCCCATTGTTATATGCTGTGTAGAGGATCCCCTCTGTGCCTGGGGCCAGTAATGGCACCAAAACCCCTTCTGTTAATGAAGATCTACAGGAGTCTCGCTACGCTTAAAATGCTGCTTGAAATTATTTGAGGCCAAATGTAATACTTGCGGTTGCCATATAGGTGTATTAACTGGGTGATAGTTGAAGTTAAAAACAGTTAAGTACACCAGGACAGATCAGATTGCAAAAGTAGCTTTTGGAGAATGAGTCTCAAGGTCAATAATGTGCCTTTGTTTTGCTTCCCTATCAGCCAGCAGTGGTGTTAGTTGCATAACTGATGTGTGTTTTTAAAAAACAACCAGAATGGTGGGAACCGCCACTCTAATCAAGAATTTTCTTAGAATTCAGCTGATTCTTTGGCACTGACTTGCAGTTTTAAAGCACAAAGTGATGTAATGCCAGACCAGCTCTAATAAGCTGGTATGAACCACCAAATGGGATCGGTGGTGGCTTCACTGGGATGTCTTTTTTTTTGTGCTGATATAATTATGACCATTGTCTGAAAGGAGGTAATGTATGCATACAGTGTATTCGTGTAACATCTTGTTCCTGGAAGCCTGGATTGTTTTTTGTTTTTTTGTAAGCATGCTCATAGTTGAGAGATAAGAGTTTTGTGGGTATTGAGATTTAATCTTCATAGTTTTTGTGTCATAGATGTATCCGGATGTGATGGAAAGGAACAGTGATTCGAGTACTGAGCAATTAACCTAAGTCATTTACACTTATCCATCTTCCTCTTTGTTTCCATAACATTTATTAGGAGCAGTGATGACTTTCCTGCCTCTTATCAAACTAACTGACTAATTCTTTAAGTCTAGTTGCATCCATTGTGAGCATGAAATTTGTTCCTCATTAACCCACATTGTTTATATGCTTGTTGGATAAATAGTTTTATGTAATCTGAGTGTAGATTTTGTAGTAAGGAGATTCTTGATGTTCTTGTTTTTAGTTTTTAGCCTTTCTTTTCATCTGGCTCAAGGATATTCAGCTAGTTTCTAAGCAAACAATCAGTTCTTCAGGTTGGCTGCTATATTGCTCTGCAGCTTTCCTACATCCGTCAACAGTTCTGGTGTAACTCTGTCACATTGACTGCATAACTGGTAACACTGTAAGACTGAAAATCAGTACATTTATACTTGGTAAATCTTCACAGAGTTTTCTTTGGGGCTATTTAGTCACTGTGGCTAAGCTTTTGGCCATTTTTGTTAGCCCCATACAAAGTCATTCAGCTCCAAACACTAAAACCAAAAAAACAATTGATCGAGTATTTGTCATTTTTCTTTGGTCCTGCACACAGGAGGATTAATTCACCATGGGCATTGTAGCAAAGACCAGTGAAAACCCTGATTTCATATTTAAAAACAACAAAAAAGAAGTGTAGAATTGATTTGTTTTAAACTGAAGGTATAAATTGCAGGTTAGTTAGTAGTAATACCACACACACACAATGCAGAGTAGGTCAGGAAACTGTCATGCCTTCATTTTATTGCATATATTTATACATACAGCCTTTGTCCTTCGAAATTTTGTCATAACATGACGTATTTGACAACATAAGACAGATTTTTTTTTTTATTTTTTATTTTTTTTAACTCTAAGTGTGAATTCAGCACATCAGTGATGTAAGGTTCAGCAATAAATCTGTGTGTAAATGATGAAATTCGATAGCGGGTAATGCAAGATCTTGGCACTGGCAAAACCAAATGTATAAAATGACACCAAAAAGATCAAAGAATCTGCTTTGGCTGTTTGTGCTCACTTCATGGGAAAGAAAACTGTCCTTTTTTTCAAAAAGGCTTGGATATTTGGCAGCTGGACTTTGACACACATAAAAATTTGCTGCTCCTGAATTTTCACCCTGCTGTCTGCACAGGATCAAAGATTCATTCCCTCCTGCTTTGATTAATAATTCAGGAAAAGTTTTTCTCTGCACCAACTTTGCATCTTCTTGTTTTTCTCAGTCTGCATTTCACCGCAGTTTGATTGGTTTAGATTTTATGAGCTTTTCACTCAATTCATGCATTTTCCAGAATCTTTTATTCATAGCTTAACTGTCAGCTATTTTTAGTTTGTCTCACTTATTGAGTACACCAAAACTGATCATGTTGGTAGTTAAAAATAAAGTAAATTCAAAATGACCCATTGCTGGATCCTTTGATTTTACACCTTACATACACCAAAGAACCAGTGGTGACAAAGGGCCCGGTGCTGTGTCCTGTAATGTCACCCACCGCTGGACAAAAAGTATTGCACTAGAACAGACTGCAAAGATGTACAAAATGTATGTGTCATAAGAAGCTGTAAATTGTAATTCTGTATCTTCATCTGTAATTTGTTAATTGTTAATTCAGGTTTTCATATCCAAAATAAGTCTATTTAGTATGTTTTAGCATCTCCAGGCTTAAAACCTGTTTAAACTAACACATCTTATGGATTGTATGTTCAAGCTCTTATTACTATAGTTTTATCGTTCACCGCAGGGGGGTAGAATTTTACCAGACCAGTTATATGTTCCCGTCCAGCATCACAGCAAGCAGGATGGGGGTCTAGCTGCTGTGTTGTCCTGAACAAATTTGTTTTACCAAGAGGAGCTTTATGTATATAAGGCCCCTCTTGATAATTTAATTATTACATTTTTATTATTAGATTTGTCTGTTGTTGAATTTACATATTAATGTTGAACATGACCAAGGAGGTGAGGGAAAAAAGAAAGGGGAAATTAAACAGAAGAGAGCAAAAGAAAAAAGAGAAACTGCTAGGCTACAACAGATAGAAAATAACAGCACCAGATGGGAAATCTAAACAGGAAAAACCAGACAACCAGCTGTTACACCTGTAAGAAAACAGAAAACCACCTGTAACATTTGCAAGAAAACAAAGCTGATAATCAGCAGGAGCACCTATTAAAAGGTAAGCTGGAAAAAGAAATCATGGATCACAACAACAAAACATCCACACAAAGAAATATATGAACGTAACTGCAGTCGCTGGTGATTAAACCCACAAGGCGTCACAGTGACTGTATCGGCATGCAGGTTAGTAAATGTGGGGGCAAAATAACAGGTATGAATACTGATCAGTGATCATGCAAATGCGACCAGGTCATTGCAAAGATCAGAGGCAGACCCTGGGACCCCCCCGGACCCGTGGGACCAGCCACCACCCCAGAGCAGGAATCCCAGCCAACCTGTCACAGAGCCAACCGCCCATCCAGCCATAGGACACAGACATCCTCTATGGGGCACAGGCCCCAGGGGGCCAGGAACTCCCAACTGGTGCTGCCACCCCCCCCCCAGGTGGACAAAGCGGGCTCTTTTTTGTTTTGTTTGTTTTTCGGAGGGTGGCTGAACTCAGTCCAAGAGACCTGGTGAGGCGCTCACACATCCAGTAGAGCGGCTGCTCCTCCATATTGAAAGGAGTCAGCTGAGCTGGTTCGGGCATCTGATTAGGATGCTTTCCTAGTCACTTCCCCTTGGAGCATTCCCAGGCACATCTTACTGGGAGGAGACCCTAGGGCAGATCCAGGACCTGGTAGAGGGATTATGTATTCTCTCTAGACTGGGAATGCCTCGAGATCCCTCAGGAGGAGCTGTTAAGTGTCCCTGGGGAGATGGATGACCGGGTCTCCCTCCTGAACTGTTGCCTCTATGACCTGACCTTGGATAAGTGGTAGAAAATAGATGGATGTTTCTGTTTTTTCCACCCTACTGGTTGGCAGTGAGAGGGAAGAGAAAAAAACACACTTGTTTATCATCTCTGTTGTCTGTCATTACTGGTTCCTTTCATTTTAACTGAAAATCAAGAAAAATAAGTGATGAACAAACAGAAGAGCATACTCTAACTTTGATCTTACAGCTGATGAGAACACATCTGCTGTTACATGTGTACCGTTTTAAATCATACAACGCTTTGTTTTTACCAAAAAATGGTATACACATCAACACTTTCACTAATCAGTTGTGTGATATCAACACCAAAAGATGTCCTCATTAATCCACTGTGGTTCCTCATTAGATTGTTCATCCTTACCGAACAGAATACTCATCACAGAGACACAGCCAGTAGCTAAGAAAAGTAATAGCTAAAACACAAGCTGCATCCACCACATTATCTATACAAGCTTTGTACGTACCAGTCTAGAAGGAATGTTGCCAGTTTTGCATCAGATTTCAGTTGTTTACAGTCCAGAATTGTTTACAATTGAGTAAGGCGTAGTGTGAAACAGTGTGTGTTTGTGAGTTGTTGTCTTTTTACATCTGATTGGCACTGATGGTCTTGACTTCAAACATCAGTGGGCTGTGGCTTCACTCAGGCCAGGTGTAGCGTTACCAGCAGGTTTGGAGGGTTCCTTCTGTCTTTAATGAGTTAAACAGTTTTAGGACCGGAGGATAAGTGCTTTGTGGTGCTGTCAACCCTATGTTACTACGGTAATAAATGACCTGCATACCACTGTTGTCTCTCTTGAATATCAACTAACATCTCCTCACTTGCAAGGTTGCCCCCCCCTTGCCTGCTTTGTGTCTTCCTCTCTTCTGTTCTCCTTTATTTCCTCACATCTGTGGCTTTGATCTAAACCCTGTCTTTCCACTTTTTTTTGCCTTCCTGTTGTATTTCCCTCATTGTATTATAATAACTCTAATGTACCTTGTTTTTCGTTCAGTTTTATTACTTGAAATAATCGAGAATGACGACATCGGGAGGAAGACCTTGAAGATCACAGATTTTGGTCTGGCCAGGGAGTGGCATAAAACCACAAAAATGTCAGCAGCAGGCACCTACTCCTGGATGGCCCCTGAAGTCATCAAGTCATCTCTCTTCTCTAAAGGCAGTGACGTCTGGAGGTATGAGAAATGTCACCCAGACCCAGTGAATACGATATCTCATCATTCATCTGGCAGACATTGCTCCTCAGTGCTTTTTTTTTTTTTTTTTTTTTACTTCATCTTGGTTGTGTCTGTGCCGTTCGCCAGCTACGGTGTCCTACTGTGGGAGCTGTTGACTGGGGAGGTGCCGTACCGAGGGATTGACGGCCTGGCTGTTGCTTATGGTGTAGCAGTCAATAAGTTAACCCTGCCAATCCCTTCCACCTGCCCTGAACCCTTCGCCAAGCTCATGAAAGGTGATGACAAATCCCAGTAATCAGTCTGAATTTATAAAGATCTCTCCTGAATTTTAGACTTGAGAACAGATTATTCTGTACATATAACCAAGATTACACACAAATAGTAACTAATAAAAGACAAAGCTCCTTCAACAAAGTTTTTTTTTCTTTTACTAAATTTATTTCACCTGAATATAACTATACATAAAGAGGTCTTTAACATAAAAAAAAATCTTCATTAGTGTGTTTTTACTAGACAGTAGGTGGGTAAAAATAAAGTTTTTATTATTACAGATTGTGAAGAGGTTAACTGATCAACAGTGATGGCTTTCCATGTCATACTGTTCATAACCAGATGAAATGATCACTTTACACCTCATGATTTTACTATAATAACACTGAGGTTATTGGACAAATTAAAAACACATTGTTAATGTGGTAATAACGTTTGTTGATGTGTCACTGTGCTCCACGCTGTAGAGTGCTGGGACCAGGACCCCCATGTGCGTCCCTCCTTCTCCTGCATCCTGGAGCAGCTGTCGGCCATCGAGGAGGCGGTGATGGCCACCATGCCGCAGGACTCCTTCCACAGCATGCAGGATGACTGGCGTGTGGAGATCCAGGAGATGTTTGATGAGCTTAGGACCAAAGAGAAGGTACAGCTGGATAAAAAATGTATCATACACAACTGGTTGGTGGTTGAACAGGATTTTTAATGTCACCTCCCTCTCTTTCTGCACTCTTCTGTTCTGTTTTGTTTGTTTTTTTTTCTTTCTTTTTTTCCAACTGATGATGTGTGCAAATTAATCTATAATCAAGTCTAATGATGATGCATTGTACTTGCCAGCTTTTCTGGACTAAAAGTTTAATTGGTTACTTTCAATAGATAAGCTAATTACGTGTTTAACAGAACGAGTCATTAAAACTAAGGTTCTTTAGTGTACTTCCCCCTTGTTAATACCTTAATCTGCTTCCTGTTTAAGTCCAGAGTTGTTGGCTTAAAGTGAAGTTAATTAGTGTTTATAGAAAGCAGGATCAGCACAGGCACAGGTGGCGTTTTTGCAGGGTTCATTTGTGCTTTTATGAGTATTACAGACAATATGTATTCTGCCTTGTTCCAGTTTACTTGTTTTGCTAAGCCATCTTTTTTGTCTTTGATTTTCATGAGTCTGCCAGATTAATGATTCAAGCACTCAATGGTTGCTTTGTCAGTCTTTATGAAAAGAATTATTTTGGAGCGTTAGCTAATATTTTCCCATCACAAATTTCACAAGATTACAGTTGGAGAATTATCCGCTGCATCAGCAGATTTCCTGTAAACATCCCACAGTAATGTGTGTTTAGGTGGGTGGTTAAAGGGGATTGACTGTAAAGCTGCTTTATTGAAGTCATCCAGTAAGGATTATTCCTCAGCTGAGAGCAATTACAGAGAAAACAGAGGGAGTGAAGAAAGGGTAAGGCATGAGAGGAGACATGACTGTGTGGCAATGAAACAACAACCAGTGATCTCCTGTAGACAGCTTGTTAGTGATGGAGTTTTCTAACACTTCCACTCCTACCTTATCCTAGAAGCCTGTTTAAGGACTTTGTTTTGTCAGCATTGTGTTCCTGTTCTGTCCAAAGACAATAACATGATCATCATTATATGATCAAATGGAAAACTGATGCATGGCTGGAAGGTGGTAGTGGATAGTGATCCAGAGAGGATTCGTTTTTTGACCTATAAAGGAAGTTCAGGGTTAACCGTACTACGACGCTGGTTCACTTACTGGGGTAAATCACTGGATAAGAGATAAGTATAAAAGCACCCCCTCCTGACCAATCAATTCTCATAGAAAATGGCCTGTTCGCTCTGTCGAAGCTTAGTGCACAGACCACGAGAGGAGCATTTAGAGAAACTTTTATGAACAGATGCATCCTTTTGATGAAGACATAAAATCTTGTCACTGACCGCTTTGAGGTATGTTTTTGTACTTGTTCCCAAGTCCGTTTAGTTAAGCCCAGCCTCTTGATTAGGCGATATGAGGCAGGTGTGGTAGGAAGATCCAAACAGGCCCATGCACCTCCTGCAGCTGAAAGCAATTAAACTGAATACGTGCAGTTCCAAAACACTTACCAACCCAACCACCCCATGACAAATGGTTGTGGCCATTATTTTTGAGTTTGAAGCTCTAATGGCAAAATTGTCTGTATCTCCCTTTAGTAAATAATCCTTTAAAAATTTCTTGGATCAAGACGATGATCCAGATCACCCCCTAAATCTAATCACTTGTTCCTTATTCCATTTCTAAGAATTACTGAAAAATTAATCAAAATCCATAACTTTTTGAGGTATGTTGCTAACAGACAGAAAAAATATAAAGGAAAGTGAGGAAGCACTTCCTGGCTGTTACTGCGGCAACAGTGTTGCTTTTGAACTGGATGATGCGTTTAATTCTTCATATTTGTAAAAAATAATTGTCTGCTCCTCCATGGTGACGTATGCTGCTCTGCAGTTTCTCCATGTTTTGCGATTGGTCGCCGCAGACACCACCCCTTGTATGTGAGAACTCACTGATGGAGGTGGGAAAACCCTGGGTTGAATTACTGAGTTAATAACCAGCTTCGTCGTACCGCTTATCCAGATCCTGAAGTTACAGAGAGATTTATCCGGGGTATGTTAATCACGCTTCGTCGTACAGGCCTCAGGTGAGTCAGTTGAGAACCTGTTCTCATTTACAGCAGCAAAAGGCAAATAGAAAAGACTTTTTATGCAGGGAGATAATGTTGACTTTCACCAACTATACTTTCCCAAAGATTAATCCCCTCATGTTTTTATATTTTCATTGAAGAATTTATTTAAATTGAAGGGATTTAGTCAAACCTGGTTTAATGGCCTATATGTAAGTTATAATGAAAGATGAGTTACTCAAAAATTGCTGTGAGTTTGTCACCTCCCTGGAGAATGATGTCACAAAACATAATTTGGTTCTTTGTGGTCCAATAACATCTAAATAATGTGTTACAAAAATATAAATTTGAGTATTAATTTGCTGTTAAAGGTTATGCAAATGTTCACCTTGATGAATTGCTGGAAAATGTAAAAAATTGACCTTCAAAATAAATAAATAAACAAAATCAACTTTTTCAGAACTCTAAACTTAGCGACTGAACTAAACTTAGGAAATGACTGGCCCAGCTTCATACTGATTCTGGTGATACACTTTCATTAGACCAGCTCTCTCCAGAGCTATGAAGTGTGTTCTTACACATATTCTTTTCTTTTTTTTTTTTTTTTTTTGTGTGTTAGTTTGTTGGGTTTTTAATACTTCTCCTCACCTGTAAACAGATTTAACAATGGAAAATTTTTAAAGTTTATTAAAGGTTTTAGTTTACAGTGCTGTGTTTTAATGATCTGATAATAATAACTTGGTTCATATTATTTAATCAAGCATGCTCTGTTGTTAACTTCTAGATAAGTAAGAAAAGTTCCTCTGCAAAACTATGTTTTCTTTTTACTTTCTAACCTGAGAACAGTCATCTATACCCCAGATTAACCTCAACACATCTGTTTGGTTTCTCCAGGAGCTGCGTTCCAGGGAGGAGGAGCTGACACGAGCCGCCCTCCAGCAGAAGTCTCAGGAGGAGCTGCTGAAGCGCCGGGAGCAGCAGCTGGCCGAACGGGAGATCAACGTGTTGGAAAGGGAGCTCAACATCCTCATTTTTCAGCTCAACAAAGACAAGCCCAACGTAAAGAAGAGGAAAGGCAAATTCAAACGTTCCCGCCTGAAACTGAAGGATGGAAACAGGATCAGTCTGCCCTCAGGTGAGCGAACAGGTCCAGATGTCCAGGCCAGATTTTGAAATATAAATTTTAAGTGGTTAATATGTGATATTCTCTGATAACTGAATTTGAATTAGTTTGCATGCACTTCTGATTAATTGGCAGTAAAGGTGGCTGCTTTTTTCATACATTGGGCTCTTTTTAACAGTGTGGAGATATATCTACCTTAAGCAGGAAACTAGCTTCAGCATATCCACATTAAACAGTCACTCTAATGTTTAGTTGGGGCATTGAAGTCAACTCTCAGCTCATCGCCGTCCATCCTGAACAGTGCAGTTCTTTGTCTGATGCTTGTGTGACTGGGGCATTATCAAAGCAAACTTGCTATGTATTCTCTAGTAATCTTGCTCCTATTCACATGTCCATGCTTGATATTTTAGACTTCCAACATAAGATCACCGTGCAGGCATCGCCTTCCATGGACAAGAGACGGAGCCTTCATAGCACCAGCTCCTCTCCTCCCAGCAGCCCCACACTCATCCCTCGGCTGCGAGCCATTCAGCGTAAGATCAGTTTGCTTTCCTCATTTTCAGATTGTCTGTAAAAGTCAGGTTGTCAGATATCTGTCCTGCATGTAGACAGATCTGCTCATTTAATAATGAAATAAGGAAAACACATCAACTCACTGGGAGTTTCATGGTACGGCGTCACTCACAGTGACAAGCCATGGGGTCAAAAGCCAGAGCAGTCAGTCATTTGTTTGAACAGTTTAATAAAGACGTTAGTCATGCACCAACACTCTTGTAATAACTAGAGCAAATTCCTCTTGTGCATTTATGTTACATGGAGATATCCAGACAGAGAATGCAGATTGCTGCTCAGATCAGAGGTAACAGAGATGGTTTGATAGGAAATTACTTTCAGATAGCTAGAAGCTTTGTTACATTTACTCTTGATGACACAGGTCTGCTGGTTATAGACAGTTGGCTTCAAAAAACACAAAATACCTAAATTTTATATAAGTTGAAAAATCCATATTTTGTTTTTAAGGCAGACTTTGAGTGGATGTTTTGAGCTACAGGGTCAGATAGAGAAGGTGTTCATTTTCATGGGCTTTTATTACACAAAACATTTATGTAGATAAATAATTTAACATGCAGCTGAGAAACTATTTTTCAGTTCTGACTGATTACATTCAGTGGGAAGTAAATGTTTACACTAATCAGTGTCTTTAGATGTTTTTTACAGCACACTTAGAGTCCTATAAAAATAAATTGGTCCATACCTTTGTGGACATGTGATGTTTGACTTTCTTTGCCTGGAATATTAACCAGTGTGTTCAGACTGATCGGGTTCTCCTGATGTGTACTGGGTGTGCTGCATGCCAGTTTCTGAAGGTGATAATACTGTACCACAAACACGGTTTGTGTGGCCTGTGACAGACTACAAGCTACAAGCGCTTAAAGATGATTAGACATAATAACAGCAGACAAAACCAGATGGCATCCTTTCTCAGTCCTTTCTTAAAACTTTTTACAACTGGCCTTTTCTTGTGAAAACTTGGGGTTGTAGTTTTTTTTTTAAACTGATATTTGGAGAAAATTGTTTAGATTATGCCTATCACATGTAATTCGTCAAAATCTTCCCAAATTTAATTAAAGATTTCATCTTCCACCTCAGATTATTCTTTAATATCACTGAACTCTCCTGTTAGGAGATTAAAAACATAGAGATGTGTGACAGAACAAAGACCTGAGTGATCTGTTACTGTCAGTATTTACCAGATGGAACAATACATTCCTCTGCCTCTGCAGCTACAGCCTGCTGTAACACTTGTATCGCTGTGTTAACAGTCACTCAAGATGAGAGCAACCGTACATGGGGCCGCAGCACCCTCTTCAGGCCAGAGGAGTTTGATGATGTGAAAAAAGGAATCAAGAAGAAAGGAAGAACCTGGGGCCCCAGTTCAGTACAGAGCAAAGAAAGACCTGCTGCTGCTGAGAGGTGAGATTTACTTCATTCACACTTTAATTTGTTAATTAATTGAAAATGGGAACTTGTTCGAGCAGTTGTGTGTTGCTGTGAATATGTAAGAAGTCAGAAAACACCAATCAGAATTTAAAGATTTGAGTTTCTTGTTCAAATTGGATTCAAGTTTTTTTTTTTTTTACTAAACACATTATTTTATGATATTATATAATTTCATATATTTATAACATATATGAAATTATACAGGCTGGAAGAAGCTTCCAGGACAACATTAAGGGGTCAGTTGAATACAAAAGTCTAAAAAGAAAAAAATGGCACAGTTAAGGAATTATGCCTTCAACACTCAACAGCAACATGATCGTGTGATGATGCTGCTTGTTTAGCCCAAAAAGTTATAAGAGGCGTTTTCAAGGTAAAAAATTCAAGTTTGATTTCCAAGTAGACCTCCATCCAGCTACCCATCCATCCTTGAGCCACCTCATCCTGCTCCTCCCGATGCGGGGGACGCTGGCGTCACATAATCTGAGTGGTGACATCATTAAATTTTGATTGCATTCTGACTACCTACTAGAGTTTGGCCAATACCGATACTAGCATCAGAAATACTCTCCAATCCCGCCAAAAGTAAAAGTATCGGTACCAGTGAGTATTTTTGTATAAACACCATCCGTTACCATGGATACTGAATCATAATTCTTTGTTTCCTGCCTAACACAACCACACGCAGACACTGGAAGTTACGCAGTCTTGCATAAATGTTTTAAGTTGGTAGGTGCTGTTGTGCTAACATTTAGCTGCCACGTTTAATAGCAGCAACTTTATAAGGCCTAGCACACACATAAAGGTTATCAGACTGTTTTTATCCCAATGTTGCCCCTTCCCGATGGCAAACACCTGACTATCTTGAGTCTCATAAGATTTTCCTATAAAATTATCATGTGGTCTGAGGTGTGAGCAAATTCGTTCCGATAATCGGCTCCAAAACAGGTCGTGTTCGACCATTGAAGTATTAAACATGTTCAATATTTACAACCAAAACTCTTGACGTGTGTGTGGAAGGCCGACGACTCCTGAGATTCCTGAGACGACTCCCAGATGTGGATTGTGACATGGAATGGAATGTAGCCAATCAGAGAGCAGTTGACTGGGGAACAAGGAAGGATATAAAGTCCGTGTTCATGCTGTCTCTAATCTGTTAATTTTCAGCTCTCGATTTTTCTGTTAGCAATAGTCCCAAGACCACCATCATTCCTTTGACTTGTATATCCTCCTCCATGCTGAGTCTTGTGTTTTCCATTTGTTGCTATGTTTCTTCTTCTATGTTTTTGTTAGATCACTTTTGGTCATGCGAGATGTCCGGCTCGGAGGACTAGATTCTACATCGGTTGCGGGACAGAATCGTTATGTGTGTGTTGTTCTGTGATGAGATTATCGGAGCACACCACACACAGTACGATCAACACTGTTAAATGCCTGATTTTTTCATGTGTGGGGTCTCGAACAAATAAAAAATCTCTTCAGATTAAAAATAAACTTTATGTGTGTACCAGGCCCTAAAGGAAAAGCGCAGCGAACCACAGCAACAACAAACGCTGGCAAATGCTTTTGAAAAACATGAGGAATTTGCAGAAAAAAGCCAGTAAAGCACTGAAATATAACAGACAACATTTCAGAATGTATTGCCCTGGATTAACAGCCCCTGTTCTTTGTGGAAAAATTCCCTGCAAGTCCAATTTCAATATATTTTTGATTTTTGATAGAAATTCTTTGATCTGAGTTTATTTACTCAATAATTAAAACAGTTCTGTGGCCATTGTGGTTTTCATGTGTTAATAAAACATGAATTATATAAATAAATATTAAGGCAGCCAAAAATAACTCATTAAAGGCAATAACTAATTTATATAATTAATTGTGTTCATTCTTTAAACAGAATTAACGCGCCCTCATCCCCCACACTTTTGCCAGTGAGAGGGTTCAACACTCACTTTTTCAGTTAAAGAAAAAACAAATAAAAAAAACTTTTCCCGCAGTTCTGTACTAATACGCCTCCTCCTCCTCCGCTTCTATTCCTCCTCTCTCTCCAGTTGTTCCGTGACCAGCTGTCAGGGATCAGCTGATCGGCTTTTCTGTTGCTAGCACTGTTTTTCTTGTTGCGCTTGTTTATCGTTCATGTGGGAAGGAGGAAACTAGCAGTCCGCGGTTCATCTCATATTTAACCTAAACTATTGTTATTGAATCCTTTAGGAATCAGAAAAATGTATTAGTCCCATGTCAATCAGATCCATGTCACTGTCACGTGAGGCTGAAGAATGAAATAGAATTTTTAGACTTCTTAATAAAATAACACAGGAATCATATCGGTACCTCAACCTCAGGTATCAGCATTGGACAGAAAAAAATGGCAATGGAAAAGGGCTCCACATCTGCTCTGTGTTTTCATCTGTACCTGTGTTGTTTTCAGAGTGCGTCCTCTGTCAGATGGCAGTAATCCCTGGTCCACCAGCCTGATGAAGTCCCAGAAGTCTGTCCCCCTCGCTGCCCTGTTTGTTGAACAAGGTGAGCTGAAAATCCATCGTGTTGCTATGCAATTTGAGATTTTTGATGTTGGAATCGGATAGAGTCAGTCATGTGTTAAAACAAGGTGTGATTTCTGCCTCTTGTGTTTTTAGCCGGGACGGGTAAAGATGAGGCATTCCCCCAGGAATGTCCTGACAGCAGTTCCAAACCAAAGCAGCTTAAGTTCCCCAACCAGGTGTACATTGATCTACCTCTGTGGAGGGACGAGCCGCAGCCTCAGAGCCCAGGTGGAAGTAGCGGACCGGGAGATGCAGGGGTCGGCACAGCTAGTCCGGGTGGCCCAACAGAGACGATGGACGACCCCTGCACCACCACGTCCACCTCGTCCACCTCCACAACCCCACAGCTCACCCCCACCAACAGCCTTAAAAGAACAGTAGCTCGCCGCAAGACGGACTCTGTGCTGTACGGCTGCGGTTCGCTGCTGGCGTCCGTCGTGCTCGGCTATGACATCCGGGAGGCTCTCAAAAACTCAGCCCCTGGGGAAGATTCAGAGCCTCCTAAAGAGGAGAAAGAAAAGAAAAAGAAGGAGGGCCTCTTTCAGCGAGCGACACGGTTCCGCCGCAGCACCTCACCACCCAGCGGTCGCTCCCGCAAAGACGAGGCACCGACAAATCAAACCTCCACCCAACCTGTTAATCTCATCTCCATGTCGGCCATTATGGAGTGCAACTCCACGAAGTGCCTCTTACAGTCTGAGGTGGAGGTGCCGGAGCCCAGCTCTAGGAAGGCGGAGCAAGTAGCCGTCAATCATCACACAGAGCCACCTAGAACCGGCAAAGCAGCATTTACAGACAACCATAGTAACCAGTCTGCAGTTAAAACACACAAACCAGTTCAAACCCAAAGCCAGCCACCAGAACAGAGCAACCACAACACAGGAACACGTCTACGCAGAAAGAAGTACACCACCAACCACAACAGTGAGTAACACAAAGCTCGGGTAAGGGAAGTAAACAAGCGGTTTTAGAAATGTTACCTAACAGTTCTCTTTGTTTACAGCCAATGGCCCACCCACTCTGCCTCCTCCTGCCACAGAGAAGAAGCAGGAGAAAGAGAGGGATGAAAAGCCTCCGAGCGGAGAGGCCATCCCACGACCACGGCCGGTGTCATTCCGGGCCAAACCTCACACCTGGGCCCTGCTCCGAGGTCGCAACAAGAGCTACTCCCTGGGACACTACTCTGGGGAGAAGACGGTGCAAAACCTGAACATGGTACTGTCCTCGGAGGTGGGCTGCTCGCTGCTCGACATGGACACAGAGGGCCAGAAACGAGACTGCACTGTGCCGCTCTGCCGCATCCAGAGTTCCCCGGGACGGCCCTCTGTCTTTGAGCTGGAGAAAGAGTTCCTCTCATAGGAGCCCTGAGGAGTGGTGTGCTGTAGTTGCAGCTCATCCCTTGAGAGGTCCCAAAGGCTTTAGACCCAGACTGCCTTTGCTTCCATTTCAGCAAGTTCTTATAGAACTGTAGAAATGATCTGTGTCTTAGGTCTAGAACACTGTGACGTTGGTGTGTCACAAGAGCTCTAGAATATGCACCCTCATATCAGTCTGAGAACACCCTCACTGCCACATCTCATCCCAGAAAACACACAGAGCTTGGAAACCTGAGCGGAACGTTCCAGAGCCTGATCGGCTTTCTGATCCCGCAATCACAATGGCCACATTTTTTATTCTCTTCCTCTCCTCCTTCCTGTCTCCTTTCGTTCCGTCAGTGCAGCTCAACGTTGACCGCTGCTGCAGCTTTTGCAACACAGTACCCTCACCTTTTTATTTATATATATTTTTATAGGTAATTTAATATGAACAGACTTGACCTTACTGTAGAAACCAGCTGGAAGTACATTCCATGTCAGTTTCAAAGCTGTGTGATCACGCTCTTAGAATTGTTTTTATTTTTTTTGTCTTAAAAATCATTCATGCATGTACCCTTAAAATGTTGAACAAAAAAGAAAAAAAATCATTTTGCTTTGTAAATATTTCTTTTTATCCACTGTCGGCATAATGTTGGCAGTTCTTTTTTATTGCTTGTCTGCTGTTTTATGACTGTTTAGCAATGCTGCAGTACAGTTTGTGTTCTAGGGACAGGTTGCATAATGGATCGCAGTGGGATGTACGTATGTTTCCACCCAGAATGCCCTGAAGATTTTATAGATGCGGCTTTTAAAAAAAAGAAAAGAAAAAAAACACCTGAAGTCCTACCTTACAAGGCAGACATGCCATCTCTTCTTTCATTGGTTGAGATTATGTGTTTCTGAAATGGATTTTTCTTATTTATAGAAAACGTTTTTTGAGTAATGCTTCAGTACTTACCACACTGCAGTGGTGTGGAGGAGTGCTTCATATCAGGAACACCTGCCCCAAATTAATTAATATATAGTGAAATCTCCATGTTAACAGCTGATAATAAAATGGTAATGACAGCATTATTTTCAAGTGTCCAAACAGCAAGTGTAAGGCCCGAAAATGTCCCATTTTATTAACTGTAAACCTTACAACTGTTGTTTAAATGTTCAGTTATTTAGTAGTGCAGATTTAAGCATTGTTTTTGTTCAGCATATCTCAGTCGTTACATAAACAGCTTTCATATTTAGTTAAGTCAGATTTGTTTCAATTTATACAATCTTTTTTTTTTGTGCTACATTAAGCAAAAGGTTTTCCCATCTGGCCAAATACTCATTACAAGTTCAGGAAGGTGTGGAGATTTTTTAATTTAGCTAAAGAAAGTGAAGACAAATTTAGCCTTTTATTATTGTATTATTTTATTATCTCAAAGGGCTCTCTGTTTAGATTAATAATACCAGGTTTCCTCTTTAGACCTCTGAACTTGCCAGTTTGGAGGCCTTACTTTACAGAAAATGTTGTGGATACAGTACTACAGTTACTTTGGGTTCTCTACTGTTATTATATGCTGCCAGCTTTTCACTGCTGTCTGTGAAGTTCACTTGAAAGGGCTCAAGGATCCATCAGCAGAAAATGATGAATTCCCTGAAAGTATAAATATTTCTGATGTGTCAACTACTGAGGTGTTTTCTGATTGTGTAGAATATGAAGTATTCCTTGTTCTGTATTTTATGACCACTGACTTCCAAGCCAGGAACAACACTAATGGCCTTATCACTCATAAGGCTGTAAAAAGGTGCGTCTACAAGCCAGTTTAAGAATTATGGGCATCTGTAAATAGAAAGCACTGGTCCTATACACCCCCCTCAGTTTGCAGTTTGTCATCCACAGGAACAGTGAACAAAACAGTTGTCTGTTAAGATTTATAATGACTCAACATTCCCAAACAAGCATTCCACTGCACTGGTCGAAACACAGCAATACTATTTATGAAACCAGTCTCCAGTGCAGCAGTCAGGCCTCTGGATTCAGGACCAAGTTTGAGCGTACCAGCACTGAGGCCTCTCTGTCTTAGGACCAAAACCACTAAATGAACCTGCTGCTATTGAAGAGAAAAACGGCTCAGATGTTCAGCACTGCTTCTGAAAGAGCCGTCGCCCAATTTAATGACAAGACTTCCTGTTAAATGCAAAAAAGTCACTGAATACTTGTGTCACACTGACTGTGTCAGATTTAGCTTCCAGTGAACGGTGTTTGTATTCTTTACAGTATTGGTTTTTCATGCCTGATTGATCAAGAGCATCAAGTTTATCAACATTTGAATAAAGTTTAAATCAAGATGATTGTCTTTGTTTTTCTTCTATGGCAAAATAAGAAAAGAATAAATAAAAAAAAATCTAGTTCTAAGTCATTTTTAGTATTACTTAAAAAAATGCCTTAAGGCTGTGCTGTTTACTGTTAAGTATCATCATGGGAATAATTATCATTTTTACTTTATTAATCCTGGCTAGGAAATTCAGCTCTGCATTTAACCCATCTTTAGATTCACTAGAGGGCAGTGGGCTGCATCAGTAGATAAACTAAAGACCAGACTGGCTTCGCTCTAACAGTGTTGGTTAATGTAAAAAGTGGGTGTACTAATGTTCTGTTGTTTTCTAATCATAAAAAACCCTCATCTCATAAGCACGGAAATAAAACTAATCTCAAGGCCTACATCTGAAAATTTTTTTCAAGAAGCTGCAAGTGGTCTTTGAGTTTAAGTTAATTGTAACACTAAGAAGTCAATTTCTGAGAAACTTAATCATTCTGTAAAAATAAATCAGAATTACTAAGTCATCAGATCTGAATTTTCAATTTAGAATTCCAAAATTGTACGTCAGAATGATAAGATCCTTCTCAGAGTTCTTAAATACTAATTGGAATTTTTAGATATGCAGTCACGCATTTGAAATCCTAAATCAGAATGTTGAGATTTTACATCAGAATTTCAAGCTTATAGGTTAGAATTCAGAAATAGTGTTCAGAATTCCCAAATATTCCAAATTAAAATTTTAAATCAGAATGTAGAGATATCAAAACTCTTTTTTTTTTTCCTTCTTTTTTTCTCAGTACCGGGGGTTTAATATTGAAATATCTTCTCCAACCATTAACATTTATTTGGCTGACCTTTCAGGGTAGGAACTAATTCTCCTTCTGCCTGCCCTGCGAAATAAGGAACAGGGCAGTTCACTGATAAAGCGATCTAAGGCCTGTTACACACATAACGATTTTTGGTCTGTTTTTGTCCAGATTTTGCCTCATCCCGACCTCTGACGGCAAACGCCCAATCATCGTGAGATTTCCTTGTCATCATCATTTGGTCTGAGGTGTGTTACTAGGCGATCTGTCCCGATAATCCGCTCCTTAATGGGTCGTAGCCGACAACTGGGAATATTTGTGAGGAAAGCAGACGACTGTATTGTAACTCCGTGGATGGTGACGTGGTAACAGAATGTAGCCAATCAGAGAGCGAGCTGGCTGGGAAACAAGGAAGTAAATAAAGTCCGTGTCCACGCCGTCTCCAGTCTGTTGTTTTTTTTTTTTTTTTTATTTATGGCTTTTTCTGTTAGCAATAGTCCCAAGACCACCATCATTCCCTCGTCATGTATGTCCCCTTCCATGCTGTGTGTTGTGTTTTCCGATTGTTACTATGTTTCCTCTTCTTCGTTGTTTGACAGTTGTTGCTATGGTTCTACGTTTTGACGTTTGTCAGGCTCGGAGGACTAGATTGTAGATGAGTTGCGGGACAGCATCGTTATGTGTGTGTTGTTCTGTGATTACATTTTTGGAGCACACCACACACAATACGATCAAAACATTTTTTTTTTATCTTCACGTGTGAGGTCTCGACCAGATAAAAAAAATTTCATAAGATTAAAAAAATCGTTATGTGTGTACCAGAGGGAGAAATTTCGGAGCTGCTGGATATGTGTAGTACTGTCACTGGTTTTTGGGGAAGTGATTTACATCTGTCTGCTGCAAGTTTAAGTTTTTGTGTTGATGTTTAAACAACAAAAGTTCCCTGCAGTCAAGGCTTCCTGTTTTGTTCAGATGTGCAGTAATATATATGGTTATGAAATAAGTAAATGTTACAATAAATAACTGCATGTGTTCAGCTTGCAGCAATTTGTCCCTGAGATCACACCATCTCAATTCAAAAAGGCCAATATTTGGTTAAGGTAAGATCACCTGCAGAGTAGATCATTACCTAGACCAGGTGTATTTAATAGCTAAGATGCAGAATAACATCAATAAGTCATTTGTTTAGCTAAACTGACTGGTCTCATTCCAGTGTAGCTACTGACCACAGAGAGATCTGTTTAGTTATTCCAGAGGCATCTACAGAGTCCATTTAACATAAAAGAAAACAGCAGAATTACAGTTTCATTATAGTAAATGTATTTCTGAATAAATCACATTTTCTTATTTGAAAAACATTTCAGTGGGTCAAATCGAAAATGAACTCAGACATAAAAATAACTAAGTAGGTGTAGAAAACAATAAATCTCTTTGATGCCCTGTGGCAGAAGAAACACGTGAGGAGACAGGAAGTAGACAGAAGAAAAGAAGAGGACACGAGAGAGAGAGAGAGGGAGAGAGAGAGAGAGAGAGTACTTTGTGTGAAACATAAGTTGCTCATATTTTATAATAAAATGGGGTCTTCATTTTGGTCTATTGAGATGTGTAAGTGATATCAGTCTCTTTATTGCTCTGTGTGTTTAGCTTCTGCACCATGCTGCAGCTCTTTCATAAAGGGAGGTATGAAAGCATGGAAGCTAATTTCTTTATTTCTTAATATTTTTGTAATCTGGTGCATTAATAAAGAAAATTGGGCTTTTAATGTTTTTATTTTCACAATAAAAACTACAGGATTTTAAATAGTGAACAGATTTATCCAGTTTACTCCACATTAAAAAGAAGTGGGCTGGTCTTAAATATAAAACTCCCGGATGGAAAATTGGTTCCTCTCCAGCCCTGAATGAAAGATTGTTTTTTTAAGATTATACATCAAAAGTTTAAAGTAAGTCAGAAGAATTTTCAGGATCACCAAAATATTTAAAAACACTTCCAAGGTGAAACTGGATACTGAAATCATTCAAGTCAAACAATCTGATAAAGCGGAGGTTCACAGTGTAAGCCACATGTCAGGCACGAAATGCTTGGAATCATAAAGTTATCACTTTTACAAGCACAGATATTTATGGCAGCGGCCGTCGAGGTAGCAATGATTGAAGCTGTAGGGATGGGTGACGAATCCAGTCAGCGTGTCTACAGCAAAGAGACAAAAACCAGTGAGGTACATAAAAGAAAACACTCCTCAGGATGACTTGATGATGTTGCAGATCTAAAAATAGATGCAAGGGTGGGGTAAGCAGAGGTAATTATAGTCAATGGGGGGGAAACTGTCCTGCTAAGATTTCTCCTGCAGGAGTTTCATTTTCCCTCCCTCTTTCTGTCTTGCAGCATCAATGATTGTTTTGTGACAGCTGATACTTAACTTCTCATTTGGAGATCTTTTGTTACAGCAGCGAGGGTGACTTTCATTCACCAATGATACTATCTAACAGGTCTGGTCTGTGTGCAGAGCAGACACAATCACACCTGGAATATATTCTCACGGATATAGTAGTTTTTTTTTTCCTAGCAGGATTTCACTGTGCTGAAAAAAAAGGTTTCAGATGTAGATACAGTTTGTGTTGATACCTGTGTGATCAGGGCGTAGTGACGCATTTCACAGAGCTTCGAGCGCTGCTTTTGGCCTGCAGAGGGATGAAGGTCTGAGCTTGGAGGCAGAACTTTGTGTTGTGCTTCAGCTTGGTCAGAGTCAGTTTGTTGGAGCAGCAGTCCATCTCAAACACTTTCTGAAGAGGAGAAAGTAAAACTCCACAGATTAATAGTCCGACTAAAGGAAGTGAGTGCAGTAACCACCACTGGGTCTAAAAGTTTTGCTCTTTTGGTTGTTCTTGTTTTTATCTGCTGCTATTCCTCTTCCTCTCTCACTTCTTCTTCCTCTTATGTTTAAAAATAGGTAATGCCGACATGACAAATTCATGACAAAGGCAGTAATTCTTTCAATCCTGGTTTATTTAGTTAAATCATTGACACAATTGATGAAGCAAAGCCTCAAGTTGTTCTCTATCACACCTTCTTCCATGTACGGATCTGCTGCTGTTTTCTGTTTCTTATAAATTTGAATTATTTACAGTTTTTTGGGGATAAAACAGCAAACATAACAGGTGCTTAAGTATTTTTTTCTATTACTTGATGAGCTGTTCTGTAAAAAAAATTTTAGCATTGCAAACTTTACTAATTTCTAATAAATCTGGTGCTGAAAATAGAGACTATTCAAATATTCTACCAATGCTACAGTCATCAGCAGTGTCATTTTGGCTGATCTCTGATTGAAGGCAAAGATTTAAATCTTAAGATCAGCGGCTAACATGTCAAACAAGTTTCAGAATTAAAATATCTTGATCACACATTGGACACTCACACAAAATTGGAGAAGTAAAACAAGATAACGAGCCAAGTGCAAAAGCAATTTGATTAGAAACTCTGATTTAATATTTTCCTTCATTTTATGATTTGATCTGCAACAATCAAAAACCTTGTTTAATATATAATTTGTCACTTACTGCTGTGCCTTTTACTAATTATATATGATGAATTTTGAACCTTTTTCATTTTTAAGCCTTTAAATCTTTGAATATTTACATGAGTATAAAGAAAAAGAACGTATGTAAACCAGTACAATTAAATATGTACATAAAGCTATACTTGTAAAAAATATGAATGTATAAGCATGTGTGGGTATATGCACATGTGTATGAGTATGCAGAAATGCAAGTGTGTATTGTTTATGGGTACATGCATGGATGTATGTATATGTGCTAAAAACAAATGTGCATATGCAGGTATGTGAGTATAAACATATAAATAGGTATATGACTACATATAGGGGGAACTGCTTGTCTCTGTGAATGTATGTGGCTATGCATGTGTATGTTTGTGTACACATGTACATATATATGCAGATGTGTACATGAATTTGTATGCGTATTTTTTCTGTATTTATTTATGTTTATTTCCTCTAAAACTGAAAACTGACATTTAAGGGATTAATGTGACAACTGTAAGGAAGATCAAATTATGATTATAAAGAGGGGACAGGAATAAATAAGTTTTTACTTCATCCTGCAATTTTCCTGTTTTGTTTTTAAATTTTATCTAATATGTAATTAATTTTTGTTATATTTGTTTGAAATGAAGAAATATCAATCGACCAATCAATGACCAATGCAGAGTCACAGGTTCAGGAGCTAATGGGGTAACCATGGAAACTGTAAGGCGTCTTTACATCTATGTTACTGGGACAAATAGTTTCTTTCTGTGCGAAGGATTAGGAGACTAAATCCTTCTTAAGTCAAACTGGACATTTACGTGGACCATTTTAGATTCCAACGTGAACATTTTGTAAAAGGAAAGACAATTATCTAATCATTATTAACCTGTTATTACGCCTTCTATAATTTAACTGCACTAATGTGTCTATTTTTGGGTTGTGTTTTTGGGTGTCCTGTGTTGCCTGGCCCGCTTGTTTTAAGTTTTGTGTGTGTGTATATATATATATATATATATATATGTGTGTGTGTGTGTGTGTGTGTGTGTGTGTGCGTTTGTATTTAAAATTGGCCATATTTGGGCCAATTTCTTTGTTACTAAAAAACCTGTTTGAGGATGAGCAGTGCAAATGAAATCATTTAAATACTTGTCCCCGGAGTTGCAACTGATTTAACTGGAAGTGGAAACACACCAAATCAAAGCAGTTACTAAGTCTTCAAAAATAAAAAAATAAAAAACATAAAAAACAAAGTTAGCATTTTCCTGAAGCTACTACAAAACATTTAGCCTAACAGTAGAATAATGAATGAATGAATGAATGAATGAATGAATGAATGTGCACCTCTTTTCCACCGGTTTGGATGACGTAGATCTTGTGGTGCAGACTGCTGTGCATCTTGCGGACCAGCACTCGAGGGGGCTTCACTTGGACAACGATGCCTTGCTTGTTCAAGTTCAGCTTCAGTGCTGGAGGGCTGATTTTGGCTGCAGAGATGCACATTTGTTTATTTGTAGAATGATAAACTCTAAGTCACAACAGATTAATACAGTAAAAGGAAGAAGTCTTTATATCAACTTTCCAACCTAAAAGAAAATGGAGGGAAAAGATAGGTTTATGTGTTTGATTTACTTAAGATACCAAATTGATTTTAATTGTTTGCGGAAAACAAAAATCTGTAAAAGGTTTGATTATACTGATTTATACTCTCTCTATATGTATTAAGTTCAGTTCTAATCTTAAAGTTTGTTTCTGTTATTCAGATATTTAATTTCTAAACTAAGAATTAGATTTTGCTGCAGATTTTGTTTGCGATGATGATGCTGATGCTGATGAGGATGAAGATGAGCTGTGCGAACACTCACTGTTCCAGCGTGGGCTGAATCTGGGCGAGAGGGCCCAGGCTGATTTGCTGCTGGTGGGCACGGAGATGGCGCACACCCGGGCATAGTACCACTCTCTGGTGTCAGTGGTGACGCTGCTGAGGTCACACTGGAGCTTCTGGATGCCCTGACAGCCGTCCACATTCAACCACTCCTGCTCGCCGTAACTGACGGGGGACAGAGGAGGGGGTCGAATCAGGAACTACAGGGATCTATATCTGTATCTACAGCGTTTATAGTTTGTGTTGTTTAATTTTGTGCTGCTGTTTTAAACAGAACTACATGGAATAAGAAATATTGTATCTCAGTGAGGCAAAATCTGTTCGAGGTGTAAAAATACATGCAAAATATTTCCTAAGATTGGAGTCATAAAACTGAAAATAGGGATACAAATTAAGTGCAGTTTCATTAATCTGGACAGAAACACCCTGTTAAAGAAGAAGCTCCCCATTCAGTTCCACACATCTTCAGAGTTTCAGTTTATATGTGTATTTTTCATGTTTTAAGTATATGTGTCATCACCCTGCAGGTTAGTTTCATGGAACCTGTATGAAGTACGATTTAAACTGGTCGACATGCGTTTCTGCAGATGAAACTGAGTGTAAGTGTAAGTTTTTTGGTTGAAAAAACATATATAAAAGTATTTTTTAATAAATAAGGAAAAATATTTACTTTGGAACTGTAATTAGCATTAATGCTGATTTTCTATTGCCTGAGAAGAACTTTATTATTTACTTTCAAATATATGAATAATATTCATATAAATTTGCTTTTTGTTGAAGTAAAAAAAAAAAAAACTCTATAACCTAAACATACTGAATGTGTGTGTGTGTGTTTGTGTGTGATGTCTCACATTTTCCATTGTACATTGTACTGCAGCGAGGAGCTGTTAGTGGGCGGAGTCCAGTGCAGGATGTTTTTGTAGTCTACAGAGTCAAACCTCACCTGTTCAGGTGGAGTGAGCGACTCTGGAACTTAAGAAGTGGTTCAGGGTGAGCTTCAGTAAAAAATGACTGTCATTACAAATTATTTGATAACATTGTTCATTATTCAAGTTTCTTGTAAGATAACAAACAAGAAGAGATGGAGAAAAGAAAATCTAATTAAAAAAATAAAGCATCCATTACACATCCAAAACATCTTATATCACTGCATCTTTTTCACCAAGCTGCAGCTCTGAAATTTCAACATAAAAAAGTAGAAAAAGAAAGAAAAAAATAGTTTATTTGGCCAAGAGGAGCTTCCAGAGACACCAAGTGGCTCATCATAAAGATGTCATCACAGGGACTGAAGAAGGAAGAGTCCCCCAGTTTTCACCTGTTATTCTGTATTTTGTCTTTTGAACCAATTTGAGTAAATATCCTGAGAGTTTTATTAAAGTTTGATCAAGTTATTAGATTTGTCTGAATGTAATTTTCTTTGATTTAGTGAGAAATTCATGGTCCTGAAAACCCAAGATAACACGATTTCTGTTTCCAAATTCAAAACCTTTGTGCAAAATGTCTTCTTTTCATTACTCCATTGAGCCACTTGGTTTTAAATTTGACCTAAAAGCGCTGCAGTGGTAAGTCAAATGCATAAAAATGTATAATGTTTTCTGTACCTGCTTCAACTTTAATAATTAAATGACAGCCTCTTGAGGTCCTTGTGACCTCTGTTCCTATCCTTGAATAATTAATGACACAGCGCAGGTTACACTCACTCGTGATCACTGACAAACATCTGAAAAGACTTTACTGTAAAATTATTTACAGTTTAGCTTCCGTTGTTTAATTTTAAAAACCTATCCCAGACTTGGGATTGCTTTTGATTTATAACTAATAAATTTAGACTTCTTGGTTTTGTTACAGGTGCTTTAAGATTTTAAACTCAACATTTAAAGTATAAAAATAAAGTGGGATCGTGATGTGAGGTGATTTACCTTGTGCTGTGGCACAGATGGCCAGGTTCCCCAGCAGCACGGTGCCGAGCAGCAGACAGGTCATGGTGTTGATGCTGTTTGTGGACGACACAACGATCCACGCAGGACTGATGCTGTGTGCAGCCCTGCTACCTTTAACAGCCAGTCAACTTCCCCCTTCTAAATGCCACCAGCTTGGCATTTCTAACACAGGGAGGATACTCCGGTTGAGTCAGTCTTTTGTTTCTTAACAGTGACAGATCACTTTACCAAAGTTCTCGCCGTAAAGTATGTGTGAATATGCATGTCAGCATGTTGTTTTTACTTATTTAAATATCTCATATTGTTTCCTAACACACCACATACACAACACGTACGCAAATTACTACACCTATTAAGCACAAATTTCACTTTTCTTGTCTTATTAAAGTGACCATGCACACGCACACTTTTCTGGGAACCAAAAACGGAAATGCAGCCACTATTCAGTTTATTTCTACCTGTGGTTTTCCTCTTGTAAAACCTTTTCATCACAGTTCTTGGAAGTCATACTTCTCTCATCAGGTCATAAAGTATCTGACAGATTTAAAGAAGTATCACCCTGTCCCGCCTCAGGTTGACCCAGTTTGTGTTTATTTACCACCAACCTGCTGTCTGATCGTGTTACTGGTACCATCAAGTTGACTAGAAATGTGTTACATTATCAGGGTTGAGGAAGAGGAGGTGGTCACATGAGATCCGAGGCTTTTTCTGACACTTCCACCCTGCTAAGAATTAATTATGCTGTTAAGGTCAATATTTTTACAGTAATTGTGTTGTCTAAAAATAATCAGATGTGCAAATTATCTACTGCACGACGTATAATGCCTACAGCGTCCATATGATCGTACCTCTGTAGCCATCATACATGAACATTTATGAACTGAAGAAAATGATTATTTTTCAACAGTAGGTTTTGTAACTGAGAGCATGTTGTGAAACAAAGAAATCTGAAAAATCGTCCTCATGAAGTCAAACTTAGTGTTGAAATGTTTTTGTATAATATGCGAGCATCTTTAATTATTTCAGGTGGATCATGAATTCTGCACTAAGGGATGTGGCATCATTTTGAGTCAAATTAAACATTTTAGTAAACTAATATGGAGTGGTAGGCCCAGCCTGATCAGGCCAGTGGAGCTGACCAATCAGAGCAGGCGGGAACATTTACCTCAGCAGCGTCTTTTCAGCCATAATGACACTGAGGCTAACAAGTAGAGAAATTAATGCACTAACAAATTATCAAAGTATACAAAATGCAATGAATAAAAGAAAATTACTTTAAAAATAATCTTGTTTAATAAAAATTAAACAACTAAAACACAACTAGATAAAAGGTTTTGAACAAGGCGTAATTGTTATGTAGTTTATTTCACAAGATGACCGTTACAGGATATGACCAGAAAACCTGAGCATCTCTCTTCAAACCACACACCAAGAACAACAGGCACAAATAATAACGTCTGTTTACATCCGTTATTGGAACAAAGACATACCTCTCTGTGCCCACGCAAAGGAAAGAGGAAGGAAACAAAGGAGATCTACCTTGTCGCAATTACTGATTAAAGAGGAGGGAACACCTTGGGCTGCTGAAATGTCATGAACCATCATGGCACATTTTTCTTCCCTAAACAACGAACACGTACAGAACCAGACAGATATAATGATTTCAAGAGAACTGCAGGTCCTACAGCAATAACCTCTTTCATCGAAATACCAACTTCCCTGCATGACTACGTAGATGCAGCATTACAGTGGAAAATGTTTGCATCTTCATTGAAATGATCAATGAGGACAAAACCTCTGAGCCACAGCAACTTCCAGGACAGATCTGTATAAAATTAAAAGTTTGATCGTTTTTTTTCTTTCATCTTTTCTTCTGTAAACTTTTAATTTGCTTAACCTCAGCAAAATCTTATTTTTTAATCTTTTCTCCCCTTTCTAAAATGTGGTACAGGCACAAGCTAATATACAATATCAGCATCTCCACAAATAACCCTAGGTAATGAGGCAAAGTGCTTTGGTTTAAAAAGTTGGACTCATCCACCTGGAAGCAAAATCTAAACTAAAAACACATTAACCCATAAGCGCACTTGTAAAATGCATTCCTTAGATAAGACCGCACTTCTCCTGACATGCACCATCAATTTCTTGGCTTCTTCTTTCACCACCCTTTACCTTTTCCATCAAGTTGCATGAAATATAACTTGGCATTTTAAACAGAAGAAAGAAAGTTTACCAGCCAGTTAGTATTAAAAATTTACAACAAGCATAATTAAAAAAAGCACACTCAGTTCAGCCTACCAAACATGAATGAATAAATGAAGCAGTGCAAGAGTACAAATTTAAGCAATTACATATGGACTACTTTTACAGGATGAATATTGATGCAGAGATATCAGGCGCCATCCAAGTTCAGTAGATTATGTTGAACCAGCTTATTTACATTAGTGCAAAACAATCTGAGAATCAGCTGATTTTATGTTTGAATTTGATAGCAAAAGCTCATTTGCATTTAATATTCTTTTACAAGAATTGACAAAGAATTTGTTTTCTCCATCCCAATTTTGAGTGTAACAGCAACTTGATTAAATAACTCATTAGGAACTGCCCTCGTACTGGAGAACAAAAAACATTACAGTTAATGCTCTAAATTTAATTTCTATGAAACTTTAAGGTGCTATCAGACATACATGAAACTAAAGTATTTAGCATTATTTAGGAAAAAAAATGTACAAATGATCAAAAGGATATTTACAACACAGTAAATTCAGTATTTTCTTGTCCCAGCTCAGAGACTAATAGATTATGCAATGTCTGTCATAAATGATGGGACTGTAGGATACATTCCAGAGTTCATGTAAATGTAGTTGAAGCCGAGACTGCAGAGCAGAGTCCTGAACGCATCATGGCAATTGTTCCTCTTGGCAGAATTCAGTTAATGTCAACATAATTGGCTTAATTGCGTTTTCAGCCTTTTTTCCCCCCTAATCGACGAACCTTGTTAAAAAGGTAATTCAACTTTTTTCTGATGTTCAGATTTCATTGTAAGACAATTGCAGGATTTGAGAATTTTCTTCCTGTAACGTAATTTTCAACAGTGTTTTCACTGTTAACACTGTAAATATTAACCTTTTCCCCTCCTGTTGAAATAATAACGCCTCTTCGGCCAGATTTTTTCATTGCAGTAGGAAATGTAAATGATCTTGAGTGATTCTGTCGCAGCGCTTAGATTTACAGCAATAATTAAATGTTGAAAAAGTAACACTTGTGTTAACAGTAAAGGTTCATAACTTTACTGGTTATGAACCAGTTTTTTTTTGTTAATGTAGGCCCAAACAACCTATACAGTCAAGATACTTCTCATTTTTGGTGATTAATAAGAAGAAAAAAATTAATTTACATTGTCATCAAGTGAAATTCTAACGATTTCTCCTCTCTGCCATCAGTGACGGTATCCCTCAGTGCTATCCTCCAGTGTCAGGCTCAAATATTTGGCTCAGAATAAGGCCGCACGGCTCTCGTACTCCGACAGGACTGCCCCAACATCTTTACCGTCCAAGTCCCTCCCATCCATGTAGGGAGACCTTGAACCATTTGGGCTCCTTTCTTCCATGTCTCCAGGTGCTCTATCATCCATAGACGATATCCCAATTTGCATTCGTACATCATCTATAGATCCATTATTAAGGTTGCAATTATCCTGGCAGTCTTCATCAGTGGTTGGTATTAGAGGTGTCGGTGACAAAGGCTCTGGATCAACAAAACAGACCTCATCAGGAGAGTCCAGAACTGGTTGCAACGGACGGGGCTGTGATATGGAACGGTCCTTCAAGACACAAAGAAGAATTTAGTGAGTGAAGAAATTGAGTAAAAAAAAATGTTAGCAGTAAGTGAGCTAAATCAGAGCTGGCAGAACAAAAACATACCATAAATTTGGGTAGTTGAGTTGAGGGTTTGGTAATTTTGCGGTAAACCATGTAGAAGATCAAAGCTAATGCCGCAAACCCTGCCAGACTGACCCAGATGGGCCAGGTGTAACCTAGACAAAAAATAAAAACAAGAGCATAAAAATGTGTGTGACACAAGTGATGAAGCTCAAAATGCACACCATCAATCTGCCAATGGAAGCCATCCCACAGCAAAATGGGACCTAGCTGGTAATTATTATGACGAGGAGGTGCCAAACTGTTGGGGCTCAAAAGTGATTTTGGCACATTTTTTGTAGGTACTACCCTCATGTTGAGAGGTTTTTCATTCTACAGAAACACGATCCTTACAAGTTATACTTAATTGTAGAGGTAACTAATCAGACTTTCCAACAATAAAAGAGGTCCAAGTCTGTAAGGTACGGCTGGTTTGGTTCAGAAATCCCTGATCTCTCTTGCTTTTCCACAGCCAACTGCATCTTTTAACCAGTTGGCAGCGCATCAACCGGATAACAATAGGTGCAAGGGCGGACTGGCCATCAGGAGTACCAGGACTTTTCCCAGTGGGCCAATTTGTCAGCGGGGCCGGAGAGGCCGGAAAAAAAAATGCAGTTGGGCTGGCATTTAATGTGTTAACAGTTTGTCAAGCGCATGGCTAATCAACACTGAACTACATGGGTGTGTGTCAGACCTCTTTCACCTCGGCCATGGGGCTCTTGGCCAATCACAGCTGGGGTACATGCCCCCCCTCCTCTTTTTCATCTTCATCAATCAATCACCCGGGCACAAATGAAGAAATGTAAAGGAGGAGCGCAAAAGTAGAGAGAAAAAAAGGAACACACTACAAGCAGATGCGGCCAAGTTTCAGAAACTGGCAAAGATATTTTCAGCAACATCATCATCCTCATCCTCAGCAGCAATCTGAGTGAAAGTGTCACGGAGGAGAGCAGCCCATACACACTTGACGAGGTAAAAACATATACATACACATAAGAAAAATCATCTACAGATATGAATAAAAATTAATAAAAAATTAAAATGTGTATGATGCTTAACACCATAATTGAGTACAACGGTAAATTCTACTATTTTAATGTGATAGTGTTGTTTAAGTGCCTTACTAACAAGGTGCTACTCTCCTATCTAGAGTGAAGATAATCATAGTAATGAGGAGGACAACACGGCACAGCAGTCACCAGAGACCAGCAACAGTGGCATGATGGTAAAGTTGATAGTTTTTTTTACTAGCTGTATTTTTCCCCAGATGAAAAATATGAACTATTTTTCTCAATTTTCTGTAGCTGCTGTCTAGTTAGTCTAATAAGTTTATTACCGTCTATGACTTCTGCTACTACTGGTACTGCTAGGCCTCAACCTCCAGCTCTGTTTCTTCGTTCTCTTCAAGTAGGTCATTGTTGGCCACCTGACGAATGTGTCTGCCGTTGTTCTCATTTAATTAATAAATTCTAATTAAGGTCTCAGGTGAAATGATGTGTCATTATCTCTTCAATAATGTTTACGTGCATATTTTTCTGTCTTGAATATATATGTGAACGTATTTGTTCAACCGCCAGCATCCACCTCCATCACTCCCCGCCATCATCCATCGGCATCATCCACCTCCATCATATGCCACCCCGGCCCCTTAGAGGGCCAGTTGGGTACTAAATTCCCGGGCCACTTTTTTACCCCAGTCCGCCTCTGGATAGATGTGTCAAGTACGTAATAGCATGATGTCATAGTAGTGTGACATCTTCCTTGAGTTATAACAAAGAAGAACACTACACAGAATCAGTGGAGGAGAAATACAGCAGGTTGTGTTCTCCCTTCTTGGCATGTGGCTTTACACAAACAAAAAATCCATGGTATTTTTAAACATGATGCTGTTGTCGCTTTGTTCTTAGTGCCAGATCACACAGGGAGTGATGATTATTTTGACCATTGAAAGGATTGCAGTGTGTCAAACTCCACCCGTTTTGGTCGGGTGGGTAAGACTGGGACCCCAAAGGAACGATCCCAAACAGCAGGACAGGTTGGGTCAGATGTTCTGGAACCTATCCCTATTCCCTATTCCATTTTTCGCCTGTAGAAATGCAAAAAATGCATGCCGACCTTTACCCACTGGTGGAAACAGGGCTTGTAAACGAACAATGCAAGCAACAAAATTTCCAAAACAAACATTCCACTGTACAATATACTGTACGTAAATTCACTTAAGTTAAAATCAGGTTACAAATTAAAAACTCAGACAGGGGTGTTTCAGGGTGGCGGAGGTTATAGCTCCGCCAATGCTACCGATGTGCTTATAAATAATAATTGGCTGTTGGAAATAAGAAGGCATACATTTATTTGACCTAGTTGACAACAACTGCATGTAACCACTCAACCTGCAGTCTACCATCAAGTCATTATTTTCAGCAATGGTCGCTTAAATAAACTGAATGGTTTTCTGATCATTAAGGAAAAAAAAAACAAAAAAAAAACAAACCCGCCAGAAGAAAAAAAAAAATTACTCACGCAAAGATGGTGATAGAGGTAGGGTGCAGTAGTGCTCTTGGGTAGACTTCACAGACATCGTCTCCAGTTCTCCTTCAATCCTCAGACAGAATTTGTGTTCATCATTCATATCCAGCATCTCCTCACACATCCTCTCATCACAATCGAATTTGTGGGTTTCGCCCTATCACACACATAGGCTGACTTTCAATATAACAGTGAAATTAGTCATTTGTTCACAAGTTGAGCAATGTGATGATGCAATATCATAGTTTGTTTTAACACTGCTGAAACTACTAAAAGCAGTATAGTTTGAGTGTTTTAACATCAAGCCAAGAAGATGTGAAACTCTGTGCAGTCTGACCGTGCCGATGACCACAACGTTGTATGTAAAAAATTGCAGCGGCTCCCCAAATTCATCATTCTTCTTCATGGATTTTTTGCATTCAGGCAGTTTTTGGTGGTACAGCAGGCAGGGATGATCAAAGTGAAACCGGGCTTGGCGTTGGGGTTGAGAAGTTATGGTAACTGAAGGTAGGTCCACATAACCTGGAACAAACAAAAACATGTATGAATTATTAGTCAGACTAAGATTTCCGTTCTAACAGGATAAGAAACAAAAGTGTGGCAAAAGTAACGAACAGAAGCCAAAGACGAAACCAAACGTAACATCTAATAGTTCAAAAGTTTGCATGTAGCTCAAATCACTGCTTTTCATAAGGAGCAGTGTGTGAGATGTGGTTATGTTGTTGCAGACTGCAACATCACCAAAACCGTCTGGTTTTTCTAGCTTTTTAAAATTATGTTATTTCATGCTCTCTTCCATTTAAGTACATGAACTCATCAAATTAACTGTCCTCCTTGTAAGCTCATTGAATATTTCCTACATCACTACTCACATTTCTGTTTAGTGTCAGAGTCCTTATAATAGCTGAATGTGATTCCTTCTTTGGGGGATGGAGCTGATTCAGTATCACCGATCACAGCCGTTACTTTGACTAAGTATGAGTCCTTTGGCTCAGAGTAACATGAAACATCAGCTTGAAGAAGAGGTTGGTCGACCCAAAGTTGTTGAGGACACCTGGGAAACCAAATACAAGATCAATTTTGTTATTTTATCAAGAGCTATTATAAGCAATTAACCTGGTTACCTATTAAAAACTAATTGCTATTAGTTGCATTATGGGAAATATATTTTTGCTCTGTCAGATATTGTTAATTAATGTATTATAACACTGAGATTGTAACGATTCTACAAAACACATCTTAACCATCAATTGCAGCTACAGTCTTAATTTTTTTGCAGTTACATACACTATTAAAAAGTCATCTTTTCCATCTTTTATCTTTTATGTCTCCAATTGTTTTAATCGTGAATATGCATGGCCACATTTTTTGGAAGAGCCAAATATCTGACCAGTTTGCCCCCCTCCAGCCTTCAGGAGGAGGACTTGTAGGTTAAACGCTAAAAGCAGGTAATGTGTAAAGAGAAACAAACCCATACCCATTTAGGCCTGAAAGTGAATTTATATCCACTCTGAATCTGAGCCCAGGAGTGATTTTGGTGTAGTTCCACGTCAAGATGTTACATAGGTTTTTGCAGTGGAGTGTCACGTTCGACGGCGGCTCTACTGTGGAGACAGGATAACAAGTGTCACTATGGAGATAAGCTGAAGCATTTAACAATGAAGTACCTAATCACCAAACCGTACAGCAGAAAGTAAACCACCCTTTCAACAACATAACTTTTTACCCAGAATGCAGCTTTCAGCAAAACACAAGCAAGAAATGCGTAGCGTAGATATAGTTTCATAATAACAGAAAGTTACAATGAAAAACTATCACAAACACTTAGATGAGTAAAAAAAACTCATTAAATCTCTAAATCTGGCTTTATTCTCAGTGAGTGTGACTTTGCTATATGTGGGACTTAGGTTTAGTAACTAAAATGTCCCACAAGAGGGCAGACTGAGAAAACTGTTGAATAACACACCACAGATTAACCACAATCAGTGTGTGTATGTTCTCACACAGACATGGAAGGCAGTTTTCTCACAGACTAAAATAACTAAGAGGAAATGAATACAGGAACATACAGTCAAGATTTCTTGCTCTTTTCTTTTACCATAAATAGAGTGCAGAAATGTTTTAATGTCTTTAAAAACAGTGGCGTGATAAAGCAAATGCATTAGCACAGTTACTCTGAACTCTTAAATTCACAACTGCTACAACTTTTATAAAACTTCCAAATATGTTTTTGTGTGTGTGTGTATGTGTGTGTGCGTGAACTTCTTCAAATCCAAAGAGGGGAAAAAAAAAAAGTTAGTTTCCTTTTAACCAGCACTGAAACTGATCCGCACTTCCCTCCTTTTGCAACTTTACAGGAAGAGCATTTTAAAGGCCGACGTCAAGAGTGCTGAAAAATGCTGGCTCTTTATTTGTTGCACGTTTAAACAGGTCTGTAATTTCAACTCCGTGTCATGATACTTACAGGAAAACATTCATAGCTGACTAGTTGTTGTGCCAACACACAACAAAAAAAGCCTTAACTTTTTTCCAGATTATATAAATGACTAAGAAAATTGGGAAATGGGCAATAAAATTCAAGGTAAGCACGGATTTCTCGTGTACAGTGTAAAACTGGACTCTGATCAGTTTTCAGACACTCTTCAAATGTGTTAAGTACACCCACACGAGGATGAATCATCTATATTATCAAACATCTTGAGATAAAAAAAAAAAAATCATTTCAGTTTCATTTCCTCTGTGAACTAACATTTACACATATGCACGTAATAACATCTGCCCCAAAATACACAGGGAAAAAAAAGAACTCCCAAATACACTGCTGAGGTGAGAACAGTTAAAAGTGAAAGCACATATGGTAGCTGACATACTGTAAAGAAGTGATAACCACAACTGTAAGACTGGTTGTTGAGGCCTGTCACCCACTAATTCCACACACAGTCTCACACACTAATATAGATACTTTCTTTTCTCTTCTTTGACATTTGATGGAGCTCAAGTGCGTTTACATCATTTTATTTCAACTAAATCTGTGATAAAAAAAACAAAACATTTAGTGCAGATTTTAAGTGACAATCCTGGCAAAGCTTGTAACAAAATAACATGCAACTTTATGTTCAGGTAAACAAGACTTAACCTAAACATGTGGAAATAAAATACAACTTGAACTTGAAGGAAACGCTGACAGTTTTGTATCTACAAAGCAAGAACATCTGACAAAAGCAGAAAGAGAAAACAGATCATATCTGTCTCAAAACTAGGTTACTTGTGCTGCAAAGCAAGGCACACCATGTAGCAGCAAAAACTTTTTTTTTCTTTTTACCATTGGTGAAGTTATAAGTTTGACTTACTTTTATAACTCAGCATAACATTTGATGCGTTTCCACATCTTAAAATAATGTTTATTTGTGTTTGCTTGTTTTTCTATTTCTTTATGTCAATTTTTTAACCTATTTTCGACATGTGATATTTTCTACAGCAGACTTTTTAACTAAGAAAAATGAAAGCTTACTCCATACCCTACTTATCCATGAATACTTCCTTTAACAGATCTCAGAAGTTAAGGTCATTTAATACAGCAGAAACTTTGAGAATGACAATGACTGAAACCAAACAACAATGAAAGCTACATCTAAGAGCAAAGTATTTGATAGATCACACATTCCCGGAAAATGCAGTTGCAACATATGGCCAGCTGTTTGTACAGATCACTGATATTACGTGACAGTGAGTCGCTGTTAAAGATAATGCCTTTGAGCGACTTGCTGTAATAAGTAGGGTTGGAAAGGGGAGGAAAATTTCTGGTAAAGTTCCAGAAACTTACCAGAAATTTTAGAAATATTCCAATTGGGAAACGTTCCACGGAAATTATGGGAATTATTGGGAATTCATAGCACTTAACTGGAATTTGGGGATAATTTTAACAAATTATCATATCTAAACATAAATATCAAAATTTTGTTTTGTCATAAATAGAAATCCATGCAAATTAAAACAATTAAAAACATGGCATTTCAACAGATTTACTTCAGAGTAGATCTTTAAAACTTTAGTTCTTCTACTGAGCAATCAGTTCTTTTATTCAACAACAAAAACATGATTGTTGAGTAAGTATTACTTTTAAGAAAGTCAAACTGCCTGGTGAGAGATGGTGTCATGTCTTAAGAAAGTCTTCAATTTCACAATACTCTGAATCATTTTCTTCTTCATTAAACTTTGGACCTGCTTTGGCATGTTAACATTTTCTAAGAAATTTATCATTTCAACATCTCTAAATTGTTACTGAGCACTGATCACAATCAAAAAAGTGACTGTGACAGCTTACTGCTTAAAGGTTAAATAAGCCACAAAACACACACTTTTTTGTCCTCCCTTCTCCTGCAGATTCCTTGTATTTATCTTTAAAGTGAAACATAAAACTTAAATAGGCCACAAATGACAGCAGCTTTAGAGTAAAGGTGATATTTTCAAGGAAAGCCCCAGTCACATGCACCGAAAGTTGCTGTTGAATGCAGTGACTCATCTCATCATTGTGTTCTGAGCATTAATGGATTAACAAACAAATTAAATATCTCTACATGACCCCTACCTCCAAAAAGTAAGAAAAGTAAGAGAAGTACAACAATTTGTAGCCTGTATAATAACAAGACCTTTCAGTATAACAATCCTAGAGCTTCTGAACGCAACATTAGCCTTGTCAAACCTACACAACACCTTACCACAGAGCTCTGGTAAGTTCAAAAGGACTGAATATATTCTAAATAAGCTGTAGCGCTCATTTGTGTGTTAATACAAAAATTCCCTGGAACTACATGAAAGTAACTGACACAGACATGACTTTATCCAGACAACAAAATTAATGTTCCTCATTTGAAAACACTTAAAACTGAAAATCTGACATCAGTGAGTGCTCATTCAATGCAATCTAAATTCACTGATATAAAGTTATGTTTAGTCTTTTTTTAGTTACAATAAATCAACAATGACAATCACCAACAGTACAATCCAATACAAACAAAAAACAACTAAATAACTTTTAACGTGCACCAAAGGAGTGAAGAGAAACATGGAGCTACTGGTGTCACACAATCCAATCCAAAGGGTCTCAGCTAAAAGCTTTTAAAAGCTTTTTGTTTTTTAAATACATATTCAGATTATATTCTGGTTGATTTTACAAACAGTATTTCTACAAAGGGGTCCCTCAAATTTGGAGGTGGTTTCATATGAAGAGATGAGATTTCTATGTAAATCATAGTGTGGATAAAATGGTAAATCATATAGGATTCATACACACTCAAAGGACAAAGCACATTACTGGCATCACATTCCAGACTGGTGGCAGTGAGAATGATTAATAAATAACACTTTGCAGACTGTTGCAAAAATTAAAAAAGGGCACACATCTCGATATCTAAAGGAAGGAGAACAAAGTACTCACACTGAGCTGTTTATTTGGCTTACACCACAGATAAAAGTTTGCTTTGAGATGTGCACCCTTTGTTTAATTTTTTTCAATAATTGGATTTTGGGTTTAGCACTGCACAAAGGATTTACAAGTAAAAGCACAACCTCTTCTCCTTTTTTGTACTTTGCAGACTGATGTTAAAAAATCCTAACCCTAACTCTGGAGAAGCTTCCCAGGGACTTTTCTCTACAAGCAAAACCTTTGGCAAACCTAGTACTGGAAAGTTATGCTGTTACTGATGACAAAGCTGTTACCACAAGTACCTAAACAGACAGGTCGGGGAAGTCTAAAAAGAAATTAGAGAAAGTCAGGATTTGTCTGCAGTGGATGAGATGAACAAAACCAAGTATGGTTGAGAAAAATAATTTTGCATCATCTTTTCTTTAGTTTATACTGTTTTGATTCTCCCCCTAGTTACTATATTTAAAAGTGATTTCAATTCCCCTCAGAAAATTCACTTCATGTATGGGAAAACTGCTGATGGGAAGAGAATAATAGTGGCCACTTTAACTGATGTATGCTAATTATTTTAACAACTAGAAATGAAACTATTTATGTAAATGAAAAATACTTTGACGTCAAACATTGTCAAAAGATTCATAGCCAATAAATCAATACTGTCATCCTAAAACTGTACTTGACTGAAGACATCGTTGAATTTCAGTCTGTTTCTCAGAGTAAATAATAATAATAATAATAATAATAAACATTTTGATTATATATAGCAAAGCTGAAAATCCCTAAATTTTAGAAGATGGAAACTTTCCTTTGTTTAATGGAAAACTGACTGATTTAATATTCTTACTTGTCCATAATATTAAAATGAGACTAGACAATGGGTGGATGATGGTGTCTTGCAGTTTAAATGCAATTTGATGCCACCAATTATGGTTTTATATTAGACTGTTGCTTTGTTTAGTATCACCACACTGAGTATTATGAGTGTTATTCTTACCCTTGACAAAGCAACAACAGTATGCTGACGTCAACAAATTTAGGCATCTACACTGGGGGATAAGAGCTTGGGTAATAGTGAAAAGAACAAAGAGGAAATTAAGAAAAACCTAAAAACACCACAGACTTTTTAACCCAAAGCTACCTTCTTTTTTCATGAAAAGGCTTACTTGACACCTTTTTCATGATGATATTGCATATTTCGGGAGTAAATATTTAGGTCCAGTGTGTGTGTGTTGTTGTTGTTTTTCAGCTTTAAATATACAATTAAAATACCCCAATAAACTCACTCTTTCATAGCTGTTTACATCCAAACTGGATACTAAAACAGAAGCTCGTCAGATTTAGTTTAAAGATACCATGCAATACATGCAAAACATTAAATACCAATACAGTCTTTTAGCATTAGTTTGCTTTTCCAAATTATTTGACATTGCTATACCACTTAGATTGCTGTAGCAACCCCATCTAAACTTTTAGCTTGTTATCCTCCAGGACAACATGCTAAAAGCCAGCTAGCCGGGAATTACCGTGTTTCCCCGCGACATTGTCTCATTGCCTTTTCCTTTTCACACAAACACTCACGTAAAACGAAAGCTGGTGTTCACACAGACAAATATTTAGGCGAGTTGTATGCAATTCGCCATTTTGCAATTCAAGTGAAATGTATAGCATTGCAATTTAAAACACAGATGAGAGGTTATTAGCATACTTACCCTGGGCCGACATACAGTTGATCTGTATGAAAAATAGGAAAAGAAGATGGAATTTTATCAAATCCATCCTTTGTTCTGAGTGTAGTGCCACCTCTTTCTTCGGCTGTTACAGAAAGAAAAACACCTCGACAGCAAGTATCATTGCAGAGCTGCGGAAAAACAGCAGGACTTTACGCTGACTCCACAGTCCGAGGTAACTGCAGAGCTCGCGCAGTTCTACGAGGACGTGCTGCGTTTCCCAACATCCGATTCCACTTCCGGATAAAACACTTCAATGTTCCATTGGCTGTTTGGCTGCTGTACACTTGAGGCAGGAAGCGACGTAGCTAAACAAAATAATCAGTCAAGCGAATGATTGATTTGTTTATATCTTGTCAGTAAAACCATTTATTTGTGAATCTCTTAAAATTTCTGTTAACTTGGCAAGTTTTTTCTTTTCCCCTAACCCGACAGACAATTGATCCTTACGCGACTTATAAATGTTCCCTTGTAATTCATAATCAGTGTAATTAGGAAATGTACCATCCCTAGAATACTTAGTAAAAAGTAGTTTATTCAAGTGTACTTCGAGTATCCTTATTTTATACTAAAACTGAGACAGTATATTGAAAGTTTACTTTTTATATACTGTATTTTATATACTTAAGAATTGTATAGTGAAGTATACTTAGCTTATACTGATTAGTCTAAAAAAAGTCCGAAAAAAGTACATTAATACTACAATTTATACTTTCATACTAAAGCTTTTACTTATACTTAAGTGTACTTATAGTAAATAGTATAGTAAAAAGTATGTGTGCTCAACTGCATTATCTTTATGTTCCTAAAAGTTTAGTTTTAGTAGTAACTTCATAAGTTCATAAAAGTATATTTAAAGTTTACTCCAATAAACTAAAATGTGGACTAGAAATATTTATCTACTACACTAGTAGTGTATAGATGAATGTAATCCCCCCGGCTAAATCTGACTTTTATAAACAGAAAGCTGTAAAATAGGCCTGACTGTGATTAAATGCTGTATTTAAAGCATTGAACTCCATATGTGGGAAATTACAGCTTCCTCTCTGGGATACTTCCCACATCTTGACGTCAGCTGGATGTGAGAGTTTTCTTCCCCATCCCAGTGTCCAACTGACGCATTCAGCTCCTCAGCAGGATTTTGAGGGTAAGTTACAAACCAGCACGCTGGGAAACATATTTTATGGGTCCTTGCATGTCCAACATCCTAAAGTGCTGTGAAGATGTATATTTGTGTCTAGTTGTAACTCTGTGAAAGGATCCGAAAGCACAGCCTGCTGTATATTCTCATATTACATTACATAGCTGAGCATTCCTGAGTCTATGTTACGTAATGTAGACATACTTGTAAATTTCTTCCCTAGGAAAACTTCTTCTTATTCTGGATTGAAGAGTCTCTATTGTTCTGCTGCATTTGTAGATGTGATTTCTGGGTGGGTTTTAGAAACAACAAACTTGATCTCTAACCCACAAAATGACTGTATGATCTAATGTTTGAGTCAGCCCCTGTCCAAGTTCATTGCTGAATGATGCAGATTTGTAAGACACTCATTTTTGTGTAATTGGTGGGAAGTGTGAACATTACAAAAACAGAAATACTACTACTACTACTGCTGCTACAGTCGTTTAGCAGATGCTTTTCTCTAAAGCGACTTCCATCTGAGAGTGAGAACAACAAGCAAGAAATCAAACAGGAGGGGACGTCATAATTCAGTGGTAATCAGACAGCTGTGAGGGCAGTTGGACACAGGTGCTGTCGTGTAGTGCTAAAATCACTGCTTCCCCCCCTCCCTACAATAGTCCTTTGTTTCATTACGAGATCACAATTTCATCACACAATATCATCTTGGACATAAATGCAAGCAGTTTATTCAGTGCTGAGATGAGCCAAAAAGCTGAATAAATCTTTCTAACTCATTCCAACGAGTAGAAGAGTTAAGCTAAATGTGGAAATGCTCCTTAAACAGTTGAGTATTTAGCTTGCTCTTAAAAGTGGATAAGGACTCTGCGGATCGGACAGAGGAAAAGAGTCTAACTACTGATTTCACACCACGTTGTGGTGGAAGAACTGTCGAGAGGGAGTGTAGCTCTGGATTAAGGAGTCAAGGTAGACAGAAGCCGTTTGGGTTATTGTTTTGTAAGCCAGAAGCAGAGCTTTGAATTTGATGTACTGCAACTGGAAGCCAGTGAAGATTAGCTGCGGAGTGACATGAGCTCTTTTGGGCTGGTTGAAGACCAGACATGCTGCTGCATTCTGGATCACCTGCAGATGTTTAACTGAGTAAACAGGCAGGCCAGCCAGTAAGGAGTTGCAGTAGTCAGTACGTGAAATAACCAGAGGCTGGGAGGATTTTGACTAGCTGGTTTTAAAACCAGAAGACAGAGTTTGTCCAGATAAGAGGTAAGAGAGGAGCAGAGTGTTTCTGTAGCCTCATTAACAGACAGTAAGATGAAGTCTGAGTGGGAAGGGAGGGTAGAGTAAACCTCATCAGACAGCTGTGTAGGTCTGAGGGATCTCAAGTTTCTGCGGTAGGACGCCATTTTTGGAGCCGCTTGAGTGACATGAGGAAGGAAGACAGAGAATTTAGCCAGGAAGTCTGAGAGGTGCAGCGGGGTGACTGACAGACCAGCTGTGAAGCAGTTTCTGGTCAGTGCCAAGTCAAGAGTATTTCCAGCTTTGTGTGTTGGAGGAATCTTTACCAGTTTGAGATTGAAAGAGTAAATAAGAGCCAGAAAGTCACTTGCCTGTGTGTTTGCCAATGTGATTGTTCATACCTCCCATTACAATTAGTGGTATGACATCATCAGGAATGTCAGAGAGTATCATGTCCATTTCAGAGACAAACCCATCTACATTACCTCCCGGAGGGCAGTAAATGACCAGAATGTATGCCATGATGGGGCAGAGACCTTTACTGCGTGATACTCAGGTGTTGAGTAAAATCTGCATTGACAGAAAGGGCAGCTGGAGTAGCTGTGTTTTCTGGATGGATCCAGATCTCAGTCAGGGCTAGGACATGAATGTCTGAGAGATTTATCAATGAACTGATAAATTCTGTTTTGTTCACTGTGGACTGACAGTTCCAGAGACCAAAGGTAACAGAGGATGTGGCCGAGGTGCACGCCATTGGAAAGGACAGGTTTAGCAAATGGCGGTCTATGGGTGACAAGTCTTGGTCTGTACCCATGTCTGACAACACTAGCAATGTAAACAAGAACCTAAAACCAAGACAGAAACTCAAGTGATATTCATACTTCAAACTTTAATATTTTTATCAAGCTGGTCAGTCCAAACAAGTTGCATCAGTAAGATTGTTTCTTGTACTTTGTATGGCAACATTTACTGATCCTTATTCTCAACTTTAGTTAATTCACCATCACTCATGCTCCTATTGTTGGGCTGAAGCTCTAAAGTGTGTCTCATTGGAACTCTCTTTTTAAAACAGATAATTGACAATAAAATCTAATTAACTTATTCATCTTTTCTTGCTTCTTACTCTTTGTTTTTGACATTTTCTTAATTTGTCACCTCCTGTGGCAACCATTAGAAAAATTATGGCTTGAACTTCTCCCAGACTCTTTGTTGTCTCGTTAAAGCAGGTTTCTGAAGTCTCTGGTGGTTGCAGACTACATAAAGTACATAACACCAAACTAAAATGAGATTGATCGCAAATATTTGATAAAGTGGAGCTGACTTTTTAATACAATGACAGTAGCTTTTTAACTGCCTGATGCATGAATTACTGGAAAACAGTGGCCTATTTTTTTTTTTTCAAGGACAATATTTAGCTGCCAAAGACCTGTACAGTGATGCTTTTCTTTATTTTTAATGTCATTTGACCTATTCTTCAGTTTATTTGTTTTAATATATTCCATACATATATTTATAAAATAATGTGTTGTCATATTCATATCATAGCTCTATCATTTTCTTTTCTTGTTCATCAGTAAATCATATTTGGTATTTACAATGTTTGTACATATATAATAAATTTGATTATATATTTATTTATTTATCAGTAAGTGGCAGTGCATTGAAGTGGCTAATTGGCAAATATACTATCCTCACCCATGCTACTAGACAACAGTCTTTAATGAGGCATCCACTGTAATGCATACTATGCATCAAAGGGTTAAAAGAGATGTGATATTATTATTGTGCTTTTTGGATTCAATTTGTTTTTGCTTTCTCATCAAAAGCCACACCAGTTTCTACAATGTTAATGTGTTTTTTATACATCTGGAAATCCATTACAAAAAGTCTACGTGATTCCACAAAACTGAAAAAACTAAGATCCTTTTCATTTAATTGTAAATCTGCCACCTATCGGTTTAAAGGTTATTGGTCTGTGTGTTACTTTAAGTGTGTGTTTTCTTGACTTGTGAGGGTTTTGATTTCTGTATTTTTTTTTTGCCATGTTTAGTTCCCATGACAACTGAAACTGTGACAGGCCTATTTTTGGCAGTGACTTAGAGGGTAGAACATGTTGTCCTCTCCATATGCAGAAACGTATGTGAAACTGAACTCCTCATTGCATCATTTTGTAGAAAAAACAAAGCTATTTACTTGCGTAGAGAAAGCAGTGCTTAGTCAAAAACTGATTAAAAGCAAAAGATAACACACATGGCTTCCATCTGTAAATGTCTCTCATTTCTGGCAAAGTGGCCACTTTATTAGGTTCACATTGTTTGCACCGGGTTGGGCCCCTTTTTGCCTTCAGAACAGCCTTAATTATTCATGGCATAGGTTCAACAAGGCGTTGAAAACCTTCCTCAGAACTCACACTTGCTGCAGATTTTTCTGCTGCACTTCCTTGATGCTCCAAAAGATCAAAAAACTGCTTTATTGAATTATGACTTGGTGACTATTGGAGGCAGTGAACTCATTGCCATGTCTAAGAAACTAGTTTGGGATGATTTGAGCTTTGTGACATGATGCATTATCCTGCTAGAAGTAGCCATCAGAAGATGGTACACTGTTGTCATCCAGAGATGGACATGGTCAGCAGCAATACTCTGGTAGGCTGTAGTGTTTAAACAATCCTCAATTGGTACTAAAGAGTCAAAGGTGTGTCAGGAAAATATCCCCCACACCATTACACTATCACCACCACCAGCCTGAACCACTGATACAAGGCAGGATAGATCTGACTTTTTCAGTCTTCTATTGTCTCATATCGGTGAATGTGTGTGTGACTTGTAGCCTCTGTTTCCTGTATAGCTGACAGGAGTGACACCCAGTGTGGTCTCCTGCTGCCGGAGCCCATCTGCTGCAAGGATAGATGTGTTGTGTGTTCAGAGTTGGTATTATGCATATTTTGGTTGTGACCAGTGGTTTTTTGAGTTGCAGTTAGTTTTCCATCATCTCCAATCAGTCTGCCCATTCTCTTCTGATCTCTCAAATCAACAAGGAATTTTCACCCAGACGTCCTGCTACTCACTGGATATTTTCTCTTTTTCAGACCAAGTAAAGTACCAGTTTCCTCTCATCCTGTTTATTCCTTAAGTGGCCCATAGGCCTCTTTCAAAAATAAATTTCATTAGGTCATTTGACTTTAAGCAGTATTTGAAAGACAGAAAACTACAGAGTAAAGAATTTTGTAAACGTCAACCACAAAAATCTGCTCATTTGGTTTTAAACATTTCATGCAGGATAAACATGATATTCAACTGACACATAACACTTATGATATAGTCAAACCATCAGAATTTTACAGCTTTCATGGGAAAAAACCCAGCAAGTTAAATATGCTGTTAATGATAATCTAACTTATATGGTCAGTTGAAGAATGTAGTGGTCAGCTCTGTCCAGGCATCAAAATAATCCAGACTTATGTTCCTGCTCTGACCTGGCTGCCAAACCAGAATTCCTAGCAGACATTTGGAAAAGCCAACATTTCAAAACAGTGTTTTCTCTGGAATCCTAAAACCACCTCCGGAGTTATAATGTTCTTAGTGTGTGTGTTTATGTATGTGAAATTCAGTGAGGGTTCTCACTGCAAAACTATCCGTATAACTAAAGTTCAGGAAGAACACACCCCATCACACTATGTGTGTGAGACACAGTCCAAACTCAAACCAGCTGTAAGTATATCTGCACCCTTTATTTGCATTGTGGTATGAAAATACATAAAGGATAAGAAATACAGTATGACCTCAAATGACCTCAGAGTGTTTTAACATAATTTCCATTAACAAAACTCTGATCTTTACTGATTGTTAAACTGAACTGGAGAGGTCTATTTATAATCTGAACACTTTGTTTTTATATTCATGCTTATTTTACACACACACACACACCCACACACACACACACACACACACCCACACACACACACACGCACACACACACACACACACACACACACAAATGTGTCAGTTTTATAGGAAGCACACCCATATACAGGTTGGAAAAGATGGGGAAAAACTCAGGAGCATGAAAAGAAACAACCTGATCCGACAAGGCGAAAATGAAAACTGTCCATCCATCAATTTTCTATACATGCTTATTCCAAAAAATAAATTCCAGAGGGGGTGAATAACTAATTAGGATCATGTATGACAATCTATAAGGCTTCCAGCTGCACAGCTTTTTTGAATAAACTCAACTAAGGTGTTCTGGTGTTGTGTGAGCCTAAATTAAGAGGGTAACTCACAGTAGATCGATATTCCAATCTACTCATGTCTTTGAGATGAAACAACTCGTATTCAAATCAAATCAAATCCAGCTTTATTGTCATTTCACTAAATACAAGTGCAGACAAAATGAAACAGGGACCAAATAAAAACAATAATTTATACTCAACACACATCCCTAAGACTTCCCAACAGACATCCCATATTGTTAAGCAGAAAATATCTCTAGACAATTCTGAAGCAAAAGTTGCCTCAGTTTAATTGTGTGAGTAAATCTGAATTGTAATAGCAACATGCAAACTGCACACAGAAAGTCAGAGCTATAAATCAGGAACTTTCTTGCTGTGAGGCAGCAATGCTAACCACCACATCACCATGTAGCCCAGGTTAACCTGAATTGAAGAATTCAAACACTCCCTAAATATCATCTTATTTATTAAAACCAATTAATCGTTTTCATTGCAACATCATCTCATATTATTTCAAAGTCACAATCATTTATATCAGCTAACATGCTGCTCTATAGGGCTTGAACCCTGGCTGAGCAGTGGGTACAGGTTCATAAACACCTTTTAAACTACCTAAAACGTGTACTGTACCCAAAGGAGTATTCAAATACTGTAATACATTCTTCCTGGGCTGCACAGTGTTGTGGTGGTTAGCACTGTTGCCCCACAGCAGTTCCTGGTTCAAGCCGCAGCCTTTCTGTGTGAATGATTGTTTGTCTCAAGGTGTTGGCCCTGTGATGGACTGGTGAACTGTCCACGGTGTACCCTGCTCCTCGTCTAGTAGCTGCTGGAACAGACTCCAATCACCTGTGACCGTGCATTCGAATAACCAAGTATAAAATGTGGACGGAGTACAGACTTCCCAACTAAGGAATAAGTTGTTGAGGAAGCTTTAAAAAGTAAGGCAACCAGCTGTAATGTGTTTTAGAGTAAACTCAACAAAAAGGAAAAATGTTTTGTGTCAACTGAACAACAGGAATTGTTTCAGCACAAAGACACAGGTAGACCTGAATATCCTAACTTCAATTTAATATTTTGACTTATTTTCATTTTGGTTCACACAACACCAGAACCCCTTAGCTGAGTTTAACCAAAAAAAAAAAAAAAAAGCTTTGCAACGGGTTGACTTTTATTCGAGTTCATTCAACTTTTGTTTTTTTTTTACAGTGAAACCAGAACACAAAAACACAGACCACGTTAAAATGGAGATTTCACAAGTTAGAGCAGCTGAGATGTGGTGGTGCCAGATGATGAAATGATACACACCCAGAATGCACTGGACTGTGGTTTAAGTGTTTAGATCCTTTAGTTAAAGGGAAATTCCACCTGTCTCATGTGTTTAGGTGCGGGGACAGTTTCAGTAAACAAGATTAAAAAACATATTAGTTCTGCTTCAAAGCTAGTGATTTGAGATTTTTTGTAACTATGACTCATGTAATGTGGATTTACTGTAAAGAGGTGTAAATTTTAGATGAACAGATTGTGTGGATCTCCAAGTTTTGTCTGCTGTGATGTCAGCAAGTAAGTTTTTTTTTTTTAAGTTAACGTGTTCAGGACAGATAAATAATTCACAAAAGTAACACTATATGTGGTACTTTGGAATCCAAAATAAAAAATGCTACGTTTAGCACATGGGTGCAGATTAGCTAATCTAATCCCTCTGTGAATGAAATACATGCAGTGATGGAAAAAACGTATTAAACTTTTCTTGGCAGTCTGAAAGGCTCAGTGTTAAAATCTAAAGTAATTATTTTAGATGCATCGCTCTGGCAATTCCAAATATTGACACGGCCTGCGGCCGCGGTACCAGGAAGTGGACCCAAAAGCAGAACACTTAGACAGCAAGAAGAAAAATGCGATAATGTTTATTAATGAGAAGTGTTGGTGGCTTGGTCCAGGTCCGGGCAACTCTTCCTAGGAAAGGGCAGAGGGTTACTGCAGGGAAAGGTGCCGGGTTGTGTCAGCTTGGCAGCGGCTTACTGTGTTTCTGCGTGAGACTGACTGTGGAGGGGTGAACCAGGAGATGTTATCTGTGGATGGTGATGTGAGCTTGGTTGCAGGCAGGGCGAGCAGGCAGGCAGCTTGATGCGAGGAGTAGTCCAGATCCTGGGTGCTGTAGTTAACCAAGGGATCAAGGTCTTAAGCTGTTGGACAGAGATGATAAGGTCAATAATCCAGGAACAAGGTATACGATAAATCGTGGAAGAGGCCTGATTACCACACTGCATAGAATGACAATCTGGCAAAGACTGGAGCTCCTGCATGACTCTAAATAGCCGGGAGTAGAGCTGGCTAACGAGCCCGCTGATGATCTGCAGGTGGTGTCAATTGAGGCTCCAGCCTCCGCCCTCCGTCCCCACTGCAACCTGATCAGCCCAACCTGCAAACTCACACACACATACACACAGAGCCATGACAAATATTGTCCTAATTTAAGAAGTTGGGACGTTTGAAATCAGAATTTAATGATCTGCAAATTTCATAGACCAGTATTTTATTCACAACAGAAAATAAAAAACATATCAAATGTTGAAAGTGTGACAATTCCTTGAAAAAAGTGTTGCTGCCATTAAATTCAAGATGAACTAGTATTTTTAATGAAAATAGTCTCGTGAAACATTTTCTACTGTGAATAAAATGGTTTGACTTGAAAATCATTGCATTCTGTTGTAGACCAAAGATAAATTTGAAGTGTTTGGCCCAGAACTAATCAGTATACGGAAGTTCATGAGAAGGTTAAAATGAAGAAGTGTGAGATGATTTGAGCTTTGTGACATGCTGCATTATTCTGCTGGAAGTAGCTATCAGGAGATGGTACTCTGCAAAGACAGACATGGTCAGCAGCAATATACAAGTGGGCTGTGGTATTTAAGCGGTGCTGACCCCGCCATCTGAATGTTGCAGCTGAAATGGAGGCTCATCAGATCAGGCAACATTTTTTCCCAGTCTTCTATTGTTCAGCTTTGGTGAGTTTGTGTGAACTGTAGCCTCAGTTTCCTGTTCTTAGCACACAGGAGTGGCACATGGTTTGGTTCTCTAATGCTATAGTCAGCCAGTCCGCTTCAAGGGTGGGTGTGTTGTGCCTTTAGAGATGGTATTCTGCATACCTTGATTGTTAACCAGTCATTATTTGAACTGCTATTGTTTTTCTATAATCTCCAACCAGTCTGCCCATTTTACCTCTGACCTCTGATCTTGGTTTTGTTGTTTTTTTTGTTGTTGTTGTTTGTTTTTTCCAGGCATATTATCACAAACATGTACTTAGATTAAACTATCAATGGTAAAGTCTTAATCAGAGATTTTATTTAACTCCTTTTTTTTTTATAAAGCTGTGGTTTGAGGTCATTTTTCAGATTATGACAAAATTGTACATAATCTTTTCTAGCATCTGACAAAGCAGGATAAAAACTACAGACATACAACTGTAAGAACATCTATATGCATCATTAATCTAGTTGTATTCAACGTTCCTAAATGTTTTTTAACATGCCAAAATGTTTTCCTGTCTTGTTGTCTTGTTGGCTGCAGGAAGGAGCTGCATTGTTCCAGTGTTACAGTTATTGTTCCCATATTAAAAAAAAAAAAAAAAAAATATTTGTTTAACATTTGTCATGACCAACACCCAGCTAAAGGGAAATAGCACACAGAGCTCAGAGCAAATTTCAGGAAGTGAACCATACAGTTTCACATGTCGGGAAAGTCTTAAATCAGTTCAAACAACTGTAGTAAAGTAGTTAAGATATTAAAAGCTATAACCTCTTTTCCAATATCTGAAAGAAGACCTGAAGCTGGAAATGATCAGGAATATGGACATGCAGCTAGAAGTGGGTCACAAACCATCTCAGTCCAGCTTCTGACATTCTTTAAAACAAAACAAGCCAAAATGTATTTACAAAAATTGAATATGCTAATAAATCATAAGGTGTATAAAAACATTCAATGCTGCCGTTTCATTTAATAACAGCAGAGAGCGCTGTTTATACTGAGTTAGACTAAAGGTGTCCAAGGTGAGCAAGGCTTATAATAAATAAAAGTTTTATTTAGAATATTATGTGGTTTTTATTTATTTATTTAGTTGTTTTTTGGTTCAGCAGCATATGTGATATATTAGACATTGTGGCTCTGTTCAAGAAGTACATTAAGAGATGTTTATCAACCACTCGTTCTAACTTTAGAACAAACATATGATTGATGAGGGAAAAAATTAAACTGTTTTTCAGTTGAATTTCCAGACAGATTTTATTTTATTATAATTTTTTTTTACAAAGAAAATGTTACAAAATTAGCAACAAGTTAGCTGCATGGTATCATATAAGTGTTCAAAACGGAGCAAACTTTCCTCTGACAGTGAATTTTTGAAGGTATGTATTGTAGTTTGAGGAAATACAAACAAGACATGTAAGAATTGAAACCTCACATCACAGTAGACAGTCTGGACTAATGAGTCCAAAATCTGCCTGTCTGTATCCCCAACAGGCATTGTGTCAGTGTCCCTTATCGAGTTGAAGGTTTTGGCTGGTATGAAACGAGGTTGTTATAATCTCGCTGTGGACAGATGTCAGCTGAAGAAGCTGCCAAGAGAAACCACTGAAAAGAGCAAAAAGCAGTCTCGGTCAAACAGCATTGAAAACGAGCTGCAGCTGTGAAAACTGAGACATTTCCAAAACATAACAGAAGTCCACGCTTACTTCTTCTCATTTCAGCATAACTCGTCTCAGCTGCTGCTTGCAGCTGTGAGTGGCTCAAGAAAGCTGAATATTTCCTCTTGGTTTGTTTTAGCTTTTAGTTTGTTTTTTTTTTTTTCTTTGCTTCTGTTCATGTATTTGACATTAGCTATATGCTGGTCTTTTATTTTCAGTTTAGTTCATTTTATTTATACGGACCCACTTCACAAAATTGAGTTATCTCAGAGCACTTAGCAAAGAAAAATGTCTAATATTTCTCTTTGAGCAAGCACCTGGTAATAATGTGGAGAAACATTTTTTTAACAGAAGCAAACCTCCCACTAAAAATCCAGGCGGGAGGGCATCATTGAGGTGAAGAGGCGGGAAGAGAAAGCTGGACGACAACAACAAAGAATGAATGTGCAGCAGGCTTTTTATCTTGAACTCTTAGTAGAGAATTTATTTTCTTACTGAGTACTTCCTTAGAGTCTTTGTTGTTTTGTCTTTGATTTTTTGTTACTATTTTTGCATGTTATTTCCTTTTATTATCTTTTGAATATGGTCTTGTGTTATGCACAGGGACAGCTTCAGTGAACAGGACTAAAAAGTGCATTAGCTCTGCTTTTAAAGCTAGTGAATTGAGCTTTCTGAAAATGTGACTCATGTAATGTGGGTTTACTGTAAAGAGATATAAGTTTTAGATGAAGAACATATTGTGTAGATTCATGAGCATATTAAATCTAGATTTAAAACTGAGGAAAGTTAAACTTAACCATATGAAACAGTAAGAAAATAGATGTACTGGGTTCATAGCTTGGTTCAACTCAGTGTAAACTCAGTTTTGCTTGTTATTTTAATTTTTTTCTCTCAACTTTTGAACTGACTCGGATACAAAGAGCTGATCACCTCCTTTTCTTTCTTTCTTTACATGCAGCATCCACACCAGTCAGAGTTACACCCGAGACTCTCCTCCAACTGTGATGCCTGCCTTCAGCCCTCCTCCCGCTGCTCTCCTCTTAGTGGCACTCTGTGCATCCATGGCTTTGCAGCAGTCTGACCTTCATCTGGCTTATGTCACCCAAAGAGGTTTTTGCCTCTACTCTTGCAGCCAGGACCCGCAGCCCTGCAGCACATCCTCTCTGAAAGATTGCATATTCACAGAAATCCAGCTTTCCGCTCTGCACTGCCCTCAGTCACCTTTGACTACTGTTTTTTGTTTCAAACATCTAACGGTTTGGTTTTCATCACCAGCCAATGTGGCATGTCTGCTCAACAACTCAGAGGTGAGGCACCTCACACTGATCCACTGTGGTACCGGAGGATCCAGGGGGACACCCTCTTCTTCCCTTGGGGGGCATTTTGCTGTGCAACACCTTGAGAGGCTGACTATGGTGAACCTGCCAGAGAAGCTGATGGTAAATCTGCCAGAGAGGCCATTTCTTTACTGCAGTGATGTGAACAGAGCCAAAAGCATAGAATCAAACGCGAACCCAGACAGTGATAATGGTTTTCATTTAGGCATAAACAGATACAACAGGGACAGAGACACCAACATGGACCTGGCTCCAGACACAATTACAGATTTTGTAGCTGTGTCCTCAACCCAGATCCAGGATATGCTTTTGGGCAGGGAACTGGGAGCAGCATATCATGAACAGGCCAGACTGGGAATCATCCACAGCTCTGTGCTGGACTGGGGAACAGTGGTCAAATCCTACACAGTTCAAACATATATAGACAGTGATGGTACGCTGCCTTTTCCAGAACTTCACCTGCCAAAGCTGCCAGAGACATCACTCATCTATGTCAGCTTTGTGTACTGATAAAAAGTTACTTTCAGGGGGAAGATAATCAGTGTTAAAGTCTTTTAGAGAATCTTCTTGCAGACCCCACTTGTTTCACATTCTAGCTCAACAATAATCCCTTTATATTCATAATCTTGCAGATTATGCTGCCTTTATATTTAGACTCATAGATTCAGATCGGCATTTGGCAGAAGAAAAGGGCAAAAAGGACTAATTTAATGTTATTAATCACCGGGACTGTATTTTGTGGTGGATTTGGTTGGATACTACTATTTTTTAAGACTCTTACAATCTTGTCAGTGTCATGTCAGCATGGCCTACATATAGCAGAAGCCTTATCTACAGTCACTCAGGAGCTAAAGCTAACTAGCTGCAAGATGCCTCCCTTCTCCACAGATGACTATCACACACTTCTACAGAGGATCAACATGCTGGAAACAAAGATTCAACAGCTCGAGGTGAATGTGGAAGTGAATGGATTGTGTGGAAATGAAACAACCTTGCCTTTGAAAAAAAACAGCAGACAGCAAGATTGTGCTAACACACAGCTAATTAGCACAAACTTAGCTGGAAAGAAAAAGGAGGATAATCTACAAGGTAATAACTCTTTCACTGATAGTCCTCCCTGGAATGCTCTTGGTGCAAAGCCAAAGAGTAAATCATCTCATAGGGAAATGGGAGAACCAGTAACAGGCAGAGCCCAGTTTGCTGAGATTAGCGACGCGACCGGCTGGCCTGCTCTACCATCCAGACCAAGGTTAGACTAAAAAACAAATCAGAAAGTAAAAGGCAACAAGAAAAGCAAATGGCTGGGCCTCAGACTCTGATTGTCGGTGACTTCGGTGTGAAAGACGTGAGAAATGTGTGTGGAAAACGTACAAAAGTACTGTGCTTTCCCAAAGATATGGTATCAGATGTCAGAGGCAAAATTACGCAAATTGTGGCGGCGCACCCAACTGTGGAAAACCTCATCCTGCATGTGGGGTCGAATTATGTTGTGAAACAACAATCTGAGGTGCTGAAGTAGGATTTTATTGAACTGCTGGATACAATCAGCTGTCTGGATGCCCGGATATTCATCAGTGGCCCTCTCCCTTCCATCAGAGGAGGAGTGGAGAGATTCAGTAGGCTGTTTAGTCTGAATGCATGGCTGTCGGCTGTATGTACCACACATCCAGTTAATTTCATAGACAACTTCAACTTCTTCTGGGACCGCAGGCACTTTTTTAAGACGGATGGATTCTGCCTGAACAGGTCAGGAGTGAAGCTGTTCGCATCCAACCTGTTTTATTTTCTGAACAAACACTCTGTTCCCTCGGTCAAGGAAAACAGACAAGAGAGACCAAAACAACGTGATAAGACAGAGCCTACAGGAAGCCTTAGGAAAAAGCCACCACAGCCACCTCCTGAAGAAAGCCCCAAAGCTCTCCCCATCCTCCCCACCCCTCCTGGACTTCACTTCCCAGATGAAGGAGCTGGTCACTATTGCAACCAACTAACCCCCATGCCCCAGTATGCTTTTGTCACCCATACACCCCCCACCAAAGTGGCTGAAAGGAGGGCACCCAGCCCCTCCTGTACCAACATGCCAGCTTTATGTTTTGGATGTATGATGTGTGGAGGGTCCAGGCTGCATAGATAACAGCAGTCATGATTTTTCCCAGGACCAGCTGGATCCCTGTTTATTACAAGGTTCAAAAATATCTGTAGTGTTTGATAACAGAAGGAGAAATGTAACTCGGTCAGAACACAGAGAGCTGCTTTCTAGAAGGTTTTCAAGTAGAGTTGACATACCCTGTGAGCCACAGCGTGCCTCCAAACATAGGGTAAACAATTCTAAACCCACCAAGTTAGCTTTATTAAATGTTAGGTAATTAGTAGGGAATTTTAATTTTTAATTAATGATTTTATAACTGAGCACAACCTTGATTTATGTTTTTAACTGAAACCTGGTTAAACCAAAATAACAGTGCAGCCACTCTTATAGAATCAACCCATCCCAACTTTAGTTTTATTAGTGAGGTCAGACTGAACAGGAGAGGAGGAGGAGTAGCAGTTTTATTTAATGAATCATTTCAGTGTAAGCAGTTATGTCTTGGAAGTTTTACTTCTTTTGAATACATGGCTCTTCAGTTGAAAGCTAATTATAATATAATTTATCTAAATTTCTATAGACCGCCAGGGCACTGTGCAGAATTTTATGATGAGTTTAGAAAACTGCTGGCTGCAGTCTGTTTAGACTTTGACTGTAATAATTGTTGGTGATTTTAATATCCATGTAGACAACCCTCAGGACAAAGCGACTAAAAATCTGGGTAACAGTCTGGAGAACTTTGGGCTGACTCAGCATATAACAGAGCCCACACACATTAAAGGACACACTCTAGACTTGGTGATTTCGAAGGGTTTGGATGTTTCCATGGTTACTGTGTATGACTGGGCCTGTCTGATCATTACTGTGTTTTCTGTGAGTGTACAGTTCCTGTTCACACAAATGTCTCAATAGAGGTCATCACAAAATGATGTATAACTGAAAACACGAGTGGAACGTTTAACCAGATCTGCTCTTTAACACCTGCCCTATTAGGGCGTTCAGCCAATGAGCTTGTTGCTAGTTTTAATGCTAAAATGTTAAATATTATGGATGCTATTGCTCCTATTAAGGTGAAGGTTGTCTCTGGAAAGAAAAAGTCTCCATGGAGAAACCGTTTTTCATCAACTAAACGACTTTTTAAACACAAAACAACTGCTACGATGTCTTCCAGTCAGGTTTTAGACAGCACCACAGCACTGAGACTGCTCTGACCAAGTCATTAATGACAAATGTTTGAACACAGACAATGGAAAAATGTCAGTCTTAGTCTTAATGGACCTCAGTGCATTTGATACAGTCGACCACAATATATTGCCTAAACGACTGGAGAACTGGGTGGGCCTCTCTGGTACTGCACTACACTGGTTTAAATCCTATTTAGAGAGTAGAAAGTACTTTGTGTCAATAGGTAACTTTACATCTGAGCAGACAAAAGTTACATGTGGAGTTCCCCAAGGTTCCATCCTGGGGCCTCTTCTGTTTAACATCTACATGCTCCCACCGGCACAGGTTATAAAGAAAAACAAAATTAGTTACCATAGCTACGCAGATGACACACAGATTTATATTACAATGTCACCAGGAGATCGAGGCCCCGTACAGGCTCTTGGTAAATGCATTGAGGAGATTAATCACAGTCACCACAGAGCTCCAGTCTATACACCTAAAAACCACCAACCAGGCCAGAAATCTGGGTGTATTGATGGAGACCTTAACCTTGAGAAACACATTAAAGGAATTACAAAGTCAGCCTACTATCACCTTAAGAATATATCAAGGGTAAAAGATCTGATGTCTCAGCAAGACCTGGAAAAACTAGTCCATGCTTTCATCTTTAGTCGGCTTGATTATTTTAACAGTGTCTTCACAGGTCTACCTAAAAAATCAACTAGACACCTGCAGCTTATTCAGAACTCTGCTGCTCGAGTCCTCACTAAGCCCAAGAGGGTGCTGCTGGTGTATAAAGCTCTGAATGGTTTAGGACCAAAATACATCAGTGACCTCTTGACCCAATATGAACCTGCCAGAACACTCAGGTCATCTGGTTCCAGTTTCTTATCAGTTCCCAGAGTCAGAACCAGACATGGAAAAGCTGCATTCAGCTTCTATGCTCCACATGTCTGGAACAAACTCCCAGAAAGCCTCAGATCAGCTGAAACCCTCAGTTTATTTAAACCCAGGTTAAAAACCCATCTGTTCTCTGCTGCATTTCAGTAGTTTTTCTTTAGAAGTCAAAATCTACATCTGGTTCTTTTAAGCTGGAGTCATGTTTTAATATTGTCTTTCCCCACACTGGAACTTTATTTCTTGCATGTTATCTATTTTATTTTAGTATCTTCGTTCAGTTTTTATTTCATTAATTGCATTTCTTTTAATCTTTGTTTTTTTAATGCACTTGTATTGCTTTCTGCACCCTGCTGAAATGTTTTATGTAAAGTCCTTTGAATTGACTTGTACATGAAATTTGCTATACAAATAAATTTGCCTTGCCTTGCCTTGCCTTATTTGCTCCATGATACCCTGAGAAAAGCACAGAGACACATAAGATTTTGACAGGCTACTATTTCCTAAATATCTGGTACTTGTTTCATCCAAACATACCAATCTTTATCAGTTTTCTGAGAAGCATTTGATCATAAAATTATTCCATTTTCAATTAATAGGTAATATGATGTAAAAACTGAATGTTTTGAATATTTAGATTTTTTTTTTTTCACAATTATTTTTCTGAGATAATTTCTTCTTGGCTTTCATCTTATGTGTTCTAACTGTTCTAAAACTTTGCACAGTTGTTTAACAGCACACTAGAAACTAAACAAACTGATCAAGAAGTCTGCCTCTGTGTTGGGGGGACTCTGGAACCTCTGAGATTGTACAAAGAAGAATGTCGGACAATACTGCACTGCAGAAGGAAACAAGCTGGAAAGCTATAATCTCGTATGGCGCATCTTTGCAGTCTGAGTTTGATGTTTTTGTTTTTTCTGTACATAGTCCCTGAGTCAGGGACCCTGACAAATAAACTATTAAAATAAATAAATAAACAAGCTGCTGAACATGTTTTTTCAAAAGCTCTACACAACACATTAAGGAAATAGTATGTTCAGTGAGAGGCTACTTCAAGTTTGTTATAAGACAGAAAGGTACAGGAGGCCATTTCTACCTTTATGATAATATTAAAAACAACTAAACAAACCAAGAAAAATACAAAACCATACTGCAACATTATCATTTCCCTCAGGGAAGTATTATTAATTTATTAGAGCACGCTACATTGTGAGAAACACGTCTGAAGACTACAACATTGTTCTGTGGATTTTAGACCACTAATTGTGTGTTTCTGATCATGAACTTTATCCAGGTTTGTGTTTGACTTCAAATACCAAAAACATGGGTAACATTGGGGCATATGTGCCATAAATTATAGTATAAGTTGGTCTTTTTTGTTTTATTTGGATCTGTAATGTCCTACATGTGTCCCTTTGCTAAGAAACCAAAGAATCATCACTAGAAGCAGAGAACTAGTGACTTCTGGCCCATTCCTTTCCACCAGAGTCCTTAGGGGTCAGTGCAGTAGACTTCTTCTGCTCTGAGCCACAAGATGGCAGCAGATACAAACAAAAACGTTACCTGATGGGTCGAGGAAACGTTTTTCCAAAGTTATGTTCATGTCAATTTAAAATGTCTCACCACAATTGACAAACGTTTGTACAAAACTGATTTATTCTGCATGTTGTTTAAAGTTAATTTGAACTGATATTTATTTGTTTACGAATTAAATTAACAATGTCCCCATTACACTGTACAACACAGAAATAGATCAATGATTAACGTGGCTTGTGAATTTAATAAAATGAATTTTGTGTCCATTTGATGAGGTGTTTATATATAAAACACCAACAAAAGTCACAAAACATCTGAATCACAAAAGAAATTGTGGCAAAAACTCGCCTCTATTCAGCTATGCGTGCTTGTGAAATATTGTAGACCTATAAACAAATTTCTATAAATTATTATATTATATTTAACTACTTTGCATATCTAAACTCTGAATTTAAACGTGTTCAGTCTGACAGGTGGAAGGTTTGATGTGTTTTTTTTTTTTTTTTCCTGATTTACTGTTTGTTTTGTATTATTGGTCATTCTGAGGCGCAGCTGCATCCGTCTTTCCCGCAAAACCTCCTGCCTGTCTGTGGCTACATTTGAAATTTCATAATGACTGCTGTCCTGTTAAAAGACAGCCTTATGCACGCACGCGCACCTGCTTGAGAGGAGCTTATTTGCATGATAAACGTGCAGCCCATCTTGTGAATGCAAACTGATGCCGCCTGTTGATCCCGCACCTGAGAGGTCACCACCGCCCCCCTCTCACACAGCGGGTCTAATAACCGGTGAAGTCACCGGCATCAACAACCGCGGGGCCTGCTTCTCTCAGAGGGGCCCCCCGCGGGCGTTTAAAGGCCCCTCTGAGCTGACAAACTATCCAGTCAGAGGAAATCAATTGTGACACACTCATGAGAGACCACTCGTTAATATTGGTGCCAGTCTACAAAGGTGGTAGGGAACTGGGCCGCCACGCTGCCGCCGTCTCCTCACCGGCAGTTCAGCAATAAAACATTTTTATAATCAGACGTTATTGTTCGCCGCCTCCTTATGGGAGATGCGCCCATGTTCATTTTTTAAAAGGGCAAATCAGCCATAATTCAGTTTATAAACTGCAGCGCGCGGGAGAGAAATGCCTGGATGAATATTCATGAGCGTCCGCCCGAACTGCCACGCTCGGTGATTCATTAGTCATATGTAAATATCACTCACTTTAATTGGCCCTAAACTGACTCAACATAATGTTGTCATTAGCGAATTATTACTTATTTGTGATACTAATGGTACGGTATGGCGACAGAGCCGAAGATCCACATATATGATTGCAATTACAGCTCTTTTTATTCAGAGGATGACGGCTGGATCTGATGGATCTGCATATGCGTGTGTGTTTGTGCGCGTGTGTGGCTGAAGTGGCAACATTTAATTTCCCTCACACATGGACAATTTGAGTCTATCCAGCAAGATACAAACACACTACATATACACACACACCACACAAGCATAAGTTTGATAGGCTACAGCTTATTCTTTGGACTTAAAAATGGTCTTATCCCTCAAACATTTTAGTCCAAATGTTAATTAGTAAAGCAAATAGAAAAAAAAAGTCACACCCCCCATCCCTAAAAAAGGGTGAAATTGAAATGAAATTAAACAACTGCTAAATTGTGAAAAAAAAAACAAACAAAAAAAAAAAACTGGAGTGACTCCCCCATAAATGGATGAATGAATGAATAAATAAATAAACAAAATACACAAGAATGATTATATCTAAGTAATAATAATAATAATAAGTAATAATTATTGAAGGTTTCTATTATTTACTGGAAAAATGGACGTGCAGAAATATAATCATCCTGTTTTTCTCTACCTTAGATAAAGTAGCTATAATTTTATACATTAACCCAATTCATAAATTATCCACGAACTGATGTACAAAACATTCTTGTGAAAGAGTAGCAGTCAACATTTGGAGCAGGAGAATTATAAGATGGTTTTATTTTTCAATTTAAGTACAAATTACTACAAGAATATTTAGTTTTCGGGTGCCTATAAACAACAAGTTCTTTTCCCTTAGAAAAGAAAGCATGTGTATATGAAAGGCTGAAATATTATTAATATTAAGTGTGGATCGTGGTTTATTGCAATGCAGAGTTATAAGTGATGTTTGGAATCAGCCCAACGTTTCATTAGACATACTTCTTGGTAGCACAAAAATACTCACTGGCAGGGATTCCTATTTTAGTTTGTTCTGCCTGCAGGTTTGAAATGACTTAAATTGAGTTATTGACAGGAAACAGCCTTGATAAAAATCAGTTGACCACAGCAGGTTAACACTTGGAATACATCTAATCATCTTTTTTCCCATTTATTCAATGAAAATGTGTATTCACCTTTTCTGAAGAGTGTTCAGTTCTGACATTGCTAATCAGAAGTTGTAGTCAGCTACAACCTCCTGCATTCACTTTTTGGTTGCATTATCTGTTTAAGGAAGGTTTGTCATGCCTCACAGGTTTATGCAATTGGCAAACATTTAGCAAACATATCACATTGTCAATATTCTTCACATAATCAAAATAGAAATCAATCAGAGCAAAAGTTTTCCAATAAAATGAAGTGGTCCAATCTGATTTCAACAGATATGATAATATAGTAAACTTGTTGCCAGAAGCAGGACTAAGTAGACCTAAAGTATAAGCATGATCATTAATGCAGCTTTTTAATTACAGCAGATTATTTATAGCTTCTTCTTCTTTTTTTGTTTTACATTGAAACTTTAATAACCAGTGACAGGAAAAAGAAAGAACTGCAGCAAATTTCTGATTAATTCTCGAAACATTTAAAACAACAAAAAAGTATATAAGTTTTTAAAAAGTCTTTCTAGTTGTTTTACTGCTCCCTGTTAATGTTTTTAGGTTAGGCTTTTTAAAAACTGTATAAGGAGTTTTTATTAAAAGTGACTTCAGATTTGACTGATGCTTGTTTGTGAGATTTATTTATCAAATTTTAATTTTGGTTTAGCTTCAGAAACTAAGGCTTAATATCATGTTTCTTAGATCAGCTGCTATGACAACTGTTTAAATAAACTATACTTTCCTTGCTCATCACAGTCTGCGCAGCATGACTCGGTTTGGAGTTGTTTTATAGAGGCAGCAGCAGTTTGACACAACAACCGTGGCAAAACAGGCCCACAAAACAGAGGGAGAGGCAGAGACAAATAACGATGTGTGTGCGTGTGCATCTGTGAGAGAGTGTGAGGGAGCTAATAAAGTAATGTGATGGATGATCTCCTTTCTCCCAGAGGGACCAGCGCCATGTAAATTGGCCCACACAATGCATTATGGATAAGGCAGTTGAGATTATAGCTTGTTAATGTGTCCCTTCCCTCCTCCCTTCTGCCTTCCTTTCCCTCTCTCCTCCCCTCTTCTTGCATTTTCCTGTGTGTCCCTCCATCCCTCTGTTTCGGCTCAGGCAGCGACATGGTCACCTCATTGTTGGGGGCCGGGGTCTTTTGGGCGCAGATGGAAATGAACTGTTCAGCACTGCTCTTCCAGGCTTACAGGAGTAAGTTTATATAAGCACTACTTGTGTGTGTGTGTGTGTGTGTGGGGGGGGGGGGGGGGGGGGGGGGGGGATGTATTTATACTTAAATCACTCACACTGAAGGAACAAAAAATTTATTTCACATTCATCATGAGATTTGATGTCCCATTTGGGGACCTTAAAGCTGGTCCCTGCGGTCGGTGGTTAAGATTTAGTTTTCAGCTGCATGATTGACATGAGGTAATCAGCCATTCATGTCCTCATAAGTGAGTAAAATGGTTTCATTTGAGTTTTTGTGTGTGCGATGTGTGTGTGTGTGAAAAAGAGACAGCAAGCAAACCACCAAGCAGCCAGCAACAGAGACAGTCCATCAGCAGGGGCCAGGACTGTGGACATATGTCTCCTCCCTCCCTTACTCACTCTGCTCTCCCCTCAGTCCTCCCAAGAGAGTGCATACTCCCTGACACCCCCTCTACCCCACCATCCTCACCCCAACTTACAGGCCTGTCCAGGGATCTGTCAGGCCATCTGTTGAAGCAGAGCCAGAGGAGCCGGTCTGAAGGAAATGATGCTACTGTTGCTATCGCTAGCAGGGGTGTTGTTATGCGTGTGTGGATGCAAGTGGCTGTGTGTCCTGAGGTAAATGGTTGCAAATATACTTGACCATCAGAAATAAAATGCTTTAAAGATATATACATTATTAATAAGTCAACAATGCATTGATTCTTTTATATGTACTAGATTGAATTTGTTTTATTTATTTAAATTCAGTCCAATATTTTGGGACCAAAAAGTACCACATTAGATTAATCTGGTGGGCATTTAACAAGTCTCATGCCCAGACAATTATCTAGTGACATTTAACAAACTTGTTTCTAAAAAAGTTGGGATGGCAAATTTGAATCTTTTTACCACAATATAATCTATCTGTATTTAGCAAGGATGAAAAACGGGTCAAAGATTTTGATATTAAAAGATCATTTCAGAAGATCCACTTTTATTTAATGAACTTTGCCTGTAATAATGGAGCATAACAAGGTTATAATAATATAATGCTTAAGAGGAACGGATCCACGTGAAAACAGATCAGAGGTCTTACAAATATTTTTGAATATGAGATCAATTTTTTTCTTCAAGTGAAAGTTTAAGCTATAAGAATTAGAATGAGAATGTTTTATAATAATATTAGAACATTTAAAGCTTTTAATTTCTGCATGTCATAACAAAAATGTGAAATTATTAAACTCAGTTATTTAATGGAGCAATTTAACATCTCATGAGGAAAGATTTTAGCATCACATTGAAGCACAGATCCACAAGTTCCTATCATGTATGTAACATGTGCTCCGTTCAATATGTTTTAAATTGGCAATTTAGAACAAGCCAAGCAAACTTAGTGTGGTCTGGTGTGTGTGTGAGATTGTATGTTTTGGTTGGACCCTCCATGGTTCTGTGCGTGGGTGGTTGCCTCCACCCATTAGAACGGGTCACCTCTCTCTCATTAAGAGTTTTCACGGCTGTGGAGCGGATTAGGACCAGGCAGAGAGACAGAGTGAGTCAGGGGAGGAGAGATTATTGGCCAGGTTGGAAGAAGGACGGAGGGAATCACAAAAAGCGAGAATTAGCATCACTTCAGTATTTCTTTAAAGTCTGTAGCTGACACTCATGCAGGAGTGCCCGGGTGTACAGTGAGTGCAAACGGAGAAACAAGTGGATGCTGGAATCTCATCATGAGCTGCCTTTCGAGGAGAGAAGAGAGGAGACTGTTGGGTTAAAGAGAGACTGTCCTAATACTCTTATAATTACATCAACTCTGAAACAACAACATTTACCACAGATGAAATAGTAACACGTTAAATGCTTTTACACCATAAAAACCTGTTGCTTTCAATCTATATGCTTGTACCAACGTAGAATGAGCCTTTCACTTCCAAGTCTAACCTTCGTTCAGGAACAGCATAATGACAACATGATACACAATTTAAAAGGACAATGACAATAACTGAAAAATAATATCTGGTTCTTGCCAGGTTTTAACCCTTTAACTGCTTGTTACAGATTTCACTATTAAAAGTTTTCCCTATCATTTGTTTAAAAAAGCATTGAGTCTTATTATCATTGTCCAAAGGAAAAGGAAAACAAAAGAAACATTTTTTGCTTGCATTTTTCATAGTGCAAACTTTAAAGGATTAAAATGAGGTAAATATCAAATCAAATCAAACTTTATTTATAAAGCACCTTTCATGCCACAGGCAACACAAACTGCTTTACATGACTAAAACATTTATGCATATTAAAAACAAAACATAGTGGAAATACATAATAATAGAAACACTCACCAAAATATTTCACACAGCCGCATGCACGCACACATACGCATACACACACACACACACACACACACACCAAGCAGCCCCCCCCTCCCCATTCTATACAAACATGATTCTCTTATTTCTGTCTCGAACTGAATGTTATTATAAAATATTAAAAGTGATAAACATCAGGCCTGATGCTGCTGTGAGAGAACAATATCAGTGTCTTGGGGATCCATCCACACCAGGGGCCAGTCAACCCATGTCCAACAGTGGCAACCTACCCCATCAGGAAAGACTGGGGCCCACACCATGGCCAAAAGGCTGCAGTGCAGGGCCCCAGCTACCCTGATAGGTGCAATCACTGCGGCAGCAGCCCCCAGACCGAGCAGGCAAAACCCCCAGCGTGGAGGATCCCCATGAGGAAAACACTGGAGTTACAATTTAATTAAACAGCCTTAAGAAAGAATAAGAACAGCTATGAATGAATGAATAAATAAGTAAATGATTAAATAAATAAGAAGTAGTACAGTTGAGTAAAATGAAAACAAAATAACGTGAAATAAAATGATGTAAAATAAGATCAAATAAAATAAATTTAGTTAAAAGCTAAGCTAAAAAGGTAGGTCTTAATACAACCTCAGATTAACAAAACATGACATACAGATTCATTATTCAACCGAAACCAAAGCAAAAAGCAGAAGCTGAAAGTCTAAATAAAGCCTTATTGCTTTCAAAGAAATAACAAGGCTAAGTATCAAGCAGCTGCTGCTAATCAAATGCACTGGATTAATTGATCATCAGCAGGTGTGAGCCCCTCTATAAAAGCAGAAATGTTTGGCAGTATCTTTACACACCTGAATGTCATAGAGGAAAGATTTAATTAAAGATCCTAGAAAAGCAAATCTTTCTGCACAACAGTCTGTAGGGTTTTAAGGCCATTTCCAAACTACCTGGAGTCAATTAATCATTTTGGTTGGGTTGTCAGAATGAAGCTCTTTTTCTGCAGTGCAATGTTTGTGCTTGCCTCCACCACCTCATCATCAACACTTTACTTACCCTGCATGTTGGAGGCAGCATGGAAATGGTTTATGTTTGAACCTGAACAAGCCCTTAGTCATTAGTCATAACACCATAAAACCAAACAAAGCAGATCAGCTCAAACTTGTCGCAGTTTTGCAGACCACAAACAAACTGACCAAAAGCCCCCCCCTGTATAACAAAGTATTATTGAACCATCACTGCAGGCAGGTAAAGCTTGGCTGACCCTGGATCATGTAACAGGACAACAGTCACAACCATACCAGAAAACCAATAATGACATATTTGCAAACATCAATTAACAGAAACTTTTATAAGAACAAAAGAAAAGATGCAATTACTTATTGGTGCTAAAATGGTTAATCAAGATATTGAAACATGAGATGCAGTTAGTTTTTCATACACTGCTGCTGCATATTAGCTTAATTTTTGTTAATACATCATATTAATAAAATAACATGAATTAAATATGAAAAACAAAGTGTCATAACGTGGCTGCAGTTGCTTGATTTTAAGACCTTATTAGGGCCGGATCACCTACTATGAGTGACATACAGTATAAAACCTTAGAAATAACAAGGGCTACTCTCTCTTTCATATGAATGCATCATGGTGCAAATTACCTTTTGATCCACTGTGTTCATGTCAGCACAAAAGAATAATCATAAAATTATTATTACTGTTTTATAAATGTACCTTTTGGTTTAAAGTTTCTTGCATTGATGGTATTTACTTAAAAATTAAACTGTATATTCTTTTAAATCTTAATCTCAGTTTGTAATAAACATGAAAACACACACCTGTCAATACGATTAAAAAGCCAGAAAGAAAAGATAAAAGCCGACCATGTTAAAATGTCTTCTTTTTTTTTTCTTTTTTTTTTTTGTCTCGTCTCATATTCATAATGAGTTATGTCCTTGGCAACTAGAGACGTTTAAACGGGAATAGATGACATTTTTTATGGAATGTTTACTTCCCATCTTGGAGGATCTCTGAACGGAGCCTGAAGGTGATTAAAACTTTAAGTGAACCAAACATTAACGCAAAGTTTCTTATTTAACAATTAACAGTTTGAATGATGGTCTTAACGGTTTCCCCTCTCAGTTAATCTTGCTCCCCCTCTCCTTCTCACACACACACACACACACACACACATCACACACACAAGGAGCAGTACCAGCCAGTTGGTCTTAAAGAGGCAAATTCCTCTGCAGCATTTCCTCAACATCATAAAGCGTCTGCAGTTAGAGCCATGTTTTTCAATCCCTCTGCTCTCCCTGACATTTCCAGATAATTTTGGCATTGGGTTGATTTGGGAGAATTTGCACACCATATGCTGCTCTGTCAAACACCTACATTTAAGCAGGCTATGGCTCTGCATTCCCTAATAGCTGCATCATTGGAGCTTGTTTGTCTTATGCGCCTGTTACTGTTATTTATTGGGAGTCTGCCCACCATCCTGTTCCTCCATGCATGCTAAAGAGACAGACATAAGATATGCAAATGCTAACGTAGACCGAACTTCGCAGCAGTAAAACAGAACATTTGCATTTGATGTAGCACATAATAAACTGGTTATTAGCATTTTAAATGCGTCAAACAAACTTGAAAAATGTGGCCTGAGCTGGTGTGTTTTTTTTTATTATTGCTGGGGGTAGTCAAAAGACACATACACATGCCACATGTGCCCTGAAACATATACAGAGAAGTGCATATAGGCAAACACATAACTATAAACTGCTGTATGGAGGAAGGAACTCACAGGACAAATGGTTGTCTCTTTCTCTTTCAGAGCATTAAAATATGATGATGTTTTATTTTATGAACGAATCATCCCTTCAGCCCCAAAAAGGATTATCTGTTTTCTGCTTTGACAAGCCACAATCAAGATCAGCTTAAAGGGAACTGTATCCGTGATGAAGTTTAACGGCTGAAATTTTGAGTCATTAGTGAGTCTTTTTTCTCAGGCATTTAATTTAAGATCTTCATTGCTATGCATTCAGGTAATTATTATGGCAAAATCCACAAAAATGTCTTGTCTTCAGACTCTTCGTTGGAAACAACTTTTGAAATTTGCAAAAAATACCAGATAGTTTAAAAAATGAAAGACACCAAAAATCACAAAGTGCATTCTCATAGCTAGTCCCTCTTCATGAGGAAAGAATTATGACATGGCAGCAATATGTTAATATATCAGGATCAGGCTTGTAAATGAATTAAGTATTTTTTAAGATGCATTTGTTGGTGTGCATACTTATGTTTTAGGTCAGTACATGCTTTTTTAAAAAGTGCTTTATAGATAAAGTTGACTTGGCTTGGCCATTTCAGTTTAGTACTACATCAGGAGTTGATATATTTTGGTCACCATGGGGCAGCCAAATCTTACCAGAAACTATGTAATATGTACATTTTCCACATGTCCAAAACAGTGCTGTCACAAAGGCTTGAATTTGTCAGCTGTAATATCTCTCTAGGCTCTCCTTTACTGCTAAGACATGAAAAATAAAGACGCTGTAGCAGCACAGATTTTTTATACTGTCTAATTATGTCCATTAATTATAACCCAAGCCATGTACTTGCAAATAATATCATTCACAAAGTCATGTGGATTGGGGCCTTCCTCCATCCCCTTCAACAAAGTGAGAAAGTAGAAACTAGCAACACATGGAAAGGGGATGTCAAAGTCATAGGATGTTGACATGTTCAAGAGTTTGACAAAATAAGGAAAAACGTAATAATTATACAACTTTTATGAAACTGTTTTGCACTGTGGATAAATATGAGACCGAGGTGAACTGGGAGTTGCTAGTTTTTTCTTCCTCCAACGCAATACACTGCAACTTTGGGAGGACTTTTCAATGATAATATCTTACAGCATCAGATTTCCACATGCTGGAAGAGGGTGTCATCTTTTTAATGTACATAGCGCGAAATGATACACAAAGGTACAAAAATGTGTGCTAATAACATGCAATATGATTTGGTGTGAAATAACTACACTACATTCTGACACCCGGTCAAAGTATCTTGCAGTTTAATTTGGTTAAGGTTCGACACTAAATTACTTTTTTAAACTTTAAAAACCTCATGATAAAGTGTTTAACAAGTACCATTAAACAACTTTTTGCCAGATTTGACTGGTTATCTCAAGATGGGGTAAGGTGCGGGCTGGATGAGAAAAAAAACAGTGAAATGTTTTTGTTTGGTCACAAGTAGAACAAAGACAAAGTCCAGGTTTGGCACGTTACGCTTAGAGTCAGGCAGTAAATTTTTAAGAAGAGGCCTAAATTTTTTCCCGTTTATGGGCTTTCCTGGACCTTGTTAACTGCTGTCTATTTCTCAATCAGTGAAGCACTGGGATAGGCTCATTAATAGTAGTGGATCAACATGGTAGAAGTAAATACAGTGCAAGTAGTAGAGGCATCCCATTTGACAAAGTGTGTCTGTATAGTAAGTAAACTCAGTTCTCAGATAAGTGGAGTCCCCTCCTAACTGACATAATTAGGTTCAAGTTTCACAAAATAATCTATACTCATCAGTATCGGCCCCATCAACACATGCTAGTGTTCACATTAATTTAATGTATGCAACAGCTGTGTTATTTCCTACCTGAGCACCATCATGGCAGACAAATTAAAGGAGATTAACATTTAAGATTTGGGCACTGAGATTTGACTGAAATAATAAGGATGGGGGGTTTCTGTTTTCTTGTCCCTGTCACCGTGAAAGTCCCAAACTGAAGAAGAAGAAATAAGGCACAGATTGCAGGAGGGGAGCTGTCTGAATTGGTTATTCATTAGGAGTTAATGATGTGATAATCTGCCTAACAGTAACCAGGTCTAACACCCGGCAGCCTGCAATATTACTCTAATGGAGTGTGTGTGTTTTCAGTCCTACATATCTTTGAATGAGAACACTGTGTTTTTTATTGTGCATCACTACAGCTGTGTGTGTGTGTGTGTGCGGGTATGTGATGGGGGTAAAATCTTTTAACATTTAGCTTGAGATAGATGTGTGCGTACAAGCCAGACCTTGATCCGGACTTTCCTCTCTACATGTAACCCTGCTCGCCCACCCTCACCCCTTCACATCAGCTTAAACCCTACATGTTAATCTCTCCCTCTTCGTCGTCGTCTCAAACACACACAAACGTGCTCGCTTTCATGCCGCGCTTGCAGAGACCCCTGCTTCATTTTCTGGTCATGTGCACCCATTGCGAGGGGGCGAAGCGGACACAAAGTGACACAGGGAGCAGAATGGGGAAGAGAGGAGGCGAAGCCAGAGCTGTAGCCTGAAAGGAGGCGATGGGAGGTGTCTGATTGTCCTGCACTGAAAAGGACAGTTAAAAGGAGAACTGTGTTGGAAAAGCTGGTGGGCTGGGCTGGAGGCTGGTTAAGTGCTGGTGGTGTGTGTAATTCTCTGTGTGTGTCTTTGTGTGCTTGTGTCTATGTGGGTCTAATGTGGAGAAGGATGACTGATGACTGAAAGGATGATGATACTGAAGAGGAGGAATGTAAAAGTTAAAAGAATAGTTTGAAATTTAAGAAATTAGCTATGAAGAGAGATAATAATGTCGTGCTTGTTACATGTGAAGCTCCAGGTGGTTCAGTTTAGTTTACAACATAAGGATTTTGTGAACAGAACCAGGATATAGCCTGATCCTTTCTGCAGCATCATTTTTGTGCCAATTTAACAAATATTTATCTTTGTAAGTACTTAAATTTTTCTATTGATCCCTATTTTGGGGGCTTGGTGCTAACGTATATTGATAGCTGCCTTTGGCAACTTTAGAATGAACTATTAAAAGAATATGAAGTTGAAAACCAAATTGTTTAGAGGAAGAGTTTTCTTTGACTTAAATGTGTAAAATCTGGTTCTGAACCTGAAGTGAAACTTTCCACACAGCTGTAACTATTTAATCAAGAAACACTTGATCAGCTGTGCATCAGGATGAAAAATCCACGACTCATCGTTGCTTCAGGAAGCTTTAAGATGCCACATTTGTATTTGTGTGTTCAGACAGAAAGAAATAAGAACATGAAGGTATGTTTCTTCTTTACTGAAATGTTAATTTGACTTGTTTTGTACTAATTAAACGCCAGTTTCTTCCAAGAACAAAACAGCCCGACCAATATTAATTAGGACCTCAAATATTCATGTTGGCTGAGATGGTTGTGAGGTCTGTAATTAACGAGATTTTAATCGTTTGATCGTCTCTTTAATTAAAGGCTTGCTACAATTTGAAGGTTTGTTTACATCTCAGAAAATGAAAAATCTTATTGATATTCTGTTTTGCACAGAATGCACCCAAAGAAAGGAAAGAAATTACTTTTAAAAGTTGCCCTAACATTTTCTGTGAGGTGCGGTTGCACTTTTTAAACAGAGTTGTCGTTTGAAAAAAAAAAAGAAAAGAAAAGAAAGAAAAAAACAAATATCTGCACTTCTTTTGACTGTGGCTGCTGGATTTTACTCAACGATGGCAGTGTTCATGTTGCTGTCTTCCATCTGCCGTTCAAATGCATCAACCTTTGTAAAATCTTCTTTGTGATCCTTCAAACTGTGGTTTGATGGTTTCTTTGATGAGCAAAATGAAAGGACTATACATCCACATGTGTTTACTTTCACCTAATACAGGCCTGCTTAATGAAACAGTCTAGAAAGCTTTGAAAGAAAAAAAGAGAGCCTCCATCCAAATTGAGATTAAATGTTCATAATGGACACTCTGGAAAGTCTTGACTGTAGTTTAAAAGTTCTCAAAGTGTTTGATTTTTTTCCTTAGCTAGTAAACACACATGCTTGCACTCTACACAATATATACACAAAAAATTGTTTAAATATATTTGCTCCAAATCATTACAAAGGGATAATTTTCTTTGTAGTTAATTCATACTTTTAAAGATGCAAAGACAAAGCATGTTATGACTCAGTAAGAACATGTATGTCCTACAACCAGTAGAGGGCCACCCAGTGAGGGGATTTTTGCAAAGCAGCCAGTAAATATCAGAAAACAGCTTGTTTTAGACAGATACTTCTCTTTTTTGGCTCTTGCAATATGTAATGTCTTGCTCTACTTCATTTAATCCTCCAACACCAGACCAGACGAGATGCAAAAGACTTAATTTATCCTGCATCTGAGAAATGTACTCATATAAAGTATACACACAGGCTAAATACAAGATATATGCAGTATGTATAATGTATACCTCTTCACTAAGAAGTGGTTTGGTTTTGGGTATAATTGCTGTTAATATACTCAGATTAAACGGTAATAGAAAATAACTCTTCATAAAAATAAACAACAACACACATTTTGGGTAAGTTATTAAACAAATAAAAAATATTGTATGTATGAATGCATGTTGTAGGCCAATCGTAGTGATGACCATGTTTGTTTTTTGTTTTGTTGGACTTGACTGATTTGAGCTTCTAAACTGTTTATTCATTTGTACAGAAAAAAGGAAAAAAAAAAAACCTGAAAACTAAACCCTTAAAAAAATCCAAATAAAAAAGCAACAACCAAATTAAGAATTTTAATATTTTTAATCCTATGCACTGGGAGCTTCCTCAGACAGTGTAATTTACTCAATTTAAAAAGTTGCAAACAAAAGGAATTTACTCTTAATTAACAATTTTACACTGTAAGTGTCTCCTTTTGACAATTAGTTTATTTGGTATTACATTTCTTTTTCTTTCAAACAAAAGACATTGTGACATTTTCTTGATTTTTAACCGAGATGAAGCGCTGTTAGAAATTTGTGCATTTCATCACACATCAATGATGCACCTTGATTTAAGCTTAAAATATGTTTTATCTATTTCATTCCAGCTGAACAAGCTTAAATAAGAGTAATTGTTTTCTAACCAGCAGACAACCTCTCTCCTTCTTTGTATCCAGTAGTTTCTGTCACCAAGTCCTTCAACTACAATGGTCATATTTCCTGTTAAATAAACACATAATTCCATCATTTAGAGGGGAAAATGGTCCTGTTTGGGCTAAAATGTACTCTTTTTCACAATGTTGCCTTCATGGATATCTAAGCACAGCACTTTACGATGAAACATTGTCATTTCTGGGTTTGCTTTAGACTGTAACATCAATTGGTTGAGGCTAGAAATAATAATTGTTAAGGCTTAAATACATTCTTTTTACAATGCAATCATAAACCTGTTTTACCTGTCACAAACAGCTGCACAACCACTAGATGTCAAATATTCTTCTAATGTAATTATATGCTAAAGCTGCCGGAATAACAAGACACAAGAAGGTTCTATTTAGACAAGACTTTGAGGTGGTATTTCTGCTTGTTTCTGCTCATGATTGCACTGCTGCACCACCTAGTTGTGACGTGACACATTGCAACCAACTGAACGTGTGTCATCCGAGCCTATTTACTACCCTGAAACTATATAGAGGGGTCCAGTGGCCAGGCCCACCCAAGAGTGGGAGGCAGAAAGGAGGCTGGTTGTTTCTGGAAGGAACGGTTTAGCCTCTCTGATGGATTTAAATAAAACTGATTGCTTGCAGGTCATTAAAACATAATTTTAGCAAGGATGAACTTGGTTTTAATATTTCTTTCAATTTTGGCATATTACCTCTCTAGATGCAGTTTTATCTGTTTTGCTCATAAATTCCTCAACACTGAATTTGCAAAAAACTTATCTTTTTTTTTTTAGAAAGACGACAGTCAGTTATTCTCTTTTTGTTTTGTTGTCTGAAGGGAAATGTTGTCATGTGTGTTTGGTGTGTGGTTGAGAAACATTTAACAAACATGATTACAGCCTGCATCGCATGATAAGCAGTGGTACCAAAAAGCTGAGCTGGGCAGGTTTCTCAAAACCGTTATCTGTCGCTTGTCATTACTTTATCAACAGTATTCTGACACCTTTACCTTACTGTCATTGCTAATCTCACCCCGTTTGGTATCTTTTAACTACTTCAGATCATCCACAGCTGCTCACACTGAACAAACAGATGAAGCAAACAAGACGTTGTGGTTTAACAAGCAGGGAGGGATTAGTCGCTAACAGCTTCAGGAGCATAACCATTTCTCTTTAGATAAAAGTGCTCCCAGCTTTGGTATTAAGAAGAAACACAAATTATGCTTCACATTTACTGTGCACAGAAAGCTGATATCACCCCTTCATTCAACACTATCCCCCAGTTATATTCTAAGAAAAATAAATAGATTAATTTCATGGCATACCTGTATATTATAATTTTCAGTTATAGTCATTTAAATGAAATAATGCAAAAAAAATAAGTTCTGTCTATGACTCAAGTGTATAGTTTAAACCAGAGTTTAGTCCTCATCAGCTGTTATAGGCAACATCATTATTTATTGTCAAATTATTTTAAAAAGTCAGACAGTTACAGTTAGTTTGAAGGTTTTTTTAGTAGGACAGCATCATACAAAAAATATATAATATATAATGGGAAAATGTACGAAAATACAATTTAAAAACACATTTTTGACACTTTAAAGCCAGATAGTCATTAAAAACAGCTGTGTTGAAAATGGAGAATTAGAATGTGATATGGTTTACAGAGACATGGTGTGAGCTTTGGGTTTCATTGAAGAAAATAAATTAAATACTTGAATTTCTTATCAGTCAGCAAATGAAGTTTTTGTATGATGTTGCAATTTGATTTGGCACTCAGTCGCTGATATTTAACTTTTGGATGTGCTTTACAACCCTGATTCTAAACAAGCAAAATGAACATCACAACCTGAGTTACCCTTTCACATCAAATGTTTTCAAATATGCAAATTTTCCAAAGAAGAACCAATATCTTCACCATGCTTTTAAATTAATATTTTTTTGCAATGGAAGTGCCCTATACTGCTAAAAAGTATTGTGAGTTAGTACTTTGCATTTGGAAGATCTCTGCAAGGTCATGAAAAATCTGTGTGGTTGTAGTAAGATTAGTGGGAAATTCTTTAATAAGTTCATTAATAGGGTCTCTTTTTATGGTATGTTTACAAAAAGGGGAGCGCAGCCTTCAAAAGAAATGAGAAAAGAAATAAACAAGAAAAAAAAATCTTTAATGAATCTCAAAAATCATGGTTAAAATTATCAATAAAAAATCCTGAAAATGACACAAATGTATCAAAGGGATCATTTTGAGGAAAAAAAATACGTTAAGTACTTCAAAAGTGATTAATCACTTGTTAAACTACACATGAGAGGCTGGGGCAGAAATTAAAAGATCTTGACTCTTGGAGATGCAAAGATTTTTGTCTTTTTTTTTCTTCTCAATGAAGACAGGACTGAGAGCATGACCTTCCCAGGAGATGCTCCTCAGCCGAACTGCGTAACCATGACTTGACTGTCAAAGGAGGTGGTTTAGAATCCAAAGATATGGCAACCAATGATCTGATTAAGCCTCTACAAACAAACTAATAAAAAACAAATAAATAGATCGATGTGTATGCTTAACACAGGCACAAGTGCGACACTGAATTGACTCCTGTTTTTTTTTTTTTTTTTTGTTTTGTTTTTTACATCACAGGTGGGTTAAAGCTGGTGTTCCAAGGCGGAGACCCTCAGTGGAAGTAAACAAATGAATACATAAATAAAGTGAGAAAGCATGCAGAGAAAGAAGCAGGAAAGAAGGAGTGAGAAAAACTGAGGGGAGAGGAGGAGAGAGAGAGGGACAGATAAAGAGATTCGAACAGAGGAATAAAAGAAAAGCGAGGAGCTTACGCAGTGAAAAGAGCACATTATGGGCGACCTGCTGCGACTGGTGTGGGGAGAACGGTGAATAACTGCCTTCATTTAGGCCAGTGTCCTGGTAGTGTGGAGCTGGAGGCCTTAGATGGACACACACACACGCACACTGAAAAACACCAAACACATAAGCAGAAAAAAAAAACTTTAAAAGCATCTGTTCTTGCACAAATTGATACCTGACACACACAAACACCCGCGCACACACATTTCCCTCTCATTCAGACATTTCTCCACATTGGTCGGATTAGGAACACTTTCTCTTGGGTGTGTGAGGCTGCCCCACACACAAAGAAACACTTGGGGACAGGATTAGTAGGCTTACAGCGGATTCACATATGTCCAGTTCAAGCAATTGGTATTCAAAGCTTTACACTTTCAAATGCCACCAAGAGAGAGTAAAGCCGACCAGCGCTTTTCTTTGCATTGGCAGCACCTTTATGAGGAGGGCTCCTTTGCTGGGCCAACAATGAGGCCGTGAATACACATTTTTACTGTTCTACCAGGGGGATCTCTCTGGGGAAGGATAGAGCACTGAGCTAAGGCAGACTTTATTATCCAGGTTTGAAGTGCTGGGTGGGTGGGTGCAGACGGACGGACGGATAGACAGACAGATGGATGGATGGATGGAGAGATGCTGAGGTGGTGGTCAGAGGAAGAGTGCTTCAGTTGCTTCATGTGTTATTGTTGGTGGCCCGTTCCTCCACTCCACGTCCACAACACAGATCTGGAGTAGACCCTTCAGAGTGGAGAGAGGCTCTCAGCAGCTTAATGTAAACAATACTGAGTCAATTTGGTGCATTCTTATGATATTTTAACACAGCATCACCTTTACAAATCAGTCGATTCCTTAACGTAAAATTTTTTTTTACGATTTATATGTTATTTAAAAAAGAAAAGAGTCCATAGAAGTTGAGTATCCTATTCAAATGTAATGTTTCCCCTTATTTTTTTAAAAAATGTTCTTATTTTAAAATTATTTTCTTCTTGTTTTGATGGCATGAATAATTTGAGTGCCTTCATAACGTGTTACCAGGACAATTGTCTGCAAGTGACATGTTATTTCACTAACTTCCCGCACGTGATTTATGCGCATATTAGAAAAACGTAAAAATCAGGTAAAGTTTTTTTTAAAAGTAATGATAAAACACTAAAATGACCATTAAGCATTACGCTTTTTTCAGTTATAACAGTCATTTAAACACGAACAGTAGGAATCACTAACCAGAATATTTTATTTAGGACGCATAGAAATAAATATAGTGATAAAACAACAAAAACCCCAAACATAAAAGCTAAAAATACTAACAACAACACAAACAACAATAACAATAATAATAATAATAATAATAATAATAATAATAATAATAATAATAATAATAATAATAATAATAATAATAATAAAGTCCGTTCAGTCATTTGCATGTGTAAGTAATTCCACGGGACAAAAAAATAAACAAAACAATTTAATAACAGGAAAAGTGCACTAGGACGAGTCTATTGATTAGGTTTCGTGACATTTTCACCAACTTCCGTGGGACTGTTGCATGTCCTGTTAAATTCTGTCGCCCGCATGGTGCCATATGGCCAGCAGAGTGCCGAGACCCGGAGAAGGAGTGCCTCCGTCCCAGCGGAGGCTTCGCTTCACCCCTGAATATGAGAACTGTTTTATACCTCCCAATCCTCATCTTTCGCTCAGCCGAGCGAACACTCTGGTTTAAAGTCTGATAACAGATAACAGCGTTTGTAGGAGAGGCGGGTGAAGTTTGTGGGAGAAAGCAGCATGGTCTATCCCCACCTCGGACCAACATATCAACTATTTTCAGACATGTGATGCGTAAAATTGAGCTATATCGTGTTGTTAAAAAAGTGTAGGTCACGATAAATTGTAAAACAGAAGGAGACGCAAAACAACTAGTTCAACAAGTAAAGCAAAACTCTCATAAAAGAAGCCGGTTCGAAAATGACTGGTTTGTCCCCAGAGGAGAAGAGAGGAAAGGAGAGCTTTGACCCCCAACAGTGTCCTCACAATGGCTGTGAATGGTTGCGCACCGCGGTCACTGGGACAGTCAAAGCACGCCGCCCCTTTCTCGCGGGCACGTCATATTTCTAACTAGGCGTTATGAATAGGAAAGCCGCTTTTGTCTGTCCGTGTGTATAAATAGGCTCAATCAGTGTCCTCCTCACCGCAGAGTTATACAGACACGCACACAGAGAAAGTCTGCAGCAGAAGCAGAGTGGTCACCGGTGTGAGAGGAAGAACAGCAGAGTGGGACAGAAGACATACAGGCAACATCAGGTGACCAGAGCGACCAAAGGCTCCAGAAACAGAGGAAGAGAGAGAAAGGAGAGAGGGGGAGGAGAGGAGAAGAAGAGAGTGACAGTAGAGAGGGAGGAAGCAGCAGCGACCTCCTACCCAAAAATCTCGGAAGCAAACCCATAAAATGAATTCGGACTCCAGTCCGAGCAGCAGAGCCTCTTCCCCGGATATGGACGGCATGTTTCTCCGAGACCACCACCAGCACCATCATCATCACCATCACCACCACGTCGGCTCCTCTGTATCCTCCTCCACCCAGAGCGGTGAGCAGCGTCAGAAGATGACCGGCGGCGAGCACCTGCGCTCCGGCGACGGCAAGTCACCGTCCGTGGGAAGCAGCAGCAGCAGCAGCAGCAGCAGCAGTAGCAGCAGCAACAAGTACAAACTCAAGAAGCAAGTCACTGAGGAGGAAATGTATCAACTCCGTCTCAAGATTAATGGCCGGGAGCGGAAGCGCATGCACGACCTCAACCTGGCCATGGATGGCCTGCGCGAGGTGATGCCCTACGCACACGGGCCCTCCGTGCGGAAGCTGTCCAAGATCGCCACGCTGCTCCTGGCCAGGAACTACATCCTGATGTTAACCAGCTCCCTGGACGAGATGAAGCGGCTTGTGGGGGAAATTTACGGAGGACAACACTCGGCTTTCCACTGTGGCACCGTGGCGCACGGCCCCGGCGCCGGTGGACACTCCGGTGGTCCCGCAGCTGCTGCAGCCGCCGCAGCCGCCGCTGCGCACCAGGTGCACCCGCTCCTTGGGAGCGCGCTGTCCTCCTCCACGTCCTCCACTCTGTCGAGCGCGCTTCCAGGGCTCACGTCTATCCGAGCCCCTCACACTCTGATGAAGGGCTCTCCAGCTGCGCCCCCGGCCCTGCAGCTGGGCTCCGGCTTTCAGCATTGGGCCGGACTGCCGTGTCCTTGCACCATCTGCCAGGTGCCCCCTCCTCCGCACATCCCCATCACCTCCACTGGCCTCACGAGACTCACAGGGGAGGGAAAGGACGGAATGAAATGATGTCTAACAGAAAGCAAAGACTGAACGATGTAATGATGTTTGTAAATAATTATAAATAGAGAATTCAGGGCATGAGGGGGGGATTTTGCCTTACTGGTGCATGTTATTGTTATGTCTGTTTTCTTGTTAAACGTATGAGAAAAAATATTTCCTCCTTGTAACAAGGACTTATATAAAAAAAACTGCTGATTTGCCAGTTGAAGGTTATAAGGATAAAGTTGCATCATGCAACAAAATGCCGCCTCCCGGGCTTAAATATTATTTCACGCCACGTGAAAAGTGTAGGAGGCTGCATGAACATTTTGAATTAATTTTTTATTGTTATTATCAGGCGTCATTTTGTGAAAACGAAGAATGCTCTCTGTGCCTTGTACCAAGGATTTTAAACTTATATGAAAATGATGACATTCATGGGTTTGGCAGAAAGAACTGCCAGCGCAGAAATCTGTTTTCAAATCTAAGTTCTTAGATTTTTATTGGGTGGCTCATTGTGCGTCCATTTGTGCTCTGATTTACTTTATTTGTTGTTGTTTTTGCATGATGGTGAAAGTAATGATGATCATAGCATGATTGTTCTATTGCTTTTTCTTAACTGAATTGCCCAGAGACTCAATGTCTTTATTTTTGTACATTGTTGATGACTGATAAAATATTTATTATTGCCCAGTGTGCCTGGATGAAATTTCAATAAAACTGGGATTATGGATCATAAAGATCGTCTTGACTTCTTATTTCAAAGTACCTTGTTTTAACGCATAAACATTAACATATACATTAACATTAAACTTTGTTTTCAAGTTCTAGTATTTTTTTCATTTAATTAAAAAAATAATTACACAATTTTCCCCGTGCGCAAACTCACTTGGTTTAATAGCTGTTTTAAATAAAAAAAAAACCTTCTAATTCATTTTAAATGAATGGAAACACAATGCAGTGACATTGAGATTCATCAGTCTTTATACAAATGGAAAACTGCACATGAATAAATTAAAACTAATATCACACATTTCTTTTTCTTAATCTTTTTTTTTTAAGAAAAAGGAGTTGGATATTTACAGCAGCGTATAAAATGTTTTGTTTGTCAATTAAACTTAAAATCTGAGCAAAGTCCAAAAGTTTCACAAGTCAATTTTCTGCAGACATTTGGTCACAAGTTCAGCCAGAAATCCATTTGCATTTTTATCAGGCCTCAAGTAGCTACAGTATTTTAAACACACATAATGTCAGACATTTTTATTTAACCACAATGCAAACGCTCAGAAAGTGACAAAGTGAGGATGCACTGACGGGAAGGAGCTGCAGCAGCCCTCGCGGAGCCCAGCTGAACTGATCCCTGCAGCGGACTGAAAGTGGTCCGCCTTGGGGAGCGCAGAGCGGTTTGTCCGCCGCGTCCCACGGGTGTTTTCTCCGTCTCATCTCCGCAGCGACAGAATGTATATTTGTAGAGATTACAAGGTAATTGTTCATGGGGGACCAAGAGTAGAAAATCACATCAGAGAAAGGCGCCGGGATTACAGGCTGCTAAACGTAGAAGATTATACATTCAGACCCCCACCTCCTCCTTTTCCTCGGCCTCCCATGCAAATGAGTGTGTGGATTAAAAAAACAAAATAAAAGAAAGAAAAATAAAAGGAGAAGAAGGCCTTTTGTAACTTATTTGGAGGGAAGAAAACACAAGTTCCGTGTCTAAGTTGAGAAAGAGTGAAAGAGTTCGTTTTACACTTGTTTTTTTGTCTTTAGGAATGAGTGCAGCCTGTCTGCGACTCGCAAGCTGCCAGATGGGATGTAAATAGCTGGGTAGCCGCAATGGCCTTTTAACCACACAACACTGAGGAGGATGTTGTCAAGGGAAGCTGGCGGTTTGCGAGTTAATAGTCATGAGTTGGGGTAATTACTTAAGGTTTATTATGCTCTGGTTTCAAAGGAAATGGACTCTTCAATAGGCAGAGAAATACTTCTTAATTCTAGCTAATTAGGAGCTGCGTATAAAAGCGGAGACAACTGCTGCCGCTGCTATCAAGTCATAGTACATTCGGATTGGGAGATCATTTGTAAACCTTAAAAAATGTAATAAATCATGCACATGCAAATAACAGGCAAGATGAATGCAAATCGTTGCTACTGCGTGTTAGAAAGATTCATTTTATTTATTTATTTTTTGTTTGTTTCATTTTGGAAGTTTAAAGGTTACTACTGTCTTCTGTTTTCTGCTTTATATTAGGAGGGAGTGTTCACTTGCAATTGTTTTATGTCAGTATTTTGCCCAGGTTCTAAGTTCCTGTTCTCAAAATATAATCATACTCAATTAATTTCTTCCAGATGGATAAAATCCCACTGAGATTCAAATGTTTTCTCTCATTATGGCTTTAGCAAAGAAAGGAGGTTGGAGAAGATATTAGAATTATGCATAAATAAGTTGTAAGAAAAATAAGTCGATTATTTTAAATGAAAGACAAATGGGCCTGCAACTGGACAAAACAAAAGTGAGGCAAGAAAAAAAAAAGATAGAAAAGCAGCTAAAAATGCACAAATAATTATATAAATTTGATCGTTTGGAACTTTTTTCTCCTGTTTTGCCTTAAAAAAATCTTCAGCATACATCAACCTTTTAAAGAATAAGGCAAGATGCTAACAATTGAGACCGAAAAGTTGAAACAAATAACTCATAATGAAATAAATAAGGCAAAATAAGGAAAAACAAAATGACAAAATGCTAAAGCTGTCGGGCAGATAAAAGCTACTGTTTTTGTCTGAAGGGTGGTCAGTGATGACTGAATGGACCCAGGGCCATCAGCTCTTCTTTTCATGCTGCTTGACAAACGACAGGTCCTTTACAGAGCACACACCTGTTACTGCAAGCCACTCGAGGTTTATCACTTAAAGTAACTCTGTTTTTCTTACTCTTGTATATAACATGGCATATTGTTGGCTTCACTCACTCATTAAGCTGCCTTTTCCAAAACTTCCAAATCTGCAAAACACACAATAACAGAGCTGCTGTCACCATAACAGAGGCAGTAGCTCTGTTAAAGATAAGAGTTACACAAATCAGCAAATCGCTAGCTTTTTAGTCAGATTTCTACAAACTGTGGGGGCATTTAAAGCTTTTACAACTCCAGTATTTGGCAATCACACTTTTGTTGCATTCACAGGCTCCAGCCCGTGTTGAAGTGTGTGGATATGAAGTGTTCTGCTGGTTTGTTTACTCGCTCGGTCATTTAGCCACTGCAGGGCCAGTGCCTGAGGGCAGCAATTGAAAATAAATTTCGGTTGAATAAGGGGCAGCGGCCGCATCAGCCGAGCTGCTGCTAGAACAAAAGCAGTTGAAGGGATAAGTTATTGACTGGGCTGACAGCGTGAACGAGGCTGATTATAACCGCCTGGTCGTGCTCTGTGTGTCTGTATGTGAAGCAGGTGCAAAAGGCCATTGCCTCCCTAAGTCTACCTCTCTGTTTCTCTGTGCCCTCAGGGAGGTCTCGGGGCCGGCTGCCTATCCTCAGCTGATTCCACAGACTAATGTTTAACCCATCCTGCCAAAACAGAAAGCATATTCCCATCATAAGAGCGCTTTGCCATCGCCATCAGCGACTGAACTCATTTGCATGTTAATTGTGTAGTTAGAGAAGTGGTGTTGACACCTCCCTTTGTCCATGCAGGTCGCAGGAAGTGAAAGGCTGGGGCTGCAGGATAACATCCATTTGTGTGTCATTGTTCAGGCTGTTTGTGTCAGCTGTTATTATGAGATGTTCAAACAAAACAGAAAGTTAATTTATCTTTAACTACAAATTTTAAGTAAAGCTGTCATTTAACAGAAATATATAGTGAAATCAAATCAGATAAAAACATTTTGCTTGTCAGTTTGCACAAAATAATCCATGATTCACCCTCAACCCCGAAGCGCTTACATGCCACACAGTTTTATTTGACTACCTTATGGTAGTAAACATTTTGCACCTCCTTTTTCTTGGAAGGTCAGAAGATCATCTGCAAATCAGTGGGGCAAATCTGTGGTTTTCCCATTTCCCATGTCGAAGTTTCCTTTTGCAAGACCTTGCATTGCCCCCATTGCGTTCATTGCTGTGTGTGTGTAACAAAGTCACAGCATAAGCTTGAAAACTGAAAACACTGACAAGAGAAGAGCTCCATAAACCCGTCCAGTTAACAATTATTTGAAAGCACTTTAAGAATGAAACATTTTCACATAAAACACTGTACACAGTGCAGAAAAAAAGTAGCTGGACCTCTCATAGTAAGAAGCAAAATGATATTTCTGAACACTTCAGTACCAGTGTTTTATCAACTTTGTCAGGTTTTTCCTTTTCATAACATCTCACTCTAATTTTCCCTTATTACATTGTTTGGTGGCTGCACTGTTCCGTTCATACAGATAACGTGCTGAACAATAATGAATTTAATATTAACGGATGTAATTGTTTTTCTAAGCTGGAAAGCTGCTCAGCTTTAATTGATAACAAATAGTGCTCTTTATGGCTGACTATTGCCTCCAACTTTTCTCTGACTGTAACATTATGCGTCATTTCTGTGAAACTGTCAATCTAGCAGTCACAAACTTTTCTACAAGAAAAACTTAAAGACACAAGATTGTGCAGATAAAACTAAATATTATTATTGTCCATTTTCAGACATATGCTTTAGGACAATTCTCTCTTAGAGGTGAACCAGTGCATGCAGCAGTGGACCTCAGGCTATTTGTCCATATGTACATGGCTACAAACTTGTACAGTTCATTCACACAAATGCAGTATACCTAAAAACAAACTTGTAGCAAAATGCTTTTAAAAGTAAAGTATTATTATTATTATTATTATTATTATTATTATTATTTAGATTAAGTGTGGACTGGATAACTGGCATTTTTTGCTTGCAGCTTCAGATTGTGCAAAGCTATGTGTGTGTGGCTTGTTTCACAATATGAGCTAACTCCTTTGTTCACATGGCAGATAAAGATTGTGCTGGTGCTAATCTTGTTAACAGGACTGTGCGTTTTTATATAGACAAAGGATTTTTACTTTTGTAATCCGTACTATATGGATGGGATTTTTTTAGGGTAAACTAGAAGGGAAAACTCAAGTTTTGCAAAATACCCTCGTTTGTGTGGCTTCTGCCAGTGGAAGGCTATTTGCCCCAGCATGTAATGTCAGCCAATTTCACAAGCAGAAGAAAACCGCATTGACTTACATCTCCACCCAGATGTTTTTCTTCCTCAACTCATATCAATGGGTCATTGTGGAGAAGTTGACAAAATGCTGTTGAATCCATTCAGTTTAAATCAGGTGTGTCAGTAGGGAAGCATCTAAAACCTGCATGACAGTGGCTCTCATAGGCTGGATTGAATAGCCGTGTCATATAGCTTCATAGAGTCAGGACTGGTTTCCCCATATACTCAACACAACATACATATTGTCTGACTTTGCTTTTCATAGGCAGAGAGTTGTGCTCTGAAGGTTCATAACAGAAATCCTAAGACAGAATGTTGATGACAAAATAAAAAACAAACATGTGAACATGTAGAAAAGGTGAACAAGTTTTTTTTTTTGTAGAAAATTTAAGAGCATGAGCATAAAGGGAAAATGATGCATAAAAAACTATTTAAGTAACAGAACAGATTACTCCCAATATTTAGCTTATATGTTTTCATTTCAAGATATTCATGCAAATTCAAACCTAACTCAACATGTTGTAAACTTGCTGATTACTGTAGCTGCATTAAAACATAGGTATTAAAACATGTATTTCATTATGTACAAATCTTTAACTGACATTAAAAGATGTAAAAGCAAGGTTTTAGTTGAAGAGTGGCTTACAAGTAACCAAGAAGGAAGAGAACTGCCTCAGATCTTATAATGACAAGGATAAGAAGAGGAAAAATATGATAAAACAGGGAGCTGCCTTTGCTTGATTTCACCTTTTTTCTCCTTCTGTTAATGCTGAGCACCTAACGACTTTAACCTCTTCCCTTATCATCTTGCTATGAAATTTTGCAATGATGGTTCCCTCACCCAAGGACAAAAATCAGTTTTCATGGAAGCTCTAGATTACTTCTCCCTCTATCAGCGTTGTAAGTATACGCTTTGTCAATATTATGTGTCTGTAAAATGAAGAAAGAACAACATGCAGACAACTGTCCCTACAAAACAGACATGCTGTGTTTACACAGATACACATTTTCTTATCCACACACAAGCTAGTTTTGGTGTCAGTTTGTGTAATAAATACAGATTCAACCAGACAGAAAGTGTCTGCGTGTGCATATGTGTGAGTGTGTGTGTCGGCAGTGATGTCCTCCTACAGTGACTGACAGATGGCGTTCAGTGTTTGGCCGTAAATGTGCTCTCTGAGAGTTTGTCTGTGTGCCAGTCGCCTGTAGTTGAGAGACCCCCCGAGAGAGTCTAACTGTCCTGACACTGCTCAAAACCAACTGTCCTTGATTGTCAACCATGTATGAACCACAGAGTGAGCGTGTGCCTGTGTGTGTGATTGTGTGTGTGTATGTTCATGTGGGTGGATGGGTATGCAGTGGCCTTCTGGAGAGAGGAGCGTAGCAGGCCGGGGGAGCAGATGTTAATGTGAGAGATATATCTAGCTAAATCTCTGGCTGCCACATGCTTCGAATCTGCCCAGAGAAACAAGTCTCGCAGTATGATGACATGGGGAAAACTGAGCGGGAGGGGTTGTTTGACTGAAATATTGGAGACAAAGTGAGGATCATATGTGCGTGTGTGCCAGCTCCAGGGCTGGCACAGTGCTGAGTGACAGTCCCCTCACAGCAGGGGGGGTCGGGCGACAAAGTGAAACATGATCGTAAGGAGAGCAAGCCACAACTGAAGCCAAGAACAGACAGAACAAATAGAGAGATCACACTACCTCTTTGTGCGGTCCAGTTCAAAATTAAATTAAAACGCCTTTAATAATGTTCCTTCATGGAAAACATGGAAAAGTTTTCTAATTTAAGCAGCTTGATAGTGGAACATTTTTTTAGGCTTTGAATACAACTTTCTGTACTTGATAGGGTAAGTTTGACTATTTAATGATGATTACAACAACAACAACATTACAACTTTTGACTGTTTTGATAATAGCGAATGGTGAATCCAAATAGCCTTATACCTTTCAGGAGAGGGCATCTAACCACTGAGGTTAGCACTCACCAGTCACCTTATGAGGTACACCTGCTCATTTGCTTGCCAAGCATCAAGATAGAGAAAAAAGTTGGATTTAAATAACTTTAAGCATGATATGATTCTGACAACGTGACATGCCATAGTCTGAGAAAAATCGAAAATATCGAGTAGTAGTTGTCTGAACTAAAATGCTATGTTGATGTCAGAAGGGGAAAGAGAGACTGGTTGGAGATGATTAAAAGGCAACACTCAGTCAGCAGGTACTTGAGGTTATGTGATGGTCTTCTGTTTGTACAGCACTCACAGTTAAAGACTAAAGATGACATCGCCTTTGCAACAGCGCCTCACTCCCTCAGGAGCTCCCTTCCCCTGAGTATGAGATCCGTGGACTTGGTGATGAGACTTCTCACAGAGCAGTCATACCAGGAAGTACAGAAAATATTCTAATATTGTACATTTTAACATGTTGAAAATATTTATGTCGACATCTTATAACACAACTACACCTGTATCCTCAGCTTATTGTAGTTAGCATGAATGTTTGCGTTTGGATGTTGTTTTAAAACTATATATAAACTTAAAATCAACAGATTGGTCAACATATGATGGGGATTAAACATTAAACAGGTGAAAATACAATAAAATTCAGTCAGAAATGTTCAGGCCCACCGGGACTCCCCTAGGACCCAGTTTAGCTGTGGGTAATGCAATAGAAATGGAGAGTTGAGAACCTCCTAATCTGTGCAGAGCAGAAGGAGAAATAATTATAACTCTTTTCTTTTCATCAATATAAATCCACACATGAGCACCCTTACTAAAAGAAAGAAAAAAGCGAATGCACCATAGAACAAGTGAGCTAATTCAAGCAAGCCAGTTAATACTTACTGATAACGACAAAGTTAACTCTGCATCTGTCATCCTGTTTTTTTTATTTTCTGAGCTCTCTCCAGCTGTGGAACTTTTTTTTTTTTCTGGCGGTGTCTTACTTGTATACTATTTCCCAATTTTCTTTCTTCCTCCAATAGCATCCTCTTGGGTCTCATCGCTGCATCTGTCATGTTTAGTTATCTTTTTTTTTGTTTCCCAAACTTCATTTGTAAAAAACTTTTTCCTGTAATTTTGTGTTGTGTTTTTTTAACTCTATCATGGCAAGTAGCCCTTTGCTGTTATCCAGTTTCAGGCTCTGGAATGTGTATTGAAGAAGGTTGTTTTTTCCCAAAATAAATAAAGAATAAATCTTAAAAACATTGCAACTCAACAATGTCCATCTTTACCTGAAAATAAAGTTTCTTTTTTCAAACCACAATGAGAAAAAGCAACAGTTACAGCTAATTCAAGCAAACCAAATGATACTAATCTAAAGGACAAGACAAGATAGGCCTTGCACAAATTCCCAGTTAAAGTTCGGAACATGTCAAAAATTCCTCTTTCTACTCAGTGTGACCACAGTGAAAAGAGGTGTACATGCAAACTACCCACACAATTTGCAATGTTCAATGTCATGAAGGAACAGTAGGCTTCTGGTCTAAACTGATTATTTGCCTGTTGTGTGTGTGTGTGTGTGTGTGTGTGTGCGCGCGCGTGTGTGTGTGTGTGTGTGTGTGTTTCCATTTTTGATGCTGAACCTCTTGTGGCTGTGGCCCAGTGGTAATGGGTTAGTTTCAGCTATGGTTTAGACCTGTTTCATGTTTTAGAATTAAAATAGTAAAATGGTTGTGTGCATGGGAGGAGTTTGAAGAAGTCATGGAGAATGACTTCCAGACAGCTTTGGGGAGATTCTGGACCACAATCTGATAACTTAGGAGAGGGAAACAGTGCTCCATCAACACTGTGTACAGTTGAGATGGGGGGCTGCTGACCTCAGCTTGGGACATTGTGGGTTGGTGGCTTTGAAGACTTCGAAGACCTCCTCTATTCCACAAATACATCTTCCGACAAGGAAGCAAAGTTAGGCGACCCTGCCGAGGGCTCTCCTATCTCAGGTGCTAAGGTCACTGAGGTGGTTGAAAAGCTACTCTGTGGCAGGGCCTCTGGGGTGGATGAGGTCCGCCTGAAGTTTCTTAAGGCTCTACTGTAGAAGCTGTAGTGCTGTCTTGGTTGACACCTTTCTGTAGTATCACATGCATATGCACATCCCAGCCACTTCGCAGAGTGGCTGGGATCTCCCTTAGAGATAGGGTGAGAAGCTTGGCGATCAGGGAGGGGCTCAGAGTAAAGTCACTGCTCCTCCATACTGAGCAGAGCCGGATGAGGTGGCTCAGGCATCTGGTCAGGATGCCTCCTGGACGCCTCTCTGGTAAGGTGTTTAGGGCATGTCCCACCAGGAGGAAAGATCCAAAACACACCGGAGGGAAACATCTCTTGGCTCTATAGGGATGGATGAATGGATGGATGGATGGATGGATGGATTGATGGATTGATGGAGGGTTATATGCAATTTTTGCCATTTTAACTAGCACTTGAAGAAACACACAAAACTGCTGAACAAAATAAAACACTTTTGTCTAGTTTAAAGATTTTCTCCCTTTAAAAATTTTAGAAAGAGATACTCCAAAGACAAAACTTTCATTACATAGCCTGCTGTACCTTCTACAGTTTGTGAACCAAAAAGCCCCCTGCTGTGGCATCCTTTTAAGATGCAGTGTACTGATGGAGTGGTGCGTCTGATGAAATACAACCTCCAAATGAGACAATCAGTAAATTAAATCACCAGGCAATCAGAGCATAACCTTGATTTCTTAAAAGGAATAATCATTAATTGTTTAAGATCACATTCAGCATGTGAATCTGGGAGTCAGATCTGGGGAGGCTACACAATGTGTAGTGTAGAGCACAAATGGTGTTAGGAAAACCAGCAATAGAATTAAATCCTGTCTTGATCGTAAGGGTAAATTACACCAGGTTTTTTAATTTGAACCCAAGTCTGTTTGCTCAAAAAGTCCACTTTGGGGAATTGTGAATGTACAAACGAACTCTGATTGGGATCTAAGAAGCAGACTTGGTCCACCTATAAATGTGGGTCTCAGTCCACTTCAAGAGGACTAAATACAGGAATCAGAGTACACAACAATGTGCATTGCGGGTGCAGCCCACAGCATTGTGGATAAACACAACTAAAACATTAGCGCAAGTGGGACGATAGGCGACTCTGGATGAAAGAAACGGCTTGATGTTGAACGTGGAAGAACAATGAACAAGTTTTCTTCTTCATTGTGTGTCTCGTCTTCTTCAGGATTCTTGATGCAGCACCGCCTCTGGTGGGAAGTGGAACATGTTATTTAAAAGATTTGGTTCTTTTGAGTAAACACAAGCTCAGTCCAGAAGAATGTTGCACCTCCAACAAGTCTAGTGGACTACCCGTACTCCTGAATGTTTGTAGACATAAAGATTTTCATGAATGCCACAATCTTCATAAAAACTTTCTAAAGAGGACTTAAGAACAAATTTATTCATGGGAACCTGCTTTGTGTCCAGACTGATGAGACTTTTGTTTCTGTTTTTCTTTCTTTTGCAGCTGAACTCAAAGAAAACAGACTCAAACTGGCCTTTGGGAATCAATCTAAGATCTCTGCTGGCAGCTTTATAAAGACACATATTACACCCCCCAACTCGTGGTATTTGGCTTGGCATCAGCTCACATTGACACCCTACAGTTAGCCTAGCCATCCTGCTGGCAGCAGGAGAAATGTGTACATTTCACTTTTCCACTCAGACTCACTCACCAGTCTCACCAGGTGTTCAGTAAATCTGAGGTCTTCAGCAATGAGACTCATTCATTGTCTCTGAAGATTTCAAACCTTTTCATTATATTTCCTCTGGTCTGTCTCTGTCTCTGAGATCTGGCAGCTCTGTTAACCCAGGCGTTAGCTCGCTACCTAGCCCTCCCTGTGATTTGGCGGTGATGTTAAAGCAGACATTATCATCTTTCCTCTGGCCTGGATTCAGCTGGCACATTTGGACCTCAGTGATGGTGTTGCCAGGCAGACTCCGTCACAGTTGGTGATTTTGATCAATATCAGCATTATCAACACCCAGACAGCTTGTTGGAGAACAAACAAACATGTAAATAATGCATCAACATGCTCTGATGTTCTGGATGAGGTGGTCAGAGGGGGCAAAGACAGATTCATGAGGATTAGTGTTTATTCCATCAAACTCCTTAATATCTTGAATTTCATATGCTTGGATTCTGTCTTTTGGAAAATTATGACTTTCCTGCAACACATGAGAATCAATAGGGGCTTCATTGAGTCAAATTGTGTTGTGTAGTGATGCTATTGTCTTTCGCCAACTAAAAACTCACCTTTTGTGAGCATTTACAGTCATATATGAATGCATGGAATGCATAACAGAAAAGTCATTGTGGTAAAAAATAGATGTACAAGCTACTGAAAACGAATAAAACTCCGATATTTAGGAGATCATTGGAATAAACTGATGATGCTGTGAGGACAGCCAGTCCATAACAGCTCCACTTGGCACAACGCAGCAGTGTGAACGCGGCACCAGTGAGAAGAGGGGAACACACGAAGAAGGCACGGCTCTAATTACAAACAGGCATTATCATGGGTGTGAAACCAGAAGTGACAGCAGTAGTGGGCGGACAATCATACACACACATACACACACAAAAACAGCGGCTGTATGGGCCAGAGTCATCATATGGACAAATCACAACTGCTCTGGCTCAGTAATGTCTGGCAGATGTTAACGCTTTGTACTTAATGACTCCCTCGAGACCTCACCCAATCAGACAGGACACATCGAAGTCTGTCTCTGATGTGTGTGTGTGAGAGAGAGAGTGTGTGTGTGTTAGTGTGTGTGTGTGTTGCAGCAGGTTGTAATAGAAATTATCTTAAAATTCATAAATGTCATTAAATCTTGTTTAACACCTGCAATATTTGAACCTGACATTCTTCAGTTTAATACAAGGTTTTAGATAAATGTTTGAAGTACGTGTTTCTGTGTGTGTGTGTGTGTGTGTGTGTGTGTGTGTGTGTGTGTGTGCGCGCGCGTGTGTGTATGGAGTCAATCTCCAATCAGAAAATCATTTCATGCTTGGCTACAGTGCTTATATTGCACATGATGTTGCATTATAGTATAGAGTATTTTGCATATCTCTGTTTTAGGATGGATGGGATATTTTTAAATTTCATGTGAGGATCATTAAACTGCTGTTAACATTATTAAATTTCGGATTGTTGAAATTAGTGTGAATATTTGTTTATTTTCTCATTTTCATACTCTGGAGTGTTAATGTTATTTTGTTTTATTACAGAAAAATTAAGAACGATATATGAGCAGTAATTATTAAACTTATTAATTTCATCTCAAATTATTTGAACAGCTCTTACAAAAATTAAAACAAAGGATCTACAGTATACAAAGTAAGTAAATAATGTGGATTTGGAAACAGATGCAGGTAGTGATTCATCCAAAGTTAAATCTAGATTTAGTTTTTCTGTTGCCTACACTCATGTACAAAACAACTGGAATATGATTAAGCACTGTGCAGACAGAAGTTCATATAGCGTTGTGCAGTAATCTTTCCTTTAACTATGCTGTATAATATAAAAGCAGCAGTGTTCTGATTTGTTATATTGAAAATGTCAGCAGCAGCACATGTTGTGCTAATAGCCACTGGATGCAGACACTAACCATTGCACCAACTATCACCAGATAGAAACGTCCAACCATCAACAACCCAGTTGCGGTTTAGTGTACAACACTTCACCCACAGGTTTCTAATTAATACATAAGCACATAAACCTCTGTTTATTTTTGCAGAATGAGGAGAATTAATGAAGGGGCTTTGTAGAGTCAGGGGCAAGGCGCAAGGTAGAGTCATCTGTGTTAAAAGCATCACTACATACGTTTCTGACCTTAAAATTCTGTTTCTTCATCGTTTTGATGGCACACTGATTGTCAATATGAACATTCCTGAACAAGTCATTGCCCTTCAGTGTTCCAGAGTTGGCCATTTTTGACAGGTACCACGGATGATTCAGCAAAGAAACCCAAATAGACATTATCAGAGGAAGTGAGGAAAATAAAGAGAGAAAGTGAAAGAGCACAAGATAATACAAGAGTCAACATTAGACTGACTTTTACTGAGTGGAGAGAGCTCAGAAAAGAGACAGGATACAAGACAGATGCTGAATTTGTCTTTGTCAGGGGGGGTCAAAATTTAAAAATCTTCACCAGTTCACTAGTGCCACTTTAAAGAATATTTCTATCAATGCGGCTTAGCTACTAATAAATGTGTATATAGAAAATTTGGCTGTGGCCAACAGCAAATGAGCATGTAGATATCAGCATATTCTCATACCATACCTATGATGTGTGATATTTACACCAGCCAAAGTAATTAAATAATCAATCTGAGGATAACTGAATGTGCCAATTTGCTTTTATGCAACAAATTGTAAGAGCAACTTTACTGGGTCGAACCTGACATTGATACACAACAGTCAGTAGACAACAAAGCTAAGCAAAATGAAAGTTTGAAGTTTAAATTAGCCCAAATTTAAACATCTTCAAGTAAGAGCTATATTTGGCAACAATAAGGCAGGGTCACCAATGCCTTTGATAGTGAGTGCGCCCACACTTTAATTGGCTTGACCTGTTGGATAATTGGTTCTTAAGACCCAAAGACACATGCTATCATTCCCAAAACCACACACCAACAGTTCTGTCTCAGCATACAACATTTTTAAAAAGCATAAATGAACCAAACAGCAGAAAATGAACTAATACAAAGAAATAATTGACACATTTTCGTATGTTTAGTTTTTCTTTTCTTCCAACAGGGTAAAGTTGCCTTAAACAAATGCAGCAATACCAGAGCACTGTCACTCTCCACTGCACCACCAAGCACTGTCATTCACCCCCACCCCAGCCCTGATTCATCACCACCTTTCTCCGTCTGTCTGTCAAATAGGAAGAGCGCCTTCTCCCCCTCCATCTGTTATCATTCCCATTTTCCAAAAGTACTGGGGGGGCAGTGGGGGCCGTCCACAGGCTGGTATCCCGTTAAAGGCCTATTAACAGTCCCCGGGCTCTCTGCTGGGGCCTACCAGGGAGAAATCCATATCAATACCTTTCTGTTATGCCTCCAGCCACCAAACACAGCCAAGCCGCCAGCCTGCATGGGGCTCCTGTCAAAACACAGAGAGAATTGGGTCTAAATGAGAGCTGGAGTGCGAACCTCCTGTCAGTCCTCCTGTTGCAATGATGGTTCCAAGTAGACAATGCAGAATTTGTAAAGGCACACTTCCTTCTCCTGTTGATGTCTTTAATAGCATCACCATGTCCTTGGATCACATCTGGCCAGCAGAGCTTACAGCATGCCACTTCCTCCTACAAGCTGGGAGACAGGAGGCTGGAGGTTAGAAGGCAGCGAGTGAGAACAGAGATAGCCACTGACTGTTAAGATCAGGAATTTTTTTAATAATAAACTTGTGTTCTTCCCTCTTTATTTCCAAATGTCAAGCTTATCTGTAGGTCATGAATGTTGTGGTGGGCATCCAACCCAATTTCATAACAGGCATGAAAGTGGACAAATGTACCTATTACAGATCTTATAGTGTGTTTGGTGCTTATGATCATATGCAAAATGATCAAAGTCTTATTAAAAAAAAAAGGTTGCTTGAATCAAATCTGAGAGACAAATCCTTTCCCACACATTGACTACAGGGTCTGCACCTAGCTATCTAAAATCTTGTGCTCAGGAGCAAATTATTAAATGTAAATGGTTCAGATTTGTTTCTTAAAACAAAAAGAAAAAGAGAAAATACAGAAAACATTGACAACAGTTACCAACAGCATGATAATGTTACATTATTGTATTGCCAGAACTGATCAGAGGCTTTCTCTTTTTAATCCATCACATCAGTAGGAAGTTTAAAACAAACATGTCGCATGCATCCATCTGTCTTGATGCTAGCAAAGAGTAGAGGTCTGTTTCCTCATTAGCAGCTTATTAACAACCCTGGCCCTGCAGAGAGTACTATCCCTGGAGGACAGGAGCCCCAGGGGTATAAAGGGGGTATTCAAATAGCAGGGAGAGTAGAGCTTTGTTTCCGGGTCTGGCCTCTCAGACCAGCCCCCTGTCCAGGTCTACCCAGGGGAGGCTGTGTTATGCATGTTGGGGATAAGAGCCAGAGAAGAGAGGCAGACAGAGGAGAGAGAGGAGGAAATGGAGAGGGAGAGTGAACCAGAGGTCATCCGTCAAACTTGCTGTCAATTTTGCCACCTCCTGCAGAGACATGGAGAAGGAAAGTAAGAGTTTAAACACTGTCAGCAAAATAACCAAACCCAGAAAGATGGTTTGGCTTTTCATTTCCCCTGGTTTTACTGGTAACTCTAAACTGAATTACTCGTTTGGTATAAAGAAATTTTTAGTACTCTTCCCCCTGAGACGTTCAAGGCAATTAAAATTTAAACATTTAAAATTGAAATTTGTATAGCATTTTATCTGAATAAAAAATGGGAGCAATATTGCAGCCATGTTATATGCAAAATGGAGAGTTGTGAAACAATGTGTAACTGATCGGGTGCGCCATACCCTCTTGTTAACCTGCTAACCCTGTCCTCCCAGTGGACTATCAACCCATCAGAAATAATATTTCCCTGCTGTGAATGTGTAGACAGGTTTGTGCATGTGTATAAGTTAAAAAAAATAGAATCAGGATTAAATGTCAGGTTTTATCTTCTCTGGAATATAAAGGGTTTATTTGGGCAACACTGATGAAGACTTTTTGGACATAAATTTATCATGCAAAGACCAAACTTAACAAATTATGATAAAGAGCTAATTTTCTATGCAGAAGTTTTTATTTCCTTAATCAAAGGGTGATAATTTAACCTGATGAATACAGTGGCACTGCTCTTAAAGGAGAATTTAGCACATCTCTGCACAGCTATTTGTCTCCTGATTTGAATAACACATCTGTTCGTTGTTCACAGACATGTGCTGACCTCAGACCAGAGCTGCACCATGCAGGCCTCCAGGTATTTGCTGGGTTTGTGTTGGCTGTCCAGATCACCGGGTTCAGGGCTGTGTTGATCATCGACCATCTGTCCTGCATGCAATACATATACTCTACATATAAGAACAATGATGAATACAACCACTGCTATAACAGATACACATATACACAATGGTAGACATATGTTTGAATGCACAAACAGATTCAGTTTTAGAGACACACATGGGCAACTTCCCAAGGCACACACGTTTTAACAAGGAAAACACCATATTCCACCAGTTAACCATCTAATTATACAGTCGTCCTCGTATTTACAGTACTGTACAAGTGAAAAGCAGATGACACAAGCTGGCAGTCCCACACTGTGCTTTACTGGGATCTGCAAGGCAGCTGGTTAGCAGAGGGCTTGAGTAGGAGGCGAGAGCTGGCAACAGCTGTTAGAATGAATGCGAGCAGTTAAATACAAGTCCTCCAGAGGCTAAATGTTTGGAAGGATCACCTGAAGTTTTTTATTTTCCTGCAGGATGGAAAAAAATTTGATGAAAATGAGAACTGTGGGAATCAAATAATGAGCATTCAGGTGTCAAAAGTAAGCACACAAGTAACCTCTGATTAAAAACAACTCCTCTAACTTCATAAACCCTCCTTAACAGAGTTTAAGGAAAAATTTTAAAAGCAGTATACCACACATTTATCCCCACTTTATCTTTTGTGTCTGCTGTTTGCCACCACACTCGTCTTTCTCCTCCTCCTCTCCCCTCTCTCCTGCGGGCCACTCTTCCCTTCCCATCCTCCTTTGCGGTCCCGGAGGCGCCAGCCGCACCCTGTCCCGTGCAGTCTCCTGCCGTCCCGCTGAAGACCGTGAAATCAGCATGATTAATAATTATAATTATTGGCAAACGTGCCAGCTGCTCTGTGGCAATGGGCACCTCTGATTTATGATTCTGTAAACGCAAACAGTCATTGTCCATATTCAGGGAAGAAAGGAGGGGAGACGGAGGCAGACGGGGAGTTTTGGACACCTGCCCTCAAAATATGATTTTATCTTCGGAAGTCAGCAGCCCTGTCCTGCAGGCATTGTCCTGCGTCCCGCCCGCCTCGCTTCCAACCATTCGTCTCTTGTTCTGCCCATATTTCTCACCTAGTCTGTGCTCCATGGAGCATTGCTTTTTGATCTCAGTGGGCTTCAAAGGAGTGCGGGGCCACAGGGTTTCCATCATTGTGCATGCAGACTGCAGCTTTATGGACAGCCTGTTAGTGTTAGCAGTGCATTAACCCTTAGCGTTCAAGTTTTGCATTTATTTTTTAAAGATAAAATAAAAAAAGAAATAGCATGTTGAGCTAAAACATCCATTATCTGGTCATAACCAGGCTTTTATGCTCCAGTATTAAGATGGAAAATGACCAAGCATCTGTCAGAAAGTCAGCTGTTTTTGTGTTACCTGCACCCATGTGTGTTTATGCTTGTGTATTTTGACTGACGGAGCTGTGCGGTCTGCTCACCGGGCTCTGGGGGTCTGCTGATATGTCTATCACTGACAGAACGAGACTGTGGATTACCTCGCTCATTAATCACCATCAACATGGCAGCTTGCACACACTCAGCTCACACAGGCTTGTGTATCACACACGAGCAGGAAAACGAGCTTATACAAGTATGCCTTGATGCAAACACACGCACATAAATCTCTCCGCATGCAGACAGAGCAGTTGTGACAGCTACTGGCCACCAACCTGTCCGCAGCCTAATCTCATTAGGGTCCTGGCATCTGGGCCTGCTCTGCTGAGAGATGCTGTGTGATGGAGTGAAGAAGACAAGGCATTCAAGCGTATAATAGATATCTAAATCATCTGGTTTCAGCCAGCGGGCCCTCTTGTTTTGTCATGTGATGTCCGGGAGATGGACTTGGAGATAGAAAAATCAACCTGAAATTCTGCAAAGATTAAACATTCAATCTGGTTAAAGAAGGCAGGACACACTAAAAAAAGGTAATAAACGTCTAACAGTGGTTGGAGGTGTAACAGTGACACTCATTACACCTATCTGCCGCTCCCCAGTCTACTGCAGGCGTGTCCTGCCCTGTCTGGTCCTGGAGAGCAGGGCTATACCTGTCAGTGATGTGCAGATGGGCTCCGGCTCCCCCAGGTACCTGAGCTAAATACCCGTCATTAATCACCACATAAAGCCTTCCCGGCGGGAGAGGCCCCAGGTTACACCACATCAAGAAATAAATTGGCTGAAAAATGGCTCTGGACGAAGGCTCTGTCCCTGGAGAGGAAAAGGAACAGGAAAAGACAGGAGAGGAGAGGAGGAGTATCAGAAAGAAGGCTCCTCAAGCTCACTAAGTGATCTGTCAGTGAGTTTAGCGACATCATTATTCACTTGGCCCCGATCTTGTTCCCGCGGTGCTGACAATCTCGGCTGTTTGCCTTCAGATTTGTACACATTCATCTTCTTTATTTGCCAAAGTGGCTTTATCCTCACACAGAAGGCTGAGCTTTAACACTTTGAGTTAGGGGGCCCACTGGCCCATCAGGCTTTAAATAAACACTTCAGAAAGATGCAACCCAGTTTCCAAAAAAGTTGCAACCCTGTGAAGCTTGACAGAATTTAATGATATATATAATTTACATGCTATTATTTGATGAAAAGTACAGAAACATCTCTCAAAGAAATAGAAAGGAACAAAAAAAAGAAAGTGTTATTTCTGAGAAATACCTCTGATGTAATTTTTCATAAATTACAGTAAACATTGGATAGAAAAGTATCTGGAAGAGACTAAGTCTTTAAGGAGTGAAAAACTGCATGAAAATATAGTTGCAAGAAGTTTCTAACATCATTTACAGCACATGAAATGAGCTTAAAAGAATGTTACTGAGGCAGAGGGCAGTGGGGAACATAACACCTGATCTGGTTTGAACTGCTACAGTCTTGACATGTTTATCTCACTGGAAGAGGTTCATAAAAAGACAACTTGTACAGTTCTGGTGAAGCAACAATCTGGCAGTGTTGAGACTTCAGACTGGAGCTTAGGTATACTGGTAGGTGATCTGCAGCTGGTGAGTTGAATCCATGATTAGCACCATCACACACAGCAGGAAGTCCTTGAGCTGCAGAGGAAGCAAGAAAGAGCAAAATAAAAAAAAAGCCTAACAAAAGCAGGATTCTTGGCAGCCTGCCTGCAGTCCAGACTTGTCATCCACTGAAAACATTACTTAATTAAAAAAAACTCAGCAAAAGAGGCCTTGAATCATTTGACTGCTGGAATCCACTTTAGTAAGAAAAGCAGATATTTCACTTCCAAAACTCTAGAAATGTGACTCCTCTGTTCCCAGATGCTTAAAATTAAAAGCAAAGATGGGATGTAATATGTCTCCTGGTCTATTCCTACTTCTTTTTTTAAAGTTCTTTCTTTTATAACAAGGTTTTAACATTTTACATTATATCTTTGTGCTTTTTTATATATATACATAATTGATTGAATACAGGATCAAAAATGTTTGCATATTTATTCATTTTATTTCAGTCAATATTTAAAAAAGAATTTTAATCTTTTGGAAGGCGGATACAGGAAGAGAGCCAAGAAACAAATTTGGGAAAAACAAAATGTTCCTGATAATTTGTTCTCCTTTTTATCATTTTCCTAATATACGTATCTTTTTTCAGCATCAGACTGTAGTATGTTGTATCTTTAGATGCTATCCCTGAAATAATCCACATTATGTTCCCATGACCGAGACTGAGGTCATTAAACAACATGCTTTAGGGGTCACCTTCATTTAGAGGCTAAAAATAATAATAAAATTAAATTAAAAAATGAAGTGGAGAACCACCATCAGCTGTAGAGTCCAGTCTTTGAGAGACGGTACTGTCTTCTCTTCATACTTCAGTCAGTCAATAGTATTCAAATAGATTTAATCAGTAAAGAAAAAATTAAACTCCATTCTATCTGGAGTAACAGAAATCCATAATATCACAACCATGAAATTAAGTGAAGCATAGATAAGGTCAAGGACAATTTATGGTCCAGAGACGCAGACCTGTCCACCTCAGAGTAGCACATCTGTGGCTGTCCAGTCCCATGATTAATGACCAAAGGGATTCCACTGGTCAACCACCAAACCTCTACTCTAATGACACTCGTCCACCTTGTTCTATATTCTTCACCACCTCAGGGCCTCACTTAGCTTTCAGTGGTCAACTCATCAGAAGTGATGGGAACGATGGCACAGCTCACTTACTAAAATCCTATCACACTGTAAATGATTGAAATAACTACTGGGTTAAAGTGTTAAAGCTTCAGTCAAGATATTTTGAACCTCAATACAGCAGATGTGTTATATTTATGTAGATATAGCAGCAAAAGCTCAGTCTTTTTACTTCTTACTGCTGCTCATATGTCCAATGTTGTTGCAGCCTGCATGTTCACACAAGTGAGTTTCAAGATTTTCCTCTGTTGTTTAAAGCATATGAGGCTTAAAAAATCCCTCTGAGAGATAAATAGGACTGGAGTCAAACTTACCTTTCTGAGCTTTCTTCATCCAATACTAACACATGTCTCATCTCTTGCTCTGTCACTTTTTCTTATTCTTTATCTCACTTCCTCCAATAATGTTTTCATTATCAATCAGCTATTGTGCCCATTGTGCTGATAAAAGCAGCACAAATAAATGTAAAAATGAATTTGATTGAATCTAAGTGAAGGCAACCCTGCCTGAACTTACAAGAGTGGACTACCAATAAATTCTGCAATGATCTACTGATATCCCACCCTATATCAGGGCTAAAACTTGGCCTCTGTGTGCAATATCTCTGCACATCTCAACACAACACACACTTAAAAGGCATAGCAGAGGACCACAGGCCTTTATGTACTTTAAAAAGAGGGGCATGGTGAGCGGCCAGGTTATGCTCCTCTATTCTTCTTATTCTTTCCTCAGCAGAGCGGTTGGTGTCAGTAGGAGATGGCAGGACAATGGAGGTGATCTCTCTGATCTCAGTGCTTCTATTGTGGCTCGTCATATTATTAATGTTCATCTCTGAGAAAAGTCATGGCCTCTGCCTCGCAGCTCTGCATCGCTCTGTCATCTTTGCTCTGCTGGACTTCCTCTCTTCTCTCTGTTGTACTTCATCTGCATGCAGCTCTGCCTGCTCTGTGCTGCATTCAGTCTTTTAAGAAATACATTCATGCACAGTAAAACACATTAAAAATACACATACCACTAACGAGCCTTAGTCTGTAAAGAAGCTATAAGAAAGCCCTGCATAAGGCTAGAACAGCTTATTATTCATCATTGACGGCGAACAAGAACAACTCCAGGTTTCTTTTTAACACTGTAGCCAGGCTGACTAAGAGTCATAGTGCTGTTGAGCTATGTATTCTTTAACCCTTTAAAGTTTGACCCAAAATAAAAATGGGGAGAAAATTCAAACTTTTTGAAGCTGAAGTCTTTATTTGGCCCTTTAACAAAATGTAAAAAAAATAATTAACAGAAATCGTTTCTGTTCATGTACCATCACTAGCTGAAATGCTGCAGCGAGAGTTCTGATGAGGACTAACAGGAGAGACCATATCTCCATTATCAAGCTCCATTATATATCAAAGATCTTATAGTTCCATATATTACTAATAGAGCACTTTGCTCTCAGACTGCAGTTTTACTTGTGGTTCCCAGAGTCTTTAAGAGTAGAATGGGAGGCAGAACATTTGGCTATCAGGCCCATCCCTTATGGAACTAGCTCACAGTTTAGGTTTAGGAGCAGACACCCTCTCTACCTTTTAAGATTAGGTTTTAAACCTTCCATTTTTTTAATCTTATAGTTAGGGTTGGTTAGCCATCCCTTAGTTATGCTGCCATAAATTTAGACTGCTGAGGGACATCCTATGATGAACTAAGCAGTGTACTTCCTTTTCATCTCTATGCTCAACATCTTCCATATATAAACTTGTAACAGTATTGGCATCATTAACTTGCATTTCTTTTATTTTCTTCCTGGCTAAATGTTGTTGTGCCTGTGGGTTTCTCTTTCCTGTCCTCTCAACCCCAACTGGTTGAGACAGCCTTTCAGTCGGGTTCTGCCAGAAGTTTATCCTGCCTGTTGGGGGATTGAATCAAAGTAAATATTTTATGCAATTGATTTGATTTGTCAGTAAAATGCCCTGCATGATGTTGTTGTGAATTAGCGCTATACAAATAATGCTGAGTTAAAAGAAATTTGAGTTAACCCCACTGTTTTACCAGTTTGATGTAAAGTTCTTCAATCCCACAGAGAAGTAATGTCATATTCAAATTCCACCCCAACATGCCTTAACGTCAAACTTATATTTAGAAATTCCCACCCTTTCCCTTTGTGCCTTTACAGTTGTGAAAAAGGGGAACGCTTTGAAGGCATATTGTCCACTCTCCTTTTAAAACACACAAATGAGAAAAGGTTGTTATTCATTTATCAGTGGTGCCATGGCTGCCCATGCCTTGCTGTGCTGTGCTCCGGGTCAGGCTTCCTTCACTGTGGACTTTTAGCAATTATTAACCTGCAGGAATTGTCCTGAAGCCCTCTGCTCATCTGGGACTGCTGAGTGTCAATCAGCAAAGGTCACAACAAGGCAAGACTGTCGTGATGAAGATAGAGGGTGAGAAGAGACATAGACAGATGTATAGAAACTGAAGAAAAGCCTGCACCTGAAGTTATTCTGTTATGGTTTGAACTTGAGATCAAAAGGTAGAGATTTCTCTAGAGGTTATCTAAGCAAATCTGAATTAAACAAAAAGAAAAAGATATATATCAATTATTTGACTTGGTGCTTCATTGTGAATCCTCCTATTGACACAACACTGAGATCAAATGAACCAGACATCTCTTATTCAGGCTTCTGGTTTTCCCATTAACTAAAAAAACTGACTATCATCTCAGGGAAGCAAATTACCAATTTCTTAAGATGACAAGATAAATTATCTCATTTTAATAAGAAAATGAGCTTTGTCATTAGTCATTAGAGTGTGATGTCATGATAGGAGCATCTAAATGAGTATTTGTTTTGTCATGTTTGCAACCTTACTGGGAGTTTGATGGGAAGCTGACCAGTCTGACACATTTTAATATGTTAACTAACAGGGATTGGAAGTCTAGGGAAACAAATAACCATTTAACTCTTTAATTTCAAGGTGTTTTGATTACAATTTCACATTGCATCAAAGCTGGCCTCTGGTATTCTTCTATCTGGTACTGCTATATTTAACAGCTCCACAGCCTTACTGGGAGGACTGAACAAGACTCTGTATTCAGACCCATAACAACCCTGCATCAAAATAGCACAGCACTACATTTTAAGCATTTTAAAATATAATTTTTAGGCCTTTGTGGTGCTGTGGAAATATTTCTTAACATTGACATAAGGAAAAGTGAGGTAAAATGTTCATAAAACTATAACCATAAAAGTTATATACATAAAACTACTTTTTCAGAGATGCACACACACAAGCCAGGCTCTCATGGCACCCAAGGTGAGAGTCAGGACACTGAGAAACTATCATAGAACATCACATTGTTAGGCAGACATAATAAGTCGAGCAGATGGTGAGTGAAAATAATTCAGAGAAAATATAAAAAATCTAAATTCTGTTACAGTGGATTTACAGCTCTCAAACTAAACAGGATCAAACATGGAAAAAAATCCTTGATGTTTCCTTCTCCTACTCCAAAGTCCCCCTGTGTGTGATATAACCTGGGAAAAAAGTTTTTTTCATCATGGGAAGAGCAGAGTGTAGACATTCTCTACATAAAACTCACCACCTCAAATTGAAGGTAATTTATGCTGCTGCTGCGGCATTGTGGCCTACAGAGTCTTTGTGAGGCAGCGAACAACACATCTTCTAAAGATGTTTAGGGTTTTGTGGGAAATAAATTGTGCGGTTCCTCTGCGGTCCGGCTCTATATCATATCTGACTGGCTTGTCGAGCCCAGTGAAGGCCACCAGAGGCCCAGCCACTGGCGGGTGGTCTGACACCGTAAGGTTAAATGTGGTTCAGCTATGGACTCTCTCAAAGGAAATGCTGTAAAAAAATAAGTTATGTGGGTTGTACATCTTCACTCAGTCAGAAAATTGACAATACTGCCGCCGAGAGGTGCAGGCATGTCCTAAAGCTGAACTTCATGGTTGACCGACGGGTTGAAAAAAAGAGTCACAACATCATTTGTTCCCGGTGGATTTATTGGCGGCTCATCAAAGCTTTGGCTAGACGAGAGGTGTAAAATCGACACAATGACTGGGAGTATATAATGGTTATATTTATCTAACCTCTTTGCAACATACTTGAACTCAGTGACATAATAAAATATTTGTAAAACAATAAAAAAAAGCACTTAAGGAAAATAAAAAACTGCAATCTCAAGCATTCACATCCTCATTGAGGCATCACATTATAGCCTTGCATACACCGCTTCTATGGTGGAGTTAATATTTATTTCTGCTTTGTATTGAAGGGTCAGTTTTATATAATACTGAGATGTGTTTTCTCACATAGCAAATTGCTTTGTGTCGCTCTTTACCCACCCTCAATGATTAATACTTTTCTTCCCCAGTCAAGCCCTGTCTGAACAATTACAATAAGAACTCATTTGGAGTCTTATGATGTTGTGATCTAGAATAGAAAGTTTAATAAAAGTTTGTCATTTCCATCATTCTTTCTTTTAGAAATGCTCCATCAGCAAGCAAAGTTTCAAATAAAATCCTTTCTCCAGCATAAAGTTTAAGTGACTTTAGACTAGAGGTGAACATATGAACTGATTTTTGAAGTTGACTGGTTAAGCTGATTAAAACTAATTAGTTGATTAGTTGTGATGTTATCACTAATATCTGCTCTTCACACACACAAGCTTTTTTTTTCAAAAGATTTTGTGGGTTCTTGTGGCCTTTATTGTAGAGTAGGTAGACAAGAAAGGGTGTCCGAAAGAGACTAGATGACCTGCAGCGAAAGGCCCCAGGCAGAGATTTAAACCTGAGCTGGCTACATCAAGAAGCTGTAGCCTCTATATGGGGTGGATGTCCTGTCAGGTGAACTAAACATGGCCCCCAAACAAGCATCTGACAAAAAAAAAACAAAAACATTTTTGTTGTTTTTTTCATCTGGTCTCTTTGCTCCTGAAGTTCAACAAGTTTTGTGCTTTACTCATACTTATACAAGAATTTATTAATATTTTTAGACACCATTGTAAATTAATATGCATGTATCTTTGCTTGGATGCACAACTAACATTACCTCATACTTCAAAATAATTAATTTAAAATGGTTTTCAGAGTAGTTCTCAATTTGAAACAGGTAAGGAGGCCCCCCAAAGAAAACCCTGTTTGGGATTTTCAGTTCTCTAGAGCCAGACTGTAGATTCAATTAATCCAGTGGCCAAGACAGGACTTTATTTAAAATAAATAAATAAGAACTAACTGCACACTGATACAAATTTCCTGCTTGATCTACTTAAAAAAAATCAAGGCAATGATGAAATGACAACTCCTAAGTCTGATTAGGAAAACCTTGGAATTTTTTGGAACTCAGCTTGGACCGATCAATCCAGAGTTAAATGAGGCTGATTTTATATCTATTGCTGCAGCGGTATGCAACCTTAGAGAACCATGAACGCAGCTACAGACTCTAATCCTGTTTCATCATTTTATGCTGATTATTGTCTCAAAAACAAGTATTTATGTATGATACGAGCGGTTCCCCATATGTGGCATACAAGTGGATTTTGTAATAATTGTTAGGTGTTTTTCCTTCACAGTGGTGGGAAGTTAAAAAGAAAGTTGGGGGGGGGGGGGGGGGGGGGGGGGGGGTCTGAGAAGCAGTGAACAGGATGAGAAGGATCTTCAAAGTCTGGGGAAGAGGTCCCTTGCCCCCCACTGCAGCCTTGTTCACATGAGAATCAATCTGGTGCCAGTGTTTGATGTGAGCCGAAATAAAAGAAACTAAACAAAGAATGACAGCGGGGAGATATGGAAAGATGGAGCACAAACAGACAGGGAGATTAATGGGACATGCAGATAAAAAATGTAAAGGTATGAAGCACTGCCCGAGAGCTACAAAAGATGTACGTGGCTTTGTGAGAGGAGGCAAGATTTGTAATTTCAGAGAAGCACTGTGAGCAAGAGATACCTGGGATAAGCAATAAAAAGAAAAAAAAAGACACTGACTGATTGACAGAAACTTGTAAGCAAGATGACAAAGTGTCAGACAGACACAACCCATCAGTCAAGTTGACATCTGAGGGCAGAATAAGGTTCAAAACCAGCATGGTGGACACCAGTGCAGCCTCTCCTCACACAGTCTCCCTGTGACGCCAGGAACTCAAATTATCATCACAATACAAACTGCATTATCATCATTCCCGTCACCATTATCATGAAAAATGAAAATCATATTGAGTTTTTGCAAAGCCTTGAGCTGGATAGCTTTCTACAAAGGATTCACCTCTGTGGAATGTGGAAGTTTTTTGTCTCTCTTTGTGTCTCCTTATCTGAGCTTAAGATTTTCAGAAAACACTAAAACCATATTGGCACAAGGCAGATGTTGTAAAAATTTGCTCATGAGCACTGTGATTAGGGACCTACGTCTAGAAGACCAGAGCCAAAAGGTCCCCCTTTACTTCTCCATCAGCCGCTCGTCATGCTCCTCATGGAGCTTGTAGGAATGTTGTTTTGATTGTACTACGTTGAACGAAAAAGTCAGAGTGCTGTTATCGCGGGCCATAAGGGACAATGAGAGGCGGAGTGAGCATCTTTTGGGCCTTTTCTTTTTTTTTTTTCTAAGCTGAAACACTGACATTGTTGTCCTTTCTGGTAATTAAGCTGTTAGAGAGAGGGGCTGGTCTGACAGGGTCCTGCTTGGCAGGGAGGCAGAGAGTCAATGGGCCGGAGCAGAACGAGAGACGTTTATGGGCTGCCTTAAGCCATTGTTTTCCCCCATCGAGGATCCTTTCAGGCCAACCGCCTCTGTCTCAGTGACCTGTACAATGAGAAGAATGTCACTCCAAGATCCCATATCGACCACAAAGAGCAGCCCCGCAGAATGAGGATTTCACGGCACTGGGCTGAATCCGGACGCTGCCAAGATTCCAGGGATAGTTCTCACCTCTTTAGAGCTTCTTTACCTCTGTGTCTGTTCAGAAGTAAAAGTATATTTTTGATATGGATGTTTTTCATATATGACAAAGGTAAGTTTTGGTTAAACAAACAAGGAAATTGCTGTAAAAACTATAAGAATTTCTTCCAAACAAGTGTGTCCCTTCATAATATTAAAAATAGAAATTTCTAGTTATTATTCTAAAACTAAAATCAGACCAAGCTTTACACAATTCTCTAAGTTTATCGAGGAGCAGTTGTTAGAGCCACCTGCTCGTCTTACAGAAGCTGCAGCCCAGCCTTGCAGATTAAACAGGTGAGATTAAGGCAAAGCTCTGGGCAGTTTGCAGAACATCCCCGCATACAGGCTACAAACACCCCTTCTGTAAGTGAGCATGTTTGTATTCATGTCTGTGCATGCTCTGGTTCATTTGATGATGATCCAAGCATCTCTGGGTGTTTACTTGGACTTCGAGGCAGATCTCTTCCTCCCTTGCAGAGTCACACAGCTCTTTCGCTGGCCTGAAGATGAAACTGTGGTCTGCTTAGTTGTCTCAGAAAACTTACTTTTTTTTTCAAATTATGGTTTTCTGCAACTTAAAACAAACCATTTCTGTGTCAACACCACCTGCTCCTGCCTTATCTGCTTGCCAGTTCTGGTCCTTTAGCAACTGCCATGTGTTGTTGTAATGTAACTCTATTTACCACAAAGTGTTGAACAGCACTTTCAGACGAGCCTGTGCCTCGCACAACAAAGCGGCCCAATTATAGAGCCATTTATGTGTTTGTCAGGGGCTTCAAATGGGCACTGGTTTCTCAGGGTAGCCATATTGGCGAGGTCAGGCGCAGCATCTAAAAAGACAGCTTTATTACAGAAGAACCCATCCCTCACTTAGATGTAAACCCAAAAAGACAAGAAAAGGAAGAAAAAAAGGAAGAAATAAAAAATGACAACTTTGTTCTTTACAACAGTTTGGCTCAGCCTGTCTGTCTGGCTGCTCTGCGGAGCGCAGCAGCATGTGTTTCAGGGATTGTTCTGGAAGGGGGAGTGCAGAAACAGCAGGGAGCAGAAGACAAACAGGCAATTCGTGACTCATTAAACACGGCGACGGTGGCCAGCACAGTGGAGGGGTGTGAGGACCCACGTTCCAACCAGGCGATAAACCCCCCCTGTACCAGCTGGAGCAGGCATCTGTCAGCCGCACGCCGCACAACGCCACGCCACCGATTATCAGCAACAAGCCATATCCTTGTGACCGGCCGCCACCATTTTCGAACACCCAACACTTACATAACCAGGGTGACTGACTCACATTGGACCTCTGGGTCCACAGACAGACTTCACGTTGAAAAGCTGTTGCAGGCCAAGCCTTAGAAGGTGGCAAAAAAAAGTCTTCCTCTCTGCTGAATCAACGGTCAACAAACCTCATTTTATAATCTTTGATGAGTAGCAGGTCAGCAGTTTGGCTTGGAAGTCCACCTGCAATCAGCCCAAAACACCAAAGCAAAGAAACACACCAGAATGGATATAACAACCTACTCACAGGGCAGGAAATAAAGTCCAGGTGCTTTTGAGAAAGCTGAGGACACATCCATCTGGGATGCTCTTTTATACTGTTTGGGTGTCCATTTTTGAGATGAAAAAGGTTAACGCTGTTCTCCACAAAGAGAAAACATCATCCTTTGATTTATGTGTTCAAAGTGACAGAACACATTCCTTTGGTAACCTACAAACGTGCAACAATTAAAGTTTAACAATGCAGCAATCTCTGGGGCTTCAAAATGAAGCCCATGCAGATGTGGCTGCAGTTCATTGGATGGCCACTAGAGATGGACTGCAAAAGTAAGTCAATAGACAGTTTGTAAAAATTTACATAATTATCTGGCATCAGATATAAAAACAATTAAAGTGCTGCTGATGGCTGCTTAGGACTGACATCCTTAGGGAAAATGTTTATATAAATCCCTCAAGCTTTGAGCGGCAGGTACATTTTCCTTAAGGAATGTGTGTTGTTCTCAGTTAGAGCATCGCTTGCCATGAACTGTATAAAATAGATTACCATGGCTACATATATATATATATATATATATATGCAATCTGGGATAATTTTTTACCTCTGACATTAATCCAAACTACATTGTCTACTCACCACCTAATAGGAGATAAAGTTAGAGGCTAACTGATGAACATATGGCTTATTTAGCTTCAAAAGAGCCAAACTTTCCCTCAGAAGTTCATGAAGGAGAATGAGAAGAAATACACTGGCTAAATTTATCAGGTGGTGCTGATAGTTTAATAGTGAAAAATTTTGCCTCTTGTGAGCCGTTACCACACAAACCAAGTGTAAGTATAGCATCTGTGCACAAACTTGCAAATTCACATAGTGTTGAGCTTGAAAACTGAAAATTGCTCAAACTTTCTTTAAGATCTATTGCCCCATCTGTCTTAGTAAGAAGGAGGAAATATCAGATATTAACAAAAAGAAGTACTAAACTATAAAAACATCATAATTCAACAAAATCTTAACACACTATGAATGCAAGGTAATCAAAAGCTTCCATCGCCTGGAAAATGCTCAGCATCAGCACAACTTTGCAATGAGGTAAAAGTTTGCTCCCAATAGAATTTAACGAGCTGCTAATAGCCTAATTAAATGCCGAGAGCAGATAAAAGCATGAAATATAGATAAGCTGGAAACACAGCTTATAGCTCCATGGTCCTCACAGAGGAAGACTGTGATGTCTCCTAAAGCCCCCACCAGCACAGAACTAAACTGTGCCATATCCTCCTCCAAGCTTTGAATGTTTAATAAGAAAGTGAAACTAAACAAGCCATGAAAAGGACTAAATCACTCTCCAATGAAGCAATGTTTAAAAAAAAGTCTGACTTTGAGAGAAAAGCCGGCATTAATGCGATGCTCCAGAAGCCCATGGCACTTTCTGGGACGGAGGGAGTGGGAACGTAATGGCGCTCATGGTGTGACAGAAGGGGCCTCTTCTCGCCAGTGGTAGCCACGGTTGTAATTCTGACTTTAGCTGTCTTTATGACTCCCTCTCCCCTTTTCTCTGGAATATGAAAACATCAGCATATGGCTGCTGACAGCACTGAGGCTAAGGAGTCAATTTCCCTCAAGTAACATTGGGACAGGGTGACATTCGCCTCAGTACTGCCCCCCTGGCTCAAAAAGAGTATAGAAGAAATACAGAAAGAGAGTCTGAGACAGAGAGAAGACAGATGGTAAACTGCACAAGGACAGAGGAAATCCAGGGGAAAGAAAGTGCGAGGCTGAGTTAGCTTGCCTGTCATTTTTGTGCAGCAGCAGGTTTTCACTGCCACTTTGTCTTACTGTGCAGTTCACAGAGTTTCATGTGGCTACCAGGAACAGAAAATCTGTCCATCAGCTGCCAAAGGTTCCAGCTCCACTTCGTTCCTCTGAGCTCTCTTAAAAACCTGCTGTTTCACACCCATGAATTACACTATTTATGGCCTTGGTTAAAATGGGCAGTTTCTGGGAACGCTGCATGTGTGTGCCTCTGTTTCTGTGTGAATGTGAGTGAGCCGGCAGATGGGAAGCAATATGGCACACCTCTGCCCAGACAGATGTGGCACAGCACATCACCGTGAGCCAGGAGAGGGATCAGAAAGCCCAGGAACATCTGGACCTGTAGCAACCTTCACCCTCAGCCAACAAGCTAACTTTATGTAGGTGCAAAGCACCAAACAGGAGAGCGAGGGGGAAACATCAGCTCGTTACATGTCACCAGTCCCTGCAATCCCCTACAGCGTATCTTTATCTCCAGCAGTATCTTATCTTGACTGACAGATAAAGAATCCCACCTCCTTCAGTGAGGGCTGTCAATCACTGCTCTATGGAGTGCAACACTGAGGCCTGTCCCAACATGGGCCGGTCATGGCCTGCTGCACAGGAGCACATTCCCACCACTCAGGGGGCAGCCAGAATGGGACTTCTATGAGAGCAGGAGATAGGCTGGAAAAGGGAAAAACACTCTATGGATTCCTGTTTATTTCAAGCAAATAACCCAATTCAATCCAATTTATTTGTAGAGCACTTTAAACACAACACTGTTGACCAACGTGCTGAACAATAAAACAACAACAAATCATTTACAATACCTATAAATACACTAAAACATAACATCAAAAACATCATCATGCAAGTCTAAAATGCTGTGAGAAGTCATTTTTGTTTCCTAGTAAGGAAAACATAACCATCTGTCAAAAAGGAATTACATCAACATCTTCTTGACAGATTACTATCAAATTTTACATTTCTATGAATTCCTTCAGTCAGTCCCAGCAGCCCCTTTATCAAATGCAGCTCCAGTTGCACCAACTCGCCTCCAAAAGAGCCACTCTGTGAGCATTTACATATGCTGCATAAAACTAGAAAATCACAAATGGGTTGTAAAATGTGCAGCATAATGATTAAAAAAACACACATTTTGACGCGATTTTTCATGAACAAGTCCACCGTAACAATGTAGTCATTGTTAACAAATCACTGTCGTTTACACTTAAAACTTAACTGACACAAAATACATCATAAAGAATATGATTAACAACAACCGTGGGCTACAAGTGGTACCTGGTGCAGCCATTTTTAAATCTGGAATCTTGAAGTTCTCTGAAACTTTCAAATTTTCTGTTCGGAAAAATTAGATCACTTCATCATTCCTCAAAATTCCTCAGAATTCCAAGTTCAGAGGACAACACAATTTACATACACACACACACACATACACACACATTTGGCAAATATCTCAAGAGAGGTTTTCTCAGCACCCAAAGAGCACAAACAGTAACGGGTTCTAATTATGATGATTTAGTACCACTATAAAATAGCTGAATTAGCTGAATTAAAATTATATTTAAAAGTATACAAATGAAAATAAAAAGGCTGGTTCCTGGATGGGAGGGCCTGATTTGTGAATAGGTGAGCCTTGCTCACTCGGACCTGCCCTCAGTAATGCTCTGACTTTTCTCTTAACCCTCAATAAAGCTCATAGTTCTCACAAAAAACCGTTGACATTAAAAAATGTAATTGCATTAAAATTTAACATGTTTCTCTATCTAAAATCATACAAAATCAAAGCTTCAAGATTGAGAACAGAATCTTTACTGCAAGTAAACACACAACTATGCTAAAATGGCTCAAGGTGCTTCTTACAAAGTTGACTATTTTTGCATAATTTTGTAGAAACTATACATTAATATAACAAAATTCCCAAATAAAGCATCTCTCATTTGCATATTTTTACCTGTTCTTTTTGTCAGCTGGCTAAATTCATTTGAAATTATGACTGAAACGCAGCCCATAAAGACTACATCAACTCACAGCTGCTAAAAAGATTTCCAGATTGTTGATTTGCTTCAGTAATATTTTGATTTAAAGTCAATGTGCCATCTGACATAATTTGAATTTAGGTGCCTGCACAGTTATTTTCAGTTTTACTGACATGTATATGTATATTAATTTATGTACATGCCAGTAAAATGGATGTTTATTTCTATGTTTTCTTGTACTAAAACACAGAGACACCAATGTCATAATCATTGGTAAAACTTTCACTGATCAATATCTTAAATGTGACCAACAAAAGGCAACTGAAGGCTGCTTAATGACTTCATGTCATCAGGCATCAATTTTTATCTATTAGAAAAGATTTTTCCGTCACACATTTTTTGTTGATTATTAACCAGATTCATCTGGCACTTTTAAAATATAAATATTCTCTTACAATCAAATATTCCTCAAAGATGCATATAAAATAATCATCTGTCCAACCTATAATTGTTTAAAGCATTTTACAAATGATGGATCATACAGTACTAATCAACCTTCTTTGGAAAGTGCAGCTTAATGACTTAAACAATGCTGAAATGTCTATAAAATCTTTTTGAACTGAAACTAATTCTGAGATTTGAAAGCAAGAATATGTAGTTAATTCTTTTTGACAATAACTTTCCCTCCTGCCAAGGCTGTGATGTGCCGTTTCACTGATGATATTCAACACAAGCTAAACCGTAATAACACAGCAGAGCAGCAACTGAAGCTCAATTAAACAATCAGAGAACAATTTTACAGTAGAGCAGTCAACAGGTAATTAGCTGACTTTCCTCAGTGAGGCTGCAGCAAGCAGTTAGCTTTTGTTTTTGTTCACACAAACGTACAGCAGACAGACACAAGACAGCAGTGTGGTTAGAAAAGTTAAAGCTGTCTGTTGTTTGTTTATTAGGATGTAGATGAATTCTGTCACTTTCTGTCTCACATGAAAGCTGCTGCATGAGTAAGAACTGACATATCAGGTCCAACGTGGTTCTTCTACAACAAAACCAACATGAAGAACAAATGAGAAGTGCACTGCTGGGCCTCCTTGTGTCACCAGCATCTGAAAAAAGGTAGAATTTCTACACACACAAGATTACAATTGATAACTGCAGATTTGACTCATTTCTCCTTTCATCGTTAGAAACGTGGATGTCAAGTCTAAAAGTTGATATGTGTAGCTCTCGGGAAACATGAAGGAGTGTAGCAATTTGTCAAAGTTGCTTTTAAATTGCTTGAACAAAATTGCAAGGATGTGCATTAATAGCTTCATTTGCAGTATTCCTGTAGCATCATAGTCAGGACCCAGATTCTGCCAGTCAAACTGGTGAAATAAAAAAAAGACTGACAAAGTGCAGCTGTGGAGAGGACAGTTCCAGGACGGAAACCCAGGCATCCCTGTACCTAGCAATACTCTTTTGCTCCCTGTGGGAACCCAAGATTTTCCCAGGCCAGGCAATCCTTGTCACTCCTTCTAAAATTAGCCAAAAATTGCAAGTTCATGAATGACCAAATTCAACTGAGAACTTTTCTTGAAATATTTGGAATAAAGGCTTGATCTTGAAATCCTCTTAATACTCAAAATGTATATTTCTGGCTTCTTTTGTTGGCACAGTGGCATTTTTATGGCCACTGATATGTTCCTGGAACGTATCAGTTTACAGCAGCATTTCTCTTTAAGGCATGCATCACATGCCAACAACTGGACATCAACACACTGGTCGTTTCGAAAGTCCACCATGGCCGATTCATCAAAGAAACCCAAGAGGACATTATTGAGAGAGCTCAAAGAAGAGACAGGATGCAATATGGATGACAAATTAGCCATTGTTTTGGGGCGTCTCACTGAGAAAATAGGACAAAGTTCAGAAATGCCTCTTAAATTATACTGATTAACACATATTTAAGCACACAAGAAAATAGATTTTTAGTTCAGCCTGAACCCTTTTTCTTTAACAGATGCCAATAGGCACCTGCGACTATATTTTGCTGTTGAAGACTATGAACAAAACATGGAAACTTCTTTTGGCTCAGGCTAAGAGTCAATCCAATTCTGAAAGCATGAGCTCCATCTCAGGAGGAAAAATGTTTATATGCAAATTAAACTTAAAAAGTTGAAAGTCAGGCAGGCTAATTCCAAGTTGTCCATAACTGTTTACTGTAATCTTTTATATAATTATTGCTTGTTTTCGGATATGTCATTGGACAGGCTGTTTTCAGTTGCCTGGACCTCTGCCATTGTCTTGGCCAGGATAATTTGGAATATTTCTAGGAGGTGTTTTTCTAATTGAGTTTAATTGTTATTGCTCTTATGGGTTGATAACATTTTTGAATGCTGCATTAACTGTTTTGCAAGAACAAAATGAGCTCATGGGCACCCACATACACACAGTAGAAAGCATAGGTTAGAATATTTTACATATGAACAGCAGTCTGTAGTCTGCCATAGTTACAGTAAGATAACTCAATTTACATTTAATACAGAGACAAGCAGAGAAAAGCAGATTAAGGATCTGGGGTCCCCAACCCGGATCTTATTTAACTGTAAATGATTAATTCAGCCACTTACTTGCAGATCAATGCCTGTTAGTATATTGTATGTCTGTATTTTTCTCTTTTTTTATGTAATTGTGGCCTAAAATGAAAAGGAATTAAATTAATATAGAATTCTCTAAATCAACTGAAGTCTATCACATTTGTACACATATGTATAAAACAATTTATTATATAACAAAACACATGGAAACTGGCCAGTAGACACCTTTTTTACTTCCTTTCTCCTCCAGTCCCTCACACTCTCTCAGCTCTTTGAATAATTAGTGATGTGTGTCAATATTGTGGCCCATAGTAACCATATGGTGGGTGCAGGCAGACAGGCCATTGTTGGGAGCTGTGAAATATTGTGTATCCCTGCGAGGTCTGGAGCCAGCAGAGGCAGGAAGTGTTGTCGGGACTGACAGGGACATTGTGCGCTTGAATGGGCGAGTCCTCGGTGGCAGGGAGCACCGCGGACCCAGACAGAAAGTCTTGACCCTGGCGAGAAAGGCTGATTAGGCATGGTACTGCAGGCCTCTCCTTCATCCACCCCCGCTACCACCACTGCCACCCCTCTCATCCACACCCCCCACTGGACACTGTTAGGGCTCAGGCAGAACACAACAAGACCACTTAACTTAGCGACGCCTTTTCACTGCACACATAAAAACACTCATATATTCATGTCAGGGGTAGAGAGCAGAGGGACGGGAACTCGGGAACACTCGTCAGTGTGTGAACTCGGGAATGATTAGAGTGTGTGATCTGTGGGAATGACAGTGAAACAGATTAGGAAACTAAATAAAGATCGAAATTGTAATCTGCTGAAATTTTCAATTATTTTTTTCTGTGTGATCAACTCATCACTGAACATGTATCAAAACTTAATTAAATGAGTGTTTTAAGAGAGCAGACTGCAAATGATACTAAGCTTTGGTCTTATGCATAATCAGACAAATGCATCACCATAGTTCAGATGTAATAGAAGCATTATCTGAGTCATTAACAAGCTGTTGGGTGTGGGAAAGCTCAGGAGCCAGTGTATTCTGACACCTAAATGTCACACAACATATCAACAAATGCCTAAAACTCTTAACATTGGTGGTTAAATTAAGGAATTCTTCTTAATGTTGAAAACAAATGTTTAATTAATCCTCATAACTGTTGTTATTTTAATCTAAGCATGCTAAAAAAACAGCTTTTTTTTCTGGAAATATTAAAGTCAGTTGTTCCCTGTGAAACAAGCCAGACAGCTTCAACTGGTAAGGAGACTTCACCTGGGCGAATTTAATTTCTGCTGATTAAATACGCAACATTGCATGTCCATTCTCTTCCTCTGCTCTCCATCTTTCTGCTTTTTCATCACATCCGCCTTTCCCCTCTTTGCCAATTATCTCTCTGTCAGTCTGTCACACTTTGTAGTGTCATAAAGGCGGGCTAAATTGCTGCCCAACCCGCCTTTATCCCCCTGATAAAGCACAACAATTAAGGCTCATGTCTCTTTACTCAGGGTCTTTGATGGCACACAAAGCTAAACCAAGAAAGAGGGAGAGGCGGCGAAGCTGCACTTATGTCAGCTGGCATCTCAGTGTCTGTAGTGTAAACCATATATGAGCACACAAACACATCTGCTTTAAGCTCAACCTGACAAATCATCAAAGTATTAAACACTGACTCTTCTCTTAGTTATTTTAGAATAACTTGATAGTCTTCATTTACTCAATTATATCTTACCCATCCTGATTGGGCCTTTCTATGCCAGCTTTCACGAGAAACTTGCTTAAATATGAAAATGTCCTTTTTACTGAGCACAAGCATGAGTATTGGCTCATGATAGAAGATCAATACCTGTTAGAAAAATCACATGTGTGACAACAGCTTCAGCAAGATTTTATCTAAAAATATGCTTTTGTGGAGCAATCAAATTCCCTGAAGGTCAAACTTTTCACTAAAGCTTTTATGTTTAGAAATACAAACAAAAACTCTGGTTTCTTGTGAGAGGAGGAAACAGCATGAAATGTAACATAAATGTGATGCTTAAGGCGGTGCAGAAAATTCCATGAAAACAAAATCAATTTGAATGATACAGTTAACTTTTTAACCTTACTGTCATGTCAGTATGGATTTTCTGTTTTAATTCTTTTTGTTTTACGTTAGAGTAAGCATCCAGCATCGTAAAACTTAAGTAACAATCTCAAACATATGAATTCAAGCAACATCACTGCGTGTCACATCAATTATATGATAACTTGATCAAACCAAAAGCTCTTCTTATATATTAGATATTGTACACCGTGATGCAAAGATTGCATAACTTTCCCACCACAACTGATTCCAGTTTCAAAACCATTTTACATAACATGTACACCTTTGGATTTTTGGAAGAAACGATACCCCCTGTAGATATTTGCACCTTCATAAATCTGCACAATGAAGCACAAATATCAGTTTCTGATTCATTTAAAATAAAAGTGGAGACTTGGTACAACTGTAACACGGATCAGTTCTAACACTTACAATCAGGGAAAAATTAGGAATCCTCTAATTCACTCTGCACATGTTCAGTTTAGTCCTTAATCTAGAAATATGAAAAAATGATTATATTACCAAATAATTTTTGTGATTACATGGTTAGCTTTGTTGTTGAACTTGTCAAACATATATCAGTGTTGCTTATGTGTCTGTTTAGTTGTGGTAATGTTTTAGTTGCTAGCTGTATGGCAAGCTAGCTCATCAATAATGCACTCTGTGACAGTTGTAACACACTTGCATGGGGTAGGTTGCAACAGTTTGGAAAATGTTGACCACAACTAAAGTTGAATAAGTGTATGAGTAAAAAAATGTGATTTGCATGACAACATTTTGTTTTAGGGCATGTTCACACCAGGATAGTCAGGGTGATTTGGTTAGACTAGGTGGGGAAATCAGAAAATCTTCACACCTTTGGTTTGGTTTGCTTTCACTCTGCATTGTACTCAGTCGGATCAAATCACTTTGATCATGTCACGTTAGGATGTTAGTGTAGTTTAAATACGCAGTACAGAACTTTTGCAGTGTACCCCCTATCTCTGGTAAATTAGGCATCCATCTGTACATCCAACCTGTACTGTGAGCTCTCTCCAGCCGACTCAGTCACGTTGCTTGTTCAAACACAGCCGACATGTTTATATCTGTTTGCTAGCATGTGAAGCAAAAAATGTGCCATCCCAGATGAAAAAGTTGTATAGTTCAGTTTCTCAGCGTCAGGACAATGCTGGACAATGACTGCTCCAGAAATGCACATGATAGATGTTACTGTGCCATCAAACGATTCCAGAATGTGGAGTTTTAAGGTTGGAAATTCATGTAGTGCATCTTTAACTCCTATGCTCTGTGGTACACAGCCTTTTTGTTTGAAAGTTTTAAATAGAAAGCTTTCAGTATCTTAAGTCATTGTCATGGTTTTTATTTCATAATGTTACATTTGACCCTAAGGCATGTTACAGCTGATCCTGGCTATTGTAACATTTCATTCATTGTGTTTTGAGATCAAGATATTTTATGTTTGTGTTGCACAGGCAATGTTTGTGCCATTTGAAGCTAGTTTGCATAGCTGTTTGAACACAGTGTTAGAGACAGAAATTTCAAAACTTACAACTTTCCCCAGGCTCCCCTACTACATAAGTTTCCAACCTTAAATCTCTGTACTTTTGATTGATTTTGTTGGAACACTTACGTTAATTATGCACATACCTGGAGCTGCCATTGCCCTGCAGTGTCCGAGGCTGAAAACTGCACTTCACAACTTTGTGTTCTAGCCTAAAGCATCATGTAACAGCTGTGTTTTGCTTCATGCTACACACCAGCAACTGGATATCAAGACTGTTTGTTATGAGTGTGCAGAATCACTGATTCAGCAAAAAAAACCAAAGAGGACTTTATCAGAGGAGGAGAGGAAAAGGAAGAAAGAAGTGACCAAACAAGAGAAGGCAAAAGTCAACATCAACTCACTTTGCTGGGCTGAACAGATTTCAGAGAAGATACATAATACAAGACAAATGCTGAATTGGCCATCGTTCAGACAGAATAATATGAAAGTGTAATGTGATCAATTTTGAGGGACTTTTGTATTAATTTACTGTGAACACTGGCGATCTTGATTGACATTTCCATCACCTATTATCTTTTTTTGAACATTTTATTCTGAACGTTGTGTCAATAAATCATTAAGAGACTGAGATCATTTTTTTATATTTCTGAAAGCCTTCTGTGTGTTTTTAAACTGGTCTTTGATCTCATAATCTAATGGATCAGCTGCAGAAAAACCAAAGAGTCCCTTTTGAATTTAATAGTCAATATAATGAATTTACTTGTAGATGCATTTTATTAATAAAACTTTTAAAACTTATTTGAACTGTAAATAGCCTTACTGTCTAATGGCTCTCAGGTCATTGGTTATTCTGCTATAAATCATATGAAAGTTGTAAAACTATTAACACAACTTGTGTCTAGGCTTTCATTTTAGTCAGATCAGCCTAGTTAAAGACAGTTTTCAGACAGTGATCAACAACATTTACATGACCTGCTGCGATGAGACTGCTATTAACTTTTAAAGGCCTCTCTCAGATTATGCAGACATAACAAGTGACAGTGACCACTAATTCAGTCATTCAAGCATTGACTGCTTTTAGGTTAATATTTTAAAAACAAACTCAACATATATGGTGGAACCGATCATTCTTGCAAACTGTTTGTCATTTGTACAAAAATGGACAAAGTGAGGCATCAAAAAATCCTTCTGGAGATGTGTTTATTGTCACAGGATGCTGTTTTAGATTAGTTACTGTTATGGGAAAAATATAATCTTTTAATTCATCTAAGGAGATAAAATTAATTGAAGTCTTGTGTTGCTGAATTGAATTTTGGGTCTGTTGCTTCGCTTTGCTAGCACAGGCTGCAGAGAGAAGTTGAGGATGGTTTGGTTTTAGCAAGCTGTAGTCAATCAAATCACCTGACTAATGATGTGTTTAATCTTGTAATTGTTACTGCAATTCTAATTTCAATACCTCTTAACCTATGATCTACGCCTTTGGATGGCTGGAGGAAATGGAGCCACCTGTAGAAAAGTGTATGAGGGGAGAACAGAGAAGACTCGAGGGAGATTCTGAAATCTTATTGCTGTGAGTGTAGACTTGATGGGTTGCATGTATTTCTTATATCAACACCATAAAAAACAGATCAGCCACAAAAACATGTACTGCAAAAACTGAACTGCAACACTAACTGATGAATGGGAACAGCAGAATATACTGATCAGTCAGAGAGCTGAAGCTTCAGATGCATGTTTTATTTATTTGATATTGTGAATTGCTCTGTGCTGCGCCATGGCGTAGGGAAGTTTTGAGTTGGTTAGTTAGCTAGTAAGCTCATAACACAATCTCTCCAAAGCTGTCAAGTTAAGCAACCATTGCTGTGTGCCCTGACCAGTAATGTAAATACAGCTGCCACATTCAAAGTGATCCTTAAATATTTGTAGATCTGACCAAGTGCTCTTTCCTTTTCAGGCTGTTTCTTTCAGGGATCATCATAGCTAATCATCTGCTTCCATCTAACTTACTCTCTGCCCCCAGTTCTGTCTACTGTCTTTTCTAAAGGGCCACTGTCTCCAAACCCTACACCATCGCTGGTCTAACCAACGTCTTGTACACCTTTCCTTTTATTCTTGCTGATTCTCTTTATCCCCCATCTCACCTGACACTTTTCTCCAAACTTTCCAACCTGCTTGTACTCACCTCTTCACCTCTTTTCTACAGTCAACATTGGCCTGGACTTTTAACCATTAGTACTTAATATCGGCCACCTTCTTTATCTGACCAACTGTGGTCTTAAAATGAAAAAGTGGGGTTCATTCAAACAGGCTTGTTGTTACTCCCAGAACATAAAGGTCATTGCACATCTGAAAGACAATCCTTTCAGTTTCACACTGAAGGCTTAAAATAGTAAAATTCCTTTATTTCTGATCTTCAAAATCATTTCATACATTTGTCATTTTAAAGCTCAGATTCCTATATTCTGCCTTCCATGAAAATGTCCCACACGGTCAAAAACGGTCAAATTAGTATGTTTTTAAAGCTCCAAAACATACTAAAGCTATGCTCTGCATTACAAGTAAAGGTCACAAAAGTGATATCAGAGAGCTATTCCATGTTCAGATTTTTCACTTTTCATTTTGGTATCAGCAGTGATTGGAAATTCATGAAAATGACATCCATGATAATACTTAAATACCAATAAACACCTTATTACAAGTTGGTACTAAGCGACCTGAACGCTGCACCTGTCAGTTTAACTGGCAGTGACAAATGTTATCTCGTCCCAACCTTTAGAAGTTGTGTTTTGGACATGCAAACAAACTTATTACAGGTTTCATTGTGAGACATTTTAACTGACAGAAATTGAGCATTTCAGTTTTAGATGTTTTAATCTTACCTTAGCCTGTCTTTTATCCAGTGAGACAGAAGATTTTTTGTTTGACAGCTGAAGGTAAAGAATTAATTTGATATTTTAAGGTGGAAGCTGTAGAAAAAATAGTTTTTGTTTGCAATAATAAATAATCCTTACAATGCATAAAGTAACATTGGTTTTCGTGGTGTAACACAATTGTATTATATTTACTTTATTCTTATCTATTTGTGGTACGAGTAGTGAGCAAAAAACAGTGAGTAGCAAATGTTTTTACTGTAGAAGATGAGAATGCAGTCAGGTAAACAATCATATTTACAAAGACTATTTCAAATTTGGTTGATGAGAATTAAAACAAAGATAATTACTAAGTGAATGCAGAAACATTTAGAAAGGAGAAAACATTTAAAAAACACAGCATGAGTCCTGCAAAAGTGTCCAACATGCTACTTTTCTATTTATCAAGGTTTTATATATATATATATATACATGCCATGACTCCAGGGGGTATGCTGAAAATTTGAATAGTCAAAGTAAATTGAAATGTGTGAAAGAAAGCAGAAGACACAACGTTGTTAGAATCCATCTTCGGTCTGTGGAGGATTCAGATACACAACAGTAGCTCTGTTGTTGACAAGTGAAATCAAATCAGCACCCTGTTATTATACCGCATCTTTTCTTCAGAGATGATCTGAGAGGCTGTAACTGCAAACTTTTCTACTTAAGACACACAAAGTGATGCAAAGCATAATGTTGCTTCACAGAATTACTCAAATGTTGGATTGCAAGAAGTAAGTTAACATTGTTTCTCTTATTCTGCACTTGGATTTAAGTAAATTACAGAAGTATTGTGTGAAGTTAAAAAAAAAGTGCTTTCCTCTGCAGTCATTGCCTCTATGTAAGGAAAGACTGTCATCATTTATTTAATTAAAAATGGTAGCTATACCCCTAACTTTACTTACCCTTGTTGTTGAAAATCTTTTGTCTTTTCATTACTGTTTTGTTCCTTTTTGTACTAAATGTGCACACCACATTCCATTATTATGACCCCATCCCATGTTAAAAAGTAAAATTCCGAAGATTTAATTGTTATTAAGCAAATACAACCCAGGACAGGAATATAAATAACAGTAAGTTATGTATGTTTTTGATTATGAGAAATTTGGCTTAAATTTAAGATCACCCTTTTCTTAAATAAAATGTATAGAACAGTTTAGAATAAAATCAGCATATGTGGCATGACAATAAGTGTGTAAGAATGTAAAAAGTATTTAAATAAAAAGCAAATGAAATACGTCAGGGGAAGCTGTCTTTCTTTAATAGACCTCGAGAGTGATAACATTAGTAGAAAAGACCCTTCAATTCACAGATAATGAACAACGGGTGAGTGCTTTTGTAGCAGAGCTCCAGCAGTTAATGTAGTTTTTTTTCCCCCTGGCTACCATTTAGTTGGTGCTGAGGCTGTGCACCGTTTCTCCCTCCAGCAGCACTAGCTCAGCAGTATGTAGTTACCTGGGAGGCAGGGCCTCGTGAGTTAGCAATGTAGCTGAAACAAAAGCTCTGACAGCAGAAGTGTGGAGAGAGTGATGAGACCCCCTGCCGGTGTGTTAGCAAGCTTGGCCTTAGAATCTCCTCTCTGGCTTTCCTTTTCACACCGCTGCCCCCGAGGGCTCATAGCCCATCAGGGCCCCAGTTTAGCAGTGGTTACCACTTCTGCGAATGTTGAACCACAGTTGTGAAGCATGTTTCTGTTTCACAAAAAAGAAAAAGATACTGTAGTTGTTTTAAGGTAGAAATGATTAATTAAATGTTTATAGAGAGTGTGAGATATTGGAAAGCCCAATCTCATTATATTCAGCTAACTTCATTCTTTTACTTTTCTACATTCGTAGTCTATTACAACATAATATTTAGTTATATTACAAACTGTTTTCTACAGACTTGGATTTTATATATTAAACAATATTGACCACAATGCAAAAGGATACACTTTTATGGATTAAGCGGCATGCTCCTTACAACCTAAGTGCTGCATACTCCGTACTTTGATGCAATCCTTTTGTTACTAATTCTTCCTCTAAAAAAAGGTGATCCCATTTGTTTGCTGGAAACATGCAGATACTTACAGCCTTCTGTTACATTTACTGACAAATTATTTTGATTCTCTGAATATTAAAATTGCATTAAAACAGCCTGTAAAGAAACAGGTTGAACAGCCTGTGGATGTTTTTGTTTTGTGTTTTTGCTTTTGCTTGAGAAGGAGAATACATAAATAAACCTTCACAATGAGCTCAGTGAGAAAAATTAGATGTGTGGTCTACTTAAAGGTTTGTATAGAAACTGTTATTAATTATCTATTGATACAGTAGTTCCAAAATAACTTCAACAGCATCACTAAGGAGACCCGGCCTTCAACCCTGTGCTTGTTAAACACTGCAGCTATGACATGAGGTGATGCTACACCGCCAACTTCTCACATCTTTGCCAGACCCTCATGGTTGCCGAGGTTAACGTCATGGCGACCATTAGATCGTCTGCAGACTTGGAGGGGATGTCTGACTGCGATGGAGCATGTGACATGATACTCAACAATCAAGACGCCATGACAACCTGGCAGCAATGTTGTTGATTCAGCAACCAGACCAAACTGTACGTAGAGCCGGGGAGAGGGGACAATAAACGTGTTGCTGAGGGGAGGAAACACAGTGAGGTATCAGAGGATCAAAGACATGTACAGAAGAGAGACGGTTTTTGATACTTGGAGTATTGAAACAAGTTTAAAATGTGAAAATTGCTGTTCCAATGTACTTAAACGTTATACTTTGTCCCAGCATATTTTTTATCGCTACATAATTATGAAGTTGTCAGGCATAAAATCTGCCGTTAAAACTACAAACTGAGAAGTATCTAGGTCTTGATAGTTGGAATAATCTGAGAAAAACTAGTGATGCTTTAGCAATTTTTTGCAAAAAGAAAATGTAAATCAGGTTTTAATACTACTGGATGTTTAAATGTGATCATGGGACACTTGGCACCAAGTGGATGGTTGCAAAGGTTCTAACAGGACAGACTGGTTGTAGTTTGTTTTCCTAAAAATTTATTGAAGCTATTTACTGCAAATCTGCATCTTCAGATCAAAACATAACAGCACCTGATACCAACTTGATAGGTATATTATTTTAGATCTACGAGGCATAGGCCACCATGTGTCACCTCTGTTTGTGGGAACGTTGTAGCCTTTAGTTTGTTTAACAAGAAAAGAAATAAAGTAAAAACATTAGAACGATGGTTATAATTTCCAAATTCATCTTTATGCTGATAATATTTGGGCCAATAACATTGTTAAAAAAATGTGTACATTTTCTTGGTATCAGGTAAACTGCAGTAATCATCTGGATGAGTCATTCCTTTGAAAGCATCTTTTGAAAGACTTTAAAAATACAGAGAAAGCATGAATAAATTGAGATTTTACTCCTCCACTGAAGCTGAGATAAGAATGTTGGATCTAAATCCATATCTAGATCAAATCACATTTAATCACATCTAAGTTGAGCCTCAGCTTTGACAAACTTTTAAATAGAAATGTGTCCACAACTTTTGGATTAATCCTGCTAAAAAGCCAAATAAAAACGGTGCCTAACAAACAACCTCCTTGGCAGAGATATTACTGGATAATAAAACTGAAACATTTAGAAAGGACAAAATCCTCCCTCAATATTTTAGTACTGTATTGTATTTCCAACAAGTTAAAAAAAAAACTTTATCAAGGAACAAAATGTCAAAAACATGTAGACTTTAATTAAAATAAAATATAATACAAGCTAAAAAACTTGGTCACTGTCCAAAAACACAGTTGGTTAGCAGTGAGAAGACGCTGACCAGCTACAGATTGAGGAATCAAACGTGCAGTAGGAATATGATATAATATGTTACAAAAACTTGTGCCTAGAATGTGTAACATATAGCTAAGAAAATAAAACAATAAAATTAAGTTTTTAAAAAAAAAGCCCATTTTCTTATAGTATCTGTGGTTTGTATGGAATTAAATCCGACATAAGGCTGCAATCAATCAGTGAGTCTACACTGCCACCTGGTGGACTAATGGATGATGCACGATGATAGTGAAATCTATGCACTTTGTTGCTTCCAGACATTGGTTTTATTCTCAGTTTACTTAACGCTGCATATGTGTTGATTTTAGTGGAAAAAAGGTGCATTTCTTGCTTTCAGTGAGAATTTCATTGTATCACAAAATAAATTAAACCATGTATGGTTTTTGTAAAAGATTACATCTTTATGCCTCCCACCTGTATGACATAAAGACTATAGACGACACATGTGAAAAGTATGTTAGAAAATCTTTTAAATTACAATTTTAAGAAAGCAATTAGCTATACTAGGAAATTAACAAACTTAGGAACTTAAATTCTTAAACTGAGTTTATGAAAATGTAATATCATATAGGGTTCTCTATGGTGAGGTGAGCGTTTTTTCGGTGGAAAATAAATAACTGAAAAATGCACATAAAGAGGGGTAATTATTTATCAAACTACAGTCCCCTTAACAGAGAGTGGGTGGTGTTTAGAAGCCTATATCCTTATGATTTAGCAAGTTTAAGCAATTAGAAAACACTATTTAAAAATGTTTAATAACTCTCAATATACTTGTAACAGGGCCTGAAATTCACTGTGGGATTGCAGATATCTCACATAACATCATTAATTCACCGTATCCAGTGAGAGCCGGAGTTACACTGGCTCCCTGTTTTTTTCCTTTCGCTGCTTAGCTTGCACAGTGCGAAGTAGGGATGTGTTGTTCACAAATGACCTGACTCTAAGAGTTGATTCTTTGTTGTGAATAAGAAGAACCAATTCCTGTCTATGAGAAATGAATCTTTAGAAGGGGCGGGACTTTATTTTGATGGACACAGCATGTGGTCAGTTACATGCCACAGTCAGGCACCCCTGGTTTCTGGACTGACCTGTGTTGGCCTCCGCCTTGCGGTGGTGGGTGGCTCTCAGGTTCATGGGGCCCTGGCCCCTGCACTCTGCCTGCCTCACAGTGACGAACCAGCTTCAGGCCACCTGGGGCCTGTGCATCATGGCTGTGGGGTACTCGGGGTGGGATCTTCCTCTACCGTCTTCTAGGCAGATGCGTTGTGCCTGTTGTGGCTGCCTTGGGCCCCCCTGGTCCGCCTCTGATCTTTGCAAGGGTCTGGTTGCATTTGCATGATCACACTCATCACTGATCACAATTCATTCCTGATATTTTTCCACTATATTTACTAACCTGCATGCTGTAACAGTCACTGTGTTGTTGTGTGGGTCAAGTCACCAATAACTGCTGTTATGTCCATGTTTTTTTATTCTTTGTGTTGTTGATATCTTGGGGGTTGATTTCTTTTTTCTTTTTTTTCTTTTTTTTTTTTTTTTAACTTCCATGTGTTTTTATAGGTGCTCCTGTGTTAAAGGATTTTTTTTTTTAAACATTGGCCTTAAAATTGAACAATTGCCAAAAATTGGTTTTGAATTTAGTTGCTTCTAGGTTGAGGGCACTAGAGGGAGCCCTCTACCTTGTCTTCAATTTTCTGAGCTTTTGCAAGCAGTTTTATTAAGTAACTGGTAAACATAAGGCAATGGACTTGTATTCAGATGTGATTTAATGAGGGAAGAAAATCTGAAAGCATTAATGGGTTGCTACTCAGATAGAAGATATTTGCCGGCAGCTTATCTGTATCCTCCAGACACGTGCATACAAAACACACATCTGGAGTCGTGGTCTGGAGGGTCTGTCACTGTGTTCTCTGGCCCTGTCTCTAAATTTATCAGGGCTTGTCATCATGTCACGTGTGTTCCTCATATTTCTGCTGGCCAAGGGGACCAGTCAAGAATAGCACAGACACAGATTAGCACAGCAGATCCCGTTCTCGCCCTCACTCTTTGAAGAGAGCAATTATTTTATACTAATCACTATAGACTCTTCTTGGGAGCCACCAAACTCCTACTTTTCTGTGTGATATGACATTTTACTGTCTTTAACTACTGACCTTATCCATTAACGTGTGTGGAAGAGGAGGCGTAGTGGGTTGTGTGGTGCAGGTAAATAAGTTTTCTCTTTAGGGAAAGATGGAAGGGAAGATTTTCAGATCGGACAGCTAAACGCAGATTCATTTTCCCGCATTTGCAAACATAGCTTTAAAAACAGGGTACGTCTGCCTGATCAATAAATAAATAAAATAATTTTGAGCAGGCATTTTGAGGAACGACAAGAGAGTCACCGCCAGTGATCCCTAAATGCCACATCTATTCCGGGGGTGGAGCAGGATCTCCTGGATATCTGGGGTTGTCCTTCTGAAAGAGGGGGATGTTTCTGCATCCATTAGATACCCAGTCTAAGTAAATAAACTGAAATCTGACCCGGTTTTGCGTTATCTAATCAACGGTTTGTGTGTAATGACACAGCTGATATGTGTACATGGAGTTGTCGGAGGTTAAAGCAGTTAGCTGAGATCTGGAAAGTTTCAAAAACATTTGATTACTTTCATTAAAAACCAGCTTGAAACAGCGCTGGTGCAAACGTATCAAACTGTTGCAGCTATTGCAAACAGGATAAAAGAAAAACCCCAAGGCTACAGACACACCTGGTCTCATTGCTGTAATGAAGTTGTTTTTGGCTCAAAGGTTTGGCTCCTTTATGAAATAATGAGAGATTCACTTAAGATCCTGTTTTTGATTTAATGACATCTTGCCCAAGGTTGCATGGTGATGGATATTTTTTTAAATAGTAATATTATCAAGCAGGGCCTGTTTCTACTTCCAGTCCTCTTTAGGAGCATCTATCAGGTCAGAAAAGTAGCACAGTTGACTCAACTGTGTCAGATGTGTTTCAAAGTTTCCACTTTCCACCAAAATATGATGTCAAACCTGGTAGTTAGCTGTTTTTTATTTACTCTTAAGCCCTTAGATGAACTCCTGTTTTAATATGCTATGTTTGTATTTGGAAATAAAGAAGAGCATCCAAAGATCAATACCCAGCTTCTTTTATGTTAAACACAACAGATCATGCCAGAAAACTGGGAGTCATTTTGGACTCTGAACTAAACTTTAAAAGCCTTTTACCACCTAAAGAATATATATAGAATAAATGGCCTTATGATTTAGAAAACTTGTTCATGCATTTGTTTTCAACAGATTTGACTACTGTAACTGAATTTAAAAAAAAAAAAAAACTAAGACAATTGCAACTAATCCAGAATCTCCTCACAAACACCCAAACATGGGGAACAAATCATTCCAGCTCTCAGATCTTTACAGTAGCTTCCTGTGCATCAAAGAATATATTTTAAATTTTGCTGCTGGTGCTCAAGGCTCTCAGTGGTTCTTGTTCAAATCGTATATCTGATCTGCTGATGCCATGCGAGCCACCAAGGCCTCCGATCATCTTGGTCAAGTTTGTTTTACATCCTGAAAGTTAAAATCACAGACAGCAACAGAGACAGACAGGGGAGCTGGATTTAAATGCACGCATGTTGGGGATAAGAGGGGGGAAAAAAGAAAAAAACAAAACCTGGTATTTCTGAATATGAGCATCAGGTAAAAATTTATAATGTAATAGAATGATGACCTGTACATAGCCTTGATCCAAAAAAAAGTAAAATAAAAAGTCTTAGTGTATGTAAATGCAATAATCAAACTTCACATGTTAAAATTAACTTATTATATTGTATTTTGGCCTTTTAAGTTTAGACATATATATTTAATATGGTAAACGGTAAATGGTCTGTATTTATAGCGCAGCGCTTTACATTATATATAATATTTACCCATTCACACATACTTTCACACACTGATGGCAGAAGCTGCCATGCAAGGTGTTAAACCACGACCCATCAGGAGCAATTAGGGGTTCAGTGTCTTGCTCAGGGACACCTCAACATGAGAAATGAACAGATAACCCTCAGGCTGCAAGACAACCACTCTACCCACTGAACCACGCCACAGTATGTATATGTATATATATATATATATATCCTATTATATTTTTTATAGTCTAAATTTCATTGTGCTAATTGTATAATGACAATAAAGTAATTCAATCAAACAACCATGACAGGAAAATATACTTATCAATACCAGCTTGTAATTATTTGTTTTGTATGAGTGGAAAACAACAACATTAAACACTTATTAACAAGAGAAACATGTTAAAAAGGTACATATACCTGCATATGTTGCTGGGCGGATAACTGATTTATTAAAGCATATATATTGATTTTAAGCCCATATCCTCATCAATTACTTCTTTAACAGAACTCCAGGCCTTCCCAACCAAGTGGCATCTGACACAAGATTACAAGGCCTGAAGAAAAGCATGTCCTCCTATTTCTGCTTCTGTGTCAGCACCAGTCTTTCCACAATGTCACTGCATAATGCTGGATATGAACAGCTGGGTAAACAAGTGAAGTGAGTTCTTCCACTGAGCAGAGAAGAGCTTTATTGCTGTTTGTTTTGCATGACTGAGAGCTGTGAAAATACCATAAAACTAGAAATAGGAGAGCAGCTTTTAGCTTTATCAGCAATATTTAATCAAACACAGGAGACATAGCTTATCTTTACAGTGAGCAGCCTGATTGTGATAAAAAATTAACCTTTGTCTAGACTTTAGAAGGAAGGTTGTATGAGTCTAATGACCATGAAAGAAAGATGGGTAATAGAAAAGCAAATATGAAAATGAATAAATATTATGTTTTATTATTTGTTCTGAAGAGCTTCCTAAGGGCGTATTAAATATGATGGAAATCTATCAAGAAAATAATGTGTTTTGTTTAAAATTGAAATGAAAGTCATAAAGACAGGGGTCACTTAAGTTATAATTGTGCACTCCACTAATTTCAATTCAGTTCAATTCACCTTTATTTGTATAGCATTAATTCACAACATCATCTAAGGGTACTTTACACACAATCAGCTCGAGCCAATCAGTTCTCATCCAGTCAGTATTCATACAAGCCAGTTCATAATAAATTATAGCCAAATTAAGGAAACCAATAGACTGCACTGAAACTAAATTTCGATTCACTTCCCCATCCTGAGCATGCACAGGGCGGCGACAGTGGAAAGGAAAAAACTCAAATTTAACAGGAAGGGAAAACTTTTGTCAGAACCCGGCTCAAGGAGGGTGACCATCTGTCTCCACTGGTTGGGATAGAGAAGACAGGACAAAGAGACCAAGAGGCACCACAACTTTTAGCCAGGAAGACCTGCTGAGAGAGGGGAAATATGTTAATGATGCCAATACTGTCATATGTTTATGATAATGAGCAGAGAGATGAATTTTAATTTAACAGGGATCCAATGAAGAGAGGCTAAAACTGGAGAAATATGATCTATCCTGCAATTAATGTCGCTGCAAAGGTCCTATTTCTGATGTTACACATTATCAAATGATTTTTTTTTTTTTTAAAAAAAGGGAGTCATGCAAACAAAATAGTGAAGACAGGACAGCACATTAAGGAAATATTTCCAATTTCCCCTAAAACTCATATCTGACATTCTTTCAGTGAAACACTGCTGTTGTTGATGTTAAAGTGAGTTGATAGGTTTCCTGTTGATAAAAGAAACATAATCTTGAGGCCCAGTAGAGTGAACAAAAGGGAGATGGTATGAAGATATGTCAAAAAGCACCACAAAGCCCACATAATGTTTAAAATTAAATAAATACCACTTTCAACTAGGCCATTGCAGCTCTCACAATAACACAATAACGTTAAACACTTAACAAGAGAAAAATGTTAGAAAGCATATGCCTGCATATGCCTGCATATATATATATATATATATATAGATATATATAGATATATATCTATAGATATATATAGATATATATATATAGATAGATATATAGATATATATATATTAAAAGCTCCTGTCTGTAGAGGCCATAACTCTTCGCAACTCCTCCAAATTCTAACTTACATTAATGTCAAGTGAACAAACTTTTAAATATTTTTTTAAAATATAAAGTAGCTGTTAAACGTTTTAAAGAAAACGTGATTTAAATCATTAGAGGAAACGTAAGGAAGTAGCGCAGTGAACTTGAGACAGCTGCGCGTGCGACAGCCTCGGGGCGGTGCAAACTTCTGCAGGCAACGCGACGAAGAAAAAAACAAAAAAGCTTCTTTGACGTCAGCCACGTCAGATTTCAGAACTCCAAGATGGCGGAGGTGAGCGGGCTGAGGAGCAGAAATCACTTGGACCCCAACCGCAAAAACCGAGGCGTAGATGAAGGTAACATGTTACTCGTTTTACTGGTTAGTCAGTTTCAGCGAATCGATAAAGAGTACTTAGTTGTAGTGAGATTATTACAGAGTATGCTGTTGTTTCTGCGTTCTTTGTCTCAGTTGCTTTTCCGTTAGCCAGACTCTGTTTTCAGTCGGAGGACCCAAGGTGTCCGGCCAAGTGTGGTACCCCTGCCAGAATTTGTCTTATGTAGCTTACAAGTGCAGTCCTAACACAGTGCAAATGATATAAAATTAGCTTCAAAACGATACTTCATTTTGCTTTTTTTTTTTTTTTTTTTTTCCCCCCCATGGCTCGGTCATATGTTTCCCTAAGTAATGTGAACAGAAAATAACATTATCTGAACCAGAATCTGACCCGGATACAAAATTTCCTCGCGACACCTCTCAGCATGTTTTTCCGGGCATTCGCTTTAACCTGGCTGGTACAGTCAGGCCGAATATGCTTCAAGTGCAGTGTTCCTGAACTTAAACTGTTATCTACAGCGGAGTTCAGTCCACACTAACCATGTAACGATACGCTAATCTCATCCCACTAATGACTTGGATATTTTTAAATGCCCTATTATTAGTCTGTTTGCCAGCAGAGTTTGTAACGTAAATGAGAAGCGATTTTAAACAGGTGTACATGTGCATTTTACTGTTAGGAAAAAGATATTGTTAACAAGAACAAATGAAAGTAAATTATTTGTATTAGAACGGACTGTTGAAAATGATCTTACACTGATTGTCTACTTTGTTTAATTTCCTCTCACTGATAGCTATCTTCTACCAGCTTTTTAGGTCTGAAGATGGTATATAGGTTATGGAACTGCTGAATACAGGTTTTGGGGATAAATCTATCTTTGATGGCAGCGTTGCTGGTGTATCATGTTACCCATCGTGGTATTGAATAAATATGACAAGGTTGAGCTTTTGAAAACTGCACAGTTAATTTTTATTTACTTGGATTTATTGAAACAATTAGCTAATCTAATATAAAGATAATTTGATTGTATAGTACTAATTATTGTTTTATACTTTTTATGTAACTGCTTTGGCAAATGGAGGAAATACTTCTGATGTAGACACAAGTGACGTTTGTTAAACTTAATCAAGACGCCGTGGCTCATCCCTGACATTACTGTGTGCTTTAGAAACTGTTAATGACCTTTATGTCTACTTCCACACAGGCCAGCTGCCTCTGTGGCAACAACATTCGCCAACTGTAACCGCGCTTTATTTGCACTTTGTCCCCACAGCCTCCCAGTTGGTCGACTTGCTGTAACTGAACATTTGGCCTCCTTGACTTGAGTTCAGAGAGGCTGTGTCAGGTTATGTTTGGTACTAGAGTGCGGGGAGGTTAGTGTACCTGCATCTTGATAGGCTACGGAGAAACACTATCTCGTTCACAATCTGAGTATCTGTTAACTTATATTTCTTTAGTACCAAAACAAAACAAATATTTCATGGTCACTTGAGTGTAAAGTATTGGTGTTTTAAATCTAGAAGGGGATATGTTTTATAGAATTTTGCTTGACTAATTCGTTTAGTGAGTCATGATGTTGTCCTCAGATTCTGCCTCAGATATAGTGGAGGAGTCGAAGGAGGTGAGAGCTCATGTTGGACACAGTGCTGAGATGTGGGCTTGATCACTATTTATTGCTGTCCGAGTTAAACATAGACCATCATGAGAATAGGATGGATGCAGGAGAGAATACTCTTGTGGTTTTTTTATGTGAAGCAAAATTCTTTTTGTGAAACATTAATTTCATCTCTTGGCAGCTTCTTGAGTGTATGGATGTACAAAACATGGAGACCTAGCAGCATCTGTTCAGTGTCACCATCAGAAATGAAGTAAGAAAGCTAATTTTAGTCTTGCCCTCATTTTTTTAAAGCTGAGGAGCAGGACAGTGGATTAGCTACTCTATCATGGTGCCTGTGTGCACATTCAGCATAGTCTATTTTTTTTATAACTGGCTGCTATGGTTCCTTGTCTGCTAATTGTTCATTTTTCTCCTCTCACTTACATTCTGCTGCAATACAGACTCCTCACAGCCCCAGCAGAATAGTGTCTTTGTGTTCGAGTCCCTTCTATGGCTGCAGTCTGTGCCACTTCATTTTGCTGAGTGCTGCTCTGGACCTGATGGGAACCTGCAATGGCCCAGACTGAGGAACTGTTCAGGGCTCATTTGTGTGCAGAGCAGATTACAATAATGGCCTTTTGCTTGTGACATTGTCATTGGCCTTTCCAGAACATCCAGGTTGATCTTTGAATGCCCCATTTTCATAAGTTTTCTTGGACAAGATCTTTCTTGCCATTCTAAAACCTGCATTTGAAACTACCTTAAAATGGGAATGGGTTGTGACTCTCTTCTGTGTAAATTAATTTGATGGTTAGCTTTAGGTCAGTTTATTATTAGTCTGGTTTTTACATATTCAAACCTTTCAATCTTCATCTTAAATAAGTGTTTTGTGTAATCACTTGTGAAAAAGCAAATTATCCAAAGAGAATCATAAAGCAACAAATGAGCAGGCGGTCGTTACAGATGTTAAGAAAATGGTATTTGGTAACACAACACTAAAAAGTAGTAAAAATGATTTTTAGAACATCACAATAAATATTGTCCAAATCATCCGCATACTATTTTAAGCTAGCAGTTTTTTCCCCAACTTGTTTGTCAACCCCCTTCCACCAGTTTCTTTGCCTGATTAACCAGTCAGTTATTTTTACAATGAACTGTTTCATAGATGAGCTCACAAAAGAGTGAAAACTGGTGAAAGACTGAAACCGACCTGTTTATTGGGTTATTTAAACCTGTCACTTTACTGTTATAAAAACTTGTAAGCAGCTGCAAATATTCTCAGAGAAAAGAGAACGATTCCGCTGAATTAACTTGAATGGCCATTGAAGTTATTGAATTTAAAATAATGTGATTATCTAATTGGCTCTCTTCTAGTCTGCAGCCAGTCTGCAGAGAGGCAACTGATTGAAAATGCTCATTTTTAGTGGATGACTTACTACTGCAGGTGTCTGTTGACGTGATCATTCCTTAAAACAGATTTTTGACTTCCATCTAAAAGAATTCAGGCCCTATCTGGAGTAATTCATTAAGATATATTTTAAGTAACCTCATCCCAGTTAAAACAGATTTTTTTTAGTCAGTCACTCAGGTTGTGTATCAGAGTCTAGTTATCAAGACTTTATTCTTTTAAAGACTGTTTTCGTTATCGTTCAGATGTGGACTTTGCTGCATTTAATTAGTAAAAACTTTATTAAAACCAATAACAAAACTACTAACGCATGATTCTGATAAACATAACCTTAATGTAATTATCAACTTGCAGCTCAAGCAGACAATTAAATAAATTACACACAACAGAATATTGTTTAGTGGTTCTGGTTTACTACCTCGTACTGCACTTGCAGCTACCGTTTTGTTTTACAGTTATTGCTGACTTGGGGGTAAGTTGTGTTCTTATAAAGGATGGGTACCAATGTGAAAGGGCTGGGTTTTGTTGGTTCGAGACCTAGTTTAAATCCTCCAAGACACATTGTTTAAGTAACTCAAGACGTTGTTGTTCAATTAGGTATTTGAATGAGCAAAGTTTAATACTAGTAATCCAACCTGTTTTATGGACTTTTGCCAGTTAAATGGCTTATGATTCATCTAGCATGTCTCGAGGGAGTGCCACTTTAATGATGTCTTTCTTTATTTCTAAAGGCTGTGAACAAAAACAAAGATAATGTGTGAATAATTTAAAGTCAAAACCATTTTTCTCCCCAGCCAGCTTTGATAAGAATTTTAATTAGAGGCCGTTTTCATAACTTTCATAACAGCTTTTCAAGTATGTTTTTTGTGTGTGTGTGTGTCCTTGCTCTCATATGCTACTAAACTAAAGATGTTTGTGTTTTGACATGATTGATCAGCCTAATATTTGTACATGTCATCTTGGATGTATTGAATAGATTACAGGTTAGAGTTATGCTCGCTCACTTGTGCTGCTCTTGCTGTGATGTGACTCAGGAGGAAATTTAGCAGTTTTACAGAAAACCTGCTTTAGATTTAAGAGAAGACTCACCGAAATATGAAGGGAAATGTGAATGTCCTGGTAGCATACTTTACTGATGTCCTTTTTTCTGGTCCTTTGTGATTTCCACTGAACGGCTATTTTTGAGTTTGACCTAGATGGAAAGTCCAAAGTGTATAATGGTATTTAGCCCAGCACAACAGAAAGCTGGAGAGATTCCCACTCTGTTTGATCCATATAGAGCATTTCACTTTCCTCTTAACATCCCCAAAACAGGTTGGTAAACAGTCTCGTGATAATGAAGCTTCTTCATCAGTAAAGGCGCCACTTCATTTGTCTCCATCACAAATTAATTTGATGATGAAGCATGATGCTATGTAATCGGTGTAATTTTCTCTTCCCTTTTGTGCTTTAACATGTCATCTTTAGGCTTGAGTGGTGTTGCAGATGTCCCCATTATTTGGCAAAAGAAGAAGCCCCCGTTAGCCAGGCCTGAAGACCTGGAGGATGAGTTGCTGCCTCAGACCATGACTTCAAACTTTGGCAAAAATGAGAGCCTCACCCCGTCACCAGATGAAGGGATTGATGAAGAGGAGGTGAAGTTTGAGCAAATTTACTGATAAGCATATGTCTTTTTATTTTTATCTTTTTCTTGCGGCTTTTTAGACCAGACTTGAATTTATTTTGATTTAAGTGTTTCTACACTGACGTTGATTTATCAGTTTACTATCATTTATGAGAAAAAGAAAGCAGCAAACCCATCAGCTGTTTGCCCGACTGACTGAAGCAATTCTTAGTTTTCAAGATAGCTGCAGATGAACTTGGCTATTTTCAAGAGTCAGTGAGCAGACACAATTTGTTGGTTTTAATGGGACATTAATCATACTTAGTCTGAAAACTTGTTTGACAAAGGATACATGAGCTCTGAGAGAAGCATTGTGTTCATTCAGCGAGTTTGTCAGAGTAGATATATTAGCTATCATTGTGGTATGAAGGTAAAGAGGTGATAAAATTTTAAAATGCCTCATTGTTGATTTTTCTCCAGTAGAGAATAAAATGTATTATTTATTTACAGGACATAATAATTCTCAGTACAGATAATACAGGATTTTGTCACTCTGTAGTCTTTGCTTAATGCCAGACCTCTTGATTTTGAGGCTTTGCTGGTTTGAATCAGCTTTGTAATTTTCAGTCCTGCCTCCTCACTGGAACCTGCTTTCTAAGCAGTGTAGCCACTTAACTCTCCCTCAATGCCAGGGAAAGCATTGATCGATTGCAAACTTGTGTCTTTAGGCTGCAGAAGAGGAAGATAAGGCCCGGCCCATTCAGATTGTCTTGGCCAAGGAGGACGAGCACAGTTTTGAGTTGGATGCTGCCGCGCTGGAGAAGGTCCTGCTGCAGGATCACGTGAAGGACCTGAATGTGGTGGTTGTGTCTGTAGCCGGGGCCTTTCGCAAGGGCAAGTCCTTCCTGCTGGACTTCATGCTACGCTACATGCACAGTCAGGTGGGTCAATGTGGTCTTGATTTTTCTGGATTTACAAGGATGCCTGTTCCTGTAGGGGCTAACCTAAAGACACAGTTCAGTACATAGTCCGATGATATTAATTTAAAACAGAAATAATTTCAAAACATAAACAGGGTCAGTCTAGACCCAACAGAACATCTGAGACCAGGTTTTCACTTTCAGTGAAATCAGTAAATCAATTGCTTTTCTAGTTCTGAAAGGTCCTGCTTAGGCGTCTATTTAGGGTCTATTTACACTTCCTGATTAAACACACAACACTTCGTCCTTCCACTGGGACTTACTGTTTAACACCCACCGTAAGTAGAGACTGCAAAAACAGGTGGGCTCAATGAACAAGTGCAGCAGATGAGATTAGTTTGTACTCGCGTGTGGAGGCAATGAGCAAGGACAAGTGCTTCCTGTTTGGCCTCAGCCGAGATTTCTCACTCAACATGAAAATGTGTGAATCCAGGTGAATAAACCAGACAGTTGTCAGAGCAGTTTAACAAGTCTCAGCATTCTGAGAAAAATTTTACAGACTCCACATAAACACAGGTTCTTGTTCACCTCTGCTGGACAGCTCGAGTCAGTATCACCTTTCTCTTACTGAAAATGCTTTTAACAATACATGCACTGAAGTAAAAGTGGAGGAATGTTATGATCCTTTTTAACAGCTTTTGAGTAACTTAACAAGTCTATCCAGGTGTTCATGGCGTTAACCAAATAATTCCTAATCTTAGTAGTATTGAGTGTGAACCTTTGCAGCTGTTTGCTCTGAGTCGTGATATAGTCGTAGTGGAAAGTGTTACAAGGCTGGAGGTGTGTTTATGTTGTTTTTTAATGTTCTTCGTTTTGTTTTGTTTTGTTTTTTTTTATCAGATGACAAATTATCTTCATCATCATGTTTTAGTTAGACTTTGAACAGAGCTGCATTGTTCTAGACTAGCCAGAGATCGGTGACTTAAAAATCAGGTATTTGCTTTTAAACTTGTGTTTCCTTCTTGTGATCAGTGGTTCGTCTCTAATGTCAAAAGCACACAAAGTCAGTGTGTGTTGATTTCACTAGAAGTATGTTACAAGAGGTGGCTTGAACTGAATATTTTCTGTGGGACATACTTTTTTGTCTCTGCTTCACGGTTCTTTGGGCTGTGATCCATTCACATGTGTCACTTTTATTTTAATCTATGAAACATTAGAGCAAATATTTTTAAAAAAATGTGACGATTACGGCTTTCATGTGTGTTAATGTTGTGCACAACAACAACTGGCTTCTTTTTTGTAGCTTCTGGCTTCTTTCTTTTTTTTAAATATACTTGAATAATAGACAACTAAAACTAAAAACTAAGTTGATCTCATTTGTATGACTGCAGTCCAAACAGTGGCCTTAATGTGGCATCACCATGTTTTTCTGTTAAAAGTGAAGGTGTTTGAAAGGAAAATTTCATATCGGTATGGATGCAAGTTTTGAGGAGGAAGTTAAACTACATTAGAGCTCAATGACTTTACACATTACTCAAGCAGATGCTTCTTGAAAAGTTGATGTGTCTCCAGGGTGTTGATCTGTGCCAAATGGTGATGGACTTCAGTCCATTGACTTGCATAATTTTTCATTCCCGCCTGCTTTCTTATCAGCTCGCCTTCTCTCGTGTGCCCTTCTTATCATCAGTCCTCTCAATCCATGCAAATTTATCTTATAACCGATTTCTACGTGTTTCTGTTGTTTAATCTCCAATCTCATCCCTGTTACCACCCTCTTCTCCTCTGCTGCAGAACAACTCGTGGATGGGAGGCGATAGCGATCCCTTGACTGGGTTCAAATGGCGGGGAGGCTGTGAGAGGGAGACCACAGGAATTCAGGTCTGGAGCGAAGTGTTTGTGGTCAACAAACCTGATGGCAGCAAGGTAGCCTGTTCCTAAATGTACTTAACTCCCTTTTTGTTAGTTTTTTTCTTCTTCTTCTTTTTAACCAACCACAGTCTCACTCTGGCTGCTGTTTGCAGGTTGCTGTTCTCCTCGTTGACACTCAGGGAGCATTTGACAGCCAATCCACCATAAAGGACTGTGCTACTGTTTTTGCCCTCAGCACGATGACCAGCTCTGTGCAGGTAACACCTCAACGTATGTCGTAATGCAGAAACTTACTTTGTGCTTGTTGAACGTATTTGCAGTCAGGTTGTGTTTATCTGTTTGTTTTCAGGTGTACAATCTCTCCCAGAACATACAGGAGGACGATCTGCAGCACCTGCAGGTTTGTGATATTTCTTCTTCTAAAAGGAAAAAGAGACCTCAAGCTGTTTCACTGTATATCATTTCTGATCTATTTTCGTTTTTTTTTTTTTTAATCTGTCACATGTAGCTCTTCACAGAATATGGGCGGCTGGCAATGGAGGAGATCTATCTGAAACCTTTTCAAGTAATCTGTGTTTTTGCTGCCATCAATTCCTTAAATTAATTGGATGTATATATTGTCAAATACCCACATCCTGTTATTGTCTCGGCTGTAGTTCTTTTTCTCATTGTTTTTGTGATGGTGGTTGTGTGTTTCAGTCCTTAATGTTCCTGATTCGGGACTGGAGTTATCCCTATGAACATTATTATGGACTAGAAGGAGGGAACACTTTCCTGGAGAGAAGACTGCAGGTTCGAATCAGTTTGTTTCAAGTTGGAAATACGTATTTAAATTAAAGGGAAAAAAAGTTAAAATATGGTCAAAATATTTTTTTTAGCTGAGATATTTGTACACAGACCGCAAGGTTGCAACCCCTCTGAAAACAATACACTCGCACTGTGTTGCTGACAGGTTAAACAGAACCAACATGAGGAGCTGCAGAATGTGAGGAAGCACATTCACTCCTGCTTCTCCAACATCAGCTGCTTCCTGCTGCCACATCCTGGTCTTAAGGTGGCCACCAACCCATACTTTGATGGCAGGCTGAAGGGTCAGAATAAAACACCCAAACATGCACTCATGATGAAATCAAAACAGTAACAAGAGAAACTGGTGATAATGTATTTGTGTTTCAGACATTGATGATGATTTTAAAAGAGAGTTGGCCAAGCTGGTGCCTCTCCTCCTGGCTCCAGACCGACTGGTTGAGAAGGAGATTGGCGGGAACAAAGTCACCTGCAGGGATCTTCTGGAGTACTTCAAGGTCACGATTTTAGCCACTTCTAATGTTTTTCAAACTAGTGCCTCATTTTTAGCATAGAATTCACTGTTGTGTCTCTTCACTTCTGTAGGCCTATATAAAGATATACCAAGGTGAGGAGCTGCCTCACCCAAAGTCCATGCTGCAGGTTAGTTATTGTCTTAATTTATACAGGATTTAAATCTCTTGTCAAAGTCAAATAATCTAAAACTGTATTTTCCTGTTTGTCAGGCGACGGCAGAGGCCAACAATTTGACTGCTGTGGCAGGAGCCAAAGACTTGTACAGCAAGAACATGGAGCAGGTCAGGACAGGTTTTTTTTCCCTCAAATTCACTATGAATCAATCTAAGAAGAAAAGCTGCCAAAGTTTAGAGCTCACCAGATTTTGTAATGACAACAGGAAGTAGTCAAGATGTCTAATGGGAGTTACATGCAAGCTTACTCTGTCATGTTCTTATTTCAATAGATCTGCGGAGGGGACAAGCCCTACATCGCTCCGGCCGACCTGGAGCGCTGCCACGAGGAGTTCCGCGAGCACTCGGTCCGTTTCTTTTGCTCTGTGAAGAAAATGGGCGGCGATGAGTTTTGTCAGCGCTACCAGAACCAGCTGGAGGCTGAACTGGACCATGCCTTCACCAACTTCTCCAAACACAACGATGGCAAAAACATCTTCTACGCAGCACGCACACCAGCCACGCTCTTTGCTGTCATGTTCGTCACGTATGTGGTGTCCGGAGTGACGGGCTTCATTGGTCCGAGCATCTTAGCAGCGCTGGCTAACATGATCATGGGTTTGGCGCTGCTGTCGCTCTGCATTTGGGCTTATGTGAAGTATTCTGGAGAGTTCCGGGAGGTGGGAGTGCTGATAGACCAGGTGGCGGAAATGCTCTGGGAACAGGTGAGTGTTTACTGTGTAACAGGGAATTTATTTATTTTTTATATTAATTTTTATATTTGGGTATGTTTTAGTGTATTAAAGTTCATAATAACTGGAAACCTCAATGATGGTTGAGTATTTGTGCTTTTGTTAGTCAGTGGATGAAAATAAACTGCAGCCACATTTATTGGAGATATTAACTTTCTTTATTACATCAGAGCTGACGCTACCGACTTTTATTAATTCACTCAGTTTTAATTTAGACATTAAAATATCAGAAAACTGTCCAAATCCGTGGGGTTTGATGTCACTGCTCAAGTTCAGCCCACCGAAACTCAGCCAGCACTTTCTTCACCTTCTTATGCTTCTTGTCTGAGCTGTTGCTCCGCAGTGACGTTTGTGAATAAATGGGTTTAGTGTCACCCAACATCAGATGGTTTGGAAGAGCATGTCTGCCTCAAATTTCATTTTAGGTTCAAGCCAGCTTAAGGTTTTAACTTAGTTTTTTTTTTTTTTTTTGCAGTAGAATAAATGATCATCAGTTTTCTGATGCCTATTTATGCTCCTGTGTTAATCTTACTTTGTTGTTACAACAGTTTTTTTAAATGTTTGGGATCTGCAGACTCCCAAGTATTTGTGAACAATTTCAACTAGAGTTCATTCAGGAATTTTATTAAGGCTCAAGATAAAACACTTTAAAGGTTTTAGGTGAGCAATAATTTGTGATTTTTTTTTTTCTCCCCCTTCCAGAATAACAAAAATCTCTTGTGTTTACAGTATACATCAGAAATGCACTCATCCCTCTGCAGTGTCACAATTTTGGTGCACTCAAGATTTATTTCCTCTCAATAATTTGTATTATTTAATTATTTTTAAGTTGATATAAACCAAAAGTAAATAATAACTTTAAAAAAAACTTAAGACAAAGTTGAAAATACAATCTCTAAAGTTGAAACATCTGTCATCATTAACAGTTTAGAAACTGTGTGATCCTTGAAAATCAGTGATTTCCTGCATAGCTGTGTGAATAAGATCATAAAATCAAACGTGTTGGACCTGTGTGGCGTGCCTTTCTGCACGACCGATCGCCTAAAGCAAAACTGTTTTCATCAAAGATGGAAAAACAGTACAGTAAGATTCAGAGTTGCAGGAGTGTTCAGGAAGTACGGAGTGAGACTTAGTTCCACGAAGTAGAGCCATCCTCCTGAAATTTTCCAGACCGTGTGCTGCTTGTACAATCTTAAAAAAAAAAAAAAGTTAGTCTTGGCACAGACTTTATCAATGGAAATCTGCGTTACCTATTGAAGGATGATGCATAGCGTTAGTACAGAAATGCATGACTAAACCTTACTAAAGCACATGTAGCTGAGTTAGCTGAGCCAAAGATACATTTGTTTGGCCTTAACTAATACAGGTGAACTCAAAGTCCTGACTGGAAGCATGCTGACATGACAGCAGGGAAAAATTGTTTTGTGCTAGCCTCACTAAAATCTTAGCTCTCAACCAAATTAATATACCCGGATAATATGGTTGCAGATGGAATCACTCCTGCATGCATGCACTCAACTTAACTCTAAGGGTCTCTGTGTGCAGTACATGCTCCAAACTTCCATATTATTGAGGAAAAAAAATATGGAGCTTAAGTTGATTTTAATAGATCTTTACTCCCAATAAGGCTGCTCCTATTGAAATATTTTTTTTTTGTCAAATGTCTAAATCCATCAAATTATGACTGAAAAGCAGTTTATTTCAGACAACTTGTCATCTCTGGGTAACTTAAAGCATTTAGAAATTTTCTTTTGGCTCCTCAGATTCGTATAACAGCAGAGGCATGTGACAAAATCAGCTTTAAGGTACCTTTAAAAACATAGTCTGTGCTTTAAAATCAGCTGTAATTACACACATGAAGATCTCGCAGAGAAAGTCGGATGCATGTTCTCATTCAGTCCGCAGACATCGATGAATAACTAGATTATCCTCCCCGGCGTTGCAGACTAGGACACGGACCGTGACTCAGCTGAAAGTTGATTGAAGAATATCAAAACATTCACAGTGGTATTTTCTGTTCTGTTGTATACTGGATGGATTTACCTCTACTTGTTTTTTGTGTGAATGTATGTGTTATTGTATTATTTGTTATATTGGTTTCTGTGAAACTAGAATCTTCCAATCAGTTTTTATTACCTTCTATCAACTGTCTCAAGTTTTCAGCCAGGCCTCAGCCTCACATCCCATCATCCATCTCAACAAGTCCACAGAATGGTGTTGTCATGCCACCGTTCAGAGCTCCGTCCACTGAAAGACAGCCAGCATGTTTCTTCATCCTCTTTCCTTTACTGTCTCAGTTGTTGCTTCACACTGACTTTACTCAGGAGAACAAATATGAGCTCGGAGGTTTTTTGTTTAACGTTTCCTTCATGTTTCCTGTTGCTTCTCCCTCCTTCCTGTTTCTTTCTCTTCCTGCCTCCCCTGCTTTATAGAGGACAGTGAGAAAGGTGAGATGTGTCGGGTCCTGTTTCTCTGATCTTCTGCCTGCTTGCCGTTCACATCTTGCCTGATTTTATTTTATTTTTTTCACCTTCCCTCTTCTTTATTTTGATGTGGATGGATATTGTACCGTACTTCTTACCCGTCCGAAACTTATGTATCCCACTTTGTCATATTTTCTTTTTTCTTGCCCTCTGGTGCACCGTGAGCCTGCTAGTCAGTCTTACTCTTTGTTTAACTTTCTTGTTCCTCCTTGCTGTCCTCTCAGGTGTTTTCCAAACTTTTGGAGCCTGTCAGGAGTCGCCTGGCGTGGCCCATCTCTCTCCTCCCTTCCCTCCCATCAGGAGCAACGCTGGGACTCGGAGCTCTTGCTCCACTCAACAACAACTACAAGAAGGCCAACTAGCTGCTGGCCAGCCGGTGGATTTACAGACTGTTAAATTTACTTCTCATATAGACGCTTCGGCTTTGGCTTCTTTAGCTATTGTTTTTTTTTTTCAGTCCTGTGGTGCTGGATTCTTATACTTATAACTTTTGGGTGTGGACGCCTGCACAACTGGATCTGTGGATCTTGAAGACACCAATGGTTTATTATCTTTTTCTAATGAAGGTCGAAATAAGATTTTAAGTATGTTTTTTTTAGTTGGAGATGTTGTATAATTCTTATGTTTTAGTAGTTTTTAATATGTTTTTCCTCCTGAACTTTCTTTTTTTTCCACCATTTTGGCCTGCGTTTTAAAAAGTATTGGAAGGATGATTGATCTTATGCAAACCCTCTTTGTCCCTTTTGTCTCCTACAGGTTTTGAAGCCACTAAGTGAACATTATATGGAGGACAACGTCAGACAGACGGTGGTTAACTCTATCAAAGCCAGCTTGACAGAACAGGGCTCACAGCACACCAAGTTAAAGACTCACTGACACTCTTCCTCCTCATCACCCCCAACATGTTCATCACTCTCCTCCCTACTCGCTGTCCAATCCTAGAACTGTGAAACTAGTTCAACACCAAAGCTGACCTTCTTTTTGTTTACTCCCCCTTTCCCTCCACCATCATCACACTGCTTTCCCATCTGTTTGCCTGTCATGGACCTGTAGGCTTACAGTCTGCTGTGCATCTTCATCGCCCCCCAGTGCCTCACTTCACACACTGCATGTTTGTGAGAGGGTCGAGCAGAGAAGCCTCTTGCCAAAACCTCGGGTGATCCTCGGGTGTGCCATGCTGTGACACACACACATCTTTGCTGGTAGTGGACTGCTCTCCCTTTGGGACTGCGCTACAATTCAGGGAAAACTGACGCTGCTGTGGGCAGCTGCTAACAACACCAGATGCAGACTGAATCACTTCAAAGTGTGTGTATTCATTCTCTTACAGACCAGACACTTCTGCTGTGGATTGATAAGGACATTTTCCTGTGAGCACAGCTGAATAATCTACTTAGAAAACTATTGATGAGGTGATTCTTGGATTTGATTTAGCTTAAGTCCAGCTTATCTAGAACTGGATTCTAAAGCATGAAATCAAGTCAAGCTTTTTTTTCCCCTGTTTGCTGCCATTCCCAGGTTACATTTGTATAAACAAACTCTGGGCTCAGGTTGCTTCTAGATAAGATGTCCACACGTCTCTGTCACTTTAATCTTTATGTTGACCGAAGAGCTGGAGGAAGGCGCCATTTTCTCAGCTATTTTTTTTTTTTTTTTAATTGTAGAAACTTATGAGGAATTTAAAACAGACTTCAGTGTCTCATAGTGGACCTGTCATTGTTTAGCCCTCTGCATGCTATTAAGAGCTTTTAGAGCCCAGACATAGACACGTTCATTTTTAAATAAGTATTTCATCCTCTGCCTTCCCTTAAAGCTGCAGCAGTACTGGATGCTTGCAGCGTTAGAAGCTGCATGGCCGATTTCTGCTTTGGGAGTTTCAGCTCGGATTTAGGTCATTGGTGGTTTGATCCTTAGAGATGAAACTGGGGGGACATTTAGCTACACATCCCTGACTCTAAAGCCCAACCATCACTACAAGCTGAGCTTTAGAGATCCAGGTAAGCAGTTTTACTTCAGTGTAGCCATTTTCCTCTGTTTCCAGTCTTGTTTCTTACCACCTGTTGGTTGTAGCTTTATCTTAAACTGACAGATCTGGGAGTGATAGCAGTTCATCTCAACTCTGCAGCTGCTGTATTATTTGCTTGATCTCACGTGTAATTTAATCGTCTGCTGACAGTTTCTCCATCCGAGCTGGATCCCCCAGAAGCAGCTGAATACAAAGTATTTTACAACCCAGAAAGAACCTGACTGAAGAAATCTGTAGAGTTTTAGCTTATTACTCTCATTCTTGCATCTGTCTGAGCTGTTTTGCATCAATTCCATCCATGATTTCTCACCTCAAGCGCCAGTCTCATACTGTACAGTCTGTTTGCGTGCTCTTATTACAAATCAGACATGTATGTTGATTAAGTATTTAAATAAATTTTGTATGCATTTTATAGAGAATCGGTTGACAATGGCTGTTTTGTTTTCTTCACCTGATCAACTTACCAGTCTGTGTTTTGTTAAAGAATAAGTCGCTGCTGTAGGTTTACTTTCTCCTGACGAGAACAGATAAGAGACGCATGGAGTGATTACTTGTATCCTGATAGGTTTTTCTTCAGTTGGAGATAATTACTGTCTGCCTTTTAAAAATTGTCTCTGGTAATTTATTTTTGAATAAAATCTTTCCTTAAAGAATAAATCATGACTACTGCTCTCCCATCGCCTTTTTTGATTTGTTGAATTCTTTCCATTTTTAGAAGCAGTTTTTTTTTTTTTTTTTTTTTTTTTTTTAGTCCTCTGTTTTGCTTTTAGGTGTTTTCATTTACTCTGTGGTGTCCAATCCACGTGTGAAAAAGATGCCTGAACTACTCTTTCACAACATAATGTTGCTGAACCTAACCCTGACCAACTGCCAAAACCCAGGTCATAGACTGCCCCCACAGGCTTGTACAAAAGGCACAAGGCATGATGGGTGCATGACTTCATCTGCCCATCTTCTTACCCTGATGCTTCCATCACTCTGAAACAGGGTAAATCTGGACTCATCAGACCATGTGACCTCCTTCTGTTGCTCCAGAGTCCAACCTATGTGCTCCCTAAGTGAAACCTTTTACTTCAGTTAGCCTCTGATTAGTGGTTTTCTCATGGCTACACAGCTGTTCAGTCCCAAACACTTGAGTTCCCTCACATTGTTCACGTGGAAAAGCTCTTACTTTTATCACTATTAAACATCAGAGACAATGGCTCCCCACTGTCCTTGCAGTTTTTAATAATATGTGGACAGTTCTTAACTCAATTTTAGTAGTTTCTGCAATCTCAGATGTTTTCTCTGCTTGGTGTGCGCCAAAGATTTGACTCTTCGCAAATACACTAACATCTTTTCAGCGACCATGTGAAGCTACTCATTGCATTAGTTGGGGTTAAATAATGTGTTGCCAGCTGAACGATAATCAGCCATGCAGTGATTATCCAATAGGAGGCTCCTGTCTATTTGCTTAGTTAAATCCAGGTGGTGATTATTTATTCCTTTTGGCCAGGCAGTGTATTTTCCCTCATCAGTCAGTTAAAGTCTGTGTTTTGGGTTGTTAAATGTTCATGCTTGCCATTCATTAAATCTGAAATTTGTTTTTTGATTCCACCACATGATGGTGTATGTTGGTGTGCTTCATTTTTTAGTCTTATGGAACCCACAGATCAGTTTTCAGCTAAGAAACTCAGCCAGTTTTTAAAAATGTTAAATATTAAAGAAGTATATTTTATTTTCTGCTTAAACTTGCTAAAATAAGCCATTTATATTTTAAATACATTAAAATATATAAAATGTTAATAGTTAAGAGCTTAACCCAAGTTAGTTATTCAACTTGCCACTCACCCCCTCCCAAAGGTATTTAATGATTTCATTAAAAAAATAATCATCACCTTGAGGCCGACTGTAAGACTCTTTTCTAACAAAAATACACATTTGCATCTAACCAGCAACGGAAGTAATCATTTAACTTGGAAGTATTTACTTTTGTTTTCCTGACTGAAGTTTGATTTTAAACGTAGGTCTGTGAATTATTACAGTTCAAGAGTAAAATATCTGCTTCACTAGTTGAGAGCTGCATTTCCAAAACTTACCAGCAGGAGGAGCCACAGTCTTAAAAATACACATTTATTTTGTTTTTATGTTTTTTTAAGTAACAATTTCAGGCTAACTTAAGAGCAATACTGTAAAGGTCATTACATTTATGACAATGTTGTGCTTATAAACAAGCAGACTGTTAGGAGATATACATATCTGGTATAATAATGATGTGTACAATTAAAGCAGACTTTAAAAAAAAAAAGGCCCCAAAATGCATATAAACAAAAACACATGGTCAGCCCTCTAATCCCCAACAAATATAAGAACTTCTTCTGGTACCAAACTTATCTTCAAGTGAGATTCAATTGAAACTAATCTTCACTGAGTGAGATTTAAAAATACTGCTAATCACTTTGCACAATGGCACATGTAATTTTTAATTAACAGCTGCATGTATTTTGCATATTGATGTTGCTTTTAGAACACATGGTGGTATTATTCCTTTGTTTTATCAGTAACAGCACCAAATAAAAAACAAAAAAACAACTTAATATCCACCAAAAATGTCAACAGAAAATTGTTCCATTCAAGTCAAACTGATGTATTATCCCAGCTGCTTATGACCTTATCAGAAACAACTGAAGTGAATCAGTAAAGACTCTTACACACCAAACTATGAATCCCCACTGCGTCGTCTCCCATAGTAACCCTGTGAGGGAACACAAAAATGGCACTTCTGTAAAGACCATGAACTACACAAAAGGCCATGATATAGAGAGAAAAACTCGACCAGAATAATGAAATAAACCATGTTTGAAAATATTCAGATAATTAGTTCAGTTTTAAAGGTTTAAACATCTGACATATTTAACATGTACAGACTCAAAACCAATTTTCAATTTTAATTAACTCATTATTCTTTATATTAAACCTTTAACGAAGCATTTAAAACTATGTGTAACATGAACACCACAGAGCTCACGGACACTAACGGACTCATGCATTAAAAGAAAAACTGACTGATGGCCAGCACTCAGCTTGGTGTGTAAGAGTCTTAAGACTATGGAGTACCAATTGAAACTTCATCCTTTTCTTTTTTGGTTTTGCATTCTTCAAGTTCACACTGCTTTGTTCTGAGGAAGCTAAAGAACACAACCAACTGGAGCTGAAAACTGACAGCAGAAACGGAGCGAAGCAGTTCAGAAAGTGTTTGATGGATTATGGCTTCCCTTCAGAGTTCGTTATTTTCCCCACCATGTCTTTGTGTATTTGGTTTGATCACAGTTAAAAACTGTTTAACACAGCATGACGTATCATTTTCATACCTGATGTGTAAACGTCCACGTAACGATCACAGTTTACTAATTTAGCATGGTGGTTTAAAAGTAGACTGGTTGAGCTGCAGCATCCGACAACCCCGTTTTAAAGCATTTACCAGCCATCTAAAAGCTTTTCGTTTATAAAAATGTGACTGCTCCTAGTCAAGAAAACTTACTACAAAAAAAAAGATTATTTAGCTTTATATCCTGTTCAGAATACTGTGGGATACTAACTGTTCTTTACAAACACTGGTGGGAACAACTTTACTCACAGCTGGAAGGATTTCTGCTTTTTTCTATCTGAGTCCACTAAAACTATTTTTTTAAACACTTTTGGTTTTGATTTATACTCAGCAACTTGATTGATCAGTGGTCTTCATTAAAAAAAATATACAGGAAATTTCTTTTGCTGCTGAGTTTGGAGAAAATAATAATAATAAAAAATATTCAGTAACATGTTTCAACCCCTGCTGGGTGAAGAAGTCTCTATATGACACGTGTGGAAGACTGAGGTCTGTTCATTCCAGGCCGGCTGATGAGGGCGAGGTGGTCTTATCTACATCTTTTCAAGAGATTTTAGATCATTGCCCGGAAAGCGAAGGAGGTTGCGGCGCCCAGCGCCAAGCCGAGGGACAGGAAGAAGGCCATGATGGCACCCGCCGTCTCCGCCTCATGCTGTGCCACTTTCCTGCAGAGACAACAGAAAGGCAGAAATCATTAGAAATGATTGGCTGTAAAATCACAGGAGAGGACAAAGATCTGTCTCAAAGCAGAACTTCAGGATTGTGACTTGCAGGAGTCAACATATCTGAACATCACCTGCTGATCTATATGAGGACATGTAAAAACCTTTAGCATCCTGACTGAGACACCTCCAAGAATCAGATCAGATCTCGTCACAAACAATATCAAAGTGTGATTCAGGGTCACATGAGCAAAAATTTGACTTTTGTTTATTTTTTTTTGCCATCCAGACTTGCAAAAATCCTTCCTGTTGCAACTATTATAATCCAAAAAAGTAGATTTTGACGAGCAGTAAGAACCTGTGCTTGTAGTCATGGAGTTTTTGCTTTGAGCGTGTGTGGGCACACTTACAGTTTTGTTAAATTATGTTGTGCTCTGAACAAACTACTTCCTGATGACAAGTATGACAGTACAAGCCAAGCTGGTTGGCTCAGGTTGGCGTTAAACAGGAAACAAGGGAAAAAAGCTAACTGATTTATCTTGTTTATCTCATTTGTAAACAAGCAAATGTAAAAGAATCAGTTTGTAGTTTTGAGTTTCCCCGTCCTTCCATTCTTTATGCTAAGCTACCAGGTTTAGTGTCTCCACACAGAACTTTGAATAATGCTGTTGGTATGTTGAAAAAGTGATGGATGAGAACTGCATTTCATCCTGTCCAGGAACAAAATTGAGCTTTCATCCATCACATTAACAGGAAATTAACTTTTCCTGTTAGTGTGAGTACTGCATGTGTGAGGCTCTTACTTGGGTCCAAAGCACATGCAGAGGCTGGCCAGGTATCCGTTGGAGAAGGAGAAGAGGATCATGAAGAAGATGTACCACGCGTCATGCTCGAATACAACCGGGAGGCGGTGACGAGGCTGGACGTTACACAGCATGAAGAGCGGGATGAAGATGACTCGCAGAATAACCAGGACAGGAAGCCAAACACTGTCTTTACCCGGCTGGACACAGAAACACAGAGGTAAAGGTTAAAGGGAGGTTTTTGAGTTTCCAGCTGTTTCCTGTTTGTTTTCTGGATATTGTTACATGGGCTGATGCAGACCAGTTAAATAAAAAACTAAAACAATTTCACTACTGTCTTGCTTCATTTGATCTTTCTCATGACCAGTAATAAAATCTCATATTGTTAGAAAATGATTTAGCCGTTTAAAGATGCAACTGCCTGAAGATCCTGGAGCACCTCCGAGAATCCTGATCACTGTGGTCTAATGATAATAAATGTGCTCACATGCTCCTGCAGCAGCTGACTGCTGTTATCGGCACCCAGGAGCTACATTCCTCTGCAGGTCAGACTGTGTCTGCCAACTGTGCTCAATTTGTACACATTTGATTATATTACATTACATCCTCTCAATCACAGGAAATTAGGCTTCTTCATTCATTTATTCTGAAGATATCAGTGCATGTTGTTCCAGGAATGAAGCCAACGTTTGACTGGTAAGAGGAAAGGAAAACTTTAGTATGAAGTTTAATGTATAAGTTAAATTTAACAAAAAAAGGCTCATTCCTGTGACTATTAGGCCAGGTTCACATTGCAGGGCTTAATGCTCAATTAGGATTTTTTTGTGAAATCGGATTTTTTTTGAGAGTCCATTCACATTTCCAGTTAAATGCGATGTATGTGATCTTCTGTATGAATCTTATGCGCACAAAAAGTGTCCCGCATGCATAGAAGTCACAACGACGTGAGCGTGCGTGTGACGTCTTCGTGTTTGCAGTAACAGCAGAGAGTATGTTGCCATTTTAAAGGTATTGTCCAACCGTAGCCAGTAGATTTTCACTGGCATCGTTTTAAGGAGGAGATTACAAAAGAGGAGAGCCAGATTTGTGGCCATGGCATTCTGTGGTGCAGCGGCAGCAACGTCTATACGCAGAAACGTGGGTACAGAGCTGCAGTCAGGAGTGGTGAGAAAGTGATTTACAAATAAGGAATTTATAAACAATGTTGTGTGTGACGTGCAGGTCGGATTAATGCGACCCGGCCGTTCAGACTGAGGTCGCATGGCAAAAGATCATAGTACTGGATTTAGGACCACGTATCCAAGTGGCCTGGGTCACAATTGAAAAAATCGGATCTGTGTCGTTCAGACTGTTATGAAAAGATCAGATACAGGTCGCATAGGGGCAAAAAAATGGGATTTGGGTCACTTCAGCCTGCAGTGTGAACCTAGCTTTAGAGGCAGTGTGGATAATTAAATCTGGCTAGAGGCGTCCCACCAGAGCCAAAAAACAATGAGAATCCAAAATGTCCAGAAATGCTTTCCAGCCTTTTAACAGGCACTGAGCTCACGTATGAAGCAGTACTGAGGAGGTCATGGCATGCAGATGTAACCAAAAAGCAGACCTTCAAAACCCCACTTTGACTTTTTTTGACCCCTAATTAAACTTCCCTCACTAAGCAACACACAAGCACACACTTCCCAAACAAACTCCTGATCTCAGCAACTAATCTATGGTTCTGTAATTTCACTGTAAACTCTGAAAGGCTTTTTGTTTTTCTCCTGTTAGTCTCATGACACAGGGATTTATTCATGGGTAAACATTTGATACAGCCAGAGGTCTCCATTAAACTGTCAACAAGTATATCTTTTGTTCACAACGCCACACACCCGCTGGGCTACAGCAGATCCACCTAAACATTTGCAAACCATTGTTTTTAAATGGAGTCTTTAAGTCTTAAGTGCTTATAAACAAGAGAATATTGTTCGGTTTGTTATACGGCAAAGTTCCCACACTGGTCGCCGCTATTACTACAAACTCTTTTTGTTAAAGATGTGCGCTTAAAGTTTGTTACTGATGCTTTTAGTGCTGGTAGAATGCATTAGCTCTGCAAAGACTGAATAAACAAGGTTTTAATTTCACGTTGTCACACAGATGTAAGACAAATTCTTTTTTCTTTACCCAAAACATTTTATTTATGTATCAGTGTTGTTACTGACCCACATGCAGACGGCCGTCAGGCTCCTACCGGCCCAGTCCATCAAGTTGAAGAGGAGGAAACACGACACTGGGATGAAGTAGGTTTCTGAAAATGGATCAAAACCAACAAGCTGCTGTTAACAACAACATGCCAGCAGATGTCTTATAAATCTAAACATCATCACACATGTGCGGCATGTTGGCTCAGGAATAAAATCTGATTTTTTTACCCGTATTTTTCTTACCCAACTATCCCTTTCAGAAGTCAGTTTCTCAGAATTACTTGTTGACTTTATAATGGTGGCATTTTTTACATAAAGTCGAAATTTGGACTCACTCCAAGCACTCCCGTCTGCTATTTTCGACTCGACTTCAACGGTGACGGCTGGAAAAGTTCCAATGGTGACGCAGAAGATGCAACACACAGACAGAGCCATCACCCATATCTGATGAGAGAACAGGGAGAGGGTGATCAATATGACGCTAAACCAGAAAATCCATTTAAAAGTGGTTTGAATGGAGTTGATAATATCTGGTGACTGGGTGGATGGAAAGCTTCTGCTGATTACAGCACTTTCAGAAAGATTTCGGTGACTTTTAACTTGACGACGTAATAATGATGCTGCATTTAAAATCAGGAGCTGAGCCCTGGAAAATAACTGGTTTACGTGCTGGCATGCATTTGTGTCATCAGTTCAGACCTGCTTCAGTGCCAAATATTGTAAACAAACAACTGGGTAGATAAGATTTATTGATAGTTTGGCTGCACTGAAAAACATGTGAACCCTGGAAAAAAAAGGGTGAGTTAACATACGTAAAAGCCTGACAAAAACCAGCTAAGTTTGGGTTTCATCAAAGTGCAAAAGTCTAAATGAAAACTCATGAGTTGCCTGACATTGTTAAGTTTCAGTACGGTCATTAATTCGAACTATTCAACAAATATCAAGGCAAATGTATATTTGCAGTTTTTGTCAGAGGCTGTGAGAGCGACAGCATCAGCTGCTTACTGAAACAGCTGCTGGACAGGCTGTAAAGCAACGGAAATATTCTAAATGTAGATGAGACTTACAATCTTATGTATATTAAGAGGCGGCTTAAATCTCTTTAGCTGTCACCCCACACCTCAGCTGCTGTTCTCTTGTCTGCAGAAAACCTTGTAACGCAGATAACACACTGACTACAGGACTTTCACTCAGCCCCACTTCAAAAACAATCAAAGCCTCTTGTGTTTGCTCTTGTATGGAGCTAAAGAGCATTTCATACACTTCACTGGTCATTTGCAAATTTGCACATGGATAAGAGTCTTCCTGACTCATAAAATGGGTGTGTTAGGGGAAAAAAAACTTTAATGGAGGATTAGATTAATTGGAGTGGTTAAACACTTGAGATTGAGTCATGTCACGTTTTTTACTTTAGTTACTGAATAAACACTGACTATTAGAGTGACATGATTAAGGAAATGCTGTAAACAGAAACCAGACGTTTAGACTGAAATAAATTCTAAATTTTCTTTTTTGTTTTCAGTATAAATGTGAGAATGAAGTCATTTGAACCTTTTTGAAGATGGCAATCACAGAGACGCTGGGTTTGGTCTCCTCGTCCATCAGACTCACCACTGGTCGCTTCTCTCCGGGACTTTCTGAAAAATGAACAAAAACAAACATAAAAAAAAACAAAAACAGCTGTTTATCATTTAAATGGTTAAGTTACACTTAAAAGGATCATTGCCACATTTGAGTGGGTGTGTGCACTAGACTTTCCATTACACCCTCACATACTAGAAAATCTCCCCCATGACTCACACTCTGCAGGTGAGTTGTCAACAAACAGCCAAACACTCAGAGTGGGTTTAAATTATCAGTGGTGAAGAGAACAATTAACAAGGAAACAATCCAGGAAACACTGACTCAAAATGATGAGATAGTTATTTTTCCACCTTTTTTCTCTGAAAGGAAAACACTGCACCAGGCTGCTGCATGACTTTGGTGGGGTTAATGTCTCCAAGTTTAGTAATGGATGACTTCCAATATTAGATAAATAGAAAGGAACAAGTCTGTGCAAACAAAAACGTGGCAAGAAATCTGAACTTCAATTCCAAAAGAAATGATTTCAATAAAAACATTCAGCAAGAATTTCATGTTTTAGCGGCTAACAGTGATAAAAACCTGGTAGTAAAATCTGCAACTTAGAAAAAAATACTGGATCCGTTTCAGATGAAGCAGGTGTTTGTGGGTATTTATTGCTCAACCTGGACAGCCCACATTAAATATCTTCAGCACTCATGACAGAACAGGCCTGTAACAATTATTTGTGTACCTTTTTTGAGTAAATCCATCTTGTTCTCCTCGTCAACAGATTGTTTGGAGCCATTACTCTCCATGTAGTACTGGAAGAACTCCTGTTAAGGAAAACAGCAGCCATAATGAGCCACTTCCAAGAAGCCAGCAGAAGAATGAGATGAGGGAGACAACGGTTACGTGTGATCACTAAAACATTAACTTTCTACAGTACAAAGAAATTTCCAAAAAATAAAGAGTTTCTGACAGATTCATTAAGGAAAATAGGAAAACTGATCCATAAAAAGTTTCTGAAGTTATGTAGAGCAAACTGGCTGCAGGGGTTTTACCATCTTGGGTAAAGTGAGGTAGGACATTATGGCCAGAAGAATAACAACACAGGCTGTGATGAAGTATCCAAAAGCACTGTCCTGCAGTTTAGATCCAGCTGAAAACAAAAGATACAAAAAAACTGTTAACACTTTGTGTTCCTATAAAAAAATCCTGTCAACTGCCAAATCTACTCATTTACACGACATCGATGAGACAGTAAAACACAAAGGTTTTGGCCTCTCGTAACAAAGTTTTAGCTGGACAAAACTGCAAAGGTTGACCAACCATAGAGCGAAATTCTCTCGAAAACACAAGGTGAGTTCTGTCTGTGTAAACACAAGCTGGAATCTTTCGGTGAGCATTACATCTGTCATGTCATTTTGCATTTGCGTACTCAGGCCCTGTTTACACCCGCGAACAGCACGACAAAGCAACAATAGCCGACCTCCGTGTTGTGTTTGTGCTGCTGAATCTTTAAAGTTCTTTATGGTCTCTTAAAGCAAAACCTTGATTCCGCCGACAAAGACGCTTAGATTCCATCTGCTAGATCAGCTGTTCTCAAACGTTAAGACAAGATCTTTGAACCCCGAGTTCTGAGAAAGGCTGCACTAGATAACCAATGCACTTCTATACAAGCAGCAGTTACTGTTAGTGATGGTGTGATGAAGCTCCGTGAATGTGCTGAGTCTTTCTAGCCATATGTAAACATAATGATACAACTGTACTGTAAAAAAATCTATAAATATATTAAAATATATGAATAAATTTATCTATCTTTATATATATATATATATATCGTTATATTTTATCTTATTGGAATATGTCATATCATCATCTTTCGTCAGTGCTGCATGTGATGTATCGCCTCACTGTCCCCTTGAATTACACAGAGCATTTCTTGCATTTTCCGCGGCTTTTTCAGCAGCCTGAATCACACAACGAGGCACTCACGTGAATAAAGAAAAAGGTCTCATTTGTCTTTTGGTCGTGTGATATTCAGGAAAATAATACATGCCTCGCTCCGGGCTTCATTTGGACACGCCCCCTTTACTCCATGCAGACTTTGTGGCTTTTGTATCAGACATAACATCACTAGTTACTGCATGTTTTCAGGTCTGATGTGAATGTAGAGCACACAGTGCATGTGTCTTTGAAAGGTTTCACCACCCACTACATGCACACTACATCGTTTCCTGTCCTATTTGCGTTTTCCATCTGCACTGAGGTATTTTTCATACTTTTTCAAATACAACGCCGTCGTGTAAACAGGGCCCAGGAAAATCAACTGACTATTCAGCCAATGCCAGAAAATGGGGAGTAATGAATTGCCTTTGATTTAATTTAGCTGCCTCTTGAAGCTAAGAAGCTAATTAACTGTTGTAATGAGGTGGCAAATTGATAGAAAAACTACATCTAACTGATCCAACAACTATATTCAGTTCAAACTATCAATGCTTCAGGACAAAGTTCTTCCAGCATTCCTAGAAAGCCAGATTTGATGTAAGAGGTCTTTATTGAGCGCAATTCGGCTGAGGAAGTTCATTTCATAGAAGTGAACTTATGGTTAGTCACTGGCATGTGGCTGATTATTAATCGGAACAAAGTTCATCACTTAGTACATTTAATAAACATTTGTATGACTTAAGTTTTAAGCTGTTTTCTAATATGGGATACATAATGCTTGATTAATTTGTTAAAATTATCCATCAAACATGTATGTTAATGCTCCTATTAGTTGCCATTTTCCCGAATTACTTGGACATCAGCCGTTTTATTACAGAGGAGGTGTGCATGTGCTTTGTGTGTGCGTGAGACGTACTGGCCAGTGCGCAGATCATGGAGACGGCAGCGAAGGTGCCGGCCAGGCCCTGTCCGCTCATGATGGGAGTGGTGTAGGAGGCAGGCAGAATCCCTGCCAGCCCGAACAGACTGCCCTGAAGAATCGCTCCAAACGCTGGTAAAGGACAGAAAACAAAACCAAGAGCTTTAATTTAGCAAGCATATTTAAAAGTCATTGTGTCACAAAATTTAAAGACAATGTTTCATAGCAGACAAGATTTAAACTTTCACAAATGTCTGAACTCAAAGTTGCAGCCTGTTAAAGCAGAACTTATACCACACCACACATTACAATTTTTGAGCTAGTTGCAGAAATCCTGTGACACAGCCATTAGGAGGGAAGTGCCGATGTAAATATCAAAGCTTTAAGGTCGCCCCATCCTCTCCTCCAAAACAAAACACCATGGGCTGTTCCACATGAGAACTTGGCGGTCAGGACCAGTCCACAGGGGTTAAGGAGGGGGGTGAGCTTATCCCTGCTGCTCAGTGACTCAGTGCAAATAAACAACCAGAGTGAGACTTCAGACTGTGTTGAGAAGCTCAGCATGGTATGAAGCTATGTACTGTATGAGTGTGAACTTTTCTCATCACAGTGAATAGGAGTGTGACTAAAAAGGGAAAAGACACACAGAAACAAGAGAGCCCTGCAGTTACTGCCACTTGTCACCAAGGCTGCAATGCTGCAATGCTTTGGTCACAATGTTCAGTGTTTCCCTACGTGGACTCAGCCACGGCTATAATGTTAGCGCCACGCCTTCAAAATGCCGAGAATCAAATAGTTTCACATGGACAACATCAAATTTTCTTAACTAAATCTGCAAACCATAACATGCAGAGTGCGGCGGCGGGGAGAAAGGTGGGGCCCCTCATTAGTTAAAACCACAGGCAAAGCATCCAACAAGATTATTACAGAAGTCCAGAGAGAGGAAAGGTAGCTGCTGATAAGTTGCTTTAGATTTTACAATTTAAAAAGACTAATAGAAAGGTGTAGAAAACAGAAGACTTTCCATTAAAGATATTGATGATAAACAGCAAACACGATACCATGTAATGTTTAGTAACTGGTCCTAATGCTACCGAAGGCTAATGAAGTTGACACTGGTTAGCAATGCAGGCTATCATCTACACACCGTAAATAAAACCACAACTCACAATTGATGCAGACAATTTTGATCATAGTGAGGACGAAGAAGGGGAGCGGGGCCACATCCACTTTGACAAGTATCGCTGTTAGCATGAAAACCACCAGGATGACTGTCAAGCTGCCCGAGATCCGCAGCTTCTGAGGAATCCTAAACACACACAGGAAATAAAACGTAAAAAAAAAAATTAATAATGCACAACATCAGTTTTTGCACAAGCATCGACCAAGAAAATAAGCCATAGCCATTTAAAAGTTACAGTATCTCACAGAAGTGAGAACACCCCTCACATTTTTACAAATATTTTATTATATCTTTTCATGGGTCAACGCTATAGAAATGAAACTTTGAAATACACTACACCAAACTATAGAAAGTAAACTTTCATATTCTGTATGTCAAAGTTTAATTTCTATAGTGTTGGCCCATGAAAAGATAGAATAAAATATTTGCACTTCTGTGATACTGTAAATGGTTTCATTGTTCAGATTAATCAATTATGAACTTTTTAAAAGATAAAGTCCAACAACAAAAAAAAAACTGTAACAAGTGGGAAATAATGCTTGAGACTCTTCTAATGAGCAAGATTTGTTTCTGGATACACACACAAAAAAGGAATAGGAGAAAAGCAGAAGTAAGCAGAAAGCAGAAATAAAATACGGTGAATAAGCAGGACAAAAAAAGGTGAAGAAGGAGAGTGGAGTAAGCAGAGAACATAAATAGCATTCCTGGGTGTGTTTTTGCACAGTACGAGCTCATACCAGACCCCCAAATCTGACTCTAATTAAAGCAAACACGGACAAAGACATTTAGATATGCATTCACGTAACAGGGATCGCGTTATAAGGACTTATTGGAGGGAGCAGGGAGAAAGGGCAGGAAAGACCCTGAAGAAAGTTGATGCTTTGTAATCAAATGTCTCGGGTTGTACGTAATATTCTTGAATAAAAAACAAATCAGCTGCTGAGCATCCACTTTCCAAGAGTAACTAAAAACATTTTTGAGACATTCGCTGGCTGGAAAAGCAAGGGAGTATTTCTTTGCACGCATATGGTTAAACATTGTCCAGCAAGTAAACAATGAATGCTGCAGACTTTCTTCAGGTATTTAAAAATAATTTGTTCCCCCATTTCAAGCCAGAGTCCCAGGATAAAGTTAATGTAAACTGTTTGGGGACACAACAGCTTTATCAAGCCGTTTACAAAGTCAGCCTGAAGGATATTACAAGGATTAAAGTACTAATATCTCAGAGTGATTTAGAAAAGCTGGTCCATGCATTTATCTTTAGCAGGCTTGATTAACAGTGGTCTGTCTAAAAGATTTATCAAACAGCTGCAGCTCATTCAGATTGTTGTTGCTCGAATTCTCCCAAAGACCAGAGAAGCGGGTGATAACTTTCCAGGTCTGACTTCTCTACAATGGCTTGTTCTCTGTCACGGAGCTGATTTCATAACACCATTGTTGCTTTATAGAGCTTTAAATGGCTTGGGACCAAAATACATTTCACATCTGCTGTTAAGTTATGAACCTTCTTATCTGGAACAGGTCTGACTTTCTCTCTACAGAGATCGAACTAAACATGGAAGAAGCAGCTTCCAGTCTTTATGCAACATACATAAGAAATGCAGGTCTATCGCAGCTCTTGCTTCTCTTAAATCCTGCACTGGAAAAAGCACTAAAGTACTTTGATTAACTGCATGTACCTTTTACTGTTGTGTCAAACTTGTTTTTATTGTACATTTTGTTTCAATCAACTTCCCAGTTGTTGAATTGTGCAATATAAATAAATCCATGTGGGATCAGTGTCTTCTTTGTGTCTGTGTATGTCAGTGTGGAGGAGGGCGAGTACCTCTGGTGTATGAAGGAGTTGAGGCAGGTGAAAATGAGCAAAGGTACCATAGCACACAGCGTCATCACATTGTTAAACTTTGACTCCAGCACATTGCGAGTGTCCACCAAAGTCTGATTGGCAGTCATATTGGCAGATGGTGGGTCTTTCAGTCTGTTGGTAAAGTACTGAAGAAGAACATGAGAGAAAGAACATTCAGCTACTATAAAGTTACATGTAGTCACAGGTTTGTGTCACATGATGCAAATAGCAGGCTTGTATTCTTAATTTATTCAACCGCTCAAATCACAATGAGTTAAATATCTATGCCATCCTTAGACATAAAAAGGTTAGTAATGAGAAGCATCTCTAACTCATGACTGTAGGATTTGTTGCAGGAGTTTTGCATTAGCCCACACGAGTTTAACCCTGAAGACCCAACTGAGCGTACATTACAAAAGAAAACAGTTAGTGGTTGGCTGAATGACGTATAGAGTCAAATAAAACATAAATTCATAACTGGCTGTATATCCATGACAAAGTTGAGAGTATATGTGTATAAAATAGCTAAATTTCCGGTTCATGTCTTCTTCACCAATGTGTCTTTTTCAACTTCAATTTACTGTCATAACAAATCTATCTTTTAAGCTTAACCATCAACAGTTTTCTCTAAAGGTAAGTCCACATTATGTCACTCATAAAACAAAAAAGATTCCACATTTTAGAAGTTAACTCTTTGAAGATGAAGAAGAATTACTGGGATGAAAAGAGACCAAACAGATGCAACAGAAATCCACCTGATTTAGTCATTTCAGTCAAAACTGAGTGAAGCTAAGCAGGTTTGGAAGGAAAGGTAAACAGATTTTCCTTTAAGCTAGCTGACCTTCCTTTTAACTGGAACCCAACTTCTCAATTAACTATCAAAAAGGGGTCAGTCTCCAACTTAAATTATTATTCGCATTTGTCTGCAGACAGTCTCGCATTCAGAGGATTAAATAAGTTCTCAAACTTACCATTGTTGCTGTCATGAAGAAATTCCATGGTAAGAGGGTTCCCAGGCCCAGGATGAAGAAAATGATCCAAACTGCATTGTATCTGGGAAAGCAGCAAAAGGAAATCTACATGAAAGTACATCAATCAAACCATTTATCTTTGTATCAACAAACAATCTCCAACTACTTTATTTACTGGAGGTCATCCAAGCTTCATTTTGAACAAATGAAAACATAAAAAGAAAGAAACATTTCTTCGTACTTGTCCCGAGGTACGTTGATGGCCGTCATTGTTCTAACACTGTCGCAGGTTGTGTTCAGAGCTTAATAGATGTAGCACCAGGTCTGAAATGCACAGAAAGACATATATACCAATTAAATTATAATTCTTTGGTCAACATTTGTGTTTCACTTCTCTGTTTTTTTCACTTAGTTGTGACGCACAGTAAGTGTTTAGACATGTTTTTCCACTGTTAACTAATTGTATTTATAAACTGGATAACAAACCGCGGTAGGTTAATCAATTCACCAACTGTTATTTCCCAGTGCAGGTTGGGCTACAATTTATAAAATCAGGAGCCAAAAGAAGCAGCAAGGAGTTCAGAACAAGCCGGCCCAAACAGGCAATGATGGATTTGCACAGCCAAATAAAAAAAGAAGCACACAATAGCTTGTTTACCTTTGTTGTTGGTAAGTCATAAGTTTACAAACTCAGGTTTAGCTAATTGATCTATGCCGTAAATATACAACCTTTTAGAGTACAACCTTTCTTAGGTAACATTTACTTTTCCTTCACCTTCCTTCAAAGACCATGACTGACTTTAAAATATGATTTTACTGGCAAAAGCAATTAAAAAATACTAAAAGTTTCAATTTAAATTCAGCCAAAGTTTCAGCACCTTCTTGCCAGCAGTGTTGTAAGAAGGCCTCAAACCTTCAGATAAAGATGAAGCAACACTTCCACTTACTAACTTTCACTTCGTGAAACAAGCCTCAGATGGTTCAGAGTGAGACAATCCAGTCTTATGAGCAATAAGTGATCAAATATTAATTCAACAAACATTTGAAAGAAATCTTTCCATATTGTGCATCATCTCAGGGAATAGCATTACTATTAAATTTACCAAAATAAACAAAATTATAAAAGCATGACAATCCTCTGTCATTAAAACACACACACACACACACACACACAAAAAAAAACTTACTGCGAGAAGATATCAAGCACAAACAGAGGATTCCTCTTCCTACTTATCAGATGCATCACTAACACAAGGGCTGGACAGGCTGTGAAAGCTTCATTTTATACCACACAGCCGTCAGTGGGTTGACACCCAGCTTTTGGAACTCCCCCTCTTTGCATCACAGTTCATCCCTCCTCTTTCCTGAAAGACCCTGTTCTTCATGAACCACACCTTCTTCTACCGTTTTACATTTATATTCACACAGCATTCTCTGCATATAGATGCCAGCTCCTAGATTAACTAGCAAAACAGTAAACAGAGCAAAATAAGTTTAAAATGCCAAATAATTTCTCACATAGTGTCACCCACTGTTCCTCCTCAGCACTTCTAATATTTTTGCCTTCAAGCCTACGTGTAAATCATATTCTACTGCCCTACCCTTTCATAGGTGCATCAAGCACCCTACCCAATTCCTCCCCTGTCCATCTTGACAATTCTAACTCTATTTATGCTGTTTCCCCTCCCTCTGAGTGTGTTTTCCTCTGAACCAGATGAGGTACATGTGCTTGAATAGCTGTATGATAACTTTTCCAAACAAAATAGCCCAATTCCCACACATGTTCTGAAAAAAATAAACAAAAAATAAAAAAAGAAGTAGTATGGCATCAAATCAAGCTAAAGGACAAAGGGCTACTTTTAGGTTTTCTCAGTAACTAAATGCTTATGAGAACTTAAATGCAACAAGTAATTAAAGGAATTGTACTTGTGGAGATAAGCTAATATAAATAGGACACCCTTAAGTGATTTTGAGAATCAATGATTTTCTAAGAAATCCCTTTTTCTGTTTGTGCTTGTCAATTCCCATCAGCTTTGAACCATTTTTAACCATTAATTTCAACCTAATTTAGACATATTTTACAAAGAAGAAACAAAATACATCTTATGTGTTTGCAATAATTAGATACAGTGTTAGTTTTCATCACAGCAAAGACAACAATGGAGAAAGCAGGAAGGCCCAAAGACATGAAAGGCAGACCAAATTCAACCCTTTTACCAGGCTTTGTATACCCAACCCACAACACTAGATCTAGGCAAGATTGAGGAATTTTTAGATCAATGTGACTTGCCCTCCCTCGGTAAACTACAAAATGAAAAACTAATGAAAGATATAACAACAGCGGAAATTGATAGGGCCATTTCCTCTTTGAGGTTAGGTAAGTCACCGGGGACTGATGGATTCCCGGGAGAATGGTATCGATCATTCAGGGAGCAGCTAATACCGTTACTACAAAGGAGTTTTAATTATACACTTCGTGAAGGTGTTCTCCCTCCTTCTTGGAGGGAGGCTGCAATCTCGTTGATTCCGAAGGAGGGTAAGGACTTAACCGAATGTGGTGCATATAGACCTATTAGTGTTTTGAACCAAGATTATAAAATATATGCATCTATTCTAACAAAAAGAATTGAGGAATTTATGCCCTCTTTGATTGATGAAGACCAGTCGGGTTTTATTAAAGGTAGGCAGACTCAGGATAATATTAGAAGGACACTTCACATTATTGAACATATACAAAGAGGAAAACAAGGGGCTATACTACTGAGCTTGGATGCAGAAAAGGCTTTTGATTCAGTGGGATGGGATTTCCTCTATAAAGTTATGGGCAAATTCGGTTTTCATGGAAAATTTATTCAGAATATAAGAACTTTGTACACCGCCCCTATAGCTAGAATTAAAGTAAATGGGGGCCTCTCTAAACCTATACATCTGCAACGTGGCTGCCGCCAGGGCTGTCCGGCAAGCCCTGTTCTATTTAATTTATTCATTGAACCACTTGCTCAAGCCATAAGGCAGGATCCAACCTTAGAGGGTATCATAGTAAGAGATGTAGAATATAAAATATGCCTTTATGCGGACGACGTACTAGTAAGTTTAAAGAATCCAGAACTGGGAGTTCCCAGATTAATGGACCTGTTGGAGAGATATGGAACCTTGTCAGGCTATACTCTAAATATTAATAAAACTCAATCTTTGACATTTAACTTCATCCCCTCATCAGCTTTAAAAAACAAATACAATTTTAATTGGGACTCCTCAGTCATTAAGTACTTAGGAGTAAACCTAACAAAAGATAATAATCAGCTGTATTCTGAAAATTATGTAAACGTTAGCAAAGTAATAAAAGAGGATCTTGACAGATGGGCTCATCTACCCCTGGACATTGGGAGTAGAGTTAGGGTTATAAAAACAAACGTCTTACCCAGACTCCTTTATTTATTCCAGTCCTTACCGATTTATATATCTGACACTCAGTTTAGTGAATGGGACAAAGTAATCTCCCGATTTATTTGGAGTGGTAAGACCCCAAGGGTGAGATATAAAACACTGCAATTACCTAAATTAAAAGGAGGGATGGGCCTACCAAGCCTAAAAGATTATTATCTAGCAGCACAGATCAGACCTCTCATCCTTTGGTGCAACCAAGAAATTTGGACAAAATGGAAAGTTCTGGAGTCGTCTTTATTGGAAAGACCCTTACAGAGTCTGCTGGGATGTCCACAGGCGGCCAAATACTGTGATATTGAGAGCCAACTGGTTAATTTTTCTATTGATATCTGGTTTAGAACAGTAAGGCAACTTAAAATTCAGAGAGAAATCCTGATCTTGACTTGGCCAGTATATGACCCAGTTTTTAAACTGGCTATAGCTTCCGGAGGTGCGGTCCAATGGGAAAGACAGGGAATTACAGCACTGCGTTTAATGGTAGAAGATCAGGATTTCATAGACTTCAAGACAATGTCAGAAAGATTTGGTCTGATTAGACAAGATTTTTATAGATATCTTCAACTTAGACATTACTTTGATAAAAACATGAAAGGGCATATCCCAAAAAATTTATCAGGTATCACACAAATGTTTATCAGTGCCTACAATAAAAAATTATCTAGAAAAATTATAGGTCAACTATATAGGCATATAATTGATCTCAGGGGCCACTCAATTACTTACATAAAGGTAAAATGGGAAGAGGAGCTGGGATTAGCAATCTCTCCAGAGCAATGGATAAATATAATTAACACACAGATTACAACTACTGTTTCACAGACCTGGAGAGACTTCTCATGGAAAAACCTTGTAAGATTTTTTTTAACCCCAAAACAAATTAGTAAACAAACTGGAGCCCAACTTCAATGTTGGAGGGGATGTGGACACTCCCCAGCAGACCATTCACACATATTTTGGAATTGCCCTGTTATTAAGCCCTTCTGGGAGGATGTCCATACCATCATTGCAGACGTTCTGGGTTACAGTATTGACTTCACATGTATTTCACTCTACTTGGGGTATATTGACCCTAGCCTACCCAAGAATGATAGATACCTCCTTAAGATTTTTATGGTAACAAGTAAAAAGGCTATAACAAGACAGTGGCTTAGTAAGGATCCCCCCACTATTAGCCAATGGATAACTATAATCAGGTACATACAAAGTATGGAATGTATGACTCTGAGCCTGAGGCTCCAGAAGGATAAATGTGATGTTCTTTGGGAAAAGTGGAATTCTTACTTGGCAAAGGGAGTTGACAACATATATTTAATTTGAATGATCAGGAATTATTGTGAATATTTATATTCAGGTTTATAATCCCCTCCCCTAGCTATTTATTTATTTACTATCTGTTTTTCTTTTACTTGTGTGCTTTTGTTGCTTTTTGGTCTGTCTGTTTTATTTTGATAAGTTTGTTGTTATTTTGGATAAACGGTACGATGCCAGGAAAATTTTGTATTTCTGTAACTTGTTACTTACTGCTTTGTTTATAAATTCCTGGAAACACAAAAATAAAGTGTAAAAAAAAAAAAAAAAAAAAAAAAAAAAACAATGGAGAAAGCAGGAAGGCCCAAAGACATGAAAGGCAGACCAAATTCAACCCTGGAGAGCACATTTGGTCCACCCACCCTCCTTTTTCTGCACAAGGTTAGAAGATCCTGCATCTTTCATATATAGACAGCCAGATTTGAGTCATACAAACATGAAAGACCCAAGCATCATTAGGCTGCTGAGGCATGTCTGAGCTGATCTTTAAAGATGAGGCTTTAAAGGGTCTGAATCACACATCACAGTGCTCAAGTCAATAACAGTTTTGCCACTCAGCTGGTTCTGCAATGCCAGTTTAATGTGTGTAAGCACACACCAACGCTGGGCTGAGCCAGCTGCTTGGCATGTGTAAATGATTATAGACCAGTGACTCCCAACCCTGGTCCTCAAGGCACAATATCCTGCAGGTCTTAGACATCTAAAACCTACAGGATAGTGTGTCTGAAATAGTAAGAGTCTGAAATGGACAAGGCACTGTTAGCTTAGCTGAACTTTGGATGTGAGGTGGGAGACAAGTCATCTGTTATGGCATCTGTAAGTATATGATCTAACTTGTCCTAAATGAATAATTAAATGCTTGGATTTTATTTACTGGTTCTTCATTGCGATACCTCACCACAGAAATACCAAGCTGCATGACACTCTTTAACTAAGAGATAATTAAAACTAAAAATAGTCAACAATAAAGTCTAAATGGGATAATGGCTCCTACTCTCAAAACAGAGTTACTACTTGTATGTTAGCAAGATATCAGAGAACTTGGTTACAGTCTTCAACTGTGAATATCTGAAAATGTCCAAAGATGTTCCAAAACATCAAGTTCCAGAAATGCCACCACAGTATTAGCTTTTTCTGATTGAATGAAAATATTACTTAAAAACTCCACAGATTATCTGAAAGATCTAAACTCACTCAGGGCACTTCCAGAGCTCAGCACTTGTTGCTAATAGATATGATGAATGGCATGGTTGTTCTGGCTGGTCATGTGCAGGTAGTGAGGGAGTCATTCCTGGAGGTGAAGGGGGTCACCACAGGTTAACTTGTTAAATATCACGCATCACAGAGACACGAGACTGCTATAGCTGACATTAACTAAGAAACCAGTGTCTGAGGAAAGTCAATATGGAATGTGGACTGGAATACAAGGTCGCCTTTGGTGTTACTAGACAAGAAAAAATGTAGACAGAATAGTAGGTAAGGAGCTCCCATCTCTTGCTGAAATCTAAAAGTCCTCTCACTATGTTAGTCATCTTCTGGCCATTTGCGTCTATTATCACATTTCCCCTTTTCTGGCCGCTAACTTTTCACTCAATATGCACAAATAGATTCTGATGGATTAATATTTCTCCATGAGGACCTTGTAGCATCTAAAAGCAATTCTCTAAAGTTAGGTTGGATATATTCCCAGAACTGAGATTGACTTTTTGTTAAATTGACTGTACATCAGTGGTCACCTCAAGAGGCTGGTGAACAGTGGTACCTGCATTTCAGACAGACTGGAAGTAATTGCTGTTCAGAGCTTGCTGATACCATGAACCTAAATGAGTACTAAATAATGCTGCTTGCTCACACTGACTTCTAGGGAGAATTTAGAGTGACCAGTTGACCTGACATGTATGTCTTTGGACAGTGGGAGGAAGCCAGAGTACCAGGAGAGAACTCATGCATACATGGGGAGAGCATGCAAACTCCACACAGAAAAGCCACTATTCGAATCTTCCCCTAGCCAAGGCTTGAAGAGTGTATGTACACATATATATTGCATGATTTAAACAAGCTCAAGCCAAATATTATCATTCATAGGCAGCAGTATTACAGAAGCACCAGCCACAGTTTAAAATGTACCGGTACAGACGTGCTACACATGAGCACATAAAAGAGGGGTTCAAATTGGAGGCTCAGGGGAGAAATATGACGTTATCAGAAAAATACTCAGATGCATTTAGTTCTGTGGAAATTTGATAGTTTAAATGAAATGAGGCCAGTAATATATTTAGTGTAGCGTGGATTGTCACTGGTGACCTGGGTCACTTGTTCACTTAGCCCCACCCCCAATAAATTTTTTTTTTACCTTAGTTACATCTTACTGTAGCAGACTTCTCTCGTAACGTGTCATCAATGAGAGCCAGCTGGCAAAGGTTTGCTGGGTGCTGAAATGGTGGCCACCACACACACACACACGGTGGCACTTTGCAGTCTGTGGAGTGGTACACTATCCCATTTTCAGTGACTGGCCTATCTGTGACACTCAAATGAACAAAGATCAAGCTGTGACTTATTTTATCCTGCTCTTGTAACAAGGCTTACATTAAAAAAAAAAGAAAGAAAATTAACAATCATAAATTCAAGCAGTTTACACTATCAAGCATATTGTCACATGAACCCAATGACTGTTTGAAAATTTCATGCTACATTATGACTACTTAACTAACATTTACCCCACTACTAGTAAAAGCCCCACTACTAAACTTTGGCTAATTTTCTCACTAAAGTGTCCACTAACGATGGCTTAACCGGCGTCTGCGTAAGGTCGGTTACGGCATCACTGCCGAATGCTCCACGTAGGTCCGTGGAGGCTTGACGCAGACCTCTTCCAGACTTCACGTGCACCCCTGCTTGCACAAGTACTCCCTTTTGATTGGTCTGTTTGTGATTAGGTGTTTCCAGATTTCTGGATCTTCTTGCCAAATTTGTGCAGTAACGGCAGAAGAGAAACTGCAACATAACACCGCAACCCTATGCACGAGTGCGATAGCACATTTCACCAGCTTCAGCTAAGCCGGCCCTACCATGCGCAGACGCTGCAGGAGTACAAATCAAGCTTAATTTTGCAACAGGGCTAATGTAGATTTAATGTTCCACAAGATATTCTTTGTGTTATTTGCGGCTTGTTTTGTGGGAAGATGCACTGAGGGCAGCAGTTTGTCAATAATCTGTCTGACTCTGAACAACTTCTACAATTCCATCCATCCATCCATCCATCCACCTAGAATTCAATGTTGATCAAAACATACCCACAATAATGAATCTTGATGAGGCATCGGAATTAAGTTAATCCGATTTTCCGAGCAGTCCTGGTCAAACTCCACAGTAACAAGTATGACCTGAATGCAACCATTCACACGAGAGGAAGATAAGTTCTGTTTAAAGAGAAGTAACTCACAACAAATTGCATCTTAAAAATTGAGACCTGAAGGAAGAGCCGACATTAGCTGAGGAGATGGTTTAAATATTAGAATGGTGGCTAGTAATGCTATCAGCCATGGAGGTTATGTGTCTGTCTGCTGAGTTTAAGCCGACAAGCTGTGACAAGGACTGCAGTGCAAAGTCAAACTTGAGAACAGCAGAGACTAGATATTAAATAATTTCTTAAAATGCACATTAAACCAAAGCTTAAAGTTGGTAGAAAAGGAGAGAAGCACACATTTCTTACTGTATACCTCTATTACAGGGTCTCCTTTATTTCCAGCTCTGACATGGATTATTTTGATGGCGGTCATATGAGGAGAGGTATGAATAAATGTCCTTCCTGGAGGTCGTTTCCCACTTCTAATGGAGGCTGAGCAGCCACACGTATCATGTCATGCCATTTGGTTTGACCAGTATTAAACTGGGAAGCCACTGTAGCTTCTATACTTTTTAAATTAAGAAACAAAAAGAGAAAGAAATGGAAAAACATATCAGGACATCGAGCTTGCTTGAACTATAAGAAAAGCCACAGAAACCAGTTTTCTACACTTGATGTTTTCAGGTCGTATTCAAGCCATTTAAGTAAAGAACAATCACACAACAAACCCAGTGAACTGGGTTACAGCAGGACAGAAAACTGCATCAAATTGATTTCTTTTTCCAGTTGTTGCATCATACACACACACAACCATTATCCAACATGTGCTCTTTATGCAGGAGAAATAGGACAAAAGAGAAATTGTGCACTGTGTCCCGTTCAGTGTGCAGGGGCCACACGGAAGCCGGATGTACAGTAAACAACAATAGACAAGAGACTGATTAGACTGTAGTGGACTGATGTCCTCTGGGTGGCTTCAAGCATCAACAAGTTTGACGGACAAGAATAAGTAAACAGAATTAATAAAACAGTCTACAATGGCAATGCAAAAGTATGAGATTTTCCTCCTTCTTTTCTTTAAGAGACAGTCTTTACTCTGTCTAAAGGCAACGCTTTACAGTCTTCAGCATTTGCATGTAAAAATTGGAGAACATGTGGCTGGAGGTTACTTAACCCTAAAAGAGTAGATGCAAGCTTCCATTCAGCTTATCACCCCCGCAAGCCCAAGAAACCATTTTCAAGAAGTCTAGTCTGTGTTTTAAATGATGATCAGCAGCAAGATTCATGTTTCTCTTTACTGGTAGATAAAGAACAAATTTGGTACTTTGAATTATCAGATAATTATTTTGTACACAGAGTAATCATGTGGACATAATTTCAGGTGATGGGGGTGTTTGAAAAAAAGACTTTCATGACCAATAAATAAGCACTTGTCTAGATGTTTATGTTACTAAAAATTACTTTCATCACAGTGTGCTATCAACCAATCATTGCTGGGAATCCAACGACCAGTCATTTCTAAGAGAAAGCAAACATGGTTTTGCTATAGCATTAAATTCAACTGAGCATGAAGTTGTGTTTTCACTGAACTTAAAACAACCACAACAGTCCTGTAATCAGTCTGATAAGAAGTATCTCCCAATGTGCACATATTCAAATATGTTCTGATAAAAATGTGCCTAATAAGTGTTCTTGATCAGATAAATGCAAGACGAGAAATGTCAGCAATTTGAAGACATTTAAGGATCATATCAAGTTTTCTACAAACTGAAAATGCAGCTACAGTATGTTTATAATCATAAACAGAGAAAATAGGAAAATATTTCTGGCTGGAAGAAGATTTTTATATATTTGCTCAAGGTTAAAAGGTTTAACCTGTTCTGACATGTTAATAAATTAAAATAATATCTGATCCAAAATCACAAGTCACATTATTATGACACTGGGAACAGAGCTCCACTCAAAACAAATTTTTAGATTTACTTATGCTGCTTGTCTCCAGCTTTAAATAAAACGTTTAAAACCATGAGATGATGCCGTCTCTTCCAACTCATTTACTCCTGTAGTAAAAATTCAACATAAGAACCTGAAGCCATCAGCTGCAGGTACATGACTTAGTCTCTGTTACACTGGGCCACATGCACAAGCAGCAGTCATGAGTTACAGTTTGCTTTTCTATTTTTTTGCTATTTTTTGCTCATTATCTGGCATCTGTAGAGCCGAATGACATGTGGATGAGGGAATTGAGCCATTTGTTTCAGGTGTGTTGGGGAAGGGTTGTATCTAAAAGTTTCAGGATAGTAGATCTTGAGGACTGGACTTGGGCACCCCTGTACTACATGGAAAGATGAAGTCAACCCTCTCTTTAAGTCCAGCTGTGTCAAAACTGTTGGAGATTTCGGGCCAGTAGCTCTGACCTCTGATGAAAAGAATTAAAAACTAGTCAGGTCTGAGATTTGAATTTGCATACAGGTCTCATACAGGAGAAGAGGATGCAACACTCACTGTGCTACAGATGCTTTATAAACAGTTGGATTTGAATTAAACACATGCTTGACTTTTATTTGTTTGTTAACCAGGCAGTAGATCCATTATTACATACTCAGATGACTGTTACTTTAAGTTTACTACAGGGAAATGAGTCCAGCCACAGCCCAGTTATTAGTGATTTTTACATGATCTGATTCTTACTTCCAGCTCAACATTTTAAAAACAAGATATGATCATTGATTTTTCTAAGGAAAACTCACACAGAGAGATACTTTAATCAAAGGTCAGAGCGGTGAGGTTGTGCAGTCTTACAAATATCTGGGGACTATCATTGATAAAAAGTTGTACTTTGAAACCAGCTGTGAAGCTGTGTGTAAGAATCAACAGTGTCTGTATTGTTTAAGGAAACTCTCACACTTTCACACCATAACGGCAATGTTTTATTGTTCTTTCACTGAATCAGTTTTATCTTTCTCCCTGGTGTTGTGGTTTGGTCACACATCCTTGAAGAAGAGGAAAGCTTTTAACCAAATATGTTTATTTTCTTCTCGACTGATTGAGGAGACACTACTTTTGCTAGCATCCCTGTATGCCAGGCAGTTAACAATGAATAGCCTCCTCCATTCTGGATGAGGACTCCCATCTGTTGCACATTGATTTTTGGCTTCTTCCCTCTGGATAGAGGCTCTTAGTCCCCAAATATGACTAAAAGTATTAGAAACTGCCATTACTTAACTACTGTAGCATTATTTTGCACAGGCATTACTGATTTGTTTACATCTTTAAAATTAGTTTTTATTTTGGTTTTAAACAAAGGTTATTTTACTCGGTTTTTTTGCTTTTGTTATGTTTTCTTTTGGATTCATTGTGATGTTCTATTCTGCATTTGTTTCAGTTTTTGTGTGTGACCACTGAAAAACAAATTGATCTTCAGGTTTTAAAAAATAGCCTGAACCTAATTTGTGCTTAAGTAGCTGCCTCCCCATAAACCTCAGAGATAGTCAGGCTTTGTTAATGAAGGATGTAATCAGGACCGTACAAATAAGAAGAGGAAACAACAAGACACCAAGACAAGAAATCAGTCTTTAAGAAGATGCTACTGTGAACAGTGTAAACACAAATCTTTGCAGGGGGGAAAACTCTGGAAATTGGAGAAAAGAAAACCTAATCCATGACAAAAGGCTGGCTGAGAATAAAGGTTTCCCCATCCATTGTAATCACAACAACCCACCCCCTTTCCACCCGACCCCCAATCCTTTCCCGTCATTCTTGACAGAAACTAGCAGCCCAGTTCATTCAAGTGGCCTGATTATATGGCAGACTCATGAACGCCACTCATAACCATGACTGCTTTCAGTGAGTTAAGCTAACAGAGCTGTTGTTTCACTATGTTTTGATGATTCTATTTAGCCTTACTTTCTTTTCAAACCAGCATGAAAGAAGAATAATGAACGTTTTATTATGCCAGCATTGGCAAAAAAAAAAAAAAAAAAAAAAAAAAAAAAAACATGTCTTTTGCTTTGAGTATGGAAACTGTTGACTCAAAAAGCAGATGGCAAAACTTAACTGTCACACCACACAAGATGTAGTGACTCAATGGTGCTGTCCTGCAGTTCTGGGGAGGACAAAGAAAATACTCTTCTCTTTGCTTAGGGGGGACTTAGCAGAGTCACAAATATACACATGTGCCATGGATCCAGGCCAGGAAACAATATCATTCAGTCAGAGGACCATCTCTCTTCATTCAGTTAGTGTGATCCCACCATACTTTTTATTATTATCCAACAAAAATATTCTCCAAAGTAATTAAGGCATCATTCAACCACACGCTGTGCTAAATATTACAAATCTGCAACAAGTATATGACTTGTTTTAGTGACCTACATAAAGACAGATGTGACACATTTACTACAGTTTAATCCCACTGCAGCAGGAATGCCGAAGCTTCGTGTTAACGCCACACTTAGATTTCAAATCATCACTGACATGCTGATAAAGCTTTGAATGGACTACTCTCTTATCTTTGAGTCTGTTGTGTCCTGTGATCCAACTTTTGGATCCATGTGCTGCCACTCAAACTGCACATAACGCACGTGCTTTGACCCACGCGCCCCGTGATTCATCACAAGCTTCTGAACTACTGACATTTACAGGCTATCACGAACTTTTGAAGCATTCAAGCAAAAACACAGCAGACAATGTTAAAATAATATAATGTGACACATTACACCGAGCACCTCTTTGTTTCTGAAAGGACGTTTTTAAACGCCGTTTTTCTTTTATGCCTCAATGCGCGTCTTCCCCACAGCACCGAATATGAAGGGTAACAAAACTTTTTGTTACACCAGGATATGAAGCTCGCTCCGATTAGCAGAACTGCCGGGTTCAACAGAAGGGACCGGCAATTTGGCGCTAAATTTAATACACATGAATAGAGGAAGATGGGCAAACTGACATGGATTGACCATAAAAATTAAAAATAACAGGCACGTTTTTCTTTTAGTCTACCTCTTTAAGAAACAAATAACCGTTCACACTATGATCACTTATTTTGCCGGTAACAGAGTTTTACAGCTGAATATAAAGTCAAATAGTCCCCCTTTCTTCCTGGAACACGATCCAAACCCAGATACCAGCACCGTTTAACAGTCCACGTTGTCGTTCAATCACAACAGAGACCTCCTTACCTCGTTAAAGCTGGCTTGTTATGTTGAGCAGCGCGGGCGAGGGAGACAAATGTGACCATACACTTTGAGTAGTTCCTCGTAAATGGGAGTTTGGGCACCCCCCTCTGCTAGAATGGTTATTTCCATATTACATTAAGTAACAGAAAGGGGCATGTTTTAGGAAAATTAAAGCCAAAATAATCTCAAATCCACCATATCACAGAACTGTAAAGTAAGTTACTGAAACACTCAAGTGCTGCATTTAAGGACCGTTTTGTTTTTATTTGCTACTCTCTTTGTTAGACCCATTATGTTGCAAATGGATCAAATATTAAACTTGTTATATAGCAGTTTGAACAGCTTTAACCTGTTTGCTAATTAAGATTAATATGAAATACAATTGACAGCTTAATTGTAATGGAATATTACATTAAAAGATGGCTAGGTTTTATCAACCGTTAGAAGGGTGGTAATAAGAATAGTGTCTAGTTTCTGAGACAGGTTTTATGATTATTTAATCTTAATACCTATTATACTTCTCTTGAGTTAAATTTGCATGTAACTTTTTTGTTGCTATGGAATATATTGTTTCATGTCAGTGCTTATCCTGCTTTTCTACAATATATGATGTAAGAACTTTTCTGATTGCAGGGAACTATTAACTGTAAACCTTATGAGCACACTGAAATCATCAGCATCTACAGGAAGACACTAGTATGACATGTGGTGCTCAACACTTCCTGGGTGAGTAATATTAGTCACTTTGTAAATGTTCTCACTGGGTGTCAAGAATATGGTAAATTTGGAGCTTTGATTCCCTCTTTTTTTAACAAATGCAAGGTGTTTGTGGAAATGTGTAACATAACTAAAAGGCCAGATGATATGGAAACAAAAAGTTTAAGAAACGTCTCACTCTGTGTTTTGTTGTTGTTTTTTTTTTTTTTTTTGTTTGTTTTGTTTTGTTTTGTTTTGTTCCGTTCTTTTCTTTTCTTTTTTTTACCAAAATAAAACACAGAGTGAGTTTTTTTCAAAGCAGCCACCCTTGGCTTTGGGAGAAATCCTCTTAGTTTGTGATCCAACATAATTTTCCATGATTCTTTAAAGTTTCTGTATCTGTACAGCATCAGTCTGTTGCTATATCTTCATTCTGCTATCCAATGAATCACATCTGAAACAGGTTTAACTTCAATGTGATGTCCAGATCATCTGATCTAGCATGCTTTCACTCTGCCATTATACCTCCTCTATGCTTCATTGTGGAAGTCAAATATGCAGATATCATCTTTTCATGTCTGCCGCTTCTCTGAAAAACATAGCAACTTGAAAGAAAAGTCCCTCTTCCAGCACATCTCATCCGTACATTTAATCAAACCCCTTTAGCAAACACGGTAACACACTGGATCCCCTTCACCATCATTTATTTACATTCACAGTTGTTTGTTTTTAGTCTATTTTGGGCCACAGAATTCTGTTTTCCAACGATAACCATGTCATTTGGTGCCTAAACATAACCAAAAAAATCCCCAACATGAAACTATGGAGCAAAACTGTGATCTCACAAGACATCCGCAGATGAAAACAAAGAAAAGACTAAATTTTCTGATAAAGTATCAAATGAATGTTAGTGTCAAATAACACAACACTCACACCTAAAGTGTGAATGTTATAGAGGTCAGCTGTATAGCGCTCGATACTGGCAAATATTTGATGCCCTGGAAAATTGAACAACTTGGTTAGAACCAAGAGTCTCATATTAGGACTCATAGGCCAGATTTCAACATTATTCTCATTATTTGGTGTTACAATAACATAGAAAGAAACAGCACTTTACAAGCTGTAATCAAAGATGCTTTAAATATTGATGAATCTAATGCATGAGATTCCTTTTTATTATTATTATTATTATTGTTTTACAACAGTGGGAAAAAAAAAACTTTAAATCTGTTAATTTACCCACTTTATTGTCTGGTTCTTTTTGTGTATATATAAGTCACTTCATTGTTCATGTCATTTTTAAAGCAACGTTGATTTGTCTACAGTATTTTGGCATTTTACACCAACTCTAGTTTAAATAAACTGGTTTTAGAAAAATGAATCAATGTCATCGCACTAATGAAAAAGTAATAACAAAATCCAATATTTCCCCACAGCATCTCTGATCACTGGTAACCAGAGACGATAAATACAGCTGACCTTTTACTATGGGGTCCTGGTTGCTCCGTTTTCCTTATTTCTGACAGAGAAGAAGCCTGCTGGAGTTAATTTGCTGCTCTCGCTTCAAATGCACAGTTAAGAAGTCACTTCCTGAACCAATAACCCCTTACATTGATGCAGATAAAGCTCTGAAAAACACAGCTGCAGATCCTATTCACAGATGCCACTTAACTGGCCTGAATACATTCATATCTTGATCACATTTCATTACACAGTAAATGATAGTAGTTTGTTAATTCAGAGAAAATTACACAGATACTATGATTAGATAGAAAGACTACTTGCATGAAGAGGATTATGGGGAGTGAATAGCGAAATTTTTCCTTTATTTACACATTATAGTGTTTGAACAAATGCATGTGAGTACAGACTGAAGGTTAAGGCTGGTCATAGTCTGAGGCAAGTAAGGACAAAACATTTGAATAGAAGATAAGACAAAGTGATTCTAAGAGGGCTTGTAATCATGTGACATTAAAAAATGTTTTGCCTATATAAAACATGCCAGCAAAACCAGCTTTAGTCTTTATATAATGTGGAACAAATGATTGGTAAAGGAAAAATGTGAAATCAGCTGCTTCTGTTATGCAAGTAAACACACACAAGAGGTTTTTATTTTCCTCCAGAGAACAAATTGTTTTCTCAAGTGTCTGCAAAAAGTCTCACTAATGTAATGTTTAATTTCAAAACATCAGTCTGTCTGAAGCGTTGTGTAGGGGTGGTGTTCATGGTATTAAGGCTGTATACTTAGAAAGTTGGTCTCTGCTGTTTACTCATATAGTTGTGGTAGGTATTCAGTCATCCACACCCTGTCTACCCCCCAGCCTAAAAAAAGCTCACTGTGGTTTTGGACAGAAACCATCTGTAACAGAGAGCTGGAACAGTCTGCTTCCTCGCTAACCCAAAATCCAACGAGGAGGAGTCCAGCTGCACAGAACTGAGGGACATCTGTCTCTCTCTCTTGCTCTCTGCTCGTGTGAAGACACAAATCTACACTTCATTTCCATAAGGGGCACATTTAGATATATTTATGTCATGCAGCTGAATGTGCCTGTTTTGTCTCTTTACCTCTGAGTCTTGTTCACTGGCTTATTTTTACTAAAAGGGTCAGAGAAGAGCAGTGCAGCAAACCACAACCTTTACTGGGTTTTTCCACAAAGATGAGAGTGAGAGAAAGAAAAGGGAAAATGAGAAAAGTAGCAAAACAGAAACAATTTATAACAAAACAATGGTTTCATTAAGACAACCAAGCCCTTTTGACACTGGTTAGAAAACCCACTCTCACCCACAAACATCTGGCTGTTGGCTGAGCTCAGCTTGGCATCAATGGAAACACAACATCTGGGTGTACATGCTAATATTCACTGACAATGCTGCAGTCCAGGCAACAAAAAATGGGCACAGCTCATAAAGAACAAACAAACAAACAAAACAAAACATTTATTCACCATAACGTCTTACATGGGGCTCATAAACTGACAGTAACTTAGTCAAAAACAAAAAACAAACTGATAAGGACCGATAAGTTGTAGACTTCAGACCGCTGATGATAAACCCATTGCACGCTATGGAAAATGTTTGAATCTACTTGTTTTAGCAGGTGTAACCTTGTTTAAAACCCCATTTAAATGTGCTGCTTTTGGTGTAAAATTTATATCTCATGAACATAGAATGTAAAAAAATTGTAAAGAAATCTACAAACCTTCTCACAAAACGTCGAGACATTGTGTGAAATGTAAACAAGCACAAAACAAATTGAACAAAAGTAAAAATTCAACAGAATTAAACACAGCATATGCATTTAAATTTGTGGGGAACCTTGGCCCTCGTACTGCCCTGATTTAAAATGAAGGAGTCACGGTTCAGGACTTGATAGACTGTTGGATCCATTTGATTTTAATCAGGTGTGTTGAAGCAGGGAAAAACGGAAAACTTGCAGGACTGCTGGCCGCAAAGGACAAGGGTTCCCCACGACTGGTTTTAAAAGAAGTTGGGACAAGGCCATGCTCTTTCACATCTTTGAAGAATTTTGGCCCTCTTTTCTTTAAAAACTCAAAATTTTAGACACAGCTCTCTTAATCTTTGCCTTTTTTTCAGTCTTTTTGGAAATGGTTACATAGTAGGACAGATGCACAGAGATGATAAACAACCAAGAAAACAGCCTCAACAGCTCAGCAGCTATTCTTCTCTCTGCCAACTGCACCCTGTTTCAGCCTGCGAAAGCTGAACAAACAGCCAAAGTAGTCTGATACTAAACCAGTCTTTCCCATTAACAGGAAGAACCTGAAAAATAATCAATCGCCCTTCATTTTGCTAAGAATGTGTATTGTCAGATGAAAATCTCAACTCCTTCACTTCCTGCTGACCCAGACATTTCCCTGTTATTCCATTTGTAGAACAGAAGATGAGCAAATAAACATCATGCACGTCTAATTCGAGAATATCCTGTGAAGTTTGTGGCATAAGAGGCACACACAGGAGGAGTAGGAGGAGGAAGAGGGTATGATATAAATGGACTGGAAGTAACTTTCTGACTGCACACTGAAATTTAAAAGGACCACATTTAACAAGGAATTCCCCAGAATGGCCTCCTCAACCTCTACATGGCTCTGAGGATTCTGAAAGAGTGAAGTAAATCCATGCTGGGATTAAAAATTTTGGGACTCCGTTTTCAGGGATTAAAACTTGAGCAAACAAAGAGAAAAGAACTCCTGAGGGACGTTTGTAAGAGATCAGTGGCCCCTCATCTTAACCCAAGTAGCCCATTCAAATTCCAAGCAAAATGTGATTGCCTGCAGGGGAAAGAAATCTGAATGAAATCTCTGTCATGGTGGATTAGACTAAATTCTTCTCCTGTGAAAGGATTTTATCTGTGGGAGAAGATTTAAAACCATCCATTATGGGTTTTATCTGTTCAGCTGAGCTTCAGTACCTCTGGAACCGGTAACAGTCCCATCAGTCTGCACAAGAGTTATTGCTCACGCTCTTCTGTCCAACCACCCAAAATCCTCAGTAAACATCAGCCCTGCTTTCCCTCCTCCAATACTTAGACTTTAGGCGTAGGCTACAGAAAACACATAAAGAATTAAATATTCCTGCCAGAAAATCAGATATGTTAGTTTAAGATCTATAAATTGAAGCTAACTGTTTTATTACTCCACCTTTCAAATTAATATTTTTATTTGCTTGTCTGTTATAGAAAGTTTAATAACTTCTATTATATTTTCCATAAATAAATAACTTCACTGTGTTTTGGGAAAAACTACTTTGATCATTCATAACACATAAGTAAGAAAAGCAAAAACAGACCTTCAAAGGAAGCAAGAGTCCACGTAACTTATTTTCACTGACTGCTGATCCTCTTCCAACAATTTCTCATAAAATCAAGGACATTTTGGACATCAACAGATCAGACTGTGTCCTGAATCTCAGGAGGAGGAGGATTGTGTGCATTCCTATCATTTCAGCATTCCCATGCTATTGTGCTTGGATTCAGTACGTGTTGTAACAGTGTTGTCCAGATGACAGGATTGAATCCACTTCTCCAGCAGGAGTTGTTGTAAAGCCTGGGCCAGAGTACATGATGTTGGCATGAAAACAGCCTGTAGAGAAAGATGGAATCCAGGATCACAACTTAGTGCCAAGACTTACACATGGGTTGCGAAAGTGCACACAGTCTAAACTCTGGCAGAAATACACAGATTTATCAAGAGACAGTAAAAAGTGAAAAAAGGACAGGTAACCCTTTGAAGTATATTTAGTATCCCACCAGCAGTTTCAATTCAAAGCTGAACCTATGATCAACGTTGCTCTTGCCAGATTAGAAAATATGACTGCAGGGCCGTATCTTTGATTTCTTTCCCAGTCTGAGTCATAGTCATTACATTTGAGACTTTCCATTTTCTCTTGTTATGCAACTTTGCTACATCTGTTTTCTGTCAATACATGAAGGAATTGCCATGTAGGCTGGGCCAATGAAGCAAGCAAGAAAATAATCCATGATTTGCAGCAAACATGGAAAAATAAAACAATTTACTTTAGAAAATAAGTGGAATACAAGCTACAGATATTATTTATTATGTAAAAGTAGAAATTTGTCAGAAAAGCAAGCATTCAAGTACAGTGCAGACACTGGTTTCTGTATAAAGGGAAACGTGGGGTAACAAATCTAGAGGCTGAGTAACAGGAGTAAAGTAGTGCAGCATTTTTATCTTTTTTATGGCCCATTTGAGATTCATTCAGGGAAAACCAGAGTAAAAACTACAAGCTCAAAGTCCTGAGTAAAAATATAACTAAACTAGAAAATCCTGGATGCAACACTGGAAAAAAATTAAGACCGCAACTTTTCCCTACAAAATGTCATGACAAAAGGTCATGTGACAGAGTTTTAATAGACATAAGGGACAATAGCAATAAAAACAAGTGGATAATTTAAATTTTATCAATAACTTCTGATTTTATCCCAGCAAAGACAACTTTAATATGTTGTTTAGGCAATTACGACCTGCAGAATATCCATCATGGATGTTTTTTATGTGAGATTTAATTAATCACAATTTAAAAGATAAGCTGGAATTCACATTATGGTTTCGCAAAACTGAACTGCAGTTATCTTAAATTAACTTCCTTCAGCAACTCAGGGGAGAATTCCTATCAGTCGACTAGAAATTGCAGATATTGAAGTTTTATCTGTACATTTCCTTTTGAAAACAGTCATTTCAGATGACCAATTCTGGCTAATTGTAACCTATTTACTTCACAACTTATCATAGTGATAACAAGTGTTTCCAAAGGAAAGAAAATGGGCATATAGGGATGAAAGGAGTGGTTGAAAAAATCTAGTTGTGTAGCATTCAAGATTGTTATGCTGTTGTTTATCATAGAAGAGGGATGTCTAATTTTGGTTATCAAGGGCCAGTTTCCTGTGGGTCTTAAATGTTTCCCTGTCCCAAAACACCTGATTCAAATTAAATAAATTTTCCTTACTGTCATAATCCTGGGTTGAGGTTTTGTTGTCAGGTGGAGATCCTACTCCTTTCAGATTCCTGCCCTACTTCCTCCACACTATTTTTCCATCTAACCATCTCTGATCAGTGTTTAAGGACCAGCTCAAGCTCTATTATCTGCCATGTTCTTGTCAAATGGACGCTATATTTATGCTTACAGTGTTTTACCTGTACTGTAATGTTCTTTGTGTCCTTTGCTTCCTAGAAAAAACACTGCTGCTGAAGAACATCCTGATCATTTATCAAGACAAATCTGCTGCCCTTGAGCTGGTTCATTTACACAACATTGGATCTACTGGCTGCCTTCCCTGAATATTCCTGGATCTGTCCACCCTCTGCAGAAGAACTCTGACCACTAGCTCTCCCCGTTGCCTATACTTTCAAAGGATCCGCGTAAGAAACCCTGCCAGTACTTCAAAGGCACTAATCTCCAGTAACATTAACTAATCTCACAACCTCACACTCTCCTCTGACAGAAGTGTTCTCCACACTGATTGCCTTACTTCTCACTGGTCTAGTCACCATGTCTCCACAGTTAACTCGCTGGTAAACTAGCATTTGCAGCAGTAGAATGCAGCCCTTTTTAATACAGTAGGGATTATCATATTGAAGTACTGGTTCATATAAAGCAAATCCGTTATTGCTAAATTAAACAAGGATATCTCATCTTCTAATATTGTGCAATCATAGTTCTCAAGGTTTCATGAGTCTCAGCTTATTCCTTCACTGCACACATATGCATGCTACATGAGTTCATGTATCAGTCCATGTGTGTTTGCTGAGCATGTTTCTTTGTATGTATGTGTAGTATGGAATTAGATATGTTTTCTTTCTGCATCCATTTTTCGATGTTCATAACATCACCTGTTGGATCTATTCAGGAAGTATGAATTCCCTGTTGGCAGTCTCAGCTGTTAAGATGTTTGGTCCAGTGTAAATTTTCCTTTCAGCCCATGACTACATAGAAATCTTTTTTTTCTCCTCAGTGATCTGTTTGACACTTAAAATGTAATCTCTGCCTGTCCTCATCCTTCCTATCTTGCATCTTATCAGAAGCTGACAGCCATCCTGTCGGTCATTGCCTGATAAGGAAAGTAAGCAAACAGAGGTAAGAGAAGGCAAAGTCGGATTTTTCTTAGGAATTTGGAGTGCTGCCATTATTATGTTATCTGTGCCGTGATTATTAGAATTTAACACACTGTGTGCCCACTAGAAACCCATTACTCACTTGATCTGTCTTGTAGCATGTGATGGGACCCTTTGTGCGTACAAGTATCGATGCATGAATACTCAGTTTTTTAACCTGCTCCTATGAACTTAAAGACATTATTAAGGAAAATGTTGAGGAAAATGTTATAAGACTGTTGGAAACAATATAGTGATGACATATACTGCCAGAATCAGGTGAAATCAAAGATTTTATAACACAAGTATGTCTCATTTGCATGGAATTTACCTTGTTTATTGACCAAAGTATGTCAGTGATGGAAAGCTGTTCATTTTACTTTTAGAGCAAGTTTATATAATGATAAAACTAGGATGGTGAAAGCTATATAATCTGTCCACAGGTCTCAGAGAACTCTGCATACGATCTAAGGCTGAGCAGAGCTTTTAAACTATTTCTCTGGGACCAAAGACCTCTGAATGAAAATCCATACATCATTCATGTGCCCTTTGTAACCCCATTCTGTCCCTAAAGCTGCCTAATTTATCACAAGCTGAGATAAAGTAATTATAGAAACTGATACCAGATCCCTCCCTTGCTCCTGAACCACATGGCAGCGTGACACTCATATGATTGAGGGTAATGCATCTGCTACAACAGGGGCCCAAAGACTGCACGCAACAGTTGTAAATATTAGGAAACATACAGCTCAGGGAAGAGTTTAGGTCCCCACTTTGACTGAGGAGCTTCCAATAGTAATATTTTACTATCAGTAAAACCTTTTTCCTTCTTGCTCATTAAAGTCTAATGCTTTTATAAATTTCACATCATCTTCTTTTTGTGTCTGTGTGCTGTTTTTGGCTTTGCTTCATAGCTGCATGGACATTATATAGCAGAATAAACGTTCAAACCTGACTAAGTTGGGGTCTGATAATAGAAATTATGTTAAATTAGCCACACTGGTGAACTTTGTCAGATTTTCATGCTTTGTCGCCTCCTAACGAAGACTAATTCAGCTTCTGTCTTGCAATCTGTCCATTCTCTCTCCAGCCAGTCAATTTTGTTGACTCTAGTCTTATATCTTACTCTATTATTTTCTCTTTTTCTTTTCCTTGCTCCCTCCAATAATGTCCTCTTGCATTTCTTTGCTGAATCAGACATGGTGCACATTCAAAATGGTCAGTTTGTTAATATCCAGTTGCTGGCATGTGACACGGTACAGTAAAACAAAATGCAGATGTCATGTGATGGTCTGGGCTGGAGCAGAAAGCTGTGAAGCAGGGATGAAGTAGGGCAATTAAAAAGGTTAGAAATAACAAAATGCAAAAGAGACCAATTAATTTTCATATAACATGGTGACTGAACTAGGCAATGACAGCTTAAATATGAACTTAACAAATGTCAGAGGGCCATCAAAATGAGTCAGAAAGACAGTTTTCAGGTTGGAAATTAATGTTGTTTTGCTTTAAGCTGCGGTTGTCTAGAAATGTGTGCTTGCATTTCCTCTAAAAAAAAATTGTACCCAAATCTGTAGACTCATAAGTACTTCCTCTTTTAAAGAAGTGTTACATATTTCTCTTACGAAACAAGTAACATATTCTTTGTAAATTTACAGCAACTAGCTAAAGCTGGTGTGATCTATTCAAAGCCCAAAAGAAACTCAATAAGATTAAATAAAGAAAGAATTAAAATGTTTTGTTTAAACTTATCTGTGAAGTTGGTGGGTTTGAACCATAAAATAGAAGAAATGTGAATAAAAACATCTGCCATGTCACCAAATATTGATACAGAATAAATAAATGTTCCCTGAAAACATTTATTTTCCAGTATGCACTTGAAAAAAGTTTTGTACAGCACCTTCAGAGCAGGAATGGGTCCTTCCAAATATCACTTTCTCTTTGTTTCTAGTCTTTATGCAGCAATAAGTTGTTTTTCTTTTTTATTAACTTTTATATTTACTCCAGTTATGACATGTTATACAGTAAAACTGCTCATCTAAATTTTATTAGGAAAATTAAGAGACACACTTCCCTAAATGTTATACTACATTTCATTAACTTCAGCCTTAACAAATGTGGATACAATCCTGTTTGGCACCATATGACTAATATTGTTTTCTCTCAGAAACAAAATGGACACATTAATGAGGCTGGAAACAGTGAAAAAGTCCTACATCATTTCCTTCAGACTGGATGGAAATACAAATAGTTTATTATCTGTTTAAAGTGACTTGAGATGTGTTTTAGCAGAACCCAGGCCAATTCACAGCATAAGCAAACTGTATGGAACTGGACAAAATAAACTGAACTGACCTGATAACATTATTTAAAGAATTACGTTTTTTGTGTGATTATATTCGTAATTAAATTACACTGGAGTTTAGATTGTTTGGTTTCTTCCAACTGTACAGCTGTGTTGTAACCATACCAACAGAAGTTGTGCAAGATTGCAAGTGCTAACCACAGTTTACACAACTACAGTATGAAGCACGCATAACAATTTCCCAGAGTACAATGCTAATAAATTTATGATATTACCAAGCGCCTCAGTATTTCCAAGTTTGAAGAGTGTTACAGCCTGTCCTTCCACTTTCAGCCAGTCACTCCATTCCATCTGCACTTCCCTGATCCTCCACACCTGGTCCTGATCTGATCATCATAATCAAGCCAACCTGTCACACCTGTCTTCCATTGTTTCACCAGTCCTCAAATACTCCAGCACAACAGTCACTCCCTGTCGGACCTCAATCTACACACTGCAGACTCACCCCTACTCCATTCCATGGTTCCTGTCCCTCTGATCTACGCCTTCAATTCTGTCACCGTAAGACCTCTTCCTAAATATCCTGTCTGTTAATAAAGGGTGTTTAACCTGCCCTTGTCTCCTTGGAGTCCAGTGTAACAAAGAGAATTGAACATCAGTGGTTAAATCTAACGTTGATTAACAGGTTGTTGACTTTTGCTTTTGTTAGCTGCTAGGTAGCTAAATTAGCTGTTAGATGAAAGAAGACTTTTAATTAAGTCAAGACTTGTCTTTTAAAAGTAAAAAATCGTAGCTTCATGAGCAGAATGTTTATTTTTCTAAAATTTTCTGAAAAGCCAATGACATTTTAATCAGCATTCTGACATTTTTACTAGAGTTGACATCAATATAGAAATGCATTTTCATTTTGTAGACAGCACATTATCAGCAGTGATAGCTGTGGTTCATGTATCTTCCATGGGACGAATATTAGCACCTTCCAGTTGGGTCCTTTGGCAAGACCCTTAACGCTTCTGCCTAACCACTGTAAGCTGCTTTGAATAAAAGCATCTGTTAAATGCCTGTAATGTAAGAGCTTTTCTGCATCTTAAAGTGTCCTTGAGCTAAACACTGAATCCCAGTGTTGCCTCTGATATGTTCATTGTGGTAGAAGAAAACAACTGCTGCTCATATATACTGGGTCTTATATAATAATAAGTGCTGTAGGATTCTTGGTGTGAATGAGTGAGAATCAAACTGAAGCGTGTTCAGGAATTCACACAACGTTAGAAGCCACTGTGTAAGAAGAGACCATTTCACACTAAAAGTACAATGAAAGCCTCTGGCTGTCTTACAATGTTCCAATGTTATTCAAAAGTTCAAAATGGCAAACATATGTTTCCGATTACTGCAAGGAGTTTCCCTGAAGCAGCATGAACAAGTTATATAATCACAACTTTCATCTTCTGATGAAAAATGGCTTTCTAACCTTTTTAGCTGTCATACAAAAACATTACAAGGCTGTTCATTTTTTACTAGGAAATATACATTGTTTGTGTTATGGATACTATTTTGACTGAATGTTTGTTGATAAAAGATCATTTGACCCCAATTTGCCTCCTCTAAACTGAGCAAGTTCATATGTGTTTGACTTTGAGGCTCTTTATTCAAGATGTAATAACAAACCTGAGATTACTTACTTATTAAACTTAATGAGAGCACATTCCAGTGTGTTTACTCTAAACTGACCTATAGCACAACTTATTTTCTGAGTTAATATGCTCAAATACTTTACCTAAGGTGTGTGTGTGTGTGTGTGTGTGTGTGTGTGTGTGTGTGTGTGTGTTACAAAAGCTCTCAAAATTCAGTTAACATCTTTTTCCTCTCTATCCTCTATAAGGTCTGAGTGGTTATAATGCAGAACATCTACACAGACCACAAACAAAAAGGGATCAAAATCAATATAATAAGAGTAGCAGGTGACGTTTTTTAACAGTCCAGTCTGCACAGACCACTACCATCTACTGTGCTGCCTCCTTTTATGAAGAATTATTATCATGATCCTCTCCACTGCCTAACAGCCATGCTATCACAAAGGACACATGGGAATATGACGGAAGTGATGTTTGAAATGGATGTACCTATTGATGTACATAAAGGGAGCATAAATGAGTCTGTACTCCTATGGAAACTCTGAAGGCCAATCTCTCTGTTTTATTCTTATTTAAAAAATTTAACAACAATAATAAACAGACTGGTGTGACCTTTCAGTGAGACGTCTCCTGTTACCTACATCCCTGCTCTTTCTATGACTAGTCATCAGTATCAGTGACCTTATGGGCCTGAGGGCATTTGGCTGTACACAGAATGAGGCATTTAATGACCCAGTCTTAATAACCTGGTTTTCTTCCACTAAATCACATTACTCTGTTGCAAACCACATGTGTTGTTGTCCCTTCCTGACTTTCAGAATGAAGTTTCTGATTATAGTGATCTAACTGTCTCAGGACACAAGTCACTGGTTGCACATCATGTGTTTTAGTGGGCTACAGAAAGGGACGATGCAAGTAGGTGGAGGTAAAGGCAGTACTGAAGGCTTATTACAATGCTATCAGGAGGGTTCAGAGCTTTATTGAAAGTTACATATATTTTAAACACTATTTTAAACTTTGAGGCTGTACGTTCAGAACTAGAATTGAAATTCCAGCTTTGGAGTCAACAAAATGCTACCTGTCTCCCAGCATAACACAGGATTCAACACAAATTCCATAACAGCTGAAAACAAAGAGTAAAACGTACATACTGTCTAACAGAAATGCTACAAATATTCGGAAAACTACAGTCAACACTAGCAGAGTGTCATGCGAGGACGTTCATTGCCTTTTTTCATATCGGGTATTTAGATTTATCACTTTGGCAATGCACAAGAATACACAACAGCAGAACTTTTCCCAACCTAGAAAGCAGCTATCATCAATACACTTGTTCATTTCTTGCAATGACAAGTCAAGATGTTTCTATTTTGGGGGATTAAAATCTACCCCAGGCTGACTCTCTTCCCATGGAACAGGTAAGCTAACATTAGCACAAACGGTGGGGAATCTCTGGTTTTAACTGGCTAACATTTGCTAATGCTGGCTTTTTCTGCTAATATGGATGAATTTGCAAGTGACAAATGTTGTTAAATGCTGAATTAGCTGATAATGCCAGCTAATTCAGTCCTCAGGAAATAACTTTTTTTTAATGTGTGTAGGTAATATAAGTTAAAGTAATACTACTTTCTGACCTTAAAACTGTTTTTCTGATTTATTTGATGGCACACTGACATTAATTATGCACATTCCTGCACATTAATATCTTTATTGTAAGGGCTGCATGAAATATAGTTAAATATCAAAGTCAATACTTGAAAGAAATGCATTTAATAACAATAATAAATTATATTTATGAGTAAATGGAAAAAAAATAAGATGAATGCAAATGTTTTAAAAAATATATAAAATAATCAGAGCGATGGACTGGTGGCCTGTCCAGCGTGTACCCTGCCTCCCACCTGCTATATGCTGGGTTAGGCTCCAGCTTCCCCGCGTACCCTTAATGGACAAAGCGAAATAGATAATGGCTGGATAAAAAAATTTAAACTGCAGATTAATATAAGATTATTTACATTTATTAAATGGAAAATAAAATATATATATATATATATATAATATGTAATAGTAATATAATAAATATACTAAAACATAATGTGTTATAACCTGCATTAAACCAGTAAAATATATAAACATAACCTCATCATCACTAACAGCATTAACAACAGCATCATCATAACATCTGATAGGCGAGCATAATCATGTGACACAGAAGGTTAAGAAAAAGAAGAAGTACAAGACCAAAAACAAGAAGAAGCAGCCACACTGTGGCCGGGCTTCACATGCAATTTTGTTGCCTAAAATGCCCAGAAGTAAAAAAACAAATGACATGTTTTGTATCAGCAGAGTAGGATTTCGATATTCAAAGAAGTATTAAATCCAATATTTTGACTCTAGAGTATTGATATGGCCATCCCTACTGTAGACTGATTTTAACTGGAGCTGGATACTTAATAAAAATCCAAAATGCAAATGTTAGCTGAGACTTGGATTCAACATTAATGTTAACTGTCAGCACAAAACAGAATTCAAAACCACCAAAACATCAATGCTTTTAGCTGTCCAACAGGAATTCAGCAAATATCAGGAAAACTAAAGTTAACATGAGCAACACAGACTTTTTTTCTAGAATGCTAGCTCAGACCCCAAGCTAGAACGCGGCTATCATTAATGCACCTGTTCATTTCAAATTAGAACATGATGTTTCAGAAAACTAAGATATAGACAAGAAACCAGTGTGCAGTTGTCCTCCTTTAGTTCCTTCAGGGCTGCAGCTGTCTTTGCATGGTCACAGTACTAGCTGTAGTACACATACTACAGACAAAGACTTTCTTTTCTCCAAAAGACTTTTACCCCTTTTTTTTAATTTTAGGGGCAATCTTTGGTCACATAATCGGGACACCAGCTGTCTTGTAATCCCTCTCACAGTATGACATAAAACCGCCGTTTAGGCGCTACAGCCAACAGAGTATGATTATCTCTCGATCATCATCTTCTGTCTGAGACAGCCCACAGTTGAGCATATGAGACTCAACCCAGTTGGAGATACAAAAGAACATAACAGATAACAAACAAGATAAGACTTTATTTTTCCCACAGTGAAGAAATTCACATGTCTCAGCAGCGCCACATGACTGGTACATATAAACAAAAAACAGATAAACAGAACACTACAACCCAAAAAATGAAAACAAAATGTCTAAAGGAATGAAATACAAAACATACATATTTTAAGAATAAAATAAATTAGATCCTTAAACGCATGCGAATAAATGTTTTTGTGGATTATCATTTTTCAGAATGATTAATCAAAGGGTGCCTCTGTTGAATAGGCAAATCCATATCAAAAAGATCAAATTATTTAGCTTGTAAAACTGTATCTAATGTCTGGAAAAGAAAGCTCCTAAAGAAATAATCATCAGGGTTAACCCGGTTCAAGATGTATCATATAGGTTCATGTCGCTAACTAAACATCAGGATATCTAGCCATCTCTTTTGTCTAAAACTTTTGAAAAAAAGGAGAACACAAGTTCCTCAAGTCCAACATTGCCTTAGCTACAGTGTAGCTGCAAATCCTCTCTGTCTTTTATTGATCAGCTACCTGATTGCTGACTGAGATTTCAACACTGGCAGCATCAGCTTGTTGATCCTGAGTTACAGCAGCAGGTGAAAAGTGACATCAACAGAAGAGTTTATCACAGAGGCTTTGTCAAAACCCCAGGACCAGCTTCAAAAGTCATCACACTTCACCAACATTACATAAAGCACACTAAGCAGAGTAGTTTTAGTAGCATCTCTCTCTCTGTGAACTAAAAAACATGGTGTCATTGTTTTTATTATACAGTAGTGGTTTTAGCTCAGTGGGATATTTTCTTGGAGCTCTTTCATGTTATCTGTGGCTGTGGAGTGTGTTTGTGTTTGTGGAGTATAAATATTCTCACACTTTCGCCTGCTGTGATGTTTCAACTCAAACTGTGTACAAGTCTCGACCTCTGGCCAGCAACTTTTGAGCACAAAACCAAGTATTCTTTCAACTTCCTCTGCAGCTATCACAACATGGATGCAGGAGATATTCTTAATGCTGACCCTCAAAGCAGCCGCATACATTCAGACTGTCTGATATCACAAGTCAAGAATAGCTCTGGCCCAATATGCCCTCAGTCACACAATCATCTGGCGCACTTTCAGCACACTGGGGACATGATGCGCCAGTCACGTCCACGTAGCGCAGCGCACTGCGAATTACAGAGACCATTTGACCTTGTCATCATTTCTTCAGCAGGAGCTCCACCTGCCCCACAGAATCTCTCCCTAACATTAGCATGCTCTGAGTTTGCAACTGCAGAATAATAACGTACACTTTGTGGGCGTCCCGTGGACTCCCAGTGCGTGCCCCCGCTCCACTATCACCACCAGAGCTCCTTTGGCAGGCTGTGTCAGCAGTCTGCCCACCGTCCTTTACACTTGACTGTATGTTTAAATGCGCACCACTTACCCTCATACAACCGGCCTGCGATGCCGTCTCATGTGAGATGCGCGTGGGTTAGTGGGAATAAAAGTCGTTGATGCATGCATTCGCTTGTTATTCTCTCCTTTCGTTCAGATGCAAAACTCGACGCACTGTAATCGTGCAGCTGGCACACACACAGGCTGCAAGGCTGCATGGTTAAATGAGGGAGGGGGGGTCTCTGACTGGTCCAGATTCCGACAAATAGCAGGTTACTTTGGATTTTTACAAATAGGCCACCAGATTATAATGGTTGTAAAACACACGTCACAGTCTAGAATCAGATATTGGCTGGCTGGTGAAAAAAACTCACAAGCTCTTTATTTATGTAACAAATCTCTAACTGGTTCTTGTAACTCAACTTTGCTCTAATTGGCAACACAATCCATTACAAACTGCAGCCACTCATTTATTTATTTACTGATTTTACTGATCAGCTGTGGAGCCAAAACTATAAAGCTACCAGAAGAGGTTATTAATTACATTTCTGCATTATTTTCTACAAAGTAGTCTACGTGTTGATGGGAATTAATTTCTGTCAGCTTTTTTACTTGTCATGCAAATTAGGGTGGTCATTTTGATGGGCACAGTTTACCACTTAAATTCAAGAAACCATCCTAAATATTACTCAACATCCTTTTTCTTACTCATACCTGCTCTTAAAGCTGTCCAAATCTTTTATCCAGTGCATAATAGAAAATAAATGTTTTCAGGGAACATTTATTCATTCTGTATAAATATTTGGTGACTTGGCAGCTGTTTTAGTTTCATTTCTTATTGTTTTTATGGTCAACAGAATGCAGCTTCATGAAGTTTAACAAGATGAATAATGTTGACGTCTGGAGGTGAAGAGAGGCTCTCTGTCATTTTCCATTGCAGAAAAAGGTTTTTTTTAAATGGACACATTAAGAAAGCAAAATATATAAAACATGCTTTTTGTTTGTTTGTTTGTTTGTTTGTTTGTTTGTTTGTTTGTTTGTTTTTAACTTAAGTTTAAACTAAGGATCCATTACACTTGAACTGGGCTGATATCTGATATGTCATTCATGTGTTCACTAAACTGCAGCCTGAAATAGACTAGGCAGCAGTAATATCAGGGAAACAGTGACAGCCAGACCTCCTGGTCCCCTCCAGCTCCACCTGACTCATCAGCTGCTCTTAGGCAGTTTGGGGATAATCCTCTCAGCAAATCTTCGGGCAGCTCTGGGGTATGCATATAGCTCAGGTGAGAGCTGTGGTCCATTACTCCAAAGGTTGGGGGTTGGATCCCCTGCCCCATTTTCAAAGTGACTTTCAGCAAGACACTTAACCCCGCACTAACACCAGTCTGCTTACTGGTTTGATTACATATGTATGATAAAGAAAAAAAGGTTTATTTATATATATATATATATATATATATATATATACACATGAAGGACAGAGCGAGAAAAGTGCAGGAAAAGTGCTTGGTGCATCATGTTCTAGTAGCTTAAGTCTGTGGTGGGGTAACTAAAGGGATCGCTAAGGGTTACCCAAGCCTTCTCCAATCGTAAGCTTTATCAGAAACCTCACTAAATCCTCTGACCCACTCCCTTCATAGTTGTATTCCACAGATACTTGTATCTAATTTTGTTCGGACTAAAAAAAATTCCTCATCAGCTCACTCCTATCACTCATCTGATTTTTCTCTCCCCAGTTCCCTTTGCCAGTGGAAAACTGAAATGCTCATAGTTACCAAATCCACACTAGCCAAATCTCACAGTTTTACTACGTCCACTGACAACACTGTTCTTTTCCCCTCCCCTCAGGTCAATAGTCTGGGTGTCATCCTTGATAGCACACTTTCCTTCACATCCCATGTCAATAGCATCACTTGTACAGCCTTGTACGGCCTGAAAAAAACCCTGAAGTAAATCAGTTTCTACAGATGCCTCCAAAGCTGCTGCAATTATAATTGTACTATTGTATTACTAATTATAATTGGAAACTATTTTATTCATGAAGAAACTCCTGAAGTCATCACAGCTGACAGTTATACATGTCTTAACAGAGCTTATTCACTCTTATTCAGCTTAGTTACAGAGCTGAAAAGAAACCTGGGGATGTTCTTATTCTCTTCTATCAATGATGAATAATAAGCAATTCTAGGTTTATCTATATATTAAACATTCTTTAAAGACTAAGTGAAATTCTTCTATATTAGCCTAACATAACTTTCTTTTTAATCTTCTTGAAGACTTTTTAAAGCAGGCAGCTATAAAGATCCACCTCTTTTGACTTAGTACTTTCTTTTGCAGAGGACAGTGTCTAGTGTTGTACATATTAAACTTGCTGCCGTTAACAAGTTGATCAACCTGTGTAGGAGTAACAATAAGGTAGCTGTCCTCTGTTGTATTGGCACACAGCATTATAGAAAAAATTGAATGAAGTTGATTCCTTAAAATTAGCAGCACTGTTTGATAGACATTTAGTTGCTTCTCAGCCATTCTGTAGCCAAGTAACATAAACTCAAAACTTATTAGTCACACAAGGTATGAATAGTGTAGTTCACTTTTGATGCCTCAGAACAAGATCAAGAGTATCATAAGGAGAGTAAGTAGGTCCATGCATTTTGAGTCTCAATAAAGCCAAAGTCATATGCCTGAGCTGGCTCCTCCCATTTTAAAGGTAAATTAGGTAAAATTCTACTTTTGAAAGGTGGCTACACCCATGAAAACTAGCCAGTTAAATTCTTTCCTATCTCCAGTAAAAATGTAGCTATCCTCAGCGCTGTGCGGGCTACAATAAAATAAACGACACAACCACTACCTCCCCGGAGACAAGCTTGTAACAACATGAAGGGACGACTCTAACCTGCATGCTGTGCTGGACAACCATTTCTGTTAACCGGGACTTATCAGTTTTGTTTTACCTGGACTGCAGAAGTCAGCCCAAGACTGAGCTGCCAGCTGTCGTGACATCTGGTAAAACTGATCAATCTTATCTGGTTTTATCTGAGCTGTCGCTGTCAATTTCACAGTTTCCATGTGAGACAGTAAACATGTGCTTCTGCAAAAAAAAAAAAAAAAAAAAAAAAAAGAAAAAAAAAGTGAGTTGTGCCCACTCTCATTGCCTGCAGCACTTTTATTTAAAAATATATAACATGTGCAACAATCTTGAACTGCAGTCAATTAAAGCAGCGGCAGCTGTGGAGTACTTTCCTATTGCACTCAGAATCCAAATATTAGGGTTAGAAAAATATATGTTGACATGGTATACAAAGGCTTACATTCATAGGTTGCTTTTCTTGTCACATGATGTGGTGCTACCTGGCACAAAGTTGCCATCTCACAGTTTTGAAGCCTGGATGGTGAAACTGCTTTGTACTTCAAGTGTGGACAAATGTTTATATTTCTCAATTTCTGGTAAGGCTAGGCTGAAATGAGGGTAGAGAAGTTAGCTTTACAGCATGGCTTAGCTCCCCCCTCACCACCAAGGTTATGATACAATGACTGTTTCACAGAAAAAGTTTTAAAGCTACAGTAAATCTGATGAATAATTTTCCCTTTCACTTGTAAACAAGATCCTGAGATACTCCATCTCCTCCACATGAGAAAACTCCCTTCTTCACCTGAAGGGAGTACTGCATATGTCGATGTCCTTATCAATGTGAGTAACATGGCCTCAGGTTATAAGTGCTGATTCATATTTCAGCCAGATATTCAAACTCTAGATGCATCCACAGCCTGTAAATCACACAAGAGGTCACTACGGGGACTCCTGTAATAGTGAAAGAAGAACAGCGATCTCCATGCCTGATGCCTTGTGATACTTTACATTTCGTCCATTGGCAGTTAAAGACAGGAGTAGCAAAATCCAACATCCACATGTGGGACTTGGTGTCTAACAAAATCAGATGTAACTCACAATAGATCATACAAGTATATAACAGCATGCAGAATTAACTCTGGCGTCCAATATGTCTGAGGCTCACCCACATCTTCCTTCAGGGAACTCGGTCATAAGTCTTTTCCAGGACAGGAAAGCACATCATCTGTCAGTAATGCCAATATCTCGTGCAATCTGTACATTTCATTTAACTCTTTTTTTTTTTTTTTTTTTTTTTTTTAAATCCTCCTGACTGATTTAGTACCAAATAGTTAACAGATTTTAAGTAAGGGTTTTCCTGATGCAATCATCTAAAAGTAACCGTGAACAGAGGCATGTGAGACAACAACAGCCACCCTCATTCTCTCTTTTAATAGACAAGCCCCTCGTGCCACTGAATGCCTAGCATGTGATCTATATCTATACTGCGACTAACAGTCAACAGTAAACAGTAAGATAAAAGTATCATCTGGCCTCCCTTCATTTTTTTTCCACAAAATAATCTGCCTTTGTGATTACAGCTTGGACTTAGACATCTATTATAGTAAACTTATTGGCAGACAGTAAAATCAGCATCACTCTTTGTGCATCTTCCCAATCATCCAAAAAAACTGCACTGTTTTAGCACCCATGTATCCTCCTTTTTGTCCTTAATTACAGATGCATGACAATAATCCATTGTGCAACTCCCTGCTTGATGATACTTTTGTGTATTTTCCATGTCTACCAGATGTTCGCTGTCCTCCTTCACACCCTGATACAAAGGGAAACATCCCTCTCCTCCATCCACACTTACATTCCTTCTAGGATATACCAACTTTACTGGTTGGCTTAAATCTGTGACCCAGTTATGCAGCGGGACAGATTGCAGAATTCCTGATGACGACAGAGTTTCACCTAAATTCTTTATGGGCTCAAGATGTACCTTTTCACATACACACACATAAAAGCCATAAGGCTAACTCCTCTTCTCATGTGTTTAACTATGAGACACACTGTGACCTACATGAAGAAAATCCCTTTAGTTCCCTTGAGTTTCACATAATTTAAACCACAGAAGATTAACCTCATGACCTGTTTCTTCTCAAAAGTATAGTTTTTTTTTTTTTTTTTTTTTGTTTTGTTTTGTTTTTTTGTTTTTCTCAAATAGCCATGAACCGGGATAAAAGATAGTGAAGTAATATGTCACTGCTCACTGCTTTGTTAGTAGTGTTGCAGTGATTTGTGCAAACCACTTCAGCGCAGCCTCCTTTTAACAAATCATCTGATCAGGTTTGTGTCATTGATTTCTGATTAGTGCCAGACATTACCTGCCATGTGGGAAACTGTTCCCAGGAATTCAGGAGCATTTGTTGGTGATCTGGTGTCTTTAGGAATGGTTGCATAACCAGATTAGAGCAGTTAGTTTTAGGCTTGAGGGTCACCGAGCCCTGATTAGCTCTTTAGCTCCCCTATCTGAATAGCCTGAAGCAGCTTGCGAAACACAGTGGTTCCTAATTCAGCTCCTGCTCTAGGGGAGATTTTGAGGCCACCTGAAAGAGATCCAGTTTGAGCTTTTTTGGGGATTTTCATGGCCCTCTTTTGATTTTAGCATAAAGTTAAGGATGGCTCAGAACCTGATGGCTGTGAGGGTGTAATTACACAACTGCTGTTCTTGGATAGTGACAAATAATTGGCAAAGTAAAAACTTTTAAACACATGGAAATATAATCATGCATAGCCCTTTCCAACAACCATCAGGTAACCAAAGTGTTTTATAAAAGATAAAACATTTTTTTTAAATGAGAGCTGTGCAGCAAACAGAGCATAGCAGAACCAAGTTCTTTAAAATTGCAAGTTTATAAAATCAAGATTTTTTTAGTTGAGATATTTTTTAAAAGTACTTTTGAACAATTGTGTGCTTGAAAAAACCTAAACGGTGAAAAACATTAATATTAACATTTAAATAACAGAAGCTTTGTCAGATAAAAGTTCCAGCAGTGCCCCATACTGGCGGATTATATGCTTTACACATTAGTAACTAAACGTGTGTGTGTGCTCACCATTTGATTTTAAGATGTACAAACATTTATTAAATATATATTTCCTAAACAATGTCAGTGTAAGAAGATAATGGTAAATTTATGTATTTGTATATGAATGAATTGAATAACTGGCTTGTACTTAAATCTATTGAAGATTTAGCAATTTTCTGAAAGAAAAAATGTCATTAACATCATGTCATGGTATGTAGTACCAATTAGCTGTAAATAATTGCCTTATTAGATGATTTGACAATGGTGATGAAAACAGCAGCCAAGATGCACTATGAGGCTCATAGATAAAAGCATCCAATGCGGCTCCTCCTTCTGAAAACTATTCGCTGAGGTCGTTTGAGAATCTGTTTCCAAGTCTCTCTTTGGGGGAATTTTTGGGCACGTCTAACTGAAGGGAGACTCTTGGGAAAACCCAGAACATGCTGGAAGGATTATATATAGCTTTTCAAACGCTTTGGGATCCCCGCAGGAAGACCTGGAATGTCTGAGTCACCCTCCTGGATCTGTGCCCTACAAGGAAAAAGCAGCAGAACATGGATGGATTGATGTACTCTTGGCTTAGATTCAGCCACATGATGCACTTTGTAGTTCAGCAGTTCACAGAACAATGACTCAGAGCAAACTGTGAGACCTGTGGAGAGCTTGAAGGTAAGGAAGTGGATGTTTTTTGCTATTGTGAGTTAATCTCCTTATTTAAATCTGAGTATTTCACTGATGACTCACAAAACAACAAGTAGAAAGACCCACAAACAAGTGCAAACAGCTGCTGTAATGGTCCGACAAAGTATCATAAAGGATGGCATGTCCAAGCTTCAGACACTTCAGCCACTTACCTTATCTTCTCTCTATTTTGGGTTTTAGTAAACAATGTCAATGTGGAACATAATTTCCAATAAAAATTGAGAAATGATTAAAAAAGTGCTTGGAACTGTATGTTTGAGGACAAAAATCCCTATGAGACTAAATTGTAAAATAATTTATCTGTATACAAACTGTTGCTATGGCTCGGATGATCAAATGAATTACTCGCTGATTGCAGTCTGATCTCTGGCCTTCACGTCAAGGCACTTGAATCCAAACTCCAGATGGTTGGTTTGTGCATTGCATAGCAGCTAGAGACTATGATGAAGCACTGAGTAGAGCCTCGGGTTGCAATACAATATAAAAATGCAGATTGTTTAACACTTTGTTTACAAAGATGTGACGTGGCTGTTATTATGGCAGATTTTTAATTTTCTATGTCGGCCCAAGATGCTGTTGTAGCAGAGAGAAGCAGTTCATCAAGTTCCAGTTTGTACTCAGTTAATTACTGTGCAATGATTTAGAAAAAGCAATACAAAGAAAATCTTGGTATTTATTTTATCGATGTGTCAGGACTCAAAAGTGCCACGAGATTTCAGCAAGAACATCAAGAGCTGCTCAAAATCTTAATTAATCGAAACATTGAAAATCTAATTTACATTAAGAGGAATGATAAAAGATAAAAATTTTCCCTGATACCTGGCATACTTTTTTTTTAAATGCACTTTAAAGTTTTAAAAGATCAACACAAACTGCTATGGGCTTTCTTTTAATGTAATTTCATTGTTTGTATGTATAAATGTGTCACTAAACTACTCTTTTTTTTCTTTTTAAAGCATTTAATTCAGCTGTAGAATTCAAATTTAGTGTTTAGTTTCCATTCCAGCACCTTTAAAAGGGTTTTCAGATTTTTTCATTCACAATAATTACTAATTTTATATTAAAAATACAATAAAACACATTTTTCAGAACCATCACTATTTATAAAAACAAAAAGATGCCACAATTATAGTCTCTGATAGAAACATCACATACATGTAGGGACCAAATTCATATTCATTTCTGCTTCTAACAGACTTACAAAGCCACGTGCAGACATGATCTTCTTTTATTAATCTGTCATTGTGCATGAACGTTTTTATATTAAAGCTTTTATACTTTAAGTATACTGTCATTTACTAGAAACAACAAGGAAGAAGCACAGCTCTATCAAATATAAAACTGTGATGCTCATCAGTGATGCAGACATGAGATATTTCTTTGTGTTTTATTTGGTGGTTTGAGCTCTGTAATCACAAAATGAACAAAAACAGTAGCAAGAAATCAGGACCGCAAATTCTGAGCCACAAATCCTGCAGAGGTAGACAGAAATGGTTGGATTATCAACCTGCAGCCTCACGTAGGGCTGGGCGATATTAACAAAATCTTATATCTAGATATTTTTTACCTCAATCATGATATACGAAATATATTTCAATATTTTTTTTGTCAAGTAACCAAAGAGACAGTTCTAATTTACAGCCTTCAGTGCTAAATATACTTTTATTAAGGATCAGCAGCACATATGCATTAAAACAGCTGACTGAAATTAAAGTACCTTTATATTAAATGAAATGCTGCTAAAACAAAATAAATTAAAAATAGTTTTCAATGACCATAACAAAAATACAGCTGTGCAAAATGCAAAAGAAAAGATGCTTTTAACTCAAAACAAGCTATCTCCATATAAACGATATTCCTTCCTTCTATATTGCGTCTGATAAAGTCTCAATATATTTGAAAATCTTGATATATTGCCCAGTCCTAGCCTCACACATCACATTAGGGTTGACGTGAAGGACTGACAAGCCTGTAGGATATAGTTATAGCCTTGGAGATGATCAGAAGGGAGACACGAACAGATGGATCATGGGATGTTTGCTGTATTTTTCCAACAGACCTGCTGAAGTCTGGATAATGTGCCAGAAAAACACAATAATTTCTAAATGCTATTTTCTTTTTAAAGTTTCATTAGAGAAGTTTTGCTATAGCCAACATGCTCAGCACATTATTGAAGCTATTTATAGCTCCCATAATTACAGTTAGTAAACCCTGCCAGTGCAGACGGTGGGGGGGTCATTTGGTGCAGGCCCAGAACTTTTAGACTGGAAGGGAAAGCAGATCCCACCCACATAAACCCACCCAAAAAAGGTGTGTACACCTAGTATAGAGAAAGTGTTACTCACACTCTTTCTTTCTTTATGAATCCTAATTTATGTGGAGAAAAAGTTGTATGCATGGTTTTGCTGCGTGCACATTATTATGCATCTATCCTCTGATCTTAAATGTCATCTTTTTCACTGTAAGTCCTCTCTTTAAAACATGGGCTGGTCAGTATTTCTGAGTGTGCGTGCCTAAGTGGTATTTGAGGTGTGCGCTCTGCAGAAATCCTCTCCCGCAGACCTCACACCTGTGTGGCCTCTCTCCCGTGTGGCTTCTCATGTGCTTCCTCAGATGTCCACTGTGGGTAAAACGTTTGCAGCAGAAAGAGCAGCAGAAAGGTTTCTCGCCCGTGTGAATCCTCATGTGTATCTTTAAATCTCCTTTTCGGCTGCACTCTTTCCCACACACATGGCAGTGATGCAGTTTCACCCCAGCGTGACCAGCCATGTGTTCAGTCAGCGCAGTTGTGCTGTTGCAGTGTTTACCACATATGTGGCAACATTTTGAGCTCTTGTGAGATTTGAGGTGCAAATCAAGACCCTCTGTGGACTCGAAGGTTCTTCCGCAGACTGCACATGTGATGATAGTATCCTGTGAATGAAAGCGAAAAGCGTGGTTTATCAATCGATGATGGGAAGAGAAAGGTTTAGCGCAGGAATAGCACTGATAGTCAGCTCCAGCTGAGTTCAAATGAGGCAGCTTGGTGGGTTCTGTGGAGCCGAGGACAGAAGGTTGGTCTGATTCAGTTTGTGTTTGGTCTAATGGACAACTTGCAGCAGGTCTTTCACTCTCCCCTCCATCTTGGACTCTTTCATTATGTGAAGATGGAGTTGAAGCAAGAGATGATGGGAACTGTACCACGTCAGCTTCCTGCATGTCCTGAAACTCATTCTTGGTTTCACAGTTTTCTGTCTGGGTTTGCAGAACCGGTTTTGTGTCCTCCTGTTTGCTGTCCTCCCAAACAAAAGAATGACGTGGATATAACGCACTGGGTTCCTCTCCAGCCTGTTCTTCCACTTGTTGCTCTGTGCCCCAGAGTTCATCATCTTCCTCTTTGAGGCGACGAGGCTCTGAGTCCTCATGCTGGATCCTCCGCTCAAACAGATGCTGCTCACGAGTTTTGTCAGATGATACAGTGATGTCTGAAAAAGAGGAAAACACATCTTTTACATTCCTGTTCATCTGTTTTTATCATCAAAGATCAAGGAGACCATTGTCAGATAAGAATAAACCAAATAGTTGATGCAAGTCGGTCTTTTTCTATTATTATTTATCAACATATATATCTAAATATAGGATCTTCTATGCACATAACTAAAGTTTGATCATAGAAATAATGCTTTCAGTGGAAAAGTGTATATATATATATATATATATATATATATATATATATGACTCTTATGGATGGAGATGTCTGATGTTTCTCATGGTATCTGTTGAAGCCGCTTCTCCAGTGTGGGGAACACGGCCCCCAGTGCTCTGTTGACCACTGCTAATACTGGTGCCTTCACCTTCTAGATTTCTCCTCCAGCTCTTCCTTTAGTCCTTGGTATTTCTCCAGTTTCTTGTGTTCCTTTTTCTTGATATTTCCATCGTTGGGGATGGCTACATTGATCACTACGGCTTTTATTTGCTGCTTATCCATGATCACAATGTCCGGTTGGTTGGCCACCACCATTTCATCGTTCTGTATCTTTAAGTCCCACAGGATCTTAGGCCTCTCATTCTCCACTGCCTTGGGAGGTGTTTCCCATTGTGACACAGGGGTCTCCCATCCATATTCTGCACAGATGTTTCTGTACACTATGCCGGCTACTTGGTTATGGTGATCCATGTATTCTTTTCCTGCCATTATCTTCCACCCTGCTGTGAGGTGCTGGACTGTTTCAGGGTCCTCGTTGCACAGCTTACACCTGGGGTCCTGCCTTGTGTGGTAGATCTGGGCCTTGATAGCCCTGGTACTCAAGGCTTCCTCCTGTGCTGCCATGATTAGCTCCTCTGTGCTGTCCTTTAGGCCAGCCCTCTCTAGCTATTGGTAGGACTTGTTCATATCTGCCACTTCAGCTACCTGTGTAGCTCTCATGCAGGGGCTTCTCCTCTCATGATGGTTCCTCCATTTCATTCTCCTCCAGGCTGCCTGAGACATTCACTCAGTGCTTCATCCCTTGGGGTCATCTTTCTGATGTATTCATGGAGCTTGGATGTTTTACCTTGGATAGTGGCCCTGATGCTCACTAGTCCTTAGTGCTTAGTGCATAGCCTCTGGACACTGGATTTGGGGTGGAACCCTGCATGCATGGTGAACAGCTTCCGTATTTTAACATGTGTGGTCTGAACTTCGTCCTTTGGCCAGCTTATTATCCCAGCAGGGTATCTGATCACTGGCAGGGCATCGCTGTTAATTGCCTGGATCTTGTTCTTGCCATTAAAATGACTTCTCAGGACTTGCCTTACTCGTTGTAGTCTCATTGGCATTTTTGTGGTTGCCATTTTCTTGTAGTATGCCAAGATACTTGTAGCTCTACTCACCATCTTTTATTCTGCCCTCTGGGAGTGCAATGCCCTCTGTATGGACTGCCTTCCCTCTCTTTGATACCATTTGCCCACATTTTTCCAGTCCGAATGACATTCTGATGTCCCTGCTGTAGATCCTGTGGTTTAGATCAGTGAGTCAATGTTTCGCTCACTATTAGCATACAGCTTGATGTCATCCATGTGGAGGAGATAACTGATGGTGGCCCTATTCCTGAGTTTGTAGCCATAGCCAGATTTGTTGATTAATTGGCTGAGGGAGTTCAGGTCTATGTAGAACAGCATCGGAGACAGAGCATCTCCTCCGTATATGCCACATTTGATGGAGACTTGTGCAATTGGCTTGAAGTTGGCCTCAAGGGTGGTCTGCTACAGCCTAATTGAGTTTGCAATAAAGGCTCTTAGAGTGTTGTTGATCTTGTACAGCTTCAGGCATTCCAGGATCCATGTACGTGGCATTGAGTCAGAGGCTTTCTGGTAATCAAACCAGGCAGTGCACAGGTTGATCTGTCTGGTTTTGCAATCTTGGGTGACAGTTCTATCAACCAGCAGCTGATGTTTAGCTTTTCTGGTACCTTTGCCAATGCATTTCTGTGTCTTTGTCATATATATATATACAGACAAAGACACAGAAATGCATTGGCAAAGGTACCAGAAAAGCTAAACACCACCTTGAAATTACATATTGTCTGTTTGGGATTTGTGTATAATATTCTACTGTTTGACATATATAAATAATGTTATTATTCAGGTGATATACACCTAGTTATTAAATCAGTAGAATAACTTGAAATTTAAATCACGTTAATTGTCAGTATGCCAAAAACAAAAACCTCATTCAATTACAAAAACTGATATTATGAATTATTCTTTATTGCTTTTCTCCTGACGAAAATGTCAAGTCAAAATGGGAGTTAAGTGTTGAATGAGGGACAACCAAAATCAGTTAAATACAGTGAATTATATAAATATAGCATCCGACAGATAATAAAATGATAGTTAAGCAGCAGAAAACAGACCTGTCCTCTGGTTGGACATAAACTCCCGCAGAAGACTTCTCAGCCGCTCGATCTCCTGCTTTGAGCTGGAAGCTTCTTCTTCGTATTTTGCTATTGTTCTTTCAAAAACCTGAAATATTTCCTCGACAGCAGCCGTCAGTCGCTCGTTCACAAAAGCCCTGAGAAGCAGCGGAGACATTTTAAATGAGTGTCGGATGAGGACATGAATTACCTCAGGAAGCGGTTTAAAAGAGCAGCGACTACTGGTTAGCCGACATGCTACATAAGTGACAGTAAACAAAGGCACACACACACACACAAGGCTAGATACTATGGCGGAGCTTCGAACGTCTAGAACCGACGGCCATCTTGCCACAGGCTTGCTCTCTCGCGGGATCTGTGGGATCTGAGGGAAGGTGAGTGATCCGCACAAACATAAATACTCGCAGCTTTTCTCTTTGAAAAATTACTTAAAGTGCAGCATAGTTGTGTTTTCCATCAGAAGGCACAGCAAGGCTCATCAGAGCAGCAGAGCGGCTCATTCGCCAGACATCAGCAAGTTCCAGACAATCACAGCCTATCAGACACCTGGAGGTCCGGTAAATTGTACGGAAGAGGATCAGGTCGGAGGATGTGTTTTCGCTCGAGGAGCACTTCAGCTACACAGTATGGCATAGACAGTTACCACTATATGCTGCTGACAGTAGTTATGTCCCTGTTATTTAAGCTAAGGTTGCACCACATTGCCAAGATGACTACTTATCTTACAGAAAAACAACATGCATCAGAAGCTCAACAACACAGTCCTTTTCAAAGGGCATTAGTCAAGCCATGTTTTTATTTTAAAATTTGTTTTACAAGCACTTGTACTTTTATTACTGAAGTGTTATTTGCGTTCATTGATGTAAATTTGTAAATTTTGTACCTTTTTATATTGCAAATAAATGTTTTATGTGTTATGATAATATAAATATTACTAATATAATAAAATTATTTAAATTATTACAGGTTTAGTTTAAAAATTGTAATAAATCAGATCATTATATATGGTTAATAATATATCATGTTGACATTCTGTACATTGAGTTTAGTAGCCTAAATATTGATTCAACATACATGCCATGGACGTGTGTTTATTCATTACACCTATTTGTTTATTTTCACATGAAAGTCCATGGTTAAAGCTGTGCTCTAGAATCTTTGGCTATAATTATTTATTATTAATATTATTCATAAATATTATTCCTAAGTATGCATTGTCATAGCTACATCGCTGGCGTTTATAACAAACCAAACCCAAAAAAATCGCTATAAAACTGAGCAGGTTAGGATTATTTATAAAAAGCATGCACCATTAAAACAATGTTATGCGTAAGCGAGCTGACTGTGGCAAGATGGCCGCCAGTGCGGACGTTCGCCTCCACTGGCCAGCAGCGCGGTTGAGACATATTATTGTAGATATCTACGTACACACAGGCATGTGCTGCCCCCTACAGGACTGTTTGCTCTTTACACTTTCTTGATCCGTTCCTCTTCTATGGAAACCCTAAAATTATATGCCAAATATGTATTTGGTTAATTGTTTTAGATATTTACAATTTTTAAAATGATTAGCATATTAGCCACCAAATTTCTTTAGTCTTTTTTCATAAATAGATGTCTTATTTCTGTTAAATGTCTATATAAGATACATGTAGCCAGTGTACTAATTTATGTGGCTTCCTGCAAAAAATTACTAAACAAATTTTTGTGTATATATTTGTCTGGGCTTCCTTATTGTTTATACTTAATTATGAATTTTGTAACAAGTGTATTCAAAATGACATAAAATCAGACAAGTTATAGCCTATAGGATTAAAAGATTATGTTTATATAGGATTATAAATACAGCAAACACTGTGCAAAAGTCTGGAATTGTCCCTCATTTGTTTACATAATGCCAAGAAAACAGAATAGGGTGCATTTATTGGAAACGTGAAATCATAAATGGAGAGTTTGCAGAATTCTAAGGAACTTTAAAGTCAATATTTGGAATGAACATATTTATTCATCACTGTAGTCTGAATCATCTCAGACAAACTTGTAGTGTTCAGGAATAGTTGTTGGTAACACTTTGTTCTTTTTTTCTGTCAAAATGATCCCACACTGTTTTATTAATGCTGAGATTCAAGAGTATTCATCACCACACAAGACTTATTGCCCCTTAGGCATATCTCAGCTTTTTCCCCCATGTTTCCCTTCTTTAAGAGTGACTTCTTTACAGCCACCCTTTCACTGAAACAATTTTGAATTAGGCCTCAGTGAACAGCAGGTGGGCCAACTGAAGGATCAGATGCATCTTTCAAATCCTGCAATAGCAAACTTACACAGTGCTATATGCCTATGACGGTAGCGTGAACCTCTCCATACACATGTGTTTTTTAATTAGGGCCAGAAAATTATGTAACTTAAATGCATATAACTGGGACTGATTAAGGTATTGATAAGGAATAGGAAGAGAAAATTAAAATAAAATACCAAAGCAAACGTGACAGCAATCCTCACACCCTAGTTTCCTTTGATGTAATGTTTTTTTGCGAATAACAGATGATTGTACAAAACCCCTAGATTTAGTATGAATAATAAAGTCACCTCATACAATAAGATCTGTGTGGAAATAATGATAGGATGTTAGTTTGCTAATGACAGCCTGAGTCGTGACCCACTGCCCACTCTTTCCTCTGCTTCCTCTCAGTTGACCATCTGTCCCACACTGAGCTCAAAGGAGATGAAAGGACAGTCGTGATGTGAGCTGTACTGGACGCCGCTGATCTCCATCTGCAGCAGTTAAAAATACAAGTCTGGGAGGGAAAAATAGCAATAAAATTTGCACACATAAAGACATTAATGCAAATGATTGGGAATGTGCAAACATTACTAATCACCACTAGAGGGCACCAAATAAACCCGCATGTAAAAAGAGAACACTGCAGATAAGAAGCGCCAGTGTGATTTAACATCACCTACGTAGTTAGTGAAATTATCTGTAGCCTGCATTATGATAAAGAACATAGTCGTGTTTATAATAAATACATTACATGCTGCATTCACTTACACTTGGGAATGAGAGTGTTACCCCGGTAAATGTCGGTTTACACTGAATATTTGTCAGAATGTCTATTCTTGGGATGGCATCTATTTGACCGGTTTTAGAAAGAGAACGAAAGAAAGAAAGAAAGAAAGAAAGAAAGAAAGAAAGAAAGAAAGAAAATAAAATCAACTCATGTTGGGTCAAAAGGCAAAGACAAGAAATGGGTGGAGATTTAAAAATGGACAGTGAGGAGGCCTGTCTGACATGCAGACTCTGATATAATGTTATACAACTATTACATACATGGCAGAAAGACACTCTAAATAAAGCGACTATTATTCTAAAATCGTTTATATACTTTTACCAAACTATTACTTTAAATTCGGGATCATACTGCCCTTGTAATGAGGTACTTACTAATGCATTTCACCACACCTCCGGAACACACCTCCAGTAGAGGGAGTGTCATTTGAGATCGTAAAAATAATGAAGATGTTCCCTGATTCCCAAAACTATGTCTGAGAAAGTACAGCACGTGAGAGACTGCCGTTACGTAACGCTCTAATTTAAACGGTTAGCCACATGTTTAACTGAACGGCAGCTGAAAAGGTATTTCGTCTGTTTAAAGTTTAGGTAATTATCTAAATTCACAATTTAGTGTTTTCCTTTGACGTCCATACACACCCGTGCGCATGTGCAGTGTTACTTCCTAGCGTCTAACTTTGCCGTGGAGTGAGTGCCTTCAGTTCTTTGCTGTCTTTGCTCAGGAGGAAAGCGCAGCACAGTGCGATAGAGCGCGCGAGTAGAGTTTGCCAGGGACCCAGCAGAAATGTCGGAAAGTGGGAGTCAGGAAGCTTCCGGGGCCTCGAACGGCAGAGACAGCCCGACAAAACAGGCACCCCGACCGCCCGTTGGCAACAGAGTGACCGTGGTGCTCGGGGCACAATGGGGCGATGAGGGAAAAGGGAAAGTTGTGGATTTGCTGGCACAAGACGCGGATATGGTGTGCAGATGTCAGGTATGCGCCCCCAGCAAGCAGCATTACATTTTTATTTTGTTAGTTGCGCTTGTTAAGCAAATTACCGGAAATCCCACAGGCAACCATTAAAAGCTGCTTCTCCTTGGTGTCATGATGCATTCAGGTCAGCCCGTTTAATTACGAGCAGTCAAGCGGGAAAAAACGTTCTTGACAGTCCGAGACTCCGACTGTGGGAGTTTCTGACAGCAGCGATATGCCCCCCTTAGCGAAACAGCAACACACATGTCAGCAAATGGATGGATGAGGTGATATACATATGCATGTCAGTCAGCTGCAATTACAAGGCTAGCAATGATGCTAACCACTCTGTAAGGCGGAATAAGGCGCTTTGTTCCCCTTTTCTTCTTTTTCCCCATTTTGCCTGTATTGCTTGAATGCAGCATTGTTTCCAGAAAGCTAACAACGACTAGTTGCTAGCCTACCGAATATATCAGACAGTGCTGGTCTCTGTTTTGCTAAAGTCACCTTGAATTCCTGCTAGCTGCTTAGCTCTCCAGACACCTGTAATGCCGTGATCACTTATATCCTGTCGAGGACACATGATGAGATAGATGAAAGTAAATATACTTACCAGGTGATTTACTTCAGAGTGGGCTTTTTGGACCCATTTCGCACCAGAACCAGACAAACTGTGTCGTTTACTATAGCACTGGTGCGTGATATAAAACTATTATGCATGTATTAGATGAATTACAGTTGTATTAACATTGTATAATGTTTTATCATATGTTGTCTCCTCATTTTGTATCAGCCTGGCAAAGACATCTGACAAGCCACGAATCCACAAACCTCATATCGCATAAAGATAAACCAATGTAGATCCAATAGTATCCCCATGTTTTGAAACAGCTTAAAGTATAGGAAAACATTTATGACAGCCTTTATACAGAAGTTTATGTTATTCTGACTGAACAGTGAGTTACATAAGGTAAATGACAAAGTTGAAATACATTCTGAAGCTAAGATTTATGATGGTATCCTAATGACGATGACTAAATATTTCCCTGGTTTTGAAGGCAACATCAGCTGCATCAGTGAACTCATTGGAAGAAAAAAAATTTTGAACAGCACATCCACATCAGGAAGAGATTGGAAAGTTTTGCAAAACTGTCTGCATTTCGTCTTTTTGCAACGAGACTATTAAGTAAAGATCAACCAAGTTTTATACATTTAACTTACTTCTGTCCCATAATTACACATACCATTTAAAGATGGGTACATAAAACATGCTATTCACTTTTTCAATATATAAAGTCTGATAACGCAACTAATCTCACAATAAGATTACAGCAGCTATGTTTATTTTAGCGATGTAAGTCACAAGAATTTAAATAGATAATTTATGCCTTTTTAAACAAACATTTTTAAGGTATACTCTTGACTGCGCTGTTTAAATATAACAGCTTGACATCGGGTGTTCCCCACTCTGTCAGCTGTGACAGATTATCATGTGCCAGATACAAGCCATGTTACTTAAAAGTCATCAGACTGAGTTTGTAGGAATTCACACCAAAAGTTCAGAAAAGTATAGAAAAACCAAATATAAAGAAAATTATTATTTATTCCTTAAACACTCATCTGCTGAATAGATATGTCCAAAGTGTTGTCTGTTTCTTTGATGGTGAGACGATCTAACTGAGCATGTGCAGTGTGAGCATAATTTTTCCAGCAAGTTTCTGATGGAAAAAAACAGACTTGTTGCAATTTCCCAGTCTGCTGTTAAATGTGATCACAGTACACCAGAGTCATCGGTCATGTTATTTAAAATGTTGCAGGAAAACACAAAAACAACACTGCGTTTAGGGTAATATATTGTTAAATTTGAGTTGGCTATTGACTTTAAGTACTACTCAGGGTTGAGAGGCCTCATTTGGACATATCTTCACATGTACCCACACATACCAAACTGTACATAAACCACCTTATCGCTTAAGACAGGCTGGGACTGGCTGCAATGCAAACCAAAGCAACAAAGAACGCATGTGTTGATACTTGCATGTCTCAGTGTGGAAACAAATGTCGTTTTCTTGTTAAAGACAATCTAACATCAGGATTTGACTTCTACTTTTTAACAGATCATGTCATGGCCAACTCTGATCTGGTACTGTAGACTTGAAAAACTCACATTGTGGATCAGGCGGCTGTAATTGTTATTTTATCTTAAATTCAAGTATGACCCCACCACTTAGTCTCAGTCAGCATGTTGACTCAGTACAGTGATAGATTTGTATCCTGTGTGGTTTCTTCAAGCAGAGTGGTGGATTTAAGTGTCTTGACAGATTATAAATTGTTGTTTTGGACTTTTGACATGGTTCTCAACTCTGTTGCCACTTTGTACTGGGAGAATTTCTGGCCTTGATGTCCATGAATAAGGGTCTGTGTTATAGTGAGTGAAAGCAGCAAAGGCCTGAAATGTTTGACAAGCTTCTGCCATGATGGCGTAGAGCCCCATATTTAATCAAAGAAGAAAGCTGCAGTCTGGCCGATCTATAAGAGACTACTTTTGTTTGGTCTCTTGTGTTATGTAACCATATTCAGTACATTCAGTTCCATTGTACCCTTATGTTTTACTGTCCAAGACATTTTTAAACGGCTCAGTTGGGTTCTTCTTACCTGCCTGCGTTATGTATTTCTTACTTTTGTTTCGTTTTTCAGTTATTTTTTGTTGACATATTTCTTGTTTACGTGGGTGTATCATACCATCCCAACAAATGTTCAAAACTGTTATGAAACTTACACGTTTGAAGCTTTTCTCCATTAAAAGGGTTGGTTGTGTATAAGTAATGTTTCTGTATTTCCAGTACAGTTGAAATGAATAGGAAGCAGCTGAGTCTCATTCATAGTACATGTAGTAACCAAACATAAAGGTCTTAAGCTTGCTTTATACTTTCGATGATTATTTGAGCAATTTTAGGATCATTTAAAATTTTGTCTGAGGGTTAAGGATAACTTAGTTTTCACAGTTTTCTCTTAGACGTTGGCAATTATTGACAGAATTCTGAAACAATAGGATTTAAATGTTTCCAGTATTTTGCCATTTTCAGGTGATAAGCAACAAACATTCTTGTCTGAAACTGAACTGGAGATGTATTGATTAACTTATTCTTCTTGATCACTCCGCTGGAACAGTGATTCCCAAAGTTTTTGAGCCACAACCCCCAAGATAAAATACACTGGTGTTTGTTACTTTTCTGTAGTTCCATTAAGTATAATATAATAAGTACTGTCAGTTCACCACAGTGTAATGTATGAAGTGAGGCAGTATTGTATTTTCTGTCCAGCTGTAGTTAAAGTTGTGTTAATCTGAACACATTCGTCCTCTTCCTTAATATGACAGCCTTGTTAATCTTTTGACTACTCAGAATAACTGTGGTGTTCATAGAACTATTAGTTTCCTCTGTTAATAACAAGTTGACGTAACAAGGATTCTCCTGAGTCTGGGAGTACCCTCCGTTCTGCACTACTGCCAAGACTTCTTTCTATTTTTTTAAAAACATATTTAGAAGTTTTCTGTAAGGACACCCCACACAACGTTCCCTCTGTATGTCCTCCATGTTTCTATGTGCATGTTTGTTGTGGGCTCACTCATCTGTGTGTGTGTGCAGCGAAGAGCTGGAGCAGATAGCGTTGATCTTTTTATAAAACAGGCTTTGCCAGCAGTTTTACTCAGCGTTCCTTACAGTCCAGGCCTCTGAGGTTCAAGCAGTGTGCAAATCAGGGAGGGAAACACACTGATGCCAAGTATCTGGTGTTGAAGATCATGTGTCCATATCATGATTTAAACAGTGATTAATTACATGTACCCAAGCTGGTGTCAGTTTCAGTCTTTGGTACACTTCAAACTGAGACTTATGGATGCTGGTGGGACAAGTGTGTTTCCTCGGTCTCTGAGACTGTAGTGATAAAACACTACAGGTAGTTGATAATCTGGTCGGAAACGGTGAGTGTACAGGAAATATGGGACAAAAGGGCTGGTAAACAAGATGGTCAGGTTGAATGGATACGGATATGAGTTATGTATACTGTAGATATAGTTTTTGTTGGTGTTTTGTCTTTTCCAGAGGACACATTATTTACAGTATCATAGATACATACTAGATAGAATAGATAATAAATGGATACTAGATTTTAGTATAGTTTAATACCCAACTATTAGTTTATTTATTTAGAAAATCCTAATCTGTGTGTATGTGCTTATTTGAAACCGTGAAGGCTTTTGTGGCCCTCCTGCCTTCGTTTAATGCTGCAGTTTGATGTCAAACCATACTTGAAAAGGGCAAGTGTCTGCCAACATCAGGGCCTGAGTTTGGCATTGACCGTACTCAATGTGACAACCTGCTGCTTGCAAATAATGTGCATTTTGCACAGCTTGTGTCTCAGCCAGTAACTGAAATCCTATTAACAAAAATCTGAAGCATAAAAATAGACGGAAAGAAAACAATTAATGATGACTAAATAAAACGTTCCCCCTGTTTTTACGCAGTGTGATGGCATGAAGACAGTGATAAAACATTCAAAGGTTTTTATTTATATTCAGTCTGAAGAGTGTGTCTAAGAGTTGAGATTTAAAGACAAAACTGGAATGTGGAAGTGTGGAAGTGTGCGTTTATTACAGGTGAGGATGGGTCTAAATCAGATCTAATAGACATATTTGAGAAACACTTTTATACCAAACCTTATAGATGTGTGTTTGTTCATTCCTTACATGTGCTCCACTGTTTCTGATAAAAAGAGTCACTGCAAGTTTTATCACAGGGGCTTTTTTTTAGGTAGTTTCTAAATACAGCTCAGCCACAGCAGTGCGTAAAGCATGAGACAGTAGCAGGTGAGTAGTAAAAGAGTTGCACTCTCATGACGGGAATGAAAGTCCGATCATAAGACAGTAGCAAGATCAGACTTCTTTGGTTCTGCATGGGGTGGATCGTAAAAAGTAGTAGCTAAAAAGGGAGAGGCATCTGCCCCCCTCATACATTACCCCCTACCACTTTAAGGGAACTTCTGTGGCCAGGAATAACTTTATGTGGTTATAACACATGCTAAGTTTGATTTCCATGGGGTAAAGAGCTGGGAGAACATCCCAGTCACAGGATGGACTAAGAAAGTAGTGTCGACAAAATGGTTCTGCAGTTATTTATTGCTGTGATACTTTCTAAAGGGAGCAGCCAAGGAGGTCGGTTTTTGACGTCCTTTTCCAAGAATTTGCCCTTCCCTTTTTAGGTTTCACTTCAGTGGATGAGTTTATCTGGTGTCATCAAACAGTCTTAAGATTCGTTTCAGTACTGCACAGTCAAAAAAGATTCATATGTGATTGTTTTTTTGGCAAAAACAAGTCCTCCTGGATGAAGAGAAATCTTTAGAAAGAAGTGAGCCTATCAGATGTTCATACCTCAGTCCACATCTCTTCCTGAGGCTCAATGCTTGATTCCTTTTGTACAATAGGAATCAACAAATCCTTTTCACTGTTGCAGAGAAACTAAGGAGCAGTCAAGGAGGACACATTTATAAGCTGCACCTCCTTATGTGTCATCTGATTGAATATTTCTGCACCAACATGTTAGCCTGCACAGAGAACATCGGCCCTAAAAACAAATCTAGTGATAGCACTGTTTTTGCTGCATTCATTTATGAAGTTCTTTAATGTCCATTGACAATCAGAACATTCTGACTTGTCATCTATTATTGATTAAGAATGATTTAGTGTTGCTTTAAATGTGTCATCTAATTTGATATAGTTGCTAAAACTACACATTATTACTCCATCTGCATGAGATGGGGGTTTAATACTTTAGGTGACAACTGAGTTCTTGATTTCTTTTTCTTTTGTTTATCTTTTTTATGCATACATTAGGACAAGATTTTTGCTTGGACGTGTCGGAGTGGTTTTGTTTGTAAAGACTTTAGACCTTTAACGTCTAACAGCTATCATTTAATTTGCCCTTCCAGTAAGTTTACTTTGGCACAAGATGCTTACGTGAGGTCTGAGTGCACACCAACGAGCAGGAGTCTCTAAGCAACAGCACAGTGTAACAACACTGAACGACAGTGGTCAATGGTTTATGTATGAAGCTTGTTACTACTTGCCAAACTATTCAGCCTTTCCTCATGCTCTGCAAAACAAAGTTGCACAGCCTCCATAAGGCCTCTGTTTGCTTCTCTTTAGGGCGGCAACAATGCAGGACACACAGTGGTCGTGGACGCAGTGGAGTATGATTTTCACCTCCTACCCAGTGGCATCATCAACCCCAAGGTCACCGCTTTCATTGGTGTGTAATCCATGTCATACAATCCTAACTTTTATGCAATCTACTTTCAAAGCTAGACACACTCCCAAGGTCGTCCTCCTTTGCTGTTTTCTTAGTGAAATGATCAGAATCGCTCGTAGTCAAGTGCTCATCATCGCTGCTAGAGGCTCGACTTGAGTGCAGCTATGAGTGCGATCAGCTTGACTCAGTGCCAGGCTGCAGGCTGCATCACATCCTCTCATCTGCAGTAACTTCATTAGCTAATGGAATTTAACTCTTTCTTTAAGGCTCCCAACCATCCACCCATCTGCACGTCAACATACGGCCGTTGATATTTAATCACCTCTCTGTTTTTTCTTTTCTTTGGTACGTGATGCATTAGAGCTAGACCTAAAGCTTTATGTGTTCAGGGAGGTTTGCGGTGAGGTGTGACTAGCATGACAAACATTTAGTTTTGCACCTGCCCCACCCACATTTATTAATGATGGAGCTTGTTGGAAGCTTTTATCAAACGTGTCCTTCAGCACTCAAAGTTTATCCTTAGTAACACTTGGTTGTCTATCATCTGATAGATTAAAAGATTTCTTGTCCTTCTGAAATGAATAGAATAGAATAGTATAGAATAGAACTTTATTGTCATTGCGACTAGTGCAGTGAAATTACAAAGCCCTCCAGTAAGTACTCAGCCATTTGTTCAGGGCTCTTACTGCTGTCGGGTGAAAGCTGTCCCCGAACCGGTTTGTCCTTGCAGTGATTGATCTGTACCGGTTGCCTGACGCTAACAGATCAAACATGTGCTGACCGGAGGGAGAGGTGTCCTGGATTACTTTTAGTTCTTCCAGTGTGAGGAGAGGGCAGCCGATGATCTTTTGGGTCGTGTTTATGACCCTTTGCAGTGACGTCCTCTGAGCCACCTTGTAGCCCGTATACCACACACACATGAAGTACATCAAGATGCTTTCCGTAGTGCACCTGTAGAAGGATACCAGCAGCCTCTGGGTGATGTTATACTTCCTGAGCATCCTCAGGAAGTGCAGTCTCTTCTGGACCTTCTTGGTGGACTCAGCACTCGCGATCACTATTAAAGATTCGTGCTTGACTTTTTTTTTTTTTTTTTTTTTTCATCACCAGTGTCCATTTCCAATCATCCTCTGCCAGCAATTTGTTAAAATGTCTTATGTGTTTTGGTTTAGTGTTAAAATACCTGATAGTTAAATATAATAATAATAAAAGTATCTTTGGTAAAAATGTTGAGTTGTCTGGCGAATTCACATGCTCTGCTTTTGTAGCTCATTTCTTCTTAGATTTAAGTTGGTTAATAGTAATTACCTCACCTTTTTCACTTAATGTTGTTCAGTTGAAAGATAATTAGAGGCAGCTGAATACTCTGGAGGGCAGGCATCAGTCAGGGTAGCTCTTGTTTGACAAAAAACAGCCCTAATATCAGTTAGCTCTGCTGTACGCACACCCGCTGTAGGAACTTATTATATGAAACATTACTTCTGTTTTCATTAATTTAGTTGATGCTTTAGCTAATTTGTGTTAAAGCAATGTCTAAAGTTGGCAAATCTTCTAATGTTTTTCATTGTATTGATCCAGACACTTAAGACACTTAACTGACTCTTAGCTTAAATTTATGATGCTATATAAAAGCTTAGCACATCGTGCCTCCTTAAACTGACGCAATGTGGTCTGATAGAGCACACACTGTTGGAAGCCCATTCACAACAACGCATCGCAGTTTCACTGTAACCTGAGCACAAACCTCTGCACAGTTGTCAATTAACAACCCCAGGTATGACCTACTGCTAGCAACAGATCTCATTTAAAATAGCATGGGCTCCTAATGAGCTCCTGCAACTTAACTGTTTGCAAACACTTTAAAAACAGCTGTTAATGTCCAGATGTGGGCAGTTCATACTGAAACATCCAAATGAGCCTGGATTGGCCTCAGTATCAATCCCTGAGCTGCTTAACACTCGTCAATTTACATTATCATGAAATGTATCCTCCTAAATTAAATAAAACTTAACTGAAACCATCCTTAAAGACTGGATTTCTGGATTCAGCTGACATTTGAACTAGGGCTGGGCAATATATCGAGATTTTCAAATATATCGAGACTTTATCAGACGCAATATAGAAGGAAGGAATATCGTTTATATCTAGATAGCTTGTTTTGAGTTAAAAGCATCTTTTCTTTTGCATTTTGCACAGCTGTATTTTTGCTATGGTCATTGAAAAGTATTTTTAATTGATTTTGTTTTAGGAGCATTTAATTTAATATAAAGGTACTGTAATTTCAGTCAGCTGTTTTAATGCACATTTACTGCTGATCCTTAATAAAAGTATATTTGGCACTAAAGGCTGTAAATTAGAACGGTCTTTTTGGTTACTTGACAAAAAAAATATATCGAGATATATATCGTATATCGTGATTCAGGTAAAAAAATATCGAGATATAAGATTTGGTTCATATCGCCCAGCCCTAATTTGAACTCTCCCTGGTAGATGAAGAGCCTCTGTTAATATTAACTTCTATTCTAAAGTGGGGCACAATAAAAAAAAAAATATAAGCAGGATAGGAAACACGAGAAACCGAACTTGTATATTAGCCATTCTGTATTTATATTAGCCATTATTTCATTCTTTTTATAATCTGATAGCCCCAATAATGTGGAATGTCAAAGTTAAGCAGTACCTCGATAACCAACGTCAGTGAATCATGCACCTATTGAAATATCCATCCCTTGTCCTGACTTAGGGGTAATAAATTTGTGAAACTAGAAGATATAAATTTAGAGGTCACAAGCCAGAAAGTTGGAAACTGTTTGTCTTAATCGTGTTGACACTTAAATAAAATAAAATTTAATTTAATTTCTTCTTTTCCTCAGGGAATGGTGTTGTGATCCATCTCCCTGGCCTGTTTGAAGAGGCGGAAAAAAATGAGCGCAAAGGAAAAAGTGAGTGGTATACTTCTTTTTTTTTTTTTTTTTTTGACATCTAAACAAGAACAAAACCGGGCTGTGGGAACTTACAGTACATCTCTATGTGTGTGTTTTTGTGTTTAGGCCTAAAAGACTGGGAGAAAAGGCTGATCATCTCAGACAGAGCACACATTGGTAAGTTCTCCCAGGTCTGCCCCTGGACTCTTATTTTAATCTGCGTGCGAAAGTTTGAATGTATGCATGAAAAAAAGGTGTGTGCGTACGCGTTTGGGGGAAATGTGCGAGCTCTGCTATCTCTGAGGTGTGTGAGAGTGTGTGTTCCCTCTCTCCCTCCTCCGCAGTGTTTGACTTCCACCAAGCGGTCGATGGCGTTCAGGAACAGCAGAGGCAGGAGCAAGCAGGCAAGAAGTAAGGAACCTGTTGCTTAAAAATGGCCGCAACACTCAGATATACACACACCTGCGTACAAAACTCTCGCGCTGCCCATAAACGGGGAAAGGAAGGTCATGTCAACTTAAAACATCTGTTTGAAATGGATGAATTCGGATTCTTAGAAGTCACCGGGGTCACATCCAGAGAGGAACGTGTTGTCTGTTTGTCTCATGATCAATAAGAAAGTGTGATTGTGTGTTTGTTGTTTGCCTGGAGTCATGCTGTTTTTTCATGCAAGTTTCAAGAAGATTTAGCTTTTATTTCAAAAAGGTCACTGCTGATTAAAATCCTGTTTCATTTTCCCAAAAGCACTGTGTATTGTTGCTATTTGCAAGTATAATAATGTAACTTTCAGTCACATAGAAAACATATTCCTACACTTTTTGTACCTAAACATATATTTTACACTTAGTGTAAACTTTGACTGTCATCCTGTTTGCAGTCCTTAGTTAAACAAGACTGTTTCTTCCTAGAAAACAAAAACAGAGGAAAAAGTCCCTTTCTCTCATTAATGTGGCCTGCCCTCTAATAAATGTGGTTATAACAGAGGACAGGGAGAGTTTGGTTAGTTGTCTCGAAGTTGGATTTGCATGTATTCACTTTTATTTTATATGAACTTTCCAAGCAAGGTTAAAAGTAAAAAAAAAACAAAAAACTGGAGGATAACTCTCCTTAAGCTGACTGACTTGGAAAACTGTTCATATTTACTTTGACTGCTCTGGATTTTGTCTTTTACCCTAAGATGAAATACTTGTGTATGTCTGAGAAAAGCTTTTAGAATCAACACAAAAGTAAACTGAGTGGCAGAATCCCAATACTTGTTTAGAAATACAGATTATTGAAGTAGTTACTGTTCAGTATCTCAAGTCAAACACAAGAGCTTAAAGTCATTTCACTCATGTCCAGAAGAAGGTGTGGACAGTTGTTCACACATGTACTTCACAGTAGTAGATTTTCTTCCTTAAATCACACAGTGAAATACAAGACAGGGATGTGTGAGTGCATCTGTTCAAAGTACATGGGAGGTTCAGTGTGATGAATACCAAAGACCACATGTACTGTACTTGAATAAATCCACCACATATGAGAGGAAAGTAGGGCTGTCCCCACGAAAACTTTGCCTTGGTAATGAGAAGTCACAATCTAAAGCAAAAGGTTGATTCTTTGTTGCACTTACTTAATAAATATATTCTAATTTTAATGTGTACATACTGAATCAGTGCTCAATCCTACCAGGAAGAAATGCTCCTTACACTGGTGCTAGTTAGATTATTGATCCACCTTTATTTCCCCAAAACACAAATACACACAAAACAAACTGAGCAATAATTTTTTTTCTTCTCAGCTTAAGCTTGGTTAGCTATCAGTCTGCCTTTTTGGCAGGGAATACACACTTAAGCAGAAATGAAAGTGATGCAGCAACTCTTTCAGCACACACACTTTCTGGCAGTAAATTCTCCAAAATATCGGTGCAAGAAGTTTGAAGTGAGTGCTGTAGACATATATATATATATATATATATATATATATATATATATATATATATATATATATATATGTTTGTAAATATGTATAGTTATTCTTTAACATAAATGGAAATGTTTATTCATCTGCATGTACATCCATGGTAGTATCCATGGATGTGATCTCTTCTTCCCAGAGAGACTGAAGAGCAGCTAATGTTAACTCTACTGGCAAACACAACAGTATGTCATGCTTTAAATCCGGGTGTTTATCTTTCTGTTATATGCTACTTAAAAATCAATCTTTTTTTCTAATTTTTTATTTGCCTCGGCAGCAAACTTTCTAAATGTATGTGAGGAATGTTGAGCCTGAGGAGCAGTCAGCTCATGAGCCAAAGCCCCAAACTCCCAGCAAGTGTGTATTCATGTGTGAGGCACGTCCATTAAAGGCTTCCAGCAGATTGCTGTGCAGGGATGTGGATTCCCATTAGCCAGAGGCATGCTACAAAACAAGCTCTGCTGGAGCCAGATCATACTTCAGACTTACAGGCTGTGAAATGTTTTAAATTCAATATGTTAACTAGAGAATATTTAAAGATCCAGAGGTGATAAAAAAATCACAAGTTTACAGCTGAATGACTTTAAATTTTGTGAGACGACATATATAACAAGAATCGGCCAAAATTTACTGTATGAGAGCTGATTACCGTTTTGAGATTTGACAGAAAATACACAAACATTTAAAAATGACCTCATTAGTGAACAAATTTTTCATTAGTTCATGAGTTTATTTGTATTTCTACCAACACACAACCAGAAATTCTTGACATTCCACTATTTTAAGCTCAGAAGGTCAAATTGTTCACTTTTTTTTCTTTTATTAGTTTTGCTTCAGACCTTTTTGCCTGATTGGTTTGACCACTCGTGCACTTTGCATACATGCCACATGTTTTACACTGACCAGGCGCTCTTAGTGAAACTTGATAACCTCAGAACATCTTTGTCTATTTCTGTTCTGTAGTTTGCTTGTCGGGTAAGCAAAGTTCGCTGTGCCAAGCCCTCCTTTTAATAGACAGAGCTATCGGATGTTTTCAAGGCACACTCTCATATGGAAATGTGTATTGAGTTTGATTTGTTATTTCAGTAATCGTTTTTATACGGGGTCATGTATAAAAATGACCTTACAGAGTTTCAGATGATGCAGTAGTGTGAAAAGATATTTTATGTCGTGATTTTGAGAACTGGGGCTGCTTACATGCAGAAAATAGCTCACTGACAGTAATGGACAAATACTGTTTCTTCAGAGTTACATATCTCTATCTCTTTATTAACAGTTGTTTTATTGAGCTTTATTTGATTGACTTTATTTAAGATTAGGGGCTGTTGTAGAATCTATTTCCTCTATGAATAAATAAGGGGGTGCCCCGCTGTCCCAAGAATGTCAAGTTAATTATATTTAACGGAGCCATCAAATGGCGGTAGCTGCACCATGTCAGCTGCCACCTGTTATCCAATGGCAAAAATCAAGGAGAAGCACTGGAATCTGCTTGTTTAAATAAAATTTAATGCTCCGCAGCTCATAAACCATCTTATAAACTGCTGTTCCTGTCAGACTTGGTGATTTTTCTACAGGATGAATCCACTGGGTCAGAAGGTTTTACTTTTATGGGAACTGCGTAAATAAAAACATCATGAACTTTGAAACTGTAAAAAGGCATGTGATGGACTGAGGTCATGCTAATACTTTTGTCTTTTTTGTATTTTCTTCCCTCCTCTCTTGACCCCGCCCAGCCTCGGGACGACAAAGAAGGGGATTGGTCCGGTGTATTCGGCGAAGGCGGCACGTAGCGGTCTCAGGATATGTGACCTGTTGGCAGACTTCACTAAGTTCTCGGAAAGGTCTGTTCCAGCAGCACAGGATTGTCTGAGATTTTAATGAGATGTATTACCAAAGAAGTCATAAACTTCTACCTGCTTTGTACCTGCATATTCCTGTTTCTACTTTCACTGCCTGTTTTAAATATGGAGTCCTTCCATTGAAATGATTAGGAACTGAAGTTCTTTATCTGCAGGAGAAAATAAAGTGACTTCTTTGTCCCACTGCAGTAAAATGTAGAATAGTATGATATCACCTGGACAGAAGGACAGTGAATGATTACTAACCACAGCTGATCACTGTAACATGTTACAGGTATAAAGTATTGGCTCAGCAGTATAAGTCTATGTACCCAACGCTGGAGATCGACATAGAAGGAGAGTTGCTGAAATTAAAGGTAATGAATCAAAGTACCTAAAAGGGAAAAAAAAAAATATTTTATGTTCTTTTTTCTGTGATATTTTAGTGTTATTTTTCACGCAGGACTACGTGGAGCAGATCAAGCCCATGGTGAGGGATGGTGTGCACTACATGTATGAAGCTCTTCATGGTCCTCCAAAGAAAATCCTGGTGGAAGGAGCAAACGCAGCGCTGCTAGACATTGACTTTGGTGCGTAAATCACTTCATCAAAAATCACGCCTTATTTTTATTTGCTTCTGAATTTAGACTGAATACAGTTATTGCTCAGCTCTATGCATATGCAGTGAACCAGCGATGTTTTACATTTAAGCTTTGCAATGATCTCTATAAAAGCCTGCTTGGAGCTCAAACTAGAGACAATGGTAAGTTCAAGTGCTTCAGTAGCACCGAGTGTCACCTGACTGTGCATGAGCACAAAGACACCCTCTGTCACCAGACCTGTCAGTAAAGGGATTTTAAGCCCCAGAACATTTCTCAGTAGTCTGTTTTTGAAGCATGATGGTTGTATTTTTCTTTTTAGATAATGATACACTGAACACAGCGCAGACGTGTTGTAACAGAGCAGTTGTTACTGGGAGCAACGACCGCAATCAGCACTATTGTTTTAACTGTTGGGCGAGTTGTTCTGCACACTGATAGTCAGAATGTCTGTACTTGATTAAAAAGTGTCTCAAAAGTTTTGATTTGTGTAGATTTAAAGCTCTTATCAACACATATTTGGAATTTGGGAGCATGTTTGGCGTCAGCATTTTACGTAAAGGGCATGTTGACAGGACACATTAGTGCTGATGAACGCACTTGCTGCTTTCCACATCACAACTTTTTTCTGATTATACAACAGTGTTTTATCTCCAAGTGGGCAGCCTTAAGTGTCTGGGTCTGAAAACATAAACCTTGTTTTATTTGCACAACACTTATCATTTTGGATTTTTTTTTGAATTTGTAGAAGATGGTACTGATTTTTTTTGTGTTGTTTTTTTTCCCAGAGAGGATAAAAACAACGGACTCAATGTCCAGCCCGTATTCTGGACTTATTTTGTTTTCAGATGCATGTTTGTTTAGCTTCTTTGTACTGTAAAAATGGAAAATATAATGAGTCCTGCCTGTCATTTCAGGCACATATCCATTTGTGACGTCGTCCAACTGCACGGTGGGCGGGGTGTGCACTGGCCTCGGCATGCCTCCTCAGAACGTTGGCGAGGTCTATGGCGTGGTCAAGGCGTACACCACCAGAGTGGGCATTGGTGCTTTTCCCTCTGAGCAGAGCAACGTAAGAGTACACATGACATGGCACATACATAAACACTTCTGTCCTTTAATTTGCATTTATACAGCTTTCTGCACGTGATGAGGCACAGAAACAGAAAAACCTTAAAACTAATCTAAGAAAAAGAAACTTTAGAACATTTTTAGAAAACAAAAACATCTTTACCATTATGCTGTTGATATTTGGTGTAATGCTTGATATGATTCTTTTCTATAAACTGTGTCTCCTGTAGTTTGTTGTCAAACAGCTCCATCTGGAGAACATGAGGTGATACTGAACTCAAATGTAGCGTTCTGTAAACTCAGATGAGACTTAAATGCCTGATGACTGAAGCTGAGGCCAAATTTTGACCACTAGATATCTTTTGTTTCTGTAACTGCAGGATGATATGGAGCTCTTGAAATGATTTAATAACGGTTTGTTATTAAATCTTGTTGTCTTTAGGAGGTCGGAGAGCTGCTTCAGACTCGAGGGAAAGAGGTTGGTGTGACCACGGGGAGGAAAAGACGATGTGGTTGGCTGGATCTGGTGCTCATTAAATATGCACACATGATTAATGGCTTCACTGCGTGAGTTTAAAGTTTTATTTTTTTATGCAATATAAAGAATAAACTTTTTTTTTTCCATCAACAGTATTTATTCTTCTATAAAGTCATCTGTCTTTTCTTTCAGGTTGGCCCTCACCAAACTGGACATACTTGACGTGTTTCCAGAGATCAAAGTGGGCGTAGCGTACAAAGTCGACAACCAATTTATACCTCACTTTCCAGGTGAGGCTCTTTATGGTTGAGAAAGTTTCAACTGGTCTGTTCTTCTGTGTTCTCTCTGTTGGACCTGTAAGGTAGATAGGTCAGAAGGAGGTAGTAGTGCGAAACCATGTCAGATTGAGGTTTTTTTTTTTTTTTTGTTTATTTGTTTTTTTTTTTACTGCTCTGTCCATCGGAATTGCTCTACCCTGACTTATCATCAACGTTACAAAGTGGATTTGATGAATGTTTGCTTTAACTGGATATTGTCAAGTGTCTTTTTCTCTTCATCTTCTCTAAATGATTATTTGTAGCGAGCTCCAGGTCTAAGCAGGGACATATTGATCTGTTGACATGCAGCAGCTCTTTCCTGTAATGCAATCCTGTCCTCACCAATCTCTGCCCTTATCGATTTTCACCAGCCAATCAGGAGGTGTTACACCGTGTGGAGGTTCAGTATGAGACGCTGCCCGGCTGGAATAGCGACACCTCTGCTGCCAGAAGCTTTGAGGAGCTGCCTGAGAACGCCCAGAAATATGTCCGCTTCATTGAGGAGCATGTGGGAGTGCCTAGTACGGTTAATCTCACACTCTCATGCCATGATTATACACTTGTACATAGAATTATGGTATGGTTTGGCATGTAAGTACATGAAATACATCTTTCCTGCTTCCTGTTTCCTCAGTCAAATGGATCGGAGTGGGCAAGTCTCGGGAGTCTATGATCCAGCTGTTCTAGACGAGGAGCTAGCAAAAACCACCACACAGCAGCGAATCGACTGTACCCTTCAGCCCCAGCCCCTCCCACACACACAGCCTACCTACCTGTCTTAACCCTCCAACAAAGACACGACCACATCTGTTCGTAATGTTTTAACTCTGTACCATCAGACCTCTCTAGATCAGACTGACCACTGTGTTTGAAAAGTTTCCAACATCTCCATCTGGATTTTTAACCATTTTAAACTTGAGGATAATATAATCCTTTTTTTTTTTTTTTTTTTTTTTGATTAGTGTCTTTTTATGTCGTAGCCATTTATTTCAGACGAGCAAAACAATCGGCAACTCCAACTGCCATCACCTCTGAGAGGACAGGAGGGAAGGAGCCGACGCAGACTCAGGATGTCTGAAGGAATTGTGTCCTCATGTTCGGCTGCTCAAACTCTGTTCAGTTTGTGTTGGTTTATGCTGTGATTGAAATGCGCTGTGCCAGTTTGGTGTAAATCTGTTTTAACCTCAGCACTTTAGTTGCTTTGGACTATATCAACCTAATGTTTTATTCTGCCAGATGTATCGCACATACTGACACGATAAAGGGATCCTTTCATTTTCCAGTCCGTCTTCTTCTGCTGTTGTTGTCAGACAGATGTTCACGCTTATATTGCCTTGTCATTCAACAAAAAAAGAAGACTTTTTAATTGTCTTGTAGTCAGCAAAGGCTTCCCCTGAAGGCTGATGGCGAAAAGTTGACTCACATTTGCCTATACTGTACGAAGGCTCCTGCTTTAGGATTTATTCTTAGCAGATGAGTTTTCTAACTAACTTTTTTTCAAACCCTGAGTTAGTCTGAATCCTTCTTCTTATGTTTATTGGATTGTTTCTTTTTATTTCCTTTGATTTCTTTGTACTTTCAGCACTATGTTCTGTTAATGTAGGAGAAAGGTAACGGTAACTTATAAACTGATAAATATAATTTAAGATATATTGTTGTCATTGCTTTTGTTTCAGCATCCATCTGTGAATCCAAAAAACAAGTTCAGTCAAAGCTTAAAAAAGAAAAAAAAAGCCAGTATTTTTTCACTTGGAGCATAGAACTGGTTAGTTTTAGTTTCACCAACTGAATGAGGCACTTACTGACCCTTATATGAGAAGATATACATGAATGAAGAGAGAGACGGTCTAAAAAGGTACAACTATATATTTCTATTAAATACCATTTCAACTGAGTAACAGATGAAATGGCACCATGTTCACAAGCTTGTCAACGCTTCCTGGTTCTTTGAGTTGCAGATGGAAAAATAGCTGCAATAGTCTTGCAGAGAAAGGGAAGTATTAGAAAACCACCTGCTACTCAGATCCAATACTGACTGCTCCTAAATCGCTTGTTTGCAGACCTCTTTGTCTGGATATGAGCTTGTAGTAAATCCTGATTTTATTGAACTTGTAAACTGACTTGCTTTTGCGCATAGTTTGCATGTGATTATAATCACAATTTGACATGAACCCAATGTTTCTCTTCCAGGTTGTAGTTAAAGTTGAGCTTGTGGTTTTAAGATATTTGGATTGCTGCATTAAAGTACTTTTCTGCTTAGTTTTCCTTTAACCCAACAGACATTAAAGCAGCAGCGTCCAAAGTACACTGGGAAGAACTCCGGTCCCTTAAAATGCAGGATTCTGTGTTTTGCATCATGTAGCACATTCACTGTATGATCCCAATAGCAAGACTGGCATTGTCACGTGTATTAAAGCAACAATGTAGAACAGTTACTGACATCTAGTGGCCGAGTTGAAAATAGCAGCCATCTTGAAAGCTTTCCAGCCACTAGCTGCAACTTTGTCACTTTGAAGACCTTTGTTATAAATGACTTCCATGTAGGAATTTATTATTATTATTATTTTTGCTCTCTACTTTTGTCTATCCTGCATTCATTTATACTCCACATTTCCACGTGTTTAAGAGTCAAGTTGTGTTTCTTATGTAGTGAAAGTTTCTTGCATTAAGAAGTTTAATCATCCTTTTCTCAAATGTATACCTCTTCTCACAAAACAGTATCCACAACTATTGATTCCTCCACTCTCTTCTTTCTTGCTGCTCTTTGAGTAAAACCTCCTCTACCTGCGTTTAATGGCAGTAATACTGCTCTTCCATGTGGACGGAGTCATTGCATAAATAGATCTCACTGATTCATTCTAAGGTAATTACTTACCTGCTTGCTAAATCATTTCAGCTAAGCAGGTACACTGAATGTGCTGTTAAGACTCTGGTGCATTCTTACTGTATTTTTATTTTAAAGTCAGAAAATTAACTTGCTGTTAGTTTCATCCGGTTTTAATGTGTTTTATTCCAAAACTCATCTCGTAATAAATGTGAATGGGTGTGTAAAGATTTGAAGTTTTGAAAAGTTTTATCTGCAGACCTGGAGTTTTAATACCATTGGCTTTCAAATTTTAAGGAGAGATTATGACTATTAAAACTATTTTTTCACACATTACCGCTGGTAAAATGAATCAGTGTGCTAAATCTTGTATTTTTTTATTTATAAATATTTAAAACAATTAAAATAGCAAAAAGAAGAAATTTCCTGGCTGAAGAAACAAACTGATAAAATTGCTGAATTATCTGTCTGAACTACTTCATTCACTGTTTTCAGATTAAATATTGGCCTTTGTTACAACTGAATTATTATAATCAAAATTCTCATTCATGATTCTCCTTTTCTGGGTCCCGGAGCAACAAATCCTCCAACAGAAACAGTCAAAAAGATCATTTTTTCATACTTATAAATATGATCCAGAACCATATCCTGTAAAATATCACACCTTTCAGGCTACAGGAGAGAACGACTGATGGTGTCAATCTCATGCATTTAATTTTAGAAGCCAAAAAAATCCCGATCCTCATACATAGAAAGGAGATGAGCTTAGATGATGTGAGTATGCAGACCTTTCAATCATTAATGTGTCCATAATATGATTCAAAGACCCACATATGACATCTATTTTTAATGTTTTAGTTATATTTACTTGCTTGAACAAACATATAATGGGGTTGTGTCTTTGAAAAAACAACAAAAAAAGGACACTCTATGATCTTCATGACAATTTACAGTCCGGTTTCATGTCATTGCAGTAAACCCTTTATAATACATGAAAAACCTGTAGCATCTAAGCAGAGAAAACCCTGAAATGTGCATTATCCGTCATGCTCTTTCTTTGAAGCATGCAAAGCTTGCATGTGTTTAATGTTCTGCAGCTTTGTCTCTGTATCTCTGCTCTTTCTTGTTTCCAACAGCAGCAGGAAGATTTTTATTTATTTTTTTTTTTTTTTCTGATGTGCTTTTTGTGTGCTGGAGCTGAATGGAGCAGCTCGGTTTTGGAAAATGTCTAAGGTACATGTTAAAAAGTAATAATGTTCCCATAACGGTGGTAAAATATTAAAATTGTAAATTGAATAAAAAAAATACCTCATCATCCCCAGGGGCAGTTATAAAGAGAAAGTGTAAAGTTTTGCATAGCATGTTCTCTTGTTTAAGACAGTGTTTAGGTGACCTGATGAAGGCTTGTAATTATTTAATTTAACCCTAATAATTATCATTTCATATCTAAATCCTAACCAAAAAGGATAAATAGCAAAGTAGAAAGGCGTATTGTTGAGCTGGATGGTGCTTAAATGTAGTTTTCTGCCGTAACAGTCTGCAGTCTAATCTGCATGCTACACTTTTAAAAGCTGGATGAAGACGTGGAACAATGTTAGAAAAGTAATTAGATTATTTAAGAAAAATCTTTGTAGTCACAACCTTTTTGTTTTGGTTAATCAGCACAATCCTTACTTGCAAGTCAACAATTCTGATCTCAGATATTTACCATTAACTGTGAATCCTTATGAAGACATACAGCTGCCTTTTAAATTACATCTAATGATTTCATTTAGGCAACTTGACCCCCATTCAAGTCGTAGAGGCATCTGAGGACCTCTGACAGAAGCTTTGGGTTTAAATGCTTTTGTAACAGGAATATTTGGATCATTGGTTTATTTAATTAACAAAAACTCAGATACTGTGTGGATTTATGAGGGGAAAATACATTTAATCTGTTATAAAAACTTAGAAGATGTTTCCATTTTCAAGTTGAAAGATGTCTGATGCTGTTCTTCAGACACTATGACTGTTGAGCATTGATCTTGTGGTCATATTTAGGTATTACATGTCAATGGATAGAGTTTGGCAATAAAAACTAACCGGTTAGCTGCTGGGTAAACATGACTGAAATGCAGAGTCCTCTGAAAAATGCAAAAGATTTGCAGCAGATGACTCATACATTGTCTTTACGAACATATTTGGGGCAGTTTTAAAATCTTTCAAAAGATTTCACAAACATTTGTTTCACCCCAACTCAAAGAAAACTTCTAAGAATAATGGTTATGGATTATGGTTCAGTTTTTTTGCTGAGGTTTTGGATAGTTGCATTTATTTCATACAAAATTACACTCTCAGGGAGAAACCTCTTCTGTCTGAAGTCACTTCTTAATTCTTTATATTTCACTTTCAAGTCACCAAACCTTTTTGTAAAGGGATCTTGAAAAACACTTTTCCAGGCTTTCTGAAGGTTCAGAGTTTTTCTTCACATATCAGCTTCTTTTTCCATTGATTTTCAGTCCAGTCCTTCTATCTGATCAATATCAGAGGACTTACCAATGAAACATACAAGAAAAGGCGTATAACTACAATGCATGAAACATGATACAATGAAAGAACCACAGAGTAGACCACAGACAGAACAGTCTGAAATATGCCAAAAGACACAAGAACTTGACTAAAAGTCAGCAGCAGTAGGTCTTATGGAGCGAGTTTACACGTTTCACTGAACTGCTGAAACTACATCCTGGTTTTCTGATAATATATAAAGATATAAATGAGGGGTGACTAAGTTATTATGCAAAGTACTGCAAGTCATAATTATGTCATAAGGGTAAATGTTTTATCTGGAATAAGCTGCAGACCCAAAATCCTGATTGGGAAAAAGGATGGGTGGATGGACGGACAGGTGGATAGATGCTGAGCACATAACATGGGGAGGTTTTATCCATGAGCACTAGAGGGAGCCATTTGCATGTAAATATCTGTTCAACAGTGTGTTAATACACGGATTCTTTCCTTAGGAATGTTTAGTAAAATTAAAAGGGTATAAATGATAATATATTTAGTTCCGCTTGAGGCCAAACAAGCCACAGATGAAGCTAAATTAGGTAGCTGAGCGTTAGCATCACTCTCCCTGTGCCAGTGTTTACTATGATCACTTGTTGTGACCACAGGTTGGCTTTGACCTAAGCCTCACCTGCAGCTCATTTCCCTGCTTCAGCCAAGCTTCCTGTTCTCATTTGACTGCATCTGAATGCACAAACAATCTCTAAAACCCCACAAACGCAGAAGATGCCCAGATGCATCTGTCTTTCAGAGCAGATGAAGCACAAAAATGCCTGAACATTTGTCTGCTGTACAAACCAAACAGCTGCCCAAAGTGAGGATGTGCTGTTGAATAAAGTGTGTCACCTTGAAGCTCAGGGAAATACACACACTGGCATCTGGCATGAAGCCTGTCCTTCTTCTGTATTGTGTTACTGTGTTGATGGAAGGCTGGACAGTGTCACAGTGGGGCGGAGGGCATCGCTGCCCCACGATTTGGGTCAGGGCTATGCGAACTTTGTGACCAGCTGCCCCTCCCTCCACTTTACCCTTCAACATCTATCACCTCCCCCCCTTCTTGTTCAACTTATTCAGTTCTGTCTGCCCTCCACACTCAACCTCTGTGCCCCTGTCAGTGCACCACTCCCTCCCTCCTCCCCCTTTATTTGAATCCCACAGTGAGGCCTCTTTGTGCGGTAGCTGCCACCGCATTGCGCTGTGAAAAGAAACAGAGGAAATAGAAAAGCAAATGAGTTTTCACTTACAGGCAACTGCAGTGTTTGGACACAACATGTGCAAGCATACTTGCAAAGATCCGCCTATTCAGGAAGTTTTAAACGGTTTCTTGAACTAAGATCTGTCTCTTGTGCGTCTCTAACCTTTGACCTAGAAATAAAGCCCTCTCTAGGACGGGCTGAAAAGACTACTGAGAGCATATGTTATCACTTCCATCAAGTTCTTCCTCAGTCTCTGACTGCTCATCATGTTTATTTTCCAACGCTGGTGCTGGTGGTACATAGTGTTGTTTGTATATGAGCTTAATAAGACATCAATAACAACACCAAATTGATCTAAACCATAAATCAGAACATGGACCTTAGAAAAGCATTTTCTGTGCAAGTGTCTTCAGTTTAATTTCATTAACATCTAGAATATTTCCTTTGTTTTACTCAATTTTATAGTCCCTCACTTCTTCTGTTTGCTGTTTGGTGCTGGGCAGGTGGCGCGCAATCAAGTTTGTGTGAGCTTTTCTGAAAAAATAAAGCTACCTGCTGCAGCTGGAAATGTAAAGAAAGTAGAGAGTGAATCAAAATAGGAAAGCTGCAAGTTGTGAAACCAAAACAAAGAGCTGAAAGGTTGTAAAATTCTTCACAAAGCCAGGCTGCAGAGCTGGGTTGAGCTGTTTCATGTTGCACAGGTGATTTTCTGTTTTCTTTCATGTTTTTATCGATTTACTTTAAACATTTTTTGATGAATGCATATTTTAACTTATTAAAAACAACCTACAATACCCAAAAAGACCATCATACCATAGAAAGACATATACTGTTTTTAGTTTTATATCTATTTAATATATTTTTTATATCACTGATATTAAACAATCTAAATCAGTAGTGTCCTGGCCATTATAAAAAAATATAAGCCTTGTTTCCAGATATCTTTGAGCACATCAACCAACAAGTAGTTAATTCCTTTCGGAATCTGTGATTTTCTATCAGTTTGTGAACTCCACCTGTTTTTTTTAATGCCCAGGAATTTGCTTTTAATAATCAAAAAATATATATCTTGGAGAGAGACTTTGAAAGAGATGGTGATCTTCAACAGATAACTCCATGTTATATCAGGTACCACAAAGTGTAAAAAGTCCTAGAAGAGGAGCAGGACTACAGCTACATCACAAAATTCCACAGTGTGAAATACTGTGTATACCACAGAAACTGTCTGCTACAGACCAGAACCATAACACCAGACAATCTGCGTCAACATAGAGTCCTTTCAGGCGTCCCTGTCCCAACATCCCAGCAGCCACTGCAGCAGTGAGACTGCTAATTATATTTGCAATATTTGAGTTGAATCAGTTTTAGTTTTTTCAGACAATTATGTCCTTATGCCAATATATCACAAACCTAACAAATTGGGAGAAGGGGATATTGAAGTAAATTTGGGGACTCAGCAGTGCTTACAACAATAAAAAAAAACAAAAAAAAGCATTTAAAATGAATATAAATTAAAAAAATGAAGTGAAGTAAAGTGACATTAGTAATATAAATGTAAAAACAAATGCTTATTTGAATTTCTTCTTAAAGCAAAATGAGAAAATAGTAAATAAATAAATAATAATAAAATGACAATACAAATGTGTAAATAATAAAATGCATACACATTACTACTCATTCCTGTATGACCTCAGCTGAAAAATATTATGAAAATATATTGTGAGTTAAACAATTCTGAAATAAAAAAATAATGCTTCCAGATAATACTTGATAGTGTCCATGTGGATCTGGGTGTCTGTGTGGAAATCTGCAAATACAGCAAGCTTCATACTACAACTTTGTGCCTCAGAGCTAAAGATGAACATGATTATTTATTCATCTATTCATCTTAAGACAGAGGTTTGTTATGGTCTCAGAAGAGTTGTGAGTCGATTCCAGATAAACACACAGGAAATTCACTGACCACCATATCCGCAACCAGGAAAACATTTTGCAGTTATTAGTGGAGTTGTAGTTGTAAATTGTCTTCAATAAAGCAAAACTAACATAATTTATCTCAAAGTCAACTTACCACATATACATAAAATTATAGAGAAAAACATACACATTAGAAGTAAGAAATGTAGAATGGTGGACATAAAGATCAATGGTAAACAACCATAAATTTATAAGTAGAAAGGGAAAAAGCTCAGAAAATATGTTTGTTCCCAATGGCTTTCCGTACTTTTGTAAAAACTTTTGTTCAGTTTAACTGAACACTGGATTTATAATTAAAGTTCAGAATTAAACGTGTGCAATTCATATCAAGGTTGGGGCCAGAAAGGTGGCCTGGGGGACCAGCAGCCATCACTAAAATCTGATTCCTCCCCCATATGCTACCCCAAGAACAGACCTGTAAAATTTTTAATGTAAACTGACCTTTACATGGGTGAACCTCAAATGCCCAAGTGCAAATGAATGTGTAAGTGTCTTTCTACATGTTCTATATGTTTTACATCAACACTACCACAATCAACTTATCTACCTTCTTTGCAGAAATTTTCCATTAGATAAGATTCTTTACACAAGTTATATAGTCATTGCACCCCGACTTGGTGCTTGTATGTTGTGGTTTACCCCGATGGATGAGAGGGTAGCCTTCCTCCGTCTTCAGGTGGGGGTACAGGTCCTGACTGTTGTTTGTGCTTATGCACTAAACAACAGTTCAGAGTACCCACTCTTTTTGGAGTCCTTAGGTGGGGTGTTGGAGAGCACTCCTTCCAGGGACTCCCTCGTTCTGCTGGGGGACTTTAATCCCCATGTGGGCAATGACAGTGAGACCTGTAGGGGCATGATTGGTAAGAATGGCCCCCTGATCTGAAGTGAGTGGTGTTTTGTTATTGGACTTCTGTACTCATCCTGGATTGTCCATAACGAACACGATTTTCAAGCATAAGAGTGTCCGCATGTGCACTTGGAACCAGGACACTTTAGGCCACAGTTCGATGATCGACTTTGTACTCGTATCATCGGACTATACTTCTTGGACATGCGGCTTCTATAAAGAGAGGGGTGGAGCTGTCAACTGATCACCACCTGGTGGTAATTTGGCTCAGATGGTGGGGGAGGATGCCGTTCAGGCCTGGCAGACTCAAAAATGTTGTAAGGATCTGCTGGGAACGTCTGGCAGGCCCCTGTCACAAAGAGTTTCAGCTCCCACCTCCAGCAGAGTTTCGACCATGTCCCGGGTGAGGTGGGGGACATTGAGTCTAAGTGGGCTGATTCCTTGCCTCTACTGTTGAGGCGGCCAACTGGAGGTCGTCGGTGCCTGTTGCATCGGAAATCCCTGAACTCATTGGTAGATACCAGCAGTGAGGGATGCCATCAAGCTGAAGAAGTCCTGTTGGGCCCTTTTGGCCTTTGGGACTCCATATGCAGCTGATAGATATTGGCAGGCTAAGCGGAGCATGGCTTTGGCAGTTGCTGAGGCAAAAACTCAGGCATGGTAGGAGTTTGGAGAGGCCATGGAGAATGACTTCAGGACGGCTTTGAGGAGATTCTGGTCCACCATCTGGCAGCTCAGGAAGGGGGATCAGTGCTCCATCAACACTTTGTACAATGTACTTCCCTGCTGACCTCGATTCAGGCCGCTGTGAGTCGATGGAGGGAAAACTTCGAAGACCTCCTCAATCTCATCAACCGACGAGAAAGCAGAATCCAGGGATCTTGTCAAGGGATCTCCTATCTCTGGTGAGGTGGTTGAAAATCTCCTCGGTGGCAGGGCCCCGGGGGTGGATGAGGTCCGCCTGGAGTTCTTTAAGGCTCTAGATGCTGTAGGGCGGTCGTGGCTGACACGCTTCTGCATCATCGCGTGGACATCATGGACAGTTTCCCTGGACTGGACTGCTGGACTGGACTGGACTGGACTGGGGTGGTTGTCCCCCTCTTCAAAAGGGGGGATCGGAGGGTGTGCTCCAACTACAGGAGGATCACACTCCTCAGCCTCTCTGATAAGGTCTATTCAGGGGGCTGGGACAGAAGGGTCCATAGGATAGTCGAACCTCGGATTGAAGAGGAGCAGTGTGGTTTTTGTCCCGATCGTGGAACAGTGGACCAGCTCAATACCCTCTTCAGGGTCTTGAAGGGGGCATTGGAGTTCGCTTAACCAGTCTGCATGTGCTTTGTGGACTTGGAGAAGGCGTTTGACCATGTCCCCCAGGGGCTCCTGTGGGGGTTGCTCCGGGAGTATGGAGTGCAATGGAACAATTCACAGCCAAGTGTGAAGCGGCTGGAATGGGAATTAGGACCTTCAAATCTGAGACCATGTTCCTCAGCCGGAAAAGTGTTTTCTCCAGGTTGGGAATGAGGTCCTGCTTCAAATGGAGGAGTACAAGTATCTCGGGGTCTTGTTTACGAGTGAGGGAAAAATGGAGCGGGAGATCAACAGGCGGATTGGTACGGCGTGTGCAGTGATGCAGACTCTCCATTGGTCTGTCATGGTGAAGAAGGGGCTTGAGCCAAAAGGCAAATATCTTGATATTCTGGTCGATCTATATTCCTACCCTCACCTATGGTCACAAGCTGTGGGTAGTGATAGAAAGAACAACACTGTGAATACAAGGGGCTCAAAATTAGTTTTCTCTGCAGGGTGAGCAGGGTCTCCGTTAGAGATAGGGTGAGAAGCTCGGTGATCCAGGAGAGGCTCAGAGTAGAGTTGCTGCTCCTCCTCATCGAGAGGAGTTAGATGAGGTGTCTCAGGCATCTGGTCAAGATGCCTCCTGGATTCCTGCATGGTGAGGTGTTCTATGCACGTCCCACAGGGAGTAGAGCCTGGGGAAGACCCAGGACATGCAAGAAGAACTAAATCTTTTGGCTGGCCTGGAAACACCTTGGGATCTCTACGGATAAGCTGGCGAAAGTGGCCCAGGAGAGGGAAGTCTACCCCCGCGACCTGACTCTGGATAAGGGGTAGAAAATGTATGGATGGCTGTACCATCTTAACCACCACAGCTAATAAAAGACCTTTTTGACTAACATTTAGTTCTAATAAAATAACTTCAGCTTATGTTAGCATCTTGTTTATAGGTAACTTACTCAGGTACACCTCCTGAAGCTGAAGCTATGAGGCTAATTTAGTTGTGTGGTCATTCACCGCTGTTACAGGTTTAAACTATCAAACTTTATATAATTTTATTACAATATTTAATGTTGTTGTAGCATTACTATCTGTGTTAGCTTGGTGGTCAACAATGAGTGGCTCACTGCTAGATCAAGTAGGTAGTTATTATATCAATAAATAATTTCCACTAGTGTACTGTATTGCAGGGAGTGGCGCTATCAGAGTAAAAATAAAGTTTTTCTCAGAGATAGTGACAGCATGGCCAGATCCAGGCCTGAAAACCTTCATGCATTGGGCCTAAGACACACATTTAAGCTTGTTCACATGCTTACATGCCACACATAGTATTTCCCGCAGTGAGAAATCATAGGAAAATACCTAAAAGTCCAGCATAGATGTTTTTAAACTGGAAATTTTTCTTTAAGGAGTTGGAACATGCCTTACACTAGCATACAGCTACCGAGCAGTAGGGCTGGGTGATACTGCATTATTGATCATTATTATTATCATAATCAAACGCAGTATTAAGATTATTGTCAAATAAAACATTTTTTTTTATAAAACTGAATGCCTACCTGAAAATTTAAAATTTGAGCTACATCAACAAAGTAACAAAATAATAAAATAACTTTATATTTTATCACACAATTGTTTGTGAAAAATAAAGTCAAGAGTGAAAATTAGCTAAACAGAAGGAAAACCTACTATTGGTTGGCTCTAATTTACATTCTTTGGCTTTTCGATCACAAAGCCCTCTGTAAGAAAAATGTTGATCTCATCATGCTGGTATAAATTGATACTGATACTCACCTTGGTATCGATAGTATGGATGTTGGAATCAACCCTCGAAACCCTACCGAGCAGCCAATCAACAAAGAAATGTTGTATCCAGGTAGAATGTGAGTCATTCTGTCTGGTGTTTCAACCTCCAAGAGGCTCAATGAAACCTCCATAAAACATGAGACAGAGGCAGCAGGGCGTAATTAAACCTTTATGATGTGATTAAACAGTCATGACCTAAAGAATACAAAAAATTTGCTTTTATATAATTTACTATTTTTTTAATTTAAATGATATTTACAATAAATATTTTAACTGCTGTTTTGTATGTTACCTGACTATTGCTGTTCAAAAAATCAACTGATTTGTTTCAATTATTATTTGAAAAGTGTGCAGTGTGTAGTGAACAGTCCAATTGTAATTGTAATTTTTATTTTTGTTTTATATAATTGAATGTATGCATTAATCACTATATTTGTTTGTCTCGGATGTTATGGGAAAATGCAACAAAGCATTTTATTATATCATTTATCATAGTGGTGCTTACATCTCACCCGAGCTGCAAAGTTGAGAGCCTTGCAGGTTTTCTTACTTAGGAGCTGTGTGCTGATGCATTGTTACAGATGCACTGTTCACAAAGTGTGCAGCCAAATGCTCACAAGACAACTGCTCACAACACCAGTAGAAAAAGGGACAAAACCTCACAAATTGTTTTACAGTCTTTATTTTTAAAAAGAAAACTATCAACTGAACATTCGGTTGCACACACATAAGACAAATCACACACAGGCCTAAGCTTTTCTCTACTTATATGTGTCTTGATTATCTCAATGTTGAGTGTAACTGACTACCTCTCAGTCCCGTCATCCTTAGATATGGACACAAGTCCTAACTCATCATATACCAGAACTGCCTAAAATGACTCAACACACTGAGCATCCAGAACTGCTCTATAATGACTCAGTAGGTGTTTTTGTTTTTTTTGTTTGTTTTTTTTTAATTATTTTTCTGAGCAACTCATTCATAAAGGGACTAAATCTTTGTGATGATGTCATGGCAATTCAATAAACAATAGGCATGATATGCCCGCTGGCAGGTGCCCTAGGCAAAACAGGAGTTTTGCTCCCCACCCCACATGGCAAAATGCTTACCTAAGCTGAAGCTACATAACTCAGTCGTACAATTTGTGTAACTAATGTACAAATTCTTGTCTCTTATTAACAAACAAAACAAAGTCACACTGAAACACAAAACTAAACAAACCGCTACAAAAATAATAAACAGCACAAAATAAATAACATGTCAAAAACAAAAGTTAGCCTTATTGTTCAGTAACTCAGACATACCTCTACTTTGGGCTCGTTTTTCCTCCTCCACCTACGTTTTCTGTAAGCAGCACCTGACGGCTTGGATTGTCTTTTCATTATAAACTTTTTAAATGATTTTCTTGTTGGCAACACTCGACAAGATGACGTCGTCCATCAGTACGAACCTGGATACACTGCTCCCTTCCCTCCACTTTCTCACCTGCCAGCCCGCAGCAGCAGGAATGGGCGAGGAGATCATCATCATCACAGAATATTGTAGATTCTTTTAATTTTAATAATTTGTTTGGCCTAGTTATTATTTATGAGGAAATGGAATGGAAATAAAATGAGCGTAAAAATAATTTGGCATCCCTTTCAACAGATAGTGCCCTAGGCGCTTGCCCAGCTCGCCTAAGCCCAGGATGAATAAAGGGGGGATTTTTGTGTGATAGGTAAGGCAAACCAAAGGAGTATAAAAGCGACATCTATAAAGGGGTCAAAGCCCTTTTACATTTGTCTCAGCAGTGTGTGTATGACTTTAGGTGTGATAGAACTACAAGGAAATCCATTTCATAGACATATTTTAATAATCCATTACGTTTTGAAAGCATTTGTACATATTTTCACAATTAAATTGATATGTGAACATATTTCATATTTGCATATCTGTATATAATCTTTTTCACTGTAAACATAGATTTTATAAAAAATTGTGAGCATTTGTCTCTTTTCCTTTTAGTGTTGTGAGCATTTGTCATGGATTCCTTCACACTGTCGAACTCCGTTGCAATGTTGTGTTTTTGTAGTGGCTAACTGCACAGTCTTTTGCTAATATCCATAAATACACAAAGATTTGTGTAATCCATGGATGACATGATTTGAAAAGTGATGACTGTCATGAATTTTTAACTCTTGTTGCAGAATGCAGAGAAACATTCTGTTTTTACTATACCTAAAATCCATCTTTATTAACATTTAATTGCTAAAATAAAATAAGATCATTATAATCATGTAAGCTAATACTTTCTTAATGTCTGTGACATATTTCACACACCACAAATGGTAAAGGTATATTGTTGCTGATATACAATAAAAGTAAAGAAGTGCTATGAGATGACTTTTGTTGTAAACTGGTGCTATACAAATAAAACTGGAACTGAAAATTGTTTCCTGACAAGAAACGGTGACGCAGCTAGGGTCTCCTCAGCTGGGATAGGCTCCAGTAAAAGGCAGCTGATCTGAAGCCAGCTTTTAACATTTACTCTTTAAATCCAAATGATAATTAATGCATCTTTGAACTAAGCCAGGGAACAGTAACCAATCCCCCCCACAGCCTCTCCTGGCTCTCTTTATGATCGTTTATCTGAAACAGATAAAAACGTTTTCTCAGAATCAAGATATAAGTAGCAGAGATGTTCTGTTTCTAGAGGTGATGATGGATATTTGCACTTCACTGGTGAGTTTACCCTCAGCTGAAGTTATCATCTTTTGTCTCTCTCTTAAGGTGGTCTGACTCCCGTACAAAGGTCAACAGCACACGTGTGTTTTTGTTCAGGCAAAGGGTCAACCACATTTTCCTACATTTTTGTATTTAAAAGGGTCATTCCATCCCAAAGCATGTTGAAAAAAAAGTTTAACATCTTAAATATTCTGCTCTTGATGACACCAGAAAACACTAACTACTTTTTATCTCATATGTGTCATTAAGCGCCATAAAAGTTTTTGATATTTCAGTACCACCACAACTTGACGACCCTTTACCTGATTTCTGCCGTTCATTTGCGACTCTGACCTCTCTGTGGAATGCACGTCTTTAAAGGCCTGTAAAGTTGCTTTTATTCTCTATCTCCCTTAACCCTCCTTCACCTGCTTGAATTCTTCTCTCTTCGTTTTTCCAGCCCCTCCTTCTTCCACCCATGAACTGTGGCCACTCTGTAAAACAGCCCAAATGCAGCAGATGTGTGACGGCCGACACCGTTAACAGCTGTCAGCTCTCATATCAGCTCCTGTTCAGCCTCTAACCCTGCGCACTAACCTATAGTGTGTTGTCCCCCCTCAGCAATGACCACCAACAGTTGTGGTACAAACACCAAGGGTGAAATTCAACCCAACTTTTACAGCATGAAACTGACCACACACATGATTACCTGAACTTCTACTCAGTAGCAAAAAAAAGGAAAATACCACAAGGTGATTAGGGCTCTCATAGCGGAGAAGAGAAGCATGGAATTAAACTAAATATGTCCCATGACACCAGTGTGGAGTACTTTTTAATTCCTGCTTTACTGAAGACACATAAGCTCATCTGTCCTAATTTATCCATTATGATGATTTCCACTGTATTTGGATCTGCAGAAAGAATAAAGCTGAAACTGAGAGGGGATCAGGCTTCCACTGATAAATATTAAACAACCTTCTTAAATCCCACCTATTTTATTTGGCTTTTAACTCTGAGGTGATACTTTTATGTCTTATATATGCAGTTTAATATTGTTTTCAGTCTTTTTTTATTTTCTTAACTGTAGCTGTGTCCAAATATATTTTTTACTAGGTTTTAGTGTACTTAGTATGTTTTTTATTTACATTTAGTCGTTGTTTTGCTGTACATGTTGTTTTGGTCAACATTGGTGTATTTAAAGTGTCATGATAATGCTCAGGTGTGTTCTGATGTTGATCATTGCCAAACCTAAGATTCCTTGAACATTTGCCCTGAAACTAACATTGGTTTAATCACTTAATAAAAGATTGTTGTGAGCAAAAAGATCATCTTAACAGCTGTTTATGTTCTTATTTTTAAGTGTTTGATGTTTCATATGAGGAGTTTGTGGCTTTGTATTAATACCGTTGACCCATTTATTATTGTTTGATTTGCATCTGATAAATTTTTTGGTTTAATTTTAGAAATGACCAGTCGCAGACAGTAATGGTCCACCAGTATGGAGGTGTGAAAGTAGGCTGTGTTTAAGCTTTTTAGGGATGCTTTTGATTCATGCAGCACCAAGATAAAGAAATCATTTGCGCAACTGTTTAATATCTGATTTTAATACTTGTATGTGAAGAAATTCCCCATGTGTGGTGACTTCTAACAGCAGCACTTCACTTACAGATTTAGACATTGAATATGCGTGTGTACGTTTGTTTCATGCAGACCTCAGCTTAAACTTGATCTAATCTCTTTGTTTCTTCCTGGCATCAGTCCCCTTCTCAGCATCTGGCTGTAGTCCAAGACCTTGCTGCTCATCCCTGGCAGCTCTATCTCTTGCCTGTTGCCTTGACTGCTCCTTTCCCTTCAGCTGAAAAGTCACTGACTGGCCTTTTCTGTGGCCCAAGCCCCCAGCTTCACCCCTGCTCTTGATCCTGGTCTGTAAGCGTCGACCTCGACTGAAGCCCCTCTGAGCTTTTACCTTCTCTCTGAGCCAGCTGCTGTCGCCTTCCCAGCCATCTAACACAGCATGAGAAGCTTAGCAGCTGCTGATCAATGGGCAGCCGGGGCCAACGCCTGCCTGTCCCCTCCCCTGACCTCCTACCCTTACACGCACACACACAAATATACACAGATGCACGCACACACTCCCTGGGGAGGCAACAGATGGGGGTCAGCCAGAGGAAAGGGGTGTGGTGGGCTACAAAGGGCTGGGTTAGGTGTATGTCTTTATATGTGTGTTAATCAAATAGCATATTCTACAATCAGCGGTAGAATCATATGTTTTCTGTGTCAGAGATTAGGGGCTGTGGCTGGACATTTGCTCGCTGTGTGTCTCCAGTACGGACAGGTGTTGGCGTCAGCAGTGTCCAGACTCGTTTCAGCAGCTGCTGCCACCCCTATTCACCCCCAGCTCTCTCCTCTCATCTCTCCCAACCTCCCCCCTGACAGATGTAGCCACACCACCACCTCTCAGCTTTTTATGGGCCCAGCCTGTTTTGACTTTAAATATTTGCCCAGGAGGTGCTTCTCCTCTTTGGGCACAGAAAGAGTTGAAGAGGATTCACACAGACACACTCGCTGTGTATGAATATGTACACTTACGTGCCTCTTATGTGTATGCACACCTGTACAGGCAGAGTTAGACATTTGATTTGGCTGAGTAAGAAACAAACAAAGAGCAATAAAACAGTTCACTTGGTAATCTATAGCGCTGATGGTGAAAGACAGTTGGCAACTGGGAAAACACCATAATTTAACAGGTGATGGCAAATGGATCCTCAGAGAGCTGGTTTTTATGGTACATCAAGGAAATATAAAGTGAATGTCATCATCCAGCTTCTTATAATGAGGCCCATACAGACAGTAAGTAGCAACACTGTACAAAATAGTAGTTGATTAACAGCTTCTGTAACTTTCTTAATAATTTTACAGTTTCAGAGCTGCAAGAAAAAAATTCGTCAACCCTTTGAAATTACTAAACAGCTTCACTGATTTATATTTAAAAAAGTCATAATCATTAATCTGCAAATTTTGATTAACTGAACAAAATCTTTTTCACCAGAGACCAGGGATACATGTTAGGTTATTGTTTGCAGACCCAATACATTCATTGTCTTTTGCCGTGGGTGTTTTAATGCACCATTATGGCAGTATTTACTGGGGTGCGACTGAAAAATGAGCAAATAACCCATGCTATGGGTCTGCAGGCGTGGTGATGGGTTAAGTAACATGACCTTTATACGGCAGAGCCTTGTATTTTTACTTTAGTTAGGCCTGGCGTTACAGGCTGGCGGTAGTGGGCAAAGCCTGCCCATTCACAAATCAAGCCCTCCCATCCAGGAACTAGCCTTTTTATTTAAATTACTATTATTATTTTTTTTTTATTTATAATCTTTATTACCAATTATCTTTTTATAATTATTATCTTTTTAAATTTATAATTATTTAACAGTTATTTTTTATATTGGCACTAAATTATCATGATTAGAATCAGTTCTTGTGTGTTGTTGTTAATATAACTTAAAAAACATAACATGTTCTTTTGCAATATTATGCAATATCTGGCACACAGTCATTGGCTAGCTTCAGTGAAGTAGTAGTAAACTGATACCTTTGGACAATTGACGTGAGAAAGTGGTTTAACAATAACATGGAGAAAGAAAAAATGTGTCAGATGTCTTACTGCAAGAATCATCCACTTCCAGCAGTTTGATGACCCCAGCAATGTGTTGAAACCTAACAAGACAGCAACCTCTGCAGCAGCCACAGGTGCATATTTCCTGCCTTCGTGCTGCAGATGTTTTCTTGATGTTGAGTTGAAGTGAGTTGCACAAAATAAAACAGGATAAGTTCTGTTAAACGCTAGTACTCTTTCTCTAAAATGAACTTGTGTAAAATACCTGTGCAGATTAGTTACTGAGCCTTCAACCATGGTTCCTTTTTGACTGGGATGGAGATGTTTGTTGAAGGGCAAGAGCATGATGAAAGCAATTGTACTGGGTGTTCTGTGTGAAATTATAGAAAGCTGCTGTGTGAAAGTACTTTGAATTGTCTTGTACATGAAATGTGCTATACAAAAAAATTTGCCGTGCCTTAAAATAAGGTCCTCGGTGCTTAATGTATTTCATATCACTGATCGTGTTCTTTAACTTATCTCAGCCTCAGATAGTCATTTAATTGTAAAGTGTGAATATTGGTTGAATAAGACTGATTTTGCACTTCATACATGAAATGTTTTATTTTCTTTTGAATCTGTCGGGCCTCAGTTGAGATCATCTGGATCTGGGCATGAGGATGTTATATATATATATATATATATATATATATATATATATATATATATATTAGAGGAAAGTACTTCTTTTAAATATTATTCTATACCTAAATTTGCTTTAATGAGGGCCAAATATTTAATTATTAAACTGATATGTGTCCTCTTATAAATTCAAAGTTCACTTGCTATATACAACCCTAATCTCCAATCTCTTGGGAGTCCAGTATGAGACTGTTTCCACTGTCACTTGCTTGGGGTAAATAAATAAAGTATATCACATCCTTTTATTTTATTCCTGACAAAGCATCAGTTGTTTTGACTTGAGGGTGACAGTGGGCTCTTCTAATACAGAAGCATTAAGCTTATGCATATCTGTGAGTTGTGAAATGTAAAATGGAAACATTTTGTTCTCACAGATCTGAGCAACTTCTTGTAAGTCACCTGCGGTCGGATATTCTGATTCAGATGGTGAAATGTATAATACAGATTGTAGCAAGGCACAAAATCTGGTCACTAACAAAAGTAGTTTATTCTCAAGATAGATAGATTGATGCAAAAGCCTACAATATTTTACTAAGTGCTATCATCTGGCTTTTTAGTGGGGTGGTTTATTCACCATTCAGCACTTTAAATAACTGCTGTAGTCATGGGTATTAACACCAATAATGGGAAGATACCTACTGTCAAGAAAGGAGCTGCACTCAGGGCTGCAAGAGTTGGAACAGCTCTCTTTTGTCTCTGCAGAAGCACACAATTAACTCTTATTATAGCTCACATGGAGGCCCTGAGACTGACCACAAAAACTCACAGACAAAGAGAAAGATTTTACTTATCTGCAAGGAAATGGGTAGCTCACTCACAGTCATGCTGTGTGTAAGCTTACTTCCATAATCCAGTCAAAAATGATTAACAACTATTGTAATCTCAGACAACTGTATTCATTAAAAGCTGTGGTCCAACACAGCTGGCAGCGTGCAGCTTAACACCTTCCCCTTGTAAAGTTATGGTTCTGTCATCCAGTACTGTCCATGCTGTCGACTTCAGTGCATGAAGTAAACACAACACTACTCGCAACAGAAACAGATTTAATTGGCTTGTTTTTGCAGGTACTTGTGTTCAATCATATGTGACAAATTGGGAGTGATACTGCACTATTTTGGTTCAAAATCTTGAGATGATACAGTTTATATGCATTGATCCTAGAAATATAAAATGCAATGCAAATGAAGCTCCTGCCATCTGTGCCCCAACACAACCACCCCCATCGATCTCTGCTTTTCCTCTTGGTACAACATTCAAGATCAACTGGTCCTACTCAGTGTTTTTGTACAAACCACAGAGGATAACTGGATGTTAATGGCTTAAATTTACTATGTGGTGCACCTGTGCTGAAGCACATACAGTTGCAACTATTCTTCCTTATTCAAGTTTTTCTGCAGCTCCTGATTTGACTACATTTGGTCCACTTGCTGTTTGTTTGTTTGTTTTTTGTTTGTTTTTGTTATTTGTTTGTTTGTTTTGTTTTTCAGGTCATTTACTACATCATATTATTTTGATACTGGTGAATAGCATTGCCTCAGACGTACAGCCACTGTTGAGTTTTAGTTATGTGGATTTCCTACAACAATGTATATAAAATGAAATGACATGTCAGCTTACGTCACCTTTTCTGCATCCAATCAAAGTTAATTTAGGATTCCCTTTGATCCTGCAGAGTAGCAGTTACAAGACTTTCCAAATAATTTGTCTTCCTGTAGTTCTGCAGCAACTGCACAGCACAAGTTTAGCAAATGGCTGCAGCGATGCGGGATGATTTATTTTGAGCATGTTCATGTTATAAATAGAAATACTAAAAGCCTGTAACTATACATCAAAACATCCTTACTGATTGGTGGCACGTTGACCGTGCCTTTACAAAAATCTTAAAAAATCCATGAAAACTTCTGATTGTGATCCTTCAGTGAGACAGAGAGAAAAAGAAACTTGAATATAATGTGGATAAGAGTGATATACAGTTGGGGTTTGGAGTTTGAAAGCTAATTAGAACAGCAGTGTGAGGATTCTGCTGCTAATAGCTGAAAAAAAAAACACCTCCACCAGCTGGGTTCGATGTCCAAGAGAAGAGAAGAAAAGGAGAGAAAAGACGGAGAGGGCCACAGGAAGGCAGAGATTTGGAGATCTAGCAGAAGAGTGGTGGAGCACACCTTGTTCTGCCATCTGGGCTGACTCCCCTACCACAAACATACCCATATCTCTCCTTACCCATTTCATCCTCCTCCTTTCAGCCCATTAGGTAGGAGGATTAAGGTGGTGGCAATTACAAGTCGCAGCCGACAGGAGCATACCCAGCAATATATTTAACTGTCTGGGCAGGAAAATAGGAGGGTGAGACGGGGTGAGAAAGGGAGGCAGCAAAGGAGGAGGAAATGGTTGGAAAGTGGAGATGATTGCCAAAAGGACACGCATCAGGATTGTTGTGGTGACAGCAAAAAACAAACTTTCTTTATCGCTTGCTGTGTTGAGTCATCTTCAAAAGTGGCAGAGTGAGCAAGTGAGCTGGTACAGCCATTCCCTCCAACCAGCTCACCCCCCTCCACCTACCTAGACAGCCAGGGTGAGGGGTGGGGGTGGGGGGCTGCTATGGATGGACTATGGATGGTGCACATATGGCTGCAGCTGATGGGGGTGATTGTCGGTATTGTTCATTTTGTCAGCGATCCTGGGGATGCGGGAGAGAGCTAATGATAATGCAGAGTGCAGATGTGCTCTGGAGCAGCCCAGTCGTTAAGCAACAACAGCTTGTGTTGGTTTTTTTTTTGTTGTTTTTTTTTTAATGTGTCTGTGTGTGTGTGTGTGTGTGCGTGTGTGTGTGTGTGTGTGTGTGTGTGTGAGAGAGAGAGAGAGAGAGAGAGAGAGAGAGAGAGAGAGAGAGAATTTACAACCACAGCTGCTTGCCAGCTTGTCTGTCTTCTTGTGAAGACCCTCTGGAAGACCCACCGTATGCACCCACACAAACTCCAAACTATGCATCTCAGTAATATTGATCTGTGTGAAATACAAACTTTCTGTATTGATCTGTGGACTTTTGGAAAAGTATGGTATAATTGGTGGAGATAGACTTTCATACATGGGGGTGGGTAGAGGGTGGGAAAGCCTGAACTGTGTCCTTCCTCTTTACAAAAAAGTCAGAAAAACCTTCCTTTCTTTTCATTCTTACATCTTCCTATACAAAATAAGAGTTACAAGTTATATCCCCCACATTTTCATACAGAAGTTTACTTAAAAGTCAACAAGCAGCATTCTCATGTTTAAATTACGCTGGATCATGTTGCTCTAGCTAAGTCAGCGCTGAGTAACTTGTATACTTACTTGGGTACTCTTTGAGCATTCTTTAGTACATTTGCTGCTCCAATGTGAAAATCTTGATTAACTGGGTTGATGTGTAGGTCCCTAATACACTCACTGAAAATTAAATATGGCATGGTTTCTTCACATTATCTAACTAAATTTGCACTGCTACATAGCTTCAGACATTAGGTTAATAGCCTTTCATAACATCAGTAGTTTTGCATCGGGACAAAAACTCTTCTAGAAATGTGTAGCCACATGCAAATATTTTTAAATGATGACTACTTAGGAAACTACTTTCAATTTTAATTCAAACTGGTGTTGTGATAATGGTAATCCATGTATGTTTGGAAAAGACCTCTCTGACCTCCTCCTTTAGTAACCACTGGTAACCCAACCAATCAGATTTCAGAGGTGGGCAGTGCCACCCTGTCTGCTAACAACAGGAAAATTAGTCTACAATTCACACAGGCTCACGAAAACTGGACAACAGAAGATGGAAAATGTTGCCCGGTCGGATGAGTCCTAATTTCTGCTGCATCGTTCAGATGATAAGGTCAGAATTTTATGTAAACAACGTGAAGGCATGGATCCATCCTGTCTTGAATCAGTAGTTAGCATGGTGGTGGTGGCATAATGGTATGGAGGATATGCTCATGGCACACTTTAGGCCCCTTAATACCAGCTGAGCATAGTTTAAATTCAACAGTCTACCTAGTGTTGCTGCTGACCATCCTTTTATGAACACAGTGTACCCATCTTTTGATGTGTGATGCTAGCATGTCAACATGAAAGAAAATCTCTGAGGAATGTTTCCACTACTTTGTTGAATCTATGCCACAAAGAATTGAGGCAGTTCTGAAAAAAAGGTTAAAAGTTTTTGTATTCTTTATTTATGGTAGCAATGTCAATCTTTCCCTTTAAAATGAATATTCTAAGGAGAAGAATTTTGGTCATTGTTCAAGAAGGAGGCCTGTCTACAATGTCTCTTGTGTAGTGTGTGCGGACGTGTTCTCATTCATGATTGAATAACTGAGTGGGTGTGATTAGAGGTAAAAAAGTGAACAATGAGGACTGCACAAATAAATTATTTTTTATGATTACGCTTGAATTGTTAATTCATGAGCTGTAAAACTGATTAGAAAATGTTCCAATATAATCATGTTTTGTTAACAATTTTGTTGATTTATTTTTCAGAGGTCTGCCATAGTTTGAACTGAGAGGGTGGTGCCTCATGGTATATGTGTTCTGCCAAGCAGAAGAGTTATCTTGCACAGAGGGAAGTTGTAAAGTTTGGTATGCCCATTGCCATAATAAATGGTAAACTGGTTTTCTGCTACCACAAGCCTGCAATCAGTCTTACTCTCATTTTGCTTGCTTACATGTTGTCCTCCCACAGTGGGCACAGGTGAATATGTAGGAATTGCTATAAGGAGAGGGAAGTAGAGGAGTGCAATGACTGCTGAAAACATTGTGCAGGTTCAGTCTTGAACTCACAATGAGTATGCAAACATGAAAGCCTGTGGATTAGCACCCTTCACAATCACTTCCTTCCTTTCACCTCATCACATAGGAACATTTCAAACTTGTATAGGGAACAACAAAAGAATAAAAAGAAGAGAAAGAAACATGCACATGGTTTTCTCACATTGCCACACATATGTTTGGTTAAAAGCCCTCCACATCAGTTTTCAGTACACTCTTCAACTCTGAATTTTTAAGTTGAACTGCTCTGCAGCTGCATTCTGCCAGTTATCTTTCTGTGGCTGCAAGTGACACACCAGCTGTGCTAATAGTAAACGCCAACAGGAAAACATCATTCTGTAGTGTCGGCTTATCAACAAGCAACAAGATCCATGTAAAGAGGTCAGAGGGGGGCAAGGAGAGGGATAGCTAACTGACTCACAAACATTGGGCTTCTTTGAATCCAAACTTGCCATTGCTCTTTTTTTTCCTTTCTCATTTGTTATCTATAGTTTGTCCTTTGTTTCACTACTTTAGAATTTCAAAATACTTTAAAGGTTTAAAAGTCATTAAGTACACTATAATACATTTTCATGCAAAAAAAGCTGCTATTTTCTAAGCTGCCATGGTGACATATCATGTGAATGTTATATTATCAGCTCTGGAAGTCCTGCACATCTAAAAAAAAGACCCCTTGGTTGATCATTTCTCACAATATTTTGGTAGGGGAAGGATTGACTGATGGACCAAATCGTTGGATTTTTTCCCCCTATTCCTTAATATCTTCACTTTTTAGATGCAAAACTGTTTTATCTTTTGACGTTTTTCACACAGGAAACTAAATAAACTGCACAATATCTGTTTGCAACAGGCAGTTAGTGATAAAGTGCCTAGATATACTATTTAAAATAGATCCTTTGCTTAGTTATCTGTTAGGTGTCAACACAACACTGGGTCATCACTTGAGTTAGTTGCATTTTTATGTTTGACTAATTAGAATAATAAAATGCATTAAATAGCAGCCGATGTCCAAAGAAAAACTCAGAAATACCTCCAGAAAGCCTGGAGATTAGTTGCTCAAGACTATTTTAAGAGCTCACAAAAATCTGGCTTCTTGGAATGAAAATGAAAAGAATTGAGGAGTTGCTCAAGACGTCTCTACAGTACAGAGTGAAGTGAAGCAGATTTATTGTTTTGCTTTCTTCTCACTTTAAGGTTTTCTGATCATGTGGAACTGCTGTCCTCCATAAAGGAAGCAACCCTGACGGGTAACGTTAATGAAACTGAAGCTGAATTCAGCTCTGCTGGATATGTTTGTGCAGAAGCAATGTAAAGTAAAATGTGACAAATCTTTTCCCCTTCTCTTTGGTCTGATTCTTTTCTTCTCCAATCTCCTTCTCTGCTTCTTCCCCACCACCATACAGATGGTCCCAAGCTGCCTTCAATAATCCAATGCACAACCATGCCAGTACACCCGGGGCTACACCCCTGATGCTACACTACTCACACACACAGACAGTGCCAGTTCCCTAGGCAGGACCCCTGTCTCTCTGGCCCAGATTGGATCACTGTGGTTCAGCATGGAGCAGTAACACTGGGCCTCAGGGCTCGACATGAGCCTGCAGGGCCCCACATTGGCCTCATGTAGCTGGGGCTACAATGGAAAAAGCTCTGAGCCTTGTGTTATCTTTTGATGATGAGTATTATTATTATTACACAAGCTGGAGCAGACACATGTTGTTATTAGTTTAAGCCTGGATGTGTGCAGGCACTCAGGAGCTGACACTGACAATAAAGACAGAGAGGAGGAAGAGGAATGGCGAGAGATGAGAAAAGAAACTTATTTGAGTTTGCAGGAAGGGAGCGTAATGAGGGAGAGGGTGGATGGAAGGATGGAGGTAAATAAAGAAACAGGAGGGATGGAGAAGAAGGATGGATGCTCAGAGGGAGGGATGGACAGAGTGCAGCGGATGGGGGAGGGATAGAAGAAGGGATGGAAGGAGGAATGCGACAGATGGGTCGTGCCTGGCCAGAGCTGGGAGGGAGCGGAGAGGTTGGCATCACAGGGTGAGAGAACACACACAAACACACACAATGCACACAGTTACTGCACACATACATTCATGTGCACCACTTAACTCCTCTTGTGCACACTCTCTGCTGTTTTCAGTGTTTTCAGCGTCCTTCATCGTGTCAAAAAAACATCAGCCATATGATAAATAGACAAATAAACGGCACAGCGGACATATTTTGACATATTGTTTGCATGAATTTGTTTTCTGCTCGTGCAATCAATTTCCCTGTTGGCAGGCTGAGATAATAGTTCAGCATGCTGACTAATTCACACGTTCACCTCAGAATTACACAAAGTTCTTCCAGTTAAGAGTCAAGATGATCTGATGTCTGGAGGATCACCAGGGATGGAAAGATCAAATTACATTTACTTGCCTCACTGTCATGAACCAAGCTGTTGTCTTTCACATACAAAAAGATAACAGCTTAATTATGCATAGTTTGTTTTATTTATCAAACATGTAGAAAAAACTGCATAAAAACTACAACCTCTACAACGGCACAGGCTTTTTTGAGATGGATTTACTGTCCTATTATCAACTTTTTCTGCAGATTTTCACTTTAATCTGTGACACTAGCAAGCAGCTTGATTTTGGTTTAATTTTTAAACTTCTGTGTAAAGATATTTAAGTTTCATTAATTTTATGTTTTAATTCAGCTCATTTTTAATAACTTGATTCATCAGTTGGTTTTTGGCAAAAGGCCCAGAATATGTATGAATATTCAGCAGGTGATTGGATCATCTTTCTGTCACAATCACATGCGAAAGTCAACTAATCAGATCAGTAAAGCTCTACAGATGAAACCAGTTAGTAAATAGCTGCCTTGCAGCCTCACATCACCTGCACATGGCTGCCAGTATAAGCTATCATAAGATCATTTTTTATAATTTATTTTTTTACAAATAAAGAATTAGGAACCAGCAATAGTGATTCTCTCATGAAAATGATTTCATTATTCTTGCAAGAATCCAGTCATGCATGCATGTTCTTGTGCTTTTAGTAGGGTACAGTTTAATCATGACAACCATAACTTAACTTGAGCTGCACTTAAATACCAAATTGTTTTTTTAAAATGTAAACTATGTTGAGGAAATCTAATTCAGTCAGTCCTCTGTTTAAAGGGCAGACTAAACTTTATAATCACAGCGTTGTGTTGCATCTGTGCTGTGATATCCCACACTGAACTGTGACAGGAAAAAAAATTATACAATATCCTTTTCAAGCTTGCAGCTCAATGATTGCAGTTCTTTGCTTGTATTCCTTTCTGTTAGTTTAAGGGCCAATGTTTCATGTTTTTGCTGTTTTTGACAAAACTAAATCAGCTATCCAAAATCTCTTGAACCACATTCAAGTGAGTTGAGATCATGAACCTATCTTCACACGTGGATCCATTAACTATACTTGCTTTATATCATGATGGCATCAATCTATTGAATGAGCATAAATATGTTTGAATTGTGACAGGAAGCTGGAAAAATGGTCCTTGTTTTTACTACAATGTTTTTGCAGCTAAAAGCATTCAAGATAATAATCGTACTTACATAATTACTGAAATTTAAATAAATATAACTAACAGAATCATACATTTAGTTTGGTTTACATTTTAAAAAGAAGGCAATGAGCTTTAAAAATCATACAGAAAACAATCTGCAGTTAAACGTGCCTTAATTCTACTAGCTGAGATCAAATCACAACAATCATAAGTGTATAATCAGCACAATCTTGATATTTTATTATTTTAATGTCAAGATTGTCATCAATACTGGTATATTGCAACATCCAATTTAAAACCCACAGCCTGTTGGCTGGTCAATGCTGCACCTCTCTGCATTAGCTGGATGTAAACACAAACACTTAGCCTTATTCCTGCTGATTTGAAAATGCGTTGCATCTTGTGATTTTCAAGATAATGTACAGCACTGTTATGCAGAATACTGTGTATGTGTGTGAGTATAATTTTCTACACATCACTGTGCTTCAGCAGGAAGAAAAACATTACAGGGATAATGAACTTGACTCTTCCACAACACCACAGCTGGCTCACTGCTGCTCGCTTGTCATGTGTGTGTTCACACATACATGTGTACAGCACAGCAGGCAGGTGCACCAGATGTCTGCACACACACACACACATACACAAACCCACTATACAGTTACATTATTAGCACGGGAGACAGCAGCGGCCCGACAGGTTGAGTTAGTGACACTAAAGGACCCCTCCCTGCATGACCCTGTCAGGTCACCATGGCGATGATAAAGTGCTGAGTTGTGCACGTGTCCTGGTGCCAGCAGTTTCCAACAACACCCTGAACACACCCTGTTAATGCCCCTTATCTGGCACCTACACACACATGCACACACAGCTGGGAGAGGATGGCACAAGCAGGAAGGGTGCTTTCATGTCATTCTACGGGGCTTCATTGTTGCTTTAACCTTAAATCCCATTAATCCGAGTATTTATCCAAAATTTCTTCGAATGCACCATCCCGATTGAAAGATTTGTCTTTCCGTGCTGTTGTTCCTCCTCAGTAGAGAGTTTGATGCTGCTGTCCTTCCATGCAGGACCAACACAAAGGACAAGTACTGTTTAATCCCATCATAGCCCAGCCCTAAAGACAGACCAGCTGGAGGCCTTTGTCTTTGTGTGTGTGCTGGATGACAGGTTATATAAACCTATACTACTCCTGTGTGTGTGTATGTGTGTGTGTGTGTGTGTGCACTTGTAAGAGTGTGAAAATGGCTTAATAATTTTCTTATGCAAGCTTTTTTCTGGCTTTATGTGGATGTGTGTGTTTGGAGGGAGTTGCAGAGTGATGGGGGGGAGGGGGTACTATTTTGGGGCCCCTTCTTACAGAGACGCAGATATTCAAGTTCGAGATGCGTTGTCTTTTGTTTCCATAGAGGATCAAGTGAGAGAGAGAGAGGCGGGAGGGGGGTTAAAGGGTGCATTGGGTGGCTGGATGGATGGGCAGCATACTGGGATACTATGACTCCCCCCCCCCAAAAAAAAAATCCTCCCTCCCTCTTATTCATCCACCCCAGCCAGTGCAGTGCCACTGTATTGTCTGCTTGCATGCAGGCTGCTTGTTGCTTGCCTTCTGTCCTGCTGTGCTGAGTGCTTGACAAAAGAGCTCTTTTAAATATGAAGACAATCGTGGATCACTTGCACACACACACACACACATATACATAAACACACACACATGCACACATTTGTCCCCGCTTTCCTCTTTTTCTCTTCGTCAGTTCTTCCGTGGCTGGACCTGGCCTGGGAATGTTTCCCTTTTCATGGAGAATCAACAAGTCTCAGACATGAAAAGTATACAGGAGGCTTTTCTCTTGGTTCATGCAGGCACAGGCTTTCAATGAATGCTTTGTGGCGTGGCCATCTTGTCATGCCTAAAAGCTGAAATCCTGTTTGTTATGCTGTTTTGTTCTTAGGGTATATCTAACCAGCTTCATTTTTACATAAAGAAAAATGTATACATTTTAAAGGAAAACAAAAAAACAGGTATTCCTGGCTGGAGCATTACTGCAGCCCCTATTTTTTTTTTATCATAGACAAAAACAACATTAAACAAAGTAATATTCTTCAAAAGCTGAACTTTTAGATTTTTTTTTATATTTGTAGATCATATTCTAGAAGTAGGAGCATTAAGAGGGTGATCTTCATTTGTCACTAATAAAAAACTGGTTTACAAGTACAAACATCAGGACTCCTCCACATATCTGGATGACACTTTCCTCTTTATCTCCTCTTCCCTCCTCCCTCCCCTGTGGTACTGGAGCCCTCCCTGGCAGCTTGGCAGAGTCAGCTCCCTCACGCGATGAGGCAGAGTGCTGGGGCCCAGGCCCCAGACAGGAGCCCAAGCTGGTCTCAGCCTCCCAACATGTTGAGCTGGCCCGCCTTGGGCACAGCCAAATGGTTCTGCAGCTGCCCCTTTGTCCCCCTTCCTTAAGTAAACAAAGGACAGAAACAAATTAATGACCTACATTCACAGCAAACCTCCTCGCAGAGACAGAGCGCGAGCAGTTGTCTACAAGCAGATGTTCACTTACAACGCTGCAGACTGCAATTAATGATCAAGCAGCGCAGAATCAAAGAAGGTTTTCATGTGTTTTCTGCATCTCCAGAAACTACTGAGAGCAGGTAGCTTGAAAACATGACTTTTAACAAAGTCTGAAAGCTTAAACTGAAAACTTTGTATTCACTTTTCAACAAATTGTCTCCAAAACACGTTTAATCGTATCATAAGTTCACATAGTTGATTAGTTCAGTTTTTAAGATGAACCACAGAAAAAAATTTCCTTTACTTGAGACACCTGTAAAACCTTTTACATCCTCTAAGTTTCTTAAACCAATATTAGGCATTCATCACACTGAGGACAATGTCGTAAAGATTAGGAATGAGCTTATTGCGTGAGTGTGCATCGGGGGCTTACTGAAGAGACCATCTGTGGCCTAATGAACACTGCTCCTTGGCCTCTAAGTGTAGGGGCTTTTAATGCATCTGTAAGAGCAGGTTTACTGAGCAGCAAGACATTAGCTAAAGCTGATTTCTTTACTGGAAACCCGTGCTTGAGGACCTTTGGAAAGAGGTTTTGTGTGTGTTTGTGTGTGTGTTGCAGGGGATTGGAGCTCAACAAGCTGCTGCACATTTTCTTCTCAAACGCAGCCAACACCTCAGCCAGTGCCACACATGTCACAAAAGCAGCATGTGCAAGTCGTCGTCTGTGTCCAAGCACGACTCATGTGCACACACACATACATGCACGCACATACGTAACTTCCACCCGCATCACAAGTGACAGAGGGATAGGATGCCAAGACCTCCTGTACTCATCCCTCTGCGGCACGACACTCCAAAAACCGATGCAGAGATGTGCGTGAAAGGATGATAAATTTAAACTTTTATCTTTGAGATTAAAGATAAATAGAAATACACAAATACTTCACACAGAGGTTGAATTTCAGGATTCTTATAATTTATTGCAGTTTGCACACAATTTAAAAATGTCAACAACAACACACCAGAAAATTACAAAACTAAACACAATAAGAATTTACTCCCCTTGAGAAAAAAGAAAGAAAAACAAAACAAAACAAACAAAAAAAACCAACCCAACTATGATTGTCAAAGCTAAAACGACTAAATCTGCAAAGGAACACCAAAAAAAAAAGCAAAGAAATATTGTAATCTCAACAGGGAGCAAATATATCTCAATCAAAATCTGCTTGTTTTTTCCCCCAGACAGTGATTGTCCTTTTTCAAGAGACTCAAGTCATTGTACGACCCCCACCCCCCAACCCACTGACCCTTCATGTCTTTCCATAAACTGTCTATGACTTCTTTTTTTTTTATCTTTTAAACCTTGATTTTTTTAAACAAAAAAGTCCCCCCTCCCCTTTGTTTCAAGTAAGCACAGCAAAAGTTGGAGATGTCACGTCAGGGCGGTTAACTTCACTGAGCAGTGGACATCAGTCCCCCTCCCCCCCGCTTTTCCCAACTCCACCCCAAACTCACGCTTAAATAAAAAAATAATAAAAATAGCCCGGACTACAGCAGTTTAAGGCGGTCAAGTACAACCAGAGGAACAGAATGGCAAACGGGAAAAAACAAAAACAAAAACAAAACCAGCAGTAGTGATGAAAACAACAGCAGGATGAAGGGAGCCCATATGCAGACGTGCTGCCAGTGAAGAAATAACATTTCATGACAAAAAAAAAAAAAAAAAAAATGAGGTGGTGCAAACTGCCGCAACATCACCCATACTGTTGCGTTGGCAAAGCCTGCAGATGCCACCAGACGACAGGGCATGCACACACACATACACGCATGCATCTGAGTGGAGGAGGAAATGTGGACCGTGCGCATTTCTCCAAAAATGTTTTTCGGATTGCATAAACACTTGACCATCATCTGAAAGATTTAAAACTGATTTCAAGATGCTGATGTATAAAACAAACAGAACGGTTAAACTGATGTAGCCCAAACACAACATTCACATACACAAAAAGTTTTCCAATCACATGATCAAAATATAATAAGACATTTTTTGTCCGATAAATTCAATAAATTCCATGAATTTACATGATTTCCATCAACCATTTCTTAATGCGCTACAGCATCAAATACTTCCATTGCATCAGAAATGCCCCCACCCCCCCATTTAATAAAGGCATCTTTTCAGCAAAAATCTGATTTCATATCTTTTAGCTTAAAAAGGTGCTTTCAGGTACGCCAATTCTCCCCCATCTGTCTCAAAGTGAAGACTTGAAGAGGAAACCCCCACAGATACCTTATGACATCCGCTGTGTTTGATGCGCTGCATCGAGCTGGGTGACAGATCTCCCCAACTCAGCTCAGCTCAACACGAAGAAACAGTCTAAAAAAAGATATTTGACCCCTCAACTTCCAGCAGGAGAACTCAGGTTTAGTCTCTCTCTTTCCCTCTTCCTGTCTTTCTATCTGTCCCATCTCAGCCAAGCCACAAAACTGCACTCATCAGACCTGAAGCAAGAGGCCAAAATCTGCAGAGATAATTAAGAAATGGCTTCGGCACATTTAGATCTGTAGAGGACGGACACGAGAGATGGAACGCAAAAAAAAAATATATGGGGAGATTTAATGCTTGAGGAGGAGCAGGAGGAGGAAGTGCTGGGTGGATATAGATCTCCAGTAGGTTACATTGACTTGTACTTAACCAAGTCACACACATACTCTCTCTCTCTCTCTCACACACACACACACACAGCAGAGAAATCAGTGCATAAAGACACGGTCTTTAAATGCTTCATCATATCGCTTCAACATCCAACAGAAACACATTCGATCACATTCCTCTAGAAGCCCAGAAACAGATCTAAAATAATTAGTGGAAAAAACAGTTCACTGTCAAGAAGTGTAACCTTCAAATGTTTCCCCCTCCAATGCAAAAACCACTACTTAAAATTTTAAGACAAAATTTTTGGGGAAAAAAAAAATCATGCATTTTTTTTTTCATAGTTGCGAAAATAATCAGTTTTTCAACAGACCGCACCCTGGAGAAGTATTCACAAAAGAGAAGCAAAAATGAAAGTTGTTTGTCAAATATTTGATCAATTACAATGTGTACAGTAATACAGCAAATTCACATTTTTCATTTTAAAATATACAGGTTTGGACGTCATGCAACAACAGCAGGTCCCATTACAAAAAAGTAACAAAATATTAATAATAATATTAATAATAATAAAGATCATTAAGTTAAACTATAGCAGAACAATATACAACAACCTTAAATTAAATACCTTGTCGACAAGTGATGTTTTTAAAGACTGCCAGCTAAATTTAAGAAAAAAAAAATATCAATAACAATAATTATTATTTGCAAAGGTGTTCTCATTTTTAGAAAATACTTCAGATTGATTGGAAGTGAAAAAAGGAGGCTGTGCATTGCATGAGAGCCATCAGTCTGTCTGTCTGTCAGTCAGCTTTCCCCTGAACACACAACACCAAAGAGCTTAACAAGAGAAGTGGGGAGCGTCTCGCTAACAACACCTTCATGCCAGTAGAAAATAAAATTAATACACACAAAACGCACTCATACACACTCACGCACATTAGGTGAAATTTTTGCCAGAGTAGTGCAGTATCACACACGCACTTCTTCAAACTGTGTGTGCGGTGGCATCGACTTGTGATCACAGTACCCGTTTAGTGTATTGTAATGCTTTTTCACTTCAGTGTGTTCGACCTGAACTCCTGCAGTGGTGTTTGCTGTCTGTGGAACTGGGACCGATATGCTGGCCAGCGTCGGGAGTGTTGTGTCTGGGTATGAAACACAAACAAAGTGAATTTTCTTAAAAAAAAAAAAAAAAAAAAGAAAAAACAAAAAGCGAGACATTCTCACTGAGACCCACTTCCTCAGATGCAACTGAAACCACAAAAAGAAGAAAACTAACGCCAGATAATAATAATAGTTCAGAATCAAATAGAATACAACAAAAATTACCCCCAAATAGCAACAAAATAACTCAGTAGTAACATTTTCATGTGCTATTAAAGTGCAGTTGGATGAGATGTTGCAATTAACAAGAACATGACTCGCTTAAACCCCGACAATGACAGTCCATCACCTCCCTTTCGCCTCCCCAAGCCTCTCTACAACTCTCTCTCTCCCGTCTCTTTCCCTTTATTCAGCCCAGCAGTCTGCTTCTACTTCCACAGTTCCTGGGAGCTGTCCTCGATCGCCCAATCCCTGACATTGGGCAACGCCAGCGGTTCGCTCTTCACTGACAGCGAGTTGACCAGTTCGCAATGGAACTTGCGGATGTGTCGGTAGAGGTCCCCGGATTGCGTGAAGCGCCGCTCGCACCACTTGCAAGCATGAGGCTTCTCACGCGTGTGCACCACTGCGTGGCGGCTGAGGTTGTGTGAGTACTGGAAGCTCTTGCCGCAGGTGGTGCAGGTGTAGGGCTTTTCGCCCGAGTGTGTCCGCTCATGACGCTTCAACGTGTACATGCAGGAGAAGGTTTTGCTGCAGATGGTGCAGGTGGGCACATTGACGTCTCCGGCGGGCTTGGAGCGGATGCCCTCCTGCTCCCTGAAGTGGGAGCTGAGGTGAAGCTGGAGGATGTGGGGGGAGGGGAAAACCTTGTTGCACAGCGGGCACATGAAGATCTGGTTGTGCTGAGCTGAGAGCATGTTTGAGACGTAAGGCAGCAGCGAGGTATCCATGTTGGCCACCTCTGCCTGCGCACGCTCGTTTTCTCCCCCCAGGATGTCCTCGTCGTCCGCAGAAGGTGGAGGCTTCTCATCCCGCTCCAGCTCTGAGGCCAGAGACGCCTCTCGCAGAGCAGACAAGTGAGCCTCCAGCCCAAGCCTCCGCTGAGCAGACAGAGGACCCCCGACCCCGTGATGGCTCAGGCCCCCGTTCGTGTTGGGAACCGCAGCCTTGGTAAGGCCGCTGTGCTCCATGTCATAGTCCCCACCTCCTAGCTCCTCTTCCTCATCTGAAGCCACGCCCCTCTCCACCTTTACCCTCACAGCCAATGGGCTTTGCAGGCTGTCTGGTGTAGCTGCCCCACTGAAATAGGACTGATGGTGGTTATTGTGGTTGCTACTGGCAATCGGCTTGACAGACAAGTCCAGGACGCAATCAGCTGTGTCATTCGATACCCGCCTGCCTCTATGCCCTCCGTGAGAGCTCATGGAACGGTGGGATCTCTGGGAGAGAGATCCAGTAGAGCTGCTGGGGCTGCCGGCTGGTGAAGGCACCTTTCCTCCCTCTCCGAGGCCTCCTCCACCCTGCGTTTCCGCCTCACCATGACCTGGACTTGTTGTAGCTATGGCTGGTGTCCCCGGTCTGTCTGCAGATGGCAGCCTCAGCCACAGTGGGCCTCCTTCGGCCTTCCCCTCCTCTTCTTCATCACTGTGAAGCAAATCAGCAGTAGCAGGTCGGCCTGTTGAACCATCTGATAGACTGTCGGCCTTGTCAGAGCAGCTGGACCCGCCATCATCCTCTCTGCGCGTGCTGTCTGCCTCAGCTGTGGCCTTCTGCTTCAAACGTTTCTTACACACCTTGACTATGTCATACATGTGCAAGTAGCTGGCTGCTGCCAGCACATCCTCTACGGGAAGGTCCTGGAACTGCAGCTTGCCTTCATACATGAACTCCAGGAGCAGGGAGAAGGCCGGGGCCGTGACAATATCGCTGTTGAGGTGCACCACATCTCTCTTGTCCAGCTGGTCCTTGTAGAAAAGGTGAAAGTACATGCTGCAGGAGGCCAACACAGCACGGTGGGCACGGAACTGGGCATCACCCACCAACACCGTGGAGTCACACAGGAAGCCTTGATGCCGCTGCTCACTCAGACACTGGAGTAAATGTCTGCTGTGGTCTGGGAACTCCATCCTGCCGTCCTCATAACCTGCAGCCACACACAGGAACAGAGTCAAACATGAATACATCTGATAATGCTCTCAGCATCCACTTCAGACTTTTATTTCCCATCTATGATGGGTGTTTAATTGAGATATGCTACCAAAAACATAAATTATAATTTGGATGTAAAGCAAAAGCAGCTGAAAGCAAAATAAAAATGAGAATTTCAAAGTTTCTGAAACAATAAATTAAAACAGCATTGTTCTCATCATAATTTGAGTTTTCTGTAAGAAGTTTTAAAATCTAAATTATAGTCAACAACCCAACAAAAAAAAATAAAACAACAACAAACAGAGAAAGACAAGCGGGACGAGACAAACGGCAACATCACATCTGGTACGAAGCGGTGAAAACAAGTCGCAAAGCATCCCGAAAAGGTAGGTCAGTCCCGATGAGAAGAGTGAGACATGAAATATGGTACATTTTGAAAAACATTAACTAATATAAAAATGTGTATCAGTTAAAAATAATAAAGAAAAAGTTGTTATACATGAACGGAAATATTTAATGTCAAATCACCCATCTATTCATTTGTAGGATGTTGTCAATGGCTCAATTACATTGTTTTAAATAAATAAAAAGAAAAGCAGAAATAAGAAAAAAAGGCCACAATTACAATTAAAAGGAGTAATTCACAAAATGACATGAATATAAACTGAATTCAAGAGTTGCTTCAGTTTCACCAAGGCTTAATCTCAGGTAAACCAGCAGCGACAGATTCCTCTACTCTGCCTCTCCGCTCTCCGTCTTTCTGCATCTCTCCAACTCCTCTGCTTGCACTCCTGGATTGTCGCTGCTCCTACGCTGGTTATTTTTATTAACCCACTTTGGCCTGGCCTGGCACAGCCCTTTTAGGTAACCGGCTTTCAGCTGCACACGCTGTCCTCGCGTACAAAACACACACACACACACTCTTAGTACCCAGCCTACCTACAAACCACCTCCGCAGGCTAAGTCGAGCAGAAAAACTGTCCAATTGAAATAGCACTGTCAAAAAGCAAAACAGCTTGTCCCTTGTTTAACCTGCTAGCGCCGGCTTTAGGTGTGAGATTAGACGGGAAACAGGAGACAGAAAATATGTGGTGATGCTTCCTAAAAGAAGAGTTGGTAGAATTTATCTAGTTTTTGAATTGCTTGAAAAGTAAATATGCAGATGAAGATAATAAAGAAAAATTTAAAATCTGGATAAAATGAAAAAGGAAAAAAGTCCCACCTGTTAACCAAGTCGATTTGTCCTGTCTAAGAAAATACATCAGTCCCGCTCTGCGCTGTGTTAACCAAAGCAGTTAAATCACCTCATTTGAATGAAGCTCAACCAAGATTGTAAGCGTGTGTGCGTCTATGTATTGTGTATGTGTGTGTGCTCGCCCTCCGGCTTGCTCAGACTGCTTTTAATGAGCGGACTTACGGGGACAAGGGTGTACCACCTCCCACCTCCCCCCCCAACCCCACCCCTCTGTCCAGCCAAACCCCTCTGCTACCTCCTCCTTCCACACATACACACAAACTATCCTTCACTCACATACTCCTTCCCATCTGAATCATACAAGAAAAACTCAGCACATCCGCCCCGTAGAAGAAGCTGCCCTCTTCCTCAACCCTCCCACCCACCACCACCCAGAAGAGAAGATTTACAATACAATCACTGTAAGTGCCCTGCTCGTCACAGCATCAATCCTAATCCTTAAAGATGGCTAAAAATAAAGACGGCGGTGGCGGCGTCGGGAAGGGAGCCGTCGGCGGAGGCTCTGGAGGGCCAGCAGCCAGTCAGCCCAGCCCACCCGACCCGATCCACCCGGGCCAGCAAGCCGGCTCGAGCAAGGGGGTCTGAAAGAGACACACGCGAGAGAAGCGGGGAGGGAGAGGGTGAGGGAGAAGCTGGGATGGCCAGGGAGGGAGGCTTACCCACATCTGATCCAGCTGACGGGGGCCATATGGCAGCTGCTAGCCAGATAAAGAGATTAAGACTAGGAGGGAGTGCGATTACAGCTGTCTAGCCAATTCAGGCAGCTCAAATCTGCAACTTCTAAATTAGTCTCCTCTACTCCAGCCGACAGGAGGGGGAAAAGTGGGTAAAGCAGACCGCACATGCTTTCAAGTAATTTTACAGTGGGTTAGAATTAGCTGGAAGGGAAAATGGGTTAGATTATTAAGATAAAATAGCTACTTATTTATTTTTTCCATCTTTTCTGTCCTTTTATTACATAAAATATGTCATTTCTCAATTTTAGCAAATTACAAGATGACTCACCATCAGAAAACCTCATTAAATAGTTATTCTACTTATAATGAATAAGCTAAGAAAAACAAGAAGGATTTAAATGAGCAAAAAACTATTTCCACTTACTAACAAGTGTCCAAAAAATGTTATGAGAAAACAGAAGCAGGAGCAGAGTTTTAAACGCAGCCCTCTCTCAACTAAAACTAAAAACACAGCAAAGTGTTTCAGGACAGCAATTATCCCTAAGACAGGCAGCACCGACTACTCTTCCGTTAACTACTGAAGCACTCAGCAGCAGCTTCACAAAGGTTTGACACACTGGAGATCTCCACAACTAAACAAAATAACTGCTCCACTATCCTGGACCCTCCTGCTCCATTCGCTCACATAGACACGCACACACATACACGCACACAGAACGATACCTGCAGCAGTATGCATCAACTTGATTAACTCCACAGTGGCAGAATAACTGAGTTCTTTGGCTGAGAATGGCAGTGTATCCTTCTCTTTCTGAATCAATGAGTGGTTAGAAGAAGAGAGTAGAAGAAGATGGGAGGCAGGCAAAAAAAAACAACAACAAAAACGCAACCCCCCACCCCACCCCAAAAAAACTAAAAAACAAAAAAAAAAAAAAAAAAAACCAAAACACGCTGTTCAAACTGCGAGGAACAGATGCAAAGTGGAGGAGATGTTGGAGGGGGAACGAGATACCACCTCCCTCCTCCTCTTCCTCCTCCTCTCAACTGGCGCTGATCGGCAGCCACAAACACACACAGCGTGCACACACACACAACACTAACTCTCCCAGGCTGCCGCTGAGACTCACAATAAAGGACTGGGGAGGGGTGGAGGCGGTGGAGGGTTGGAGGAGGAGGAGGTGGGGTGGATGGCAGCCTGTCAGCTGCTCTGACATCATCCTCAGATGGAGATGCTACCTCCAGCTGTGCTCTTTCTACAGCCATATGCTGCCTCCTCTACACTCCTGCCACCAGACTCCTCTTTCATTCTACCAACACCACACAACTTTGTCTCTCTTTCTCCCCCCTTCTTTTTGCTCTCTCTGGGAAAAAAACTATTAAATGCAGAAGGATGCAGATTTTGGTACTTATTAAACAAAAGAGTTTACTCACTCATTCGTATCATCAAGACAATGAAAAGTCTACCCTATATATATATATATATATATATATATATATATATTCAGGGAGAAAACTTTTATTTTTAAATCCCCCTTTTCTGTCTACCCCCTTCCAGTAACCATAAACAAAAGCCAACACAGCACATTTGTAACTGACAAACGCACGCAGCTGATATTGTTTCCCACTTCTTTACGGTTCAGCGCCGCGGCGCCTCGTCTTATATTCATTCATTCACTCACTCACTCGCTCATTCATTCATTCATTCCTCAATCTATCTAACCATGCAACCCGCCTCTGTTAGGACCCTCTGGGCAACTGACAGGTACAAAAAATTAAACAAACAATGTGAAGAAGTTATAAAAAGAAAAGAAAAAAAAACAAAAAAAACAAAACAACGAGTTTAGCTCTTAAACAAAAAGGTAGACAAGTCTTTAATAAGCCGGGGAAAAAACTTATTCCAGCCGCTTCAATTCGCTTTCGTTTTAGGGGATTATGCGCTGGTTTGCAGTTTGTAGAGTGTGTCAATTTGCTGCTCTGCTTTTGTTTTCTATTTAAATTAAATGCCAGAGCACATTCAGCCAAGTTTAAAGGCTGAAAGGCGCTTTTTAAATATCGCCGCCCACTGTTTCGTACGGCTGTAACGTGGAGCTAAAACCCACGCCGTTATCATTTTTATTTGCTTTATAAGTTGATTTCTAATATTTTAACTTGATAAACATCAATAGGAAATAATGAAAATGTGTAAAAACATACATTTTTAATCAATTCCACTACTGGACCTAGTTGCAACGATCTATCCGAATTAAATTTCTGCCTCACTTTAAACAGTTTATCACCGTGTCAGTGTTATATTTAGACAACTCACTGAAGTAAACGATTGGTTGTACAAGTTTGTAATAAATTAAACTAAGTAAACGGTTGAAGGCTCAATCCAGCAGATTGAGGGTTTAAGCTTTGACCTGCGAGAAAATTAGCTTTAAAAGTCTAAGTATTATTCCGGCTACCAGGTTTGCAGACAACACGAGGAGACTGTAATTAATTTCTTACTAGAAGACACAACAAACACAGAAACAGACACACACACGGAGACACAGTGACCCACGCAGCTAGCTAAAGCCCGAACACGGCTAACAAAAGTAAGACGGACAGGCTACAATATTGGGTTATTTACAGTTGTTCGGAAGGCCCCGGTGCTATGACAACAGCTGGTGAAACACCGCGGAGGGACAGCTAACATAGCAACTGTTAGTGCGTGGAGACAACACAGTCATGCTAAGGAAGGTTTAGCTACTTTTTCCCCTCCGTAACCCACCCTCTATCTCCTGAGCCTCCTTTAATCGGACTCCGGTATTAGAGGCAGCACTTACAGACAACAAGGTCCAACGTCTTCCCCGCTTCCTCCGTCCAATCCTCCCCCTTTTTTTTTTCCTTCGGAGACCAAACTAGATTGACTTTGGACTAATTTCCATAACAGGCTGCCGAGGCGAGCGGACGCAGGGACAAGGAGTGTAGCACTCTGCGGCGGCCAGATGTTTCCGAGCTGTTGCTGCTGAACTCGAGCTGGGAAAGGAGGCGAGTTGACTGGCACGGCACGGAAGCCAATGGTGCCGGCGAGGAAGAAAGTGGAGGGCCTCTAATAGAGAAGGAGAGGGAGGGATATGTCTTCTTCTCTCGTCGGCGTAGGTTGACACCAGGCAACAACAACAGCAGCACACACAGTGAGGAGGCAGGAAAGAAGAAGCTGGGCCAAACCAACTGGTTCTGCGAGTCAGCGGGGCGGACTGGCGCAGCGGAGAGCGAGTGGAGAGAGGCGCGGTGCGAGCTGGGTACTGTAGTCAAGGAGGAGGGGGGTGGGGGGCGGAGCTGATGTGAGCAGGTGCACCACCTTGATAGGTGTACAGCGGAGCAGCGGAGCTGGATAATGCTCAACATTTCATTGTTAATGTAACAGTGCTATGCAAACAGGTCTTAATCAGTGGCGTGAAACAGATGTGCCTCCTCCTGAGGTGGCTTCTTAATTATGTATGTTTCATATAAAGATGTAATAAATGGTTCACATCACACTTAATTATGGCAGATCTGAGTGGTCATTAATGAATTTGGCAACCATGTGGATGTGCTAGTGGTAAGTTTTGGTGCTGTTGTAAAAGTGTGTAGAGTTTAGTTATAATTTTATATCTCATATGTATTTAATGTGGGTAACCAGGCTGAGTGCTGTAAGTAATTAATGAGAATGTAATTTAACGTATACACAAATCAAATAATAAATAAGAAAACACATCTGCAATAAAAATGTCTGTTCTTGAAAATGCATTTTCATTTCTAAGTTTCTGCGCCAGCTTATTGAAATGCGGCTAAATTACTTCCTAAAACAGTTGGCCTTAGCAGTATTTTGTTGCTTTTTTTTTTTAAACATACGTTATTAAAAGATTAACTTGTGCCTTAGTTGGAGATTATTTTCAGCCCCAGATTAGATGCTCTCCACTGAATATTTTCAGATACAGCTCAGAGAGATTAAATCAGGCTTAATTATACTTGTTATAAAGTAATAATAATTTTTAAATTAGTTCATCTTATGGGAATTATTAACAAAAACAATAATAAAAAAAAAGTTAAATGTAGTGACCATTAGTGCATGATTGATTATTCCATGTCTGGCAAGCAATGCAGTTTTGATTATTGATTGATTAACAAGCAGTTTGGCACACTAAAGTACTTTCAGTTTGTTTAAATCACAATTTATTGACTAAACAATGATATAATTAACTTTAATAACAATCTGCATTAATTGATAGTATAATAATGTTAATATAATTTTTTAAGCAGTTTTGATGCGCTTGACCCCGACACTGAAGTTAATCTCCTCTTTAAAACCATTTCTTTGTATGACTCTTTTCCTGAACCTTGATTTTGAGAAATGACAGATATGCCCACACCTCTGTTCTCCAAGTCAATGAAAAGTTTTAAAAAATTAGAAGAAAAAGCACAGAGAAGAAGAAAAAATAGTTTGTAATTTTATTTATAATCAGCAACAGAGGCAAAGCAAACAGGCCTCATGTTTGTAACAGGTTTCTGTGATGGCTGACAGGTTTTAACCCCCTCAAGAGGCGCACAGGCACTTTAACAGGAGACCTATGACTCGCTTTGCCTTGTAACATCAAGGCTTTGTGTGCTGAAACCTGTTTAACCTGTGAGTTGCAGTTTACAATAACTCGGTCATGTCACAAATGACTTGTGTGACAGCTGAGTTAAATTGTAATCTGTCTATGAATGCTCTATTTTTACCCACATTTTCTGATTAATGTATTTTATATTTTGAAAACTGCAGAGATGTTTGAGTTTCACAGTTTGTTTCTTTCAAAACAGAGAAAGCTGTAAATCTAGGACACAGCTTTACATGTTTTCAAAAAAAGAGATGTTCAGGTGCCCAAACCAGTGATCCCACACAAACACAATGATTAAAAGTCAATTGTGTTATAACAAAGAGAAAAATCACAGTTGTGCATAGACTGACAAAGTAAGAATACAGCACTTCAGATGTTTGACAGTGCCATCTATCACGTTTTTCAAATCTTCTCAGATATGGGTCATTGGGACAAAAAAAAAGCCTTTTATGAAATGTCTGCTTGTCACGAGAGCCTCAATATGAAAAAAAAAAAAAAAAAATTGTGGCTGTGGTTGCCTGAGTGAGTCCGCGGGCCTGTTTGCACTCCCTAAACCTGTCCCAGTAAACTAATTGGCGTTACTAATAGATGGCTGGATGAACTGCAGCACTGTATGGTAATGAATTCACACGATCTGGTGTCATAGCTGAAGGACTAGTTAAAATGCAAATGAATGATGACCCTGTTATGTGTCTATCAATTTGGGGATCCATGTTACCAGCGCAGTACAATGAGCCCCTTGTTCATGCAAGAAAGCACAATTAGGGCCAGCAAGCATACCAACAGTGGGCTTGCACATAAATTGGATTTAAGAGCAGACTTACTAAACTATTAGCTAATTTGTGTGATCAATGTAAAAGAGCCCAACTATTTTTGTAGAGGATCTTTGCAGATTCTAGTCAATTTTAGTCTCCTGTTTAGGGTAATTCTTCTCAGTGTGTAGGAAGATCTAATAAAATTTGACCTGTGAGTGAATTTTCTCGAGAGATTCCTGTGCAGCTTTTGAGACTTCTCTCAACTTCCTGTATTTCCGTTTAGATCCACACATTGTTTCGTCACTGACAGATGCCACAACACAGCCGAGTGTGTGCTTGAGTGTGAGCAGAAAGACCGATGTTTGAAATTAGGGCTGTTTTCTCCTCCCTACAGCTAAAAACTAAAGACCAAGCAGAAAGCAGGCAGGAGGAAAACATAAAAACCAGCATGCAGAGCCGTGCTTATAGTCATGTGTCTGCAGCAAATGTTTTTGTTTAGGTTTGGTTCCCTTTTTATTCTTGAAACAGAAAGGAAATTAAATGCACTCATCCACAAATAGTCTCACATGTTTAGAGAGAAACAGTCAAACCTTCTTCAGATCTTCAAACATCCTCACAAGATGATAACAGAACTAACAATTGCTTCCTTTAAATATAAATTACACAGACAGCAGACGTTTTAGGAAAATTGCACAGATTAATTTGAGAATGTGTCTTGCTCAGAGTAAATAAAGCAATTTTTCTGCAGATTTTCTACTTTCTACCTCTGGAGGTCACTATAGATCCCATATTATCCATTCCGATTCTCCTCATTCAGCTCAGTTCAGTTATGTTTTATGCCACTTTATTTAGATATTAAGCATGTTGCAAAGACATTTATATAAACAAAGGGAAATAATTTGCATGTATAAATAAGGTAATAGTTGCTAAACTTTTTATTACCGTGGTAAATATTCAGAAACATAAGGAAAGAAGATTCAAGCATAGTTGACATACTCACGTTGAAGATGTTTGTGTGTGTGAACCTGACACACAGCTGTAAGTCAGTGCTTCAGGCACTCGTTTTTCTTTCCTCACTGTATCTGTTTTCACTCAAAAACATTTGATGCTCACATTCAGCTTATTACTTTTGCCCGCTGGCACACACAGTCCTGAGTGGAGCTTTATTTTGTGTCTAAAGCAAAGAAAAAGCAATTCAGTGAAAACCTCTGGCTGTACCTGAGACATTATGGCTGTATAGCTTCACAGGTTCATCCGTTCGCAGCATTAATTACATTTTGCTTGTCAACAATTTTGTATATTCAAAGCTATTCAAAACAGACAGCTGTTTGAAACCACTTCCTCAGCACTTCTGAAAGGGATTTTGATGATGGTACTCCACAAACATGCAAAAAAATACAGCCTCTTCTTTATGGAAGATGCAACTGGTGAATGTATGTTTTTTACAAAGGCTGCACTTTATGTTTTCTGTCTTTTTCTGTCATTTGGATGCAGCAAGTATTCTTCAATGTGTCACAAGCTTGTTTTTGACCTTTAAATTGTTAGAAAATTTGGGGCTTGAGAAGTTTAAGCATATTTAAACTCATCATAAGATACTCTGGATGAAAATGAGCCTGAATAAAAAAAAAACCCGAAAAAGAACAAGACATATCTCGTCTAGTGAATTGTTCAGCTGCGTTTCAAAGCAGCGGGGGGCTGAAGCAATCAAACAAACTATAAAAAGCAGCTCACAAAGGCAGCCGAGTACGTGGCAACCATCATTATCTCCCTTTCTTTGACAATTTCTTGGGCAACTCAAAGGCAGAGCATGAAATAGAGGACAACTTTTTCATATGAGATTCTCCACTTGCGTTCCCTACCATCTTGGGAAAACCCAGCCACTTTGAGGGACATTCAAACCGCTTCCTGTCCGTTTATCTGTCCATGCATGAGCTGCAGCTTCCCTCATCATCCCCGAGACTCTGGCTGGCAGGCAGAGTAGGAGAATGAGACGGGAAGGGAGGCAGACAGATGTTTGAATCTGAGCCCCGGGGTAGATGAGATTAATCCATCATTTGAGGCAGAGACAGAAACTGAGTGATAGAGAATGAAATAAAAACCGGAGCTATCAATATATTAGACACTGTATAGCGGGAACATGCAGAGGTGTGCAGCAAAGCCAACATAGATCTTTAAGCCAAGCTGCCACTGCAGAATATCTGTTATAGCTGAAAAAATATGATTCATACACACACATAACATTCACACCTCTTCTCTCCTCTCAAGCTCACATGGACGGTGTGAAGATGGTATCAATGTGTTTTGATATATTTAGGTTCTAATAAGACAAAGCAACAAACAGGCCAACAATCGCCGGTTGTTTTGGTTTAATTAGAATAATTTTACATATTCACCCAAGTGCCAGGTAAAGATTTACTGCGACTTACACAAGTGTGTGAGTAGTGATTTTAAAAAGAGGAAATGGAAACATTCTTCACACCAAACCTGAACTGTACCTGCAAGGCCAAAAGAAACTTTCTGTCAGTGTCTGAACCTCCAAGAAATACTTAAGCAACTTGGTTTCAGTTGACAGTGGGAGGAAGTCCGTCCATACAGTTTAATAATGATCATCTGGTCCAGTGCGGCTGCTGTTGTAGGCGGTCTGGAACTCAGCCATTCTGACTGAGAGTAAAATATTCATGAACTATCAATGGTGGCCCAGCTGACTGGCTGGGGAACAGCTGCTGGGTCTCTGTGCCTCTAGAGGTGCAGCATCTGTCCATTTGAGGAAAGTGAATATGTGTTTGTGTGAGTGGATGCTCGCCTTTACGTGTGTGTTCCTGCATGTCTTTCTAAGACATTCATGTGTGTTTGAGGGCGCACGTTGTTGTGATTCATGTGTGTGTGTTCATGTCTCAGGGGGACAAGACATCAGGAGGAACAACTGTGTATTTAACTTGCTTATCTCCTCCAGATGGTGGAGGATAATTTTGGAGATGATCAAATAGTGTGTCTCAGTTTTATCAGGATCTGCAGCTGTCAATCAAGTATCACTCTCATATATAGACAAAACAAACACACTGTTGCAGTTGTCTCTCCTGTATGATGTGTTAAAGTAAATGTGTGTCTATTTTTCATGTCTCTGCCATTCTATATGTATTGCTTTGCGTGCAAGCATTCGTACATCACAGCTTTGTCTATGTGAGTGAGATTCACAGCCATCCGTGTGAAGCTCACCGAGAACTGTGCGGCTTTGGCTGTGGCTGTATGATGGACATCTGGAAGCTAAATTGGTTAATGGCGCCTCCAAGCCAACAGCCAGCCGGCCATCTTCTTGCTGAGATAAAAGAGGTGTGTGTGTATGTGTGTGAGCATGTTTGTAAAGTGGGGAGGTGGGCTAGATTTGTGAAGGACTCTACATCTGGCCAGCCATCTTGCCACAGACTAACACCCCTGCTGGACAATTAAGAGCTTTTACCTTCCAAATTCACTTTTTTTGTGTGTTATCATCAGAGCATACTCCAACATGAAATCAAATTTGTTTGTCCTCATGGGCAAGCTGCCGCGACCCAGACTGTAGAGATTCATTGTGTTTTGGCTCTGATCACCACACTGTTCTCACTGTTACAGCTCAAATGTACAGTGTAGAATTCTACACTTCATAACGTAGTTTGTCTTCTTATAATAGCTTCTGTCCAAACTGGTTTCACAAACACTTAATTTAAAAGAAAGCCTCACAGGAGCTGTGAAACTGCCTCTAAAATTAATCTATTATCTTATGTTCTAAGACATTAATTTATTAGTTTTTTCATTCATTTTGACAATTAAATATTTGCATAGAGCACTACAGTAAGTACCCCTTCTGAGGAACACCAACACTTTTTTTCTTTTTATATGATACAGTTGATTTATAAAACTTTTTCACCAATTTCTATATGAATGCTAGTGCTTTTCAACCCTTGGAGGAAAATCACACAATTATTAAAAGTGCACTAACGGTTTTACTGGATGGCAATATGAAATCTGAATAAAACTCCTATAAAACAATAAGATAATGTATCAATGAGTAAGTTAGATGAAAATAGATATTTTAAAAACAAAAATTAATGCAAAATTAAATTAATTTCTTAGATGGAAAGGACATATTGCATACCTGCTCCTCTTCCACTGGTGCTCTCAGCATCACCAGCCTACTGCTCACTGGTTCTGGAACTACATTACCCAGGATTCATTTGCTCCTGCCATTATGGACTACACCTGTGTCTCATCATCAACCTCATCAGTTACACTTGTCCTTCCCTCTATTTATACCCACAGTTTTTACAGGTTCATTGCGTAGTCTTGTTGATCTCCTCTTCAAGTCTGTGCTGGTTTCTTCCTTTCGGATCAAGCTTTATTAAAACATTTACTCAGTTACCTGCTTTTGTGTCCGCCTTTCCGCTGGTACAACCTGTCACATAATGCTCAACGGCCTGTACTAAACCAGTGAAATATTAAAATAAAACACTAGCAGCATCAATATCATGACATCATAGGCTACCATAATCATGTGACATTGAAAACATGGAAGAAATACACTGGGGCTGGTTTTTACACATAATTTTATTATCTAAAAAGTATCAAATCCAATATTTTGACAGGCAGATATCAAAGTATGTATTCCATAGTATTGATACATGAATTCCTACATCTTCTTATTTGTGCCCACATTACAAGTTCTGCAGCCAATCATGTACGTACACCTCCTTTAACCCAAAGTAGGAGCTTTCCTAACATGAGAGAAATCATCTGCATGTAACTGTATGCTGATTGCTCCAAACAAAAGTGCACAGTGTTGAAACACCTGTAAACAGTTCAAGTTAGATACAAAACATAGAGGAACCCTGGATATTATGGGATCTGTGGAGTTTATATGAGAGAGAAACATTACAACAGGAAATAGATCCACTTTCCACCTGGTGGTTGGTTGGACTGCAGGTGATCTTTCTGATTTGGTAAGTGTGGAATGTGTGTAGTGAGTGTATAGGTTTTGCCAGGGAATTGATTGGTTTCAGCCTTACAGCCACAGGTTAATGGCTAACTTTCCCAGCACTTGTGGACTCTCCTCATTTCCAACCATTCACGTTCTGATAGGTACCATAAAAATTTCCTTATCAGTCCTGGGATCTTTACAGCCTGTCACAGAACCTGAGTAGTCATTGTCAAACGACAAAAATCCTATGTCCATAGGTCATGTATGGTAGCAGTCATGCTTTTTACAGCTGCTATTTGTCCAGGAAAATGAACACAGGCTAAACAATGTGTGTAAAGAAGGAACAGTAACAAGGACAAAGCTTTAAGCTAATACAGATGAACCAGATGCAGAAAAGTGCAGAAACAGCAGTGTGAGCTTCTCAAATCTTTTTTTTTTTTTTTTTTTTTTAAGATCTCAGAGATCATGTTGAAATGAAAGGCGGTACTGTTGCCTCTGCTTTGTGTGTCTGTTTGCCTGCCTGTCTGTCTCTCTGCAGTCCAGATGTCAGAGGAACTAGCCAACAGCTGTGGCAGGAAATGAGCCCTCAGGCAGTGAAAAGGCTAATGCACTTCCACACAGAGGAACAAAACAAAACATGTGCACACACACACACACACACACACAGATGAACTCAGAATAAACCAGTAGCGGATGTCTCTTATTTCATTCATTGGGCGTTAGCTTATTTGTACCTGAGTTGTTGCTTTGTGTTCCTGTCAGTTTAGAAACTTACTCTAAACCGTTCACTACTCTTGTGTGACAGTATTACTGTGTCTATCTTTTCTCACACATTCATAGTTTTTGAGAAATGTGTGCATGTGTGTGTGTGTGTGTGTGTGTGTGTGTGTGTGTGTGTGTGTGTGTGTGTGTGTGTGTGTGTGTGTGTGTGTGTGTGTGTGTGTATGGATGATGCCATGCCAGCCTGTCAGCCTGCCTGCCACAACGCCAGCCCCCGAGCCAGCGGGAACATTTGCCTTGTGGCTCCAATTCCCAGGAATGCCTAACCTGCGCCAGCTGTTGAGAACATGCTACCTGTGCCAACACAATGCCAGCTCTGCCCACCACATCACCTGCCTTTCTGTCTCCATCTGAGAGTGAATTTAGGTATTTATTTGTTTGTCAGCAAGTTACTGTGCCTTTAACGCTAACCACATCTGCATTTGTAGTCGCATCTGCTTACACATGAGTGCCTTTTTTGTGTGTCGTTTTCACTGTGCCAACGAGTGTAAAAGGGTATGTACGTTTATAATGTTGTGCATACCAGCTCAAGTGTATATGTGTGTCTCCATCTGTGTGTGGCCGGCCTGCCTTGCCTGCATCTGGAGCAGCATTGAAGAGGCTTTCCAACAAGGCCAATGGTGGCCAGCCTGCCAAACAGCCCAGATGTTAGTTCTGTAAGCCTCAGGCTAAACGGAGGGAGCCATACACTCATTATTCAGGACTAGTAAACTGCAACAGCTTTTTTTTTCTTTCTTGTTTTAGAGGCAGAGAGAAACAGAAACACAAGAAGAAAAAAGACAGATAAAGACTAGTAATATAAAAAAGGGAAAGCTATCTGAAGTACACACAAAGGCAGAGTGACACCCATTTATAGTTTTCAGAACATGTTTATTTTGTTGTGTTTTTTTAGTAATGCAATGAACATCCAGCATAAAACTTTGTCCATCTGTAGACAAACTTAGCTAAAATGATACTGAATTGTCATTGCAGAATTATAATATGTTAGCTTTACCTGGCAGAAGTTGCACCTGCACCTTTGTAAACATTGTGTGTTTCTCTTATTTAAACATCAGTAGCATCTTTATTCTGCATGATTTTCCTGCATCTGACAGTATTGAATAGTGTTGTGCAAATCATTTTATTGACTTGTGAGTCATGATTTCTATTCTCTATTAACTTATTCACTGACTTGTCCCTACAACTGCTAGCTAGCTAACTGTAAAGAATATGTAGAATCATGCAGATCAGTGATTCCCAACTTTTTTTCCTCAGGGACCCCCTTCATGCATATACTAAAATACCATGGACCCCCTGCTCCACCCTGTGCTGAAATCGTGCTGGTTTTAGGCTTTCAAAAGTGAGATTCTCACCATATATAATGTATTCTGGTTGAGTCCTGTCCTTCAATAAAGCCAAAGTTATATGAACAACATACAACCTTACTTTTTTCCTTAAAATAGGAAGAATTTTTGGACATTGATCAAAATAACTTTAATGTTCAAAGCCTCAGGGAACCCCCTGAGCTCTTCGGGAGACCCTGGACCCCAGATTGGGAACCACTGATGTACTGTAGATAAAGAAGAATAGTGACAAAATGTCACTATTGTGAAACTGCTATTCGTCTGCATTTGTATAAATATATCATATTAATCCCTGTGTTAGCAGGAAAAGCAACGGCCCTGGTTTCTTGTTTCAACTAAACCTTTCTCTTGCCTTCACTAACTGGACCCGGTTCACTTCGGGGTTGCAAATTTCCTTCTGTCTGAGTTTGTGTTCATACTGCACCACTCAAACAAATCAGACCTTTTGAATAACATATTCCACTCCTTGCCAGAGGTGGCGCTGAAAACTGGCTCATCTGTTGGTTAATGCAGAACAATTTCTGTTTCCACCACATCAGAACAAAACATGGCGCTGCATCAGATCCTGGCAGTCTTGGATTGGCCATATGTCCATCAGAACTTTTACCATGTTCTTCCTCCTCTGACCCAGGCAATTTCTCCCAGCCAGAGCCGCCGATCGTCCTACATGTTTTGATTGTGTTTACCCACAATGCCCTGCGGTAAACCCACAACCCCATTTGGTAATTGGTCCATTTGAAACGGGTCGAGACCCTTATTTGTAGCCAGACTGGGTCCGCTTCTTTGATCTGAATCACAATTTGTTTGCGCATTCACAATTCCCCAAGCAAAGCAGATTTGAAACAAAGAGGCAGGCATGAATGTGCCCTCAGTTGCTCACTGGACCCTAGCCCTACTCGCAACATAAACAAATCACTAGTGATGTGCACTAGTGATGTGTTGCCACGCAACGATTCTTTGTAGCAAACGCGATGAGCCAAATCTTCAGCAGCTTCTGCTCATCTGTGCTGATGGTGCATTCCAGTTGACTCATAATTCTGAGTGCACAAGAGAAAGTGACATCGTTACCAGACAACTGGCATTCCCGCTATACCAACTTGGCAAAAATGGACGCCTCCAAAATGGCCATTTGTGAGCAACTACTTTTATGGTGTATAAAACTAGAAAACTGCTTTATAGTTATAAATAGTTATCTATCTATCTATCTATCTATCTATCTATCTATCTATCTATCTATCTATCTATCTATCTATCTATCTATCTATCTATCTATCTATCTATCTATCTATCTATCTATCTACATATATATATATATATATATATAAATATATATATATATATATACCCATGTTACCCACTGACGCTGCATGTGTTTTGGACAGGCCACAAAAGCAATACCCCCAATGCATTCATAGTGAGCTTTGGAAATTATAACAACCTTTATCTCTTTGCTACACTTTCGACTCCATAACAATTTGTGAACTAATTGTTATTTATATATATATATATATATATTTATTTATAGTTTTATGTGTCTTCAGTCATCAGGTTTCTCTTATGTAATTAGTTCTTAGTCCTGTCTATCTTCTTTTTTTTTTTTTTTAAAAAAAACCTGTAGGGCCATACCCTGGGTCCCAGGGCGGCAACCAGCCACCAGGGCATGCACCAACCCACACCATGACAGCACATCTGGGCAGGCCAAGACCCCCGGCACATACCGACCCCACCACCTCGGAGGGAGGGGGACCACCCCCAGGCACCAGAGACCAGAACCCCCGCCCAGCCCACCCCGGAATAGCCTGGCCGCCCGGCCCAGGACCAACGCCCACCGACCCAGGCGCCACCAGTGGCCTCACCCCCTGCCATGAGGCGACTCCAACCGCTGGCCCCCATAGCCCCCGACAGGGCCAGACCCAGAGCCACCCCGATCGCAGAGCAGCCCGGTCCCGCACCATGGGAAACCACAAAGAACCTGCAACCACCAGTCACTCCCGGCCATTTTCCAATCCCCAAAGCAACGAGGTCACAGTCCTCCGCCTACACTAAGTGATGGAGCTAAGCACAGGGGACCAGAGGGAATGAGATTCAGCTAAATGGTTCTTTGAGGAGGCAGACATTGTTTCACTACTGATGTGGTCTACTAAGAGATTCCTGAGCTGCTGAATACACAGATTATTTTTGGTTTTCCAGTTCACAAGGATAGTTTTCTTTGCGATGCATAATGCCTGTCTATCTTTAAGATTAGTCTTAAAATGTTCCTTCTGGGTAATAGTTAGGCCTGGCTTGGGTGACCCTTAGCCATGCCTGTAGTTATGCTGCTATAGGTCAGTAGGCCAAGCTGCTGATGGACATTCTATGATGCAATAAACACTTCTTATCCTTTTTCACGTTACACTTTATCCTTTGTGTGTGCACGCAGTATATGACTTTATGGTTGCATTTACTTGTGTTTCTCTTTTTCTCACATTCATACAAGCCAATTAGAAAAAAGCTTCACATAAACAGATAGATTAAAAAAAAATGCAATCACAAAATATGTTCTGATGATGAATGATTTGGATAACACGAGGTCACCTTCTGTCCTTTCTGTAAGCATTTTCTAAACAGCCACAAGCAATCGGGAGAGCCATTTTGGAAACAAAAACAAATCATGTACCATCAAACAGTGGGAAAAAAATTAGCTTGATAATCTGGACAGGTGTAACTGTGATGTTTGGGGCAGATTTAACTGTATGTGTGTGTGTGGCTGTGTGTGTAACCACTGAGGCAGCATCTGCGAGGCCGCTTTAGCTCTGTTTGTGAGATCCATGTGCGTGGACTTCCACTAGGGCTTAGAGAATGCCCCCCATATGGTCAGCTGTCACAGGGGCAACATGATGTAGCCCTCCCATGTGGGACCTCCAGCCAGCAATCATACTCACCATGTAAACAACAACTGGACATGGAGTGAGGATGTTGTATTTGCTGGAGTTTTTTTTTTTTTTTTTTTTGCATGGGATATTATCTTTCAAATCTGTGACAGTGATAGCGGTATAATCTACTTCTCATGTGACTTACCTCAGTTCAAATGTCAGTATTTATGTTTCTGGGATATCTAAAAAAAATCTGTTCATCCTTTTTGGAAAACATTGTTTTTGTCAACAAACTCATTTCTCACGAACCTAATTAAAAAGATTTGACCTCCACAAAAGCAGCTTAATGTTTATGTTGATGTTACTGCTGTATGGGCTGGTTTAAATGGGTATATCAAAAATTAGATCAGGCCTGTTTATTATTTAGCCTGTTAGAAAAGATAAAACTTGAACAAGTTGTGGTGAATTGGCTATTTCTTCCTCACTTTTGTCCACCGAGCATGGCGTATGACACATTTGAGAAATGCTAATTGCTAATAGAAAAACATTACTGAAAGACACCTCCCATGACAGCCATGTCTCTCACATCTGTCTCTCTTTTCCTGTAAACAGATGTTTCACAGCAGTTTGTTCGGAGAAGGAGAAGATTCTTCCTGCACCTCCCTGAGGAGTGCGTAGCCTGGGGAAAATCACATTTACACATAAACTGTTGATGTGTTTTTCTGAGTGAGTGTGTGTGTTTGGAGACAAAGGAGAAAGGGAGATTGAGAGAGAATGTCATACAAAGGAAGTGAAGGCGATGCAAACCAGAAATAGGAAGTGGCAGGCTTGGAAGCTGGGGGCCTTTGGGGGCCATCAAAAGCTTTGGAAGTGTTTAAGTGTGTGCATGATGGAAGCCTCTGCTGCTCTATCCTCTGGCTGTACTCAAACTGTGTGTTTTTGATGTTGATCTCACCCAGTTGTTGGAAAGCCAAACACAGTCTGTGCACCCAGATGTTGACAGATGTGATGTGCATATCTTAACTTCCTTTGAAATCCACACACACACACACATATTCTTCCTGTGGGCCACTAGAGACAGTCTTCCTGGCTTATATGTCGTATTCAACAAATACCACAAAGTTTCCCAAAACCAACGTCAGCTTTACTGGTGAGATGCTGAGCTCCTGAGGGATTACCGTCCACTCAGCTGTTCCAGATGTTTCATATCTAACTAAAACACAGAGAATTTGTCTGATATAGATGTGTTTACTTTGTGGCGATTAAAGACAGAGAAAGACAAACAGGCAAATAGGTCTCCCTAGTGGCCTGGAGTGTTTTTGAACAGATGCAGCTGTGTACATGTGGACTGATGAGGTTGGTGTGGATCGCTGTCATCTGTAACAGGTCAGACTAGTAGTGTTGTTTTAGGGTTGTAACGGTTGTTTTTCCACCCAGTTCTTCTCTGTCTATCCTGTTTGTCATCTCTCATCCTGTCCTTTACACACACATTACTCATCTACACCAAATGCTTAGTATGGCATCTGTGCTCGCCCTCACTTTCAACTTTACATATAAATACATTCAAAATAATGTTCTTCTCTTCCACATAATTTTATTGTTTAAAGGTTCAGATTAATATACCTAAGCTTTGTGTTTATGGTGACAAGATTTTAAGGTTCTTTAAGCAGCCCTGTGAAATTTAAATAAAGAATAAAGTGTGAAAAATGGGATAAACAAGCAAAGAGACAATTTCTCACATAGACAACGCAACTGTGTGTCATTTATTTAAGCTCAAAACAAAATTTTAAAAGTGTGTAAAACATGGCGCACCCCAAAGTGTAAAACAAACGAAAAGTGCATTTAAAGTGACAGTGTCCTTACAACACCTGAGATTGCTGAGTAACATAGAACATATTTGTCATGAACATTAAACAATGCATGAGTACAGGAACACAAGGTAATATTACTCAGTGAATTATGTTCCTAGAGTCCACTACAAAAGTATGCTTTGATTTCTACTGTTTTCCACAACAGCTTAGTTTGTTGACTATCTGATAAGCCGATGAATGAACAAATGATAGGTTGTGTTGATGAGGGTGGCCAGCATTACAGGAGCATTGCAAGGGGATGTAATTTAGTCATTTCTGTTCCCTCTGAACACGCAAGATTTCCAGCACAATTCAGAACCCTGTCTTCTGAAGAAATACTAAAACAACTCTGTAGCTGTGGGGTGTGTTGGTTGTGGATAGGAGACAGAGAACAGGGAACTGTGTGAGATATTCAGCTCATTTTGATTACAAGACAGAGGAGATGACCGGATTTAAAAGAGACCCAAGAAGAAGATGAACACTACTGCTACTAGAACAGGTGGAAGTGGTGCAGATACCTGGGTGTCTACCTTGACAAAAGCTTTATTTGGAAATACAGCACAGGCTTTCTACATTGCAATGCATGGGATGTCCTCTTCAGGAGGATTTTAGCTTGTTAAAGAAAAAAAAAACTAAGAATGAAGTGTACAATGAAATGGCAATGGTCATATGAATCATATTACCCTCATTTATAGAGATTGTATATAATAGGATGTACAAATGACCTCTGTCATTTCTTTTGAGGACTTAGAGCTACCTCTTGAAGAAGCTTAGGTCTTTCAATATTTGCAGCAAGATCTTGCATGTCCTCTTTAGGTCTAAGGAAGAGAAAGCTATCTGCTTCCATCTGTTGGGTAAGTAGCATAAATGATACAAAGTAACTAAACAAACTGATGAAAAAAATCAAGAAACAGGCTAATTATGCTGGGGACTGATGTGGAACCCCTGGATGTAATTGGGAATTGAAAATACTGCTCAAGCTGGTCAACATAATGGATAATGCAGTATAATGATGAAACATTGCAGTATCTTGTCAGAGACTTTTTTTTTTTTTTTTTTTTTTTTAGCTCTGCTTAAAATACAAAAAGAAAAAAACAACTTTAATGTTGACTATGTAAATAATCATTGTTATTATTGTGTATTTCATATCTTTCTTTGTGCATTTGTCTTTTTGTTGCTGCAGAATGTAAATTTACACATTGTTGGGATCAATAAAGTCTTGTTTTTCAAGACAATTCAGATGACAAACAAGACAAGCTATTATTTATTTTCTACAGGCTGCAACAATAACATCTCACACTGTGATAAAAAGCTTCAATATATCAGCCCAACATTGATATTCAAGATTCAACATTCTTCTATCTACTGATATATCAGCTTAATAGCTGTAATCTGCATTTCAGTAAACAGAATACCAGCAAAAAATGGCACTGATATTTATCTGGAGTGTTGTTGGGCGGGAGTGGCTGAGGTGACAGAGCGAGTCGCCCAATGACTGCAATGCTTTGAGTGCCTTGAAAAGTGCTGTATAAATCTAATCCATTATTATTATTATTGTGTTGCAGTGACTTAGCAGCACTACTGAACTTTTGCAGATTTCTTGGACTTGGGCACCGCCTAACAGATAATTCAGCATCGATGTTGCATCCTGTTTTTTCTCTGAGCTCTCTCCAGCCAATAAAATTCAGTCCAGTTTTGACCTCTTCTTATCTCTTGTTCTGTCATTTTTCTCCTCTCCTCTTCTTTGCTTCCTTTGGTAATGCCCTCTTGCTTTTCTTTGTTGAATCAGCTGTGGTGTGTTTAAAACAGACAGTTGCTGAATCATTACATCACTCAACCCCTGAGTGGTTTAGGCATATACAGAAATAACATACACCACATAAACAATTAGAATGAGTGTATACATTATTTTTCTTGATCAAATCATTAAAAGGTTAAAACCACCCCTCTTGATCAGATTTAAAATTCTTTCCAATTTTATTTATAAAGCACTGTTCATACATAAAAGCAGCACAAACTGCTTTAAACAAAAATAACAATTAAATATCAACAACAAAACAGAATTAAAAATAAATCTTTACATACCCAAGCATGTAACTTAACCGAATAGAAAACAAAAACACACATCCACTCATGTGTCTCACACACTCACACAGGTGAAGCACATAAAAGCACCTTCACCTGCCTACCCAACCACTAATCCTATACCCCACAGACAAACCCCAATCCCCAGTATCAGGTTTAATGCTGATACTGGAGATTGGGGATCCGTCCACATCGTGGGCTCCCCCCACCCATGACCACAGAGACCGCCACCAGGTCCCACCCAGATCATGGCTGGCCGAGTCCCACACCACAGCCTTTATGCTGCAGTGCAGGACAGCACAAACTGCCCAGAGAAGGGTGATCAACTTGGAAATAATTGCATTATGCATTTTATTCTGATTGGATGTTTTATCGAATCAAAAGTGCTTCATGTAAATGCAGCTAGTGTGCCCTAACAATGAGTCAGAAGCAGAGTTTTAAAGTCAGAAACTTGTTTTTCTTTATTAACAACCAACCAAACAGCCAAATAAGCAAATGAGCTATGAATAAATAAATAAATTAATAATAAATGAAAGAATAAATAATTTTGTTGGGCCAAATTTTCAATATTGGTGTCAGAATCACCTCAGAATTTTTACAACTATTGCATTTGTACAGTACACTATATGTAAAGCTGACATATTCCTGCATTTCCTCACAGTAGCGTCAAGCCAGATGTTTATTTTATCAACCACATTCAGATTAAGATCAGGTGTGCGGAGGCTTATGTTATCTTTACTGTATTTTAATATGTATAAATTGTTTTTAATAAATAGTTTTTATTATGTAAAGCACTTTGTGTTGCTCTTTGCATGAAAATTGCTTATAAATAAAGTTTGATTTGATATTCAGCTACATGTTAATGTTCCACTTGACAATGGCAGTCCTCCCCTTAAACAAAAAGGGATTAAAGTTCATTCCTCTCTTTTACCCCATTATTATCTCTCTGCTTCACAGACTAAACCACTGAGAAGAATCTACATTGATGGCATCCAGCTGAACTCCAGCATGCAGCTGGAGGAGCAGCAAAATGTGTGTGGGGGGAAAAAGACAGATTTCCTGTCCCACAAAAAAAACAACAAAAAAAAAAAAAAAAACAGGAGACTCTTGTGTCATTGAAGTTAAGATAGGGTTAAAGAGTTTCTGGCTCAGCCCATTCAGCCTCATGCAAGTTACATCTGTCAAGAAATCTTCATCAACAACATAAAGAGAAGGAACCGCATCAGCAGTTCTGCAATAAACAACCTCATTGTGAAATACGCAGTGTCATTCTTCCAGTGGCTGCTAAGAGCTGATGACGTTACAGTGTGGCGTCAGAGCAAACCTGAGCAGTTTATCGAGAGCATTTACTTTGTGGCACAGCTTTCGCTCTATCACTAGACTGCAAAAGGATTCCTACATTACTGAAGCTGCTGCTCCTAAGCAGCAGTCAATCACATAATTGCTTTTACCCTCGCTCATATATAATCCTGCCAGCCCATGCTGCCTTCACAGATACTGGAAATGCAACCTGCTGACGTAGAAGCAGCTCACGAACTTCATCAAGGTGGATGTTTCAGAATAAATTTTGGGATGTTTTCAAACCTAGATGCTTTAGTGAACTGTTAACAGTTTTTTTTAAATTGACGCATTTAAAAGAACGAATGACACTGTATAGTTTGGTTTCATAAAGAAATTAAATTGATATGAAACTAAAATTAACACAGGAAGGCAGGTTGAGATGAATTTGAACTGAATGTGATCTTATAATGAAATCTGAAGCTTTGTGATTGGTGTTATTTGTAGGGATGTAATACAGAAGTTTGGAAACACTTGTCCATTGCAAGATTTAAATTGCCATATTGATTCAATGATCAATTATCCAATATGAGTGTTTCATATTGAAGCTGTGATTCAAACTTGACCCGACTGCATGAAGGAGCTACAGCCTCTATTTATGAGGCAGCCACTCAATAACTTGAGCTAAACACCGTACAACTAAAATGTGTTAGGCCTAATTTATGCTTTACCTTAAATACCTATATGGACGCAGCCTTCTGTTTGTCATCTGTGCTCTTTACATACATATTTTACTAAATTTTCAGAGAGCTTGCAAATGCATACCCAGATATAGCAAGAAGAGCAGTACCACAGGTGTTGCACAGTATAGCTTACATGTGACCAGATAAAGGAACAAAGAAGGACAAGCTGAGATGCATTTAATTGCAACACAAACCACTGCCATCTACTGCACTGCCTTTTTTCACATCTCTTTCTCGGAGTGATGTTTCACAAAGATTTACCAATTTAAGTTCATAAAGAGGGGGCTTAATTCTAATTTGATGAGGAAAAAGCCAATATCCAAAAGGTATGTGTGTAACTATGACAAAACTGATCGAATTGAATCAAAAAATACTACTGTGGCCAAATTTGTGATATTGACAAACACTGAATGATTTTCCATTGAATCAATACATTGTTGTATCAAAATCACAGTTTTGATTTACACAGCTGCTATCTACGTATTAGATCTATCCTATAAGCTATATATAAGCTGGTGAGAGAAAAGAGAAGAGACAGGATACAAACCGATGTTTATTAGCTTTTGTTAGGGCACACCAAACAGGTCAAAACAAACTGTCCAGCTGAGAAAGTTCTAGAGGACAGCACGGAGGTGGTGCAGACATGGAACTGAGTTCAAGGGGGAGGCCAGGAGGCCACGATGGCAGGAGCTGTATCTCTGGAGGACGTCCCAAAGGCCACAACGGTAGAAGCTGGGACCCCTCTGGCAAGTCACAGGATACTCTGAGAGCTGCACTTTTCTCAGGAACACAAGCTGGAACCCAGAGAAGTAAGTCCAGCAGACTCTGCCCAAAGACAGTTCCTGGTGTTAAGGATGAGGAGCAGCGGCCCCTTTGGGGACTCTCTCAGGAACAGGAGCCAGAAGCGGCAGAGGAGGAGTAATCCTCTCGGACGCAGGAACCAGAGGCGGAGAAGGAGGAGAGAACCCTTCGGAGACAAGAACAAAGGGTGTAATAGAAGAGACCCCCTCGGAAACAGGAACCAGAGGCGGAGGAGGAGCGACCCTTTCCAGAATCACCTTGGGAAGAGGAACCAGGGGCAGTGTCAGGGGTGAGGCCCTCTGAAGCACTCGATGGGACCTGGGTGCCACTATGACTCTGAAGCTCTGGATGAGACCTGGGCACCGGTGTGGGATTCTGTGGAGCTGGCGGCGACACAGGAGACATGGTCTGTGGGGCTGGTGGCGACACAGTAGATGTGGGTCGTGGTGCACGAGACGGTGGTGCAAGGCAAGGTTTTTTGGAGCCTTGTGTCGTTCTGGCCACTGCAGCTATCCATGCAGATCTATAAGACCCAGAGTTCCCAAAAGGCATTGTCCACATTGTGCAAACGAGTCCCCCAGAAGGGCAATTGCACCATATCTCTGAAGGAAAGGCTGGAAAATTACATTTTCTAAAACAGCATTAGTAACACTGAAAACGTTCTACTTTCCAGCAATGTCAAGTGATTTTAACTTTTGGTGGTACTGAGATGTGGACTGAACAGTTTCACTTTAAGTATTAATTATCATTACTTCTCTTGTAAAGTAAAGCTATTTTCACTTCTCCAGACCCATTTTAGTGCAGAGCAGCTGCACATTGCTGAGAAGCCTGAGAAACTAGAGTGCTCCAACCTTGGTGGGACACCGATTTATGCAAGATGGGGGGTTTGGGAATACAGAGCAATTTGGTGTGTTCTCTGACTATGTGTGTTTGTAAGAGGGTATAGTCAGGGGACAGGGTGTTTTGGAGGGGGAGGGCTATTCAACCTGTCTGTACAGGAGCAGAAGGTATCCACAAACATACACATACACACTGCATATGTGAATGTTTGAACATACGTATGAATACAAGCACGTAAACAGGCAGCCAACCGCCACACAAGCAGCACAGATATACACTTGACAAACAATAAGGAAACCAACAGTCACACAACTAATTTGCACCATTTATCTGTTAAAGTACACAGAAAAACTTTTACAGCTCAGTTAAATTAAATGCATCACCCCTGCAAATAAATGGCACTGTGTCTGAGCTTCTGTTGCACGATTAGAATATCCCCAAGTAGCAAAATGTGTGCAAGATTCATTCTTTGCAGGACAATAATCACAGGGTGTAAAGTGATGTTGCCCATCACTTAGACAATCTGTACATTTTTATTTCACTGCAATGTTCTGAAGCATATATATATATATATATATATATATACTTTTTATCTGATCATCTGGTGATCTACAGACTACATTTCACACCTGAGTGTGAGATAGGTGACCCAGAACAAAACAACGTAGAGCCATGCTGGACCATACTGGCTCCCAAGCCGTCCTGCTGTACAGCACACCTTCCACACCGTGACTGCAGCTGCTCTGTTCTCTCTCGTGTGTGCATGCGTCGATGTGCATGTGTGTCTGCTCTTATGTGTATGCATCCCCTGCACAGGGTCTGTTTGACCGCAGCTGTCCCTACCTCTATGCGGGTCTCCGGGGCAAGGATGACCTCTCTATTCTGAAGCCACTTCAAAGAGACAAGGGATGGGGCTTAAGGGGCACAGGGTGCCAGGCTGGCCAGCACGGCTGCTGCTTCCCTGGGCTTTGGGAGTAGGGGAGCTGGGGCTGGAGTAAAGGTAGGAGGGGGGTGAAAAGATAGAGCACGGTGTGTGTTGCAGAAGGTGAAGGAGGAGGTCAGAAGGGGCGGGCAGAGACAGGAGGTAAGGGGGTGGGGATGTTATTATGATCTAAATCTGGAAGTTTAGTTTTATATTTGTGTGTTAACTGTTCAACGTGGACAGGCCTTCTGTGCTTTAGTGCCTGTGAGATTATGTGCATGTATGATTCACTTGGCAGCACTTGGGCTTATCCAGAGGGAGGTGGGGGTCCAAGTGTGCTGAGAAATGACAGCTCAGTACACCTGGGGGTCACTGTTGCTTTGGGGACCCAAGGAAAAAGACAGACCACAAACATCTAAATGGAGAGATGTGCAAAATAACAGCAACATGAGGATTATAATTTAAAAAAAATCTATCAACAAATGACTATCAGTGGTTTTCTACCAAAAATGTAGTAAAAAGTAGGATAGAAGAAAATAAATAGAAATAAGGCTTTAAATTCTCCACCAGATATGAAGCCAGAGCTGAAATGTCTACAAGACCCAAGAAAGGACTCCAGTTACCTTTTATTAAGCACTTAGTAATTAGTTACTCTCCCAGTTTGTTCCACTGTAATGACATTTATGTCCCTTTCAGGATGATTACAAGCCTATAACTTTTCATCCAATGATGCCAAAATTCAACTTTGTCCAATTTCTATGAGAAAATAAAAATTCTCTTTACAGTCTCATAAAGCCACAAGCATGGTTTAACACTGATAGGTTAAACAATCCTGTGAAATTAAATTCAGACTTACAGTACTTACCTATATTACGTATACCTATAACGTTGCACCCTTCCTCAAGCACACATTAAACATCACCTCTTCTCTACTTCACAGTTTTCTTCCTTGCTTTTATTGCAGTACGCACACACAGGAGCTTAACATGCCAGAAGTTCACAAACATATAACATGTGGTGCACTTGTGTGTAAGATAATGCACTGATGAGCAAACATACCTTGAGGATCCCACCTTAAGGTGTTGCTTTTCCACAGCTGATCTAATTGACAGGACAGATTCACTCTACCACTGCAAAGATTGCTCATAATGAAGCCTCGAGGGAGCCAAGAACTGATACAGCTACAGTCTATTGCACTGCTCACAAGATCACTGTTAATCTACAGTCTTTTGAAATGAAAGTCATATATAACATTAACGCCAATACACTGACACTTTATGAACACAAATATTATTTGTTTGCTTCCTATGGCACATTTTCTATTAAATATGTATGGATCTGTAAACTATATCGACCCATATTTGCATTAATTGCTTATTTTCATTCAGTTAGAAGGATGTGTTTTCAAAGGCTGTATATTATTCTATGGAGCATTAATAATACACAAACATTAAAATATGACATATAAGTTGCACAGCATCTGTGACAGGATGAGACTGAAGCTAAAAAGATTAGAGAAACTTCAAACTTAAAGGAGGTGAACTCACCTGAAGAGCTGTCAAAAGCATCCCAAACCAACAGGTGTTGTCTTCTCTTTCTATTTTATTTGTCATGGGAAATTATGCATCTGTAGTATATAATTGCACCTTTTGAAGGAATTGCTTCAAAACAATACTGTAAACTGAATTTCTAAAATCTTAACTCTGAAAAGCATTTTCCTAAATCTGCATTTGTCTTTGGATGAGAGCTGTGTAATCTAAAATGCTTCTGTATATGTGCACATGACTTAATAGGTAATTATATGTAACAGCTGAAAGCAAACATAATGGACAATCAGATGCAAATTAGCTGCTAAGCTAACTATGTGGCACATTTACATTTATGTGTTAGTACTTGTGTTCACTTGTGCAATTTTCCTTTTTTAAATAAATGAATTTGAATTTTAAAAAAAGGAAAACTGAGTTCAAAAAACGAGGGAAACATACTGAAATGGAGAGAAACATGGGTCTCCATGATTTTGTGCTTGAATATCAGATAAAAACAGAAAATTGCAACATTGCAGCCAAAACCTCAGCTTACCCTTGGCCTGAAATACATACTACACAGACTGCAACAAGTACAAGTAATCAGTATTCTGTCTTTCAATTTATAAGACGTGTTCTCACTTTCAAATATCTGCATATAGATATCAGTTTAATTAAGGTATGGTACACACAATTATCTCAATCTTACTTCTTCTTTTTCTGTTTCTTCTTTAGTAATTTAAAAGAAATAGCTGTAATCAACTATTATTACCTCCTAAAGTCTTCTTTCTATCTCAAATATTTGAAGTCTATAAAATATCCACCTTCAACAACCACTGGGGTCTAAAGCAAAAACACTGACACAAATTGAAATGTTTACAATCTACAGAAGCTGTTTTCACACATGCATTGGAGTCCTAAAATGATTTAGAGGTGTCCTGGAGTGGTGGCAAGCAAGAACATTAATATCTGGACTTTCTGCAGAGATTTTCCACCCAGCCTTCTTGTAAAAGTTTTACATCAGTAAATGAGACAATGTGGGAATGTAGGAGCAAATATTGTGAAGAGTTTCCTGCCACTGAGTGTTGAGAATTACTTCCCACTCACACCTAAATATTGTACATACTCTGAGATGTACATTGTACTTATTTCAATGGTCATCCAGGTGCAGTACCCACTGTTTTCAGCATGTCAAGGATAAACACTTTGATTTCCACAGTTACGTTTACAATCGCCTGCAGTCCCTCTCTTGAATACCCAGCTATTAGACACACTTGTCCTGTTGTGAAGTGCTTGTATGTACAGCAACTGGGAAAAAAAGATCATCCAAATTGTTTGGCACATCTCTGATGTTCATGTGTGAAGACGGCCACAGAGCTCAGCACAGACTCTGCACTGAGAAAGAACTGTAAAGAAAACTTGTCTCCACTGCCACTAGCGCAGGGGTACTTAATTTGGTCCTACGAGGGCCGCATTCCTGCAGGTGCTTCAACATATCTGACTTAAATTAAATGGATCCAACAGCCTATGTAGTTCTGCACAATGATTCATTAAATAACTAATTGAAAACCTGTAGGACTGCAGCCCTCGCAGGACCAACATGAGTAGCTCTACACTAGAGTAACTGAACTGCAGGTTTTGCTTTCAGGAGTGCAGTTCCGTTACTCTTGGGTTGAAATCTGATCTCCTGCAAACTCTTCCAGAAATGACAGAAATTTTCAAATTTATTCTCTAATAATTAGAAATAAATTGATATATGATTTTACAGGCTGGTCCTGCAGTTTGAACCCAGAAACACCATCCTAAATTAGAAATTCTGGGTGTGTGCAGTCAAAAAACAGTCTCAGAGCAAGCAGAAATACAACATGGCATCTACACAAAACTGACATATAACTATTCATGATTTAAAATCTATTAACATAAAACGGATATTGGTATTTTTTATATTAATATAATGTCATGTGCTTACAAGTGAGTGTAGGACTTTTTACCTATGAGATGAAGATGCAGACTGTAAACTGTTTGTGTGTGCGTGAGCGCTGTATGTGTGTCATACAGAGGCACGTCTGGCCACAGCAATAGCAACAGAAGGGCTCCCCTGTGCTGCCTCTTTTGTTTTCAAGCTGTCTCTGTACTTCCACCTCCGTTGCCCCCCCCCCCCATCACCCACATGCACAAGCATACACACACACACACCTTCCCTCGCTGCTGGTTTATGCCCCCCATGTTCTCTCTGTCTCTTTCTCTATACACAGGGCTGTGAGCAAAGGGCCAGCTGATGGCAATGTGTGTATGTATGTTGACAGAGGCCAGAATGGTACACATATATCATGTGACACACTAGGTCCACCTGTGCCTGCCCAGCCATGGCCCCATAACTGCCCCCTCTGCCACTGCAGCTCAGCTCCCCCATCAGGAAAATTATGGGGGGAGTTGTTGCACCATGAAGTCAAGAAATTATGACTCTATCCTTAATTTATACAGATGAATATTTCTAGTGCTTCTTTAACCTTAGCTAAAGAACAACTGCCTGTAAGAAAATGTAAGTACCATAATAGGACAGCTGACCACACTGGAAAACAAAAGAAGTGCACAGGAATTTAAAAAATGCCCTGTCTAAACAATCTGAGCCTTAAATGTGCACCAAATATTTTCGTTTACATTCAACTGATCAGCTGCTGTGTAGAAACTTGAGTCATGTTCTGTGCAGCTGTCTGATCCTTCTGGCTGGAAACGCCATTGAAGATACTGCGATATGAAGAGGCTGCAGGCATTGATGGGATTACTGATACAGCTACCTGACTGCTTAGTGTGCAAACTGCATGATTTGTGTAAATATTCTTATCAACATTAAATGAGTACACAAGGAGCTAAAAAAAAACTATTTAATGATATTTCAGTGGAACAGAGGAGGGGAAGCAGACTATATACAGTGGGATGCATGACTTTAGGCGCCATAGTTTAAAGGTTTTGTAGTTTTGTAGAAGCAAGTAAAAGGTATTAAGATGTCCATATAGAGTTTAATATAGAACATTTCTTTCATATCTTAAATTCATAATTACAACAACGGAAAAGCACACAAAGCAAAATAGGATTTTGGGCACTATGGATAATCAGTACTTAGTCAAAACCATTGTAGCTCATAAGCTTTCTTTGTGCCAGCTGAATTACAGATCATTATATTATTACTATCCCATTCCCATCCTTAGTTTTGCTTTGCTCTCACGACTTGTGTAAATGTGTTCTTTCCCCATGCCAGTGGCTGCTCATATTGACACAGAGGAGTTCTTCCAAAATTTTGTTTTTTTTTCTCCAATCTTACCTTTGTATACTGTGGCCAACAAGTTTTTATTTATTTATTTATTTAGCACATGTTAAAAGACATAATACAAAGATTCTTTATATAAAAAACAGTACAAGTGCAGAAAACCCATACGGGCTTATTTTAAAGCCTCCACCTCAAAGTTACTTTACAGAAGAATTACATTTTTGTTAATTTACAATTTATACAATATAAGTTACAGTTCCACAGATCAATGAGATTTAATTTGAACTTTTTTCAAAAATTTCTTATAAGATTTAAATAATCTATTACTTTCCGCCAGATGTGAAAATTGTTTCCATAATATGCAGCCTCTGTATCTTAAAGAAAACTGAGCTCTGGATGTGACATATTTAGGTACATGAAAGTGTTGTAATTGACGAGTATTGTACCTGTGAACCTCTGCATTAGTTTTAAAACAAAGCATAAAATGTTCGGGGATAGTACTTGGATGGAATTGCATTTTATACATGAAGAAACAAATTTGCATAATACTGAGATCATAAATGTTAACAATATTAGGTTTGTAAAACAAACCATGGGATGGAGTCAAAGGCTTAAAATGAGTTGCAATTCTGACAAAACGCTTTTGAAGAATCAAGATTTTATTCAAAGCAGATGGATAGGTGCTTGCCCAAACAATATTGCAATATGATAAATAAGGATAAATCAAACTGTAATATAGAGTAAGTAAGCATTTTGTATCAACCAAACAACTAATTTTCCTTATGATTCCTAATGATTTATTGAGTTTACTCATAACCCAATCGATATGTTCCCTCCAATTCAGGTTCTCATCAACAATTACGCCTAAGAATCTTGTGGCAGAGACCTGAGTTAGCTCAGCAGAAGCAATTTTAAGTTTATTTGTTAAAATATGATATTTTTTTTAACACTAAAAATAATGTAATTAGATTTTTTTAAATTCAGACATAATTTGTTCAGTTTAAACCATTTGTCATAAGCAGACAATCCAGCATTTGCTTGGTTCATAAGTAAATTACAGTTTGAATTAGATATAAGTAATGTTGTATCATCAGTAAACATTATTGGAGTAAGCTCATTAGAAACATTAGATAAATCATTTATATAAATTAAATTTATATAAATTAAAAAGTTTTATTTGAACCCAGAACCAGAATACAGGGCATTTTCCCAGAATTTGTTAAGATTTTAATTTGCAAACTTTTATGAGTTTTGTGGTAAAGATACAGAAATTTGTTTTCTTCCGAGGACTTTTCCATGAAGGTCAAGTTTGTGCCGGTACGGTTGCATAACACGCAGAGCAGCACATGGCCACTGTAGACTGCTAGAACTCACTGAAGGTCTTTGGCATTTAAGGGATTCTAATTAGATTTCCCAATAATCCTCATAGCAATTTTCTCTGTTTTAAGTCTGTTTTTGAAATATATTTTCACATTTTCTCTGTTTGGAAGGAATCATTTAAATGATGACTGTAATAATAACTAACCACTTCTCATAACTAAAGCAATCATCTTATGTAAAAGTTGGGGGAAAAAAATAGCCAATTTTACTTACAGGCATAAGCATGAGAATCCCTATGTCGGTAAGTAAAATGAAGTTTGGCCTCAGTGGTATGAAAAGAAAATGCATAAGAATTCTCATTCTTATGCAGGAAAACCATTTCCTGTCTTCTGCCATGTTTATGTACCTAGGGACAGTAGTTCATACCTGTGCAAACATCCTTAAGTAGGGTTTTGTGTTCTTAAGTAAATTACGTGCTGCATTCACTTGAACTTGGACATCTAAGGTTCACCGTGTAAAGGTCAGTTTGCATTGGGATATGTATACATTTTACATTAATAAATTATAAAATCCTAAATTTATTTAAAATAGTAATGCTGTACTCATTTTTTGTAGATTTAATTTATAGATTTGCTTTCTCCTTAACTGTTTACAGATCAGCTATTTTCATCAGAGGTACCCAAAACTGCAGCATATATTGAGAGAGATGCACTTAAAGTACTTCTGTGTATTACAGAGGCAAGAACAAATCGTTTTTTAGTTTTAAAGAATTTAGGCTAACTTAACCAAAACACTTTTTTTTGATAAGTTAACTAGCTTTATACTATATACTATTTAAAGACATGTAAATATCTGGGGGACTGCGAATTTAAACAGCAATTAACGTTATTTGAAATACTGCGACTTTAAAATATCGAATATAACTGGTTTTACTTACAACATTTCCCATTCTGATAGACTTGCTATTAATCTTATTCTATTCCTCTACTCTATTCTACCATCCACAAATCTTCACTGCATGACATAATGTAGGCGCTTGTAACCAAGAGAAGATCCAGTTAGCTCACATATAAACCGCTTTAACTCCTAACTCTCGCGATAGTTCGTTCATTAACCGGCAGAGACGCACGGGATACTAGAATGAGATGATGAGAGAAGTGCATAGTGGAGGAGAATTAGACGCCGAGCAGAAACCGTTCAAATCGAAAGCAGGAGAACAGAGCGAGACGGTAGGATGTGTGTGCGACTGTGAGTTTGCGTGAAAATAGAGGCGTGGTGCACGAGGGCACGGGGTTGATGCTTCCCTGAATGACGTCACTAGTTTTCCTGCGAGTCAAAACAACCGTTGGCTGCAGTAACGGTAGCTACTCGCAGCTTCTCGGAAATCCGTTTGAAGTAGCTCCAAACGATTATTTCTGCCCCGGCTCGAAACATCAACTGCTTAGCTTAGCTTAGGATCCCGGATAGCTTCACCTCAATCACTCAGAAGGGAGGAAAAGGAAATAACCCGAGCGGTTTGTGAAGAGCAGGTGCACTGGGATAACACGGTACCTGTCGCCACAGGTAATACTGCAAGCTAGCCGCACTGTTTTGACAGTAAATATGACGTGAACCACGTTAAAGCTAGCTTGATCATGCGGGTCATTGTCATAAGAACATGTGTTGGCCCCGTGTTTGACACTTTGGGGTAATGCTTTGAGAAATAACATACAATCTATGCCCCTTATTTGAAGTTGATAAATAATATTTTCAATTGCTTACATCCGTTTTCCACCATATTGCGTGTAACATGCATCAGTAAACCGACAGCTCTCACCGTGACGTGCAGTTGTTACTTCTGTTTGTATTATTTGTGATCTCAGTAGCAAGGAGGATACTCGGATTAATCCTACCAGCTAAATAAACTCACATAATGTTATATAATACTGACGTCAGAGTCGAAAGCATGACCACTGCTTCAGTGTGCAAACTTCATGTCAGCTCTCCCTTACACATGGACAGTGTTATGGCTCTTTCACTACCTGCACCCTAACAAGTTTAATGGCCGCACACACCCAGTACACTCCCAGTGTTTGCAAATTGTTTTAACATACAAAAGAAAACAAAGTGAACCCTTGAATCCTAAGAAGGCCTTAACATAAAGCTTTTTCAACGACTTGCATGGTCTTAAATGTTTTGCTTCCTTAGCAGCTAAATGTTCTTGTCTGGAAAATGAGGGCCATTCACTTGTAATCCCTACCCACCATATCCTATCCAGGGTGCACAAGAGACAGGTTTCCAGTGAGAAAATAAGGACCAGTGTCGGCTAAATGAGGAGGATTTATGCTGATTAAAACTTAAGTGAAAGGTTGATTAGTTATCAGCTTATTAGAAATAGGGTTAACTTAAAATTTAAAGCACCATGGATGAGTAGTAGACATCTACCAACAATAACACAATTTTAACATGAAAAAATAAATGAAAGCATCAGTATGGCTTTTACTTGCCAGCTGCATAAAACACAGAATTCAATCGTCCTAGATAAAAAGGCAACCATAATTATCATGCCCCGCTAGGTAACCCTTGTAGGATATTGATTAAGATGAATGCTTTTATCAGATGTGCATTACATGAATAAAAAAAAATGGGTTTAAACGCATCCTTGGTGTACTTAGTGTGACTCTTCAGGTCCTGCCAAAGGCTGGTTTTCATTAAATGGGGATAGTGGGTTCACTTCAGTGGATGTCGGCCAGAGTTTGTGTGAGGCCAGTGATTGGGGCGGGAAGGGTTGAAGAGAGGTGAGATGAGTTAAGATGTGCTGGTATGTCCTGACAAGAGGATTGTAGGGTAGCTTTCTCTTTAGAGCTCATTTACCATGGAATGATCACCTTTGGAATATCTTATATAATGCTGTCTGCATAATGTTATCATTTTAAAAAGAAGCTATTTTATTTATTTTTTTAACATGTTTTAGCCAATTTGCAAACATTGGACATTCTTGTGATCTGTATACAAGTTAGCACAAGTTAATAGATTCTCTTCCATCTTGGCTTTAGTACATGACAGTAGTAGTGGCAGATATATATCAGTGTATGGCAATGTGTATGGCAGGGATCACCAATGCCAGTCCTCGAGGCCCGGTGTTCCCTACTGTAACACACCTGATTCAAATAACATCTCCAACAGCTTGTTGTCAAGCTCTGCGCAAGTCTGTTAATGACTCATTCATTTGAATCAGGTGTGCTGCTGCAGGGAAACATCCAATATCTGCAGGACACCTGTCTTCAAGGACCAGTGTTGGTGATCCCTGGTGTATGGGATAACATTGATAAAACATCTACCAGACTTGTCTTGAAGAGTGTTTGGAAGTTGTTTGGGTCTAAACGTCGGCCTCTTTGAAGTGGTTCTTTCAGGGTCCTAGATAACGATAGTACGGTGTTATCCAATTACCCTTTAGATTATTAGTCAAAATTAAAACTAATTGTGGGTCAATTCAATAATTTGTGCAAAGTTGTTTTGTTCTAATTTTTTATGAATTTCCTTTTCATCCAGTTAAAACTTCTTAATCATGTTTACTATGTGGCAATGGTGGGTGAGGTTCATGGGTATTATGGTATGCATATTTGTGCATTGGACAGTTAAATTTAAAAAGGACTTCAGAAACAAATATGAACTTCTATAAATGTTACACTATATTAGTAGTTTAATGTCTCAATCATTATTTCAATTTCCTTCTTCAGTCTTCATGTCACTCATGATTCTATATTTCCTCTCTGCAGTTTTTTTTATTTCTGTCATTGTTGCCACATTGTTGCAGTTGAACATTATGAAATAAAGGTTGTCCATCAGGTGTTTTCCCTGTGCTTCCCCATGGTTGGTTCATCACAGCAGTACATGCATCACCATAGCAACAGTCGTTCTGGTGACAAGAGGTTACCAATGTCTGGATTCCCTTCTCTTCTCTTCTCTTCTCTTCTCTTCTCTTCTCTTCTCTTCTCTTCTCTTCTCTTCTCAGTACAGTCTGGACTATGGCTGTCCAGATTAAAATGAAAGCTAATGTGTCCTTGACTAACACCACAGTGCTAAAGTGCAATCCAGTTCGCATTTACGTACTGTTTTAAATAAAGAACTGGGTCCCCTTTAATATGATTACTCGGGGTGAATTTTCTTTTCTTGGTAATTAGTGGTAATACAGCTTCTTATAGTTTTTATAGAACATTCTTTTTTTTCTTAAATACCTACATGTCTCCAAAATGAATTGTGGGCTAAACAGTTAATTTTTAATGTAAATTAAACACATTATGTTTTCCAAGTACTGCTTAGAGCAGCAACTCCGGACTTCTTGAGCCAGTGTCCTGCAGGTTTTCAACAGGTCTATGTTGCAGCACACCTGATTCATGGGTCGTTAAGAGGCTGGTGCAGACCTTCACAACAAGCTGTTGGAGAACTATTTCACTTTAACCAGGTGGGACACATTGCATAGATAGATCCATGACCTGCAGGGACACATTGAAAACCTGCAAGACTTTGGCTCAAGAGGTCCGGAGTTGATGATCCCTGGCTTAGACTGAAGCTTAGGCAATTTCTACCTCCACCAAGGTAGAGGTTATGTTTTCAGCAACATTTGTCTGTCTGTCTGTCTTTCTGATAGCAACATAACTTAAAAAGTTCTGAATGGATTTTGATTACATTTTCAGGAAAATCAGAAATGGAATAAAGAACAAATGATTACATTTTGGGGGTGATCTGGATCACTGTCTGGATCCAGGAATATTTTAAAAGATTCATTACTATTGGGAGATAGGAATAATTTTGCTATTGCAGCTTCTCACTCAACAGATAATGTCTAGAATCATTGGAAAAAAAATTGATGTCATGGTAGATGTTTAGTACACTAACTTCCACACTATCATAGCCATTTGCATTACCTTGGTGTCTAAAGGTATGTTTCCAGGGTCAATGATTCTAAATATGATGTGGTATTTATGCTGTTAATGGAAATAGTGATATTTTAGCTTAAAGCATACATAAGAGTGTTGGCATTGGGGTTGGTAACTGGATAGAAAGTTTGGCCTTCTGGGGTTTTTCTCAGTTGAGTGACGTTATGGCTTGGTGGATGTCTGCGCTCTTTAAATTCTTGTTTTTTTTTAACACTGACATGTTGACATATTTTAATTTATTATTTAGTCACAAGATTTCATAAAAAAAAACAAAAAACAAAAAAACAATGCACTTATTTAAGTTGATATATCCATCCAGTAGCCTAAAATGAAAAGATGCTTTGTTTTTTTTAATCATGACATTTATTAAAGTTGCCTTCGATATGTTACATGTCTGCATCTCTTCACCTGGTTTCCAGTTAATCACGATTCTGCTGCTTCAACATTAAGTAAAGCACAAAAAAAAAAAAACTATCCATGGGTATATTTGTCGTCTGAGAGAGTGTTCCAGCCTTCGCTCTGACGCTGCAGTCCCTCCCTCCATGTGTCTGCAGCAGTGCAGACACTAGCTGATCTGAATACTGATTTCCAGCAAGAGGACTATGACTGTAGCCTAACCACAGTAATGCTGATCTCCATTCAAGCCAAGCAGTGTAACGTTTTGCGGGTTGTGTAAAATAGCGTAGTAGGGTGCATTTGAGGTGAACGCAGCAGCTATGCAGAGAGGGGGGAGATGGAGAACAGGAGTGAGACGACAGAGAGGTGCAGAGATTTGCTGAGAGAAAGCGAGTGTGAGAGCATCCCTAACTGCCGTTGTTGCTATTTTTAACTAAGCTCTACTCCAGAGTCCTGAGATGCTCTCCCACCTCCCACACAGACAGACAGATCAGCCTACATGCACACATTAACAAAATAACCTAACATACAGAAATACAGTAAACTCAGACAGCTAGACTAGATGTTGTACTCAACATCTTCTAACCACAGCAAAACTGTCTGTGGCTGAAGCAGAAGTAGAGCTTAGAGATGTGGGTTTAGCAATCAAGGTCAGTTTTTACTTCAGCAAGAGCTGAGCAATAAATTCATCCTGTTTATCAGAGAGTGTTGGCTTTAGAAAGAGGAACTGGGTGTATGATTGGGTGGGTGGGGGAAGAGGAAGCATTTGTCCCCACAATAACTTGTTGTCTCTCCTGCCAGTTGTTGTGAAGCAGAGGAGGAGAAAAATAAGTCCATGCCTTACTTTTTTTTTTTTTTTTTTTCTTTTTCTCCTTTCACTTCCTTCCAGGCTGAGTCACTACTGTTGAAGAGGAAGGTCTGGAGAGGGAACGCGAGAGGAGGAGGAGGTGGAAGAGGAGGAGGGGGAGAAACAGAAGGAGAAGAAGGGAGGCAGTGCAGGGAGATAAGCCACAACAGGAAGCAAAACGACACTCACACACATAGACATACACGCCGCATGTTTGTGTGTATCTAAGAGAGAGAGACTGCGCGGACTAGAGGGTGAACGGGAAAGGAAGGGAGGGAGAGTGACGCGGAGGCTGGGAGAGCCAGCCCCCCCCCCCCACCTCCACTCCTCTTCTCCTCTCCCTCTCTTTCTCTCCTGTCCTCCTCTCCTCCCCTCCTCCCTCTCCCTCTGTGTGGAGCAGGCGTGTAGCGGCATCAGACGCGGCGTGAAGGAACCATGAGCGATGTCACCATCGTTAGAGAAGGATGGCTCCAGAAACGGGGTAAGTACATCCTGAACCTCTCTTGTTCTACTTCCCTCCACTGTGCCTCTCTTTTCTCTCTCTTCTTTTCTGCCTCTTGTCTAGACTGAGGGCCTGGCCATGCCTGTCCACATGTGCCGGTGGGAGGATGGAAGTGTTTGCGATTGTGTGTGTGATCACATGGATGTCTGATTATCTACTGTCCAAGTGTACCCTATATGTTTGAGTGTGTATCATGATAAGCCTAGCTGGATGTTTGCTTGCTAAGCCTCTGTGTGGTTCATTCAGGTTGTGTCTGAATAAGCAGTGTGCAAGGGTATGTGTGTGTGCAGTTACTGTAGTAACATCTACAACACCCTTAGACTGCATGGAGAAATGCTTTTTTTTCTCATAATAGTGTCTCATCTAGTTTGTTAAATCAAATCAGTTTGAATTTCTGAAGTGGTGTCAAACAGAGATGTGTCTTAAACTCAGAAGATATCCTAAATGGTGTCATTGAGAGTCATAAGACATGGGTTTGAGGGAGCAGTTGAAGCTCTGAGGCATTGTGACAACACATCCTGTTTAGAGCCAGCTGTGTGAGAAATAAGGAAAGTTTGTTACAGTTGAAGAGCATGTAGCAAAAAGTATCACTTCCCTCTTGTTAGACCTCAACAGCCAGCAACCTGCTCAATGAATTTGCTGCAACAGGTGAAAAGTCATTTGCATTGATTGTGGAGGGGGGGTCAGACTTAAACACAAGCAGCCAAAAAACTGATGATGTAGCTCTGTGATGGCTGCAGTTCTGGATGTGCACTTTGGGGCTTTGTATGTTTTGTTTTTTTTCTTCTTCTTTCCTCTAATGAACCACAATTTCACAGAGTCGTGTGTCTGTTGGAGCTGATTCCTCCAGGCACAAGTTGAAGTGTTTCTGAATTTATGTGTGTGTGTTTGGGTAAGAGGGGATTTCCAGACTTTTAAGCCAATGAATATCATTCCTTGACTATGTGATGGTGTCTAGGAATGTGTAACAGAAACTGTTGAACAGGAAGTGACATGGATGCATAGTTCACAGCAGGTTTCTGGGTAATGTAGGCTCAGAACCTGCTGCTCCTCACTGGATGGACTGCATGCTCTTTTGCTCTGTCAAAGACATGCAGACACACACAAGCAGAAGACAGCATGTATTCTGAAGTAAGGGGGGGGGGGGGGGCATTGTTTTTATGTGTCAGCGTGCTGGTGCGATCCTCATTCGTGTGTGCATATTAGGGGAAAACACATTGCCCTCAGTCACGACGCAGCGATACCGGGGTCTGTCAGCATGAGAGAGAGGTTAGGGAGGGAAGGAGGGGTGTTTGTTTGTGTCAGGAATATGAATGCTTGTCTGCATCATATGCTAAATCTTTGTCTGTGTTGGTCTGTGGGGAGTGGTGCAGGGTCAGTGTGCTGACTCACTGTCCAGGTCATGATACAGCAAAAGCTGCAGTTTTTGTCATCAGACAGCTTTTTACTGAAATGAAACATTAGTGAGACACGGCAATATAGTGAAACATCTACTCAGAAAGATACACATGCCCAAGAAAAGCTGTTATGCTACAGTTACTTCTCTCTGTGTGTTCCCTGCATGGAAAGTGCTTCACTGTGCAGTTTTGGTGACTGTTGTAGTTTACCTGAGATCATTTTAACAGATAATCTTTAATGGCTGTTTTTGAATTTTTGTCAATGAGTTTCTAGTTTTTAATTTGCTAATTGGTCTGGTGAGAAATGTTTGTCAACTGACCAAAACACAAAGTATCCCATATTGTGGTGATTTTTAATGGGAAAAGTTGCTCAGTTATTACAGGTATGTAAATGAATGATGCAGAGACACATCAAACTACATACGTCAGAGGATGCTGATTGTTATTACTGCTAATGAATTGCCCACAATAACAGCAGCACAAGTATCTTAGTAGACTTGGCAGTGCTGATATAAATGTGCAGCAATAATTTAAAAGCTGTAAGTTTTTAAAACTCTATTTCCTCACAACCATTAGTTCATAAATGATCTTGCAGCACAGAGGCAAACATTTGGAAGATCATCTCTACAAAGTACAGTAAACTGTGTCCTCAGATGACTGAGCCTTCTCATCCACTCAGGGTGTGGAGTGCAATCAGCCGAATCATTTCTTTATGTGATGAATAGTTATTATCAAAACAACAAACTTACTGGAGGAGCATTATAACAGATGTTTGAAAACCTGTTATATTCCTTATTATTAATACTCAATGATCAGAACGGTACTTTAAGAATAGTGGGAAATTGAGTGCAGGTGTAGCCTAGGGAAGAGCTTTGTGTTGTGTGTTTTGAGGGCAGATGTCAGATGTTTTGCTCTCCTTTCAGTCAGCAACACTTTTAGTCTGTTTAATCTCGCGGTGAAAATCTTAAACCGAAGTACACGCACCTTCATTTCTGCTGCAGCCAGGACTTTACCTCCTGTAAACCCGAGTGAGGCCACAGAGGTCACACTCAGCCACTGTTGCAGTGGATACTGTTACCTCCACCAGCATCAGCCCACACAGCAGTCAGCACAACAGATGGCCAGGAGGGACGGGAGGAACAAGGAGAACAGCATCGTCTTTTCTTTGACACTCTGCCTGTCCCCCAGAGGTGTTTTATTTTTTTTTTTTTTCAGCAAAGTTACTAATCAGAAATGATACATCTTTGTCAAAGTAAAGTGAGTCTTGGTAGAGAACTGTTTTTGAAATGATGGAAGATCAATGACTCATTGTTTATCAGGGTTAGGGTTTCTAGCAATCACATATCAGATAATGAAAAAAGGATGTTGTGTATGCTACCCTCTTCCTTTTATTATTGAGGTTACTGACAGCTTTTTGAGGGTCATACCTTCCTTTCAACATAGTTACCATCATGAACAGCTGAGATATTATCTAACTTGATTTTAACACAACCAATGCAATTATCTCAAAGGTAAACATTGTATTTCCTTTTTAACCTTCACCTTATTGAAGATCTTATGTAGGTAGGTTAAGCTTAAATTGGTTTACTGTTAGCTGCATTTTGAAGTTAAAGAATTTAAACAATATCTCAAGCCAAGAGTTCTCTGCTAATAAACTACTCGATTCTCAAACACTGTGATCTTAAATACGAAGCAGATAGTTTACTAATTTTGGTTTGGAAATTTCTCTTTGGTTTAATGTGATGGAATCGTGAATTAAGTGCAGTGTTACATTATTTAACGTGCACATTCTCTTGAATGTTTCTGTATTGCTCCAGCTGGGCATATCTTGACATGATATCCAGAAGTCTGATCATAGTGTTGGTCTGACTGAAATGGATACAGTCAGAAAGTGGCTCTATTAGATACTGTCTTTATAAAAAATCCTTTTTTTAAATGTGTCCCAGCATGCCTACATCTTGTCATGATCTTATGAGAAATCAATATGTATTGAGAAGCAACACCATCTTTTAGCAGCTCTTCCTCCGTGCGTCGTCTCTACCATGTAATCCCTCTGGGAACTCAGTTTGCTTTACTGTATTCATTATCCTACTGTGGGGTTCATTGGGTGCAGTGCAGTGCAGTGAGGCAGCCATCTTGGCTCAGTGAGTTCAGTGAGTTCAGTGTTGCTGGAGGCTGGCTGGCTGGCTGGATCAGGTGGCAGTGCCAGATCTCTGATATCAATCACCAGTCGCTACTGCCGCCACCGCCACCACTGTCTGCTGTGTCCCTCTCCTCTCCTCTCCTCTCCTCTCCTCTCCTCTCCTCTCCTCTCCTCTCCTCTCCTTTCCTCTCTCCTCTTTTCTCCTCTCTTCTCTCCCTGTTTCTCCAACTCACATGCATATACAGGGCAGTAGCTGACAGGCAGACATTGCAGGCTTTGTTATGAATGGCATCCTCTTGCACATCCGGAGGAAGTGTACGCTCCAGTGTGGCTTTACAAACTGTCTCCATTGTCCTAAGAATGAGTCACTCTACACTGCAGATAATGGCAGTCAGCCAGACAGACTGACAGCATAGCACAGACGGACTAGTCTGCAGAGCCCACAGACAAATAGCAAACGAAAGACAGGCAGAGAGACAGATAGTTTGATAGATTCAACTGCCATAGAACAGAGGGAGGTGACTCAAAATTAGCAGGTGCACCACAATCTAATCTAAACTTGTTGTTTATCACCTTGTTTACCAGAAATTTTGATAATAGACCTTAAAGGTGTAGGTAAGGAGATGTTTTTAGGAGCATTTTTTATATTATATTGCTTAAAATCCCCTTCACACCATGATTGCAGCCAGTTAATTAAATGCTCTAACACAAAAATAATTTAGTCACCTGTAGAATGGACGAGACTGAGAAAAACACCATATCCAATCATTTTAACTGGCCTGTTCTAAAAGATTGGTTGGTGATATGTCTGTCAAGCTCAACTGCCATTTGTCTCTCACCCCCTCTGCTCTTACCCTTTTTCATGCACGAATAGCATGCTTTCAGAGGCTTGGAGCACTTGTAGAGGCAATGGTGTGAGAGCTAGAGCTTGGCTAGCTAACTTCATCAAATTACAGTACACACTTAAACGTAAGGGACATTATGACAGAAAAGGTGCCTATATCAAGTCGGAAAAGAAAAACTGTTTTAGAGAAGTCACTTCCAAGAAAAAAAGCTGATAGAGAGCTGAGCAACAGCTCTACTACTTGATAGGTAAGATAACATTATGTCTATATGACTTTTGGAAAATATTAATTGGTAGTCGCAGTATTTCAAACATGCTTGAATTTTTCAAGGTGAATCTGGTTGTGTGTGCGGTTTACCGACTCAACTTAAATACACACATCACCATGAGGAAAACGTTAGCGAAGATTAGCGAATCAGTGCTTGTGAACCCTCGGGAACAAACATTGCGCAATTCTGTGCTTTGGAGGCGTGGCTTCAGGGGAAATCTGAAAAAAAGATGTTTGGACTTTTGAAATATGTCTTTCCAAAATGTAGCTTGCTCAAACTGTTTTTTCAGGATCTCTTACCCTTCCTTTAAAACTTGACCCCAAAGTATCAGCTAGTCAGAGAATGGGCTTAAGGGAATTTTGTCTTGCAATAATGCATCATAACTATATCGGCAGTGCTTTGCATCAACATCACTTTGCACATGTTTATCAAGTTCTGAAATAAATGTCTTTAGACATAATAACTCTTTAAATTCAGTCGGTACGATCAGCAGTTAGAGAAGCATCCTTGTAAAAGCAATGCAAGCCGATGGATTAATGGATGGGTGTGTGAATGGACTAATGTAGAGCGAGGCTGCCTCGGATAAATGAATGAATGGATCAATGAATGGAGTGCTGATTATTGCAGATGGAGAACTTGGATAGAGGAAGCATGGGGGGGAGAAGGGAAGAGAAGTTGAGTAATGGGATTAGTTTGCAGCTCAGGATCATCAAAATGCTGACCTCAAATGTTTGATCATAATGTGGATAGGTGCACATACGGTCACACATACCCACTTTTCAGATTATTGTCCATATTGAATATTAATTCAATTCATTATCACCACATTTTGTTTTAAATATATTACATACTGTACATCTGCACACCTGTTACTTGGTAGAAAATGCGATCAGAAGCACCGTCCTAGACAATAATTTTTGGAAGATAACCTAGGGCTGGGCAATAAGAATTAAAATTAGATCGTGGTTAAATTTTGGTCAGTCTCTGTGATAAGCATGAGACATTTTTGGTGGATTCACCTACAGAGCCAGCTGTGCATCCCTCAACACATTCCAGCCCAGTAGTTGGTGGTAATGCAACTCTAAGCTGGTTGCTGATTGCCAAGAAAACCTAAAAGGGAGAAGAAAAAAAGAGAAAAAAGACTGATCGTAAGAGAGACTGAGTGTAGCTAAAGCAAGCCATGAAAGTGGGGTTGAGACTGAAACCAAACTCTGAATTGAATTAGGGCTGGGCAGTATGGCCTATAACTGATTTCCGATATATATATATATATTTTTTGCCTTATCCGTAAAATGCAAGCTTTGTCATCGGTTGGTGGACACCAAAAGTTAAATACGACAAATCTGTTTAATTCCCTTTAAAGGTATAAACTCAGTTTTAGGGCTGTGCGATATTTCGAGATCTTGGATTATATCAATGTAAATTTACACAAGATATCTGATTAGACAAAATACCGTTTATCTGGATGGAGTTTATGTTCCATTAGAGTTATACTAAGAGGGCCTCGAGAGGCCGACTTCACCTTTCCTTTCCATATAACACAACTTTAGGGTTTCAATGCTCTCCCCAAATCAGGGTGCTTTTTTTTTTTTTTTTTTTTTAATGGAGACAAAATAACAATATAGCCCTAACTCAAATTAACTCAACACCAACTTTAACTGAATAATGTTCAGACTTTTCAGTCTGAAACATGAATGCAGCAACAAGCATGTTTTTTTCCTTAAGCTTTCTTTCTTTTTTTTTTTTCACGTTGCCACTTGTTGCATTATTTTTTAATGCCCATCCTGAATACAGCCTCGTCAAACAGTGTTACAAGGACGTTGTTTCAGGGCAGTCTTTTTGAACTTCCATGACTCCTGATGCACACTTCATTCCTCAATAACTGATCATAAGAAACCAGTCGACTAATCATATGAAAACTATTATTTCTGCAGTATTCTGTTGTGATCTTTTTTAGAGGAGCACCTTTGTCCTTACTTGATAAAGCCATCTGAGTATAAGTGGAAACCAGAATCTATGTTTAAATGTACTAACACAGAGATTAGTTTAAGGAATAGTGTGTAGTTAACACCTTGATGTACTGTGGGAGGGTTGGAGTAGGCTTTGGGCTGATTAGAGGAGGCAGGTTTGAGTGGGGGTTGGATTGGCTGATTTAGGCCAACAGATTAGTGTGAAGGGGCTAAAAGCTAGTGTAAGAGGTAGCTGGCAGGAAAGACACCCCAGAATGGGACTATGGTCAGCAAATATTGCCATGTAGTACTCTTTTATGTTCGGTTCGTTCTATAATCATATGTAAAACACATTAGAGTTTGTGTGTTCATTTTTATATTTGTTATATATTTTTTGTATATCAGAATTTGTTTATGGATGTCAAAACCAACCAAGGATAAAATTTTGTGTGTTATTTGGAGGCTTTGTATAACTATAATCAACAGTTGCCGTTTCTTGCTATCATGTGTGATAGATGATCAACTAAACACTCCTTCTGGTAAATAATGTAACAGTACAGTCTGATAGCGTGTCTTAGACATGCTTTTCGGGCTAACAACAAGGCACTGGTTGCTAGTATTTATTTAATTTTAAAAAAAATTTCATCTTTAACTTATTAAACTTTAAGATTACTACATTTACTTAAGCAGATGATAATGTTGCATGGGTAATGTTTTTCCCCCTCTGTATATTTTTGTTAATTTTGGCAGAGTAAAGGTGGTTTCAAACTAATCGTTTAGTGACAGCAGTCCACACATGTTTGCCAAAGGCAGTATGACAGCTGTTTTAACTCTAAAACATCCCATCCTTCATGTTTTTTTCTCGTCTCCATTCTGCTACCTTACCACAAACTGTAAAACAGTGGATCAGTTCCAGAGCAACCTCTGCTACAGCATTCTGTATGGAATCCATGAAGGCAGCAACTGCTAAAAGTTACTGCAGACACTTTTTATTTAATGTTTCTGAATGAATCATCCTGTTTGATGGCTGTCAGATGAGACACAGTTATCTCTAAGCTGTTGAACTGAGCAAAGGTGAACTGTCTTAGGAAATCATAAACCATTCTTAGCATGTTTGCTGCATGAATTGAAACATTTCTGATACTTACTGAAATCAGCTGCCAACGTATATTTTCTACATTAAAGATATTGTAATCATGCTAATGTATATTTTTAAAGGCTTTATGACCAAATAATTGGATTTAAATCTTATTATTATTTTAACTAAATAATTTAATCTTAATTTAAATGTTGTAATTTGGCAGCCTCATTGTTACCTGGACACACAAACACAGGTATTTTTATACAGCAGATTTTTCTACACGTTTGCAATTATCATTCTTAGGGTTTATGTAGTTTTTGGAACACTTTTTTGGAACATTTTTTGTCACTAATAACTGATCTCCCCTTTATGTGCATAACAATGGCTAAATGAGCCAAGAAAGAGGTGATGCAAACTGATGCATGCTTAACTTTTTAAATTTGCAAATAAGTGAGCAGGAATAATAACAATGGAAGCATCAGTGTTTTTTTCCCCCCTTACACCTAATTTTATCTAAGTAGTGTACAATGATGGAAGTTCAGCGTAGCTAAGCCTCTTTTGCCTCTGCAAGCTAAATCCCAATCCGAGACAATGGATTGTAGATTTCTCAGGCTTCCTTGTTAACCAACCTTTTAGTCAGGCACTGACTGCATGCCACCTATCTCACGTAAGACATTACAGTGAAAAACTATAGCTGCAAAGGGAAAAGGCATATTTAGTGTTGGCAGAAAAACAATAATTTTGCAGATTTGTAGATTTTTTAATGTATTTTACAACTTCATTAATTTAATTCATTTAATTTTCAAATGTGATGGCGAAGATTTACACAGGATAATAACCATGAAATTCCACTGTCCCAAAATTCAGGACGCAGTTTTTGGATGAATAAAATTGAAATTAATTGAATTGAATATTGTGTGGGATAAATTGGAAAAGACTCAGTTGCCTCATATCTGCTATATTAGCAGGAAGAAATCGCAACCATGCATTTTAACACATTTATAGAAAATAGAGACGTGGTCTGCATCACCAGCTGCTACTCTACTGCACTATGCATGGTTGCTAATATATGGCTGTACAGGTTTGCACATTTTCACTTAAGTCTCTGTATTGCACATGAGGTAATGAAAAGGTACTAACCCCCTTTGGAGTACGGATAGTTGTGCAGCAACTGTTCCAATGGTGATCTAGTCATGTTAAATGAGAATCACCTTTGACATTCAAAAGTGATTTTGCGCTCAACACTGCTTGCTTACCAACTAATCTCACTCTGCTGAACATAGGGTCTGAACATTTTGGTCTCATGAGTAAATGGCTGTTCTAGAGCATCTTCAGTAGACTTGGTTTTATTCTCTTTCATCTGACTTAATAGTTGAGCTGCATGTGGATGTCACAGTGCTGGGGTTAAAGGGACAGTCATTCTATTTATATCTCCCCACCTGTAATCTGTCTCTGACAGGATTAACTAAGCTACTGGCTTCAGCCTGCTTTGCCACACAGACACACTGAAAATGTAATGCATGAATAAATACACACAACAACACATTAACACAGAAAGAACATTGTGTACAGTATATGCAAAGCACACAAAGTAAGCATTGTGATTGTAATGTAAACATAGTACTGTTTTAATGGTCCAGCAATGGATCAACTCATTAAGGTATCCAAAACCAATATAATCAGCAAAATAACACACCAAATCCCAAACGAGTTGAAGAGAAAATGAAGAGGATGCAGGGCAGGAGCGAGGCAGAGAGAAAAATGGTGGAGATTCAAGCAATTTCTTCCAACCATTCTGATGGGTAACATTGAGATCGCTAACACAATGGACAAGCATGGGGTGCTAACAAGGTCCCAAAAAGAATACAGGGAATGCAGTTTTATGTGCTTCACCGAGACATGGCTGCATGAACAAATCCCATACACTGCTTTAAAACTGTGCAAGCAGACCACAAAAAGCAAGCCAGTGGAAAGCTATAAGGAGTGGAATTGCAGTGCTTTTTAACCACCAGTTGGCGTCATCCTGGACATATCACTTTAAAGGAGATCTGCACAAGGGATTAGTGATCGACCCATGTGGAGTTTTTAGGGCCGATGCTAATACGATACTGATTTTTTTTATTTATTTTTTTCATCAGCCTTAGCCGATGGCCGATACAGGCTGCCGTTTTCTTTCGTTCCATCAATTTACATTATAAAAATGACACTATAATAACAATGTTAAAAGCCCAAAACAAACAAACAAACAAAAAAAAAAAAAACAATAATTTTAAAAATAACAAATCTGAAAGTTCATAATCCTCACAGTTTATGAGGTGCTGGTCATAATGTAGGAAACTCAAACTCAGTAAAAACCTACATCAGAGACCTGAGTTGAAAGTTAGAAGTGAAGAGGAGGGTGGTTCTTTCGGGAAAGCGTTAATAGTACTAATTTACAAGAGAACATGTACAGTAGTTAATGAGCTGTAAATTGGCACTGCGGCGAGCCAGGGGGACTTCAGCCTTTTGAAAAATTTCCTGACTGTGGGAGTTCTAGTGTTAATCCTGTGACTGATGTTGGTAAGCTATGTACACATAGCCTGCAACTGTCTGCAGCTAAATACAAGGGCAAGCAGTTTTATAGACGCGACATTTGGCATTCCTGTTTTCCATTCTGATCCACAAACTCCTGCGTTTTAATTTCAAAGTGTATTGTTATATTTCAGCTAAGTTAAACACTTAAAAGATGCTTCAAAAGTTAAAAAACTTGCCATTTTTTAAGCTGATGCAGCAGGCTTTTTACCAGCACTCTGCTAGTGGGGGAGGAGTAATGCATGCTCTGCACGTGACTGCAGTGTTTCCAACCATACAGTGCTACCTGTGGACTTATGTCCGTAAATCATGCCGGAAAAAAGAAATTGGCAATACAAGTAAAAACAAAAAAAAAAAACGTAAATACCGGCCCGATATATATTTGTCGGCTGATGTATTAGTCGATCCCTACAAGGGACATTGAACTGCTAACTGTGCGTTTTCATCCATTTGATTTACCCAAAGAGTTTACCTGTGTTATTCTATTAGCGGTTTACATCATACCTGTCATCACTGCTGTGATGTCATCAACTCCCCGTTGCTAGGCTATGAGCACAGGATCCTAAAGCATTGCGATATCTGAAGACTTCAACATTTCCGTCTCTGCAACATCACCTACATTCCAACAATTTGTCAACTGGTCCACCAGAGAAAATAAGATGTTTGATTTATTTTTTTGTAAATGTTAAAAATGCAATGCTCTGACCTGCCTTCTTTAGGAAGATTACACCATAATCTGGTTCTTCTCACCTCCACCAACAAGCCCATCGTTTAGCAGCAACCCACTCATCACACAGACAATTAGAACCTGGTCTAATGAAACCGAAGATGCTCTGAGAAGGTACTGTGAGTCCACAGGCTAGAATGTCCTCTGTTAACCACATGGAGATAACATTAATGCCATGACTGAGTGTGTGACAGATTATCAACTTCTGTGTAGAAGCATTATCCCAACAAGTACAGTGAGCTGTACTTGTTCTTCATTAGGTTCATTTCACCCCATGCCTCCAGCCCAACAGACCACTCACACCCTCCACGAGCACACAGCCTTCCTGTCACACCTCCACTCTGTCACCCTGCAGCACAGTCATGGACCTTAACACAGCCTCATCTCCCTCCACATCACAACACACTAAGACCTCCTCTGCCTCCGCCTCTAGCCTGTCTGTCTCCTGCAACCAGGTAAAGAAACAACTGGAGAAACTGAACCAGAACAAGGCTGCAGATCCAGACAGTGTTAGCCCTAGGGTTCTGAAAACCTACTCAAAACAACTATGTTGGATTCTTCAGCACATTTCCAACACCAGCCTGATTCAGAAGAGTTTCTGTGCTGTGGAAAACATCCTGCCTTGTTGGGGCAGCAGCATTAGAGCCAGAGACTTAAAGAGACTGAACAAACTGATCAAGAAGGCTGTTTCTGTGCTGGGGATCACTCTGGAGCCGCTGGAGCGGATTGCCTTGAAAAGAATGCTGCAAAGGCTGCTGAAAAAAAAGGATGATTCTTTGCATCCTCTACACAACAAAGTGAGGAAGCAACAAAGCTTTTTCCGTGAGAGACTTCTTTAACTCTGCGAGGCAGAAAGGTACCGGAGATCATACCTGCTAGCAGTCATCACCCTCCAGAACAATTTACTGTCTTCCTCATCTTCTAATTAATTATTATTATTATTATTATTATTATTTTAAAAAACAGCTACTACAACATTGAAATTCCCCCTGGGATAAATAAAGTATTTTTTATTCATTCTTTAATTTATTTTTCTTTTTATTCTTTCTATGCACATGTATTTGTGTGTCTGTGCTAGCTGGCCAGATTAAAAACAAAGAGGAAGTGGGGAGCAAGCAGTGACAGAATTTCTCATCCTCCCTCAGGCCCCTCCATTTCTTGTTGCCAAGCTCCAATCATTAATTAGCTGTTCATGATAAAATTCCCCATTCCCAATCTGACACCAGTGTAGAGCAGCGGACGGCAGTGGTAATCATGTCAGCGAGGCTTGGCTCAATCTTCTAAGGGGGCTAAATGGCCCCCATATGGTCCACTGGCTTGTGCCTGCTCCTCACCATGCTCTCATTAAACTAGTGCTTAATATACCAAGGTAAAGAGGGACACACACTTACACACACTCACACTCAAATGTATACTCTCAGTAAGAAGGAAATCAAGGCATCTGACAGGGGATTGGGCACAAAGGGACAGGAGGACAAAGAGGTGTTGTTTGTTTCTGTGTTCGCATGTGCATGCGGTTTGTGTGTCTGTGTTTTGAGAGGCTGATGCTCTACAATTGATGACTTGCCATCTGTCATCAAGGAAAGAATTCTATCTTTGTGTGTGTATGTGTGCATGCATGTGTTCAAGAGGAAAGATGAGATGGAAAAGAAAGAAAGAAACAGTGAGAGAGGTACAGATGTCTCACAGCATAGCGGCTGGAACAGGAGGTTCAACAGCAGACTGCTGTATGAGAGGAGGCGGAGGGGGAGAACAGAGAAGAAAAGAGGACGGACATCTGCCATATTCAGATATTGCTCCGTGCTTTGAGCGCTTCTACACAATATCTTGAGTTTTCAAAAGACCTGGGAAATGGTCTTTTCGATTATGTTGCTGGTCTATACCCTCCGGTTCCCACACATTCAGTATAATGAAGCAAATATTTATATTTAAACTTCAGAAGAGTTTGTAGACATATTCAATTTGTTCATTATCAAATTTATATATCTGTTATAACTTCTCAAGAGTAATCATTAAAAAACAAAAATTTGAGAAGTTGCGTAGTTTTCCCTGAAATGAAAATGCTTCTTTACAATTTTTTACTTTTACTTATAAGTTAATTTGTTTCTCATACTGACAACATGGATGACTGGTGGTGGAGCCCCCACTGCCTGATTCCAGCCAGCTGATGAGGGCATGCTGTCATAAACGGGTTTGCATGAGATGGGCTGCCTGACATATAGAGCTGTTTGTCACCTCAGACTGTGACAGACTGGCAAGTAGACACGGTGCAGTCAGTCTGTGATTTGCCTTCAATCTCTCTTGTAATAAATAAAGTTCCTCTACCTAACTATAAGTAGTAAAACAAAAGTTACTGGGGCTTACACACATTCCTGTTACTGGACAGTATTTTTGTAAACTGTCTTTGTTGGACTTCATGGATATCTAGCAGCAGATGAGGCAAAACAAATATGATTTTAGTTGCTGTAAATGAGTTAATTCATGGAATGGCTTGAAATCAAGAAAAAGTAAAATGATTGCTTTGCAATTACTTGTTGAGATTGCGATCACCTGTCTGTACAAATGAATAAATATGTGAATAATTAATACAATTGCACATGGATAAATAAAAAATATCCAAAGTCTGACTAAATCCCTTTAGATTTACCCAATATGTACAATGATGGACAGATGGGTGTGCACTGGGGCAGGTGGAGAGACAGATAGGTAGCTAAGCAGGACAGAGAGCAGCAGTTAGCGAGGTGGAGAGCACTTACTGTCGACCCTTCAGTGCAACACATGAATGGAAGCTTTGAATGAGGTGCGGCTGGGCTGGTGTGTGCGTGGAGGGAGTATGAGGTGGGGGGTGATGCTCTTGACAATACTTGGAGTATAGTACTTGATTGTTTACTCTTGCCTGCTGGATAGGGTTATTGTGTGTGTGTGTGTGTACTCTGTGCAAGCGTGTGCATGTGTATAAGTTTACAGACAGACATGAAGAGACTTACAGCACAGTGCTCCTCTGTGGCTCTTGGGAACTATGATGGCTTCACAAAAGACCAGGGGGGGTCTTATGTTGTCCGCACAAACACACGCATGCACTCGTAACACCAGCTGCCGCCCACAGCCCCGGCCCAGCCCAGCATTTCTGAATTAATAATACAGAGCCACTCTAGAATAATGGTGCACATGCACACACACATTCATGCACAAAGCTTTGCACCTGTTCACCACTGCTCAACTGGACAGGGTTGGGCTCCACCATTACACACACACATATACATATGCACACACCCCCATGTTGCCTGTCTGTTGTAGGCAATACTTAGACAGCTGTGTCTGTCTCCTGACCTTCCCCTTCTTCTTCTGATGACAGCCCTTCTCATTGACTGATTGGTCCAGCTGCGCTGTTCGGCTCCTTTGATTGGATGGTTTCACATCCAATGAGGCAAAGAAATAGACAGAATTTGAATATGAATGGCAGAATTAAATGGGGTTCCTCGAATAAATGCACTGCTGGGTTATTTTATTAATAGTATTGTTTGAATTTAAGAAAATACTGATTTTAGAAATGGACTGGTAAGAGCATAACCAAGGCTCTCATGATTATGAAAGTTTATTAGAGGATTATTTGTAATACAAATGATTGTAGTGTAAGGAATAAGTATAAGGTAAAATAATACACGTTATGAATAGATATGTAAACAGCAGCATTCTGATGCATTCACTAACTGAAACTACATGAATTTGATCATTTGTAGTAATGTAAAAATACACAGATTGATGGCCTTGGTTGACTTTCCTCTTGAACAGGTTTTTCTGTATTTCACAAATGATATGGATTAAAATATTACTCGTTACATCTGTTTCAAAATATATATGGAGAATTTTGGAAATAAATGCTTTAATGTAGATGTCAATGGTGCAAAATAAATGAAGAATTCCACAGTGCCAACACCCAATGCCATCCAAAAGAGAGAACAGAGAGGCAATATACCAGCAATCAGTGCAATTTGATTAGCTAGCTCATTGGCTGTCTGTGTCTTTCCTAATCACATTTGATCCACTGCATTCTGAACACAAGCAGCATGGCATTCCTAATGTTATCGCATGTTAAAATGCGAGGGCTTTTTGTACTGGTTAGCTTAGATTGTATTTTTACCTTCTTGACATGCCAGAAGCCATCCAAACAGATCAGTCTTTGTGTTTTCAATGCTGTGTTATGCCTTGGTAGCTGTGTGTGGGAGGATTGATGGATATGTGTATGTAGGGGAAATAGACCATCTGACTGAGCTGTGTTTAATATTCTTGATAGGATTAGCTGTAGATGTAAACCCTGAGATTCCCTGTCTGGTTATAATGTTGGATAAGCCTTCTGCATTATAGTTTTGCACATGTGTTTTTGCAAGAAAGCAAATCTGGATAAAATACGTTTTCACTGTATTAGCGTAAATGACAGTGCTGTGACCTGTCTTGTTATTTATGGACTTCATAGATTCATAGAATCAGTTGTTCATAATACAAACCAATCAGCATGGCAAGTTTGCAGAATCAGTTGAATGAAACAGGCTGTTTATTGTAGCGAAACCCAAACATGAAGCCACCTCCTTGTGAATAGAAGAGCTTGTTCTGAATGCGGCCTCATGTACAGTACAGGAGGTCATATTGGGCCCAGGTGTGACTGCTGCCACTAATGGCTGTTCTTCACAGGACAGGCCTCTGCAAACAGAAGAGCACAGCACAGAAATCCAGTGAAAGGGGGCAGAGGGGCCATCAAAAAATCCTTTGAATTACATCGTTAGATGTAAAAAATAAAAAAAAACCTCTTAGCACATATTAAATTTCAACAGCCTCCTTGGATCGACATTTTTTCCTTGATGTAACAGTTTTTTTTTTTTTTTTAATAATACATAGAGAAAATTTGATGTTTTGTGTTCAAACAGGACCTCAATGGTGACTGTGCATCAAAGATGTTTTCCTTTCTGCCATTTACATGTTGTATTAGTATTGAACAGGAAATATTTATGCTTGAAAGATACTTTAAAAAGACAAGAGAGCCTTAAATTTTAAATTTTAACCTAACCAGAGCAGGACAGCAGTACAATTTCAGAAAATGCACAATAGGACACTTAGTCCCAGCTGTAGTGATAACGTCATTGGCTCATCTTGATAAGCTTAGGATGTGCCCATTTCCTGTTCATTAGCATTTCTCTGCCCATTCTTTAGACCTTTCTGATGTATTTTTTTACTAAGCCTTATTAAAAACTGTACTTTATAGTTTGTTTTCCAGTGTTTCCTCTACCCACCGCCTCCTCTAGAAGGTCACGTTCATTTATTTTGATCTTGTTTTCTGTACAGCACCAAGTCACAGCAGGTCATTTCTGTATAAACAAGTTTATACTGTGTCCTTTTATTAAAAACTAAACAGTCTGATGTTATTTATCTGATTCACATGATGGCACATCATAGCTGCTTTTTGCAGTTATGGTTCTGGTGTTACACAGCACAGCTGAACAAGCAGAATCTACCGTCATTGTAGTAATTTGTGAGTCGAATTATTGCTTAAAATAGAACCAAAATTCTTAACATCAACACGTTACCTGAGACCTGAACTTGAAGAATATTTACAGTGACTTCACTGAATAAAAAGGTCTTCATTAGGTAATTTAATAAGTTAAACTTTTTCCTGTCCAGTGTTTTTCTTTTTTTTAATCACATTATTTTATTTTTTTTAAGTTGGTCTGCGATGAAATTTGGAAATGCAACATGTGTAGCTGTCACATGATGTTTAAATTATGTTGTCATTGTTAGAGGTGTCGTATATTTACATTGTAGGGTAGGTCACCTATTACAGCTTCTGATTTTAAGGTTGCAGAGATTTACATCCTGTTTATTAGGTCTGTATGTAAGTTACATGTATGAAACTGAAGAGTCAAAACTACTGCTGATTAGTTTTCTGTTTTGCTCCATCCATCTATATCAGGGGTGCCCAAGTTCGGTCCTTGAGATCTACCATCCTGCAACTTTTAATTGCAACCCTTCTCCAACACACTTGAATCAGATGTCATCTGCATGTCATTCAGCTCTGCAGGGGCTTGGTAACGAGCCAGTCATTTGATTCAGGTGTGTTGGAGAAGGGTTACATCTAAAAGTTGCAGGATGCTAGATCTCAAGGACCAGATTTGGGCACCCCTGATCTATATAAAGGCTGTGGGGAGGGGAAACAAAACATTAATAAGGTGCGATGACACGATTGGAGTTGCCTTGGCTAAGTGACCTTCACCCTCCCACTGTTCAGGTGGGTAACCAAAGCCTCCTGTCTAGCACAGGTGGTGTTGAGCAGCAGCCCTCCAGCTAAGATGCTAATATACTAACCCTTCAGTAATCCTGTGGTGCTTTAGGAAGCAATGGACCCTGCCTCATCATACACATAAACACACACACAGATGCAGGTTTAAGCTGACTGATAGTCTGCATGTGGAAATGCGCACATCCACACCATGAGACAATCTTATATATACTGTACACACACACACACACACACACACACATGTGCGCATATACACACACACGTACATCAGTGCTGTGAGGGGGATTAGGGTGAGAGCCGTCTTGGCTGCAGCGTGTATGTCAGTCACTCGCCGGCTCTGTGGCAGCATCACAGCGATAGCCAACATGCTTCAGGGAGCCACCACCATCTACTGGAATATGAAGGTACTGCAGCTTGGGAGAGCATTTGGATATAAAGTGAGGGTGGGGGCACAGGAGGCGTAAAGAGCAAAAAAGTATTTAAAGTTTCTAAAATATTCAGCTTTAATGTAAAAGTCAGTTTCCCAATTAACCTGAAAGTACAGTGTTGTAATTATACAAAGTGTTTCCAGTATGTGTTCATATGAGTGAATGTACAACCTTCTTCTGTACCAGCTGGGTTAGCAGAGGGGCACCAGGGCAGCCTGCATGGATGGGCGTATGTATGTGTGTATATATGTGTGTGTGTGTGTGTGTGTACCCAGCATAACCTACCAGGAGGCTCTGGCTGTGTGCAGCTGGCTGGGTGAAACCTCCTAGTGGCCCCCAAGGGATGACCATACTCCCATGGGTTTTTACTCAGTCTGGCTGCTCTGTGGCTACCCTGCCCCATCCCAGCTCTCTTTCGCCGGCATGGGTTTAACAGCTTACACTGAGGCCCTCATCTCACTCATGTTTTTTTTTTTGCTCAGCCATCTTCTTCTTTATATTCAGTTCAGACTTCTTCATCTCTACACTGCTGAGGACTCCATGTAGCTTCTTTCCACAGACTGAGCCAAAGGCTTTTGCAGTGACTTCAGCACTAAACCTTTAAACCCAGCTGCAGCCCCAGCTTCAAACTGAATTTACTTCTTTGATTCTTTAAAGCCCTCCCCAACAACCCACCCAACAGTTCTTGCCATGTTTTGCAAGTGCAAAAATACAATCTAGACTTTTATGACTATCTTGCAATCCCACTTTTATGCTGTCACTGATGGCGACTGTATTTAAAGTAGTTACGCACATGCACACTAGCAACAGCCCCGTCCCAATGTGATAATGAGACTAATGCACAGTAAGTGGATTGTCTTTGAAGAGCCTGGATTCGCCTTAAGATGTCTGAGCAGACTGGAGTTAGAACTGCTGGGGTTGGGGTCACGCAAACGGCCATATACTAATGAACATAAAGGATTCAACTAAACGTGTCTCTTGATTTTCTCAAAAACGTTTCCAGTCATTTAAAATAGTGGAAAAAATCCTCTTAATCCACATGCAAGCAGAACTTCATCTGCTTCTCGTGATCATACACAGACAATCAGACAGATGTCTTCTCCAAGCGTCTTACCACACAGTTTTTTAACTTTCTTAACCCCTAATGCCCTCTGCCACTTCCAGTTACCTTCTCTTTCACTCACTTCCTTAACCCATTATTTGTCTGCCTGATCTCTAGCCTTCCTTCACTTCCAGCACATCTCTTATACTTTTCCTCAAGTATTGGCCCCTGATTCTCACACATCCAGACACGTGAAGACCCTCCACTCGCTGTTGTGTCTGGAGGTGTCTTGAACTTTGACTATAAGAAGCTCAGCCAGTTAATCATTTCAGCTCAAACTCTTTTGTTTGACTGCATTCTGTTGTTACATGATGCAACCTGTACCTGTTTATTGAACTCCCTAATACTACTGCCTTTTGTCAATAACTAAACTCTTTAAAGCGCGAAACACAGATGTGTGGTTGTGTATGATGATGTAAGTTTACATTATCATTGTTTTATGGCAGCTTTTCTTTCTGTATCTGAGCTGAGCTGCTGTGTCTATGTTGTTCATCTCCACACTCATCCTTGCCTCTTCCTACCTCTGTACACCACCACCCACCTCCTCTCCAGCTCCCAGAGTGCCAGTCACACAGCACCGTCTCTGCACCATCTGCATATCAGCTCTAGCTTGGCCAAAGCATTAGATTAAATCCCTGTTTGGGTTGATTAACAAATGGCTGGTGAGCTCACATAGTTATGGACTTATTTATTTCATTTCTCGTCACAGCTTTTTCCTGCATTTGTCTGTCTTGTTCTCAGCGAAAAACGTGTTAAATCTGATGTCCTAAAGGAGACGGTGTGAGACGGAGATATGGGAAAAGTTTTTGCAAGTTTTCTGTGTCTCATTTCTGTTTGGCTGGCTGAAGTTCAGCATCGTTATTTATACCTGTCCCCCATTTATCCTGTCTGCATTTCGCTCTCATTTCTCCCCCTCTGTCCTGAAGTGAATAATCAGTTTGCTAATTGAGTGACAGTATGCAAGTGCATTGTTCTAATTGTCCAATCAGAAAGCTTGGAACAGACGCAGTCACAGCTGATTCATCTTTGCCTCTTACTGCTAAATCCACAAGCTGCAACTGGAGGATGTGCCAACAAGATTTAATTCTTCTAGAAATTCCAAAATGATTTTTAAGAAGTCTGGCTCAGTTGTCAGTGCGTAGTTTGTGTTTCTCATGAAAGATGAAATAAAATTGTAAATAAAGTCTTAAAAGGCAGACACTTCGTGAGAATTCACCCCCTTTTCTTATTGTAAGTAATTTACTGAAACATTTATAGCAGAAATATTCCATGGAAATTTTTAAAATAGTTTAGACCTCTGAATCATTGTTTACTGAATACTACTATATCGTAACTATGTCTTAACAAATGGAACATACAGACAAGTATGATTGTACAACTAATTTTCAAATAGTTTATCTCATTCTCCCAGTAATCCCCTGCCCTGATATCCTGTTGTTCTAACAAGAAACAAGAGGCTCCTGTTGTCTTAAACACTGTGTAATGTAGTATTTACTAATTGGCCTAAAGGGAAAAGTGAAGTTGTGCAGAAAACTAAATGAAACTGAAGTGAGGAGTCTAAAAGAGAGAAAGATGGTGTGGGAAGGAGACCGGCTGTTCTGTTTTCTCCAGCAGTCCAAACTAGAGACATGTGGCTCCCCAGACAAGCTGTCCAGAGTGGGAGAGCTCGCTGGACTCATTACAGGCAGGGCCAAGACGGGATAGCTTGACAGAACACCATTGGATCATATGGAGAATTGGAACTGTCGGAACAGAATTGTTTTAGTCTGTGTGTGCGTGTACGCGTGTGTGCGTGCGCATGACTGTGTTTGTTTGGAACAGCGTGTGTGGACAACTGTCCATCTCCTCTCTCCGTCTGTGCCACCCCTGGCTGCCCCCTCCCCACCCCCCAGTGGACACACAGAAGCACACACACATATACAGAATTTCTAGGTCTGGCCAGAAGGATCGCTTAAATGTTTTCAGTTGTACTGGACAGCTGAGGGATGAAGTGGCCAACCACAGGCTTTCATTGGTTGGACACCTCATCTAGAAACTGACTCATAGAAATGACTGGACGTGCACCAGCAAGCCAGTCATCACGGCCAGTTTCTAATAGTTTTATCAGTTTAACTTTTTCCTCACCCATTTTGACAGTTAATTTCTTTCTTTAATCCGATTTGAAATCAGCAAAAGTTTTATTCTCCTTTCCAGATGATACCATCTATCACTTTTTTACTTTACATTTAGAATGGATGCTTATATAACTTACCTGACATGAACCTTTTGGAGGTAAACAAAAGTAATACCTGTTCATTAATAAAGGCTCCAAAGTTTTTGCATTTGACATTGTCTCAATAAAAACTGAACATTCACTGTTTATTACAGAAACTTCCTTTAATATAACTTGGTTGTATTACAACCCAGCAGATTATTGTATAGATTGTCATGTTGCTCTTAGGAATTTGTAGACTTTAAAGCAGAAAAGTAATTTCTTCTACAGGGAACCTGGTTTTCTGTTGATTTATATTTGTCTATACAGGATTAATCTTTCACCGTCTGACCAGCATCCGTGGCATAGTCTTTCTATTTGCTTTTTTTTTTTTAAGATTTTTTCTGTCTTCCTTATGCCTGTCTCCACCCCTGCCATTCAGCCCCTTTCACAACACTCTGTTTATAAGTAGCAAGTGATCCAAAGAATATGCTTTGTTTCTGAAAGAACAGGAGAAGGAAATGGCAAAAACAGGAGAGAGTGGGTGGATTTGTGAAAAAATAGAAATATAGAGACTGATGGAGGAGAGGGAGAAGTGTGATTTAGTGGTCCTGATAAGGCACTGGCACCAAACGGCATTTTTGCGTTCTCTCTGTTCCGATGTGCTGGCTCAGATCAATTGCAACCTCTTTGCCACACAAACACACACATCTCCACCACTACCAGCACCCAGAGGTACCGGCAGAGCCCACAGTCGCATGGTTCCTTCAGCGGAGCAGGTGTTTTTCTGAAATGTGTTAACGAGCACGGCCTGCTGTCATTTCCTTTTTAAATGGATGTCACAAATGGAACACACACACATACATACACTCAGCCGATTCTCCTCTCACAGCGAATTAGCTGAACAAAGTGATCGGGGCCTTTACTGAGGACTGTATGTAGTGTGTATGTGTGTGTGCATGTTTAGTTTCTAGTGTTTGTGCATTATTTACATACAATGTATGTGCACGGCAAGGAATAGCTGGTTAATTAAAAAGACTTCAGAAGTAAGGAACACTTGTGTCCTTCTGTGGTTTTTATTACTGTTGAGAAGAATGAGAAAGTGAAATGTTTACACAGCTCCCGGCTTTGGAAAGTTTCTTTCATTAGAGCTGTGTGTCTCAGTATTACTTCAGCTGTGTACTCGGAGTTAGCGCATGTGTGCGCACAGTATCTTCATTGTATTTGTACTCGCTGCGCTATGTCTGGATGTGCACTTTAATCCATGCATGTATCCATGCTGTTTCCAGTAAGTGCTGTCCTCCTCTGTGGTGTGGAAATATTTGATACTTCATGTAATCCTGTAGCGGGTCATCCAGCAAAGCTGTGGTACCACCTTACTGCCAGTCTGTGTCAGCCAGTTGGGTAATACTATGTCACCAGCTGTACAGCAGATGTTAATTTTTGTTGCTGACATCTAAGAAGAGTAATTCTCCATTTTTAATCTTGGTTTATCTCTCATCACCTCATCTCATCTCTCATCCATTTGTCCTCTTTAGCTAGTGACCAGTGGTTTGTGTGTATTCGTGTGCACAATACGCTTGTGTGTGGGAGTATTTGGTAGAAGGGTCGTCACCTCAACACCTGCCCATGTATCAGCCAGATGATGTTTCTGGCATGCATACTTTGAGTGTTGCGCTGGTAAACATGTTTTTGTCTTTTTTTTTTTTTTTTTTTTTAACACAATAATCCGATCTGAATCTGGCAAGCGTTGTGGGAGCTGCAGAGATGCTGTGTGTATATCTGTGTTTGTGTAAACACAACAGTGTGTATATGTGCGTGATATCCTTTGAACAGATGACAGTTGAGCGGCTCTTAACTGTTTCAGGAATAAAATCTGTATTTAAAATAGTCTCCATCATTATTATTGCTGTTAATACTACTTTCTATACATTATTCTGATTAGAATAATCATTATATCCCTTGGGGGGTATTTTTGCCCACAGCATTATCTTCTCTCATTAAAGTGAATTCAGTTGTGCTTACATCAAACATCTGACTGATCATGTTTCAGCTAAACTGTCCTCCTTTCGTTTGTATTCGTTTTTCTAGGTGAGTACATAAAGAACTGGCGACCTCGTTACTTCCTGCTGAAGACAGACGGCTCCTTCATTGGCTACAAAGAGAAACCTCTGGATGCAGACCTGCCCTACCCCCTAAATAACTTCTCTGTAGCAAGTATGTTATACTTACCACACATATGCCATTATACCTTCTCTGCACTGTGCTTGAATCTGCCTGAAGATTTTCAGTGCTGTAAACGACAGCATCTGTTCATTTCAATGACTTGTCATAATCAGGGATGTTGCAATTACAGATTTTCTTGGTACGATAATTGTCAAAGAAATAATCACGATTTTCGGATTATTATGTATTAACTAATTTTACAGCACTATAAATGTGTAAAATCACCAAAACAAGTTTGATTTATTTTTATATTTTGATGCAAACATGGGATAATAACTTAGTACTATAGTAACAAAGTACAGGAATCAAGAGGTCTCATTCCAACAAAACACCTCTGCTCTGTAAACAGTAAATGAATATTATGTATCAACCCTGGATTTCTTTCTGAAAAATACGATGGACAGGGCTACAGGACCTCTACCTGGACTTGGGTGCTTCTTTCCATGAAATAAGTTATAAAAATGGTTTTGAACATTTCTTTTGAAACTGAGCAGAGAATTTTCCAACACAGATAAAAGGTTTAACTAGCTTTGACTCCCATCTGTCCTGTAGCAGAATAGTTGCTGTTTGAAACATAAATAGTACTGGAACAGTGAAAAACAAGACTTAAAATCTGGAACTGAATGTTTCTTCTCCAGCCACTGACGACTAAAAGGCATCTACCTCATGCCGAGTCAACGATGTTTGAACACTGAAACTATCTGCTAAAAAGACTTTTTTTCCCCCACTATTTTTCATCCATATAACTTAAAGTTCAGTAAAATCTGCTAAACTCATCATATTGCACTGTAAACCCAAATTTAGTCAGACATAATTACAAAATTGCAAATAACATGATAACATTTAATGTCATTGTTACATAATTTAAACATTAACATCATTTAACCGAACTATGTTGTATTTACTTTTACTTCAGCGTACAAAGCAGGTTGTTTTTCCTGTAGGTCAGCATATCAGGTGTATTTCCTCCTTTCACTGCAACTTTTTTTTATGCATGCTTTACCCGCTGGTCAGCCGCTCTCCACAATTAAACCTTGGTAATTTGCATTGATCTGCTGCTATGGTTCAGACATTATCCTTTAAGAAAAGTGACTATAATGAGGGATCTTAATGATAAATTTATCATGGAATTTGATACCGGCACGTCCCACCGGAAAGAGGCCCTGGGGAAGACCTAGGACACGCTGGACGGACTACATCTCTCGGCTGGCCTGGGAACGCCTCGGGATCCCTCCCGATGAGCTGGTGAATGTGGCCGGGGAGAGGGAAGTCTGGGTTTCCCTGCTTAGGGAGCTGCCCCCGCAACCCGACTCCGGATAAGCGGCAGAAAATGGATGGATGGATGGATGGATGATACTGTGATGGACTCTATCCTTTCATGCTTAACGGTGGCCGGCCTGATGCTTGGAATTCTCCTGATAACCGTTCATGAGACCAGATACATTATTATTTAGGCAATGCTATCAGCTGGTGCCTCCATTATAGCTTGAAAAAGCATAAATATTCTCAGCTTTCCACCTCATGTTATGGTGGCATAAAGTGAAGTGAAGCAACAGATCCAGAATTCAGTTTGCACAAAGCGTCACTCCATAAAAATTGAATGACAAATTAAATTGAAACACATAATGTGAATCTGGTTTAAGCTGGTCTTTTTTTCTACGTACTGCCTGTTTCTCTATATAAGAATGCTGCTTTTTACGCCTGCCACAGTCACACTTAATGGAGAGCATTTCGGTTCATTGAAGAATCACTAGAGGTGGTATGGAATCAGTTTGTAGTTGTGCCATGCTTCAGCATCATAATAAACTTTTTTCTGTATTAGACATGCAAATGGGTGTCAACTCTCTCATCCTTATGTGTTATAGAAATGTTCATAAACTGTCGTAGTGAAATGGTGCAACAGTTACTGCAGTCGGTCATCAGTCTCTACAGGGTTAGTATGCTCTATGGAATTCACTGCTGGCTCTAATTACCCATTATCATTAGATCATCTGTTGGCACCTGATTAACAAGCCCAGCAACATTGTTGACATGTTTAATTAACAAGTTAATGAGTTGACAAGATTCATTTAAATGTATATTTACCACATCACCTCTTATTGGTAATGCAGAGAAAGCAGATTGTCTGTTAAAATGTTTAACTGCCTTTCAGATGTTTAAGCTTTGATTTAAGTCAGCTTAAATAAACTTTATTTATACATCACAACCCAAGGTGCTTTACAGAGTGAAAGCATGAAAGCAGTTAAATTGTTATTAAAAGCAAGAGGTCTAAAACAAATGGCTCAAAACAATGGACAAAGTTAACAGATATTTTAAAACAAGCAGTTTACATGCTTACCAGTCGATTTGATTGGCTCTTTTATATTTAAAGCTTTAAAAGCAGAGAAGATGTCTGTGCCACTTCTTGAAGCTGAAGTCAGGTTTCAAAGGAGGTTAGCCGGAAAACAAAGGCTTTGCTCTCCTATTTTAGTTCTTTAACTTTAGATTTAATTTGGTTTTCATCCGTAAACTGTGCCCTGTAAGCTGACATTAGACAGAACTCTTTCGGCTAAATTGCAGGCTGACATTATTTATTCATTTAATTTTATCTCAACACAGACTTTTGTTTAGTTTGTCATCATACAACTAGCCCAGTCAAGCAGTACATCATGCAGTAATTACTTTTTTTTTTTCATCTATAAATGAAAGTTCATGGATCAGGAAGTTTTGTTTTTATTATGTTTTTATCGTTTTTTTTATCACTTATTTATTATTATTTATTTATTTTTGGTCATTTTAGATTTCACTGTCATCATTGTAAATATGGGATTAATTGAGCTTAATTTAATGGTGAAGTACTGTGTTAGTGATAGAATGTGTTTGATATGTCCAATAATTTTCTCCATCTACATAAATCCATGTGCATCCGTTTGAAAAAAAAAAACAAAGGGTGAAGGGGAAAAGGATAAAGTTATGAAAAAAATGGTTTAATGTTATTAAAATTTAAATAGTCAAATGCTGAAGTTCTACTCTGATCTCAGTACTTTTTGTTTCAATAGATATAGGATCAACATTTGCATTACACTGGCTCAGTCTGAAGGATTTACTGTAATCCAGCTGAAACAAAGTGAGATTAAGTGGCCTTTCTGCATTCAGTTATGGAAAGGGAAGTCTTTCTAGTTATTTGATAACAATGATAACAATAAACCACTTACTTGGTAAGTATACAATATATCACACAGTATTTATCTCTTAATGCATAAATCTGTACATGTTGTGTTATTTAATCTGATTTGTGGTTTACATGACTGTTTTCTGAATATAATCTGATGTTCACTAAGCTGCAGATGCCACTTTAAACCCTTATTTACAGTTAATACTGTAATACTGCACAGGATCTTAAATTTGGACGTGATCATTGTTTTCAGATGAATCAACATGAAACTAAAAAAGTTTTATCGGTTAAAATGCAAAGCACTTTGTGAGAGAGCTGCACCGTGAGGCCTGGTGATAAAGTAGGACAAGCAGAGGAGAGGATGAGAGAACACATGCAAGACGAGTGCCAAAACAGAAAATATGATGAATGGTTTAAACCAAGCTGATACCTCAGAGAAAATTATAAAAAATGGTTTATCGAAGGATGGAGGAGGAGAGAAGAAGATGGGAGTCCGGAAGGGAGGACAAGTATGGGGAATGAGGGATGGGAGTTGATCAGAGGGGCAGAGGAAGAGAAAATTGGAGACGTGGGGAGGAAAGACGAAGAAGAGAAGGCAGAGATGGAAGGATGATTAGAGTGGGAAGACGGATGGAGAGACTGGCTTTTGTGGATGAGGTACGTTGGAGAGGAAGGGAGCATGAGGGAGGAGAGGAGAGAAACATCATCAGCACTGAACAGACAGGGAGGAGGAGATGAGGACAGGATTGGAGAAGGAGGAAAAAAGGGAAGAGGAAAAGAGTTTGCGAGGAGGACAAGCCAGGCCATACATCCGGCCCCGGCTGCTTGGCACAGCGCTGGCACTGCCACATCTGTTGCCCAAAGCTGGGAGGCCAGGTGGTGTGTGTGTTCAGTGTGTGCACACGTGTGTGTTTGTTTATTTGCATGCGCCTGCGTGTGTTTATGTGTGTGTGAACAACAGAAGTGGTCAGATGGAACAGAGATGGTACAGGCCTGTTCCCTGCAGAGGGACTCATACATACAAGCTTGACACACACTCTCACACACTCGCTAAACTGCCACACAGATTTCACAATTGCCTGCTGTGGCAAACAACCCAATTTCGGCTAACATTCAAAGTTCACTTTTACTCATGGTGCTTTGTGTGGGCGTGAGTGTTTTTTGGCATCTACAAAGGCATGACCTTGTTCTCTGGCACACAGCAGGCCGTGTTCACGAGTCAGGTAGTAACTGCTTTGTGTGTGTGTGTGTGTGTGTGTGTGTGTGAGTGAGAGAGAAAGCGTTTACATTGAACCACTGCCGCGTGTATGACCTGAGTAGTTTTACCATTAACCTTCCTGTCTATATTTAGGCTGTGCCATGACGTGCTGTGCTGCGCCACTCTTGAACAAAAAATGACGGGGGAAAGAGAAAGCTGAGGATAGAAGGAGAGATAAAGGCAGAAGTAGAGTTGAGCAGAGAGTGACAGGAGATTAAAAAGAGAACAGCGGACAGGAGAAAACAGGAGCAGGGAAACGGGGATATATGTAGAGCAAGCAGGGCAGATGAGATCAGAAGATGGATCGTAATGCTGCTTTACATTAGTTCTTGTCCTCTATAACCACAGCGACTGCTGAGGGACAATGAAGATGCATTCTTTCCCACAGCGAGCTCACAGCCCCATCTGGCTATGTGTATCTACGTTTCTGGGTTTGTGTACTGTATTATGCATTTGTGTAAAAATGGCCTACTGTGCTGCCCGTTTTTGTAGGAAAGTGTCTCTTCGGATAGTCGCCAGATGCGTGTGCGATACAACACATAATGTCATTTGGCACAAAAAAGGCTTCTTTTTTTTGTCATTGGCTGCTGAAGTCATCACGTATTTTTGAACCAACAAATTGAAATACAAGCTGCATGTTTTCTTCATCCTAATGTCAATGATTTATCTACTTTACAATTAGAATTAATTCAAGTATTAGGAATAACAAAGTCTACATTCTGTCCCTTTAAACCTTATTCATAGCCGGGAGAATTTTTACACCTTTGTAGCAGGAAAAGCGATAATTGTTACAAAGGATGACCATAGAAGAAAGTTAAAGATTAAAAGATTTGCACATCCTTGTGGTGTAAGAGTATATTTCATTTTTTTTATCAAGGTTCAGTATGTAATAAAATCAAAGGTCAATGTAAGTATATTTTATGTCTCATTTAAAAGTGTCTTTCTATAAGTATCTAATCACTTTACGAAAATAACTTTTATGTTTTTATTCTCTTAGACTGAGCCATTTATATCTAGTTGTCATGGGTCCACAAATAGCAGCTGCCATCATTTTTTATTTTTATTATAACTTATTGTGTTTTACACAATTGTGTGTGTGAAGAGAACAGAGAACTCTCTGAGCTTTTGAACCTGCAATACCAACTTTGTTTGACAGGTGCTAGAGGACCGTTTGGATTAAGTAAGGCCTTAAAAGGCACAAAGAAGTAAACAGGACACATGTACACAATTTTAAAGTAGGTAACTTTTAGTGCAGTAATCACAGCATCTGATGAAAAACATAAAAACATGTTTATGTTTGGAAGAATTTTGGTCATTGACAGCCACCATCCATTCACCACTGTGCTTGGCATTTCAAGTCATTTCTATTCTCTTCTTTACCGCTAAATGTCAGTAATTCTTATACACTGTACCTTTTAAGTTTGAGAATAAAGATGTTAGTTGTAAAACAATTATTTATAAATTACCAGAAAGAAAAGGTGTGGAAAACAACGGAATTCAGACTGACTGGCCCCTCGTACCCCCGTACACCCACTACTCATAAACTTAACAAGCCATGAGTCCTATTTTTACCATGTGATTTTAGTTCCTTAATGTACAGTATGTGTTCAGAATAACTGTGACTACATGCTCGTGTGATACGTTTATTTAAACTTAAATCTCCTGATTAGGAGTTTAATTGAATAGCAACGGGACCTTTTTCTTAGTTTTTACAGAATTTTGTCTTTAATCTGAAAGGCTTCTTCATTTTGACGTAACTCGTCCTTTGTTGAGGCCTAACTGGGCTTTTGTCAAGTTAGCAGAGAAATCGGGGGGTAAAAACAAATGTCTTCAAATATCAACATTTGAAGTCCACTTCAAGCAACTAAGGTCATGCTCATCTGATATGTATGTTTTATTAATTGTAAGAAAATCAAAGTTCTCCTGACCTGTGCAGCTGAATGCAAAATCATTGCTGTTGCCATTCTGTAAAGACTTTGTTGTCCTTCTGCCCATCTATTTCAGAATGTCAGCTGATGAAGACAGAAAGGCCAAAGCCAAACACCTTCATTATACGCTGCCTCCAGTGGACCACTGTCATCGAGAGAACCTTCCATGTGGACTCACCTGATGAAAGGTAAGTCCCTTTAAAGGTTGAGTATGCAACATTTTAGTAGGAAAAATGGCAGATTAATGAGCGATTAGAGCCAACTGAAAACTTCCCCTAATATAAGCATTGTTAGTTTTAATGTGGGATTGCACAATATACTGAAAATGTATCACAATATTACCATGTACAACATCAAAATCAAAAAGAAATTTAGATTTGAAACTGTGGTCGTGTATAAGATGCTAATATGTTTCAGAATGGTCAAATAATTGGCATCAAGCAAAGAAAACATTCAAGGATATTGCTGAAACTACTAAAACTGCATTAAGACCTGTACAACACATGATTAAAAATTGGAGGGATAGTAGAAAACCCTTATCTTCAAGGAAGAAATGTGGTTGGAAAATAACCTAGAATGGTCCTGGTTGTCAGTCAAATGGTAAATCAAATGGTAAAAGAATAGCAGTAAAATTCACAGCTATGTTTAATAATGTAACGTAACACTCACAATGTGAAGGGAACTTAAGAGATGGGATTAAACAGCTGTGTTGCCCCTAGAAAATCACTTATCAGTGAGGATATATGGGAAAAAGGCTTCAGCTTGCTAGGGAGCATAAAGATTGGGTCTGGAGCACTGGAAGAAAGTCATGTGGTCTAATGAAACCAGATGTACCCTGCTCCAGAGTGATGGGCACATCAGGGTAAGAAGAGAGGCAGATGAAGTGATTCAGCCATCATAACTAGTGTCTACTGTACAACCTTGTGTGGGAGGTCTATGATCAGGGGCTGCTGCACTTGGTCAGGTCTAGGTTCAGCAACATTATGTGTCCAAAGAATGAGTTCAGCCGACTACCTGAATAGACTGCAGAACCAGATTATTTCAAAAGTGGATTTTTATTCTCCATTGATGGCTTGGGCATGTTTCAAAATGACAATGCCAGGATTCATTGGGTTCAGATTATGAAAGAGTGGTTCAGGGACCATGGCACGGTCACAGATCAAGGTACCGGGAAATGAGGAGGTGGGACCCAAATGCTAAAACCTGGGGGCAGATGAGGGTGGTGAAGATTTAATTTAACAAAAAACATGACTGGTGACTAACAAACACATGCACAATGAGCTGGCAACGAATAAAGAAAAACCTGGAGCATATATACAGAGGGACTGATTACAAAAAAGAAGCAGGTGTGACAATTAACGACTGGATAGAGGGAAAAGGAAGTAAAGCAAACAATATACAAGGGGAAAAAGCTCTACAAAATAAAACAGGAAACAAGACAGAACTAGAAAAGACTATAAAACTAAATAGACAGCAACAGAACCAAAAAAAAACAAAAAACAGATCATGAAAGTACCCAAAGAAAATAATGAAGGCCCACAAAAGCCAGGTCAGTTGAGGGGACCAGAGGAGGGAAAACCCCACAGATTATAAGAGAGACATCCTTTTTTACACATGGATTGGCCACCATAGAGTCCAGACCTTAACCCTATTTAGAATTTTTAGGATGTGCTGGAAAAGACTTTGCACAACGGGCCCGATTCGACACAACAAGGTTTTGGCAAAAAATTAATTAAACTCTGGACAGAAATAAATGTTGTGACATTGCAGAAGCTTGGAACGATGCCTTGGTGACCGTGTGCCGTAATCAAAGCGAAAGCTAGCCCGACAAAATATTAGTGTGTGACTTATCACAATATTCAATAATATTTAATATCAAGTAGCCCCATTTGATTTTAATGAAAACAGAGCAGCATGTTCATGGTATCATACAGTAAAACATAATTAGAAACATTTATTCAGCTCATAGGTCCTCTAAATGCTTGACACTGGGATTTGAGAACTTTGATCCACTAAACACCATCTAATTAGGGTGTTTCAGCAAATAACAGGCAGACAAAGTTACACATAGTTCCTGCATAACTTTTCTCTTTGAGCAAAGGTTTGTATGAGAACTTCTTGTTTTTTCTTTTTCTTTTGTTTATTTTTGTTTTAATCTACTGAATGAAATGTTTGAAAAGTCAGTAATTTGTTAGAAAACTTTATAAAAAGGCTTTGAATTTTAAATCAGACATGCTGTTCAATTACAAAAATGTTACACAAGCAGCAAAAATAACTAAAGATGATGTATTATTCAAGAAAAAAAGAGGGAAAAATTCTAATGTTTTCAGTGACAGTGGCGTGGGATTAAATCTACATCAAATATTATCCATAGAAAAGGTTTAAAAGTAGAATCAAGAGCAGAGACGTTTATATGAAAGGAAGTACTGGAGAGAGTTTATGGGTTTTTTTGGTCTCTGTGAGAGAGACGGAGTGGAAAGGAGACCTTTCAAGTAACGTTGGCATAAATTCTCCAGCTGCTCAGCTCCTTTCTGAGGAGCTGAGGTGTTTATCTCCAGAAAATGAACAGCTTTGCCCAGAAGACCACAGATGCTTCTGTGCATCCTTTGAGGTTGTGTGAATGTTTTTATGTGTGTGTGTGTGGGTTGCAGCTGTCTGTCCAACTTTGTTTTATATAGTGCTTTTGTAATAGTTTTACCTCAAGATAATCAAATAAAACTTAAGGTCAATTAGTTTGTAAAATATGAACAATATGCAAGTCTGGCAGTGGGTGACTGAGCTCCAGATGTGTTTCAGTTTTCTTAAAGTGTGTGTGTGTGTGTAGTGTGCATTTGTGCATATTTGAAGCTTGAGAAGTGTTGGATAAAAGTGCGTGTGCCACAACTGGATGTGTGTACTTCTGTATCATACTGTATCTGTTGTACTGTACCAGAGCTGGCAGGGCTCCAGCTACCACAGCTCCAGCCGTGTGCAGAGAGGGTGGCACGTGTTGGCATGGTGCCCGACTGTAGGCAGGCCCATTATCTCTCATTAGCAAAAGGAAAAAAAGGAGGGGAAAAAAACTCATTATGCAGAAAACACTAACTGAGAAAGAGCATTTATCTGCTGCCTGACCTTGAGAGAGTTCCCATTGCTTTTCAAGTAGCTGCACACACACAGACACATCACTGGTGCCACAGATGAAATGTTCCACAGTTGTAGATGGAGTGTAACTTGAGTTTGCCCTTGTTTTGGAATGTGTAGGGTATGCTTGGAAGTCTTTAAGAACAAGAAGAAAAGGATTCAGATCTTAAAAACACACTGCTCTGTTTAAGTTCAGATGAATGCTTCTCCTCTCTCTCCAGGAAACATATGGGCAACTAACACAAAACAAAAGACACAGAGGTGATTGCTTTTGAGTCATACAAGTTTGATCATGACAATCTCTTCGAGGCGTACCCCGGGTAAATCTGTTTTGTCTGTTTTGAGGGTGAATCCTGATTTGCTTCTGCAGATCTCTGAGCATTTCCTAATATTTAAATGTCAGTGTTGGTTTACTCACTTCTGATTTGGTTGTGTTTTGTGCAAACACGTAACGTCTGCATGGAGAACAGGATTAATAGTGAGGGAGGAGAACAGGAAAAAGCTTTAAAAAAAATCTAAAACCAGTTCAGGTGTGAGGGAAAAAATTATGTTCAAAATAAGAAATTTTAGCTTAAAAGCCAAAAATCCTAACTTTTGTAAGATTTTTTCCTCCCTTCCTTCCCCTTTGAACAGAAGGAAGCTTGACCCTGAGTACGAACCATTGTATTCATCATTGTTAAATACAGTTGATGTGTCTAAACATACTGATGCATGACTGGCCTTCTGCTACAGATGATCACACTTAAACTCTCTCCCAACAGATGTTGAACAACACTGCTAATGGAAAGTCAATGGGGAGGAACAGTGTTAGCAAACAATAATGCATTGTTCCCTCTAATGCACTGGTGTGTGTTTGAGCACACTCTGTCACCCCCTCACATGCTCACAAACATTTCCACAGACTGGTGTGCATTAGTTCTGCTCTATGGTCATTTGTCATTTGTGTGATTATCTAGTTGACCGTGTTTCCTCTCTGCTGAGCAAATAAGTGTTTATGTTAATTGAAAACACTTTAGCGCACCAGCCACCATATTTGAGAAAAGGAGGTAGATTTTATTGCCACACAAAATGGTTTCCATCACTCTTTGCGATATGTATAAATGTATAGAAATGCCAAAGAGAGAGGAGTTACAGCTCAATATTATGATGGTGAGACTGCATCTGCTTTTAGTCTGATCAGGGGCTGAAAATGGCTGTAGCTTACCTTGTCCTGCTCTGAATCCAGGGATGAGTGGACAGAGGCCATCCAGATGGTGGCTGACAAGCTGCAGAGACAAGAGGAAGAAAGGATCCAGTGCAGCCCCACCTCCAACATCGACAACATGGTAGAGGAGGAGATGGATATCTCTACCACACACCACAAACGCAAGGTAATGCACACATACAGATATGCACCCACTCGTTCTCAGAGCTTTTGCATTGAAAATATGTATTAAAATATTCCTGCTCTACCAGTTTTGCTCATTATAGTTCAATAAAACTAATAGTTTATAGAAAAATGCCAGTCAATGAAAACGTCACACATGGACTTCAATAAGTTTCCCAAATCACAATCTAGCAAGTACAAAGTGTCCTATGAAATATTTTTGTAAAGAAAAATGGTTTACAGAAGTAAAATGCTGCATAGACATATACATAATCTAAACAACCAAAAAATATTATTAGCAACCTCTTCCAACTGAACTGTTCATAATACTCCTATGTGACCAATGTTATGACTCGATAATAAACCTGTTTTCTGTTCTGTTGAATAAAGAGACACCTGTTAGAGTAACATTAATCTCACTTTTAAAATACCTGGCCAGCTGCTTTCAGTAAATTTAGGGGGTCTTTTTCTTTCTCTTGTTTTCCAATTTTAAATGATTTTTAAGCTTTAGAAAGTTATTCTTTTTTTCCCCTCAAAACTTACAGATTTTGTAATGTTGCATCTGTTCAGATTGCAGCATAAGTGACATGGCTTTTATGTGTTTCCCTCCAACAGACCATGAGTGACTTTGACTACCTGAAGCTGCTCGGGAAGGGAACCTTTGGTAAAGTGATTCTTGTCCGGGAAAAGGCCAGTGGGAAATACTACGCAATGAAAATCCTTAAAAAAGAAGTCATAATAGCCAAGGTTGGCATTGTGTCACACATCTGTTGATCGATTTTTAAGCATTTTAAAAGAACTGCATTAAAATACATAGCTCTTATTTATGTATTTATCTTAGTTTTGAGTACCATGCCAAATATAATTTAGTTATAAAAGAAATTGTTTTTCTCACATCTTAACAGGATGAAGTTGCACACACGCTAACAGAGAGCAGAGTACTGAAAAACACCAGACACCCTTTTCTCACTGTAAGTACCTCAAATGAAAAAAATCAACTGGTTTAAAGTCATACGTACATATGGAAAACACCCTGACATCTGTAAGATTACGCATCACATGCACACACACACTGACAGGATATTGATCATCTACATATGTACGCCTCACGAGGCTAATTATGAGCTATACTGTAAATTGTTGTAGTTTCATGGCCGCATCTGTTGGCTTTGATGTACTCGTACGCACATCAGCAGCTTCATATTGCTATCGCATTGCCTCGTAACATACACACACACGTGCCTGTTCACACACATTCTGTCAAGGGAGCAATTACAGTTCATATCTGAGTTTACCCCCGTCACACCTGCAGGCATAAAGAGACTTCGACCAACTGTTCTTTTGATGAGGAGCTTTTTTCCTCAAAAGAATCAAACACGCAGCTAGTTGACACACATACATGTCCTTACTTTGAACAAGCAAATGCAGACATAAACAGTCTGAAGCTCAGAATTATCATGTTTTGTTGCGCCTGCAGTTGTAGCTAAAATGGGACCAGACTGGCTAACAAAATTGTTCACTCACTTCACTGTTTACCATTAAAAGAGGATTTTTTTTATTCAAAGAATCTACCCAAGGTTATTCTGTGGAGTTATACTCCTGTGCAACAGGCTAATTCTTTATTGTTACTGGAACGCCAGTAAAATCTGTGATGCCAGGAAAAGTAACGCGATGCTCTGTTTTGTAAGTTGCACTGTGGAATAAGTGAAGTTTAAAGATTTAAATCTTAGATGTTAGATGTATGTTAGATAATAAGGGGAACAGAGTTGTGATTGGGACATGCATATTACAATACTAGATCCAGTCATATAATTTCTATGTGTTTGGTTCTCGTTTCAGTCTCTGAAGTATTCATTCCAGACTAAAGACCGTCTATGTTTTGTCATGGAGTATGTGAATGGAGGGGAGGTAAGATGTACATATACTATGATGATGGTTGTTCTGAGTGTGGTTACTGTTTTAAACAGCCAGTTAAACCACAGCTCCCCCACACTAACTGACAGCAATTAAAGCTCCAATTTCAGTCATCAGACACCATGCTGAGTTGAAACTTGTTAGTTTTTATATATGATATATTCAAAATACTGCGATCTGTCCAGGGTTTACCCTGCCTCTTTCCTGCAAATTGCTGGGATAGGCTTCCGCTTTTCTATGACCCTTGGTCGGAATAAGCGGTATAGAAAATGAATTAATAAATATTTGAAACACTCACTTTCCCAATGAGAATTTAACCAAAGCTGATATTATCATTTTTATTATTTCAGATCTACACAGAACTGTTAACCAGTATGTTGTAGTTGGTGCAGTCAGAGTCTGCATCAGCAATGCTGCAAGAGAGTGTGTAAACACTCAAGAAGTGGCTAAAGTTTGACTATTGGATTGCTTTCTAACAGTTCATTTGCCAACCAACTGGCCTCTCTCTTGCCTTCTAATCTCTCTTTTCTGTTCCATCTCTCTCCTGCTCGTGTCTATTTATGAACTCACCTATGGGGCAGATACAGCCAGGATGACAGTCAGAGACGAAATGAGTTTGGATTCCCCCACTTTTCCATTTCTCAGTTTTTTAATCGGCCCGTTTTTTTGCAATCTTGGTTCATTCCCTCAATGTAACTGTCACCTGCTCCCCTCCCAGTTAGTTAGGCAGCTCAGCCAGTGCCAGGCCTTAGCAAACACACACAAAATGCTAGAACACCCAACCCCACACACATACCTGGACAAACACACACAGCAAATTTTTACCTCAATGGACAAGTTGTGACCACACATGACACAGAAACACACACACAAAACCCATTTCAAACCTGCCACAGTCACAGCTGCCAGTACACTGATGAAGGCCCACCTGTCGTGTTACCTCTCACACGTATACACACACACACGGACACTATTTGAGCAAGGTGGTCTGTGAGCATCACTCCAGTGGCCATATGCAAACCTCCCTGAACAATTAATGGGGAGATGTGTGCCCCTTGGCCTCGTGGGTAATTTGTAGGACTTGACTGGTGCAGCTCAGCAGGCTGCTGTCATTTCGGTGCCACACATGTTTGCTGTGCAACAGTGACAAGTTGACAACTGACAGTGAGGGAGGAAGGAAATGTGCGGCGAGAGATTATAAAGCAAGACAGGGGAGACACGGGAGGTTAAGCCACCTGGGGTACAAAAACGACTTGTGCGCTCTTGAAAATGAACATCTTGCCAAAAACATCTTTGGGTGGGGGTGACAGCTATGGTAAATGAAGATGTAAGCTCGGGGGGCAAGGCCAGTTAGGCCACTAATGAGGCTCGTGCCTTACGCAGTTGGGCGATGAGGGCAGCGGTGGTGGTTCTGGCTGCAGCGGCGGTCGGCCTGTCTTTAACTAGACTGGTTTATTGATTAAACTTCTTGATTTGGGCACCCGTCACCAAGCTCATTGCCATTGCTGTGCCAACACAGCCCAGAGGGTACGTGGAACGTGGAAGAAGTACGTGTGGTGAAGAGGGCTGCTAGATGAGGCGCCAGCTGTTGGGGTCCCTCCACCTGCCTCTTTGGAGATAATGTCCCCCTTCATGCAACCCATCCCCCCCTCCCCCCTTGCTATCTATCATCTCAATATGGTGCGGGCAGCCAGTTTGTGTTGTGCTAATTTCCTCCAATAAATCAGTAATTATTGCTGTGCCGTCCCTGCTGTCCCCCCTCTCTTTTCCTCCCCATGCCTGCTTTTCTCACTCTCCCTCTCACCCTCTTTTCCTCCCTTATTTTTCCTGCAGCTGTTTTTCCATTTGTCCAGAGAGCGAGTGTTCTCAGAGGAGCGCACACGTTTCTACGGGGCAGAGATTGTTTCGGCTCTCAACTACCTGCATTCAGCCAAGATTGTGTACCGGGACCTCAAGGTAAACAGAAACATGGTGTGGGAAGTCAAGGCTAGGGGACATGGGTGAGAAAGAGATCAGATATCTGAGAGAAAAACTTTGCTTTTGGCCCCAAACACCACCTTTTTTTTTCTTTTTCTTTTTTTTTTTTCTTACCCTGATTAAAACAAATGGCGCAGGATTTGTAGTAATTAAAAAGAGGGACAGGGACAAGCTCAAACAGACATGAAGTGGTAAAGAATTGCAGGAGGTGGGAGCAGGCTGGGAGGGAGGTGCTGATGCCACAGAGGTAGAGAGGTAGATGGCTCTGTCTGAGTGCCTGCCTGGCAGCCTTGGCCCCAGCTCCGCTCACAGCAGCCAAGAAAACAGAAGAAAAAGCAGACAGTGCGAAAAACACTTGAGCCATTAAAATTAAAAGGTTGAGTGGCTCTGCTACATGCCTGAAGTCTATTTGCCTCCTTTGCTTAGAGTTTGTGTATCTGAGTGTGTGTACTGCCTATTTGTGTGTAGCATATCAATGGTTGTGTTTATCTGTCTCTGTTCTATTCTTCAAAGAGGAGAAACCTTAACTCCATCTTCTTCCAAATTGATTGATCGGATAACAAAGCACTTTCTATATTGTAATTGATTTTTAGGAGTAATACATGATGGAAATGATGCATTTTTCTTTTCCTTCCAGCTGGAAAATCTCATGCTTGACAAAGATGGCCATATCAAGATCACAGATTTTGGACTCTGCAAGGAGGGAATTACTGACGCTGCTACCATGAAGACCTTTTGTGGAACTCCAGAGTACCTCGCACCTGAGGTGATACTTTTGTTTTCTTTTTTTTATTGCTTTCTGTGACCTCTCCTACTATGAACCTCTTCATATTCACTTTTTTCCTGTTTTTTATCTTTAGAGGTTGCCTTCTGAATTTTCACACCTTTGAACTTGATCAATTTATCTTTCCCTTTTCACTTTTTTATAAACTATAGCCTTATAGCATTTTCTACTACTAAACATCCTATTTTTATTACATAAATTAAAAATCTATAATCTCAAAATCTATACTTATGTTAAAGCAGCACTGTTCTGCAAATATTTTGCTCTCTGGCTCCCCCTACAGTTGTGGAATGAAACACCACTCTCAATAATTAATCTGAGCCCTGCCCATGGACATCCATACACCTAACTTCATCATCACATTGAAGAGGCCAGCAAAGATACAAATAGAAACCACTAAATATGTCAAGTGTCAAGGCAGCGTAGTGATGCATCATGATAAGGTTATACTTTATGTTTCTATCTCTAATAGATAACAGAAATGAACGTACTGATTTTGTAATTAAGTTTGTTTTTTTCCGTTAGCCGTGCTACAGTAAGTGTCTGAAGTATATGAATTTGTTACAGTTCTGCATTTGAGTAGAAATGTTATGCCAAAAATTGTGGGGTATTAGAGTTTTACTAAGTGTTAATACTGCTTCAGCCTCCTCCTTTTTACACCATACGACGAGCAGAGAAAGTAATTATTATTAATTATTTGATAATATAATTATTTAGCAGTTCAGTAGCAACATGTTGACAGCATCCATCCTCCATCCTACTTCTCCTCTCAACTGTCTCCTATGAGTAAAAGACTTTTGTCCAGCCTTTTGCTTGTATACTTATTTTTCCTCACATCTAGTTGCTGGTGTGCGACACAGTATTTTAAAGACAGACTTCTCACTTCTCAGCTCTCAGGGGCTCCAGGGCGATTTCAGCCACAGATGTATGCATCAATCAAGTCAGAAGCTCATATTTTTCAGGTTCACAGTCCTCTAGTGTCCAGTGTGGCTAATTTGTGATGAGTTTAATGATACTCTTCAAAGGACATTGTCCACTTTTATAAATTGCTTTAATCAGTCTATAAATGACATAAATGTCAGGAAGTGAGTTTCATGCTGTATAAATGGAGCAGATTGACTGAGGCCTTGTAGTACATGAAAGCATCTGTGGCATCCACAGGCAACCTATCCATTAGGCAGTGTTTTTGCACCACTCAGGGTTCCACCAGGATGGCCTCTGTAAAATGTGGGACTCATGCCGCCTGCTGCACAGTGCCTGTTTATCTAACAACAGCCCTGGCTGATTCATTTTAACTACCAGGATTATTACTGATCTTTGATAAATGCCTGTACGCTGGGTGACGGCCTGCAGGAGTCACACATACAGAAAACACATACTCAGGACCCTTAACTCACAAACTGATGATCTCTCTCTCTCACATAACGCAGCGTTTTCTGTTTGAATAGTGAGTTTTATTCATGTATATTTTCTTCACAGCCAAACAACTTCCATAATATCAGGGTGAACAGCAAATATGCAGCTTGTGAGCGTGAATGAGGGTGTTGGTTGAATTGAAAAAAGGGCATAGCACAGAATACACACACACACAGACACACACTCAGCTTCATTCTTGAAATCATTTATTGCAGCCATCCACTGTCCAGTTACCAGCGCTGTCTTACTCGGAGGCCAGCAGATCAACTGGCGAAAGCGATGCAAGACTGTAGGTGGTGAAGACAGAACGATGGAGATGTGGAGATGAAAGCATGGAGGGGGGCAGAGTGTATCCCACTCAAAAAAGTATGGAGGACAATTTGGCGCAGCATTTTGCGTTTATTTTTATTTTTTTATTTTATTTTTTATTTTTCCTTTTCCTCTTTTTTTGAAGAGTCTTTTCCTTTGCGTGCCAAAAGCTGATTGGAGGCTGTTGGTTATTTTTCACAGGATGTGCGTCTGCCTGAATTTATGTGTGTGAGCGTGCGCGCGTGTGTGTGTGTGTGTGTGTGTGTGTGTGTGTGATTGCAGAAGAAAGTGCGGGCTAAAGCGAGGCAGATGGCGGCAGATGGGCGAGGTTGGAGGAAGGTGCTTGGAAAAAACCTGGAAATCTACACCACCGCCACTCGCCCGCCCGCACGCTCTGCTTGCCCGCCCGCATGTAAAAATAACACAGTTTGCTTGGAGCCAAGTTACAGAGATGCAAAGTAGCTGGGATTAAAAAGGGAAAGGGGGGGCTTGAAGACAGAGGAACATGAGAAAGGAGAGGAAATATTTCAGGGTTACAGGAGCGAAATTCAGAGGCTTGTGTGTTTGCTATCAGTGAAGAGGGCAGATGAGATGTAAAGAGCGAGCGCCCGAAGGAACTGATGCAGACACAACAAAACAATGCAAAGCAAATCATTTTTCAGCTTGAGATGTGAAATACTAGATTGACGTGTTATCGTTTCTTTCAAAAAAAAAAAAAAAAAGATTAGTGTGAGATTAATGAACAGTAAACACAGGGTCAATGCAAAGAATGGAACAGGACCAGAGAAAACACATGGGGAGCGTTTTCTGCTTTTTGTTGCATTTATTTGGAACAAAAATAGTGTTAAAGGGGGTGAAATAGTTTGTTTTTTTTTCTTTCATTTATTTGATTATGTTTATTTTTATTTTTTTATTTATTTATTTGTATATGCCGGGCATTGACCTTTTTTACTGTAAAGGTTTCCCAAACAGCAGCACAGTCAGCTGTTAGTAAAATGATAACAGATTGTCAACATTAACCAATTTCCAAATGATGACACTTTGGAGATAGAAGGTCTCTGTTTGACACCAGCAATATGGGATTGTATGCTCACAATATATAAAGTGTGTATGTGTGATTGTGTTCCCTGCTGGTTTTCTGGGCTGGTACAGCCACGGGCTATGTGTGTCTGTCCCATCCCATGTAGTACTGTCCAGGCTGCCAAAGCCCTCGTCCTGCGAGCAGCAGCTAGCTGCCACATGGCCGCCCCAACAGGGACCAGGACAGGTCAAAACCTTCTCCCTCGCTGCTGCTTTTCTCCTCTCCTCTCCTGCCAGTGATCTAATTCATCTCTTACTGTTTTGTCCCATTTATTCGTCAGCTCTTTTTCTAAATTATACACACACAGCCACACATACTGTATACATACACACACACACTCCGATGCTTCCATGCCTGGGGCTGTGGGGCAGCATTCTGGCTCTGTGTGGATTAATCTGCTCCCTGCCTGCAACCGAGCTGCCACCACCTTCTTTAGTCCCAGGACACACACACACACACACACACACACACAAAAGCACATCCTCTTATACACACTGACATGCACATACATATACATGCCCAACTGGACAGCTTCATTTGTATACATTTCTGTACTTATTTATCCAAATTCTCACTCAATCAGCACTAAAAACGGCCTTTTAAGCTGCTCAGAATTTCATAAACTGCACGATGTGTTTGTGCTCTCCTCAAGCTGCAGGGACTGAAGCAACACCAAACATCTCCGAGTTTGCCTCACTCTCAAAACTTTATGAATTTGATGAGGATGGATAAATATTCCATCTGCCATGTGTGAGTGTGTCTGACAGTCTCCCAGCAGTCTAAGCCAGCGTTATCCCTCCAGCCGTACCAGTCAGTAGTATATCTGGAGCTGGCGGCACGCTTCATTCCCTTAGCTCTTCTCTGCAGCTGCCAACAGGGTGACCAGCTTAATTGTCATATAAACATATTCACACATAAAACTGCGCCCTCAGTTCTCTTATTTACCTCCACATATATGTTGCTGTGCACACATGTTTCGTGTCAAGTCGGTCACATTAAATCTGATTTTTAATCTAAATCTAAAACTAGAACTTACAAGACAAAAATACAAAAATAAAGGAAAAAGCCTTTTCAGTGCCTTCATTTGTGCCACCCCTTATCATACTGTGTAGACATAAAATTAGAGCAGCTTCCTCTCAGGCTTTTAAGATTTCAGTAAAGTCCAAATAACACTGAATATATACTAATGATAATCATTTATATTTACAAAGAACTTTTCATCAGAGTGCTGTACAACAAAAAGGAAAATGTAAAACACCAGAGTTTAACTTTCATTAAATCAGTTAAAACAAGATAAACTAGTTTTATTATCTTACTGTTTTAACCAAACGACTGAAAACTCATATGCAATGGTAAACAGGTGGGTTTTTAGCTTTGTTTCAAAAGCAACAGAACATGCCTGCTTAATGTCAATAGGCAGACATTTCCACAGCACCAGCGCACGAAAAGAAAAGGCCATCTCACCAGCTGTCTTTATATGGACTCTGGTGACAAACAAAAAACTAGAACCTTGGAAGCACAATGTATCTCCAGGTATATATAACTTTACCAGGTCAGAGAGGTATGATGGTGCAAGGCCATTAGCTACACCTTAAAGTCTGCTCTCACCTGACCAGGAAGCCACTGGAGTGAGGCCAGTAATATGCTTGAATTTACAGGCTCTGGTTAAAAGATGGCCTGCTGCATTTTGAACAGTTTGCAGACCCTGGATAACCCAGATGGAAGGATATTGCAGTAGTAATATCAAAGTTTAAAAAAAGCATGGGTTGAAATCTTGGTATGGTTTAATGATAAGGCAGGTCTGATCTTTGTAATAAAAAAAAAAAAAAAAAAAAAAAACTAAAAAAAAACCTGGCAACACTTTAATCTGCAGGTCAAAAGAAAGTGTCCTGTCAAAAACAGTCAGTCATGTAAAATAATCATTAAAAATGAGTTTTAACAGCTAAACAGGTCTCAATTTTAATTTGAACAAGTCCATTAACAGCAACTGACAAGTACAGCTGCCTATAGGTACTGGTACTTACTTAAAAGTATCAAAATAAACCCACAGAATAAATAAATAATTTACACTAAAAACTGTGAAAATGTTTCAGTTTCACTGAAAGCACAAGTAATCCATAAAAATTTGTTTTAGTGTGTTTTGCAAAAAGTCTTTTTGCAATTGTCTGTGTGTCTGGTGTAATTGAGATCTTTATGTTCTGAACAGGTTTTTTGTTCGAGTTTGTTTGTGGATGTTTGTATTTATGTCTCTGACTGGTCTATTAACAGAAAGTGAGATGTTATTATTTTTATTGGCGAGATGGGCAACATATGTTGTTCTGGCTCTTCTCCAGCTCCTGTCTGTCCGTCTGTCCATCAGTCACACATGCACACACGCATTTTCATCATGTTAATAAGCTTATTATGTTTATGTGGGCCTCGGCAGCACCTGCAATATCTCCATTTTCCTTCTCCTCCTCCTTCTTCGTCACTCCTCCAGCAAACGGGCACAGGTGAGGATGAAAGAAAAGGAGCGAGTGAAGGAAGAGATGATTAGAGGATGGAGCAGATAGGATAAGACAGGATGGAGAGGGAAGTGCAAGGAAGACGACGCAGATAAAAGACTTTGATATGGAAGTGACTTTCTAAGTAGCACATACCCTTTTCTCAGTTCACACACACACACACAGCAGCGTACAGTTTTGTACCTGTGCTACCCAGCATGGAGGTTGGACTGGCCTTGACTCAGGTTGCGAGCTGTTCCTGCCATTTTTATCCAGGAACTTTCCTGTCTGTCCCTGCCAGGAAGGGATCAGTGTGCCAGGAGAGCTGGCAGCAGCCTGGGGGGGGGACTGGATGGGGAGAAGGGGCATGTGGTGAGCCACCACAACACTGACTCCTTTACAGAAAGAGGGGCCTCTGAAGACCTGCCATCCCACTGTTTACACTTTAGTCCTTGTTACCTTTGCAGCTGCTTGTGTTCATCTCGAAAACCGTTTAGTTTTATTATTCATCCCTCAAGCGTAATGACATATTGACTGTTCTTTCCTGCTTCTTCTCACTCATCTGTGTCTTTTTCCAGTTCCTTGGGCAGTCTGTATTGTCTAATAAAATAAATGCACAAATGCAGAATTAAAAAGCAGATGTCCATTAAATTAAGTGCTTATTATTGTCCGTGTACTCTCCTCAGGTCCTGGAGGACAATGACTACGGTCGGGCGGTGGACTGGTGGGGTCTGGGTGTTGTCACGTACGAAATGATGTGCGGCCGATTGCCGTTCTATAACCAAGACCACGAGAAGCTTTTTGAGCTCATCCTCATGGAAGACATCAAGTTCCCGCGCACTCTGTCAACCGATGCAAAGTCGCTGTTGTCTGGGCTGCTCATCAAAGACCCCAACAAAAGGTTTGTGTTTAGGTTTTAACACCATTATAAATTTGAATATATAAAAAGAAAATGTCCTGCTAATCTCAGTTTTGTGTTATATTTCTCTAAACTAGACTTGGGGGAGGACCGGACGATGCTAAAGAAATAATGAGACACAGTTTCTTCTCTGGCATTGACTGGCAGGATGTTTATGATAAAAAGGTACACGATTATTAAACCCCATGTTTTTATTGTGCCATTCTTTGAAGCATTAAAGATGGTAGAAATGGTTCACCGCACTGATAAGAACCTACCTCATTTAACTTATTTCATTAGATCTTGCAATACAGATAAAGTTGAGCGTGATGTGTTTGTGAATTTATACAGAAGTTGTCATGTGACATTCACAAGTCAGAGCAAACAGGCAAATGTATAAAGCACAAGACATTATGGAGGGTGTGACTTTGTATCCTAAGAATCTGTCAATCTGTGCAAGTGTTTGCTCACATGACACCACAGAGTGAGAATTGTCCTGTGTGGTAACACCTACAGTATGGCACACAGGTGCATGTCTTCCTGGTTAAACTTGGCCTTGTTTTTTTTTTCTTTTACTTTCAGCTTCTATGAAACCGTCTCTGAATTGAGTTAGAAAGTATCAGATTAGGATATCGGAAGGAACTTGCTTGTCTTTTTATAAAAACTGAGGTCATTTTTTTTTCTGGGCTTGTTCTCAGCACTTTACATTTTAGGGCTGTTTTGTGACATCCAGAGTTAAATATTCTCCCAGGCGTCTCTGTTTGTTAATGTTGAACTTCTCTTGTCTGATCTGATCTCGCCACTCTGTCCCAGCTCGTCCCTCCCTTCAAGCCTCAGGTGACATCAGAGACAGACACCAGGTACTTTGATGAGGAGTTCACAGCTCAGACCATCACTATCACTCCACCAGAGAAATGTAAGTGTTTTTTTTCTCTTGTCTGCACAGTTTCTTTTATTAAAACTTTGACATGGCTGCAAATATCTTTGGTGGAGAAAAAATAGAGGTGAATGATTTCCTTTTTTTTTTCTCTCTTTTTTTTAATTTTGATATTGGTTTGGTTTGTAAAATTTGCAAGAAGAAACCTTTAAAAAGTACAGTTACTTGTTTGTTTAATTGTGCTTGTATTAGTCCTCCGGCCACACGCAGCTCTTCACACTCTCCTGAGATAAAGCTACAGTTCAGCGCTGAATTATACATGAGTGGAACCGACATGTTTCTGTGTGCTAAGGCGAGGTTCCACTTGTTTTGTTGATCACACGTCAGTTTGCAGGAGATTGGCACATCTGAAGCGCGGTTGTTAATTGAATTGTCCCTAGCAGGGTTGAATTATAGTTTTGGTTGAGCAATTCCCATTTTATGTCTTAGCTAATTTTATTTTTTTTACAAAGAGATGTGTTCAGCAGTAAAAATGTAACTCATTTAAAACTGTTTATCTTTTCAGTCGATGAGGATGGGATGGACTGTTTGGACAACGAGAGACGGCCGCACTTCCCGCAGTTCTCTTACTCTGCCAGCGGCCGTGAATGAACTGTCCATCACAGTGACATCATCACAGTTGCTCTCTGAGGTCATCAGCTTGGGACAACAGCCCCACCGCTTTGGATTAACCCAGAACAACCCAGACTTGGAAGGATTTTGCCCCTCCCTTTCATTCCTTCTCTCTTTTTCACCTCTCCAGTTGTCTCCTTTATTTATTTATTTATTTATCTTTTTTGTGAACCCTTTCAAAGACAAAAACTTTTAGGCATATTTACCATCTAATCCTGCACTGCAGCCCCAGGTGATCCGAACTGTGATGCAATCAGATGTTATTTAATGACCTTTGAAGGACAGGAGCTTCACCGGTGACCTGCTGTGCTTTGACATGCGTCCGTCCTGCCAGACTCTACAAACAAACACCTCTGAAGTAGTTAGATATTTGCCGAAGCATTTTTAAGGAGACATTTTTGTGGTTTTCTTATCCATATGGCAGCGATACAGCTTTTTAGGTGATTATAACCCAAACTGCCATCACTGGTTGTATCTCAGGCTTTTGCTAAAACAGACTCAGAGAGACATTCAGGACTTTAGGAGTTCAGCGATTCTGAGATTAATCGAGACGTCGTCGCCCAGCGAGCGGAGTCCTGCACACCTCATGTTGTCAAGCAGGATTTGACTCAGGTGTTGCTTAGTGCAAGTCATTGTTGTTGCTGCTATTACATCTACCACCACAACTTCTACAGGTACTACTCCTACTACTGCTCTTCTACTGCTACTACTAAGATCCGGTGCTACACTTCTGGTTAAATGCTGCTGATCATTACACAGGCGCCAGCAAAACACATAAACTCTGAAGCTTAAGATACTAATATCACGTTGTGTGTATGTGCAAGTGTGTGTGAGGTTCAGTATTGGATTTGCATTTCAGAACGCACCTCAAGGCACAGCAGTTCAGACAGATGAAGCTCCCAAACAAATGAGCTTTACTATATTACCCACAGTGCAGTGCAAGGTGGTGGATAACATTTCTGTTACTGCAGAGGTGAAGATGAGAAGAAACTAGGTTGTTCTAATATTTCCCTCAAAGTTCTTTTTTTTTTTTTTTGCTTCTTTTGTCCCAAAAAGGGAAAACTGAACCGAAACGGTACTTTGTCTAAACGATGGCAACCTTTACTGTGACATATTATCACAGCTTTGGGATTTACCTCTCAGTGCAGGAATGAGAAACTGTAGCAAAGAGTGGGATAAAGAAAAGCGAGTCTAATATGAAATGTTTATAATGTGATAGTTTATGAGGTATTGATGAGTAGTGAGGTAACAGCTGATCTGTTTCCTTCAGGTTTCTCATTAAAGAGGGAAAAACACGGTATGAAGTATCAACATCAACAGTTATGGGTTTACAAGAATCATAGCAATGGTTATAATATATATATATGTTCTATTTATTGTTCTACTCATCGGTTTTATATTTAACTTTTTCTATTATTACATTATTCTAGATAAAAAAAAATATATTGCTATTTCTTAGGGCTGAGAGGAAAAAAAATTGCACCTCAACAAACAAAAATGGCTGAAGAATGTAGGAGGGAAAGCAGATAGCCTTCCTGCTCCATTGTTTATTTTTATTTTATGTTTTGTGTTGTTTTGTGACCAAAATGTGACAGCCTGGAACGGGGGGTTGGGGGGGTGACGGGACACCTTAAAGACAGTATTTTTTTTTTTTTTTATATACCTTAAAGACAGTTGATAGACGTTTTAATGATCAGGTGATAAATGTTAAGACACACTCACCTGATTGGATGTTGTGTTTAGGATTCACCCAGGTGTGTGTGGTGGTGATGATGAGTGAGACAAGAGTTCAGAGAGAAAGATGAAGTGGAAGTTGGGTTGAAAGAAAATGAGAGAAGCACAAAAATCTGAATGTAAATAGAGAGTCAGAGTTAAACTGTAAGTGCATCTTGTTTACTGCAAGTGTGTCAAGGAGGGTGGAGGAAGACTCGAGTGTGTTTTATGGTGGTCGGTGTGTTTTCTTTAGAGGGCGTAGGGGTTGATGACTTAGATCCATTATCAGACTACTGTCTTTAACGTGTGCCATCATTTCTCCGCTCTGGACTTTGTGTGTTTGCAGTTGTTGCATCGTCATGTCTTCCAGTTTGACCAACAAGAATTTAGAAAGTCCCCCCAAATAACTTCTGTCTTCAAACGCCAGGTTAGCCTTACGGTGTAGCTCAGAATAAGTCAAAAACTTTGACATCAAGCACTTAACATTCAGAAGGAAAAATCAGCATATGTGAGGTTAAATGGAAAAAAAAAACTCAAATCCTACTTTGGTTTAACAAACAAAAAAAAGTTTATCGTGTGGAAGACGTCACTTTCAGTATCTGGCTGATGCAGATTAAGGAGCACTGGGGGATGTGCTCTTATTAGCCGTAAAAAGTTGTACTCCAGTATATTTATTTAAATGTTTTTACTATCGTTGTCGATTAACTTGAATTTATTTTCTATTTAATTTATTTGGTTTGGTTTGGTTTAGCAGTAAAGGGGTGTAGTTGTGTTTAAACGTTTTGTTCTATAAGAAAAAAAGTTTTTGTTTTTCTTTACAGATATCTCTTATACAACATCTTACCTGTTTTTCCGCTGCTCATTAGTCCGTGTGCTTTACTGTTGCACATCATTAAACTGCTAATAGCTTAGCAAAGGCACTCTATGGCAGAGACTATAAAAGGATGGCGCTGGCCTGCATGCTGTAGTCCTCCTCTGTCCACATCACCAGTCCCGAGTCAAAAGTGGCACTCAGAACTCTAATGAAAAATACTTCTCTGTGATCGATTGAGTCTGTCTGGCACCGCTCAAACAGTTCAAAACAAGTCCACATTCCACCCAGCTGGCACCTTCCGTAGGCTCAAACAAGCGCTCCCAAGTATTTGGAAGGATTTCAGTTTTGGTTTGACCCAGGTCTACGAGTGACTGAGAAGTTCAAGCCATTTGTGCACGCTTAATGCCAAAATCCTCAGAAACCAGAGTTCATAAAATACCGCTTTGTAGATTTGAACGTGGCAGCCATCATTATTTTAAATGATTCAGAGGAAGTCGATTCAGCCCAACTTCAAAGCAATATTTCTTTTTCTTTTCTTTTTTTTTATGATTATAAGAAAATTAGGATTTTTTTTAAACCCTCCTCATACAGCTTCTAGCTTTGATGTTGCTCTGATGTTGGCGAGAAGGATGAAGTGTCTTGCTTGCAGCGTTGAGTCAGTGAATCAGGCTCAGTGTTTCTACACTAAAATAATAACTGATCAATCACTGCACTAATCTCCTCTGGTCTGAGAAGTTTTCCCTCCAGTGAGTCTCCAATTCCTTGTTCAGTTTTTAGGTCACAAACTGATTCTGGTGAAAAGATAACGAACAGAATGTTTTTCCTCCAAATATTTTGGAGTGGAGACGATGAAGCCGAGTAATTCTCCCCATGTGTGGGTTTTTCCTTAATAACAGTGAATCACACGTGTCAGACATCTCAGTTGTTTCTAACTTTAGTTTCAGCCTCTTCACAGCTGTTTCTGGAGCCCTCATCATACCGGACAGTATGCGAGATCTGATGAGCATTCACTCTTAAAGCGGCTGCTGTTTGTACTTTACATCTATCAACAGTTCTTACTCATGTTTCAGTAAAATCCTGTCAGACCTCAGCTGCTCTGTACTGATCTTGTCTGGTTTTAATGAACTAATGATAATCAGCCAAAAATCATACACCACGCTCCGCCTGTTGTTAAATGTTAAGTAAAAGCTCATGTTTGGAAGGATTTCTGAAGAGATTTGACTTTATATCTGCAGCAGACACACTCCCCTCTCCTCTCTGGTTCTATTCTATCATGATTATTACAGTAAGAAAGCATGAGATGCATTTATTTTAAAACAGCAAACATGTATAAATATTACAAAGTTGAACTGAGTTTTAAAGTCATGTCCATTATACTGTAGTTTTACAGTAGTGAGACATTTCTGGACCATGTCTCTCTGAAGCAAGCTCAGCCCGCTGATGTCTCGGTAGAGCAGAGACCATGTTGACTCTGAAACAGTGTTAGGAAACTCAGCAGATCCTGAAAGACTTACACAAAAATCTGATCAGTCTTTTTCTCTCCTTCACGCTGTCAGGATGCAATGCTGCTGGCCAGTGAGGCCACGAGGATATGAAAACGATTACCATCAACATGAAGCTGTTTTTTTTACACTGTACATCCTTTAGTATTTTTACACATGAAATGTATATGATAGGGATGCACATTATTTTCCTTCTTACAGACAGCTTCAATAAAGCACTATGTCAATCTGCAGTCCCATTCTGGTTGATTTGAACTGCCGGCTCATTTAATTTGCCTTTTTAATAAAAAAAATAAATAAAAAGATGATGTCCTGGTATCTGGGAATGTACACAATTTGTGTGCTTACTCAGAAAACCCATTTCCATCATTTTACGTTAGTTTTCAGCTGTACTGTCATAAGGTTTTCCAAATCATCCGTGCTCTGTGGGCATCAATGTTCCACAACATCTTTTTTTAAATTAGTCAAAGACAAATGCAAAAAAAAAAGCCTCTGAAGGATTTTCTTTATTGATGTTTGAAAACAATACAACAAAATAACAGTTAAACATCAAAAAATTAGCACCTTGTACCCTGTTGTTGCTGTGGGCACATTTTTTAAGCCATCTGGCAAAGAAGCCAACCCAGGTTCATTCCTGAGGTCTCCCTGGCCCATTTTCTCATCTACTTGCTAAACAATAAAGGACACTGGAGTCCACAAATTTTTAAACACTAGTGTATGGAACACACAAATAACATCTCACAGGTTTTAAAAACTTTGATATCTATCTATCTATCTATTTGACTGCTGCTACTAGATAGATATAATAGATAATTAAACTATTTATATGAGTTAGTATTATGTGTAGGTTTAAAAAAACCTGCCACATAAACTCAGATCTGACAGAAACTCATGTCTTATAAGCCTAGATGGCATTCACCAATAAAATTGTTAAACATTAAAAATTAGCATCTTGTACATTCAACCAAAAACATTTTCTGACATAAGAAATCAACAGGAAAAAAGGCCTGTAATAAACTTTGACTGAGAATAATTTGATAAAAAATTTCCCATCTCGTTTCCATTTTCTGTTTTTTTTTTTTTAAATCCCGGTTCAAACATCCAGATGCAAAGTAGGAAGACTTATGAGCTCTGAGGATCATTTTTTCTCCTCCGTATCTAAAGGGAAAAAAACAACTGTCAGAAAGATGGACATTTGTACGAACATCGAATAATAATTCTGAAACTGACCGACACGCTGCTGCAGACAAGAAGACTATAAATGTGTAATGAGTAAACGCTGACTCACACACCCTTTTGTTTTTTGTGTGTTTGTACCTCTGCACGTAGGTTCAGCACCTCCTCGGTGAGTGTGCGTCTCTCCTCCATCAGCTGGTTCTGTTTGGCCAGCAGCTCACACGTCTGCTCGGCGCTGTTCTGACAGTAACGGTCCAACTGCTGCAGCCTGCAACACACACACACACACACACACTGTTGACTGAACATGTGAGAAAGGAACGAGCCCTCCTGGCTAATTTAAAACCAAATGTTGTAAATATTGAAAGAGAGCTGGATCCACAAAGAGCTTTTAATATCACCGGACTTTGTGTTGATCAAACAATCAGGCCTGTTTGCACTGATTTGATGACAGTGTTTTCCCCTCAGAGTTCGCACAAGGATGTGCTGCCGTAGCTGAAAAATATTAAAAACTGAGGTGTTGTTGGTGATGGATGTCAAAACTGGCAGACACAATTCAAATAGCATTTATGTTAAAAAGTCGTTGATGTATAAACGTCTCTGCTCCCTAATAAAATCCTCTCCTGGATGTGAAAGAGAAAGTGCTGAGATGAGGCAGTTTGGAGTCTGCAAATCCAAATTACTTATGCCCACAAAGACTGGTACACGCATAAAGATTATCAGGCTGTTTTTGTCCTGATTTTGCCTCTTCCTGACCAGGGGACAGCAAACGCCCGATTATCTTGAGTCTTATAAGATTTTCGCTATAAAATATTTATGAGGTCTGAGGTGTGTAAAGAGCAAATTCATCCCAATAATCAGCCCTGACACAGGTCGTGGCCGACAAAAAATATCTTTGCATGTGTGGAAAGCCGATGACTCCTGAGTTGTGACCATAGACATATATAGTAAAAATAATGTATATTATGTCTATGGTTTTGGCTATGTAGATTGTGACGTGGAACGGAATGTAGCCAATCAGAAAGCGAGCTGACAGGTGAACATGAAAGTAAATAAAGTCCACGTTCACGCTGTCTCCAGTTTGCAATGTTTTTCAGTTCTGGATTTTTCTGTTAACAATAATCCCAAGACCCCCATCATTCCCTCGTCTTGTATACATGCTGGGTGTTTTCCGGTTGTTGCTATGTTTCTTCTTCTTCGTTTTTTTATGCCGGTTGTTGCTATGGTTCTTCTACGTTTTTGTTGGATCACGTTTGGTCACGCGGACTAGATTGTAGATCAGTTGCGGGACAGCATCATTATTGTGGGTTGTTGTGTGATGAGATTATATGGGCACACCACACACACAATCAAAACTGTGACATGCCTGATTTTTTTCTCCTCATTTGTGAGGTCTCGACCAGAAAAAAAAATTACTTTGTGTGTACCAGGCCTAAAACAGGGATGTCATCAAGAGCCACAATCCTGCAGATTTTAGACCTTTCCCTGGTCCGACACACCTGATTCAATGAAATGGATTTAATTTTAATTAGGTGAGGTTAGAGACATCTAAAACCTGCAGGATTGCGGCCCTCGACAACCACAGCTGGACACCCCTGATGTGGCAGTTTCCTTAGTGATGCCAGCTCACCTTTCCTGCATCCTCAACACAAAATTCAGGCATTGGTACATAACATATGAGCATCTAAAAGCAAGCCTAATGCATTTAAGGAACAAAATACGATTTTTAAAATATTTAAAAAAAATAGTTGTGTTAATGCGCACAGACATGGTGATGTTTACAGCGCTGTAATAAAAGAACAGCGTGGCCTTGAGAGGAGGAGAGACACCACAGGACTCAGAGTGGAAAGGAAGGGAGGGGGAACGTCGGAGCAGAGGAAGTTCGCTAAGAGAAACTTCCTGTTTAGCGGTGAATGTTTTTGCTACAATCTTTAGCAATAAACACCACACTGCTCTTCTAGTTCCAGCAGTCCTGTGTCTGCTTCACCATTGGGTAAAGTGAAGGGAGATCACCCTGAAGCTGGCTGCAGCTTCACCCAGAAGAAAATCACCTCTCCTTCGCCTCCTGTGCTCAGTTTGGAGGTGGAAGCTGGAGAGTTTAGCGGCTGTTTCTGTCTGACTTTTCCCTGATAGTGGAGGCAACAGACCAGAGCAGCATGGTTACTAAACCGTAAAAGAAATGTTGCCTCCGGAGCAAAAAGACAAGAAAAAAAACTTTTATTGTTGCTGCGGGCACATTTTTTAAGCCATCTGGCAAAGAAGCCATCCCAGGTTCATTCCTGAGGTCTGCCTGGCCCATTTTCTCATCTACTTGCTAAACAATAAAGGACACTAGAGTCCACAAATTTTTAAAAATATGACAGTGAAAAACACTAGTGTATGGAACACACAAATAACATCTCACAGGTTTTAAAATTTTTGATATCTATCTATCTATTTGACTGCTGCTACTAGATAGATATAATTATAATAGATAATTAAACTATTTATATGAGTTAGTATTATGTGTAGGTTTAAAAAAAACCTGCCACATAAACTCAGATCAGGGACAGAAACTAATGTCTTATAAGCCTAGATGGCATTCACCAATAAAATTCTCTGTTAACTGTTTATGGTCTTTCATGGTGTCTAAAATCACCATGTTGCTTAACTTTATATGTTATCAAACCATCGTCCTGCAGTTCTGTTAAAATCAGTCAACATGATGAGAAAGTTGTAGGAATGTGTGCAGTTATCATCGTAACAACACCCCAATTAGTGCTTCCCCTCTAACACACCCGCTCCTGTAGACAATGAACTCTTTCACTGCATACTGATATTAGACTCTGTGTGTGTGTGTGTGTGTTCCAGCTGGGGTTTTGGGCTGAGGCTGTGAGAACAGTGTATGTGTGTTTGAGGGGTGCTGAATGAATGTTAGAATATTTCCCACCAGCAGCTCATTGTTTCACCCATTCATCCCTCCATTCAGTCAGTCATCCCCTCCTTGAGTGCAGTGGTGAACTCATTCACACTCACACACACACACATCCTGATAATGAGACAGGGGAAACCCTCGGCACTGGAATCCACATTTACATATTCAACAGTCATCCACAGTGATCCATATTTCTTCCTGTCACATGGTAATATGTAGGCTGCGTTAATTACAACAAAAACAATGGTCAGATTAAACTTGTGCATTGTTTCTCATTACGTTTAACTAAGGACTGATTAAGTACAAATATGACCCACTTGTCTTAATATTTTACTTTTATAGTTCTGCTCTTGTTATATCTCAGTTCATTACTCCTCCTTTTCTCTTAAGAAAAGAGAAAAAAATATTTATATATAAACTATTTAAAATGATTTCAGAAAATACAGCACATGAGGACTGCGGTAGTTTTGTTGTAGCAGGACCTCTTGGGCAGGCCAAGGCAGCTGTCGTTATATGGTGAATAATGTTGGAGAAATTAAACATAGCTGCTGTATTTTCTCTAATCTTCCGTATGAAAAATAAACACTGGTCTCTGGATGAGCTCCTCGGAGCTCAGAAGCTGCCTTCGATGAATAACCTTGTGTAGAAGTCAAAAGCTTTGCAGGAAGCATCTTTCATTTTCAACAGGTTCAGAAGGGGATGAGGAAGATGAATGGGGAAACAGAGGATGAGGAAGGTTGTGGCTGCGGGCAGACACAGATAGGGGTAGCTGGGAGGTAGTGGGGGGGATAGATGCCCCCACCCTGCTGGTCATGTTGGCAGTGGCAGGGCTGCCTGTGTGTGACAGACGGGGGAGGCGAACATCCCAACTCTACTACACAATCTGCTCCCTGCCCCTCCATTGCAGGGTTAAACCCTCCTCTTCATTAGGACCCACCCCCCTGCCTTTCACCATCTTCATTGTTGCAGCATTCACTTTCATCCTCCACACACTCATCTATAATCTTCCCTCCACGAGCTTCCTTCATGCCCTCCACCCCGCCTGAGGAACCACTTGCAGATTTATCGCAGACCTGGAGGTTCTGTCCAGTCCTGGAGTCCGAGGGGCGATGGCTCCCCTCCCTGCTTGGTGCTCCAGCAGCCGGGCTGCCAAACTGTCCTGAACAAACCGCCCCCTCACTCCCTCCTCCCACTCTGCCTCTCTTGCCTAACACCATCCCACTACACCACAGCACGACATCGCAGTCACACAATAACTCCACTGCGAAGGCGCAACTGATGTGCTGCTCGCTAAACACAGAGAGAGGAGCACCTAAAGGTCAGAAGCAGAGCCTGTTGTTCTGAAGCTGTAAATGTTTTATGCGTGAAGTGTTGAGACGGGGTCGGCTGAAGGACTTCAGCTCCACATCACCTAACTAATCTTGAGTCATACTGAGAAAATGTCAGTCCTGATCCAATCATTGCCTCTGATACTGATACATCAAATACTTGTAGAGATGCACGGCTGATTCTGAAATCTGTTTTGGGTCACCAGTTTTTCTGCTAGTAGAGGATTTATTCTCCTGCTCACAGCTAAGATAAATAAAAACGGAATCTATCATTTAAAAAAAAATTTAACTATATTCATGTTCTGATTTTATACTGACTTTAAGGGGTTAGTACACCCAAATAATGATTTAAAAAGAATCATTTGATGCTAAAGTCATCTGTTTCTTGGGCTGAAACAGAATACTTTAGCATAAAAAAGGTGCAAAAATGCCTGCAAATGTACAAAAATGTCACTGACATGACAGTAGGTAAACTGAACATGCAGCCAGTAAATCAGTCAGGTCGCGGCCTGAGATGTTTAAATCTGCTGCAGGTTGTAAGCTAACGGTTTATGTAATGCAGCGGGTAAAAGCTTTGACCCTGGCACACATATAAACAACCACAAACACAGGCCGGAGTGCTGCCAACCCCTGGCCTTACACAACACACGCACACTCAATAATCCACTTCACCTCACCTTCATACCCCAGCCCCTGAGGGAGCGGTGAGTGTTTGTGTGTGATTAAGGTAGCGCTCCTTCCAGCAGCTAAAGCAGTAAATCCAATAACTGGCCTCTATCGACTGGCACACTCATTAATTAGGGTTTAATACAGCTTAATGCTCAGACACTGCCCCACACTAATCCACACACACTGCAGGCTGGCCCGCCTCTGCCTGCTGCCGGGAAGTGGTGAGGTGGGAAGGAAGCTTGGAGGGATTGATGGTGAGACGGCTAAATGGATGTTTGGGAGAAGAGGATCTGCAGACGGATGAAAAACGAGGGTTGACAGTCAGTGGTGTCAGGTGAGGTGGCGGAGAAGGAGACAAATAGGCTGAAGGCTTCAGTGGTCACCTTGCAGACAGCCGAGCAGTCCGGGTTAGAGATGAAGAGCTTCCCCACTGACCTGGTGAAAGGACACCACCTGCTGGATCTCACAGTTTACGCACATTACTAACGCAACTCCTCCAAAAACAACAAAACACCTGAAGCTGCCTCCAAAGCAGCCCTGCTAGTAAGTGTATCTTCTGCGTTCCAGCAGACATGATAAGGTAAGTTTTTGCTGGGAGGCAGTTTGCAATAATTTCCCCTGACAGCCCAATAATCAAACTCTGAACCTCGAACCACCGCGCTCTCTATTGACTGCTGCTACTAATTACAACACAAACACACACAGTTACTTCTTGGTGGTATACATCAGCTGTAGCCCACAGCTAGTGTCTAAACTCTGTTGTGGTTGTCTGTGTTTGCATATTTATTTACAGGTGGGAGCGTATGTCCTAAAGGCACGGTCCAAAGGGAAAGTGCTAACATCACATTAGAGAGACTCAGAGATGGTAATAGATTCAGAAGATCTGGAAGCAGCGTTCAGCTCTGTCGCTCAGCAGCCACACATGAACGTGTTTTGTTGAACTAAAATCTAAATTGAAAGTACTTCATTTCAAACCACATAGATAAGTTAAGCTAGCTCATTTGGTGGTGGTAGCACATGTGATGTGTGTGTGTTTGGGGGGGGGCATATGCAGACATCTTCGCCTTGCCTGGTTACTGCAACACTGCCAGGGGCATGACGGCTGCAGCTGCCACACACACATTTCACCCAACCCCAGGCCCACCATCACCACCATCGCCACCCTCACACCCTGGCGCTCTAGCTAACTCTTGGCTGGCACACAACTGCACTCGGGGTGTGTTTCCCTGTGTGTGTGTGCCTGAGGGCCGTGCCCCACGTCTTCTGCACCAGCCTGTCATGCCAGTTGTTGCTCTCGCTAACATGAACATTTGATACGGGAACACGATTGGAGATGCTGTGAGTTTTGATCAGGACGACACAAACACGCATTCCCTCACCGTTATTTGCTCTTCTGTCATCAATCGATGCCACCTGTCACTCTTGGAAATTTTAATTGCTTCTACTTCACTCTAGGATCCCATTTATCAGATTATGGATAAATTCTTCTGAACTTTGACAGTTTTTTATTTTATTAGCATTCTTCTTTCTTAAACCAAAGTAATTAGATGCTGGATAAAAATAATATGGATGGTGTAAAATCTAATCAACTCACTCATAAATCCTTCAGCCTCATGAAGACTAAATCTTTATTTTTCTGTTCATTTCCAGCTCACAGCTTAACACAGTGTTTTTACACTTAACAAGTTTAATATGGCACATAGCTGCAAATGAACACAGCAGCTCATCTACAGAATGTCAGTCATGAACATGTAGCTTTCCTTGAAGACATTTCTTAACTTGGACTTTAATGCCTAAGAAGCCGTGTGCACTCAGTAACTTAAAAAGTCCCTGACGTTGGTTCAACAGCTTGTTTGTTCTGTAAGCTCTGCTTACATAGTGAAAATTTAACTTTTCTAAAGCACCTTGTAATTTTTTTATTATCTGTCAGGTACAAATAATTCATAAGCGTTTTAATAATTTTATTTTAATGGAAAAAAAAATCCTAAAAAAATCACAACATTTAAATATCATGATAACTGGTATAGAACTTTAAAAGATATATCAGGATTACTAATTCACTATAATCCTGTTTATACTTTCACAGAAAATTAGTTGGGTTATTGAATGTAAAAATAACTTTAAAAAAACATTAAATTTGTCTGTATAAGAGCACGTTGGTTTGAAGTCCTCACCCTGGACGATGCAATGAAAATCCACTCAGTTATGGAACGTTTAAAAATCCAAATCACTGATAGTTTATAGAGGATCAGTGATGAATATGTATCTAAATGCTTGTTTTGTTCCTTGGCCATTTCCACCTAAATAAAATTTTAAAATTCTGCAAGAAAAATGTGTTAAATATCTAAATCATTGAGCTTGTGGCTGAATTTTCTAACAGTTGTTACACCCACAAACAGACTCTTTGAAAACCTCAGCTCATCTTGAAGTATTTGCCTTTTTTCATTATTTATAAACAACATTTCCCATTGTCATATCTCTGGCTTAGTCAAATCAAAACTTTATGTAGAGCTGTCTCTTTTCCCTCTCTAAATAAATAAAATAAATCCCAGTGATAAATATATTTAATCCAGCAAAACATCTTGCAGTGTTTATTATCATTTTGGACTTTTTTCTTCCTTTTGGTCACAGACAGCAGCTCAACATCGACTAATATGAGATCAAACGGCGTGAAATAAAACATTTGTGGTGTACTCGCATTAAACTGATTGTAAAGTTTAGGACAAAGCCGTAAACAGATCTGGATGGGCTCAGAGGAAATAGCTGCTTTCATTCCATCACTGAGGTGTCGGTGCTGCTGCAGGCTGCTAAATCATCTATTCAATGTCAATGTGTGCGCCGCCGTGAGGCCTGCTGACTCTTTTTAAGTCTTACGTTTGCACATTTCTGTTCCCAGCATGAAAGTATTTCTGCTGATGTTCCTTTTAACATTTGTTGTTTTTTTCTAAAGAATTGGGCAGGTGTTTCTGCCCCAGTTTTCTACTTGTACTTTTATGAAGTTGTGTTAGTGTCACCGACTGGGGCTAGAGATGTGACGCTTTGCACGGCTAATGCTCCAGCTTGCAAGCCTCTGGCTACAGCCCGACATCTGAGCTGCAAATCTGTGTGTCTGTGTGTGCATGTGACAGAGCTGTAAAGCCACCGTTTGACAATGCCCTTTCAGCAGGCCGCCCTGCGTTGGCTCCCGGCTACAGAAGCCAGCTGGGCGATGCAGAGATGGAACGAATGAGGAGATGAAGGAGGAAAGATGACTGATCAGCGCCATCCAGAGGTCAGAACAAAGAAAAAATAAAAAGATGAAAGATAAACTGTTTCTACGTCCCCTAACAGTTCACATCTTAAACATCATTAAATATTACTTAAATAAAATGTTATGAGGAATCAATGGAGTAATTAAGTCTCTAGTCTGGTGTGAGATCCTGTTTTCTTATGCAAGAGATTCAGCATGTGGAAAGGTACGCAGGTAGGCGGTAGAAAATTGATTTACCAAGTTTAACATTATGTCTTCCAGTCAGAACAACAACCAAAAAGTATCATTAACTCATGGATTCCTTCAGTAGCTGCTGTAATATCACATTTGAGATCATGACGGTGAACTTTTCTTCTATGGAGGAGTGCATGATTGAGTGAGGAGGCTGTTATATGAAAAATAAAAACGTGTGAAGAAAAAAAAAAACAAACATGCAATCAGTAAGAAGTTGTGAAATGTATTTTAAGGAAGTGACAGCAGTGATGTTAATATTAACAATCTGTGCAACATGAGCATGAAGTGTAAGTAAATGTGTGTCAATGCTGCACCTCTCACACAGGCTGCCTTCTTTGTCTTTACCTCCTCATCTCACTCTTTCATCATCACTCTGTTTCTCTGAACCTCTCAGATCACGTAAACAGTCGCAGCTCATCACACACAGATGCACACACACATACGCACATGCACAGATGAGACAAACGAGAGCCGCCCTGTTTTCTTCTGACTCGCCTCTGCCAACTTCATTTGCAAATGAAAAGTTTTTCGAGGAGCGTCCTTTTGCTTCTGGGGCATGGCAGCACACTGTGTGTTTGGGAGAGATCAGGAGAGCACAGAGGGTGTGTTTGTGTGTCTGTGTGTGTGTGTGTGGCAAGAGCCCAGATGAAGCAGCCCTCGCCTGAGGCTTGCTGTCCGCCCGCGGTAGCAGGAAGCCTGTTCCTTCTTCCCCGGCCCGTCGCGACCATTTGTTCCATTAACCAATCTCCTGGAGCCTCTGGTGCAAGCACGCACACACATCCACAGGCATACATACTTCAACAACTGCTTGCACAGCTTATGCCACACATGGCCCTCCATCCCTCCGTCATCCTTCACGCCATCCGTCCCCTCCCTTCTTTTGCTCTCCTCCAGACGTAAGCGCCATCTTTCGTTGCGGGGGCCATATGGCCGAGTGAAGCCTGTGGATCTACGGACACATCTGCGTATATGTTGCCACTCTCCTTAAAAAGCCAGCACGAACACACACACACACCTCTACACAAACCCGCAGACCTGGCAAACACACTCCGCTGTCACTATGTGTGCTTAAGTAAGTGTTGGTGTGATGCTGATCTGCTACGTGTGTGTGAGTCTGTGTATGTGACCTAAGTGAGTACATGCGTAGTGATAATTGGTGAAACAGCCTGCGAACAGCTGTGAGGTGAGAAAAGGTTGCATGGTGTTCAGTACAGAAGGCAGAGGGGAGGAGGAGGAGGAGAGAGGAGGAAAGTTAGGGAAAGTGGAAAAGAAGAGAGGGAAGCAAACAGAGGGCAGAGGGGAGGACAGTCACGTCTGACTATCTAGAAGCAAAACTTAAAACAGCAAGAGCTTTTTTTTCATATTTCACATCAAACTGAAAATAAATAGATAAAAATCCATAATTTTGCTAATGTAAATTAGTTTAAACACATGCAGAAGAACTTTTTATTATTTGCATTTTTTTTCAAAATGTGTGCTGAGAATTATTTCCTAAAAAATCCCAAAATACTGCAAAGTACACGACAGTCAGAGCAACCTGCATATTATCAAATCAAATCATCAAATTAAACTTTATTTATAAAGCACCTTTCATGCCACAGGCAACACAAAGTGCTTTACATGATTAAAAACATGTATGCATATAAAACAAAACAAAGTGGGAATACATAATAATAGAAACAATCAAAATATTTCACACAGCCGCACGCACATACACGCGCATGCACACACACACACACGCCAAGCAGCCTTCCCTCCCAAATCTATACAAACATGATTCTCTTATTTCTGTCTCGACCTGAATGTTATTATACTAAATGTGTTAAATTTTCTTCTTTTAGTAATGTAGTTAAATTAAAAAATTTTATTTTTTTTTACAAACATTTGTATTTTGCATTTCTACCAACATGTTTCTCACCATGAGCACATAGATTTTTGCTTGATTATAAGTTCTTGAATTAATATTTAAAAAAGAAATAGCAGTAACCAGTCGTATTCATTTATAAATATTAAATTTAAAGAATTTAAAGAAAAATTATATAAAAAACAGTTCTGCTGACATGTGTAAAACATTAGTTTATTAAATTTAGATCTAAACTAAAGTGTTATCTGTATAACTGAAGCACTCGTGACAAACCAAACAAAAAGTCTTTAAAATGAATCATTTTCAGAAACTGGCTTTGCATCTAGTCTAACTCTCTGCTGTCCTGCTCCATCTCTCCACCCTCTGTTCCAAGGGAAAAAAGGCAACAACACAGAAATAGTGAAATAAATAATTAACTGGTGCAGGAAAACATTGTGTGCGAAAACCCCTGTGTAGTTTGGCAATCAGCTTTGCCCATGTAAAAATAAATCAAGCTGATTTTCCAAATGTTTTGTGCGTGGTGCGCTGTTGCCGCACTTCGCAGCACAGATTGCAGGCTGATGGAGAGGCTGTGGGGAGGGGTGGGGCGCTGGATATTGAACCCACTTACACCAGCTTGTTAACACATACACCTTAACCCCCAAGCGACGTGCAGGGCGCCTGCCGAGCAATCAGAGCAGGCCGGGACCAACATATACTCAATGTATGGACACACACACACACACACACACACACACACACATTCAGAAAACTGTGATCATGAGTGCTAGAAAAATCATACAACATATTGGTTTATAGGTGCCTATGTGTACAAATAAAGCTGCTAAAAAACACACACAGAATAGACATCTCAAAGTTCAGGCCTGTTTCCTAACATCCAGAGCTGCAAGCTTTGATAAACAAATAAAAATCAGATTACTGTGTAAGTGTAAACTAAATAAAAGGAACATATAATGAGGTGATTAAAGCACCAGCCACAATGTGAACAGCAACCAGTCATATTATTACCTTACTATTATAACATCCTCATAACAATTATATATAAATTAAACATATTTGCAGCTTAGACTGGACAAAAATCTTCTCAAAAATGTGGTCAAGCGGCTCAACTTTTACTCCTAAAGTGACCTCCTCTTGTGCTAAACTTGGAGGGGTTTTTTTAAATATCAGGAGGATTCATCAACAAACTAAGTGTCAAAGCAGAAAATAAAACTCTGTAAATGCCAAGAGTGATTATCGTGGATCAGTTGGGAGAAGAGAGAAGTTAGGTGCCAACTTCCCAGCCAATCCACTTTTGGCAGCCAGAATCCAACTCTGCTTACCCTCGTGAGAGCATGCAATAGCTAACCACACACACACAGAAATACCAGCACAACATATGCGCAGAAACATACAGAATATTCATACTTCGCACTCGGTGACAACTTAGATTGTTTTTTTCTTTCTCTAAAACACACAAAAACAGTCACACACACCCAGGAGACAGCTGTGACTTGGTAAACTTTGTTTTTTTTGGCAGCGTCTGACTGTCGGTAGGTTAACACCGGTGGGTGGAAGACAATATGTAGTGTCACTGATGGAGCAGGAGAGAAGGGTGAGCGTGTGTGTGTTAGGTTGTGTGAGAGCGGAAAGTGGAAGTGGTGGTGGTGGAGCACTGGGGTAGAGATCCTGCAGAGTGGGGCAACAACACCCACACACCCTCGCCCACACTGGCAGAGCCAGGCTGTATGCCAGGCGTCCTGTGGAGACACACACCAACTGGGCTCCACGCTCAGAAGTTAGAGACCCCCGAATCGCACACACACACATGTAAACACACGCATAAACCAGCGATGAGAGAAGTTTAACTGCAACTTTCTATCTCAACACATATTCATAGCCATGAAGCTTGAACCAACATCTACTAAGATATCCGCATTTATTTTCTCCCATTGACCAATCAGTTCTTTTTATTTAAAAAAGCTTTAAAATGTCAACACTGATTGCATTTGATTAAAAAAAAGCTTTTGATTAATAAATATCTTAAAATCTCGCTCATTTCAGAGTAAATGTTCAGTGTCTTTAAGGCTGGCAGAAGTAAGAGAGAGCATCAGAGAGATTTCTTTACCTAAAAGATAGACTTAGTTTAGACTTCAAGACCCATCAGATCACTGTTTCTCATAAAAGCACTTAAGATCAGAATTCATTGAAACAGAAATACAAATAACTTTTAGGACATTGGTGCTTTTTCTGCACATGCAGAACTGTTAAAAATGTATTTGAATATGGTACAGATAAACCATTTAGGTAAAAACTATTTTCTAGGCCAGGGGTATCCAAAGTCGATCCTCGAGGGCCGCTGTCCTGCAGATTTTCCAATGTTTCCTTCTTCAACACACTTGACTCAAATGAAATAGATCCAACAGCCTATTAAGTTTTGCACAATGACTCATCAGTTTTAGTCAGGTGGTTTTGGAGCAGGGACACATCAAAAACCTGAGGACCGGAGCTGGGCACCCCTGACCTAGGCATTTATTCAAGAAAAAGCTCTTGATTTAAAAAAAAAACAAAAAAAACATGATGAATTAAAACAATACTACCTCTATACAGTAAACTGAATTCACATTTTTCATTCAAATTAAATGTAAGACATGGAGATTAGCTGAGAACAGATTGTACAGAAAACTGTAAAAAAAAAATCAGAACACTTTTTGAAACACAAATGGCAAAAAAAAAAAAAAAAAAAAAAAAAAGCTTTTATCCTGAGTGAGGAATTAAAAATTTCCTAACAAGGGCTTAAATGCACCCAGAAAAGATGATGGTAAATGACTTCCTCTGTGCAGTTTGTGTGGATGTGTGTTTGCGCACCTGTCCTTCATGCGCTGGTGCATGTGTCCGTGCTGGACACACTGTTCCTCCAAGTTGGTGCAGCGAGCTCTCAGTCTCTTCACCGTCTCCTCCAAATATTGCTTCTCCAGTGTCAGCTGCTCCACTTTACGTCTGCACACATACATACATACACAAACAAAAATGACAGTATTAATGAAAAAATCCAATTTATCCTGCATGCGTACACTTTCCAAATAAACACAAACATTGTTTTGTTAAAACTTTTAAACATTTAATAATATCACCATAATTAAATGCATAAAATAGAAGAGGTGAAATCCTTGTCAAGATGAGTCAAATGCTGCTTTTGAAGGAGTTCGTCACAGTTTTCACACTAAATATAACTTCTGGGATTATTTACTAACATTATGTATGTATGTATGTATGTATATGTAGACAGACAGACAGACAGACAGATAAATAGGTTATTAATGTAGTCTGCAATGAGACACGATTACCTGTTGCAAAATGTACATTTTTGCACCATCTCAGAATTTGTCTTAATTTGACAGCAACTGTGGAAACATCTGGCAGGAAATGCAGGGTTCATAAAACAAAAAAGGAGGTTCCCATCTACATGAACACTGCTTAAGACATCAACAAACCTACAACAGAAACTAACCCATCAGATTTCTTGCTCCTCTTTCTTTAGCTGTTACAGTGTAATCTCACTCAACCTGGCTGAAGCCGTTCAGCAGGTCTTTAACCACTACACCGGACCTGGACTCCAGATGTAAGGCATGAGGCTTCAGACCAAACGTGTCAGCATGTGTGTGCTATCTCCTTAACATAAAAAAAACTACACCAGTACATTGTAAATGCTGTACATGTATAGTAGTTTGTTTCATGAGAAGAAAAAAAAAAGAGTGGTTTGTGTGTCTGTGTGTTGGGTGCATGTTCCCTGTGGCTGGTGAGGCCAGTGCGGTATGGCAGGGCCAGATTGGAGGCTGTCATGTGACTAATGTGAAGCACAGCTCCAACAGCTGACAGGACACTGGGCCCAGGGTCACTCTCATGTACACATAAACACACACGAGTACTCAGATGCACACATACATGCACACACACAGGCAGCCCAGATGGAGAGCTGTACAGGCCTGCTGTGACTACTGTAGCATCAGGTTAACAAGAAAACGGGTCAGACTGGAAAGCAGTTTGTAGTATGTTGACATGTTCTGCTGAACAGCCTGGATGGATGACGCTTTGTGAAATGATGACATGGATGTCCAACAGACAGAGGGAATAAAGCACAGAGGGAACAAACTGTTAAGAAGCTAAATATGAAGGGGTGGGGAAAAAAAAGTGGCATAATTCAGGAACTGAATGTTCATGAGTAAATACTGGCCTTTTACTTGTTGCCATATACTCCAGGTCGGTCACCAGTCTACAGCACTCCTCTTTCAGCTTCTTAATCAGGGAATTCTGGGAACTCAGGAGTTTATCCGCTTCTCCAACTGGAAAAAAAAAACATATAGGAAAGCTGATGTTACTTTGAGGTTAACCACCACTTTAAAGAGCAGATCCAGAGGCAGCTGCAGCAATTTCTCATCTCAGTTTAGTACTTTTAAGTCTCATACCTGCATCAATTTTAAGTACACTCACCAGCCACTTCATTAGGTACACCTGTTCAATTGCTTGTTAACACTAATCAACCAATCACATGATAACAACTCAATGAATTTAAGCGTGCAGACATGGTCAAGGGTAATGTACGCTGAAGTTCAAACTGAGCATCAGAATGGGGAAGAAAGGAGATTTAAGGGACTTTGAACGTGGCATGGTTGTTGGTGCCAGATGGGCTGGTCTGAGTGTTGCAGAAACTGCTGATCTGCTGGGATTTTCATACACAACCATGTCTTGGGTTTACAGAGAATGGCTCTAAAAGGAGAAAATATCCAGTGAGCAGCAGTTTTCTGACCCAAAATGTTTCGTTGATGTCAGACGCCAGAGGAGAATGGACAGGTTGGAGATGCTAGAAAGGTAATAGGAACTCAGATAATGACTATTTAGAACTATGGAATAAAATAACACACATCAAAACATGAAGCAGATGGGCTACAGCAGCAGAAGACTACACTGGTATCACTCATGTCAGCTAAGAACAGGAAACTGAGGCTACAATTTATACAGACTCACCAAAACTGAACAATAAAGACTGAAAAATGTGGCCTGGTCTGCAACATTCAGCTGCCACATTCAGATGGTAGGGTCAGAATTTGGAGTAAACACATAAAAGCATGGATCCACCCTGCCTTGCATCAATGGTTCAGACTAGTGGTGGTATCATATATTTTTCATTGCATACTTTGGACCCCTTAGTACGAACCAAGCATGAAACACCACAGTCTACCTGAGTATTGTTGCTGACCATGTCCATCCCTTTATAACCACAGTGTACCGTCTTCTGATGGCTGCTTCCAGCAGGATAATGCACCATATCACAAAGCTCAGATCATCTCAAACTGTTTTCTTGAACATGACAGTGAGTTCACTGTACTCCAGTTGTCTCCATAGTCACCAGATCCCAATCCAAGAGAGCACCTTTGAGATGTGGTGGAACGGGAGATTCTCATCATGGATGTGCAGCAACTGTGTGATGCCGTCATGTCAATATGGAGCAAAACCTCTGAGAAATGTTTCTAACATCTTGTGGAATCTATGACACCAAAAATTAAGCTAGGTCTTAAGGTAAAAGAGTATCCAACCCAGGTCTATCAAGGTGTACTTAAAGTTGCTAGTGAGTGTCTCTAAATTACTTGAACAAAAAAGAAAAAATTTGCATTGTGTTACTGCCCCAGGGTTTTATTTTAGTCATATTTAATGATAAACCCTCAATGAGAGGCCATTTCTGGAAGTATAACCTAAAATCAAACGGTCACATCCGAGAACAGCATCTACCTTATGGACAGAGGAGAGCACGCAAACCTTTTGTGACAAAACAAAAGCAAGTAAGATGCATATGTCTCTTTGAACGCATTTCCAAATATGCCTTTGTCAACATTCACATTGAAATCAAACGTGTTTAAACAACGGGAGGAGACGCACAGAGAAAAACAGTCGAACACAGAGGAGTCGAACACATAAGACAGAATGGAAACATAAAGTGTGTGAGAAGGGTAAAAGGAGGTGGATTGTTGTTTGAAAGTACTTTCTTTCTCCTTTCCACCCTTCCTGCCACGTCCTCATCCACACATGGGGGGCCCCTCTTTCTGAACAATCCAACAGTGGGCTTTCATCGTTCCTTTGAAATGGTCCACGTTCAGCTCTCCAACATATGTCTACTCTTTTAAATATAACAATGGATTTGGATTGAGGGAAGGACCCACCTGCTCCAGCATGCTGTTACCATTACCAAAAACACCAAGGACTTTAAGTCTTTGAAAAGTACCTCAGAGTTTTGGTTGCATACAGCTGATATTGTGTTTAGGAATTCGTAAAAGAGAAGATGAAAAATCTCTGTTCTTTATGATAACTAATATTTACCTGCAGGTTGAAAACTGACCCTTCACTCAAGACAATACTCTGTTTTCCCAAAGATTTATAATTAAAATGTTAAATTATACAAATCATGACTAAAATAGATGGAAAGGTTGGTTCTTTGCTTCTGAAGAAGTTCACTTCCTATTTAATCCCACTCTATATGTCTGTTATTAAATGACTGCCACAAAGCATGCACAGAGAGCAGAAATTGGATGCTACAGAGCATTCAACTGTTAAACTAAATTGCACAAACTCACGGGCGTGCACACACACATACACTCAACAAAGTTTGGTCAGTGCTGGAAAAGTTGTATGAAGAATGGTAATTAGCTGAACAGGCTTTGAATGCGTCTGGCCATGCGTAGGCCAAAAAGAACCCTGGGACACAGAAACACAGCAGAACTGGCACTGGAAACAAACAGAGGAAAAATGAGGGAGGGAGGAGGGATGGAGGGAAGGAGCGTGGCAGGGAGGGAGGGAGGGATGGACAGAAACAAATATCTGATATTATCTAGGGGCTGCTCTGCACACATTTACTCAAAAAAAGAAACATGAAAAAGAATTTCTGAAAAAAAAAGGTGGGAGGGAGCGGAGAAGAAGGGAGAGGGGGATGGACGGATGGATGGAAGGACAAACGGATGGACAGAGAGGCGGGATTTGGAGAGCAAGAAAGCTAATTATCCAGCTCGTCTGTTGGGTTGCACGGGGAGAGGAAGTGATGCGAGTTACTAAAGGACGTCCACCCCTCTATCCCCTCCCCATCCAGTTTCCTGCTGTGCTCTGATGTCAGCTCTCTTTAGACAACATGTGTGCTGTCGACACGCGCCAGAAAGAAACTCTTTGTTTACCCCCCCTCTATCAATTCTTCCCTCTATACCCTCAATCTTTGTTCTGCGTACCAGCAGGCTCCCTGGTTGTTTAAGGGAACCACAGGTAAATAAAAAGATAGAAGAGTAAAGGGAGGGAGAGTGGTGGAGGGCGGGTGGTGGGTATGGGGGGATCCAGATGGTGCAACAGATGTGTTAGCAGCAGCAGCTCTGCTGTGCAGACAGACATGGAGCTCTGAGCTGTGTCTCTCTGTGCTGCTCCCATCACCTTCCCTCTGCTCCGTCCTGCTACTCTTTTCTCTTCTTAAAGCTTCCACTCTGCTCCTGTTTTCTTTGTTCTGCTCTTTTTGAGGTCACTTCAACTCAGCTGAGATGAGCTGTGTTCGTGTGTGTTGTTGGGGTGGGGATCCTTCATCTGAAAGATGCAAGTTCAAGATCCTGTTCCAGATAAAGTGCGCTTTGAGGAATTATCCTTAAAGAAGTGTTTAAGACCCTCCCAGCATAGCAGCTGTCTATCTGACCCTGGTCCAGTTGTTTTTCTGACCTGTTCAAGTCAAACTCTCCCCTGGCAGGCCAGTATGAAGGCTGCCACAATTAACACACTATCAGCTCATCATATGCTTTGGATAACCTCAGTTATTAACTATCAGAAACAACATATTTCCATCAGTTTTTCACTCTATTTTCCACCATTAGAGGTTTGAATGTTGCAGTCTAAATGTGTCATGTTTTTTTTTTCTTTTCTTGCTGTGGCTTAACTGGAACTTCTCACAGGAGAATCAGAGCAACTAACTGTTTATTTCAAGGTGCCTAACTTCTAATATTTTTACATCTTTCAATCGATAAATTTCTCTTAGTATTACTGTGACAGGTTTATTTTCAAAGTCAAACACCATTTTGGTTTTTAGCCCAGTAACTGGGAAGAGGCAGTTCGTCAAATTCCCCACAAAACTTTAGACACGCAACATCCCAACCACTGCTTATTATCAAATTATTATTAGACTTAGATTATAAACAGAAGAACTAAATTAGGAGTTGGAAGTAAAGTCATTAAAATTCTACTTTTTGTACAACAGCTCTACATGAGTGCTGCAGCACCTCCAGTAAAACTGATGTGTAATGTTCCATGTAGCCATGTGGAGATTTGTGTCTGTGGCTTCTTGCTAAAAACCTTCAAACACAGCCATATTGGAAGATTCGCTCACACAGTCCACCTGCCCTATAATCATCTATGATTACTTATATCTATATTCACTTGATCTATATTTAGTATTTAATGGTGCATTCATTAGTAACTGACTTTATCTTGTTTTTTCATTGTCTTTGAAAGCTACAGCAGCAGTGGGGAGGTTATGATTTATTATTGTGGAACACTTGAACTATAACAGAAATAACAATGAGGCTTTAGTGGAGCGAGGGAAAAACAAAACAAAAAAAAAACGGTCAAAAATCTCCAATAGGTAAGAAGAAGATACTGTAAGTTGCATCACAGGGAAGTATAACTTGTAAAATAGACCACTGTTGAATCCAAACCCAACGTTGCTGTGGCATATTGAAGCACTGACTTCTCTCCAGGTGCTGAGCCTCTCTTTGCTGTAGCATCGCAACCAGCTCTTTCTCCGTTTCCCGCGCTGAAGCAGTCACAGAAGCCATTTCCTCTGCATGAACTCGCTCTGCACACTCTTTGTCCCGTCTGGGGAAAAGAATCAAGACATTAAAACAATCATTAATGATGCCATACAGCCTCAACAGTAGTAAAAACATAATTTTGTCATGATCTTATATGGCGATTTTTAATGTTAATTTCTGGTAGTATAATATAAACCAGGGTTTAGCAACTCCGGACCTCTTAAGCCAGTGTGCTGCAGGTTTTCCCTGTGTCCCTGCTACAACACATCTGGTTCAAATCAAATCAAACTTTATTTACAAAGCACTTTTCATGCCAAAGGCAACACAAAGTGCTTTACATGCTTAAAAACATGTATGCATATTAAAAATAAAACAAGCCGGAGTCACGTGGGTGTGCCGAGCGAGATGGCGGCACCGTAGAAGAGCTCTGACCACCCGCCACTAATTTGAGGTTTTTCTTTAATAACCACCCGTCTCTTCTGAGCTAATTGTTATCTCGGACATAACTTGACCACGTTCCTTGTCTGTTTTGGCCGTGTAAGAATGACGACCACATCGAAATATTTCAAAGACGCTAGCCGCATGGCCACCCGCAACAAGCTAGCTGCTAAGGAGGAGGGGACGCCCAACAAATGTGCCGAACAGACAGCAAGTCTTGAAAAGATCTTCGCCGAAGTTGCCGGAATGAATGGTATGCTGAAAGGACTGGCTGCAGACATAATAACAATAAAAGAAACCATTGTGGAACTGAAGGACTCAGTGAACGGACTACAGGCGAGAATGGAGGAGGCGGAGACCCGTATCTCCCACCTGGAGAACGTGAGATACACACTGGCTTTCCCTGCTACGTTGAGATTTACGTGGAAGGGCAAGGCACATCGCTTCACGAGCGCTGAGGAGGCGGAAAACTTCATTAACAGACACTTTCAAAACGGGTGAACGACTTACGGGATAATATTCGTCCGCAGGACCGATGACAACTAGAGATGTGACGTTCATGAACGAATCGATTCTTTTGAACGGCTCTGGTAAATGACCGATGAGAATCGAGTCACAGTAGTGAGCCGTTCGTTTGAGATCCGTTCATTTTTATATACAAATTGCCCACGCAATGTGACATGGAAGTCTGATTTCCGACATGCTCAATTCACCTGAATGCATCGCAGAGCAGCTCTAGGGTGGAGCTAAAGGTAATGCGGGAACAACGAAGTAAACACTACGGTACAAAAGGGGATTAATTAATGAGCATTGCCGAACTCGGGGGGAAAAAAGAAAACAAAAAAACAAAACAAAACAAAAAAAACTCTCCAATAAGATGCGCAAACGGAGCAGCATTTGGATGCACTTTTCTGTTGAAAGCCAAGGTAAGGCAAAGTGCAATATTTGCCAGAAAAGCCTATCTTTCAAGTCAGTCAATTTTGCGTGGAAGCTAATTGTAGCCAGCTCAGTTTTATTTGTGCCACAAAGTCTTGTTAAGTATGGGGATATGGGGCTACGGTAACCATGGAAACACAAGCCAACTTAAATATAATAACCAATATTTCAAGATAATTCCCACCAACAGAGTCTATATTAGTGGGGTGTGCCAGTTTTAATTTAAATTTTACCATATAATCACTACCACTGATTATTCCCTTTATAAATATGAGTTACCCTGCAATCTTTAAAAGAAAAAAAACAAAAAACAAAAATGAACGAGCCAGTCTTTTGAATGGCTCTTTGGAAGGAACGGATCCTCAAGATCCGGCTCCCTTCAAAGAGCCATAAATCCCATCTCTAATGACAACTATGGGACGGGTGGACAGTATGAAGACCTCTTTGCGGGTGAGTGCTGAGCTGGCTCGGTCTGTTGCCTGGCAACGAGTTGCCGAGGGAGCACGTCTTTGGCTGGGTCGGGGCGCACCCCGCGGACCATAACCTGTTCTATGTCTTTTTCATTTTACCTGTTTATTTTTGTTGTTCTTTCGGCCAAGAAGTGGCCAAAAGGCCCTCTTGAAGTTTCGGGGGGACACTTTAAGTTTAGTTTTTGTTCTTATTTTTGCATATATGTTTGTTCTAAAGGAAACGTAGACATGTCAAAGAAATCTGTGATAGAGAGTGGCTTTTACTTTGTTATTTTCGACTGGGGCTATTGCAGTATGGTTATTACTTTCTTTTTATGGTTACAAAATGTATTAGAATTATAAGTTGGAATATAAAGGGGTGTGGAAGTCCTGCTAAGAGAGGGAAGATAATGGCGTATCTTAAGCATCACAAAGCAGATATTGCATTCATTCAAGAGTCTCATTTCAGAGCAGAAGAAGCTACGAAATTGAAATTTGGATGGGTGGGGCATGTTTTTCATAGCTCCTTCTCCAGCAGACGTAATGGGGTCGCTATATTGATACACAAGAATCTCAACTTTACTTTAATTAAACAAATGAAAGATAGTGAGGGTAGAATGATTTGTCTTCAGGCCAACATAAATGGTAGCAATATTATACTGTGTAACATTTATGTGCCAACTATTGGGAACCCCAATTTCTTTCATGAGGTAAATAAAATACTGGGGGACATGGAGGGGGATATTATCCTTGCAGGAGACTTTAATCAGGTCTGGGACGCCTTTATTGATCGAAGCGTGTTTACCAGTCCATTAGTGCCTAAAGACAAGGCCGCAATTCATATGTTAAGTGAGGATAACGGTCTTGTAGATATCTGGCGGCTAACAAATCCACGCGAAAGAGAGTATACTTTTTTCTCACACTGTCATAAATCCTACTCGAGAATTGACATGTTCTTGATATCAAACAATATTACTAAACAAGTTGTGTATTGCAAAATTAATGCAATAGCTCTGTCTGACCATGCAGCTATAGAGCTGGGGATCGATATAAATAACAACACAGAGAAGAGAGGGAGATGGAGACTAAATACGTCATTGTTGCATGATGAGACATTTACGGCATCTATAAAAGAAGATCTTTTGTCCTTTTTAGACATAAATACGGGCAGTGTCGACAGAAGTCGACTGAATGGGAAGCATCAAAAGCATACATTAGGGGGAAAATCATAGCATATGCATCTAAAAAGAAGAAGGAGGATATAGGCAAAATCAAAAAATTAGAGACTCAAATTAGAGTGCGCGAAAGGGAACTGGCACAACATTTTTTCGGATCAGTCATATCAGAACATTTGTAAACTTAAATTTGAACTTCAGGAAAAATATAACAAGAAGGTAGAATACGCTTTATTTAGGTTGGGGACATCCTTTTATGAAGAAGGGGAAAAAACGGGCAAACTGCTGGCCAGACAATTAAAACAACGGAATTCCAGCAACTTAATTGCAGCCATTAGAAAAGGGTGTACAACAATGATGGCAACCAAAGAAATTAATAAAGTTTTACAACAATATTATGAGGCATTGTACACCTCAGACATAAATCCCAAACAGGAAGAAATGACAGTTTTTTTTTTTTACCAATTTGAATCTACCTAAATTGACTCCTGTACAGGCGGACCTATTAGGTGGTGCTATGACAGAGACTGAAATTAGGAAATCCATATCTAGTATGAAAAATGGGAAATCGCCCAGGTTAGATGGGCTTCCCGTTGAGTATTATAAGCAATTCTTGGACATCCTGGTACCAGTGCTAAAGGAGGTATATAATGAAGTGTATACTTTACAGTCCCTACCCCCTACTTTTGGCGAAGCCCTGATATCTGTTCTGCCAAAGAAGGATAAGGACCCTTTGCAACCCTCTAATTACCGACCCATTAGCTTACTCAATGTAGACTGCAAGATTTTAACTAAGATCTTAGCAACTCGCTTAGAGAAAGTATTACCGGTTATCATACACCCAGACCAAGTGGGCTTTATGAAAAATAGATCATCGACAGACAACATGAGGAGATTGATACACCTAATTAGCATTAACAGGGAAAAAAATGGTCCAATGGTTGCTCTTTCCCTCGAAGGCTCTTGACCGTGTTCAGTGGGATTTTCTTTTTGCGGCACTGTCAAATTTTGGGTTTAATAACCACTTTATTACATGGGTTAAAACACTATATAACAGCCCCAGGGCGTCAGTTATAACCAACGGTGTAATATCGCCCTTCTTCAGTCTTAAAAGGGGCACGAGGCAGGGTTGCCCTCTTTCGCCTCTACTTTTTAACATCTCGCTGGAACCGCTGGCTATTGCTATAAGGGCGAACGCAGACATAAGGGGCGTAGAGGGGGGTGGCAAACAACATAAATTGCTACTGTATGCAGATGACATATTGGTCCTGTTAAAAGACCCAGATTACTCAACACCACATTAATGGAAACAATACAATCATACTCAAATGTTTCAGGTTACAAAATTAACTGGACGAAATCTGAGGCCATGCCAATCACGGGGTTTTGCAATGGAAATACAATGACAAAATTTGGCTTTAAATGGATTCCTCGGGGAATGAAATATTTAGGAATTTCAATAAGCAGGGAAATAGAAAAAATGCCTGTGTTGAATTTTGAACCGATTCTACAAAAAATAAAGACTAACCTGGACAAGTGGGAAAAGATCAAACTTACACTGGGGGAAGGTGAATGTAATTTAAAATGGTTGTGTCTCCACAGTTCAATTATACCTTAATGAGGCTGCCTGTCATTGTTCCCCCTGTAATATTTAGTCAATATCACACATTGATTAAGGAGTTTCTGTGGGAAAGGAAAAGACACAGAATTAAGCTGGCTAAATTATGTGCACCTAGAGACAAGGGAGGTTTGGGGTTACCGGATCCAAGATTATATTATATTTCTTTTGAGATGGCAAAACTAGCTAAACTTTGGACGGGACAGTATGAATTGGATTGGACTATTATTGAAAAATATTTATCCTCCCCATTCACACCTATTGAGTGTCTCTCTCAGAGTGCGGGTAGAACTACAAACCCTGTCATGTTACACTCACGGGACGTCTGGACAAAAGTGCACAGGTTGCTTGGGTTGTCACAGAGTAAACAGTTGTATTCCTCCCCATGGCAAAACCCTTTAATTAGCATTGGGAAAACACCAGTTTACTGGAAGGGCTGGCATAACCATGGTATATGTACGCTGGATAATCTCTATGATGGTGGAGTGTTTATGTCATACAATGAACTGCTGAAGAAATACAACCTGGCTGGAAAGGAACATTTCTGGAAATACCTGCAGATCAGGAACTGTGTCAAGTCACTCAAACAGCAAAATGAAGAAAACCTCATTCTGGATTACTTCGCAAGGCCACCTGATCATCATCGCGCTTCCACTTTTTACAGAACAATCAGCTACGCCATCAGCAGTGACTGTAAAAATTTAAAGGTTTTGTGGGAAAAGGACATTGGGCGCGTGTTCGGCGATGAGGAATGGATGAAAATTGTTTCACAGACTGGAAAATACATAAGGGAATGTAAAGGTAAATTTACACAGTACAAAATTATGCAGAGATATTACTGGACACCAGTGAGACTGAACAGAATGGGTCTTAAAAGTGACTATGCGCTGGAAATGTCAAAAGAATGCAGGTACACTGATACATTGTCTGTGGGAATGTCCATTTATAAGACCCCTGTGGTTGATTATTGTACGAATCCTGGGTGATTGGTTGGGCGAAACAGTGCCACTCTGTCCAAGACTCTGTTTGCTTGGTGATAGAGGACGGATGTCTATTGTATCAAAAGGGAAGTTTTCCGTTATAATTGGGATCTCTGTAGCAGCCAGGGTTATCCTTAAGCACTGGAAAACTCCAAAAAACCCACTAGTTAAGGAATGGGTCAACCTGATGGTTAAAATGGCCTCATATGAGTATATGCTCTACAAATTAAGTAGCAGGGACAACACTATTGCACCAGTCTGGGGACCATTTTGGTCTTACATTACTATAAGAGCCACCTAACAGGATGACTCCTGAAGGCTCCCTTACTGATGACTGTCTCATGTTTTCTACTGTCACACCCCATGTTTGTTTATTTATTTACTTATTTATTTATGTTCACTTATGTTTTATATATTTGTCTTATATTTTATACGCGATAGCCCCTCATATGTCAAGGTCAATTTATGTCAACCTCTCCAATGTTAAAAGATGTTTAACAGAATGTTTTGTTACTCTGTCATGTAAAAAAAAGAAATAAAACAAGCCTTTACATACATCAAAGTAGAATTACATAATAAAAACACTCATTAAAATATTTCACACAGTTGCATGTATACACACACACACACACACCAAGCAACCCCCCCCCCACAAATAAAAGTGATAAGCATGGGGCATGATGCTGCTGTGAGGAAACAATATCAATGTCATGGGGATCCATCCACACCAGTCCACCCATATCCAACAGCAGCAACCACCCCCATCAGGACAGACTGGGGGCCACACCACAGCCATAAGGCTGAAGGCAGAGCCCAGCGCTTGTTAAAATCTGTTTGTTAATAGATCAATAGTTTTAAAAAAGGAATTTTGGGTTGTTTTTATTATTTGTAATGAGATTTGAATACTAGAGTTTTCTTGCCTGTTTTACTGAAATATTGCAGATTTTGAGTTGTTCCTTTAAAATTTCATGATGGACTGTTAGTTTTGTTTTTCTCCACTTCCCTCTCTGCTCTCATGCAGTTTCTTTTTAACATATTTATTTCTTGGCTTCTCCATGGTGTTTTTGATTTACGGTGTTTGAAGTGACTGATTTTAGTTTATTGTTAAAATGATTAACAATAAAATCACACAATGCAGGTAAGATCTGAGCAGGAGTTCAGTTTAAAATGTCAATAAAATTTGCAGCCACTTCATGAGTAATATATCGTTTCCTCATGAAGTGGCTGCAAATTTTACTACCTCTGTTGTGAGTAGGCTGTGTTACATGCTGTTTAAAACACATACTATTCAAAATGTTTAAAAACTTGCTAGCATAGGAATCACCACTGTTGTCAATGTAAAGGTTAAAATCACCAGTTATTAAAATTTTGTTGTTTTTAATGTGTACGGTTGATAAAAATGAAATAGTTCTCCAACAGCTTGTTGTCAAGGTCTACATGAGCCTTTTAACAACCCATTATTTGAGCCAGGTGTGTTGCAGCATGAATATATTGAAAACCTGCAGGACACTGGCTCACGAGGTCCAGAGTTGGTGAACCCTGATGTAAACAAAAGGTTTTACCATATAACATTACTTTCCTACAGATGCATGCATGTTAGAACAAGAGTGTGAAGAAACCAAATGTTATCATGGCATAAAGTAAAAAAATACCAACTTTCTATCATATCCAGATCACAGTATCTACATGTCAACCTCAGGAAAACTAAAACTAAAACTGAGCTGTCTGGCTGTTCAAATCTAAAGGGAAGAAGACACTGTACCTGCAATCTATGTAGAACATTATTTTTTTTCTCTTAAAAAAAACAAAAAAAAAAACGACTGCTACCAAATCCTTCACAGTGTGTTTTTAGTCTGTGGCGAGTGGCAACTAACACATTTAACACATTATTAAAAGTACAATTCGGTCTTTAAAAAGTAAATCTAGAACTAAATTTCTCTTTTGATTTCTTTTTTTCTTTTTTTTTCTTTTTTTGGCCATAAATAAAAATACAAATATATTTTCTGAAGCACTGCTATAAACAATTCAAACATTTAAGGGTCTGTTCCTTGTGCACCGAACAGGTTTTGAGCTTGGATGGAGTTTTTTTTTTTTGTATACATTAAGGTTGATGTATTACATTCAAGAAACATATAAAAGATCAAATATAGGCCTGCGGCGAACTTAGATGCTGTTTTCAAAAAAATCTAGCCACCTGAGGAAAAGACTGGTTGAGTATTCAGACATCCTCAACAACTGCTTTCTGGAGCAATTGCTGAGCATGTGGAGAGAGATCAGTGACGTGGAAAAAAGAGACTGATGGCTGAACACAGAGGTGATAGAGGAAGCAGGAGGAGAGCTCACACTGTACAAGAGAAGTGAAAGAAAGGACAGAAAGGACAATGACAGGAAAGACTCGGGGGGTCGAAGGGTAAATGTGTCAGGCCACTGTCAGTTTGACAACCCCTGAGTGATACAGCAGCTGTCTGCAGCTCACATACACAGATATGAAAACATAAACTGCTCCACTGCAGACAGGTTGAGAATTAAAGACCAAAAAGTGTTGTGCTGCTTGTACCAATGCAGAAAAATACACAGAACATCTTCTCACAAGTTATTTTTGCACAGATTTTACATAGAAATGTTTTAAACTTTGTTAGTTCACAGTTCAAATGGAGTGCTGACAAGTTTGGTAGCATTCAAATCATTTTAATCCACTATTCCTCTGAATCCTGCAGGTAAGGTAGAACTACTGTGAACGGCTACATTTTGTTCCTGGTTGAATCCAACTTTACAACTCAACCAAGTCCAAATGCACTGAGACAACAGAGAAACAGACAAAGAAGGAAAGAAAAGAAAAACTACAAAGAGAGGAGAAAACACTGAACAAATAAACAGAACTCTTCCTGAAGTCCAAAGGCGCTAATGAAGAGAGAATTCTCCAGTTTAAGTGAAAACTTTTCTCCCCTACAGCGCTTGGCCTGCATCTCTAAAGTGACCGCGTCTGTCTGTTCATCGTGTGTGTGTGTGTGTCCTCCTGCTGTCCTGCTGTCTGGGGTGTGAAAGCGGGTGGCGGGTGTGCAGGGGACACAAGGAGACTGAGTGTGTCTGTACTCATATGAGTGTGTGAGTGTATGAACCCCCGCTGGGCTTGAACAGCAGCCTGAGCCACCAAAGCGCACACCAGGGCTCAGCGGGAGATGGCGGGCAGGCACTGCCAGCCATTTGGTCCTGCAGGAGGTTCCAGGGGGCCGTGTATTTGTGTATGTCTATGTGTGTGCGTTTGTGTGCAATCGGGATGGAGGGGGAGCTCACACCAGACCTGTTTACCCACCAATTAGCATCAGAGAGACCGCCAGAAAGTTCCAGCAGTCAGCATTAGAGTGGTAGCGACAAGGAGGAGGGTGACAAAAACTAAAGACAGAGAAGCAAAAAGCCTGAGAGCTAAAGATTTGGCATCTGGTTGGTTATGCTAAAGACTAAAGGCCTTCATTTTTTAGGTGGGAGTGAGGAGACCCTGAAGATGGAAAATCAAAATGATGTTCCTTCTATTACGCCATTTTGTATCAAATCAAATGCAATGTGTTTACTTTCACAATGCAGCCACAAAATGGCTGCTGATGGGCATGATCAAATTAAAGCATAAAAATAGAAAGAAAAGGAGAAATGTCAGTGGAGAGCCAAGCCCTGGAGCAAACGTCAGGGGCTGAATATGTGGGGCTGGAGCTGTATACTTCTCCTTGGGCAATAATCTGCCTTCCAGTTAATTGGTGAATGGGGTCTGGGATGCTGCCTGTGGCAGGAACTCCTGTTTGGGCCTAGCAGGCAATAGACAGAATGTTCAGTTAGCCGATAGCTGGGCCTGTTTGTATATGCCTGGCCCGCTGCACTGTAGGACAGCTTGGTAAGTATGGCGAGAGCTGCATGGGCCAGAGGGCCTAAGGTAGGCTGGAATGGCTCTGGGGCTGCAGCCAGGTACAGTGGCTGCTGGGTAAGTGGGAGGTGGCAGAGGCGGTGGCTGGCTGGCTAGCTGGCTGGAGTGATGAGAAAGAAGAGGAAGCCCAGTCCACACTGCCTGCTTAAGTGGGCACTATTCAAGCTGTTGCCCATTAGATGTGGGGTGCCAGGGTCTGACCAAGCGCAGAGTTTGCTGCACCCTATGGTGCAGCCCGCATCCCACGCCAGAATCACCAAATGCTGCGGTTTATTAGAGAAAGAGCACAAATTGGAGTCAGACGGTGGACTTGGAGGAATCGGAGAGAGTGGCCAACATCGGACTGTTGTTGACTGCTGTTCAGATCAAAGGAAAATCAGACTTTACTCTCCTGTGAACACAGTATCACTTAGTTACACACACACACAAAAGTAAGAGATATGTGAACACACCGACACATAAACATGACTTACTTTTGACTGCCTGTAAAATATGAAATGTCAAATATCAAATTACATTGTGTAATACTCATCAATGTTAAATATTAATATAAAGCTAAACAATATTACATTGCTACTGTATAAAGTTAATATATTGTATAATAAACAGATTAAAAATGTGAAATCACTGTAAATACAGATCAGCCATGAAGAGTTTTTGAAGACAATGTAAAGTGTGTAGAAAAGCTTAGAACTATGTACCATTAATTCATAGTTATAAGAATTTTTCACAACCTATAAAAGGTACACAACATCACTACCCTTAAAATTAGACATATAACGGCTTCCTTCCAAAGTCAAATGAGATAATGATCCAAATCTATTAAGCAGCCACATTTATGTGATAAGGTTTGCAGTTATGAACTAATAGTTTTCAACCCTGTTATTAAAATACGATGATTCATTCATGTGGAGAAACTCCAGAGGATCCACAGCTGTCTGTGATAGACTGCATCAATCAGGCTAAATTAATATTCAACAGTTTGATGTGCAGGATGATAAAGATGCTTTCTGCTCAGAGTAAGTGTGTTCCGTTTGTGTGTGTGACTAAGAGACGATATGTTGAGGCCTTGTAGGCCTCTAACTGGATCTGCCAACAATAGCTAATCGTACGGCAGTGAAAATAAAGTGACATATTGAACATTTGCTCTGCAGCGTATTTGTGATGCTGCGCACAATAAACATCTGAATTAATTCGTGCAGCAGACCGCACAGTGTAACACAATGTTCTGTTGCGTGCACCTCAATGTGTTTTAGCACATTTTTATTAAACCTCAGGGTGATGCAAGTCAATCACTCTGCTCTCGTTTTCCTTCTGACACCTTTCCTTCATCTCGCTGCTCCACTTTATGAAGCAAACACATCAGACTCAGAGAGAGCATGATGCAGCCTGACCACTTGTTTACTCTTTGCCCAGTCCATATTTGTACCTCTATGTCCATCTTTCTGTCTAGTGCATCCTCATCTCTGCACCCATCTATTTTTCTACTGTTTCTATCTCTTCCCTCCTCCCTTCCCTCCCACCCTTTTTTTCCTGTAACTAAACTGGCTGTGTCTCTCTCCATCTGCTGGTTCTTCCTTCAGCGGCCCTGCACCTGTTCACACCTCCTCTCCTGTTGGCCACCTCTCTCCCCCTCTCTTATCTCTCTCTTTCTCTCTGTCTCCCTCCCTCTCTGCTCAGTGCGATGCTGCCAGGCCCGCTCCTGGCTCAGTTAGCCTCTCTGTCATTCAATCCATCTGTTGGCAAGTCAACTTTGTTTACAGCGGGCGGCCCAAGCCTCTTTTCTTCTTCAAGGAGCACTAAAGCCCCCCCGCTGCCACCAAGGTCAGTGGTTAGCCAATTGTGCCCAAAAAAGCAGAAAACTGAAACTGTTTAAAGTAGAACATAATATGTCCTCAATCACCAACGCACACATGTATAGACAATCATTTTAAATCTGTACACCCCCGTGCGCATAAATAAGTGTAGGCATTTACACACCGACAGCTACAAATAGACACGACCCTTTCAGAAACCAACATTTGCTGTGGGAGCTCGTGTTCCTCAAGATTGAAGTAATTAGCTGCTGATTGGCCTCTGTCATCATCCATCTACTCACATAACAGAGCCAGACAAGTTTAAAAATCTTAATTGGCACAGATGACTGATAGTCTTAACACAAGTAGAGCGGATCGGCAGAGCAGGCATCTGTGATTTTTTTTTTTTTTTTTAATAAACACAGCATACGTACAATATGCTCTCTTACCCACCCAATCCAGAAACCCAGGATAAACGTCAGTGTCAAATTTGCACTCTATAGGAATAGTTGTGGGTGACATATGCAGCAGTGCTGAAGGTCAAATCTATTTCAGCGATGATAAAATTAAAATGAATCATTTCAATCAGGTTACTCATCATTAATATTTTGATAGCATATGTGTAATAGCTCTTATTCCTTGCAATTTTATAGCGTCTTTTGCAAAGAGAATGAGAAAGGAGTTAAACTGAAAGTTTGAACCGCACGGATTGTTCTCTCCAAGTGTTGGAATTTACGTCACATCTGAGACATTCCCAGTAATGTTTGAATACACCTTCCCCTTCCAAACCACTCGTGATTTTAGAGGCCAAACCAGCAGAAAGGTATAAGAACCAATTCACTCTGCTAACTGACCCAAGTCTTCCTCAGCAAACTGTTACCTTCTTTCTTCCTCACCTAATTTTTTCCTACACTTTCTGGCAACTTCTCTGAAGCCACTTATTTAAATGAACTGTAATTGTGTTGGCACAGTTTCAATTTTTTTTTCATATCAAATATTTGTCACATTTCTAATTATCAACATGAATAAGTTGTTTTGCACCATTTTAAATTACATCAAGGGTTTTTTTCTTTTTTGTAAATCAGTGCATTTGGTTTGGCTCACTCTTTACAAAGCCTCCTTGTGGATTATTTCTGGACTTTTTAGGGTCATTATTACCTGGTGCAAAGTTAAATAAACATTTTTTCAGCTGCCACAAAACTACAAATTATGTTTAATTTGAGTGTAGCACTCAAAGCAGCTGTCATCTTACTTAAAAACAAATGCTGCAGAAACTAATGGTAAAGTGTCAGCCCATGTATGGAGAAGTCTGAAGGAGACTCCTCCTCTCTTCTCTCATCCCGTAGTGATACTTTAACAGTCTCCCTCTTATCACTTAACTGCTACCTTGCACCAGTTTCACCTATCTTCTTCTCTTGTTTGTCTTTGTGACAATCTCCCACTACAATTAGACTGGGGAAACTATCCTACTACCAGTAAGGCCTGGCACTGCTGTGCCTACAAAGAGGAGTCTTGGACTGAAAGCCAAAGAGCAGCTATATGAAGAATAAAAATCGCAATGATGAAAAGCTAAAAGGAGGGATCAATCAGGTAAAAGAGTGACAGCGTTAAAAGAGGAATGAGGGGAAAGGAGGAGGCAGCTCTGTCATGTTGGATGAAAGCTGTGCCTACTGGGCAGTGGGCACAGTGTAAAGCCATTGATGCCGCCACCCACTCAGCAGGGGTGTGTGAAGGCACGAAGTTGACCAGATGACACACATCTCTAGACAAATAATTATTTGTTAAAAATCCATGGACACAGACTACACAACATTCACATGTAAAACTCTAAAATGCAGAAAGTTACTGGTCAACTCACCAACCCAAGCAAACCCTTGTATGCTCTGACATCCTCATCCTCGGCCTGAGCATATACACACCGTGCTTTTAAGATTATATGTGTAGTATATAAAAGGCAAGGCAAGAGATGTAGAGTCAGGTGAAGAGTGAGTGGTGGATGGATGACAGAGAGCTGGTGCTCTTCCCTTTCGTTCTGTCCTCCAGCAGTAGTGTGTGTATGTAGGCCAGTGTCCCAGGGCACACTTGGCTGGGGTGACAACAGTTGTAGCCGACAGATTTGCCTCCATCTTGCCTGAGGTCTCACAGTCAGCGATCTGTCTATTCTATCCGTTTCCAGCCCCGCAGGATGGGCAGATTACAGTTCTGCTTATTAATCCTCATACTTTTGATATTGAGAGCATCTTCTGCTGAATTTACAGCATCAAAACTTTCACTGCTATGATATAGCAGTATCATTATACTTTGGGAGAAAATGGCTTGATAGACTTTCCCAAAACATACAGTTCATGGTTTGCAGGGGTGACAAGTGAAGTGAACGAAGTGCGTTGTGGAAGAACTGACAATGAAGAAGAAAATCTATCCATTGAGTAGGGCTGTGCAATTAATCAGTGTCTCTTTGGCATTTCCAGAAACCCCAAACTCACTTATTCCCAAGCTGTGGCATGGGAACTGTTCAACTGTTCAAGGAGTTGCTGGACAGGAACGTGTGAAGAGATATAAAGAATATAGTGCCTGCATGCACATCTGATTATATAAAAATCTTGAATTTAGGTATTTTTCCAAAGATTATCAACTACCGGATTAAAAAAAGTAAAAGTGTTGAAGTATCAAACAGAAAAGCTGCAGACTGTTTGAGCCAATACAGTTAAAATGTTGCACTGAGAACTAGACCTGCCACAATTACATAAATCATATAATTATACAATCACTATTATCTAAGGCATCAGAAAGCATCTTAATTACCTCATCTTGATGAACCCCTGCCATGGCATATTTGCCATGGACATATTTTGTCTAAAAAGCCGAAAAAGCAAACAAAAAGACAAATTTGATTCAATTTTTAGTATTTATTACCAGTATTTATTAAACATAAAGTGTATTATTGCACTGTAACAGCACTACTTAAACTGGCTTAGAGGTCTTTCGGGATATTCACATGAGGCAGAATCAAGAGGACTGGAAAGATGTTCGTGCTCAGGAGGCCACTTTTTAAAAAAAGTTTAGAGTGTCTAGTGATTTTTACAGCACATAACTGAGTACCCAGCCGGAACTAACAGTTTAAGCTAAATGACCACAAAAGAACAAATAAAGTTAATCATCAAAACAGAAAGATGCAGCAGAGAACAGACTGTCAGAGCCACACGAGGCAGCTTAGAATTAAAGAAGAAGAAAGATATAAAAAGACTAAAAAAGGACTCAACAGACTCAAAGAAAGAAATAGGGAAAGAGGGAGGTGAGGAGGCAGAGAGGGCACTCCGACAGCGAGGAGAGAATGCGGCAAGGTCTCATCACTGGGGCAACGGACCCCACCACTGTCAACATCATGGCACTATGGGGTACACACACACACACACATGCATGCATGCACACACACACACGGCTGGCCGACGGCCCTCCCAGCTGCCCTATCCGTAACTGTCTGATTAGTTGTGCTAAGCAGCCCCTCCCCTGCCAACCATGGTGCCATCTGCTACCCAACAACATGGCCACCGACCAGACAAGCACACACAAACACACACACAGAAATACACAGCAAGCCTCATACCTGGCAATGGCCTGCTGCTGTCACACAGAGACACACACATCAAACTTCACAGACACAGGTGTAGCCCAAAGGTATCAACACATAGCATTCCCACAAAGCCGTGTACACAAACTCGTCTAGCTGCACACTTGCAAAAAAATTCAACACACATCAGCAAGCAAGGGAACTTCAAGTGTGTGTGCAAACACACAGTGCATGTGTGTGCTGACAGTGGTTAGACATAGTTAATGCCAGGTAGAAAGAGCGATGCTGTGCTCAAGTGCGTGAGCTCTCACTGGCAGCGCTTGAAGGTTCATTATGGCCCCCACCTCTCCTGAGCAACTGCAGCCCGCGTGGCGCCCCGGCCCTTTTATTCCGGTCCGTGATTGGACAAGTGCCTCCCGCCGTGTTGGTTTGCAGCAGTTTTGTCGCGCCCAGATTTCACTCCCTGCTCAAAGCAAGCCTCTGGCGGGACGCGGCATCTGCTACCTCACCTTCCTCATTTACACTTCTCCGCCCTCGCACACACAGAGTTCTGTTCACCGCCTTTCCAGACCTTGCTATCACGACTTACAACTGAAGGGAGAAAAAAATGAGTATGGGGTTGAGGTACAGAGAGAGCAGCAGCATGACATGTTTAATAGAGTTCTGGAAACTTTGCATAAGCGAGTCGCAGCGGTTGGTGGCAAGCTTTGTCTGTCGGTCTCCTTCACTGCCTCAGAGGATCTGTCTTCTGATTTCAGGGTCGCATAAGGGAGATTGCAGCCTTAAAAACCAGAAATGTACACATCTCTCCTTATAGCGTTGTCTGTTTACATGTCTATTTTTTACACCATTTTATACTATATTTATGGCATGTTTGTACATCCTTTACTCATTAACTCTGTGGACATGCCACATTAAAAAAAGCATCAAAACAATAATATTATCCAAATAGCTAAAGTAAAATTGAAAACTAGTAGTATAATCAGTCTTTAACCTTGCTCTTATTGCTAAAAAATATGTCAAAAGTGGAAGAGATGCCACCTATCCAGGTTGTCATGAATATCTCCATAAAGAAGCATCTTGATCACATGCTTCTGCCACTTCAACTGACCTCTTTCATTTAAAAGGAACAGTGTCAAGTATCCTCATATTGTCCTTCTCCATTTAAACCACCCACACCTTGTCACTCCCAAGATTTCTTAAGGGTCAAGTCTTGCATGCTAGGAAGTTTGCCTGCTCCTAAAGGATGTCTTTTCCTGAGTCATCTGGCAGCTTTCCACTTGCATTTCAGAATCATCATACTTCTTTCAATTGTTTGAAGCAGTGTTTTTAGTTGGTTTTTTATTTCATGTTGAACAACTGAAGTATCTGAAGGCTTTTTTAGCTGCTACATCAGCACAAGAGGACTAGTGTGTTTTGTTAGAATTTGTTTATCTAAACAGTGTCTCTCGATAGCTCCGTCTCTACTGAGTGGTACAGTTTGGGTTTGTACGATAAGGTAGGGCCAGCCTAGTCAAGTGAGCGTTTCCAAAGCAGCAAGTTCTGCCCTCACTAGGCAGGCTGGATTTAGTCCAAATGCTTCGTGTGGTGTCATACTAGTGCAATGACAATGAAAGCGACACACCAAACAACTCTCGACAAGACCGTACTGGTGTTTGCCTGTGTCATTTTCGTATAATCTTTTCAACATTGAGTAAACGGTAAAGTGACACAAATGAACCAGTATTGTGATATTTTTCTGCCCTTAAATCAATAGACTGCATTGTGTCACACCAGATGCCCTGCCCTAAACGTAATGTACCATTTTCCTATAAACCTACAACTGAATGGGGCCCAGAAATGGTAGGGTTCAGTTCAGACATATGGGCTCCTTTTATAACTGAAACACTTAAAACAGTGCACCATACTGTACCAAACCAAACAGTGCAGCTCAGTGGAAACGAGGCAAATGTTACCCTTTAAAATGGTAACAAATACAAGACAGAAATAGGGAAATAGGGGGACTGTGATGTCTATGAAGTAGCGATTGACTATGCAGCAGGGGATATAAAAGACCATTTTTATTTGTAAACTGACTTCAGGCCAGCTATTAAGGCACTGCAATACTACACAAAAGCCTCAGATGGGTGTCAGTGAGGTGTAGTTTTACCCTCTGGGAGTCCCTAGAACTATTAGGTCTGAAAGAGCATTTTGCTGTAACATTCCAATAATATTCACTTGATAACAGAGTGTTGGTGAAAGCAAGTTTAACCCAGGGTCTACTTCTGTTTACTAAGTCTTTTAGTCACCATATCAGACATCTGCAACGCTCATGACAACTCTGACAGCTTCCCTTTCTGAACAATGTGTGGAAAATGTGTGGATTCACTACTGGTTTTTTTTTTTGTTTGTTTTGTTTTTTTACTTTTTCAACTGTTCATCACATCCAGTTTTAAATCAGATTATGTGAATCAACATGCACTGACATTTTCTTTCTCAGGGAATCCATAATCAGTAGTTCTAGGTGAGAAAATGACACCAAGTAGTTATTCACTAAAGCCGTTTCAACTCCAGGTCCATCTACATCTCTGGGCATTCACCCTCATGAACATGGATGCCTGATTTCATGGGGATAACAAAAACTGGTTGAAGATTTGGGGCCTCGCACACATTCGACTCATGCCCAACACAAAGCAGAAAGCAGGCACACAGGTCTCAGCTAACCGTGGATACACTAACACATGCAAACACACATCTAACCTCTCACTGCAATCTGGCATGTGTTGAAGCGAAAGTTATACTGGGCACTTTTCTCTGTGGCCTTCAGGATGCATGAACACAGCATGGGGAGAGATGAGGCCGGATGGAGATAGGAAAAGAAGAAATGAAAGAAAGTGAAGAAAGAAGGGAGCAAACAAACAAAACAAACTTAGTAAAGCCCTCTGCTGGGCTGGGGCCGGGACTGGAGTGGGTGTGTATGTATATGTGAGGCGATGTGAACAGAGTGGCGGGGATTAGGACAGATCCTGGGCTGTCCAACTCACAGCTGGCTGATGATCCAATCCTGGAGCACAGCGCAGCGCACCAGCCGCCATGGGACCCCCGGATGCGTGCCTGCATCTGTGTGTGTTAGTGCCTGTATTTGTGTCTGTGTGAACAGACATGTGGGTTCGATTGATGTGCATGTTTACCGAAATACAGTTGGACAAACAAATGTGTACGTGAGTGTGTGTTTCACAATAAGAACGGTAAGTGTTTATCAGGAAGGGAAGGTAGAGCTGTCAAAAATCAAACGGATGTCTGAGTTTCGTGTCTCGTTTGAAGGCGAGCTGTGATCATTTAGGCCATGAGTGAAGGAAAGCATGACAGAGAAGAGCTAGCAAGTTGCAAAGAGAAAAATCAAAGAGCTGCCTTCGAAGGCTGGTCGTACAAATGCCTTCTAGCTTCAGCACAGTGGATCTCACACTCTTCTCTTACTCTCTCTTTCACACAAACAAACTCTACACAAAGTAGCTCGCTTAAGCTAAAAAGGCCCATGTATGCCTTTGTAGTAAACAAGAGAGGGCATGGCAACAAATAAAGCCGACGTAGCCCTACAGAACCCCCAAAGGCCCCCAGATGGACAGAAAGGGAAGGAAGGGAGAGAAAAAGAGAGATGGCCATTTGAAGTTTATTTATTTTGCTTTGGAATAACAAAAGCAAACCACAGCAGAGAATGACAACTGGAGAAAAAAAATATAAATAAAATGGAAAAACAAGAAAAGTGTAGGAAAAAAAAACAGTGGTGGCCTGGGGAGGGTCAGAGATTGTGCACATGCCGCTTATGCGTCTATGAGTCTTTATATTTTTATAGGGACAAACACACAGAAAAAGATATCTGAAAGATATCAGCACAAAAACCTCATTTCTATGTGGGGTTGAGGACATAAATCCACTATACCCACAACTCCATGTTTAAGAACAGCTGTGCCTCTGTGTTGCTGTGAGACTTTTGTGGTTCATGGAAGCAGTGAGACTTTGTATATAGACAGATAGTTAATTATTACTTGTAAATGTAAATAGTTTTAAAAAACAACCTTGTAAATAATGATGAATTTTGTCTTCTGTTATATCTGAAATTTCTCTTTGGAAACATCTATTGAGCCTGTTTAAACAAGGGATTAGGACAGTAGCTTCTGGCCGGGGACCCCCTTTGTAAACCCATAAAAACTACCATGACATAAGTAAACAAAGGTAAACTTGTAGATATTTCATTATAATTATTTTTAATAAATAACACAAGAAATAAATTAAAAAAAATATTTTATAGAATAATCTATCTAAAATATTTAGATTTGTTCATTATATAATAAATTAATAGATACATTTATTCAGTTACATTGTTGAGGAATCCTATGATTTCCTTTTTTTTAATTAACATTTTTATTTAGCCTTTATTTAACCAGGAAGGTCCATTGAGAACCAGTTCTAATTCACAATGACAACTTGGGCCAGAGGCAACAGTAAAACATACACACCTCTACATTTTACTGTAAATTAATTACATGTACATAAATGGGACACTTTGGCAGAGCTGGCCCAGAAGATAGTACAAGTAAACATCAAGAGTCTCAATCAGTTTGCACAGGCAGACATGGAAACCATGTACTTAGCCTAAGTTTATATTTTGGGTTACATCGTTATGCATCAAGGCCCATGTAGGAATACACCAATCTGATACTGGTATCGGTACCATTGAAGAAAATTCTAGACAATGGGCCCAATCCATAAGCACAAATCTATTCAGTGTAATTAGTGTCTGATTTTTCTTTCACCTAGCTAGTGAAGCTATTGTTTTACTCAGAAGCTTTTGAAGTGGGTTTTTCGTTTTTATTTGCACAATTGCACTAAACCATTGTAAAGAGCTGATTTCTGTTTATTTTGAATAGCAATAGCAACCAAGCTTTTTTTCTCTATTTCAGTTTTATTATTTATGTTACACTGGATTGCCCCGATGAAACCATTTCAAAGAGGTTTTGTTCCTTTTTATTTTTATATGTTTTTTGACCAAGGTAGTCAAGCTATTGTGTTTTTTTCTCAGTTTTAGCACTTTATTTTACTTTGGGTGTTATAATAATTGCACAGACTGAACCAGGAGAAGTTTTGTGATATTTGACATGTTTGACCAAGCTTGTGAATTTTATTTAAGATTGTTAGTTGATTTAAGATTACTGCACTGGTGCACAGTTGTTAAATAAGTAATTCAGCACATTTATATCAGTTCATTTGTTTTAAAAATTTGGGAAGAATTTTTAAATCAAGTTTGATTTTGCCTTGCACAAAAGACTGATCCCAGTCTTTTCCACACAATGAGACATAGTAGTTTGTTAGGTAATTCAGCGCTGCTATTCTATATCGTAACAGATTGGTATTGGCTGATACTAAACCTCTCATATCAGTATTGGTATTGGAAGGAAAAAGGTGGATCGGTGCAACCCTAGGCCTGTGGTAGATTTCTAATTCTGAAGGTAAAGAAATATCTATAAATAAACTGTATCTAAAGAAACTTGTAGTCGTCATGACCAAAGACCACTGATTCCAAATGGCTGCGTCCTCAACCAGCTCAACATGTCAAACATCTAGTATGCATCTAAGAACAGATAAACTCTAAATTCTCTAAATTACACACACAGTAAAATGGTTCACTCTGGTGGCTCCTCCAACATGGGTCAAAGTCATCATGTTGCCACATTAATATGCATGTCATTTTCCACAGCTGGCTGCAAAATACACACATACACACACCCACCCATCACCTCATCATTTAAACACACGACAGCCCGCCATGCAGCCGGTGTGTAAGCGCTGGCCAGCTGACAAAAAACACACTTAAACACAGATCAGAGCCAGAAGCAGCAGCGGACACGCACACACACATATATATATATTGCCAGGTTGACAGACACATAAGCACACACATATTACACAAACTTGCATCCCACAGCCTCCAGCACCACAGGGCACTGCCACCACATCTGTGCCCATCTCAAACACCTCGGCTGTGGGCAGCGGGGGTGAGAGAGTGCCCTGAGCGGCTGGCATGGACTGGCACGGCCTTGGCAGAGAATGGTGAGGAGGGGAACAGCAGCCAGTGGATGACACGAGAGACAGAGGGAAAGAAAGGAGAAGAGAGGAATGTAGGAGGAAAGCAAAGGAAGAGGTTAGCAGATGGAAAATAACAGGATAGCAGTTGTATTAGATATAGAGGATGGTGAGGAAGGACACCCAAATAGCATACTGGATAAACGGGTGTGAAAATCATAAAATAATACCAGAGAAAGAGAGGGAACAGTGGAGGGCAGGTAGGAAAAAAATGAGATAGGATGCTGCAGAAATAGACAGAAAGAGAAAAGACACAAGATAGATGGAAGCCGGTAGCGCCCGCTGTGAGGACGGGTGCAGGGTGCTGGCAGGTGGCATCAAGGCCAGCCTGTCCAGTGACCATCAGCCGCGCTGTTGTGTTTATGTGTGTCTATGTGTATGTGCGCGCCAGGGACAGAAGAAAGGCTCAGGCGCCATTTTGGCTCTGCTGGAGATGTTACTGGGCTGGGCACTGGCCTGGTGGCACAGACTGGGCAGTGTGCTTGTGTGTGAGAGTGTGTATTGCATTATGTTGTGGCATGCTTAACAGGATTAGAGGTGACCTAGTGAGGTCCAGTTGGTACCGGGACCATGGCACAGCGGCACGCATGTGTGTTTATGTGTGTGTGGTTTTTATAATAGGATTAGATGTTACCTGGTGCGGTACAGTTGGTGTGCTGGTCTAAACTGGACTGGACTGGGCTGAGCTGGGCAGGAGCTGGGCAGAGGGGAGTGTTGTGTGCATTTGCGTGTGTGTGAGTGTGGTGGCATGTATAATAGGATTAGGTACTACCTGGTGAGGTGCAGTTGGCGCTGGGCATTTGCCAGCTGTTCTGTTAGGCTCAGGGCTTCGCCTTGCCATTGGCTCAAATCCTTTTGGACCACCTCCAGATGCTGCCGACAGCCAACCAGCTCTGAGCTCAGCCTTTCCTCTTCCTGTCCCGCAGAGATGGAAGAAGAGAAGATAGCGGAGGTGAGGAAATCTTCCAAAACAACCCACCTTGTGCCCCCAAACAAATAAGAGCATTAAACCAAGATATCAATGACAAAATGTGAAGACTGAGTGTGATTTTTTTTGTTTGATGTTGTGAAAAATAAAATAAAAAGATTCTGTTTGGTTAAAAATTATTTCCAAAATATTAAAGCTGTAAATATCTTCAATAAAGTACTTTTTTTTTCTTAAGATTAATAGTTTAAACAAGTCAACAAAGAATTTGAGATACATTTGGATATACCATTTGAGTATTTGTTTACTTTTCCTTGCCATGTCTCAGTATAGCTACTTAAAAAAGATACAGTGACTCCTTCATAAAACATCAACTAGGCCAAATGATCTGTAGCTGATTTAAAAACAGATCTGGATAATTAAGTAAGGCTTTGGGTTGAATGCAGACATACATACCAGAGCAGCTTTTTCCATCTGTCTGCTGGTCTTAATGTTGAGCTCTCTGAGCTCTCTCTCTGCCTCACCCTTCTTCAGTTTGGCCTGACTGAACTGATGTTGCAGATCCACACATACCTGGAGATGAAAAGAAGTGATTAAAAACAGCTGGTCCTTTGGTTAACAAACATCAATCCCAAGTCCACAGCTTAATCAGTAGCTAATTTCTAAACTACTTTTTTATTATACTACCATGTTTTTTTTACCTTAAAATGTTTAATCTAAATCCAGAAAAATAATAGAGAAGTTTTACATATTTATGTCTGTTTGGTCAGAATCACTCACCTCTGAAAATTAGACTAATATAAAAAAAATCAAAAATTGGCTAAAAATCTGATTGGGCATCTTCAAATTAAACTAAGTTATTGTAATTTTCTGTGCAGCAAAAATTAATACTAAATCAGTTAATCTTTTGCTGCCATCTAGTGGAATTATACAAGTATTACAAGTAGACAATACAGACTCAACCTGGGCATAATTTTTTTTCTTAATCACCTCTGATAAAGGTAGAACTATATTTTTGTTTAAGCACTGGAGCAATTCCAAAAGGTTCAATGCTGACTACAGATAATGTAAGCTTTAAAAAAAAAGGAATAACAATAAAATCAAGATTTTCTTCCATAAAGTTCTGACTGTACCTTCATGTTTTCTTGCTCCTGACTGGTAAGTTTGTCGAGAGTGTCTTCTAGTTGTTTGGTCAGTGAACTCTTGTCTCTGACAGCTCGATCTAGCTGTCCTTCCAACTCAGCTATGCGCTGGGAGAGGCTGGACACCTATCTCAAACACAAAGAAACACTCAAAAATCTTTTAAATGGAAATATAACTTCAATTTCACTGAGATCCCAGTACAAGAAATTATACTGCAAAAAAAAAAAAGTTAAAGTGATACTTTCATTTTTAATTCTGTATACAAACAAAAATTAGCAATCAAGATTCACCGTTTGTGCTAGCTCTTCTTTTTGTTTGAGCCCTTCAGCTCGACCCTCTTTTCTAGCCCCTGCCAATCTCTCCTGCAAAGCCTGTGCTTCTTGCTCCAGCTGTTCCCTCTGCCGCACCAGCTCTCTGGATAAAAGCTCACACTGCATCTCCACCTGCATGCAAACCGACACAAAGGGGTTATCAGCTGCAATTCCAGGTGGAGCAAACAATTTTTATAGACAACTTAAGTTCTTTTTTTTTAGGAAAATATAACAAGCAGCACAAATACGTAAATCTGCAGATTTGCAGTTTCTCTGACCCTAGCTTTATTCAAATTAGCTTCTTCTGCCATCTCCACAGCCTGTTTGACCCGGAGACAGGCTGACCACTCTCTCTGTTGTGCCTCTTGCTGACTCGCCTGCATGGCACGGAGTGCCACCTCTAATTCATCACGCTCCCTTTAAAAATAAAAAAATCATACACACTGTTATGTTGTTGCTAATTTGTGACTGATTTGCAGTACATACAGTATATGTGTGTTACTACTTACTTTGTGAGTCTGTCAATTGCTTGGACATGCAGATTTGTGTGTGTCCGAGCTAACACAGCCTCATGCTGCGCACATTTCAGACACAATCCAGCCACATGGGGAGCTCCAGCAGTCTTCAGCGCATCAGCAGCTTGCTTCTCCTTGTGTCTCAGATGAACCTTTACCTCCTCGCACTCCTTCTGACTAACTGACAGATCTTTTCTATTGACAGAAGCAAAAAAAAAAGAAAAAAAATGAAACAGCAACAGAAAAGGGACCAAACTGGGAGGAAAATTAAGAGTATTGTTCTCCTGATACCAGTTAGGGTATGCAGTAAGAGCAGCCTTTCCCAAACTCAGGGTCCCAAGGTAATTTCAGGGGGTCGCCAAATTATTGTCAAAAAATATAGCCTACATTTATTAAACAAATTTGGAATTTTTATTAGGGCTGTCATAATTAAAAAGTTAATGCGAAGAGATTAATCTGTGGAATTAACATGTATTTTTTAACGCAATAATGCATAAACAACTAAATTATTACTGATACAATATTGAAAATATGTATTATCTTGGTGAGAGAAGCTTGTTGATTGCGAACACCAATGTGTATGTTATCTCGGGGCTTGTAGCTCAAAAAGTTTAAAAACCACTCAGTCAGAGTATTTCACTAACCTGAGAGAGATGATCTGACTCTCCAAGCTCTCAACCTGGGCCTGGTAGATCCCTTTTAACTGTTCCTAAGGAACAGAAGGGTGATATATTAAATATACCAAAGAAATGTTTTCCTGTTTATAATCCTGAATGTTTCAGTGGGGTACACTAGCAAATAGTTGCACAATTTGGAAATACAATCTATGACTTTATGTACTTAATGTAATACAGTAAATCAGTTGAATGGTGAAAGATATGAGAATCACATCAGTTGGAAAGATGGAACTAAGCAATAACTACTAAAAAGAGTAAAGACAGATTCATCATTCTTACTAGTTCATTCTTCCATGTGCTATGTTCTGCCCTCTGAAGCCCACTAAGCTCTGTAATGGAGAGTTTGTGACTGGTTTCATTCACCTGAAGAAACAACCAGAAAACATCATGAGTCATTTCCTGATCATAATAAATTTGAGAAATGCCAAGGTTGTCCCCTGACTAAGTCTGGCAACACGCGTGTTTACAGTTTGTGTTTGCAGCACATATATAGTCATAATTTTGCAATGCATTCAGTTTTTAGGACAATTCAAGTTAATAAACATTTCACAAATTATATAACCCAAGGTTAATTTATATCCATTGTCCCCAAAGCTGAATGCTAGGTTTAATGTCAGCAAACCTCCTTGGAGATAATATTTATTAATAAAACTATGAAAATGTATACATTTAAACTAAATAAAAGGACTGGGGGACAAAATACAAAACATAAATAAAAAAAATCTCAATCATATGATCATTTATTTGGATGATTGTAATGATCAACATTTGCCCTCATACTGTGATAAGAACACACATCTGTAACAGATTTTCCAAAACACTCGTTATCGGACAGATTACCGTGGAGTTTGGAATTGTGTAATTGTTTAGAGATTCATCTTTGGATCTGAGCTCAGAGTGCAGTTTTTCATTCTCTACCACCACCACTCTGATTCGCTGTTTCAGGTCCTGCAGCTCTTCCTAAATATGCAGAAAAACATAAACCAAACAGAACTATTAAAAAAAAAACGCTGGGCAATATTTAAAAAAAAACTAATAACACTAATACAAGTATATATGTATTTGTGTACAAACCTTGCAGAACTTGACCTCAGCTTCAAGGTGTTGGATGTACTCTGACTGGTTATGAGTCATTGGGACAAAATCCTGAAATGTAGAAAAACTTGATCTGACTTCCTGCTGCACTCTCTAAAGAGAGAAGAGAGACAAACACAAAATCAGGCAAACACAACAAAACAGTGTGTAAAGTACTTGTATCGTGGAAAAGATGGACTGTTTTATTAATACATTTATTAATAACATAACCTGTCTCATTTAATTCAATCAGATGTTTAACCATGCAAAGCTGCACTCTACCTTGGACGGAGATGGTTTCTCTGATGGAGACAGAGGAGTGGGGATCTCTCTGCATTGCTTCTGCAGAAGGCTCTTAAGCTGATTAACTAGAACACCAAAAGACAGAAAAATACATGGATACACAAACAAGAAAAGTTTCATTACAACTTTGTGAACTGGATGTACATCATTGAGTACAAGTCATGTTAGAATAGATTACTAAGTTACCTGCTTCACTCTGTCTCTTCTGACTCCACACAGTCTTGTCTTCTTCAGCCACCACCATGAGGAGGCTGCCATTACTGCCTCTGTCTTCCCCATCTTCAGGGTTCAGCTGCTCCACAGGGTTGCTCAGCTGCGGGATGCGGTGACTGGCCCGCTCTATAATCAGTATACACAGCCAGTGTCATACAGTACATTATCTACATGCTAGTGGCTATTCAGCTGGTGGCAGTGCAGGGGTGTCAGACCATATGCTGCTGCAGGGGGAGAATGAATTTCTTTTCATGCATGACAATACTCAGCCTCATGTGGCTGGAGTGTGTCAGTAGTTGCTGCATGACAAAGGCATTGCTATGAACTAGCTTGCTGTATCCTTCCATCCACCATCTCCACGTCACACCACTGTCAGTGAAACATCGGTCATCTCATCAGAAGCGTGCCAGATGTTGTAGGGAGTGCATTCAAGCACATGGAGGCCACACACACATACTACAGAACCTAATTTTGAATGGTCTTGAGGAATTTTCAGAGACAGTGTCTGATCCTTCTACTTTTATTTTGAGAATTAGTCTGAATCCAGACCTCCATGGGTTTATGACTTTAATTTCCATTGATCATTCTTTTGTTGTTCTCAACAAATTCCACTTTCAAAAATTCCTGTTTTCAACTAATTATAATATTTTATTGTGTGTGTGTGTGTGTGTGTGTGTGTGTGTGTGTGTGTGTGTGTGTGTGTGTCACTTCAAACAAAATCTATCTTCACCTGTTGGACTGAACTTTTAACAGCAACAGATGACTTAAAACTCATTTAACAACATTATGTTAGTAGTAGTTGTAACAGGCTCTGCTAGCATTGGGCATTACCTTTTCAGCCACCCAACTGAGGTAAAGTAGGTTTACGCAGAGCGGTACTTAACCGTTACACGCCTTTTCCCATAGATGTTCACGCAAGCAAAGTTAGCAAATGTAGCATCACCAATCGCTCACTTACGCCTCTGCTCCGTTTCCTTAGCGCCCAGTGGCTCTGCTTCTTCTTCGTCTGAGTCCAGCGGTTTCATTGAAATACAATCATTGTTAAATCATAATGAAACGCTTGTAAATCATGCTAAGCTTTGTACAACAAGCACAACAACGGCCATCATATTCAGTACGTCATGACGCCTTGATGACGTCCATCAACAACGAAGTTCGTTTTACTAAACCAGCTTGCCCCGATAGCGGTGTTCTCGTTTATGATAGTTTGTCGACATCACCGCCCCTCCTGTGAGTCCAGCGGGTATGGAGAATGACCAAACGAAACCCCCACCAGCTGACGCTCTTACTTCCGTCAACTCAATAATAAGGGATAGAAAATATCGATTTCTTCACGCCACACTCGTTTACCTCATTAAAACTGTAATGAGATTTATAAATGTGAAGAATTATATATATCCTGGACGGAGCCCGCGCTGTCATATATATATATATATGTATATATATATATATATGTATATATATATATATATATATATATATATATATATATATATATATATATATATATATACATATATATATATGTTTTTGGAGATAATAACACAGTTTTTAGAAAAAAAAACTTTTTTTTGGCTCATTGACATATAAGCCAAAAAAGTTTTTTTTCCTAAAAACTGTGTTATTATCTCCAAAAACTATGTTTTTGTGTTGCTGTGACTCTAAACTTTCCATATATATATGTTTTTTTTAGATTTTGTGTTGAAATATGTATATTTTTTCATCAATTTGCTGCATGAGTGCCTTAAATTGTCAAATGGTGTGACATGAAAGCTGTTTTGTATAAATTGAAAATGGGATATTTATTTATTTTCTTAGTCACTTCATCAAACATTTTAATCATGACTTCTTTAATATTTAACATTTCATTGTGGAAAATGTAGTATATTTTGGTTTATTTTTCTAAATTATCATGCAAAGGAGGACACCGCTCCTCAATCTTTCAAAATATTTTAGATTAATTTTCTTAAACCTTGTGGCAACTGCAAGAAATTGCTTCAGACTCTTGCTGATTCTATTTTCCTTGTGTTCTATTGGTATTTTCATGAATTACCACTAACATAGCTGTTTTTCGCCACAATTGTGAATGTCACACTAAATGACATGAGTATCACGCCATATGATAAGCTGCACCACACCACAATAAGTCAATGCAAAAAGTGTAGTATATATATTTAACACACAAACAAAACAATTGAGAAAGCAGGTTACAGATGAACTTCACATATAGAATAATAACAGCATTCACATAACCTTAATGGTTTAATATAAACTCCACCTAACATTGTTTATTCAGTAACAGTAAAGAAATTACATCTGAAAATAAGTTGAAAGTTAATATATTGTTTATGTTAATATTTTTAAAGCCTGACAAAAATGATAAACACACTTAGAAAAAACACAGAAATGTGAAGAAACTGAAGAGTATGTCGGCATGAACGTTATCATGAATGAACATTTTAAAAATCTGTGTGTGAATGAGTAATAACAGTAGCACCTTTGTTGCTACCAAATTAATGTTCTAAACTGCATTAAAGAGATTCACAAACATTCATAGTATCAGTTTTTTTACATAACAGTTAAGATTACAATGTATACATTAATATTCCAATCATGACATTTGATATACAGTATCTTTTGTAGTTTAGAACTAGAAACTAAAAAGCTAAAAGTCTTTAGACCATAATAAATTTCATCCAGTCAGTCTTTGAGAGTTTGGTATATCTGTGAAATGGTTCTGGCTCAGATATTGTGCATACAACTTGATTGCAGCTGTAAAATATGCAGTCCTGTTCTTGTTACCAACTTGTTTCATGCAATTAATTTCTACTTTTTCGTGACATATCTTAGTAATCTTGCCCACGTATGGCCTGTTATCATAGTTGACAATGACAAACTTTCCCACAGTGCAGCTGGTGTCATCATCAGAACTGGTGTCTGCTTCTGATTCAACAAGGTGGGCTGGTTCTTGGTTGGTTGGTTTGTCACTACTCACCAAATCTTGGTGAGTGGCACTTTGCTGCTCCACACCAGCCTTAAACGCAGTGACTTGCAGTTTCTTTGGCTGAAAGCAGGGGCACATATCTGGGTACAGGCAAAAGCAGCTAAGACGTCGGTAAAGTATCTCGCCAGGTGAAAAGGAGAGCACTTGCTGTGTGTTACTGATTCCAACCACAGGGTAAACTGTTGGAGGAATCACACTTAAGCGCGCCACCCACTCCATCAGGAGCCCCCTTTCCATGTGACCTCTCGGAAAAATTCCAGGCTACATATATATATGTATAGAGAGAGAGATGGAAGCTCTGTGACCTGTTGCAAATATTTTATAAGCATTCTCATTCACTTACTCATTTATTATTCATTTACTCATTTAAACATTATTGTTCATTTACTCATTTACATTTTATCCTTAGATTCTAGTGGCATTCATTAGGCTCTGCTTTTAATTAATAAGAGCTACATTATTATAGTGTTGCTGAGGTCAGACAGCTTAACTAACAACACAGCTTACAGACAGTGCATTCACAAACAGGACACAAACTCATACAGAGTTACTGAGTTCAATACTGGGAAAATAGCAAGGGACCTTGAAACTGTTCTGGGTGTCCAGCAAGGAGTTGTTGTGAATATTGTTGTATCCCCTTACTTATCTACTCACTCCAAGCAGAGCAGAATTTCCCAGTAACTCAGAAAAATTATTAAAGAACAGCCTTTGTATAAAACTGTGGGAACAGGGAAAAGGGAGTCAGCACAGAAAGGCAGACAGATAACAGGGCAGAGCGAAGCATCTTCTTTCCTTGCAGCTCTGACGTACCCCAAGAAGGAGGACCTGGAGGAATCAAATTCCCGGAAGAAGGAGGGACCACCTTGCAAAATACACATTCATATGAATGCGCACCACATGCACGCACATAGCCACAATGCACTGTATCAGTATAAATGAAGAGGATAACTTAGGTAGGCGGGTCTTTTGGCTGAACTGAAGGTTCCCGACACTTCGTGTATTAGTGGACCAGAAGCTAAGCTAACGGACCTCCTCTTAAGAGATATGTATTGCTCCTTATTACTGGTTCAACAAAGAATTGTCAATTCTACTCAATCTCTGGTGTTTTTGCCTTCTTTTAAAAAATGTGGATTTTTGAACACTCTTCCTTCTGATGATTTATTTACAGGTGGTGAACAAATATTTTAAAACCAACAATTTAAAAACTTCAATTGGTGACCCACGACGTGATCCATTAAGAACGGCAACGGAGAGTATCCAGAGCAAGATTCGGATTGTCTGAGTCTGGGCCCACTACAAAAAAGGTAAGCAGTAACCTATTGTACTTAATGTACTGAATACTGCAGATTGATTTTAACCAAATTTATTAGACATCCTGAACCCTCACTCTGGTGAGTAAAAAGCCAGTCTGTAGGAAAGCAATTCATTATATGGCAATAAGGGTTTCAGTCCCTTTAAAGGTTGGGGTGCCAGTCCCCTAAAAGTAAAAAGGGTTTCAGTCCCTTTTAAAGGTTGGAGTGCCAGTCTCCTAAAAGTAAAAAGGGTTTTAGTCCCTTTAAAGGTTGGGGTGCCAGTTCCCTAAAAGTAAAAAGGGTTTCAGTCCCTTTAAAGGTAGGGGTGCCAGTCCCCTACAAGTAAGCGGGGTTTAGTCCCCTATAAGTGAAAAGGGTTCCAGTCCCTTTCTAGTTTTGTGGTACAGTCCCCTGTTGTATGTTTTATGTTTGTCTAATGTTTTATGAATAATAATTAATAAATATAAATATAAATATAAATATATAAATAAAATAATAATTGTGGGGAAGAAAATAAATATATATATATAAATTGTGTGTAGAGAAAACTGAGTGGCTTTATACACAGAACATAGAGCAACAGAAGATAATAACCTGTGGGATTGACCCTCAATCTTACTCCACTGTCCTATTCTAGAACAGGACAGTGGCAGCTTGAGAAGGAGGTGATTTTGCATAAAGCACTGTGATAGTTTTGCATTGGGTGTGAGTGTTTTCAGAAGCATTTTGAGAAGCCTTGGTAATTTTGCATGCTGTATTGTGACATTTCTGCATTGTGAGTATATTCAGAGCTTCAGTGATTTTCCTATGGTATTTTGCATACAGCATTGTGATATTTCTGTATTGTGAGTGTATTCAGAGCTTCATTGATTTTGCTATGCTGATTTTGCATGTGGCATTGTGATATTTTTGCATTGTGAGCGTTTTGAGAACTTTTGCATTGTGGGGGAATTATATTGTGGGGAGGCTTTTAAACACAGAGCTTTGAGTGGTTTGGAAAAAAACAAAAAAAAAAACAAAAAAAAAAAACTCTTCGCTGTCTTGATTTAATTCTGGACAGTAGAAGATTGAGACGGAATACCTCTTACTGGATATATTTTTCTGCTCTGTGGGGGAACTGTATTGATTGTTGACTTCTATTGTATGGAGAATTAAAACCGGGTTTTGTGAATATCACACCAGACGCTGAGTGAACATTTTGACTGAAGCATCGCACTGGTGGAAACCTGGCAGTGTTAACATACTGTAAGCCAGTGGTCTGGTGAAGTAGGTTGATCTGTGATCTCGCAGGTGGTGTAAAGGTAGCAAACTCGGGGACACGATCCATTCACATACATCAGAGTCCATATTTTAAAAAATGTCTATTTCAGAAGAGCAAGTCCCTCCTGCGGAGGGCAAGAAGGATAACTTTTTAACTTGTGTAAAAAACCAAGCCCAGTCAGGCATTGCAGGCAAAGAAAAGGAGTTTGATGCTTTTTGGTCAGATTGTGTGACTAGAATGCAGACAAGCCAGGTGAATGTGGAAAACCCTGATCCTCGAAAGGTACTGACATGGTTAAAATGTGCAGAATCTCAGGCAGAAGGAGCTAAGGAGGTTGTTAAGAAAGAAATGGAAAACGCGAGTAGGATTACTAAGGATAAGAAGAAGAAAAAATTTGAAGAAGCCGAGAATTGGAGAGCTTTTATTTATCATATATATATTATTACAACGGCATTGTATGCACTCCAGCGACACCAGCGTAGCAGACACGGGGAGTTGAGCTTTTCTCCCTCCCGCCCTGGTCCACCTCCTTTATCAGACCTCTCCAAGCCCTGCTCTTCAGGCGCCAATCCTTACTGTAAAGGGAGGATTTTTGGATTGTGAGGAGGCTCAGGAAGAGTCTTTAACTTCTTATACCAGCTTGTATCCATCACTTAGTCCTGCAGGACTTCTCCATTCGACACCAATGGAGCAGGATGAGAGGGACAGTTCTAGCAAAAGTAATGTTACTAGTCAGCTTAAAGACCGACCTCAGGAGACTGAGCACACGTCTTGCTCCCAGACTGAACCACTTTCTGGTTCAGATGGAACATTTTCTATGACAGTGGCAGGAGTTTTGAATGCCACTCCAGTAAATGCCAGCACAAACCCCTTTTTGCAGCAGATGGAGGATATTTCCAGACAGAACCATCAACAGGTCACTCATGACTCCACTTCTTCGTGGCATCCTTCTCGGGACCCCGCTCCCTCTGCCAGCATGGCCACTTCTGACTTGATCACTGTTAAAAGCACTGAAAACAGTTCTTCAGTGGAAACGCAGAGCTCTCTTTCCACTGACCCACAAGTGGTCCCACCATACTTTCAGAATATGCCACAGCGACTTGGAGGAAATTTTCCTCTGATGCAACATCAAGCTGGAGGTTCAGTTTACAAGCCTTATTCTTCGACTGATATGCATTCTCTTACTTCTAAGTTACCTGCTCCTACTTCTGGGGGATTGATGTGGTGGAACAAAATGATTTCTCTTACCGCAGGGACTCAATTGGCTCTGGGAGATGTGCGAGGGATGGTTGCCTCTTGTACTTCAGCTCTGACTCTTAGAGAACTTGATTACTTGGCAGGAACTTTTACTCAGCCTAATGGCACCCCTTTGGGACCTTATGCTACTGCACGGTCAGCTGCACTTGACAGAACATTTCCCCCTCCTGCGGGTGATGTAGCTAAAATGACTTTCCAGAGAGATGACAAAGAGACACCAGAGGACTATGTACTGAGTTGCATTACTACATACACTGACAGGGTGGGGCATCACCCCAGCCGTAGTGAGGTTTAAGCAGGCGTTTGAGTCTGGCCTCCCTATTGAGGGTAAGGACAAATTAGGGGACCAGCCTGACCTTTTCTCTTCAGAAGCTTTTGAGCGTTATTGCATGTTTGCTAAGCATCATCTTAATCAGTATGACAAAAAGCAGAAGGAACAGCAAAATCAGAAAGAAGACATGGAAGTCACAGTGTTTAAACTACAGCTTGCTAAACTTAGAGAGGAAGTTAATAAGGACAAAAAGTCCAAAGAAGCTAAAAAACAGATGGTAGCCACGCCCCCTACCCCTCCACTTCAGGCCCCGGTGACTGTAGCTCCACATGCCCCTCCCCCAACTACGCATCAGTCCTATTATCCAACCTACTCTGGCCCTCCCAGAGGGCGGGGTAGCTTTCAGGGACGGTCCAATGGGGGCTATACTAGGCGGGGTGGGCGGAGAAGGGGTGGATCTGGGTGTCAGGGTTGTTACAGTTGTGGACAGACTGAACACTGGCAGAGGGAGTGTCCCTTCCTTCAGCCACTCCCACATCAGGCACCCTATGCTTCTGCAGCACCGCCTCCTGGAACAGGTAGGGGGGAAGACCGCGAATAGGGGTGCCCAAAAGGAGCCTATCCAGTCATGGGGGAGGAGGCAGAGCTCATGATGACCGCCAAAGTGGGTGGAAAGTTTGTGACTTGCTTGGTAGATTCAGGGGCAAAATGGTCCACTTTAACCTCTGTCTCACCTGAACTTTTGTCCACTGATACTTTGGCACTGGCTTCTCTGGGACTGTTCAACATCTGCCACTAACTGCTCCTCTTCCCACCGAGGCAGCTGGATATAATTTTGAACATCGCTATGTTTCCTCTCCACACTGCCCGGTCCCACTGATGGTCAGAGACATCCTCATTAAACTGAGGGCAGAAATTCTTTGTTCTCCAGATGGAGTGACTGTCAGATTCCCTAATGGAAATATAGTGGACTGCAACTCTGGTCTCATTCATTTTGCCTCACATGGACAATGGCTTCTTTCCACCACTCCTGTTGCTGCACCCAGCATGCAAACTGAGCATGCACGTATTTATTGGCTTCTTTTGGATGACCTCACACCTTCACCACAGTCACTGCTCACCCTGTATGCTCAATGGTCCCCCTGGATCCATCACCACGCTCCCTACGGCCCCCCTTGTGAACCCTCCTCACTGTCAGCACTGACTATTATCACAGGTGGACAGATGAGGCTGTGGGGACCTGGGACCTGTCTGGCTCTGGCATTGTTTTGGACCCCAAAGGTGTGGCTGCTCTAATTGATTTAACCCCTGAACAGTTATCCTTTTATGAAATGTCTCCTTCTGCAGCACCTCATGTCACTCTGGCAGTCAGTCCTACTCATCCTGCTAAAGATTTAGGCCCTATGTGTAAACAGGCCTCGGATGCTTCCGACTGGGTGAACACTCAGCTGCCCCAGGTTTTGTTTTCTCCGTCCACTTCACTGTACAAAATCTGTTCCCTCACTCAGGACAAAGCTACACCTGAGACTCTTCTTTTGGACAGACAGCATGGCCGTGAAAAAACTGACCATCCACATAAAGATTTTCTTTGCTCCACTCTACCCTCTTCCCTGTGGGCTGAGGGGCCTGGTGATGTGGGAACACCTATGCAGGTTTCCCCTGTTACTTTTGACTATGAGTCCCCCAGACCTGTCTTTCGAGCTCAATATCCCATTTCTGAAAAAGCTATGGCTGGATTGAGACCTGTTATTGCTGATCTCAAAGCTAAACAGGTTATCTATCCTACTTCCTCACCCTGGAACGCTCCTATTCTTCCTGTCCCCAAACCAGGAACTGACAATTTCAGAATGGCACATGACCTCAGACTCATTAATCAGATCACCAAAACCAAACCACCAGCAGTCCCTAATCCTTATACCTGCCTGAACTCCATCACCTCCCAGTTCCAGTTTTTCTCTGTCATTGATCTGAAGAATGCTTTCTTTCACATTCCTCTCCACCCATCACTTCAACCTCTCTTTGCTTTCACCTTCGAAGGACAGCAATACACTTACTGTGTTCTTCCTCAGGGCTGGGTTCTGAGCCCTGGGATCTTTAACCACACCTCTTTCTGATCCTGATCTCTCACTCTTTGCAGATGGATGTTGTTTCAGGGGCACACAGGGGGAGTTGAGGGCTGGATATGCAGTGGTCCAAGATGTAAATACACAGGGAAAAGATGGACAGTTTGAAACTGTCCTAGCTGAAATCATAACAGATCAACACAAGTCAGCACAAAAAGCTGAACTAAAAGCTATCATTGCAGCCTTAAAATAGAAGAGTAAATATTTTTTCAGATTCTGCTTACATTGTAAATGCTGTACATATGGAACTTCCACAGTGGGAAAAAGGTGGATATATGACATCCACTCACAAACCTATTAAACATGCCAAACTCATGAAGGACTTAGCACAGGCTCTCTTAGAACCCACAGAAGTAGCAGTTGTTAAAGTCAGAGCACACACGAAAAGCCAGGACTAGCAAGCCAAAGGAAACGCAGCGGCAGATACAGCAGCGAAAAAAGTCACTGGCTATCAACCACAGCTATTTCAGATGCTACTCTCAGAACAGGAGGGACTGAAGGAAATACAAACACAGTTATTGAGAGCATCACCAGAGATTATAAAAACTACTGTTTACTATTCATTTGACATTTAAATTTTTTCCTTTCTCAGACCTTTTTGGGAGCTAATGAAATTTTACATTTTATATTCTAAAATTGTATTGTATTTTTTATTATAAAGCAGCACTGTTTAAGCTTTTAGGGCAAGTTTCTTATTTTGTTAATTTTAGTTGTCTTTAGAAAAAAAAAAAATAAATAAAATAAATAAATAAATAAAGTACCCCCCCCCCCCCCTTCCCGAGATGGTGCGCGGGGACACACAAAGCTATAAATGAGTCAGAGGACAGATCTTATTTCCATACATTCCTTAAATGACAGATAATGAACCTGGACACTGTTGTATTTACTGCAAAGGCATTAATTTAAAACTCTGAACAGATGAGAAGTCATATTCTCATTGAAAACAATTCAGCAGATGTTTAAATCATATTAGACATAAGTTTTATTTTAAGACAAAACTTTGAACTAAGCCATGTTTGTTTTTTCTTTTTTCTTCCCAAAGCCGACTTTTCAGAAAGAAATTGATCACTTTTCAGTGTATCATCTTGCATGGAGCTTTACTTGTGGACACTCCTCACAGCAGTAGAGGCAGCGTGATGTCTGCATTTGTCTACTTTTCTTGTGGTTATGGCTATTTTCATGTTCTGTGGCTGTTGTTGTATTCCACTAATCCATTCCCTCTGTGAGCGATCTATTCAGGCTGCGGTTGACAAAACGTATTCTCCTCCACCGCCTTATTCAGCTCAGTTTCCCCTTCTAGAGATCCAGTCCCTGCTGGACTCTGATGACCCCTTGGATGGAGATCTGTCGGAGGAGGGCACAGAGGTTTGAGACCCCTTAACTACATTTTGTGAAGCTGAATTCCTGCTTAAAGATACAGACGTACTGTGTTGGTTGATGAGGGTTTGAAGCTCCGGGAGACAACGGATCTCTCGTACAATTGCTTTTTAAGGGTTAACCACACAGGAGGATAGTTTAGTGGACTGAAGGGTGCCTTCAGTCCAACAGGGGGAGTTGTTGCAAATATTTTATAAGCATTCTCATTCACTTACTCATTTATTATTCATTTACTCATTTAAACATTATTGTTCATTTACTAATTTACATTTTATCCTTAGATTCTAGTGACATTCATCAGGCCCTGCTTTTAATTAATAAGAGCTACATTATTATAGTGTTGCTGAGGTCAGACAGCTTAACTGACAACACAGTTTACAGACAGTGCATTCACAAACAGGACACAAACTCATACAGAGTTACTGAGTTCAGTACTGGGAAAATAGCAAGGGACCTTGAAACCGTTCTGGGTGTCCAGCAAGGAATTGTTGTGAATATTGTTGTATCCCCTTACTTACTTAAAAGATTTGTTCACCACCTGTAAATAAATCATCAGAAGGAAGAGTGTTCAAAAATCCACATTTTTAAAAGAAGGCAAAAACACCAGAGTTTGAGTAGAATTGACAATTCTTTGTTAAGCCAGTAATAAGAAAACAATACATGAAATGAAATGAATGAAATGAAAAATACTTTATTAATCCCAAAGGGAAATTCAATATTGTAGTAGTAGTAATTTTTTTTTTTTTTTTTTTTTTTTTTTTTTTTTAAACAATCACATTAATTAATTAAGGGCTTTGTTCTTCAGCCTGATAGCTGCTGGAAGGAAGGATCTTCTGTATCTCTCTGTCTTGCATCGGACTTGAACAAGCCTCCCACTGAACACACTCTGTTGTTTCGTCACGGCGTTGTGTAGAGGGTGTGAAGGATCTTCCATTATCTTCGTCAGCTTGTACAGAATTCTTTTTTTGATGATCAACTCCAGCGGCTCCAGAGTTACTCCAAGCACAGATCCAGCTTTCTTGATCAGTTTGTTAATTCTTTTCAAGTCTCTGGTTCTGATGCCGCTGCCCCAGCAGATTGCTGCAAAGCTGATTGCACTTTCAACAACAGACCTGTAGAACATTTGCAACATTTTGGTGCAGACGTTAAAAGATCTCAGCTTCCTTAAGAAGTAGAGTCTGCTCTGACCTTTCTTGTAAATGTACTCAGTGTTGCTTTTCCACTCAAGTCTGTTGTCCAGCTGAACTCCAAGGTACTTGTATTCCTCCACCACCTCCACCTCCTCTCCCATGATGGAAACACTTCTATGTGTGTTCTTGTTCCTCCTGAAGTCAACAATCATCTCCTTTGTTTTCTTGGTATTCAAGATGAGATGATTGTCACCGCACCATTTCACAAACTGACCGACCAGTTCTCTGTACTCTGCTTCTTGTCCATCACTGATACACCCAACAACTGCTGAGTCATCAGAGTATTTCTGCAGATGACAGAACTCAGAGTTGTACTGGAAGTCTGAGGTGTACAGCGTGAATAGAAATGGTGAAAGTACAGTCCCTTGTGGTGTTCCAGTGCTGCTGACCACCATCTCAGACACACAACCTTTCAGTCTCACAAACTGTGGTCTGTTTGTGAGGTAGTCGTAAATCCAGGTGGTTGTGGAGGGATCCACCTGGAATTTCTGCAGCTTCTCACACAGCAGAGCAGGCTGAATCGTATTAAAAGCACTTGAGAAATCAAAGAACATGACCCTCAAAGTGCTGCCTGACTGGTCCAGATGAGAGTGGGCTCTCTGAAGCAGGTATATGATGGCATCTTCAACCCCAAGCCCATTACGGTATGCAAACTGTAATGGGTCCTGAAAGGTGTTCACCTGCTTGCTGAGGTGAGCCAGTAAGAGTCTCTCCAGGACTTTCATGACGTGAGATGTCAGGGCGACTGGTCTGTAGTCTTTTGGTTCAGCTGGTTGTGGTTTTTTAGGCACTGGAACAAGGCAGGATGTTTTCCACAGCACCGGGATTCTTCTCTGACTCAGGCTGGTGTTGAACAGGTGCTGGAGAATCGGACATAGCTGTTTTGAGCAGGTCTTGAGAACTCTGGGACTGACACCATCTGGACCTGCAGCCTTGTTCTGGTTCAGTTTCACCAGTTGTTGCATGACTTGGTTACAGGAGACAGACAGAGTGGAGGTGGAGGCAGAGGAGGTTTCAGGAAGTCCTGATGTGGAGGGAGATGAGGTTGTGTCCAGGTCCTTGACTGAGCTGCAGGGTGACAGAGTGGAGGTGTGACAGGAAAGCTGTGGGCTCATGGAGGGTGTGTGGCTAGTTGGGGTTGAAGCAGGAGATGAGCTAAACCTATTGAAGAACATGTTCAGTTCATTCGCTCTGTCCAGACCTCCATCGGTCTGATCCTCCTTTATCCCGAAGCCAGTGATCTTCTTCATTCCTGACCACACATCCCTCACATTGTTTTTCTGAAGCTTACTTTCCAACTTCTTCCTGTAGTCCTCCTTGCACTTCTTCGTTTGTGTTTTAAGTTGTTTTTGTGTGGACTTCAATAACTCCCTGTCTCCATCCCTAAAAGCTTTCTTTTTGATGTTCAGCAGCTTTTTCAGGTCACTGGTGATCCAGGGTTTGTTATTGGGGAAGCACCTCACTGTTCTTGTTGGAACGGTGCTGTCCACACAGAAGTTAATATAATCTGTCACACACTCAGTCAAGGCGTTGATGTCATCTCCATGAGGTTCACATAGGACGTTCCAGTCTGTAGCCTCGAAGCATCCTCTCAGAGCATCTTCAGCTTCATTAGACCAGGTTCTAATAGCCTTTCTAATGACTGGTTGTTGCTGAACGATGGGCTTGTAGGAGGAGGAGAGAAGAACTAGGTTATGGTCTGATCTTCCTAAAGGTGGCAGGGCAAAGGAGCTGTATGCATTTTTAATATTTGCATAAAATAAGTCCAACGTTTTGTTTTCTCTGGTGGAGCAGCTGACAAACTGTTGGAAAGTTGGTAGAGTTGCAGAGAGGGAGATGTTGTTAAAATCTCCAGAGATCGCCACAAATGCGTTTGGATGTTGTGTTTGAAGCCTGGCCACTACAGAGTTAATGACATCACAGGCTGCGTCTGGAGCGGTACCAGGTAATATATATACCGCTACCAGAATAACGCATGTGAACTCTCTGGGTAAATAATACGGGCGGAGACTCACAGCTAGCAGTTCAATGTCTCTTGTGCAGATCTTCTCTTTAACAGTGACATGTTCAGGATGACACCAGCGCTGGTTTACCAGCACCGCAATTCCACCTCCCTTCAGCTTCCCGCTGAGTTGTTTATTGCGGTCTGCACGGACCGTCCTGAAGCCGTGTACAGACGCATTACAGTCTGGGATGTGTTCATGCAGCCATGTCTCGGTGAAGCACATAATACTGCACTCTCTGTATTCTTTAAGAGACCTGGTTAGCACCTGAAGTTCATCAATTTTGTTAGCTAGCGATCTCACGTTTCCCATAACAACCGTTGGAAGAAACGGTTTGAATCGCCACCGTTTTTCTCTCTGCCTCGCTCCTGCCCTGCATCCTCTTCTCTTTCTTTTCAACTCCGTTGGGATTTGAAGTGTTGTTTCACTGATAATCTTGAGTTTGGAGAGTTTTATCAGTTGATCCCAATGGTAAACAAGTCTCGTTGCCATGGAGACTCACAATAACAAGTCTTGCAAAAACAGAAAAATATTCAGAAAAATCTCCCGTATAGCACAGCCTCTGACCAGCGTGAAAAATCAACCCGAACAGACACAGATTGACAGCTGATGTCTTAAAAAAGACGGCTATATTGTAAAAAATCACAAGTTAAAAACAGAGCTACTACAATTGCTGCTGCCACCTAGCGGCGCATTCTAGAACAATGAACATATCTTCTCGAGAAGGAGGCCTGTTAGCCTTAGCATCTGGTCCACTAATACACAGAAGTGTGGGGAACCTTCGGTTCAGCCAAAAGACCCGCCTACCTAAATTATCCTCCTCATTTATAGTGATACAATGCATTGTGGCTATGTGCGTGCATGTGGTGCGCATTCATGTGAATGTGTATTTTGCAAGGTGGTCCCTCCTTCTTCCGGGAATTTGATTCCTCCAGGTCCTCCTTTTTGGGTACGTCAGAGCTGAAAGGAAAGAAGATGCTTTGCTCTGCCCTGTTATCTGTCTGCCTTTCTGTGCTGACTCCCTTCTACCTGTTCCCACAGTTTTACACAAAGGCTGTTCTTTTAATGATTTCTGAGTTACTGGGAAATTCCGTTCTGCTAGGAGTGAATAGATAAGCAAAGAGATGCAACAATATTTACAACCACTCCCTACTGGACATCCAGAACATTTTCAAGGTCCCTAGTCATTTTCTCAGTATTGAACTCAGTAGCCCTGTATGAGTTTGTGTCCTGTTTGTGAATGCATTATCTGTAAGCTGTGAAGGAATAATAATAATTAAGCTGTTTTCACCTCAGCACGACTATATAATAATGTAGCTCTATTAATTAAAAGCAGAGCCTAATGCATGTTACTAAAATCTAAGGATAAAATGTAAATGAATAAATGAATAAGAATGCTTAAATGAGTAAATGAATAATAAATGAGTAAATGAATGAGAATGCTTATAAAATATTTGCAACAACTTGTATAGAGAGAGAGAGATGGAAGCTCTGTGACCCTATATTGAAAACGTATTATGTGTGTATATGTGTATGTATGGATATGTAATATGCCTTTTTATTTTCCTTTTTGATTTCTTTTTTATTATTGTTATTTTTTTCTCACTACTGCAACTTTAACTATTAGTGATTTTGCTTCCCCAAGTTTGTTTGTTCTTGTCTCTTATATACCCCTGTTATATACCCCTGACATTTATTTATTTCATGTATTATTGTTAATATAGATTGGAAAAGAAAAAAAAAAACAAAAAATAAAAAAAGGATTGAAAAAAAAAAAAACATACAGAGAAGTTACCATATTTCTGTCACCATTTTTACTATGGTGTCACTGAATGAACAAACATCTCTGTGTGTGAAGTAAGAACTCTCAGCTTCAAAAGTGCTCCGTTTCCTTAGCGCCTAGTGGCTCTGCTTCTTCTTCATCTGAGTCCAACGGTTTCATTGAAATATAATCATTGTTAAATCATAGAGAAACGCTTGTAAATCATGCTAAGCTTTGTACAACAAGCACAACAAGGCCATCATATTCAGTACGTCATGACGCCCTGATGACGTCCATCAACAACGAAGTTCGTTTTACTAAACCAGCTTGCCACGACAGCGGTGTTCTCGTTTATGATAGTTTGTCGACATCACCGCCCCTCCTATGAGTCCAGCGGGTATGGAGAATGACCAAATGAAACCACCACCAGCTGACGCTCTTACTTCCGTCAACTCAATAATAAGGGATAGAAAATATTGATTTCTTCACGCCACACTCGTTTACCTCATTAAAACTGTAATGAGATTTATAAATGTGAAGAATTATATATATATATATATATATATATATATATATATGTATAGAGAGAGAGAGAGATGGAAGCTCTGTGACCCTATATTGAAAACGTATTATGTGTGTATATGTGTACGTATGGATATGTAATATGCCTTTTTATTTTCCTTTTTGATTTCTTTTTTTATTATTAGGGTCCGAGCCATACGAAGTATGGAAAGACCCTATTGTGGTTGAAATGTTTATTATAGTCCGAGCCAGACGAAGTATGGAAGGACCCTATTGTTTTCCAAATGTTTATTATTATTATTATTTTTCTAAGCACTTCGAGGCCAATTTTGACCCCCTAAACACCCATGAAAAGTTGTGAAACTTGGCACACATGTCAAGCCCGGCGAAAATTGCAATATTCTAAGGTCCGCATACACTTCAAACCAAAATTGGCTCAACAGTGCCACCTAGAAAAAAATAAAATCCCCAAATGAATGGGGCCCCGAAAGTCTACTTCGACGTATGAAGACGTATATCAAAGTTTCGGTTTCTCATGCTAACACATTAGCATGCTAGCAAAAAATGCTAACTAGGTATATCAACATTTCACATTCTCAGCTACCCATTTTACCGTATTACCTAGCATGTTAGCACGTTAGCTAACACGCATGGCGGGGTCCAGGAGGCTCGGACCCGATGGATGTTGCTCGCGACTTTATTTTTTTCTCACTACTCCAACTTTAACTATTAGCGATTTTGCTTCCCCAAGTTTGTTTGTTCTTGTCTCTTATATACCCCTGACATTTATTTATTTCATGTATTATTGTTAATATAGATTGGAAAAGAAAAAAAACGAAAGAAAAAGGATTGGAAAAAAAATCATACAGAGAAGTTACCATATTTCTGTCACCATTTTTACTATGGTGTCACTGAATGAACAAACATCTCTGTGTGTGAAGTGAGAACTCTCAGCTTCAAAAGTGCTCCGTTTCCTTAGCGCCCAGTGGCTCTGCTTCTTCTTCGTCTGAGTCCAACGGTTTCATTGAAATATAATCATTGTTAAATCATAGAGAAACGCTCGTAAATCATGCTAAGCTTTGTACAACAAGCACAACAAGGCCATCATATTCAGTACGTCATGACGCCCTGATGACGTCCATCAACAACGAAGTTCGTTTTACCAAACCAGCTTGCCACGATAGCGGTGTTCTCGTTTATGATAGTTTGTCGACATTACCGCCCCTCCTATGAGTCCAGCGGGTATGGAGAATGACCAAACGAAACCACCACCAGCTGACGCTCTTACTTCCGTAAACTCAATAAGGGATAGAAAATATTGATTTCTTCACGCCACACTCGTTTACCTCATTAAAACTGTAATGAGATTTATAAATGTGAAGAATTATATATATATATATATATATATATATATATGTATATAGAGAGAGAGAGATGGAAGCTCTGTGACCCTATATTGAAAACGTATTATGTGTGTATATGTGTACATATGGATATGTAATATGCCTTTTTATTTTTCTTTTTGATTTCTTTTTTATTTTTGTTATTTTTTCTCACTACTCCAACTTTTGCTATTAGTGATTTTGCCTCCCCAAGTTTGTTTGTTCTTGTCTCTTATATACCCCTGACATTTATTTATTTCATGTATTATTGTTAATATAGATTGGAAAAGAAAAAAAACGAACAAAAAAAAAGGCTTGGAAAAAAAAACATACAGAGAAGTTACCATATTTCTGTCACAATTTTTACTATGGTGTCACTGAATGGACAAACATCTCTGTGTGTGAAGTGAGAACTCTCAGCTTCAAAAGTGCTCCGTTTCCTTAGTGCCCAGTGGCTCTGCTTCTTCTTCGTCTGAGTCCAGCGGTTTCATTGAAATATAATCATTGTTAAATCATAGAGAAACGCTCATAAATCATGCTAAGCTTTGTACAACAAGCACAACAACGGCCATCATATTCAGTACGTCATGACGCCCTGATGACGTCCATCAACAACGAAGTTCGTTTTACTAAACCAGCTTGCCACGATAGCGGTGTTCTCGTTTATGATAGTTTGTCGACATCACCGCCCCTCCTATGAGTCCAGCGGGTATGGAGAATGACCAAACGAAACCACCACCAGCTGACGCTCTTACTTCCGTAGACTCAATAAGGGATAGAAAATATTGATTTCTTCACACCACACTCGTTTACCTCATTAAAACTGTAATGAGATTTATAAATGAGTCATTTCCTGATCATAATAAATTTGAGAAATGCCAAGGTTGTCCCCTGAGTAAGTCTGGCAACACGTGCGTTTACAGTTTGTGTTTGCAGCACATATATAGTCATCAGTTTGCAATGCATTCAGTTTTTAGGACAATTCAAGTTAATAAACATTTCACAAATTATATAACCCGAGGTTAATTTATATCCATTGTCCCCAAAGCTGAATGCTAGGTTTAATGTCAGCAAACCTCCTTGGAGATAATTTTTATTAATAAAACTATGAAAATGTATACATTTAAACTAAATAAAGGACTGGGGGACAAAATACAAAACATAAATAAAAAGAATCTCAATCATATGATCATTTATTTGGATTATTGTAATGATCAACATTTGCCCTCATATTGTGATAAGAACACACACAGATTTTCCAAAACACTCGTTATCAGCCAGATTATCGTGGAGTTTAGACACAATCCAGCCACATGGGGAGCTCAAGCAGTCTTCAGCGCATCAGCAGCTTGCTTCTCCTTGTGTCTCAGACGAACCTTGAACTCCTCGCACTCCTTCTGACTAACTGACAGATCCCAGTAGCTAATTTTTTAACTACTTTTTTATTGTACTACCATGTTTTTTTTTTTTTTACCTTAAAATGTTTAATCTAAATCATCAAGCACTGACAAATTCCCAGAAAAATAACTCAGTGAATTAATAGAGAAGTTTTACATATTTGTCTGTTTGGACAGAATCACTCACCTCTGAAAATTAGACTATTATAAAAAAAATCAAAAATTGGCTAAAAATCTGATTAGGCATCTTTAAGAAAGGCTCAGGCGCCATTTTGGCTCTGCTGGAGATGTTACTGGGCTGGGCACTGGCCTGGTGGCACAGATTGGGCAGTGTGCTTGTGTGTGAGAGTGTGTATTGCATTATGTTGTGGCATGCTTAACAGGATTAGAGGTGACCTAGTGAGGTCCAGTTGGTACCGGGACCATGGCACAGCGGCAGGCGTGTGTGTTTATGTGTGTGTGGTTTTTATAATAGGATTAGTTGTTACCTGGTGCGGTACAGTTGGTGTGCTGGTCTAAACTGGACTGGACTGGGCTGAGCTGGGCAGGAGCTGGGCAGAGGGGAGTGTTGTGTGCATTTGCGTGTGTGTGAGTGTGGTGGCATGTAAAATAGGATTAGGTACTATCTGGTGAGGTGCAGTTGGCGCTGGGCATTTGCCAGCTGTTGGGTTAGGCTCAGGGTTTCGCCTTGCCATTGGCTCAAATCGTTTTGGACCGCATCCAGATGCTGCTTATAGTCAACCAGCTCTGAGCTCAGCCTTTCCGCTGGGCATTTGCCAGCTGTTGGGTTAGGCTCAGCGTTTCGCCATGCCATTGGCTCAAATCGTTTTGGACCGCATCCAGATGCTGCTTATAGTCAACCAGCTCTGAGCTCAGCCTTTCCGCTGGGCATTTGCCAGCTGTTGGGTTAGGCTCAGGGTTTCGCCTTGCCATTGGCTCAAATCGTTTTGTACATTATCTACATGCTAGTCCTTCCCTAGATTTAAAACCGATTTATCCTAAATCTATGCCTGTTTAATTATAATATTTTACTGTGTGTGTCACTTCAAACAAAATCTATCTTCACCTGTTGGACTGAACTTTTAACAGCAACAGATGACTCGACCGTTAACCGTTACACGCCTTTTCCCATAGATGTTCACGCAAGCAAAGTTAGCGCTGCTGTCAGGCCAAAACCTTCTATGTCCAAAATTCGTGATTTTTGTTTTCCTTCATAAATCAATACTATTGGTCACCCTCTATGTCTGTCTGTTGTTTTACAAATATTTAACCAAAGATATATGATTAAAACATAATACAAAGTTTGATGACATTATGTGCAGTTATTACAAAACCATTCCGTTTTTTTCATTTTTTGAAAAATGACAGTTTTGGAGATAGGAGGTTTTTGCCAGCAGCGAAATGTAGCATCACCAATCGCTCACTTACGCCTCTGCTCCATTTCCTGTGGCCCTGTGGCGCTGCTTTTTCTTCGTCCGAATTCATTGGTTTCATTGAATACAATTATTAACAATTATTGTTAAGTCGTAGAGAAACGCTCTTAAATCACACTAAGCACAACAACGGCAACAACGGCAACTTTGTGAACTGGATGTACATCATTGAGTACAAGCCATGTTAGAATAGATTACTAAGTTACCTGCTTCACTCTGTCTCTTCTGACTCCACACAGTCTTGTCTTCTTCAGCCAGCACCATGAGGAGGCTGCCATTACTGCCTCTGTCTTCCCCATCTTCAGGGTTCAGCTGCTCCACAGGGTTGCTCAGCTGCGGGATGCGGTGACTGGCCCGCTCTATAATCAGTATACACAGTCAGTGTCATACAGTACATTATCTACATGCTAGTCCTTCCCTAGATTTAAAACCGATTTATCCTAAATCTATGCCTGTTTAATTATAATATTTTACTGTGTGTGTCACTTCAAACAAAATCTATCTTCACCTGTTGGACTGAACTTTTAACAGCAACAGATGACTCGACCGTTAACCGTTACACGCCTTTTCCCATAGATGTTCACGCAAGCAAAGTTAGCGCTGCTGTCAGGCCAAAACCTTCTATGTCCAAAATTCGTGATTTTTGTTTTCCTTCATAAATCAATACTATTGGTCACCCTCTATGTCTGTCTGTTGTTTTACAAATATTTAACCAAAGATATATGATTAAAACATAATACAAAGTTTGATGACATTATGTGCAGTTATTACAAAACCATTCCGTTTTTTTCATTTTTTGAAAAATGACAGTTTTGGAGATAGGAGGTTTTTGCCAGCAGCGAAATGTAGCATCACCAATCGCTCACTTACGCCTCTGCTCCATTTCCTGTGGCCCTGTGGCGCTGCTTTTTCTTCGTCCGAATTCATTGGTTTCATTGAATACAATTATTAACAATTATTGTTAAGTCGTAGAGAAACGCTCTTAAATCACACTAAGCACAACAACGGCACTTAGAGATGTGAGATGTAAACGCAGTGACCTGCAGTTTCTTTGGCTGAAAGCAGGGGCACATATCTGGGTACTGGCAAAAGCAGCCAAGACTTCGGTAAAGTATCTCGCAAGGTGAAAAGGAGAGCACTTGCTGTGTGTTACTGATTCCAACCACAGGGTAAACTGTTGGAGGAATCAAGCCGTCCATATCAGTGATCTCATCTTCTTCAACCCATCTGATGATGACCTTGTCTGTGTTGTTGCAAAGGTGATTGAACAGATCTTTGGGTGACTGAATATCTCCGCCCCCGTGGACGTACTTGTCAGCAACACGCTTTAGCGCTCCACCCTCTCCATCAGGAGCCCCCTTTCCATGTGACCTCTCGGAAAAATTCCAGGTTATCTTTTTAAAACCCAAAGTATACGGGACAGTGCTGAGAAGGAAGCAGTTTGTACGATTTCGATACTGGGTTGCAGGACCATCACTTGGGATGTGGAGTGTTTCAATCTCCTGGTCACTCTGGGCCTTGAAATGTTCTATAATTGGCTTTATGTGAGCCCACACAGCCCGTTCATCATGTCTTAGGGACTGTGAGACTGTTGCATAGCTCTGGGACCCACTAGTACCATAGGCAACTCCGGTATGTAGAGTTGCTTGCTGCCGATTTCCTCCAAAGTGAAAGGCTTGGATTTCAGTGTTTACCTTGCAAGCATAGTTTTCACTGAAATCAATATGGAGGACCATCTCATTGTTCTGCAAGTTCTCTTTGAGATTTCTGAACTGCCTAACCTGGTGAATCCAGTTACAATGGTGACCAGCCAGTTCCTCAAGATCCTTCTGGAACACTTCTATCAGCTCCCCCACTGAGCCACGTTTTTTTTTTTTTTTTACCCAGTTCTTATATGTTTTTTTTCTTACTGTTACCTCCGCTCTCTGCCACCGATCCCATGTAACACTCTCAGCAGGATCATGTGCACTGACCCTAACATTTTCAAAACAGCATTCTGTGCATTGTCGTCTCATGCACAAGTCATTTTCTGTGCTGCAGCATATTGATGATAATAGTGTTGAAAGACTTGCTGTTGTGATCAACCCTCTTTTTGAAAGAGGTGTAATCAAAAGCCTCATGTTTTCATGTTGATGGCATGCACAGGTGTTGCAATAACATGATTTTGGTTCAGTGGTGTAGAATGGTTTGTATCTGATGAATTGCTGGTAAGACATCCTGTGCATTTCATCACTGCTATCATTATAGGCTTTGTGAAGGTCTTGAACAGTGCTTGTAAGGATCCTTCTTTGTTTCTTCTCTTTTCTCCCAATTGTGTCCTTTTTTCCTGGAAGCAAAATGCTGTTTTCATCTGAAAGCAGGAAAGACTCAACCCTTTTTTTCCTCTGACTGGCCACTTTTTTGGGAGCTCTGGGTCAAAAAGCTTCACTAACAGGATTTTGCTGTGTTTTCCGATTATATTTTTTCCTGTATTTCTCTGCATTCCGTTGTTCCTGTTTCAGTTTATTCATAAGTTTTTTATTTTGCCTTTTAATTTTCCTCAGTTCTTTCCTCAGATTTTCATTCTGAACTATCCACTTGCTTGGGAAAGACAACTGTACATTCTGGGGGGGCTTCACAAGAGGAGTGGTGGAGGCATGTGAGGAGGGCTTTGGTGGTATGGAGCTGTTTGTTGATGGTGCAATGTCACCTTTATTTTGTGAAATCTCAAGAGATGGAGGTGTCAAGTTCATTATGGCATCAAGCTCATTTTTTCTTTTTCTGTGTTTCTTTTGTGCTTTTCTCCATTTCTCTCTCAATCTGTTTTGTGCTGAAGGAGGAAGTGAATGGACACTGAAGGCCTTAATTTTTCCTTTTTGTTTCTTCTCTTCATACCTGTTAAAGGACAATATATAACGACTTAAGATTTTTAAACATTTAATTTCAGATTCAACAATTGTAGTAACAGTAGTCATAATTACACTGCTGGTTGTGGACTAGACATTCAACCTCTATCTGTGTCTATCCTATGTGAACTGGTGTGATCAATTTACTTTTTCCTCCTTTCCCTGAGGACTTCCTCTCTCCTTACAGGATCTGCATTCAGCCTTTCCCTGTACTTGCGAGTCCTCTCCTTGCTGGACATATCTTCCTCACTCTGACAAGAAAAGCAGGAAAACCATATTTTAATATGGACAGTATGGTAAACTGTAAAATATGGTTGCACAAAATATAAAATTGGAAAGTGGATTATTTTTCAAATAGATATATTTTTTATCAAACCATTTAAATATAAATATTTATGTAAAACAAAGTGAATGTCATGTGGTGTGACAGATGTGTCACATGGTGTGACTTGGAAAACCAGTCGCACCATATGACACATCTGTCACACCATATGACATTCTGATTAGTCAAGCTAATTGATTAGCAAACTAAAAACAGCTAGCTAAAATTTAGCAGGTAATTAGCCACATGGCAGCATTGATTTACTAGAGTTAATAAGTAAAATTTGTGAGAAATATTTATTTTATATTAAAATAATGTCACACCACAAGACACAAAACATTGACCACAACTGGTGATGTCAGATTCGGAGCTTTTTAACTTATAATCAACAAAGCACAACTCACCACATGACTTTGCAAGTCACTCTAGAGATGTTATTGTAACTTCTTGGTTGGGTGTGGTCCTCTTCATCATTAAGATGTCCAAAGATGCCCGTTTTAAAATATACATTTTAGTGTCACACCATATGATGACCATTTTGCAGACAAAATGTATTTGGTCAGAACTTGTTTTCACATTATGCATGGACATCAACACTTTATGTGGCTATTAAAAACACATTTTCATTTTATATGCACTGTAAAACTATAAAATATTTATAATTTATTTGGAAATATGCTCTTAATTCTGAGGACACACATATGCCGGACAGTCACACCATATGAAATTTTTGATGTTTCGATCAAAACTCTAAGTAGACATGGTAATACACCCACAAAACCTTTGGTGTTATTGTACTTAATTTTGTCAGAGGAACAACATTCAAGTATGTATTCTTAAAAAATATTAATTTTCATGACAAACATCTCTGTGTGTGAAGTGAGAACTCTGAGCTTCAAAAGTGCAGTACCAGCTTTGTTTGACTTTAGAATACAGTACACATTTACACAATTTTACTGAAGTAACTTCAAGGTTAATCCGGGGTTTTCCACACTACAACTGTTTCACTTCTTACTGGGGTATGTCACCATGGTAACTTACACTGAACTGCTAACTTTCTGTGGAGCAGGTTATGTTCTGGATAAAAGATCAAGTATAAAAGCACCACCTCCTCACAACCAGTTCTCTTGGAAAATGGCCTGCCCATTCTTAAACCATCCTGTCAACGTTGGTGCACGGATGCCAGAGCAGCACTTATTGGTTCTCAAACTGGGGGGGCAGGCATCCCTGGGGGGCATTTAGCTCTACTTGGATTGTATCTGAAATAATGAGGTTAATATTAGTGGTCGCACATGGCAGAACAGCAGAACCATAAATTTATGGAATGCACAACTACTCGTGCTGTCATGGTGAGGAAATAATATTTAACAGACTCAAATAACTGAATGGAAAATATTAAAGAGAGGAAGGGCACTGAGGAAGTGCTCTGCCAAAACATCTGCGCCATAATAAAGTGAAACTGAGTGATCAGAGTGCTGTCCGTTTACATTGTCCCATGAATCAGTATTGTAAAATCTCACGAATTTATGCATTAATAGAGTCGGAAATTTTCTGCCAGCATTACTTTCAGTCTGTTGCTGCATCAATAGTGTTGCTTTCGGCCTGGATGATGAGCTTAATTTTTTCATATTTTTGAAGGATAATTGTCTACTCCTCCATAATAAAATAGGCTGTTCTGCGGGGTTTCTCTATGTTTGTGATGGACACAGCAAACACCAGCCATTTTATGTGAACGTGCACTGATTAAGATGGGAAAACCCTGGGTTGAATAACTGAGTTGAGAACCAGCTCGTAGTAGGATTGGGAATGTCTGGGTAAGTCAACCCAGGTGGTGAAGAGAAATCGCAGGTATGTTTCTTGCGCTTTGTAGTACAGGACTCAGGCCTTTGAATCCACTCACAGATGGACACGTGTTTATGCTTGAAAGAATTTTGGCCACTGATGGCCACTGTTTATCCACAATCATGTTTGGCATTTAAAGTAATTTCTCTGCTCATCTTTATCACTAGATGTCAGCAATTCTTGCTCACTACTTTTAAACTTAACAAAGTTAAGCTTTATTTCACTTCTGCTGCAATGGAAGCTGATACAGATCATTTCAACGAGAGGTCGAAATACAATATACCCAGTTACATAAGCTGGAAAATATCTTGAGAAAAGAACCCTGAAACAACCTCATAACTGCTGTACTGATTCACTGCTGCTTCATGTCACCTTTTTTTCTCCTATCATCTCATCCAAGAGTGACTCATTGTCAAACTCTCTGGTATGTACACCTGCACCTACTGATTGCTGATATAAACATTTTGGTGATTGCTTCTTGGATTACGTGGAAGCACTCAAAAATTGCGAAGAAGCAAACTGGTTGTGAAATAGTAGACATAAAAAAATTCAGAAATTGCTGACAACAAAGATGAACATCCTGATGTATAATACGTTATTGTGGTAAAAGTCATTTATAAAGTAAATATACATAATTGAAAACAATTACAGATACGTATAATGAGTGTTCAATCCCTTATTGATGCATACAGGTCAGTTATAGATGAAAGTATTGGTAATAATTTACAAGTACAACGAGGCCTAAAACATCTTTATACCTGTGTTATTTTATGTAAATGATTTCCATCATACAAGGATTTATTTCCTTTATGCGTTATGTGGCTGATATGTGTTAGTAGTTATAAAGAAAAAGAATGCAAGAAAGATTACCTTAAATATACTGTATATAAAAAATCATCAGTCAGTTGTAGCCTGTGCACATTGCATGCTTTGTGATCAGTGTATTTCAGCTGGGTGGGCTTCAGATGTCAGTTTCAGTTATTTGTTAGGGTGAGTTTTTGTGATTCTGTTCAATAAAAGGGAGCAGCTCAGACAAAGGTAACCATGGATACGCCCGCTTCCTATTGCACAATGACAGATAACTTCCTTCTGAATGAGCCGCTGATGTACTTTTGATTTTTGCGACATTTAACTTTCCAAAGAAGAAGCAGTGAGTCAGAGGCTTGGGGGATTCATTCATAAAAAAGAAAAACTGTGCTCTAAATTAGACTTGACATTTTCATTCATAATTAGACAGCTTAAACACACAAATTGGAAATGAGAAGTGTCTTTTGCTTTGTAAATTGCTGTGTAGTGCAGACCTGTACAGTTAAATTTAAACGACATCAAGATGAACATCTCAATGTATAATACATTATCATGGTTAAATTTTTGAGAACTTATTTTTTAAGTGTGTATTTATTTATTTTTATATCAAGGCTGGGTCACCTGCAGAGTAAATCTGAACTCCAAGTATTCCTTTTACTGTGAGTTGGTCATAAAAGCTGATGTACAATTTTAAATGAAGATCAGTTTTATGCTACTATATATTTCCACTCCATTTTAAAGTGTTAAAGGAACTCCTTGCCCCACTATATTTATCTAACAGCAGCATTAAGAAAACACTCAGCTTATTAAGATGATTTCATACAAATCAAATGATAAGCTTATAAAACATTAAGTTGGTACTTTGGTGAACTTGTGATGGATTATTTCAACTCTAGTTTTTATACTTACTTCTCCTTCCACTTAAAAAGTTCATTATTAATCAAGGCAGGCCCACAATTATTTAGTAGCTTAATAGTGATAGTCCAGCAAGAAATGCTTTGTTGAGCCAGGTAGTATTACTCATAATATTAGTAAAAGTACCAAGTACTATTATATGTAAACATCTAAAATTAATTGATTTAATAGTAGTGGCTTGTTTTCACATTTAGTTGTTACTTTAAGAAATGTAAATAAAGTATTTAAAATTTAATCACATCTTTGACCTTAATGAGAATTTACTTGTTGAAATAATGGATAAAAAACTACAAAATTACAGTGGAGTACATGTCTAATTGTATATGTCTTCATACTCATTTTAACCATCCATCACCTTTTAACCATTCATCATGTCAACTCCATCACCTGTTGGTTAACGACAGGCTTTTGAAACATACTCAAGTAAAACTCTGTCTGGCTTCTTGTCAGATGATTTTGCATGCAGGGGTATTTCCAGGAAACCACATGAACCCATCATCTGAAGCCCACGCACAACCTCTCAGTCCCACACTTTCTAAATGTCACCTCATCCCTCCTGTAGCCTGCCATTCCCCACCTGCAACTGCCATATCACCCCTCACTCTAAACTCCCCCCTCCCACTCGACTGACAAAGCTGAGGTAAGTTTTCTTTTTTGAACTGTGAGAGGTGGAGGTTCCCTTTTTTAAATTACTATTATTATAACAGTTTAACAATAGCCTTGAAAAATCACCTAGGATAAACCTAATGATTTAAATCTTTATACATGGAAATTTGTAAAAACAAAACAGAAAGGAACAACAGAGGTAGAGGGAAGAATAAAGAGCTAACCCAGTTAAACAAATGGGTAAATGGTGCACACTACCACATCTAAACTAGGCCTCAGTAATGTTATCTGCTTGCTTTTGCAGTACCCACAACACTTTCCAGTCTGGAGATGGATTCTGCGCCAACAGTATGCAAGTGTTTATTTCTACTAAAAAGCACTAGTCTTGTGCAATGCTACAAGAAGAGTGCAATGCTGTGCCTCACACACATTTGTATGGTTATCTTTGCAGAGGTTTCATTAAATATAATGTATTTCCCAAAGTTTTACTTATTTAGTAAAAAACAGCTGACCGAAACCTCTTAAAGACAGCCATGCAAGTACACACACACACACACATACACACAATAACTAGAGACAAGAACCACATCAGTCAGTTTCTTAATAAAAATAATTCATTTCAGGACGACATATAAATAATTATTGGATCACACAATACAGATATCTTGATATTAATAAATACTTAACAAATAAAAACAGTTTTTTTTCATACAATACCCTATTGTCAAAAGAAACTTCCACACCATTTGCATGTTTTGTTGCACCTTCTGCTCTCAAGCCGATGCTCCTCCTACTTTTGGAATGTCCCTCCACAAGTCAGAGTGCCATTCCTAAATGCCTCAGCAGCTTAGACAAGTCATGTGCAACTTATATGATCTCCATCCCTGCCAAACTCAGCCAGAGTCCCCCAAAGGGTCCTGATGAGCTTGACCACTAATTGGCCTTTAATTGATTAAGGTTCATCTAGAGGTGATTAAAGCACACAGATATCTACGCACAGGCCGTCGGCATGTGGGCTGGCCTGACAGCTTTAGATACAGTTGAATGAAAAGGCAGACCAAGAGCCTGTTTGTTGTTTCTGACTGAAGCCACAGATGGACATCTACAGCAGAGGGTGTGTTTATCAGTGATCTGAGGGGAATAGCTGCTGATGTGGTTATCACTTTTGAGTTGATCTGATAAAAGTCTTATGCTTTAGGTTATCTCGGTAGGTAAATATTTCTTCATATTTGAAATGAAGATATTTTCCATTTGGGGATTTTCAGTGATGATGGTCCTGATAAGCTCTAATGCATGGTTTTCACAGAACCGTAGATGTCTATCCATGGCACTTACAAAAGTCTTGAAAAACCCAGGCTGGCCATTTTAAGGAGGTAACAACAACTGTTTGGCAATTGATGGCACTTTTTTTGTTTGTTTTCAACTTTTGGAAAAAAAAAACAGAAACAAATATATCAAAAAAGCACAAAAAAAATAAATCCAAAACCAACAAAAGAAAACAGGAATGTCAGTTTTTTTTGTCACATCTGTGCATTGTGTGTGTATGTTGAAGATGAGGCATCGGGTTGGAAGGTCCTACAATATGGATCAAGATCCATATTCACAAAAGCATTTTAAAGGTAGGAGCACTGATACATAATCACTGATCAGGCTCCTCTGGTCCATAGAATTTCATTACTACTTAAAGGCAAAACTTATCGAGGATCAGCCCCAATACTGTGCTGTTACAGAAACAGCACAAAACACATTCAGATAAACAAGATAAGCCAAAGCAGGCAATGGGATTGCTCTATGAAGTTTTGAAATTGTCGCCTTGGCACATCCAGTCAGGTGGAGCAAAGAGGAATGCATCTCTTTTTACAGGTTTGTTTAGCTACACCTCACCTCAGGCTCAGGTGAGGGCATACAATCTCAAAGAGCTGTGGTTACATGTGTGCAAATGTGTTGTGTGGTGGGTGGATAACTATGCAGACTGATGTGTTGTCGCATTCTCATAAGTTCTTGTTATTGCCAATCCCTTTCTGCAGGACTGACAAAACTACATTTGTATGTGCATGTGCAGGAATGCGTGCGCATGTCTTATATGCATTTCTAGGTGCTTAAGTAGTAAGTAAACATGAAAACAATGTCCAAGGCAACAGATCTGTTTTGAAAAAAAGGGGAAATTAGAGGAAGGAAAGGAGAAATAGAAAGAGGGTGAGTTCTGTCTTTACTGTGTTCTCTGCCTTCTGGCTGCTGACACCACCAGCATGTTGGCTACAATGGAGAGGCTTGTGTTTCTGTACATGTAGCACCAAAACTAGCAGGGGCCTGCCCTGTCTGTCTTGCATCATTTAGACACATGGTTTGTTTTTACTTTCCATATCAAGCAATTTACATTAACTTAGAAAAGTGACAACACTAAAGATGACTTGCCTGAAAACATAAACTTACATTTCTGTTAACTAATGGAGGAAAATTAAATTTGTAGAATATTACAATACTGATGGCAAGAGCCTCTTTATGTAAAGAGTACATAAATGAGAGACTTGGGAGAGCTAAGCTAAACAACAGTGAATATCATTAGACTTCATTTTAAGTGCTTCACTTGCTTTGCTTTGGCCCAGTTTGCTTCACTTCTGCTTACTACTTCCCCAGATTTGTTGCTGGCCTCGCCCATCTAATGCATCCTTCACCCTACAGAGTAAATGCTAGACAGACAGGCAGAAAGATACACAGATGGGTAAGACAGACAGACAATACGGACAGATGGGGGTATAAATCCTTGGCTGTGGTCTAGAAAGCAATGTCAGATGCTTCTTGTTATGTCAACATACAATCATTTTGTCCGGCATGATTCACTACGTACCTCTAAATACATATTGTACACAAGAGTTAAGTCAGTTGCTCTGACATATAGCCAAACCTCTCACCGTCTAAGAGCCCACGGCAAATCAGATGATAATAATTGCACAAAGAGGTATTCAGGAGGCCATGTCTACTGCGAACACACACACATTCATCACCCCCCCATGTACACACGCTCTCTTCACATTCTACATGGGGGAGGGGTTGATTTTCAGGCCATAAGGTTACTAGTAAGTCACTAGCTAGTTAGTTGGTTAGTTAGTTAGTATCAGAGGTGCATTGACTGGCATGGGGAGCCCACAGCAGAGCGGTGGCAGCAGCTCTAGCGATGCGTTGTCATCGTCACCATATGTGGTGGCGAGCGTCCGGTCAGCCGCGGTAAATCTGTTTGAAGTGGTCACACTCATTGCAGTAGCCCTGTTTCTCTTGGTTGGCATAGTGGTCACAGCCCTGCGTCCTGCACCGCTGCTTAGACTTCTCCTTGGGCGCCTGCGCCCGCCTGCCTGCTTCCCTGCCCTGGCCACGTGTGTGGCACTCTGGGCAGAGGTCTGTGCAGCCCGGAGACACGTTGCTGCAGCCACTCCGTCGGCACTGAGTCTGGCTCTGGGTCTGGGATTGTTGCGAAGATCTGGGTTTGGCTGCTCGGTCACGCTTAAAAGTAGGAAGAGGGGAAAAGTCAGTTAGTAACTGAGAGGTAACCATAATGGAAGGTGAGCAATGAAAAAACATCAAAGAAAAGCAGTAAAGCAGAGCAAGGAAGAAGTATAGCAGACACCTACCATGACCAGAGGAGGGGATTGTGGTGTGCGATGTGCCACTTGGTTGAGCCGTGCACTTTGCTCTTTAACGTAGCACTTATCACAGTAGCCCTCCAGCATTGCCTTGCCAAGTGCACCACATCCAGGCCCACGACACCGCGTGGCATTCTGGAAACCTGTTTCCAAACCATGCCGGTTCTGAACAGGGGCAGGGGGAGGAGTCAAGTCTGGAACAGACAGTGGTCAACATAAGCATATGATTCGACCTTTGAGCAAAGAAATATTGAGTGTCACTTAAACATGAAAAGCAATTTTTAAAAAGTAAAAAAAAAAAAAAACTAACAACATTTCAATAACAAATAAATTTAATTTTTCATGTCTAAATAAAACTAAAATGACAGAAGTTTTGCAGTTTTGTTTTTTAGTACTTACGGTGGTTGGTCTGATAGTCTACATAGCAAATAGTGCAGAAACCCAACTTTTCTGGCGTCCCAAAGAACTGGCAGCCTGTTCTTTTACAAAGCCGGGCCAGAGGGGTCTGCCAGGCTGACGGGTGTGCTGGAGTTAGGGTGAGGCACGGCCGCTCAGTGTCTCTGGCCTGGCTCCAAGCAGAGGATGAGGCTTCAGTCCTGGGGTTGTTCTGCTGTGGCTCACCCCTCTCTGTAACTAGCTGTCTTTGCATGCAGGACGGACACAAACCATTGAATATCCTGAACGCTTCCTGTCTGCACATGCTGCATCGCTCTGTCTCTGTGTCACAACCCCCCCACTGGGTCCAACCAGAGCGCTGGGTTGGGTGGGGGACAACAGGCCCCCCATTGGAGCCTGGGAGTCCACTAGCAGCGGTTCCTGTCGTAGAAGGTCCATGGTTCTGCCTGGAGATAAAGCAGCGCTCACAAAGTCCATCGTGTTCTACAATGAGGGTGAAGAGGCAGCCAGGTGTCTTGCACTTCATGGCATGAGTTTCACTGTATAGGCTGAGGCTGGGAGCAGTGGGTGGAGCAGAGCTGGATAACACCACCCCTCTCCCAGAGGAAGAGCATGGGGGGCTGCTGCTTCGGGCTCCTCTGGAGCTCACCTCAGTCTCTGATCCACCCATCACCCCTTGCACACCTGCTCCCTTGGTCTGAACCACACCTTCTATCCTCGTTCCTCCACCTGTGGTGGCTTGTCGCTTCTCAAAGCACTCATGGCAATGAGGCTGAGTGTCCACAGAGACGTAGAAGGTGCAGCGTGGTGTGGCACATCGGATCTCAATGAGGGAGAGCTGGGAGACGGAGAATGGTGGTGGGCGCTGTGGCTGGGCGGCCCATGCCTGCTCTTTATCCTCCTGCCAGCGCTGGTACTCGTGGTTGACAAGCTGCAAGTAGTCCTCCATCAGGTTCATGTCTTCAGGAAGGTTCCCCTCATCCAGTCTTAGAATAGAGACAATAATTTTCAATAATTCGTTCAATAATTTATGCCTTGCTTTTTAAAAAAAATTTTTTTCTTAGTACACTCAAGACTGAATTTAACTAATGAAGTTTCGGGAAGTTGTGTCAGCAAAGTCTGAAATCATCAACCAAAAAAAAAAAAAAAAAAAAAGATTCTTCAGTTCTGATCTATACTAAGGAATAACATCAATTCAGAGAAAAGAACTTATAAACTATAGGTACCGAGCAGCTTTCATGATCATTGTGGCTTCGTGACCCAAGCCAATCACAGGGATCTCCATCAGCTGCAGGTAATCATTGAGAAGTCTCTCTTTCTGTTGCTGCTCTTTCTCCATCAGGAAGTGAACCTTCAGCTCCTCAAAGCCCACTCGCCTCGGGTTAATCAGCGGTACTGCTCGGATTTCTGGAAAAAAAAATCAGTTCAGATCAAGATGTTAGATGGACACTAAATTCAAGAGAAAAATTCCCTGTTTGTGAATCTTAGTAATAAAACAACCGCGTCTCCTACCTGGACCACTGTCTTTTATGGTGATGAGAGGTGCAAAGTGTTGGGAGTCATAGCCGAGCACGATGGGGTATTTGTAGCACTCTGATGGTGGCCAATGTAGAGGCAGATAAATTCCACCCACATTCAGAGGAGAGATTGAGGAGCCAGATTTCATACTCCTGACAACCTGGTCTGTTGAAGAAGAAGAAAAAAAAAAAAAATCTTTAGAGATACTTTTTATTTTCAAAAATGCCCTGATCATAACCATCTTAAAAACTATCTTAAAGCACGTTTTAGAAGTTCCCAAATACTTAAGAAAGCTTAAGACAAAGCTTAACAGCCAATTATAAAAGACAGGATGTGGTATAAAGAAGTCAAACACTACAAAGACTCTTAAAATAATTGACAAAACAATGTTTTGAGAGATATAATAATAAAAGTTAGTACCTGCGATGACAATGATGGGTCTACGGAGAATGTTGGAGAGGATGAAGATGTGAATGTCCTCCAGAGAGTCAAACTGGAGACCATTGCTACTAGAGACTGGAGATGCCATCTTCACAATCTTATCCCACTCCTCCTCCCAGTTCTAGGACAAACACACACAGAAATAGCTAGTAAAATCAAACAGTTGTGTAAAATCATTTCTTTAACCACTACAAAGGTAAGAAAAAAAGGGGAATGTAAGCGCATGTTTGCAAGGTTGAAACTGTTATCTTGTTGATGAAGCATCTGCTGTCAAGCAGCTCCGTAATACAAAGTAAGAGTTTTAACGTGGAAATAAGCCTGGTCTTCATACCATGGTGGTGTATCGGAGTCCAGTCTGGGTGAATTCCTGGGACTGCAGCAGTTCTGCCTGGAAGCGAGCTTTAAACACTCCAGTATCTGTCTCTTTTAGAACACTGTGGAGAGCTTTCCGAAGCACCAGGTCTGTATCCTGAACACCTAGCATGTACTGTGAGGTCGCATGAAGCAAACAGTTCCCATCTCCTGTAGACACACACAGAGGAGACGAGCAGTTGATAGCTGACAGTGCACATGGGATACAAAGTTCTAAAGTTGTGCAAGCGTGTGCAGATTCAGCATACACTGCGGACAACTGCTGTGTGCGCACAATCAAGTTCAACTTAAATCTGGGGATTTCCAGACCATCAGGCCAATTGTCACGTTATGTGTTTTATGGATTATTATATGACCGTCATATGTGGGGGAAAAACACACACACACAAGCTGTTGACGAAGCTTCATTTTTAAAATTTCCAACCAAAATCTCCATAGAAAATTGTTTTATATATTTATATAAGAAAAGAGGTTTGTTTATGTTTTGCTCACTGTTCCCAAAAAATAAAAAGTTGTGTGTGTGTGTATGTGTGCTTTAACAGCTAAAAGCCCTGGAATTTTATTTAGTCTCCTTCGGCAGTGCAGGGTCTTTTTCTCATTGTGAAACATGAGAGCCCATATTTGTCAATGTGTGCAGCCCTGAAAAACCCTGCTGTCACACTAAAGACAGGAATTTCCCTGTGCTAACTTCTGCTTTTTTCTGTGTGTGTGTGTGTTTATGTATGTGATCTCCTTAGATCCCAGCTCATCAGTGCTACTCAGTTGGTCCTGTACTTTCCACATGGGGCGTGACTTTGGCAAGATGGAATGTGAGACTTTTAACTACTATCGCTGCTGATAACGTCTATGATTAAAAGGCATTGAGATAATGTGTGAAAACATACAGAGGATACACAGGTAGTGTAAAGTGAAAAGTTTGTCTACCTCTTCTAACAGGAGAAGAAAACACGCAGACCTTTTCTACATAGTAATGTTACCTAAAACTGAAATGTTCAGATTTTTAAAGGAATTGTTTGTGTACAAGCTGTAACCCCTGTACAAGAAAAAAAAAATAATTTAAACAAACTGGTTAGCTTCCACAGTAAATATCCTAAAAAATTGTTGCTTTGAGGTAAGTGTGCCTGAGGCCAAGCTGTGATCAGTTTCTCAAAATAACATTTTCTGTGCTGCGAGATGACTAATGTGAGATACACTTGTTTTCACTCAGCTAAAGGAACATCCCACTGTACACAAAGTTAAAAAAAAACATCAATTTCTATTTCAGACTAGCAAGCTGTTGTTGCATTTCGGTGCTCTTGCATCATTCAACAAAAACATAAAATTTGCAGCTCTCTAGTGAGAAAAGGATCCTGAACAGAGATACATGCACACAGACTCAAATGTCCACATGCAGACTCGCTTCCACATCACATAAAACACGCAGACATGTGACCCTGAATTGAGGTGCCTGGCGACTAAAGATGAAAGCTGGTCGGATGGTCCCGTCCGTCTGAATATAGACACTTCCTCTGTGACAAATTGAGGTACTTCCTGTAAAACACATCAGTGCAGCACCTGACTTAACTCTATTTTGTTGCCCATCCAGGCGAGGCCTTCAGTCTTTGTTCAAAGTGAGTCAAACAGAGTGAGTCAAACATTAAGAGTGAATAGAAAGGATTATTTAATGCCAAAACAATGTAGCATAAAAAAACACCTGAAATCTGTTGAACTCTTATATGGCAACACTACAGATGTGTGTGCATGGCTTTGCTTTAAGAGTATGTGGAGTCAGTGTGTTGTAGCTGAACCAATCCTGCGTGACGGCGACACATGACAGACATGGGATGCTGTTTGGGAAAAACCCTCGGATGTTTACTAGACATTCAAGACAGAGGACCCACTAAATTCAAATGACGCATTACTTTGCCAGGGTGGGAAACAGGAAACGGATATGACCCTGATATTTTAATTGGGGTGAACATTTTATCAAGCTTTGTTTTCTTTTAAAGATGGTTATTTCTCCTTCTTAAGTCTTGAACCTCTCAAGGTTTAAATCTTTCGGAAGAGCACACAGATAATGGGAGCAAATTTAAGTCTCAGATGATGTTGGATGTTCTCTAACAGACTTTGTCTCTCACGTTTTTCGTTTTTATGTGTGTCTGCTGAGCTCCGGTGACTCAGCAGCAGTCAGTCCTCTGTGTGTATGTGTGTGTGTTGTTCGTCCTCTGCTCAAAGTCACGTCTGGGTCCTTTAGAGTTAGACAATCCGGCTCTAAATTCTGTCTCGTCTTTATGACATCATCTAAGCAAGACAGGAAATTCCATGCAGTTTACCGGCACTGGAAGTCAGATGAGTTTGTCATTATTGAGGGGTCTTTCTGAAGAGGAACTATTCCCCAGTGAGAGTTACCGTAACTCATTGAATTATTACTAACTTCGGAATTTCTATGGACCCTATCACAAAACATCCAGTCACTTCCTCATCCATCCAGTAACACTTCAAAGTAAATTCTGAAATGAGGTCGATTTAGGAATTTCTCAAATAAGAAATAAAGAAACTATTTTCACTGGAAACTCACATGTTGAAGACAAACTTTCCTCTTTCTCTTGGGAATGGTTCAGTCAATAATTCTCTTTAATTATTACTGTCCCCTCAACTTACTTCAAAATAGAAGTGCACATGAGATTTGTTACAGCAAAACAGACAAAAGTTTTGGTAACAACTGACTGAACAAGACACAAATACATGAGCGCAGACTTCAGTTGGGGAGGTGGGGAGCGTAAGTAGCTCAATAATATTAAAAAAAAAAAAAAAACATTATTGACTTCATGTTCCAAATACATACCTACACATAAAAGTAGGGGGGCAAACCCATAAAGTTGTGAAAAAAAAGTGGAAATACTCTGAAACACCCTCAACAGTAAACTACAAAGCTGAGTGTGACGCCATCTAATTTCCCAGTACAGATTAACAATCAGAAGCCCTCAGACCTCTGCTTGCATGTTTGCCTACTCTGGGATGTTCCCATGTTACAACATCCACGTAACAGAAAACATGACTTAGCAGCGGGTCGGCTGAACTCAAAACTCGGCGTGGTAAAACCAGCAGGGCTGCTAAATGAGTCTGTGTGAAAGCGGAACCAGTACACCTCGATTGTTGTCATTTACAGTAACCCTACTAGTGAGTAATGGCATCTCAGAATTTACATATCAAATACCCCTGACTCAGAAATATATACCTTCTCTGTCATAGAAAATGAAACAAAAGCAACGCACATCCTCTGCAGGGTCCAATTAAGATCTCTACAGTTCCTAAAAATTAAGAAGGATAAGTTTTGCTCCAGCTCTGTAACTAGTCAGTCGAGTTGTTCAAGTTCCACTCCAGCTGCACTTCATTTTATTCCATGAATACTTAAAAAGCACAAATGTAAACAGCGTTAAGTATCCAAAAACCTAAATAAATATTCCTAACTTCATAAAACTTCACCCAAAAAGAAGTAAATCACAGACATCAAGTATACAGAAGACTCCAACACAGTTCTTACACATCACTCAGATGTTTCTTACCATTGGTACGTAAGGGCACCATCTTCTTCAACTCTCGGCACCAGTTCAGCTTCTTCTCTTGCTCCAATGAGGCCTGCATGGCTCGGTCCAAGATGGCGGCTTGAACTACCTCCCTGAAGGCCTGGGGGAAGTGGTTCATGGCGATCATCTCCAGCGTGTAGCGATGCATTCCCCGGAGGTGGTGCATGAGGCCGCCGCTGGTGCCGGGCTTCACTACGTCGTTGGGCACTCGCTGACGGATCTTCACGGCTTTCAGAAGGTTGGAGACAAACAGGAATTTGGGGAGGAAGTTCTGACCTTGCGACATGGCGGATGGCTGGCCGGTAGAATGGAAGGAGGGGAGGAAGAGGAGGAAAGGAGGAGGCACCAACCGGTGATGACCGAACGACTTGGACACTGGACAGAAAGAACGGGAGAAGGTATTTTATTTTACAGCACAGAGCAGTAGAAAAGAATAGACTGGTGGGACTTATGGGAAATATTCGGTGGAGATTCCCCTATCTTATTAATTGAGACTCAAGACACAACTTAATTCACAGTCTGTTTGGGAAACCACCCATCACACTGGATCACTCATTCCACTGTGGAGGGTTTTTTTTTTTTTTGGTGCTTTTTCACTGGAGATTCTGCTAGGCCAAATTACATGCTAAACACAAAGACAGCTTTGTATTCTTGTGTGCTCTTCTAATTCTGTTTTTTGTCTTTATGAGTTTTGATATTTCCTCCCAACAGGGTACCCCACTGTCCCACTGAGCTCAAAGCCTTACAACAATAAACTGGTGTTTTCCAGACATTCACCACAGGCTGCCCAGTGTTCCCCAGGCTATTGGGAAGGTCACAAGCTCCCCTCCATAGATAACACCTCACCAGCTGTCAACCTGAATCAAGATTTTGTTGAAAGGCAGAGGGTGATTGCAAAGAATAATCAAGGTGTTAGCACAGGTTCATCATGGTTATCTTAACAGCTTCACAGAAATGTCACCAGCATGAGCTACAGCCTCCACTAATGATCACAGATCCACCGCTAGAAAGGCTGGAGAAAGTTAATCCACAAAGGCTTTAAAGGCGCATTTCAACCAAAACGGAGAGCTTCAGGTCATTGCTAGCTCAAAGTAGAAAGTGATGGTCAGCAAGTAAGCCTGGAGTTTTGCTGACTTTTAAACTTCCATCGACATCATCCTTTAAATTGTTTATTAGCTGACAGTGACGCAGTGGATTCAGTTAAAGTTCATAAAACACCCAAATAAGGAGCTTCTGCTGGTTTCACTACCCAAAAGAGCAGCAGGTGCAACAACTGAGCAGGCCATACGAAAGGGTTAGTCACTTCTTGAAGGACCAGACAAAAGACCTCTGGATGGATGTCAGGGAGCATGTGGACACCAAACGTCGGTGTAGCGTGCTGTCACAGCGGACAGACTTTAGGCAGACAGACGGCGGTAAACGTTGCAGTGTAGGATAACTGGCTACACAAAAAACACAATAACAGTTGACTTTGCTGACGTTAAAGGCTTACGTAATTACAATGACAACTACATTTGAAACAATGCAGCGTTCATTCGCGTATTGATACAGCTCACTGGCGCCAATGCTACATTTGGCTATTTAAATGCCATGTTAGCCGCTTGAGGGTGACGTCTTTGTAAACAATGGCTGTCAAAGCCACTGTCGTGAGCAGGCTTCACGCTTCCTCCATGTCCCCAGAAACACGACCATACAATACTCAAGGCCCGAGCGTGATGAACCCAGTAAAGTCTTACCCCCTTGGTGGAAAATGTTGTCTACGCGGAGAGAAGACTGGTAGTTTACCTGTGTAATATGTCGGGGTAATAACAAAGCCTCCCGGATGCTCAGGCTAGTCCTCTCTCAGCCACTTCAGTCAGCCTCACCGCAGCGGTCCTCGGCGCCATTCAACCTTCTCTTTCCATCAGTATCAGATCTGTTTCAGAGCCCTCGAGCTTGCGAAGCCTTTCAAAAGACTACACACGTCGGCTAACGCTAGTTTGTAAAAAAAGGAAAAAGTCAAGGGGATTTCCACACGGGGACTTTCCACCCATTTTTCCTCTCTCTCTCTCTCTCTCTCTCTCTCTCTCTCTCTCGCTGTCTCTCTCTGTCACAATCTAATGTAGTTGCAGCTTTGTGCCGCCAGGGGGCCTCAATCTGTCTGACTCAATACTGAAATGCATACCCCACCTACTGAGCACAAAGGAGCGTCAGTGAAGAAGACAGACAGGTCGCGTCATACTCTATTTCATGAGACAGCCTCAGAAATAAATCATTAACCTGCTCTGAGACCAGAATCAGCAAATGACTCAGGAAAACGAAAGAAAAACTCATCATTTATAAGAAGCCGGTATTGACTTGTTGACTGCATGTATATGAGTTTATTTGAGTATTTAAAGAAGATGACTACAGCTTTTGGAATAATGATGTGTTACTGCTTTGACTGTTTGGAAAATGTTTTACTAGTGCTCAGAGGGATTAGACACTTAAGGGAAAATTTAAATAATAAAAAACACTGTTTCTGCTATCATGCTGAAGTCATTCAGCTTATAATGAGTTAGGTTATAAGGTAATATGTTTGTTTTAAGCACATTCAAGTGCAGTTTGATCTCACTTTTGTCCAACATGTTGACTCACACAGACTGATCAGATGCTTAAATTAAAGCTGAATTTGTATGACATTATTTCAACTTCTTTTTTTTAAATAACACTTTAAAAATTTCCTTTACTTTGAGCTGCACATGACCTCTACCAAAAATAATATTCTCTAAGCAGTAAGACCAGAAAGGGAGTTTTTATTCAGTTCCACTGACATAATCAAAATATAACTTCAAATAAATATTTTTTTTTAAGCAAGCTGTTTCCCCCTGTTCATGAATGTAAATACTCACATAGAAATGTTTACTTTTGGTCAAATTCCCCCTCACAAGTGGCTTGATAAAATGCCTGCACTGCACATGCCAAACCATTTATACTTGCAGAAACAGTTGGCAGCAATAACTCAACATCCAGCCTGTGCAGGCAAATAACCTGAAACACAACATGTGTCTTAACCCACGCTTTTCATGCACCTGTTGGTTAAAGTGGTTAACAAGCACTGCTCACTTAATGAGTGAGGCACCAGTATGCAGCAGAGCACACAACTGTGTTACTGTGGTCAACCAAACTAGGAGCTGTTGCACTTTGTTCCAACTCTCTCATTTGACTTGCCAGTGTTGCATGTGTTAAATGCAACATCAGCAAGTTATATTTGAGTTAGATTAAAATGGCATAAAAGGTCAAATACTGCTTTTTTGTGTCAAGGTAAATGTACTTACAGATTCATGTAGTCTATAGTGGTTTGCACAGCAATGCATTTTAAATATTTTTACAGTATGGGTGTGCAAAAAAAAAAAAAAAAAAAAAAGATGCATGGCTGACAGAAAACAAACATGGCAATGAATCCATACTGCTGAGATCATTTACTGACAATATTTCAGTCTTTAGGGCAAAAGTTTAACAGTAGTTTATATGACCATATTTATGTCTTTCATTACGCTAACAAGCTGCAGCCGAAATACGGTTGTCTAAAATCCAACATTTGCTAATTCTGAAAATTACACAGGTTCTAAAATGCAACATTCAAAATAATAAAAGTACAAATTTTACACGCAAACAAAATGTATACAATATCCTCAACAACTTTTAAGTGGATCAACAGCTGCCTGAATTTGTTTTTGCAAGAGCAAAGACTGGATGGAAAAAGGATGCATCATAATAGAGGATGAGGAATAAATTCTAAGGTAAATCATTAAAGAAATAATTGATGCTAAATCTGCACATATATGTAGGAAAACCAGTGTCAATCAGTTGCAGATTAACACATTTATTATACTTCAAAACTTCCTTATGGTAATGTTTTAAAAAGTGTTAACCTGAAAGTTATATTGTCATGCGTAATAATGTAATCTCACCTTAATACACAAAAACACAGGTTTAATAGTCCAGAATGTTATATCTGGTCAATGTATAAGTTAACCCTTTGAACCGTATGCCTATTTTTTGGCCTCTGCTTGGAAATTGCCATGTCCATGCCAAAATCAAAAATAAACAGAAACACACTTTAATGATAAATGTGAACATCTCTTTGGAATGATGCAGCTGCAGCTTCAAGCTTCTGTATGTACAATATGTGAACATTATCTCTGCAAAGGCCAACTCTGATAAGCAGAACAAAAAAAGAGATGTTTTAGTACAGATGATTCCGGGAAGTCTCCAAAATGTCTATTTTGGCACAGTTTGGTCGACTTAACATCCCTTCTGGTATTAAAAGGCTAAATTGCACCGAATGCATGAATCATATCAGTGAGTGGGAGACCTAAGATAAAACTCTGGAAATGTACAAGGTCTGATTTCACCAAAATATGTCCTAGCTTTATAGGTTGATTAGTCTACTTTTAGCATCTTCTTGAATTTATTTAAAATAGTAGGTTAGAGCTCAAATTTGCCAATGTAGTTGTATGGTTGTTCAAACACTGATTATTTACAAAGTAAATGAGATTTTTATTTGTTTTTATTTTATTTTTATTTGTTGGAAGCTTTTCTTTCATCATAAGGCATTGTGCCTGTGTTACAGTGCTAAACCTGTCTTGGTTTGCTTTTATTCAAAATTTAATAAAGCCCATTAAATTTCTCAAGTTCATTAGCTTTTTTCCCCCATAGTCACTAACTTAAGTATTAATTTTCCTAATACAACAAAGCCAGCTGATGGTGAGACCTTTTTTCCAAGTGCAGGGCACGGAGTGATTACCCATATAGTACAGAACATTTATCATTTTCCATTCCTATATAAATCTGTCACCAATGCTCTGACCACATGTTTTACTAGGAAGTCCATTCGATTGATTTGTTGCAGATTGTGATTAATTGTACATTTGACATTTTCATGATGAGAACTAAGATACTTCTAGAAGTTCAAAAGACTATAAACAGTTGTCATAAAGCATGAAAATATAAACAGAATAACATTTTTATTGTTTAACATGGGTGAGAAAATTATTCTCAGGGGAGAAGTCATTTTTCAAATAGACGTATAGGATATGTATAGGAAATGTCAATAAATTATATCTGCAGCATAGAGTTCCTCAACTTTATAATTAGCCTAAATCTGTAAAGACATTTGGTTTGTTAAAGCCAGAGAGTTCATTTGATTTTCTGAATGTTGGATAACCCTTTGACAGCAAATTTTTCTGTGACTTTAATGAATTTGATTAAAAATGTCCGGAAGCAAACCTCCCTGAGTCATCTTTACCACCTGCTTCGGGTATTGTATGTGCTTTAAATATGTGAAACCTAAACTAAGTCTTTGATTTCCCACCACTGTTTCACATTTTGACCATTTCACTACTGTTACTATGTTATTTACTGTCATCTCAGCCATTTGCCGAAAATATCCAAATGTAAAGAAAACAGTCAAAGAAACATTTTCCCTTGATTTTTTATCTTAGTGCAGATTTTACAGGGATAAGTTTAACCGTTAAATTACAATACTTGCTGATTAAATCCTTCTTTAACTGACAGATACTTTACTACTGTGGCTTAAAATAAATTCAAAATAAATCAAAAGCTACTTTAGTGTCATCATGTTTGAAAAATATAATCTAGATTACAATAATTAAATACAGACTGAACATGAATATGGTTTTCTACACATCTATTTAATGTATATACAAAATTGTAAAGTTAACTTACCTGTGAAGTAAATCAGAGCTCAAACCTTGCCGTGTAGCTTTGCAAATATTTAAATGGAGCTTTGAATCGCTGCTCATTCACTTCTTCTGCCAATAGCATGGCTGATTCACTCCTCCCTTTCCATTTTCCTTTCTCTTCCCTTTGGAATGACTCCTACTTCTGTGTTGTGCTGCCCAAGCATTGACCACAGTTCAGTTTCCTACCTACTCAGGCAGGGAACAGAAACTTCTTGGCTCACCTGACATACATTCATAAAGAACAGGCCTCACCTGTTTAAGCTAATGGTCTTGCCTTAGAGATGACATTCAGCACAATGAATGTTCAAGCTAACTAATCATACAACACAAAACATATTCAACTTTGCTCAGCTTGCCCTATGTGGATCCTTCCTGGGGTTATTATTTATAATACTGACTACTAAAATTTCCAAACTTTTTAAAGGTTCCTCACTGGGTCACACGCCTGCTGAGTCACAGACTGGAATGATCCATACTAGCCTCTTGTCGAACTTGTGAAAGCAAAGCAACACAATAACCAGCATATGGAAAACCCCCTAAAAAATGACCCACTGCTCCAAATCACCAACTGTTAATGTTTATCATGCCATAAATATGAACAGTGGAGTCATATATGCTGAGAGGAGTTCAAGAAAACATTTACCGCTGGAGTGTTTCCAAGTGTGGAGGAATTTTTTAAGAATACCAGAACACCTCATCTCCACTCCAAGAAGAAGAAAAGAAAGTTGAACTTAAATGAGGAGCAACAAATATTTTAAACGTATACTGGGATGTTGTTGTTTTGTAAAGTTCTGTAGATTCCAGAAAAAATTATGGCAGTTAATGAAGGTAAAAAGATTGAACTGTTTAATGTTTAAGCAAACATCCTTCTCAAAGGTTAAATAAATGAAACTCATGAAAGCACCTTCACAGAACCCAGTAAAAATTACTTCCATAACTTTCCATTTCATACCACTTTAGATGTCAAAACTATGGTGACAATGCTATAATTTTATTAAAAAACAAATAATAAAAAACAAACAAAAAATAAAAAGAAGTAAAGTGATGCTTATACGTTAACATACCAGTAGTATGTATTTTTTTACATCATCATGTATTTGTACTCTCCCACTACTATCATCCGATGGCACATCCCTTCTGGTGTCAAGCCATGTTTAACAGTGCAACACTTTCATGAGTCAGACACACATATTCCCATGTTAAGTAAGCTGTAATAACTTTAATGACATGATACTGTGTTTTTGTCTTGGGTTTAAAATGACACAAATGTAAAAAAAAATCTTTTAAGCTGCTCTGCCTGCATTGCCTCAACTTAGGGGGTTTTGTATAAATATGAAAGGAAGCATCTGACTCACTGAGACGCTGACTGATGGTAACCTTTGCTTCTTATAAAAAATAAAGGATTAGAAAAAGATGACATCAACTTTAGTTCCTGGCTGGCAGTAATCTTTGTGCATTTCTTTGTTTACAGCACACGCTGCATGCTGCATGTGCTTTATTAGAACAACTGCAGTGACCTTGTTTTATTTTTTTTTGTGTGTGTGTGTGTAAATGCCACATACTATATGTATGTTGAGTTTTTCTTCATTCTACTCAAACATGTTAGCAACAATAACCAAATTACACCTACCGTTTTGCTACCAAACAATGCCTTATATTGGTACAGTGTCCATGTCAGTAGAGGGTTTAAGACTATCATGAACGTTCACTTGCCAGTTTTCTGATAATTTAAACCCTTTACATCAACCTCTGAGTCTAATACCTATATAAGTCCTCCAAAGTCATACATCTCTCCTGTTCTGACAGTGTGGCCAGTCCCTCGCAGTGACTTCTGAACCCAGATCGTTCCATGAGAGCCCCAAAAGCCTTGGGGCCCCATCCCGAAATGAGGTGGCAGAACAATGGGGAGAACCCTGGGGAGAACTGTGAAGAGGAACATCTCAATGTTCTTCTGGCTCTTCTTCTCAGTGGAAAGCACCTCGGAGGCGGATCGAAACCAACCCCCATTGAAAATCACTTGACACAGCTTTGTAAGAGGTGTGTGTGTGTGTGGTGGTGAGGACACAGACAGTGACTTCCAGATTAATTGTCACACATCTCATTTTTTAGGGCCGCCACTCAAAATGACACAAGTAAAAGTTCATGGTGACCTGGGCTGATGAGCTAATGTGGGCTGAAAGGTAGAAGATGAGAGAGTAGCAGAGGCTGAAATACTGATGAAGCCTGACCTCTAGTGGCATCTGCTCAGTCACACACACTGTAATAAAGCTATAATGATGTCCTGCGGAGGAGAGTTTGGCAACTATTTATATATCTAATAAAGTATAAAGAGTAAGAGCAGAAGGTGTGTAAGTGTTGCAAATTTAAGTCCCAAGTCACCTTGTAGATTCAGATTATTACCTTATGACAGGGTAATTCAATTTCGTCCTTCGAGGGCCGCAATCCAGCAGGTTTTCCATGTATCCCTGCTTCAGCACACCTGACTGATACTAATTAGTCATTGTGCAGAATTTGATTGGCTGTTAGATCCATTTAACTTGATGCAGGTGTGTCGAAGCAGGAATACATGGAAAACCTGCTGGATTGCAGCCCTCGTAGGACCGAATTGAGTAGCCCTGTCTTATAATAATACCTTTAATATCTGTAATGCTTTTAATGTTTCATGTAAAGCACCTTGAATTGTTCTGTACATGATACACAAATCAGCTGCCTTGCCTTATGAGCTATTGTAGTTTAAAACAAGTTAAGATGCTACGACATTGATAATTTATCTAAAATCAAATTTTCATTGCAAGGCTTTTCCTCATTAAGTTTGCCAGATGTATTACGACACCTCTTAAAGTAACCTACCTGAATACTTCATCTTTCACAGAGTATGCTGCAGCAGTGAAGCAGAAACCAGGAAAGCCTAGAACATTGTGCATCTCACGTGACTGGCAGATATGTATATTGTTTATTTTCGAAGATATACAGTATGTCTGTGAATGCATCTTTTATCATCCATCACAGGCAAACGTAACATAGTGAGAAAGACACCTGTTTCACATACTTTCATTTTAAATTTCTAAGTTGTAATTCCTTACTTTCAAGCTCACAGTAGCAGTAATTCAGTTGTCCAAACCTTTGACCAATACTGTATGTCGATTATTATTTTTTTAATTTGAAATCTTTTGACTTGAAATAATTTACTTATTTTCATTTAATTTATAATTATAACAAATGTGATGAAATAATAACTTAAGGTCTTTAAGGATGAAAAGGTTTAACTGCATGCATTTTACATTATATTCAGAATTTTTTTTCTTTTGTTAAAATGACTTCTTCAACATAAGTTGAAACCTGTCTAATTAAATGAGAAGTAAAGTAAAAGCAGAGCTGCTGTGTTTTTATTGAACATAGTACAAAATCAGGGTATACATTACCACACCTGCGAATATGCTACTAAGACCAGATGTTTAAGCTACTCTGGGGGAAATTTGCTGATTTGGGCTCACTCTGCGACAACACTTCTTAGATTTAATCTTTTAGGCAAATCTTACTGCTTGAGACTTATTTGCAAATATTTGTTTGACTATAAATAACATTCATAGATTCTTCTTGTCATGACTTTTGGCTGATAATGTTCATTATCAGTGAATATGATGAATGCCATCTGTGGGCTGTTTTGTTTCTCTCTTGCAAGCTTATGTCACTCAGACACTTTTTTTATAGAATAGATAAAAATATGTAACAAAAAAAGATTATCAAACAAAAAAGCTTAACTTCTCATGTCTGTAGAAAGAAAATATTGTATGTGGAAAAAATGTGGCTCTGTTTTTTAACAATTCATGAATGAAAGGGTTAATTCTCAGTTAATTCTTATGTATTTGTCTTTATTTGACTGTTTGTGCTATTTTTTCCTTTTTTTTACTTCAGTAATTGCTCTGTTCTAAAAAAACATAAATAATTTTGAGTTCATTTCTTATATGTGAGAGTTAGATATAATTTTTGAGTCCCTTTGATAATCAACAAAATACCATATTTTAATGTTTTATGGTGAAAAAGTTTAATCAGAAAAGTTGTTAATGAATTAAATAAATACAGCCCAGAATTTGTTCTGATTTTTCTTTTTCTGTTATTCTCTCTGTAGATATACAACAATGCGTTTTTTACTATTTTTGTGGTTAAATGTTCTGCAAATATCCACATCTAAGCCTGAAAACTGTACAACTTAGGGTGATTTTGTTTAATTTTCCTCCCAGCTAAAGCAAACAGTCATTTTCTGTCCTGTGATTTAAAAAGTAAAACAAAAAGGAAAAAAAACATCTATCCAATTTATTCATAATTAAAGACTCATTCCCGCAAACATAATGATTCTATTCTATTCTATTCTATTCTATTCTATTCTATTCTACAGTCATTTAGCAGACGCTTTTATCCAAAGCGACTTACCTTTGAGAGTAAGAACAACACAAGCAAGAAGAACAACACATTAAATCAGTTTTCTTTCATTTTCTATTCCAGGCTGTCTCAGCGTCTCTTTTTTCTCTGTAACCCTTCATCATCCCTCCCCCAGGTCTCACCCTCTTGTTAGTTTTCCTTCCTTTTCCTCCTTAGTGTCTCTCCACCTCTTATAGAGAAACCAGAGTTGTCGGGACATGCTGAGCAAAGTCTAATTCTTACCCAGGCTTGCCTCAGGGTGGGGCTCGCCGGGTGTGTGCATTCATAATTTATTACTCACATCTGTGCATTTCAGTGCTGCTTGTCATATGTTCCTCCATTCGCCTGCCGTTGTGTGCGTATGTAGTGTCTGTGACATGAACAGGAATGAGGATTGACAGGAACACTGTGTGAGCAACACAGTTCAAAGTTTTCTGATTCACTCTGGATATCTTTTTTTTTTAACATTAGACTGTGGCTTTTTCAAGATATACCATAATATTTCTTTTCTTTATCAAAGAATGCACAATGTGGCTATATGTATCGACTATAACCAATTTTAAACTATTTTACTAGTTTTATGTATTTTTTTCTCACCTTTTTTTAACACTCTCAGTGCTTTTGTAAAAAAATAGTCATAAAATGAAGCTGGTTTAAAACACACACAAAAAAACTCTTTATTGCATAAAAATACACAAACTACCTGATATAACTCATACTGCAGCAGAGAAACCAGCTGGGAGATTTCCAATGAGATTTTCCTTTTGTTCAATATATATCCGCTGGTGTTAAAACAGAGACTCAAATCAATTATCAGAATCCTAAGCAATAGTTTTATATTTATATATGTATATGTATATATATATATATATATATATATATATACACACACACAGACACACACACACACATTTGTAAGAGATCTAATAAATCCACTTGTTTGGACTCAAATTAGGTCTTGACATGAAGAGAAACACCTTGACTCAGTAAAACCAGACTAACCAGTAGCAAACAACACCTACTGATTCAACAACACAACACTAAAGAAGCTAAGGCACAATTTCTATGCAGAGTGAGGCAGATTATTAGGCTCTTTAGTCTGCATGTCTTCTTTAAACCAGCAATGCCAACTTACAGAGGCTTCAGAAGACAAAAGTTTGGTCATCTGTGTGACTTAAAAAAAAAAAAAAAGATTTAACTCAAGTCAAACATGATCGATTGATGTTCTCCTCTTCATATGTACCAGCCCTAAGGAAGCAAGACGGTACAAACAGAATAAACAAACATGTTTAAATTGTTCCCTTTCATCCAAAATTGGACATTATCACTGAAAAAGTCAGCTTTTATATTGAACTATATAAAAAATCTTTCCATTGGTAAATTGCTGATTAAGATTGAGATTAGAAATCTGACTGAAAATTTATCTTAACTTGTAGAGAAGTCAGATCATTTAAAAACCTCCTCCTCATCTGTGTTATATGAACCAATAAGTGGGCATCTACGTCTTATCTACCATCCAAATACAGCACATAATCTCCCAGTTATAAACCTTTTAGTAATAATAAGAATACAAAAATCTGAGACAAACAGCAGACAAGAAAATGCATAAAAAGGTGCAAAAACATCCGTTAAACTACATGTACATTTCTGTATGTATAGATTACATTCAGCCTCCCAGTCCCAGCTTTTCCATACTTCTCACCATATGCTCAATGATACTATAAAGAGCTGAAAAAAATTAATCATAACCCACCTGACCAAATACAACTATGATAAACATTAATTTTGCATCCTGTGCAAATATTTGAGTCTGGATTGCTCATCTACAAAGAATATAGCATAAGACAAAGCTACACTTTGCATCAAATTCCCTCAAAGATAAGTGCACTTAGGTGAGACTGCATTGACAATTTCAATTAAAAAGTTCAGATTAACTGAGGATATGCTTATTGTGGAAAAAAATCATATTTTTTAAAGATGCTGGTATAATCTAAAGCAGAGATCAGAACATTAAAGCTGGTGCAACAGCCAATCACGGTCCTAGTCACTTTGGCATAGTAAGGAAAAGGGATGTTTTCATTGCTGAATCAAATTTAACAGAGCTGTGCCGTTGTAGATCTTTGGTGAAATTTATAGAAAGGACATGTTCACGATGAGTACAGGTCCAGCTGAGAGTGAAAGGTGGAAACAGCTGCAAATGGCTGAGTGAGCAGGTTTGGTCTTCAGGGAGAGGTGTAGATGTACTTGACCTTCACATCGCCACGCAGCTCGTCTTCATACTGTGGCAGACAGCAGAAGAGGATGGAGCAGCCGATGCAGAGAATGGTGGCGCCCCAGGCAAAACCATAGGCCCAGGTGTAGTAATACTGGCCCTCGAAAATCAGATCATTGAACTTGACGGGGTAGATGATCAGAGCAATGATCTGGAGTATCGCTGAGGAAAGAGACAGAGAAACATGGTGTGGGTGCACACTTCTACCTACAGAAAAGCTCATCAGGACAGACTGTGAAGCTTGATCAGTCTAATAACGACAAATACCTCATAACTATCATTAAAACTAGAATTTAATGAAGCTGGAGTTGTGAATGACTTTGGTTCCTCTATTTTGTATTGCTTCCTAACTTACACATTTATTTATTGTCCTTTCGGTTCTCTCAAGTGTATCCTGATGGTTAATTAGCTGTTTCAATCAAAACATCAATATTATATGGTCTCACAATACTACAAGATACATAATATCACTTCTTTTACTTCTTCATGAACAATTAATTACATTTTTAAAGGGACATATTATATCTGAAGACCATAACTCCTCAAAAATTAATTTCACAACATTGGAGCCCCTCAGATCAGAGTATAAATATCCTCCCCCATTCATTACACCTCAGAAATGGGAAATTGGTTCTTTATGCATTGCTATTAACAAAAATTCACATTAGCAATATTCTCATTAGCAATTATGTAGTTTTTTTTAAGTTTAAAAAAAATTATTTAATAATGATTCACCACTGCTTCATTCAGGTTTTATATGCTGCCAAGAAATTCTGTTTTCCAAGTGTGATTTACCATTTGTCATTAAATTCAACAACTTTTAATTGTTTCAAAATGAATATGGGTTCAAATTTGTCCTTAAAAGCAACAGTTTTAAACATTAGCATCAAAAAAGGCCAGTGTCTATCAAACATATAAAGGAATTTTTCACTAGTGTATGAACCAGCCTGGTGTTTAACAACCAATGAAACTTATGTCTTAAAGACAACTAACTGTCTGTAGTTAAATGGCAGATATGGGAAATTTAAGTTTTTTTTTTTCTTTATGAGCCCAGTGTAGCATTTTTTTCATCATTTTAGTGTGTGCTAGCGTGAACTCCGAGGCTTTCCTGTGTGCTCTTTAATGGGGTTAAAATGTGTTTTAAGGTTATAATGACTACCACTGATTTAAAAGGAAGGAGATCCTAAAGAAGAGAGAGATGTAGAATTTAGCGGGTGTCTTCATGTTCCAAAAAATGGGGTCCATGCTCTATTTTGATTAAAGAAAGTCCCAGATAATTCATTAAGACCACAGGAAATCTAACTGAAAAAAATATCCACATATGTGATACCATTTTAAAATCAGTTAAGGGCCACTGTATTATACTATTTGTGTAATTACACAGTCTCTAGTGATAAATTTCATAATATTTCCAGATCTAACTTACTAGATAATTTGAAAAAAATACAGATTACACCTTGATTTAGTGTAAGAAAACACAAGGATAACTTATCAATAAACAAAACACACCAGACTTATATATAATCTAGTATATAATATAAGCAGCTGCCAGAAACTTTTTTCTGTCTGAAATTGTTTTTATTTAAGAGGAAAGCTTTCTATAATCTAGATGGGACAACATATTTTGTCAGTCATGCAGCAAACTAAAAAAGCAAAGTGATACAGACGCTGACAGCATAGTGTGGAAAATACCTTTGCAAGAGAGCGTTAGAGTCGCATGAACGTATCACAGTCTGAGACAGGAGTGGAAATTTGCCTGCAGCAATCTGTTTTGGCACCGATCTTTAACGGCCATGATTTCTTGGCAATTATTTTTGAGAAGGGTGTGATGCCAGTTTACTGTTTCAAACACTCAAAAATAACAAAATGTCTTGTTTGATGATTTCATTTGATCTCAAAACAAGTCCTAAATCGCAGGTTTGAGTTCATTAGAAGTGTCTTGTTGATTTCTGATTATTGCTTCATCAGCTCTTTCTTTCATTTCAAAACTCTTTTTGACACATTTGAAGTTTACATGACAGAAGTCATGGTTCATGACGGGGTGTGTCATTGTGTCATGGTGTCTCTGAGCTCTGCCTGCTGTTCTCACGCCATCTGTGGGATGAGTCAAGTCAAATAAACAGAGTAAAGCAGCTGTTGCTACAACACAGTCACCCTAAGCCGGCAACCCAAAACTCACTTTCTGTTAAACCTACACCTTTTCTCTGCATCACCTTCAATGTCAAACAAGTTCATATTATCATCCTCACCTCTCTTCTCCAAAATTCTTAATACTCAGTTGTTGTCATCTCCGTCCCTCCCACTTACACAACCTCACATTTTTTAGCATTTACTTTTCTAATTCTCCCCCGTCTAATTCATAATAACCTTTGTCTCTCTGCTCGACCTCAAAGTCCAACCCCACCCTCGACATCCACACATCCAGTGAGTAACAGCTGAGTAACTGTAAGGCCAAACAGACTCCACAGACAAAATATTCTTTGGAGGAGCATTAAAGAGACATACTTTTAAATATCTATAAACCTACCAACAGTTCAGGGTGACATTTGGAAAAGATCCACCCCAAAAGCAAAAAAAAAAAAGACTAGTACAATCTGGCAGTATGATCTCTTCTTCTTTGTGACTTTCTGCAAAAAGTACAATAGAAATAAATGTTGCTTACTTACTTGGTTATAATCTAAAGTGTTCAATTAGCCCAATGAAAACGGGAGTTTTAAAATACATCTTAGTCCAACTGAACAGCACTAACAATGTGTGTTAATCCGACTTTAATTTCTTAAATTCCACTCATCTGGACTCGCTGACCTCCTGTGCACATACTTCACAGTTCCTGTTCTGGGCTCTGATCTGGCGCTAAACCAGGATGCCGCTACAGAGAAAGGGAAGCCAATAACTGCAGGGAATAACTACAAAGGGCAGCGTGCATCTAATACGTAGAAAAATAAAGAGAATAGTACACAGGAAATGTACGGAGCTGTAAAGCCATCCAAGTCATAACTGGACATTCTGGCTGCTAAATTGTTAGCTAATTATCTTGGTCTGTGATGTAATAGATTAATTAGAGAAAAACCTAAACTAACAAGCTGTTAAGGCCACGTGTAATAGTCGAGTTGCACGTAGTTAATTCAGTCAATTAATCTTTTCCCCTCCAGTGCAAGAATATTGAAATATATCAGTCCCATTAAATGGATTAGCTGAGCTAAGCTAAAATGAGCTGTGGTTGTAAACACACTGGTCATGTGACGGACTGGAAGAAGTAATGAAGGTTTCATTAAATTTTAAAGCTGAAACTTAGTTTCTTTTTTAATAGTCTTTTTTCCTTTTTTATGATTACATGAGGCAATTTTAGACTCCTTTACTAAGATTGGCTTCTTTTGCTCAGTAAATATGTCCCATTTACTTGGAGCAAATTATGATGCTCAATACTTGTAAGACCAAAGACATGATTGTAATATATTTTAGTAAATTTGATCTATAATTTAATGTTTCTTATTCTCTTCCAGAGAGACCCTGGCAGACACAGAGAAAATACGCACCACACAGAAAGTCTACAGCTGAGTATCACACTGATGACTTTCTGTCTGTGTTGCTTGATCTCAAATCTCAAATCAGTTTCAGTACTGTATGTGGTGTTTGTGGGTTTGGGATGACTGCTAGAATGCTTCTTTTAGTATGTGCGTGTAGCTTACCAACAAGAAGCAGCAGTCCTCCTGTGAGAGACAAAAGACCAACGTTGATTTGACACATCGCCACAACAGAGATGATGAAGGCAATGATGAGGAAGATGAGGCCAATAACCATCAGAGCTGCAACTGCCTGGGCCCAAGCTGGAGTCAAAAATAAAACAAATACATTAATTGCATGCAAACCAATGGACATCTGAACAACTTTTTGGGCCACTAAAACTTTGTCCACCCAAATAATTAAAAACTTTGCTTATGAGCTCTTTCAGTCCTCTCCTCGTCCTCTTCTCAGTGAAATCTCTCAAGTCAAATAAAGATGGAAGATGACCTGAATGAACTCCAGTTGTTATTTTTAAAGCAATGAGGAGCAGCAGAAGTCGCAGGGAGGGGTTTCGGGACTTCCTTTGCGCTGGATTTTACAGACTCCCTGCTGCATTGTGTAAAGTTTTTGGCAGCTGCATCGGGTCATATTTTTTATTTCAAATAAATATTTCTTTGTTAAAGATGCTTAAAATAAGAACTGAACAAGACAACAATGAGGAGTGCTATCTGTGGAAAAGACGCAAATGTAATGTATTAATACATCAGGTATGTATGAATTAACTTTACCTATACATGGTCATTTTTGTTTTAACTTAAATCAATGGACCCTTCTGAAATTGGCTTGACACCGTTGTATGGAAGCAGATCAATTAAATATTAACTATTCATTACAAAATATTTTATATACGGGACTGAATTCCTGTTAAATTATTCCAAAAGCAATCATTTGTTAGTAATCAGTATGTATACTGCTGATATATTCAGTTTCAGGGAATAAGTGAGTCATTAATTGTAAAATAAGTCTGAAAGGCCTTTAGTCATCGATGTAAGTTTGAAAAAAAAAAAAAACTTTCTCACTGGGAACTTCACGAACTGATGGAAGGGTAGAGACAAATACAATGAAGTTTTTCCACAAAACCGCCACACCCTAAACAACACTCCACTTCTCTGTCACTTCGCAGTCATGACTTATAATTAGAGCGAATTAGAGCTAAACCCCAAGCTGCTTCTAGGTTACAAAAGTCAATCATCGTGTATTTGAACAAACAATAAAAGAATGAAAAAATAAATAAATAAATAAAAAAATGTTCTAAACTTTATGCAAGCATTTTGGTTACAATTACAACAACAAAAAGCTGAACAGTTAAAAACTGCTGCATATAACAACAATATTTTGTACATTTTAAAACAAAACCAAGCTCATGAAGTGGATTGTCAACACACTGTTACGCCCATTTTGCTGACACTGGATCAGCCAACACCCTAAATTATTTACAGCCGTGTGTCTGTTTGTGTATGTGTGTGCATGTGTGTTAAGGTAATGTCTTAGTTGCCTCAGCCAGAGGCATTTTGCCATCATGTACACAGTTGACATGTTCAACCGGTTCAAACTTCTCCCACACTAATCATAGCCTTCATTTACATGCAAACACATGTACTGCTGCTCTTCACTTCACACAACTCTTAAACCCAAATATCATTCATGCTGCAATTTTAAAGTATAGTTGTAATAGAGAAGACGCCTCATCTGTAATCCAATTCAATTCAATTAAAACTGTTGCATAGTGTCCAAGAATGACCCCATATAAGATCCTTATTGCAGGGAGAATGAAGAAGCCTCTGACTGAAGACACTGTTGTATATGAGATGTTCAATGTTGTGCTAAATCCGTTTTAGCACTTTTAGAGTTGTTAACTTTTAAGAAATTTGTTAGTTTCATCCACCTGTTTTTAAATTACATACATCAACTATGCAATGACATGCTGTCATTACTTCTAATTGTGTGTATGAGAAATAAGACGATTAGAAAAAAAAACAAGTCAATATCTTTAACTGAAGAGTCCTTCAAGATAACATCAGTTACTGCCAAATATCGTTTAACCAATTCAGATCTGAGGCATCTTTAATCACAGGAACAAGTATTAATAGGTTAAAAATTAGCTAGTTGAACTACCAAAGAGAACAGAAAGGCAAACAATACACGCATTAGAGTTACTTTTCACCATATACAATTTATTAAAGTATTTTAACCTATTAAGACCGATAAAGTTGTGTTTCCTCAACATAAATGAAATAAAATACAGAAACATTTACATTAAGTCACTTAACTTTTGCCCAAAGTGACTTAGAAGTGAAGAACAAATTTAATGTTTGCATTTTGAATAATTCTGGATGTTTGGGTTCATGAACAGGTACGTAAATGATAGTTAATCCAGAAGTGACAACATTTGGATTCCTTCTGTACACTTCTGTTCAAATTTCATGTTCAAACAAGTCTTTATGAGAAAAGGGCAAAGACAGCAACTAATCCCACAAGCCGCATTTACATTTCACTCCATGCTGTTCATTTAATATACTCTTCACACAACCTGCAAAACTTGACCATACTTGGTGAAAATATCTGTGCTTCTATCGAAGCAGGCTTTTCCCTTCACTGTTAACATAATGCCATCCAGCTGTTCTACATCTGTTGTGCCTCTCTGATCAAAATGTAAGAATCTGACTGCTTTCCCACACATTAACACAGTCACTAGAATCTGAAGCTTCACAAAAGACTCCTCTGAATTTTACAAATGCAAACACACATCATCTCTCTCACATTTGTTCCACAAAGCCCTGGCCCCAGCCGAGCTGGTGTGTTTGGGCTACAACGGGGGAGATTTTTCCAAGCCTTCAGATCTGGTCTTACAGTCTCAGATAATATCCATTAAAACTCTGGGAAAGAGGTTTTAGTTCAAGCAGCAGGGATCAACTTGACACCCTGCATTGTCTGAGAAAGGTTTTTAAATGGGACACCGGCCAACCCAGTAGCTCTGTTGAAAGAAACACGGCAGCAGTGTTTTAATTCAAACTATAAAAATTGCTTCTTTTATTCCTCATCTACTTCCATTGTGAAATTGTGTAATATCTCAGTTCTAGACTTTTTTTCCTTCAAGGCCAAAATAATTACTCCATTAATGGATCAAAAGCAAATGAACAACTATTTAAATAATTACTGTTTCAGTCATTTTTCAAGCCAAACAATGGCTAGCAATCTTTTCCCTCTGGTGCTGCTCCGCTTGTGAGATGAATTGTACTGATCAGTCTGTTCAATAGTCATGAGGAGTACACAAAAACAGTAGCTACTGATCCTTTCTATAACCTGCATGCTGAGTACAAGCTCTTAACCCCCCAACAGATATAACAGAGCTCCGGTGTGTTGACTCAATTGCTCTAAAAGAGAATAAATGGCACCTTTCTCTCTTGGAATGTTGATGCTACACAGTCTCATTGAAATGTCATTTAATGGTCACAAATGGAGTATTTATCTGGTTTAGCAGGTCGAAAAACTTCATATTTGGAGGCATCAAGGTGTAGTGGGGGAGTTACAGACAGGACTATAGAATTGCTTGGTTAAGCTAGTGTTGGGTTGTCATATGGCTTCATAATCTATACGTGACATGTAGAACGAAATGGAAATGTTTTCCATAATGTTTCAGTTTAATCATTTATGGCATAGTGAGCATTTCTTATTAGCATCTGATTTTCCTGGACGTCGGCATTAGAAAATAACCTGGAGGTTAATAAATAAAGTAAATAATTGTTATTTGTTAGTTGTTTTAAGAAATCTTAAAGAGTTTTGCACTGAGTTTTGAATCAGGACCAATTTTTTGTGCATTCAAACAGTGTATGGTTGATCATCTTTCTTTCACAATGCCAATCACCCCTCTAAAGAAAAACAAATACTGTTTCATTGCCCAGCCCTTGACAATCTGTTATTAATCAGATTACTGCAGTTTTCCAGTTTAAAGACATTTAGTCAAAGACACACTTATGACAAAACATGGAAACATGTTAATTCCTGTTGTTCATGAAGTGGCAGTTCCTGAGAATACAATTCCCGCCCTCCTAAATGTTTGTTACAGTTCCAACTTTTGAAACATCCTGCATTCCACACCCCAACTGTGTTTGCTTCTCCAGTTTCTGGAAGAGCCCAGCAAGTATTTAGGACAGAGAAACCTCAGGGCAAAACTATATCTTATCCAGCCAGAAGTCTTGTGGCAGTTGTCTTTGTCTTTTATTTAACTGGTTCAGCCCTGCTGAGAGTAAAGGACATCCATCCAAAACAGCAGTGCAGAGCACTTCAGTGTAAGCATAACAAAACGATACCATCTAAAACTTTGAATAAGAAAATGCAGGAAACCACTGCTGCTGTCACAAAACCATTAAACTATGATCTAAATTACAGCAGATGTAATTTATTATTATTATTTCTCAGTGAGATGATTAGTTTCTGTAAAATCAAAATTAATGCCAATCATAATTCATTAGACCAGTCTGTGAACTCCTTATCAGTCTGACCAACAGCTCAAAACAAAAACATTAATATTAAAGATATAAAACTGAGAAAAGCAGAAAATCCCCTAAAATTGAGAAAATTTTATATTTTTTCCTGTTCAATAATTTCTTTCAGTGAAATTATTGAATATATACATATGTATGTACAGGTAGCTCTGTTCATAATTAGCTAATAATCATTTTATTTAAATTAAAGGTGGCTCATCATGATCAACTTCATTTACTTGTCTGGAAACAGCTGCAATAAAGTGACAATTTCATATTTCCACAAGTTTTTCATCGTTTTATAGATTTGATGTCCTTTTAACAACATTATATATCAATACCAGTCTTTTTCTGTGAACATGTCATTTCTGCCATGTGTAATTCTTTCTAGAAAAACCTAAAAAGACAAATAGGGATTTATTCTTTTTATTTATGTTGCTGTGTTGCTTTCCAACACATGCGTTCCACTGCATCTCTGAAAGGCTAGTAAACTAGGCTTAGGATTGTGGAACAAAAAAGTAGAGAGAGAGATATTTCAAGAACTTATTTAAATTATTTGTATGAAGATTAATCGTCAAACCCAACAGCCTGAGGTGTGAGTGTTTTTTATTTAAAAACAATTACTTTAAACAAAATCAATATATCCTGAACATGTTGTGGAACGTGTGTCCACCTTGATTTTACAAAAGCTTACAGTAGTGTATTATTTCATGCTGTTACTCATAGCAGTCCTACAGTTTGGAATACTGATTTTGATAAAAGACTGCAGAGGAATTTACAGCGTCAGCTAGTAATCGTCCAACTGTGCTAAGAGTCTAAGCTTTGTGCAACATGCTATCACAAGTTAGTCTCACTGGGGGTAAAAAAAGCCATGATGATTTATTGATGTGCACACACACACACACACAAAAAAAAGAAAAAGAAAAACATAAAGTATTAGTGTCTATCAGGATAAATATTACGTTTTCTGTTTATGGTGGGATTTTTCAGTTCTCTGATTGTTCCTAATAATTACAAAATATAAGTAAATTCTTTTTCCTTTAACATTCTTTACGTCCATGTGAACATACTGTGTGTTGTGTGGACCTTAACCTGAGTGACTTCCACTGAGCCTGATGAGGAGTGACAATACTGCCTTTGTTGGTATTTGAGGGTGTGGACTAACACAACCTGAGCTGAACACAAGGTTGTTCTGTCCACGGTTATTGTCAGCTTTTCTGAGTGTCACTATGTTATGTGTCCTTGACTGACAGGGAAAAGGAGCTCATTAAGATAGTTTAAAAATAGCTATATCTGTGATAACAAGTCCTCCATCATAAATATTCTCATTTGCGTGATGGAATGAGGGGTCAAAACATTTTGTAATTCCTCCCAATGAGCCTGAAGAGTTTCAGTTCTTAAAAGTTGTCCTCAGTGAACATTTTACAGGAATTAGTTCTTTCTCAAACTTAAGGCTTGAGAGATGGATGTATGAATGAATCTTTAAAGCACATTAAATATTTTATTTCTTAAATAATACATGCAGCAGATCCTCTTCGTTTTGTAGTTACAACAATAATATCATAATGTGAAAAAGCTTCCTTCCACTTTTGTTTTTACTTTTAACTATTCTAACAAACTTGAACAGAGGCAGATCAAAATATTTTAATATCCCCACCAATCACTCAGGATTAAACTGGTGCTTGACAAAAGAAGCTGCTGGAGCTCCTTTTGCACCACCTTAATAGAAACGTTTGACTAGACTAGTGAGTTTATGATGGTGGAGCCCAAAGTTCATTCCGCCTGTTCTAGAGGCCTTCCTCCTCCTCCTCCTCCTCCACCTCCGCTCAGAGTGTTTTTTGTTATCAGAGGTCAACTCTCTCAGGTTACAATGTGTGGATGTTGACTTTTACACAGTATGGAGGTAAACAGTTTAAGTCTCTCTGCTGTTGTTATTTATCATTTAATTTATGTGAAGTATAAATGAATACTTACAGTGCGACATAAGCGACGTGCATTGCCATTGGTCATTCCTGCCTCGGCACTGATCCCACATGCTGGCATAGTGAGATTTGGCGTCCTCGTCCTCCACCCATCCGGACTGGGCGGCGATGGCGATAATGTCAAAAATAATGGCGAAGATTAGAAGCAGGGGTACGATCCACCTGCATCGAGGGTATGCGATCCCACAGCGAAACATGACTGACGATCGGAGTGTGTGGAGCAGGGGGAAAGAGAAGGACAAACAGAGGCAAACTGGCTGTGCGGGTCTGGTTGGCGTCCTGTGCGTCTTTTGCGCGAAGAGCAGATCAGATAGTGAAAGTGCAGAATGAAGAGTGTCTGCTCCACCCGACAGAGAAATGCAGTCTTCAACCTGCCTGGGACCTGAAGGGTTGGGCTTGTTTAGTCATAAAAACCGAATCAAGCCCAGCCCCATTCACTCATGGGGTCAAATTACAAACAGGATAACCAGGAACTGCTGAGGCGCCTGTTTTTAATTTGGCTCGACCCTCAGAAAAGACTTAAAAAAGGCAGAGCGTTAGTTTTTATCTGAGAGATTACAACAGGTATGGCAGTGAAAGGTGGTGAGATGAAGGCAAAGAGAAAGAGGGAGAGAGAGGGAGAGAAGGGAAGGCAAGATGACCGCAGTACATTTCAGTGCCACAAGAAGGCAGCCCAGCTCAACCAAAAAAAAAAACTCACCGACGCTCTAAAATCAGGGGAAATAGTTGATTTTTTATCAGCCCTCATACACATATTTTAATTAGGCTACTTCAGTCGGGCTACTGATATGCTAATAGGGTTATCTTCAAATCACAGTTAATCCAGTGCAAGGGCAATCAATATTTTAACCATGATTATTTAAAAACAAATTTCACTTAAATGAACCTTTATTCATTCATTCATCCCAGCATTAACAGGTGAGAGGCAGGGTACACCCTGGACAGGTCACCAGTCCATCGCAGTTAAGTGAACCTGCAGCGCAATTTCCAGATTTTTTACTTTTAAATATTGTTTTTCTTTTTTTATTGTACTAATTGGAGCCAAAGATAACTGTGAATTTTACTGCAATGATTGCAGCTCTATAGCTTTGTTTGTAGCCTTTTGGATTTCCAGGGAATTTGGGATGTCATATAAATTGTGTCTAGTTATTTTGCTATAATCGGCAGCTATGAATCTGAGCGAGTGGCCATGACTTGTGGAGTCCCACAGGGTCCTTGGACCTCTTCTGTTCAACTTGTATATGCTCCCTTGGGGTAAAATATTACAGAACTTTAACATTAATTATGACAGTTATGCAGAAGATAAACAACTTCATGTGTCTTTCACCAGATGACCCAACAGACTTATTGTATCAGTGTCTGGAGCAAATAAACACCTGGATGAGGGAGGATTTTCTACAATTAAATAAAGACAAACATGAAATTATTCTGTTCGATAGCAAAGAGAAGCGGGTCAGCATTGGTAAACACCTGGAGACTCGGGCTCTTAAAATCACTGACCAAGTTTGTAACCTTGGAGTGTTGATAGACTCAGACCTGACTTTCAGCAGCCACATCAAAGCTGTAACTAAGAAGCTTTTTACCAGCTCAGAAACATCAACAGAATTAAAAGTTAAGTCTCCCAGAAAGTTCAGTTCAGTTTATTTGCCATTTGCAGTATAAAAAAAACCACATTGGAAAACAGTTGCAAGAAGCTCAAGCACTGTCCACATATAAACAGACGAAACATAAAAAACACAAGCCTAAAAAGACACACATGGATAGATCATAAGAACACATAGATGCCATAGTAAAACAACAAAACACTGTATAAATAAGTTGCCATTAAAAGGCAATAAAAGCAATACAATAAGGTGCTTGTTCGAGGTATTCAAGGTGCTTTGTTCAAAGTCTTCACAGCTTGTGGAAAAAAGCTGTTAGCATGGCGAGATGTAATGCATTTAACAGAGCAATATCTTTGCCTTGAGGGGAGGAGGTCAAACATCTCAGAAGCAGGGTGGCTAGAGGGATCCCTGATGATCTGCATAGCTCTGGTTAAAAGTCTGGATTTGTAGGAGACCTCTAGGACTGGTAGGTCACAGCCAATTGTCCTACGAGCAGAGCGAACCACTATGTTTAAAATTTTCTTCTCTTTCACAGTGAGATTACCGAACCACACAGTAATAAAGCTGGTAAGAAGAATCTCTATACCACACCGATAAAAGTTATAAAAAGAATAGTTTTGTTTGGAGTAAACTCCCTTAGTTTCCTTAAAAAGAAAAGACGCTGGCGAGACTTTTTAGCAATGTTAGCGGTGTTTGAATGCCAGCTTAGATCCCTGGAGAGAGTCACCCAGACCAGAAGAAACTCATCCAAGTATTAATCTCTAGTAGATTAATGTTTAACAGGACTCCTAAAAAGAGCATTAAACATTTGCAGCTCATCCAGAACTCTGCTGCTAGAGTTTTAGCTAGGACTAAGAGATCTGAACACATCACACCAGTTTAAAAATTCTTTACACTGGCTTCCAGTCAGTCACAGAATAGATTTTAAACCCCTTCTGATCATTTACAAATCCCAGAATGGCTTAGGCCCAGAATACATCTGTGATATGTTCAGAGAATATAAACCTAGCACTACATTACCAATGCATCAAGTTTCAGTGAGCATTTCAGGTGGTGCACACTGTAGTGGTTCTTCATCTTCCTCCTCTTCTTTCTGTGTATTGGTGGTTGGCATAAAACTAACTGGGGAATTACTGTCACCAATTGGTATAGAGTGTGAACCAAAAGTGAGTCTGTCTTTGGATACCTATGCATGAAATCTGCACCGTATATTTAAACTTATCTTGCTTTTAATAATTTCAATTTCATTTATGATTTTATTATTATTTTATTGTGATTTTTTTTTTTTGCTATTTTTTTTATGCTTTTTGTACCATTGTAATGCTTTTAATGTTTTATGTAAAACACTTTAAATTTATCTTGTACATGAAATGTGTTATACAAATAAACTTGCCTTAGCTTGCCTGGTCTTGATAAGGAAGTGGTTCAGTCTAAAAATGAAAGCCGTTGTTTGTTTGTTGGGTTGCTCTGTGTTGCAAAGTTTGAGGCACAATAAAAGAATCAACCACCAGGAGATTAATCACATATGTTAATCATACATATATGATACATATGTTAGTTTTGTGTTTATATTGGTTGCCACAGTTATAACGGAGTGGGTGTCATATTACTTGAGACTGTCATGATCAGAGTGTTACTGGGTTCACAAAATCAGTTAGGCAAAGATTAAAAAAAAAAAACAACAAAAAAATAATTCTGCCATTGTATTGATATTTACTGAGTGTCATTGAACATATCAGAAGCTCATAACAAAACTCCATCCAATGACGCATCTTTTTTAAGATCTGTAATTGGCAGGAAGTTAATGGGCCAAGTTCTGTTCATGTTTCCATGTGTGTTTGTAGAAAGAGAATGGAGAGAGTCAGTATAGGTAGTAGTAGTAGTATTCTTTATTGCGGACTCATGGTCCATAGTAAAAAAAGAAACAACAGACAGACAAACAAATAACATGTACAACATGGGCATAATACGATAAAAGGTTCCTCAATCTTTTAAAAGGCAATTATACCAGTGTCTCCACAGATCAGAGAAATAGCGGATGGCACTGTATTTAATATTTGTCAACAATAGAATAATCATATTTTCTGATGCATTCAATCGACACATAAATTTAAACATTAGGTTCCTTAGAAGGGCTTGTAGAGTGTTCACTCTGTGAGTCACAAACAGTTCGCTAGCACTAGTCCATCTGGGCTTTTTTAACAGAAGCCTCAGGGCATCATTATAGGCAACTTTCAGTCTTTGTAGGCTAGATTTTTTAAAGTTCACCCACAGATGAGCTGTGTATAGTGGGGTACAGTAAGCTCTAAACAAAGTTACTTTCACTCCAACAGAACAAGAGCCAAACCTACGAGACAAAACATTGGCCTGTGCATACAACATTCTGCACTGCCGATACATGTCCTCATCGTCTGATAAAGAATCAGACATAATATGTCCAAGATATTTTACTGTATTAACAACAGTGAGAGTATTTCCAGACAATTTAAAGTGAGGGAACACAAGATCTCTGTCCTCCTTTGTGCGACATATCATGATGACACTTTTAGCAGTGTTGTATTTTACATCATTTTGTTCACCATATACAGAACACACATTAAGCAGTTCCTGAAGACCAGCTGAGCTAGGGCTAAAGACCACCAGGTCATCTGCATACATAAGGTGATTGACCACAGTCTCTCCAGCCATGCACCCAGTTCTGCACTTGCTCAGGGCTAAACTTAGCACTGTTTTCCTGTTTCCGCCTGCTTGCAAAGCTTTTATTATTTTATTTAATTGCTTTTGTTGTTGTTGTTTTATGGCATGACTACAGTCCACAGTAATTAGTGTCTTCCTGTTCATAAATGATCAACAACACTGGATCACATTTCAACATTCCTTGAGAGAAAAACAACAAAAACCAAAACAAAACAAAACAAAAAAACAAAACAAAAAAACTTTAACTAAATTCTGTTAATCATTATGATTGATCATTATTAACAAATTAAACAGAATAATTTTGTGGTAACACCAATAAACCTTACACACATGTTTTTGAACTGTGGGAGGACGCTGGAGTATCTAGAACCCAGGCATACACAGGGAAACATGCAAACTCCACAGAGTTTTGACTGAGGCTTGAACCAGAAACTCGCTTGCTGTGGTTGTCACATATTATGTAGAAAACACCTCCCTTCAACTTCCAAGTAAGTCTCCTCAAGAATCTCAAATGTCTGTTCTCTGGTTCACATTTAGGATTATAATAGCTGCTTTGTGCAGAACACAGATTTGTTTTCCTGCTTATTAGAATTTCCCTTTCAAGCATTTTTTAAAAAGCTTATAAATACAGATGCTGCTTTTTAGATTATTAGCTGAAATCATTTAGAACTGATTGTACTGACTTGTTGTACACATTAAATAAACAAATATCTCCTGAAGTAAAAAAAAAAACAGACCTCAGATTAACATATGGATTGGCACATTTGTATTTATTGTTTTAGTTTAAACAAGAGTTTGCAAACCCAAAGCTCACCCCAAAACATACAATGTGCCAGATGATTTGTTGTGCAAGATATACATACACCACATACTGTAAAGGTTTCATATCCTCACACATTCTGTTGAATCCTTCTGCAGTGTGGGAGGTTTACATGAGAAAACAAAACAGAACCGTAGCTGCTGTGTCAGAAACTGGGGGAGAGTTGAGACACTCTTTGGCTGCAGGGAAAAAAACTGTTCTGCTGGTATGAGGTCCTGAAAGAGGGGAGGGACTGAAAAAGTCTGTGTCTGGGATGGAAGGGATCAGCTCCAATCCGGGCTGCTTGTCTCCTGGTCCTGGAAGTGTACAGTTTTGGAGAGATGGGAGCACCTTCTCAGCAGAGTGGATGACATGCTGCAGCTTGGCCTTGTCTCTGGCCGTGGCTGCAGCAAACCAGACTGTGATAGAGAAAGTGGGGATGGATTCAGTGTTGAAGTTCACCATCAGCTTCACTGGGCGGGGAAACCCCTTTAGCTGTAGAAGAAAGTACAGCTGCTGTTGAGCCTTCTTGATGGAGGAGCTGATGTTCTGTTCCCATTTAAGCTCCTGGGTATTAGTGGTGCCCAGGAAAAAGAAGGACTAGAGGTCACCGGAGTGTTGCAGACGATGACAGGAGAGAAAGGGGTGGGTCATTCCTGAAGTCCACTATCATCTCCACTGTCTTAAGATCTTTAAGCTCCAGGTTGTTCATGGTGCACCAGGACACCAGATGGTCCATCTCACTCCTGTAGGCTGACTTGTCCCCATCAGAGGTGAAGCAGGTTAGGGTGGTGTTCTCAGCAAAGTTCAGGACTTTGACAGACTGGTGTCCAGATGTTCAGCTGTTGGTGTACACGGAGAAAAAAGCTCGTTACATACTCCACGAGAATCGAGAACTTTGTTCTTGTTCTTGAGGCCACAAGAACAAGAATACATACGGGATTGTATACACAGTGGTGTCTGAAAACAGATTAAATAAGTCTTTTCAGACCAATTGTACCATTTTATATGTTTTAAACACTTTGCATTAAAGAATAATAAAGAGTTTCCAGATTAATGCAATTTTTAGTGGAACAGCAGCTATTTAAATGCAGAGCATGATGCAGACTTCTCATGCATTAACATCTGCCGTTAGATCACATTTGAAAGCACATGAGGTTGTAAACAATCATACACGAGTAAGTAGTTTTTGGCATGAAATACCTCAGGTTTAAAGTTCCTCTAGTGGTGGAGCTCTAGAATCTAGATAGAGGGAATGACACAAATCAGAAACAGTTGGATGGGATAGGAAAACTCTTAGGAAGACCAAAAAATGCTCCATCAGTACTGTTCCAAATGAATGCATACTGTATATATGTGCTCCAGATGAACCTGCCTGGGAAATGAAAGATGGGACTTGTTTAGCATTGCAATAAAATCCAAAAGAGGCACAGTCCCATTCACTGGGACCCAGAGACTGGGTCATATTGCAGACAGGATAACCTGGAACTGTCAAGGCACCTGTTTTCAATGTGGTCCTGACCCTCTGAAAAGATTTACTGAAGGCAACACTTTAGTTTTCATCTGTGAGATTACAACGGGCATTTAATGGAAGTGAGTGGGTGGTGAGAAGAAAGGCAAAATAGAAGATAAAAGGAAAGGAAATGCTGCAAGACGATGCAAGACATTGAAGTGCCATAAAATGGCAGCCCAGTTTAACCAAGAAAACTAATTGTTGCTGTAAAATTAGAGGAAATCATTTAATAATAAACTTGACCAGCTTTTATAAATATCTCTAAAACATATTTTTAGGTATTGCAACGGGGTACTGATATGCTTAGCTTGGCAGTAATTTTTATGAATTGGCTTATATGAACTCCCTGATAAATTGGACTATTATGGACTGAATTGGATTATAATTGGACTAGAGTTAACTGTATGGAATTGGACTGTGTTTGTAAAGTGCCTTGAGATGACTTTGCTGTGATTTGGTGCTATACAATTAAAGCTGAAATGAATTAAACATGCTAATAGAATTATATGCAAACATAACGGTTAATCAAGTAGAAGTGCCATATTTGAACTCTGATCATTTTAACACATTATGGGGCTGCATACTTTTATTAGTAGTAGGGGAGTACTGTTGGCAACCCAGAGCCTCTTGTTAAGCGGGGCCCCATCAAAAAGCCTGGAAGGATCAGATTTTTTTTTGTTTTGCATCTTTTAAATATGTATTATCTAGCTCATTGATGTCATAATGAAATCTATCCTGGCTAAAAGAAGGGTTGAGAAACTGAATTTTGTATTAAAAATATTTTTCTCTGAGGGCCTTATCACCGCTTCACAAAAGTGAAAAATAGTTTAGTTCACATCTGCACCCTTTCAATTGATTTATGCAGCCTACCTAGACTGATCCAACAGCCTGGAGTAGGAGGCAGGAAAAAGTAATCTTTCTCCCAGAACAGGAAATCAGGCTACCAAAAAGAGAAAAGAAAGGAAGGAGATGGGGAGAAAATGAGGTGTGTGTGGTTCCTCATTTTTCTGAGAAGAGAGATAAGCAGCACAACTGTACTAACGCACAGTTTCAGCTAATATCAGCAGCAGATGTCTGAGAGTGAAGGCAGCATGTTAGGCTTCATACAGGGACCTGGCACTGTGATATTAGGAAGAGAGGGAGATGAGTGGCACTTCTACCATTATCTCAGGTCTTTACAGAAATTCTGTCCTCCAAGAGTCCTTCCTCAGTGAGTTGCTGGTGGTTAAACCAATCACAGCCTGGAACCTGCACACAATTAGCATAAATAAGCACCCTCAACCACATCCCAAAGGTACTCTAGCATACTGAGATCTGGCGACTGGTGATCTGGTGGATGCTGTTGGAGTACAGTGAACCCATCGTCATGTTCAAGATACTAGTTTGAGATTATTTGAGCTTTGTGACATGGTGCATTATCCTGCTGGAAGCAGCCATCAGAAGATGCTACACTGGTCATAAAGGGATGAACATGGTCAGTGACATTTATCAGGTAGGCTGCAGCATGATGCTCAATAAGGAGCCCAAAGTGTGCTAAGAAAATATCCCCTACACTCTTACACCACCAGACTTGTTTTTTACACCAAATTCTGACCCTACCGTCTGAATGTTGCAGCTAAAATAGAGACTCATTGGACCAGGCAAAGAATTTCCAGTCGTCATTGTGCAAATTTGGTGAGTGTGTGAATTGTAGCCTTAGTGTCCCCCTCTTAGCTGACAGGAGTGGCACCTTGTGCGGTCTTCTGCTGCTACAGCCCATCTGCTTTAGGTTCAACATGTTATACATTCAGATATGGTATTCTGTACACTTTGGTTATAGCCTGTGGTTTTTTGAGTAGCTGTTACCTTTCTGTCATCTCAAACCAGTCTGCCCATTCTCTTCTGACACTAACAAAGCATTTGGTCCAGGGAGCTGCTGCTCACTGGATACTTTCTCTTTTTAGGGCCCTTTCTTGCTCATTACGATGCTCACTTCGAACTTCAGCGAGTATGACCATTGACCATGTTTGCACAGATTAATTGAGCTGCTGCCATGTGATTGGTTGATTAGCTATTAGTGTTAACAAGTAATTGAACATATGTACTTATGTACTGTATGGATGGATGTATGTGTAGTGGTGAACACGTGAGTTTTTGAATTTAGCTCGAAAGCTGGCTCCTCCCCTTCATGAGAGCGGGAGTAAATAAGACACCTGCTGACCTCCTTCTCACCCTCCTTCCTGTAATTGCTTTTGTTGTTACCCACTTTAGGTTTTATTTTGTTTTTGTTTTATTCACCATTTTGGCTTGGTTGTTGGTTATAACTGTGTTTAGCCTATCTTTAGGAGTTAGTAGTTGTTTAAGCTTACTTTTTACATTGATCAATTTAGATTTATTCTCTTTTGTTTTAACTTGTGCTCTTCCTTTTAGACCACTGGAAATCATTAAATGGATGGGCTAGACACTCATGTTTAGAAATCCCCACTTTTGTGCATGGTTTGGTGCACTGTGTACACAAGGGCTCCACGTTTTAAGTTTGTTGTTGGTGGGAGTGGTAGTACACCTTGGCACTCCTCTCTGTAAGCTGTACTCCACCTGTAGCCCCAGCTAGTCAAATTTTTCTATAGTTATGTAGCTTTTAGCCTTTTAACTTAAATAGTAAAATTTTAAACTTAAGTTGATTCAATTTTGATATTTAGATTTTTGATTGAAATATTTAATTTGCAGTCACATCTGTCTAACAGAAACAAGACCATGACCATATTCCACAATTTTGAATAAAGCAATAATAACTTTAATCTTGAATCTTCCCATTTTGGACTCCACCACTCATTGTACACTCTGCCAACTTAATCAAAGAGTCCTGGTCAAGGTGGTGACATAAACACAACTTCATATTCACATGAATCAATTTCTTTAAAGGTACAGTGTGTAAGAATTACTGACATTTAGTGGCAAAGATGAACATAAAATAGTTTCAAATGGAAGGCACAGTTGGCACGTAGTCAGGGGAAGACAACTGCTTGTCCTCCTGAGCTGTAACCTGTTGGCTGACCTTTGATTTTGTTACATGCGGCACCTCTAAAGTTACTGCACAATCTAGCTGCAATTTCTGATGAATGAGGAAATAAATTAATAGAAAGGAGTCATGATGTGATTAATATGAACGTCACATTAATGGTATGCTGTCAAACAAAATGCCTAAATGAGGCGTTGTGTAAAACTAGAGTTCTTCAACAACTTAATGAGTCCATAGAAAATTAGTTCGGAAATTGTGGCACAGCACATTCCCAATGTCAGAGTTAATGTGCTATTATTCTACTTGTGCCTGGAGATATTGAAATATAATATTCATATGACATGTTGGCTCTTGGGCACCCTCTCTCACCACTGGCTGTGGAAGAATTGCCATTGATGAGACAGATATGTCCAAGGTAGGTGGTTTGGGGCAGCACTCTCCACTAATGAATTGTACAGAAGCCTTTTTGTGAACATGGGTGTATGGTATATACTGAGATATATTATGACTGACACTTTAATCCCTAGGTGTTGGCAAAATGCACTGCCAGCAATGTAAGCTATGCTAAAGAGGCTTTCAGTCCTTTACAGTGTGCTGTATGTGAACTGCCTGTGAGAGCCAACCATGTTGGACCAGCATCTTTGTTTTATTTAGAATCAACTGCAGCCTGAATGACAAACCAGCCATCCCTCTTATATATTCACACAACATAGAGTAATAAATTTAAAGATTGCCTGGACCAGCCAGAATCAAGACTGAGCTGGTTACACCAAGACACTTTTAACTCGTTTTTTTCTTCCCTGTCCTCTGACAGCTACTTAAATGACGTTATCATCATAACTATCAGTGTCTATAAGTGGTGAATTGGTCACTACAAAGGCCTTCTGTACATCTATTTACATTTCTCTATAAGTTTCAGATTACAGATTTAGTTGGAATAACAATGATTTTCTCAACCTTAAATGATAATGAGAGAGAGTGTATGTTAAAGATGAAATATGTACCTTTCCAACCTTAAATTTCCTTGTTCCAGATTCATTTGAAGGCACAGTGACATATATAATGTGCATTTCTAGAGCCGTTGCTACCTATCTGCATCTCAAGGCTGAGAAACCACACTTCAAAACTTTATGCAGCCTGTTGAGTTTTACTTTACGCACTGCGTCATATGCTAGCAAGCAGACATAAACACACTGGCCAATTTTAAAACGCGCCATGGCTGATTCAACAAAGAAACGCAAGAAGACATTTTTGGAGGAAAAGAGGTAAAGAAGGAGAGAGAGGGACAGAGCAAAAGATAAGACAAGAGTCAAGATAACACTGGTTTTTACTGGCTGTGAGAGCTCACAGTACAGGTACAGATAGGATGCAAGATGGATGCCAAATTAGTCGTCGGGAGAGTGCATGTTACTGAGAAAATATGCAAAAGTTCTGTAGTGCGTCTTTAATGCATAAATGAAGCTTAGTTTCTTTCACTGTTTTAATAAATCTTTACATGCAAAGAATCTTTCAATGCGATAAGGAAACATTAAAAATGTTTACGTCAGACATTCAAATAGTATGCAGGTTCAAATTATTATACATTTTGGTATTTGCCAGGAAAAAAAAAACAAAAAACAAAAAAAAAAAAACATGCACGTCAGAGAGAGAGAGGAGCTCTGATGATCTTGGCTTCTTATAAGTCAGCGAATGACTGAAAAACTCATGACAGTTTGACATCGTCTGCAGTGCTTTTACTTGGAACTGAACACCCTTCTGTCCTAAAATAGATGCTGATGCAATCATTCAGACAGACGAGTCTGATTCATCTACAGTCAAAAGTTGAAGGTTATAAGTGTCAGTGCACTGACATCCATAGATGGGAGACATCCATGTTTGTTCTTACTATTTATAGTAGTTGTTAACAAAAATAATAAAACATTTTGTATATTTTTAGTTGCACTGTATATTTTTCATTTTAAATCATGAAATACACTGATTCATTGACATTATATAAACAATGAAGAGTCTAAATTGGTTATGCCAAATGCACAACCCATTTAAAGCTCTATACATGAGTATACATTACACAATAGTAAAAACAGTTAAAAAAATTTCTAGGGTGACATGATTAGTATATCTCCAAAATCTTAAAAAAAATAATAAAAATAAAAATCCAAGGTTGTGATATTATGTTTCTCAGGTAGAAGGACAGGATGATTTCTTATAATTTTGGAACAGAAAATTTGCTTTCTCATCATAGTTTGTTAACATTTCACAGCCTTTGTTCCCTGTCTTATCTGTAAGCCTGACTTGCTTCCTGCACATGCCACCCTCACTTCCTCTGAATCAGACAGCAAATGCTTATGTAAGATTATTATCTAATCTTCAATATGGATTTTATGAGAACTATAATAACAAACACAGGTCATTCTTTTGTTCTACTCTAATTGTGATGGCAGTCTCAGTAATGTGCATAATTTATAGTACAGTACAGTTTTCCCACCTCCTCCTTCTGCTCTATTTCCTTCTTTGGCGGAATCCTCTTTCTGACAGTTGCCACATCAGTTAATCTGTCAAAACCAGACACTCTATACATGACTTAAACTAACTTTTTCAACAGTGTTCATGCACTAATACAGACATACTGTACACAGGCGAAGCACTGATTTTGACTGACTTCTGGAGGGTTCAAAATATCAGTAAGACAAAGTTTTAAATGAATTTGCAGACAAGTGAAATGTAAACATTATCCCATCATGTTTTCACCTGTCAACAGCATTTTATTTTTTCAAGTTTGTCCTTCTTTCCCCTGCTCCTTTTTACCTGTCCATTACTATAACATTTTGAGCGTGACACATTTTCATCTCCAGGAATTCCATGACTTATGGGACGGAACTGCTACTCATAGGGTTGTGGCTGGAAGGTCTGAAGTCCTGACATATAACAGCCAACCTGTACAAATTCAGTATGACCACTAGGAAGTTTTTGAAAGCAAAGAAAGCAAGCATCTGGTGGAAGACACGAAAGTGGGTCATTACGGTGAGCCGGACCACAAGGAAAGGGCCGTCCTGGATAAACAAGGCCTCCACGATGCTCCAAATGTCAGTGCTGTGTCTAGCCAATAAGGTGTCTTCCTGGATGCCCATATCACCCTCACTCTCTGATGCAGAATTCACCACTATTCAAAAAAGAAGAAAAAAAAAGTTGAGAATATGTTAGGCCAAAATTCAAACAACTTTTTCTGCTGTTTTTGACAGGTTTGCATTCATATCTACATTCTGTCATGAAGGAAATAACCAGCTCACCCTTCATTCACAAACCAACCACGATGTTCAATTTCGATTCAGTTCCAGTTTAATAAATTTCAGATTTAATGGTTTCGGCTTCTACAAGTGGCTTGCATCTCATGGTCATGTGGATGCAACTGCTCACTGAATTTAAACTGGTCATTTGTGTCAGCAAGAACAGAAAAAACATCATATTTGTGAAACTACCCAGGAGATTAATTTGAGATTAAATAGAAACAATAACAGATAATATGTTGTGGACATTTAGCTTGAAAGAAAGAAAAATGTTTGTCAAGTTATAAAGGAAAAGATTTTTTCTTTTTTTTAATGGGGCAGCAATGTGCATAATCACAGATTTGATTTTCTCCAAAGAAAAATTAAAAACAAGAAACTGAAACTGGTGGGGCCCTGTGAGTGGTCCATTTCAAGTTACTGCTGCCTCTTACTGGGCCAATGGATGAATTTAATGTACCTCAGAAGTGTGAAGTTGGAACTTTAATGCAAGTCTATTTGGAACTCATTGCATTTGATGTGCATACTGGGGGGTTTTGTGCATTTTTTTTAAATCAATTTTAAAATGAATTTAAATGTCTTGCTCGGTTAGCCTTGAGTCAAAAATTCACATCTTCTGTGACATTATGAAGTCTGTTCAACATTTGGCTGTGCTGCACAGCTTGACTTGGTGTGATGCATGATGGTCTTCAAGCAATACATACCTGTTAGAAATCTTGTTCAACTTCATGGCACCAAGAAAATGACCATGTAACATGACATTAAACCACTCTAAAAGCGAGGTTGCTGCATTCTGTGAAGGTTAGGTGTGGCTGCGGTTCTTCTCTTACTGTCCAAAAACTTTACTGACACTTGAGATCTGTTTTTATCTTCAGACATGAGGCCTGTGAAACGAAGCTGGATCGTCTCTAATTGAGGTCATTTCAGGGTTAACGCTGTGTTTTCCATACTACACTGCTGGTTCACTTCTTATTGGGGTAAGTCACCATGGTAACTTACACTGAACTGCCCATTCTTAGAACATTCTGTCGATGTTGGTGCATGGGTTGTGAGAGGAGCTCTTAGGACAGCGTTTTTATGCATAGATCCATCCCTATTCTGAAATGCTGTCTTCCTCTCTTCCTGTTTATCCCATCCAAAATTCCTCTCAATCAAAGGCATACTTAGAAATCCATAAGATTCTCATCAACAAATGGACTGCATTCAGACAGCACTTTTTTTTTTTTTTGCCTTTCTCACCACTTTGGCATGTATGTGACATAAGGCAAGGATGGTTTTTAACCACCACGACCTTGTCCCTCGTGGACTCCTGTGGTGGAGTGCTCTGGGAGTATGGATTACTGGACCCCCTTGTACCAGCTGCCCAGTCCCTGTACGACCTGTGCCAGAGCTTGGTCTGCATTGCCGGCAGTAAGTTGGATTTATTTCAGTTGAATGTCAGACTCCTCCAAGGCCGCTCTTTGTCACTGATTCTGTTCATAACTTTAATGGACAAAACTTCTAGATGCAGCCTAGAGGGAGGTGTTGAGGGGATCCGGTTTGGTGGCCTCAGGATTAGGTCTCTGCTTTTTTGGCCGAAATGAGTTTCCGCCACAGGGTGGCCGGATTCTCCCTAAAGACCCGGTTGTGCTCCCTTACTAGGGACGTCTGTTTCAAACATTATCATACGTTGCAGTCATACTTTCATGCGTCTTTTACGTTGCCATGGTTTTAAGTCAATTCCTCCACTGGTGGGCAATGCTGAGTTCAGAGTTCACTACTGCTATCTGACATCAGTTTTAGACACCAGTTGGTGGCGGTAATGCATCGCTATAAAATTGTTTCCAACCGCCCAAAACACTTTCATAGTCTTTCTTCAAAGCTCATTCAATTTCTACATTTGTTGTACTCGTCTTCATCCTTCTTCTGCTTTTATTATCTTCCTGTTCTTCTTTTCTGGTTTATTTCTTGGTCGCATATGCTCAGCATTGCCACTGCAATTTCTGGTGGAATTGCTCCATTTTCTGCGTCAAGCAACAGATAGCTAAGCTCCGTTACGTCTGTAAACAAGCCAGGAGATGGACGAAACTGTCCGCCTGTCTGTGTATCAGTCTTCTGTGTTGAGCATAAATGTGCCTTTAGAGATAGGGTGAGACGAAGAAGAACCGGTGATGAAACGTCGTAGGTGGACCGTCCAGAAGGAGGACAGATTAAGAAGTAAATGTCTGCTGTGGATCATTGATGTGTTACAGTATAATGATCTAACAAATGAGAGAAGTATATAAAACTCATTCATCCCTCCAGATGCTGATGAGTTGATGTAACATGATATACTAATGATTTGTAATTCCCTACTGATCTTGGAGGGAAACTCTCCTCTTGTTTGCTTTGCTGTGGGCAGATCAGCCCTGTTCGATATCAACAGACCAACATATCACAAGAAATGCTAAAAAAATCTAGTCGTAGTCTTGTAAATAGTGACCCCAGAAGATTCACAGTTTTTGTACAATCTCAGTCTGAGACTAGGCACTTGTTAGATGTGAGCAGGTGTGAGCTGGTATTTTTTTTTTTGCAAATCTTTTCAAAGTCTTCTGATGTAAGCCCAGCTTTAGGAAATTTCTTTAGTTAAAAAAGACTAAATTATCTGACTGAACTCCAGCTGACATAATCAAATTCAGCTTAAGTTATTTGCCAAATTTCAACAGAATTTACCTCTGTGAAACAATGTGAATAAAAGCAATTGTAAGCAAAGATTTTCATAAGCTGGTGAAGCCTTGATTCTGAGTGTGACTGAATCATTTATCGAAGTTCTGTTCCACATGATATTTGTAAATAATACACATACAATAGAGCACATATAGCTAGTAATTACTAACAGTTGTTTCAATTGTTGCTTTGAAGCTCTGAAAGTTTTTAGACATTTTTCTATGATTTACGCAGGACAGCTGGACTTTCTTGGAAGTGGAAAACATGAGGAGTCGCCCGCATTGTTTTGTTTCCTCAAGACTGAGACATAGTGTAAATGCATGACTTATTTATTCCTTCCCTTCCTTTTTTTAAAACTGCTAACAGATTCATTCACTGCCACTATTTTGTAACTCTTCTGTAACTTCCACATCATATAATTCTTATCATCAAGGTTAAGCATCAACCTCAGCTTCCCAGAAAATGTGAGTAATTCTTATTATGCTGAAAAAGGTTTGAATGCCTTCAGGTCCAAGACTAATGGACAAACTCAGCCCACTGATGGTGATTGTAAGATAGCATCTCAGAAACAGCTTCTAAATGGATTTTCATAACAAGGCACACTCATGTGAACAGACATAAACAGATGTTCAAGCTAAGTGCCCTAAATGCATCATGACTTTGAGAATACTCATTACACTTATCAGCAACCAATAACAAGCTATAAGATTATGCATTAAATAATTCAGAGTAGTTGTGTGGTTTATCTGTTCTGCAAACCATTTGTTTTACTTTGTTTCTTTTCTCATAACCTCATCCGTTGCTTTCTCAGACTTCAGAAAGTATGGGTTGTGGGTGCAGTGCAGTGAAGTTTCAAATAATTAAAGAAAAAAAAAACAAAAAAAAAAAACATAAAATAATAATCTGATAGTTTGGCTGCGACTGATAATGCTTTCCTCTTATTAGCCAAGTTAGAAGCTGGAGACTTTTTATCAATTTATCATAGATTTCTGTTCTGAGATTCTATTTCAAAGAATATCAATATTGATACGAAATTCTATAATAATGATTTCTAATCTGATCTGCCCTGAGAACTAAAAGTCTAGGTTCTGTGTGATAAAGTATTCATGGTTTATTTGGGGTTTAGAAAGTTAAAGCACATTTTTTAGTTAATAATTGGATAACTTTGGAGATAAAAGAGCAACTGATTCTAGCTGATCTACTTTTCACTATTTACTTTAAGCCTCAGATGGAACACCTGGACTTTGACAAAGTCCCCCCCCCCCCCTTTTTGTCTGCTGTAACTTCTTCCTAAGCACAAAAACACAGAAACAGACACTGACCAGCCAGATGTAGGGGAAATTGCAACATGCTCCATGTCCACACAGCTAAGATGATGTGGACCAGCAGAAAACTTTCTTCTCTGCAAAATACAAACAGGCAGAAATTATCTGAGTGCATTCATATAATATGAACAGGCATATTGAATAGACATGTTGTCACCCTCTTAAAATAATACCCTATGTAACTTCTTTCACGTTTTTCCAAAAAACTGAAAAAAATTTAAGTTTTTCTGTTTTTAGAAAAAAAAGGATTTAAGCTATTATTTTAAGAGGGTAAACAATATGCATTTGCATGGTTTAGTCAATACATTTAATAGAAAACTGTGAAACATATTTGCAAACAAGTCAGAATATAACTGGCACCCACTTGACATCTCTCAGGGTTTCACTGGTGAATTCCAGGATGTCTGCTGCTGTACCAACAAAAATTAAGAGGAGTTGAGACAGTTCGTCTCTTGTGACTCCACCTCCAAGGGGGAGGAGCCACTTTCCTACAATGACGAGGATGAGCACGATCTGATGAAGAGCCAGGATCCAGTCATCGGAACAGACAGCCGAAAAAAGGTAGTTAATTTTCTAAAGATGGAAAAAAGACAAATTAATATTTAATGGTTAATCTGACAGGAATCTGACAGGATCTGAAAAGGAATTCCAAGATTTTAAAACTTACCCCCTACTGTCACACCTTTTTGAGAGAATATCCAAGCAATACAAGCAATAAATTTAGAAACAGCAACTTGACCACAGACAGTGTAATGACATTTGGCCAGTTCTTCATGTCTGAGTGTCGCTTGCCACCAGTATCTACTTGGCTCGACTCAAATCAGTTGGAAGACAATGAGGCGTTTGTCAGACTAACTTTAGAAGTAAAAGAAGAAAGCCAGAGAAGGTTGCAGGCAGTGATCTGAAACACTTTAAAGAAGTACAAGGGAGTTCAGCCAGGTCCTTTTGAAGGAGTGGCATCACTTCCAGCCCAACAGCAGCCTGCAGTCTATACACATCACATTTCTGGCTTTACTCAGCTCACTCAGATCCCTGGTTAAGTTAGTGGTTTTAGCACCAACTTAACCAGGGATCTGAGTGAGCTGAGTAAAGCCAAAAAAAGCTGCTAAAAAATGTTAAAAAAAAGTACCTGGTTCCAGGTGATACAACCTAATCCAAAACCCTAAAAACCAAATCAAGTGAAGTCAAGCTGAGTTGGTTTTAGTGGAAAAGCGCTATAAGGCTTATGCCTAAGAGTTTGTTCACTAAAGATGAACAATGCTGTTGCCCCCTCCTTAAAGTATGGTTGATGATTTTGAATGAATACTCATTTTCCTTGAAGTCAAAGCTTTGATGGATGAGCACGAAAAAAAAGGAAAAAAGTGGCAGAAAAAAAAGAGTATGCTTCCTCCAGACACTAAGTCATTATGTTCAGAATAACACTGAAAGAATTTTATATTTATCCTGCTGTCAACAAATCCACAACAAAGACCATCTCATCTCTGGTGCAAAAAACCAGGAAACCTCACAAAAGATCTGCTGGATTGCAGCGCAGCAATAGCTCCTAATAAAGGTCTTGGTTACTGTACACATGTATGTACACGACAACAGAAGGGAAGAACTCTATTGTGTGTGACTGCTTCAGGGTTTTTTTTAGTTTGAGAAAACAATGGGTGTCTGTTACTCAGACTAATTGATCAAACTAAACTAAACGTCATACGAGTTAATTATTAGGTATGATCTTTAAATAGTATTTGGATGCTATTTGAAAATGTAGAACATTGTAAGTCTTAGCCTTCAGTAACTTTTTTATGCTACACAACATAAACAGTAGTTTAAGTGACTCATGTTATAGAGCAGCTAAATGAAGCGTGCCTTCCAACTCTTATCTGTTTAATTTGCCTGGGTGGTCGAAAAGTTGTTAATCAGTTTAAATGCCCTAATCTAGCCTCAGGCCTTTCATTCGTAAACTCCTATCTGCTATACTATGGAACAACTTAGTTAAAACTTTATCTGTATTTCCTGATTTAACGCTGGTTGGGTACATTTTGTCTGACTTTAAACAGCAACTTACATTTATTTTTATTATTTATTATTTTTATTTTTTGATTTATAGGCTTTTAATATTGCTGGCGTAGAGGTCTGTTTTCAGGTCTGTTTGACACCGTGCAAAGCAAAGCAAAAGGACAACTTCTCAAAATTCAAATGCTGCTGATAAAGTAATTGTTTTGTTATTTTTAAGAAAGTTTGCTAGCTGGTACAGGATGTGGTTTATTATAACTAGTTAAAATGCTAGCTTTTTTGTTTACTGTACTTAAACAGTATTGAAACACAACAAATGTAAAGTCTTTGACATTCATCTGAGGCATTCAGGAACTCCAACAATTTCCTGTAAAACACTCTTTTTAATATTCAGAAGTACCACGTAAGCATTTAAACACATGTCTCCTGTTATGGAGAAGAATCTGCTACATGAAACTGCAGCTAAAGAAACCTTTTTCTAACTAATCGTAATTTGCTTTCCTGCTGCCTGTGTAAACTCCTTATCAATCCTGTTGTGGCACAATTTACCTATTTAATTATCCAGATTTATAGATATGTCAGGAAAATGGCTTTTCCAAGAAACCAGGCCTTTCTTTGTCTGTATCTCTCACGGATATGCCATTTCTGAATCATTTAAGTACAACATCTGGATTTGTAATTCCCAGATGTACATGTTTTTATAAAAATCTGGCAGCCACATAGTCTGTACAAAACTCTCCACTTTAGCTTCCAAGTGTGTCTCCTCTAGGATCTCAAACATCTGTTCTCATGTGTCACATTTAGAATTATAATAGCTGCTTTGTTCTGATCTACATTATATGTGCTTATTAGGATTTGACATTTAAGTTACATAAAAAACAGAAACATATGGACGCAGCTTTTTTCATTAATTGTTGGAATTAATTGTTGTTAATTCAGATGTGTTTGAAAGAAGATTCTCCTGATCTCAGATTAACAGATGGATAGATACATTTTTATTTTTACATTTATTTATTAATTTGAGCCTTCAAACTCAAGGCTCACCCCAATGCCAACAATGTGCTAGCTAAAGTGCTGGTTCATGACATCTATAGACATTCATAGATGACATAATGTAAAGGTTTCAGTTCCTCACATGCTCCGTTGAATACCTTCTGCAGTGTAAGGAGTTTTCCACATAATACTAGAGAAATAGTCTGAATAGTTTTCCTCACACTTTTTCATTTCTCTTTACTCAGGAATATCAAAAGAAGCATTTTCCAGTTTCCTACCTTAAAATAATCGTGGTCCGTTTGGTTTTCTCCCATCTTGTTCTGATTAACCAGCCCAAGCAAATTATCCAAAGAGTCAAGCTTTTTGCACTGAAAACAGATAAAAGAAACCTTGTTTACTTGTTTATACCTTTAAACTCTTTGCGTTAAAGAGTAAATGCAGTATTTAATGACACAGAAGCTGTAAATGCAAAGAATTCTGTAGCTTTCCCAGGTACCAATGTCATTAGGTCACACCTGGAAGTATTGTTTTAAGCATTTGTACATTAAACAAGTAGCTTTTTTTGGTTCTGGCACAAAGTACCTCACGTTCATTGTCCGTGTTCAGATGATGATCAAGCTCCAGGATCCAGATGGAGGGAATAATACAGATCAGAAATGTTAAGATGGGAGGAGAAAGCCTATAGGAAGATCAAAAACATGCCATCACTACTGAATACAATACAAACTTTGGATATTTCTATAAGCAGACCTCAGATTAAATTATTTGGAAAGTAGTTTATTTAAATAAAAATCAAGACATTACATTGGCTATAGGCAGAGTATTATGTTATCAAATTGTTCTTTAGTAACTCCCTTGAAATACTACTACTACTACTACTACTAATAATAATAATAATAATAATAATAATAAAAAAAACAGCTGTTTTTTTTTTTTTTTTTTTTTTTTTTTTTTTTAGAACAACTGTATTGGGCTGGATGTAATGTTAGATTAAATGGAAGAAACATCAACACATGGAGGAAGACTGTCCAGGGAGTTTCCTGCAGTGAGAGTTTAGGGGTACCAGCCCATCCTTGTCCCAGCACAATGCCGGCAGTGGGACAAGCAGGATGCAGGGTGCAGAGGGAAGTGGGGGAAGGGATACAGTTTAGGGAGAAGGGCAACCAAAAACATTAATATAACTTTTACAACACACCTGTTAAACGATAAATATATATATGAGATAATCAGACAGTTGAGGTTAGTTTTGCATGACATGAGCCTCCTGAAGGATAATATAATGACAATGTTACAACATTTAAGAATAATGCTCAGTTTCTTACCATTTGTAATCCTTTCCTTGACGTCGCTTTAGAGTTATTATCATTTCAATAACAAGAGGCAATAAGAGGAGAGTCAGTAACCAGTAATTGGGATCTTTCATCACCCATGTCACTCTCAAGAGTCCGATCAGAGAGACTAGGATAAATAAAACTCTAGTTACAATCGCACTTATAAACTTAAACAGAGCCATCCCGCCGGCGCAGCGCCGCCGTTTTCCCTGACGAGTCAGATCTCACAGAGCCGGGGACAGCACAATGACATAGGAAAAAAAGTTCAAAAACGGTCCTAAAAAGTGTAAGCCCCGCCTTAAGCCCCCCTTTTTTTTGTTTGTTCGACAGTGAATCAGATAACGGTGAGTAACGACACATCATGCAGAGGCATTTAAAAACAGCGCAAGTCGTCACAGAGAGTTAATTAATTAATTAATTAATTAATTAATTTTTTAGTTATAACTTGTTTATTTTTTAATTTGTTTTTGTTTTCTGTAAAGTGATTTACCAGTGACATCTTAAATTGGCCACAAACTGCTCTTTTCCTCCGAACCAGCATCATGAAGAAAGCACGTCCCCTGCTGTCTACACCGTGCAAGGCGCACATAAAATGTTTCTCAATGGAGCCATTTAAGACGTTTTTACATGCCAACAGCACAAGGTATTGACATAAAATAAATAAATAAATAAATAAGGCCACTTAGCCAGGCCTATTTTAACACTAAAAACAAAAATGAAAGTCTTTGCACTGACCTGGACACAACTGCTTGTTTTTGTGTGAACAACTGGCAAAACCATGATACCACTGGATTATTATAATGACCTTTTTAAAGTTGCAGTGTTTGAACCAGTGTTGCTCATTTCATTCTTATAGCCTACTTCATATTACTGTGGTAAACTGTTCAATATCTAAAAGTTTTTTGAAACCACGTTATAAAGATAGGCTGGTGGTCTAATGAATATAGCCTAATGGTTTGTAAATAATTTTAGTTACACACTTAACTGACAACAGAAAGAAAAAAAAACATGTCGATTACATTTTATTAGGCAAGGCAAGGCAAATTTATTTGTATAGCACATTTCATGTACAAGACAATTCAAAGTGCTTATTAATCTAGTTCAGGATTCCAGTTTGCTGGAGCATAACCCAGCTACAGCTAGGTTCGCCTTGGACAACAGAAAGACTGGAAAAATTCTACAAATTAACAAAATTAACATAATCATGCAATGTGAACATCTCAACCCCACCCACAATCATAACAGAATATCGTTAGAATATCAAAACCCAGGGAAATACTTTGAACTAGCCAGCTTGCTATGGGTACTTCAAGAGCAGGTTTCTGCAGGTGTTACAAAATACTACTAAAATAGTCCAGGTGATGCAATGAGCTGCCCTCAGTTTAGATCTGCAACCTTTCAAAAACAGTGGACATATTATGAAATGAGAGATGTGATAAAAATGAGTCCTAAAGTGTTAAATTAGTAATCAAATATTAGGAATGAGAATAAAAAGAAATTTATAAAAAATGTTTTCAAACACATGTGAACAAAAGATGTGATGCAACACACTTCCCTACCTAAACTGTTTAGAAATATTTTTTGACATCTAATTCAAGTGCTGATGTCTAAACTAAATGAATAAACTGCAACACTAGCCTGCCGGATCTTATTCCAACTGACTTGGGGTGAGATTCAGGGTTCACTCTAATAGGTGTAATAGGTCTTTCTCTTCACAAAGATAATAAAGACTGAGGAAGCCAGATCATCCAGAGAAAATCCACACAGGAGTATATGCATATAATATTGTTCTTTTGTGCATTCAATATTCAATATATATTTGTACATAATCTTCTGTTCCTACTTTATCTGTTTTCGTTTTTGTGTAATAAAAGAAAAGAATGCTAGAATCAAATTCCTTCTGTGTACTAAAGAACACACAGATACATCCACACAAACACGTACTCACATCATTTTGCCCTACTTGGCTGCATGTTGACTTGATTTCAGCCAGTGCAGCAGAAAAGAAAGAGTAGAAAGGGCTTGTGACCTTGGAAAGGAGGCAGACATTTCCTGCCTTTGTTCCAAAGTATCTGTCATCATGCTTCCGCCTTAAATATGTGCATATAATCACAATAAGAATTTCAGACAGTAGAAAAGTTAAGAAAGAGAGATTCTAGCCTGATTTAAGAAAAAGAACAAGGGAAAAAAAATAACAATTCAGTTGGTGTTTCCCCAGTTTCCTGGTGATAAACAGAATGAACCAGAAAAAAAGTGGCACAAAAAATAAGTACGTTTTAATGAAGAGTGTTCCCTTCTGACAGCAGTAGCTCATTTAGTCAAAAAGTGAGAAACAGGCTGCGAATGGAAACAGACTCTTCTGTGTTTATTGAGACAGAAAAGCCATCCCACATCATGCCACAGGCCTGAGTGAGGCTGCTGTTCAACATTTGGCTCGTGGCTGTGCAGAGATGTAATGACAAAGATGGCTAAAGGGGCTTTGGTCATTGATGACAGAACAGTGATTCCCTCTGTGCAGCCTCAGTCAAAATGAAAGGTTGATCAGTTTCATATACAGATATAATGCAGACTAAAACAAATTAAAGTTATATATAAAATGCCTCTTAAACCTTGAAAACAAGTACTATAATCAACACATAACACACACACACACACACACACACACATATATATACATATATATATATGTATATATGTATAGTAGTACCCTCAACTTCTAAACTGTGTTGCATAATTCTCCATATGCTAAAAATATTTCCTTTATCTTGGAAAAGTACTTCCACTGTGTGATTTCTGGCTTCACTTCCTTTGTGAGTATGGCCCCATCGTCATCTGCCCTGTGTTTATTATTTGCTCCCTGAGTGAACAGTATATGGTGCTGTCTCCTTCTTCCTCTGCTAGAAAGTCTGTTGTTTGTGCGCCCAGGCCCTTGTTTTCCCTGGATTCCTGTATAGATTTACTTTGGATCATTTGAGTATTCCTGCTTTCTCAGTTCTTTGAGTTTTTTTTAAGTAATTTTTTTATTTTTTTTTATGATATTGTCTCATGTTTTCCATATTCTCCTTCTTTGTCCTTCATTTATTCATTACTCTCTTTCTCTTCCATACTTGCAGTTTTTTTTCTTATAGTGAACTGGTCACATCTGTCTGTTAGTGGTCCAAATTACTACTGTCATTAACTACACCTCCCCAAAAACCACATGTTTGGTACATGCCATGCTGCTATTCTTTTCATTTGCAGTCATTTCACTGAGACAACTGGACAAACGCAAACACACACACACACACAAAATCATAAAAGCATTGTCTTTGATTTTATTTGACCATGTCTTGTAGAGAGGATCAGTGTCAAAGTCTTAATCTATTCATTTTAATTGCGTTGTGTTCTTTTGTGCTCATATGGTTCAGAATTACAGACAAACACAAACCTTTTAACACAGCCTGTAGGGATTTTCATTACAGGAGAACAGACTATTTCTGGGTCTCCTGTTTGATGTTGTTGTATTAGTCTGGCCCATAAAATTACTCAGAAGGTATGTGGAGGAAATGGCATTAGGAAAAAAAAAGGGGGGGGAATGGGGGACCACACACACACACACACACACACACACACACAGCGGGTAGAGGGTATCAAATCATTATGACAGCCAGTACTTCAGTTTTATACTGCTTTAATATTGAAGTTAATATAAATTTCTTGATTTTAATGCATTTTCTGTCGTCTTAATTATATTTTTTTTTGTGTGAAAAGCCTAAATATCTTTGATTTTCCCCATTCAGTACACATGCTGACTTATTCAGCCTGACAGAAACCAACCCTGAGAGATTTTTATGTGTTTAGGTTTCAGATGACAGTTTAAGTGTTACTTGTCTGAACAGCTGTTGGAAGGTCTTTCTCAAGTTGGAAGTTTTGTGTGGAAACTCTGAAACTTTGTATGTTTTTTGCTTCTACCTTTTCTTTTTTGGGGGGGTGAAACACACAATAATACACCAGCACATATCACAAATCAGATATATTTAACATCCTCTTCTCTTTATTTACTATATCAGATGTAAATCTGCAATCTAAACTTGATTTTTGATTGATTTTTTTGCTGCTGACAACAACAGCCACAGTGCAGGTTTTACAAGTAGATCATCACTTTAAGGCTACATCCTTACTAGCTAATAACTAGACTATTATGTTCCATTATACATTAACTTCTGGGGTCCAGTGTTAAGCAGCCCCAGCTCCATGTCATTACAGGTGAGAGCCAACAGGTGGCACTCAACGCCACTTTTTCCAGAGGTAACTCTGAAAGTGGTGCCTTTATTAGTCAATCTGACGTTTATCCTAATGGACAAAAAGCATCAGCATGCTGTGAAAAGTCATGGGGAGGTGTGTGATTAAAGCCAACACTGCTGACGCTGCTCCGCATATGATCATTTATTTTTTAAAAAACTGTATTTTTTTTTATATTTCAACACACCTTCTACAGCTCAGCAGGTCTAATATTTTCCAGAGGAGAGCTCCTTTTAAGGCAAAAATCCTCTTTGCACTCCACTTTTGTTTATTCAGTCAGTTTTATGGCAGCTGTGCCTGGTTTAAAACCATGTCAGATACAACACATGAGAACTGTTTCCCAAATTTAAGCTTGCTTTAAACACTGCAGGTCATGGGTGAAGCAGGTGGTTAAATAGTTATACAGACCTGGCACTGATTGTCTTCCCCCTCATCTCAAAAATACTGTTTCAACTCAAGGCCCTGCAGAATCACACATGTCAGGCATTTGCATGGGAGAAATTAGACTTAAATGGGTAACACATGACTCATTCTGTTTTAGCCCCGACAGCTGCACCAGGCCAAGCAGTTATTGGACAATATGATTCACCTAAGAACAGGGCCACTCTTCAAAGCTTTTCCAATGTGGAATCTCTGACGTAAGCCGAAAAATAAAGAGATATTGAAGCAGAGTTAGTGTGAAACATATTGCGTTACGTTCAAACCATATTCATTTTCCTCTCACTCGATGGATTTTTCTCTGACCTTAACCTGACAACTGTTATAAATTCTGCATTAGCAATCAAAACAAAAGACTATTATGCAGTGCAGTGCTGGCCTCTGGTTGCTGCTTGGCTCATATTCCCTGTACAGTAAACAGCCCACAGATGTTTTACATTGATATTAACAACCTTAATTTGTCCTGCACAGAAAAAGTCCAAGCATAGCGCGGGGATTAAGTTCTCAGCCATGTATCACACACAGCACAGACAGCAATCTCATTTAGCTTGAGTGAAGTTTACAGTGAGTGGGTTTTGCATAGGTCATTAGTTGTCTCAAAATATCCCCTTGTCACCATAGCAACTTCAAGTGACTGCTAAATTGCCTTATAAAATTAGATAAATTATTAATGTTGAGAGTTTTTTTTTCTTCTACTTTAATATGTGTGCTCAGGCTTTGAGCTGCTTAAACAGTATCACCTTTATTTTCAGGACTGTAATAGAAGAATAGCTGCTGTCAGTCATATTTCTAAGCTAATCTTTTTTCTCCCTTCTTGAATTGGCTGATTGTCAAAACCTTGAAAACAGCTCTTGTAAATGGTTGGGTTTTTACTGCGTTTACTCATGGTTAGTTGACATATACATAACACTGTGCTCTCAGTCCAGATGGAAGGGTGACACACACCAGTGAATGATCTGATCAGAGATGTCAGCTGACATTTGTGCCCATTTTTTAACAATTCAGTGTTTGACAGAAAAGGCAGGGGTGATATGTTAAAGATGGTTAATGCTGAGGTCACTCTCTTCAGCGATGCCATCATCAGCGAAGGTTTGACCATTGGGTGTAATAACCTGACTGATGCTTCAAACATACAAAGTAAATCTTTAATGCTGAGCTCGGGTTCTGCATTAATGTATCCCTCAGATGAGAAGAAGACACTGTGACCTCTTTGCCTCAAAAATACATCTTTTTGCTCCCCTTTTCTTTCAGCCTCAGTGTCATTAGACTTGCTCCATGTACTGGAAGCATCCATAACTCACAGGCAGTCGTAACTCAATCTAACAAAATGCCTTTTCAATCACTCTCATCTTTTATAGTTATGCCCATCAGACATTTACATAAATACATTATTCATGGTTGTAATCCTGGTTTCAGATGGGAGAGATATAAAACGTGTGTGCATGTGTGTGTGTGTGTGTCCTGATGTGTGTGCAGATGACAGGGCGAATGAAGCTGCCTTATTTTGTTTGTTTGCACATTTCTGATTCAACGGAGCACTCTCCATCAATGAGGTAAATTTACATTTGCCATTGCAGTAATAAGCTAAAACCCATACTAATGTTAACACTTGTATACACTTGAATTCACGTTGTCCTGCCACATGATTACATTTGTGCATCGCTTAATAAAATGACTCACTTGACATTATCAAACAATTTAGCACTGATAGTTGCTCATGAAGGTGAAATTGTGTTTTTCTGGCAATTAGTTCATTGTCATGGCAGTCATTTAGACTGGGCCAACCAATGTTTGCCTTATGAATCATTATTACACACATATAAGTATGTGGTATTAGATGTTATCAGCAGTCGTGAATGGATGCAGTAATTGGTTTGCTGGAAATGAGGGTCCCCTGTGCTGAGTACTGAAATTGAAAAGATGAACTGCAGAAACCATAAATTATGCATAAATCAAGATGAGGTATAGTCCTCAGATAAACAAGAGTGATACCAGATAAGAACAAAATGAGAGTAGAGTATTATTTTTCAAGAGGCTATCTATTCCGCTGTGAACAGTACCAATGCACACAGTTCACTGCATGCAGTCGCTCTTTTGATGTTCTGAAGATATTACTGCATCACAGATATTTATGAGCTCAGTGAGTTAATATTCAGTCTACAGTGCACAAGCTGACACCTGCTAATATACACAGAAATCTTCTCAAATAGCTTCCAGATGAACATATCAAAATCAGGTCCTGATTAAAAGGGAACATCACAATAAAGTAAATGTGTTTCTCCTGGATGTGCTGTCCACTCACACGTGATTGAGTGGAGAGAAATGTAACACCACGTTATAATGAGTCGAAGAGGTTAAAATTAGCCCTGCAACATCTCCCACATCTCCTGTTACCTTTTCCTAAAGTCATGCTGCAGAAGCAGGGCCATTGTCATGTGATTACAGTGGCACAAAGACACAGGTGTAAAGTTACCATTGAAACATGCTCCTCTGAACACATTTACTTGATGGCTTTTTAATGTCCCAGGGCTTTCCACTGATGATAGATAGATATCCACTTGGTAATGCAATTGTGCATGTGGAATGAGTGAGAGATAGGGTATGTTGCCCCAATTTCTCAGATGCTTTCTTATTTTAGTCATCTGCAGATTTTCATAATCCCCTGACTGTATAATTAGAAATGTTTGTTGTAACATCACACCGAGCGGTTTCACTGCCAGTAAATGTGATGTTTAGCTGTCTAAGCACTGTATGTACACTTCACTTTTCTTTGTGTTGCAAAATAAGTCTAAAATCTTTTAGAATACCACCCACATTTTTTATTGACTATTTAAGTGAAAGAGAGAGCTGTAGGTGCATTTTACTATTTCATTTTCTGTATAATTAAACTTGGAAAATTTTGATGAAAAACAGTCACAAAAGTAACAATTAAATTTTCTCAAATACTGTGCTGAGGTACAGTCTTTTTAATATTGAAATCTTCCTTTTTTCTTTTACATTAAACTAAATTTAAGTTGCACATTAGCATGACATTAGAAACAATCTCCTTTAAAGGTCTGGACAAATTAAAATCAATTGTTTGAATGTATAATATTTTAGTCTGACTCAAATTAATACAAAAGCTGTCATACTTTTATACCTGGACTATATAGTTAGAGGTTGAATCTTGTGTTTATACTTTTAGTGTAATTAACATGAGTTGAGGTGCACCACACATGCTTTCATTTCCATATATATTTGAACTGGCATTCACATAAACATTTCCACACTCTTTATGCTCATGCAAACTAGTTTAACAGCAAAATGTAAAATAAACATGTAAATGTTTTTTGAGCTATTGAACTATGTTATTCTTTGGAAAACAACTCCACAGGAAAACAGTCTTAAAGTATTTTGTGAAAAGATGTTGATTTATAGTCTTTCCCCACACCGGAACTTTAGTTCTTGCATTTTATCTATTTTATTTTAGCTTTTTCTTTCTGTTTTTATTTAATTAATTTTATTTCTTTTAATTTTTATGCACTTGTATTGCTTTCTGCACTCTGCTGTAATGTTTTATATAAAGCACTTTGAATGGTCTTGTACTTGAAATGGGCTAAACAAAAAACAAAAAAATTCGCCTTTTCCTTGATTTGTTTCCAGAAACATGATTTTACTGTCAGTTGATCAAACTACAAGTCTTAGTTAACTTAAATGTTAAAATTACATGGTTAAAGTTAGGAAATAATCATGGCTCAAATTGTAAATGCCTCTATAATAATAGCCTGCATAAGGGCATCCTTTCCCTGGATTACTGACTGCAGAGTCCTGCACCTTCAGCAAAACACACAAAAAATGCTGCAAATGTGAATTGAACCACACATCCTAAGGGTAAAAGCAAAATACATAAAAATTTAGTCTTTTACCATATGACTATTACATACTGTTCCATAAAACTGCAGGGTCATCAGATAAAAAATAAATAAATAAAACACAATTAAAGCAGTTGTAAGATATCTGTTCCGTGAAATCAGCTGTAATTACTTGGACAATGATCTCCTACAGAGAAAGCAAGAAACAACATAATATTATGAGCATTTTATTTTCAGCTTGCAGTGTTGCAGCATTCAACATATTCAACCACTTTGAAAAACTCAGCAACTCCTCCTTCCAGTCATGTATACAGGGACAAGGATGGTGGTCCAATTAAATGTTTAGGTCTACCTACAACCAAACATTGACCTACCTCACACTTTGATAACCTCCAATGTACAAAGTGTAAAGACCAAACCATCATCGATACTGTAGCATCGCTGCTTCAAAGAGAACGACACACCCATGAATCCACAAACTGTCACAAAGCACTTATTTTCCCTGACAGTTTAAATAATACTGTATTTGTACTTTAACATACATAAATATCCTTTTCTTCTATCCTGTTAGATTAACGTAACCCCCCCACCCCTCCTACCACCTCCTCCCAAGACACATACATAATCAAATCTTAAAAATGTTATGGACTCATCAGCAGAAAAATACTATATATAATAAAATATATATTGTGGATAGATATTTATGAATAAAGAATCCATGAATACTGTGTTTTACACACGCACACAGAAAGAAAATAGAAAAGTAAACATTTTCAAGGCCAATAAATAAATACATTATCCTTCAATGATGTGCTTTGATATACTTTATTATACCAATTTTATCAATATACTGAATAACGAATAGCTGATTGTACTTGTTCTCTTCCCTTAATAAGTAGCAGCTTAAAGTTTAAAGCCTTAATTTGGTGGTAAACTAGCTACAACTGTCTGGTTAATGTAGTTTAATAAAAAGTGGCTTTCAAAAAGGAGCTTATGACAAATGTTGTCCTTATAGATAACTTAGATAATAGCAGTGGAAGTTATTTGACATTAGAATAAAATCACACAAGGCGCCTCGGTCTCTATGCAAGCTGTACTTCAATATTCACTTTTTAAGTATCACTTTGTCAAATAGCACATATTTGCCTATATTCCAAAGCTTTGTGACCCACTCCAAGTTTAAATAGTGCTCCTCACCTCAAATATGTGCAAATATAAAATGTAATATGTTTAAGGAGGATTTGAAGTTCCCCACCTTGACTTCCATCATAAAAAATTCTGTTAAATGTTGAACAACCTCTTCTAAAAGCTATTATTTAAAAAGAAAGGTTGATATAAATACAGATGTCTTGAAAGTTTGCAGGCATATTTAGGTGCTACATGCCAGAAAAACATCTCAGAAGTTTATGGATGAATGGTAACTACAGCACAACTGCCAAATCATTGTTCATACAGTTTAATGGGTCAGAAAAAGTACAAGTATACTTGCTCTAGAGCTGCACCGAGTCATTTCATGCATTTACTTTACACCACTGATACTGTGAATTATTATTCTTTCAAGTATGGTGAATGTAAACCTTTTATTTCTTCTCCTTTTTGCACTCACTGTGAATGTTACATTATGATCAAGAACATGGTAGTGTTGATATAGAACATCATTACATGCTGCATTCACTTGCACTTCGGCATCTGAGGTTTACCCAGGTATAGATCCGTTTACACTAAATACACAATTCAAATTATGTATAAAGTTTAGAATAATTAATTTTCATTATGTATCCACAGGCTGTTTAAAAAGAAGGAGAAATGTTATGAACTTAGAGGAAATTAAATGTTTAGAAAGCCCAAGGTACAGACAAATATTAAGATTTGTTGTATATCTGTTGTTATATCAGTTGTTTTGATGACTTAAAAATGAGTTCTATTGTGAAATCATTTAAAAGAAAGCACATAAGTGAATTGTCGTAATAAATGAAATGCTAAAGATCTTGTTGTGGGTAATAGTTGCTCTTACAATTAATGGTGGTGATGTTGTAAATCTTTTCTTTACTTAATGTTAATTTTGTTTGGTAATGGGTAGGTGTTTTATAAGCTATTAGCTTCTGCCTACATCCTTTCAGTTTTCCATCTTCTTTTCTGTATTTTGTGGTTTTATGTTTAATTTACTTTCACTATACTGAATAAATAAATAAAATAAATACATTTGTTAGAATTTTGTCTATTCTTGGTGTGACACCTGGTCCTTGTTAGAGAAATGTTTACTGGTTAACTTTACTAACCTGTTTGACATTATTCATCTGCTCCCCAGTTGCTGAATAAGTACTGCAAAGCAGGTTCATCTCAGCCTTTTCACTGTTGTCTGGTAGAGACAGAAATATATACAGTATAGCTCTGTACAAAATAACCTGAAAACAAATAGCTTAAAGCAACAGAAGCACTCAGTGGAGATAAGAGTGTCTCCCTTTCAGAGCAGCAGCATATAGAATATCAGATGTCAATACTGACCTCTCACTTGTATCATTTGTTTTGCACGTCTGCTCTAAGGGTGTCTGGAAGGAACCGCCGAGGAAATCTGCAAAGACTACAATGGAATTTAAATGACTTCTGATTGTTGTATAGTATTTTTTCTATTTTGATAATGTAAAATGTGTGTTCAACCACTTGTCAATAAAACTAGATTTGTATTGTCTGTTTTTCTCTTGATGGCATTATCTTTATCATGATCACATTGGATTAATTCCTCTGCAGCAGGATATTGTTTTAGAGTCACTCTGAGTTAAATTAATATTCATTATTAAGACATGTTTGAATTACATGTGTCATTTAAAGATGGCTGTAGCACTTTTCTGTGGCTAAACCTGAAACCTCAGCAAATCATTTTGAGGTCACTTTTCAACCTCTGAGGCTCCCTGCTGAAGCTCACCTCATTATGTTGGATGCGGAACACCTGTGTCAAGAAAAAAATAAGCCTTTAACGCTTTACCAGGCATTGAGTGTGTATCTGTTACATTCAGTGTGTAGGTATGTATCTACCTGAAACATGTTTGTTCAGCTTTTCACTTCATTGCCCACATTAAGGCCTTTTAGTGAGTTAATTTGTGAGTTCACTCATGCAGCTCCATCTACTGTGGCTTACGTTTATTTCTAAAGCTGTTTATGTGTCTGCAGGGTGATGCAGAGAATGTGTGGGGTCCTTACTTTCATTTATGGTCACTTACGAAGCAAAACCACTCAGTGAAATCGTAATAGCAAAATGGATTTGTAGACATAAAGATGAGACATTAAATGATTTTTACTCAGGTTGTCCATTATGCATTTGTAGGCTACGTGCTGAGTTTTTAAATGGCTCAAATATATTGACATTATAATATTTGCCCAATACCAGTCTCTCTTTCAGCACACACTTGTTTTTAAATAAAGGTTTCTCAACATGAGCTCTCATTCACATCAATATCTGCATCATAATGTTGCAGCAGCCCTGGGCTCTGCTTGTTGACAAGCAAACACTTGCAATTGCCAGATAAGAGCTCGAGTGGTGCCATTGATTAACCAGCGACTTCATTATGGTGGCTGCCATTAACAATGCAACCCCATTGATTTAGCCACTGAAATGGCTGTGAGAAATCAAGAAAGATAGCACTAGGTCCTGTGGTTTATATTGGATTCACTGCAGGAATCTCAACTCCGCTGCAGCCGCATGCAAGACAATGAGCCTCTGTGTGAGCCACCTTTTGCCCTGTCCTAAACTGGTACTTTAAATATCCCAGTGTCACAGAGCATTCCCTTAGCTATTTCTGTATTAGTATACAATGCCCTGCTGCTTCTTTGAATTGAGGGAAGGAGCTAGATAAGCTATAATAGGCTGAAAAGACTATGTTTAAGCACCAATTCCTCACTGGTCTTTGAATGTGTTTCAGATAAATATCAGGCAGTCATTCATTTAACCTGAGGAGGAAAGCATGTCAGTTTGGCAGACAGGAATACACTTTACTGGCTGTGAATCAATGTGCATGCAATGCTTTGCCAGTCATTTCAGGAAAAAAGGCGCATTGCGTAACACTGTACTTGAAATAGCTTGTGTCAGATGTAGGCCTGTGTCGTTGCATGCTCTGCGATCTGAGTGGTGGATAAATGCTGGGCAAAGAACGCGTGAAAGGGAAGAAACAGCGCAGCGATGTGGATAGAGTGGGTACTTTTAAAAAGATGAATTATTCCAGTCAGCCGATAAAACGCAGCTGGCACATTCAGCCAGCGGAGACTAAAAAGGACAATGGGTGTAAATAGAAACCGTGAAGTTTGTGTAAACTGGAATAAATAGTGCAACTGCAGTTTAAAAAATCAGAAGTTTTATATTGGTTCTTAATTCAGGTGTAAACCCGGCTGTTTAAAACAATTAATATTCGTTATTATATAAGAAGCTTTAATCGTGCAAATGTTTTAATGCGTGTCAAATAGCCTTTACCCAGCTGCCTTCACAAGGTCAGCTTAGTGTTTTAACATAATTTATGTTTGCATAATGGACCGCAGCCTCGTGAACAGTGTCTCGTGACGCCCCGCTTTCTCTTTTGGCCAATTCTGTATTTTAATGCTAGACTAAAAGAAAAATAAATAAATATTTATATATATAGCTTATATAAAAGGTATTATTTTAAGCATTGAAGCAAACGTGGGCGCTGGAGCCATAACGCAGAGCAAGTTCCGATCAAAACAAAGAACCTCGCGGCTTCCGCGTTGCCTTTTGAGGAATCATTTGATAGCCCTATTAACTTTCATGTAACATTGTTTCTTGAAGGCATCCACAGCAAGCGCCTCGGTGTCATTACTGTGAGAAATGTGCTTTCATACTGAACGTCTTTTACAGAAGTCCTGGAAGATACATAGTCTGTATAAGCCCTTGAATGCGAATTAATAGCATAAACCAAGCTTTTAAAAAGCCGATTATTATACTAAAACACAATTTCTATTGTTTCATGCAACTATTTGTCACATATGTTTGAAATTAGTTTATGTGTTTATATTTATGTCAAAATGTTTAACGTGAACTTACTATTTCACTCAATAAAAATGGGCTAAAAAAAGGTAACTGCTCAATATTCTTTAAGTTTTTAATATGCCAACTATAAATATGTTTTACAGTGTATTTAATATTTAAAAGGTTTTACTATATGTCATTAAAGCCTTAACGTATAATTTTAAACTCTACAGAGATATGTCGCTTGCAGGACCTTCGGCAATCCATTCAAGCCAGCAAGTTTGGAGAGCGTGTTGAGTTTAATCAATTCATAACGTCGAGATGGAGCCGAACTCACTGAAGGTAACGTTTGTTATCATCCGTCGATTTGTTTCATTTTGCGCTAATCACCGCCTTATGCAAACATGTGATTGATCCGTAAAAACTTTGACACATTGCATTTTACTATGAATACATCCGTTTCATATGTTGATTATCTAAAAATAGTTAGGCTAGATGACACAAAAATATGAGCAAACTGAAATATCCCTAATGTGAGATTTGCCAGCCGTGCGTAGTGAAGAAGAGGTGTTTTTAAATGAGTGTGCCAACATTTGTTTTGCTAATGAGTCGATTAGCCATTCATTAATGTCATTTATTTGTCTTTTTTTCTCCTCTACAGTGGGTGGGCTCGTCTTGCGGTTTACATGGACCATATATATTCTATAAAGCCTTTAAATTTAACCGGGACGCCAAACCGAGAATTCTTGCTCTCGGAGACTTTTTCTTCGTCCGATGTAAACCCGAGGATCCTATTTGCATAGCGGAGCTTCAGCTTCTCTGGGAAGAAAGAACAAGCAAGCAACTTTTATCAAGCTCCAAACTTTATTTTCTACCCGAGGATACCCCCCAGGGACGGATAGTCGCTCATGGAGAGGTAGGAATATTAACCGCCTGATAAATAATCAACCCCTGTAACTATATATATATATATATATATATATATATATATATATATATATAGTTGTTTTTTTTGTTGTTTGTTTTTTTTTTTGTTTTTTTTTGTTTTTTTTTGCTTGCACAAGAGAATTTATTCAGCAGCAATTTTACTGCATTATTAGATGGCAGTGGACGTCTCCGGTGACAATAGACGTTAATAAGCGCAAGCATTTATACTGACATTGATGTATTGAGCAGCACAAGAATTGACCTACAGCGGAATTTGTTCTCTAGTTTTACTTTAGCCTGTTTGTCTATTGTGGTGTCAACTGCTGAATGTGCACTTGTCCAGCTGCGCTCAATAAGGTTGCCGCTGCGCTCTATGGGGTAATTGTGTTATAAAGGGGGGAAAATCCGCAAGAATCCTGCGCCTGGGCTCTGTCATTTCATTTCTTGGTAAAAGCGTGTCAAATACTGACATATGGGCGGAAATTGCGAAACGGTAATGAATGCATGGGATCAAATTGGCTCAGATCGGTCGCTGCGATAGTTATTAGATGTTTTGTAATGTAGCCTGATGTTGAAAGAGGCTAAAAGCGAGTCATAAAAGCGTGGCGGAGTAAAGCCAGCGCTGACACGTCTCAACTACTCTCCACGCTTTGCATAATTTTTCCTGTGAACATTTCCATCCTCAACAATGCTATATTGTTAGCTCACATTTGAGGCAGTGCTTAAAACGCCCCTGTGTTGCATTACGCTGTTGTTGGCACAGAAAAGCAATAGTTATGATTGACTGTGGCCATATGTGGCGCTTGTGATCCGGTTACAACGGTTTGCACTGAACGGCTTTACTCTGATTATGATTTTGCGGGCTGTAAAACAAACGATGTGTTCTTTTTTTCTCTGATATGACAACAGTACTTTAATTACTACCCTCCTCTGCTTTTGATCACTTGCGGCGGCGTGGAGATTATTCTGTTGCTGTTTTATTGTTTATAGGGAAGGACAAAGCCGTGTTTGTACTTTACTCTTCCGCTGATGGTTTACTTACATTCTTTCCTCTTGAGTAATAGAGTGGCTATCACGTTTCCCTTTCATGAGAAAGGTGGCTATTTATGGATGGCCGCATAGACAAGCTATATCATCCTTATGGATTCTTCTATGAACGGGTATCATAAGCAGAAGCCCTCTGGCTTTAGTATTTAACACACTGCAATTATTTAGTAATTACTTTGAGTGCATGCATTACCGATTCTAGGACCACACTGTGCGCAAGACATGTCAGCTCCGCCCCTTTCCCAAAGACTTATTTGCATTGCAAAGTGCTTACATTCCACTTCATTGAGTTTATCTGGAAAATATTATATTCAACTACCAGAAGTTTTACGCTGCCAGTGCAAATAGCATCACACATATTTATCTCATATTGTAAATAAGCTCAGAACATGTATTTGCTAACAGGGTTTAAAATAAATAAATAAATAAGTAAGTAAAAATAAAATAAAATCATAATGCTTTTTTTTTTTTTTTTTTTTTTTTTTTTTTTTTTAGCTCACAATTTTGCAAAACACTGTTTCTTTGAAGTTGCACAGATCATAGGATAAGGCCAGACACGTGAATTATATAATTTGGGGATGATAAGTTTAAGTGCTGCGTAGGTGCCTGCAGGCTGACCTCAATTAAAGGGCTTGTCAAACGTTTAGTTCTCAGCAAATAGGACTACTTACTGTATGTTACAGTCAAAATTGCCCTAACATAATCAAGCCAGTTTATGACCTTCACTGAGTCCATTCAGATTCTCGCTGACTTTGCCCCACAACACTAATCTTCACTGCATGAGTCAGCAAGGAGTGCATACAGATGCAAACCGTAATCCAAAAAACAAACAGGATGGGTAAACCAGACCCACAAAAAAAAAAAGAAAAAGAGAAATATAAAAAAAAGAAAAAAGGAAAGCTGTAACATTACATTTCATCAACTGCTCAATTCTACACTGGAGTGTTATATGTGTGAAAAGGTAAACATTAGAGAGGAGTTGATTTTTAGCCACACTGAGAAGTGGAATTTATAAACCACTTTTCTTCAGGGCTGTTAGTGTGTGAAGACAGACTAATGGCTGTAGAGCAACAATAAACTGTAAATCCGCAACTGACTAGCTGAAAATCAGGAGTTTAAATTGGCCTTATGACTCATACAAATATGTGCTTGATACCTTACAGCTCTCAGGAAGTGTGATATTTTCACAAGAATTCAGTGCTAAATGAGAACATGCAGCCTCCTGAGGTAAAAAAAACACAACCTGGTATGATTTCAACTTGTAACATTTATGTACAGATCATGTAAGATTTAATCTTGATTACTGTTACACAACATAAAACAGAAACTATATGTGTCTTGTAGTATGTAAACAGCTGGTGCAGGGTTGTCCCCCCTTCTCTCTCTCATTCTTGTATCTTGAAGATGGCTATTAACTTAAACCTGAAGCCAATATCCCCCAAATACCAAGAGGCATAACTTTTCAAAGCATCAAAACAGCCGTATATATTGAACCAGTCTACTAGAAATGGATTACTGATTCACTTGTGTTCTCAGTGCTGAGGTATGATGTAATTTCCTGGTTATTTCTCAGGTATTTGTTTGCTCTCAGCCTCTCCTGCAGTGTGTTTGCCCTGTTTTGCTGTGCTGTGCAGTGACAAGAGGAACCAACCCATGACCTACTGTGCTTGTTTTTCTTCTGTCACAGGGTTGGAGGTCAATTCCTTTTAAACGCAGCCAGCTTTAGAGCCAGTCAGCTTTGGATGGAAATAAAAATAATGATCCGCTAAATAAATGCAACTCTCGGCGCCTGTGTTTGCTGATTAGATGATAAACAGATCCAGGGTAAATTTATGAATCTATTTATACAGAGTTAATTATTAAGTCCATATGTGGAGGAAGCTGTATTTTTCATTGTATCTCAGTCAGACAAGCACTGTTTACCACCACCAGTTGAGCTCAGCTTGCTGTTTAAACAGGCTTTGTGTCGGGTTGCTCACCCATTATGACAAACCCTCTATCGGGGCCTCTGCTCTATTTGTCTGCCTGCAAACTGCCACTGACTAAACAGTCACATGTGTTTTAAACCTCATTGAGTGACACATTATTTCTTCTCACTCAAAATGACTTGTCTCTCCTGCTGGTGCTGCTCACTGGCTGTAATACGTTCTGTTTTTGGAGCCCCCATTTCAGTAGAAAGCTGTTGTAGATAACAGCTCAACACACACGACGCCCACTTATTGTATACTCTGCTTCAGGCACTTCATTACTTATTCTTATCTTCTACTGTATATCCCACTTTACTGCAACTACAGCAAGGCACTCTTAATGGGAATTCACAACCACTAAGAATATTCCTGGATCATGTTATATTAATGTGCTATTATCATCACCTCTGATTTCATCTGACCTCTCCTCTCCTCTATTTTGTTCCTCTAGCTGACAAGGCTTTGGCACATGCACACAGACACTCTGACAGGCAGGGGACTGCAGCAGTAGGCCAGTATTGATTGCTGTGGAAAACACTTTGGCATGCATCCAGAGCCATTTCTTCAGTACATGGCATAAGTCCATGCATGTGTTTCAGTGCTTGGAAAGCCAGCTTGTAGGGAAATTAGATTGTATTCATTTGCTGCTTCTTTGATTTTTCCTAAGGGAAAAACCCTGAATGGGTAATTCAGGCATCTGGGATGCTGGTTGAGTTAAGTATAAGTGGCTTAGATATAGTATGTGACCAGCATTTTTGATGGGTAAGGTCATTCTTGATGAATGACTCATGTGTAAAAGTGATACGGCACATTTTTACAGTTTTTTTTTTTTTTTTTTTTTACTACATCTATACTGTTCTCCTGTCTTAGCCAGTCTGTGCATTACACCAAATCTCCCCATTCATACAACAATGGCAGGAATTTGGAGGTGGCGCGATGGTGTGTGGAGGGGCTGTGAGTGAGGGCTTTTAGCGTGCAGGGCGCGCACGCGTGTATGCCTCCTCCTACCACAGAACAAGTCATTAACTCTGAACACTGCCCTCCAGTGAATTCCTTACTATTGCTGAAATAGCGTGTAAATTATTACCAGCTTTTTAGGATAGTGTAATTTAAAACCTTTAAAATGTAATACTCAGGACTTCAAAGGCAATAAAAAAACTCTACAAACATTCTGATTCTTTTTCACCCAACTGGTTTGTGTCTTCACTGCCTAAGTAATGATATGTTACAGGAGCGGCTGTTTGTCAACACGCTGGAGACTTTTGGTTCTCTTTAGCTCGGTTTCTTCCACTTTGTCATTGACTAACCACTTGAACAGGCAAACATTTGCCTTGATGCATGACTCCAGTGCCTCCAGCTACAGTGGATCATTATTATAACCTTTAAGGAGAACGCAGCCACAGATGGAAAGCTCTTGCTTAATACTCCAGCCAACATTTTTAATTCCTATCTGCGGATTCTTGGATGGAGCATCATGCATTTAGTTTTTTTTTTCTGCTAAAACACAAGGATACAAAGCTGCAGTGATTCAAGGGGGCTGACACAGCTTTTTCTTTGGTGTCACCTTACATGATGGATGCCTCACCTACTTTCAGAAAGGCTTTGAAAACTCTTCTTATCTCACTATTTCTTTCTGTCATTATAGCTGCAAAAGAATGCTAAGTTCATATATCACCCTGCTTGTGTAACAGCAATCTCTTAATGGAATCAGCGAATAAAAGATGAGTTCAGCACCCCGTCGGTATGACAGCAACTTTTCTGCATATATGAATAAACTGCATGAATTAACTGGTGGAGTGTTATGTACAATAATTTTCACCTTTTAAATGCTACACCTTGAACTCTTTGTAGTCTCTCAGCAGTCTCGACAAAACATTCTAATTCATTTGTCCCCTGGCTTACTCCCCTGAGCTCCTTTTAAATTCCCAGATAAGTTTGTTTTGGGACACTGAAGCCAAGGTCAGTCATGGGGAGGGAAGATAGATAATGAACTCATATTGTGTTTCATACCCTGGTTCTCTCTCCCTCTTTCCTTCGCTCTACTTTTTCTCCTCTGTCTCCTCATTGTCCATGTCACCATGTCCATTACTCAATTACTAATCTCCTTTGGCCTTAGGAATTCCAGTGTTGACCTCTCTGAGGCAGCAGGCTGAAAACTTCCCAGCATGACAGGAGCCCTGTGTGTGTATGCGTCCATAGTATATAGGAAGACACCCACCCACAGGGAGCGAGCACCCCTTGACTCCCAAGCTGAAAGTCTGAGCAATGAGACGGTCTGCCTCAGAACGCTGACAGTTGGGAATTTTCTCGCACAGCAACGCTGATTTCTCACAGGGAATTGTACGCTGCGATATGGAATATTTCAGGGTGCATTGTTTCTAATTGGATCACCACATATAGAATTGGAAACATCCCTTTTGTGCTGTTTTGTCACCAGTTCAACCCATCCATATAAATTGAATGATATGGATTTTACTGAGTTTAATTTCAATGAGATTGCTGAAGTCAGGCGTCACTGGAACAGACTTATCTACAGTTTCACAGCAGAAGTCTGTTTTTTTTTTCTCACTTTGAGTCTATTATATGCAGTCTTAGAAATTCACACAGTAATATTTTTGGAGATATCATGCTGCTGCAGTAATAACATGAATTATTGATAGTAGGTGGAGACAGGATGTAACATTTCACTGTTAATGTGTTACCTTGCATTTCAACTCAAGCATAAAGGCAGCAGTTAATCTGTGCATATGTTTATTGATGTACCCAAGGCAAAATCATCTGAACACATTAAGATACATAGAGTAGAGTCAGGAGTTTATAAACGCCGTTAATGTATCTGTGTCGGAAGAGTCACTGAAATGACACCCGGCTGTTCGGTATGTTGCTGAAGTGGAGTGCCAACTCTTGGCTGTGGGCTTGCAGTCCTCTGACCTATATTATCAAATAGCCCGCTGGCTGTGTACGCCGCTTTGCTAAACTATCAACTGCCTAACTCAGAATGACAGCACAGTGTGGATGAGCAGCATTTACACCGGCGCAAGGCCCCTGGTTTCTAAAGCGCATCTTTGAAGCCCAAAAATCCACGCAGTGAGTCGCAGACCCCTGCTGTGCTGCTGGAATGATTCATCTTAGTCAAGTTACAGTGTGTTTAAAGCCAAGACAATTAGTCAGTTAATAAATCCAGTAAAACATTTGTAAACAGCAAATTCTTTATGTTGCTGATGATTATTTTCATTATTATTTAGTCTGTATTTATTTCATCACTAAGTGATTAGTCAACAGAGTCTTCAAATTGACGTCTATACATTTCTTGTCCAGTCAAAAGTTTAAAATCCAGGTGAACTTAGAAAGTTAACTATAATAATATATAAAAACTAATTAGTGTAAACTAATTTAACTAATCACTTCTGCTGAAACAAACACATGACTTCTTATATCTCACCCATTTCAGTTTCTCAAATCTAAACATTTGCTGTTCTCAGCATTTTAGTCCTGTTCTTTTGAGTTTTGGACTGTTTGCACTGGTTATCTTTTGAAGTCTTGATAAGATGTTTGTCCACTCGGATTCTAAACTAAAAATATTGGTGCAGTTATACAAGAAATAATCACTGGCTGGAGTACTGCATCAGTGTTTTTCTGGCTGTCTCGGCAGACCAGGTTGCTCCTGTTATGTTATTGTGATCGTTTCTCAATAACTGACTGGCTTGGCTGCTTCTCAGAAACCCTTCTTTTAATTTTCCAGTATTTGCATATTTCTCAACAGAATATCATGACTTGCACAAACCACAAACCACTACTCTATCTTCCTGCAGCAGCTCGCAGACTTTAAGCATTGAGAAGTCAGCTGGTAAAGAAACGCAAGAAAGGAATTGTCGTATGGCCAAGTTAATGGATGTAGCTGTTTTCAGGGCTGCAGCTCCTTTCATAGACTGATTATATTTCGGACTGTGTTGACAGCTTCTGAATTGTACTCACCTGTTGTGTTTTGCTCTCGAGCCAAACAAGTCCCCAAACAGGATCTGTTGACATTCTCACAAGGCAGTGTGTCATTCAGCTGATTAATGTAAAGGGAATGGGGTTTTTAAGGTTTGATGTTGCTGTGTGTACGCCCTGTGTGCTATTGAAATCCCTGATAGATTGCTGTTTGACTGTGTACAACAGCAGAACATTCAGTGCATTAGTTTTGCTTTGAATGGACTCAGCCGAAATATTTTGTTTCTCCGTGTGCTGTCAACGGATTGCATCAAAGTACAGTAGATAATTCTGCACAGATACAGTGCTATGTGGCTTTTGGCTGGAGGCTGAATGCTATTTACTGTTTCTCTGCATTATTCAAATGGCCTGCTTTTGTGAAGGCAGAAACAGCAGTCAGTTTTTCATTGCATGGAAAGCTGGTTACAACCACCCGCCACCACTTGACAGCTGAAGACAGCTCATTATAAGAAGACCAAAAAACCCATGTTTGATGTTTCTACTTAGTGAGGGAGGCACAGCTATATCAAGCTATCCCTTGCAGGCTTTTCCTTTATAAGGAAGTACTTTCTCCAACTGCTTGGGATTTGATATGCCTGTAGTTGCAGTTGATGTGAGAGCTGAATATGAGTAATTGTATAGACAGAGCTCTCAGAGAGAATCTTAAACACTGAAAAGTCTTGTGTTTGGTTTTGAAAAATGTTGGCAAAATGGCAGAAACACTGTCATATTCAATCAAAATGCAAAAATGAAGTCCTAAAAAAAGCAAAGGATTTGCATTAAAGTTGCTGTTTTACATTTTTGACTGTGTTCACATCCTCTGCTCACGCTCATAAATATAACATAATGAGTGTTGTTTTAATGTCAGTAATACACAAGCTGTTTGAATGAGAATGCATACAGCCAGACAGATGCCTGGTAAATTGTAGATAACCAAGGTAAACATCAGAGACCTACTTGGTGTGTTTTCTGCCTGTACACATCTGTCCTCCAGATTTCCCTGTTTCTGTAATAGCCACCTTACAGCACAGTACTCCATTCTGTTGGTAACAAGCACCTCAGCCATTAGCCCTTCAAATAGAAACAGATTTAACCATCTCTGTTTCTTTACCACTCTGCTTGACTTGAGGTTCTTTAAGCATCAGTTATTAAAAGGAGCTGAATCAACATCAGTATATAAAAAATAAAACTCTTACACAAGCAAAGGCAAGCAGCAAACTAAAGTATAACCTATAAAGTCATACTCCAGTGTCAACCATGCACATCACTGCTTCAGATTTACATTTTCAGTTTTTATGTGAATCGCAGGTTCCCGGTTCCCAGCTTTTTGCTGTTTATTCATTAGACTCCCAGTGTAACAAATTTCATTTCATCTACTCCTCTAAGCTTTGAAGGTGTAATCAAAGCCGCCGAGTGTGACTTGAAAAGCGTAAAATCTCAGCATTCATGGTGAATATCAAGAGCCCGACTTCCTAAACGCTTATCAAAAAGTCTGAAACACCTACGTCCTCAATGACATTGATTTAACTCCTGGCATGAATTCAATTCGGCAATCACCTCCATCATCCATATTCATGGTGCTGTAATTTACTTACATTAATGTGCATCCACAGCCGTGATGCTACTTGACGCACATACCAATTTAGCTGATAAATAATGATGGTCTGTTCTTTGTCTTGCTTCCTTTACTGTTTGATGTGCTGATTTAAGTGCCATTTATTTCACAGTTTTGATCCTGATGATTTTCATTTTCAGTGAAAGGCTCTAAAATGTTGTTGTTTACATAATTACAGCCATATTCTTAAAATATTGTAGCTATTTGATAATACTTGAAGGACTTTAAGAGTTCACTAATAAAAGCTGTTCTGATTCTTCCCTGCCTCTTTTCAGCATGAGGTAATTGCGGTGTCTGAGAAGGTGATTGTACGGCTTGAGGACCTGGTGAAGTGGACAGTACCAGATTTCTCAGGATGGGGCAACGGTCTGAAGGTAGAACCTCTCAAGTCCTCTGTGCTCCGGGAACTGGGGACCAACGGGAGGCGCGAGGCCCTTCACCGCTACAGGGAGAGCACCCTGACCAGTGGACTCAACTTCAAGGATGTCCAGAGGGAGCGGGCGCAACTAGGTGAGCACTAGCAAGTTCAGTTTCTCTCCATCTTAGAAGGTTACTGCAGTGTTCCATTATCTCAGGGCTGCCGTGGTGAATGTTTATGTATTTGCGTCCTGTGCTCGCCATAAATCACCCTATGTTTATAGTCCTTTGCTTGGTTTAACAAGTGTTGTCTCAACCAGAGTAATTTATCAGTTTGTAGGTTGAATTACTCCTGATATAATGAGCTGAGAAGCACACTAATCGAGGGGGGCTAGAGGTAATAGCAGTAATAGCAATATATTAATATCTTCTAGTGTAACAGTACTGTTTACAGACTGTGACAAGAAAGACACAGTTGGAATAAAATGGGAAAAAAAAGACATAATTCAGCTTGCAGTGTCTTTAAATAACTAAGTCACATCAAACTACAGTCTAAAGCACCTCTGTTACCTTTTTATCCATCAGTTCAGGTCATAATTAGCTATGTAGCTCAGCAACTTTGTGGATCGCTGCTGTGTGCATCTGAATGGTTGTCTGGTGTATTCATCATGTACGCTGTGCCATTCTTGAAGCGGGCTCTTGGGTTTTCACTACAGCTTCACTCATGAATCAGAGCCAACATAAAGCTGGATGTCTCTGCGGATGACTCATCTAATGCAAATAGGAAACTCTGGCATTTGAGCCTAATAATCAGAAAGAACATTATGTTCTCTTTGAAGCTGTTTCCCACATATTTTTCTTTCACATGGTTGTGATGTAATTCCTTATGCTGATTAAAGTGGTGTAATATAGCATATCAAACAAGCTAAAAATACCATCATAATTACACTGTTGCTCGTCAGGTCACATGTTTGTACCCTGGAGATTTAACCCCGAATTTTAGCTTTGTGATCTCCTATTAATTCATTTTTAATAACCACCTTGTTCCTGAAAACTGCACATGGAAGTGGATCGGCTACATGCTTGAAGATACTTGACTTGTTCTGAAGACAATGTTGATTTATTGATGACTCTTGTAGTGTTTTCTGCTCTGGATCCTCTGTGAAGAGAAGCTGTTGTTTGTTTCTGTGTGATGCTGTAATGCCCTTGATTACTCGACACTGCATGAATCTCATACGCAAAAAGGACAAGAAGATCAATAATGAATGCTTTGTTGTTATTCCAGTAATCAATATAGCGTGAATGTGCCTACGGGGATGTGTGTGTGTGTATGATTGCTTGCTTGCATAAATAGATATGTCAGCCTGCTTCTTGAATGATGTTATGTTCCATATCTTGGCTTTCTATAAATGTGCAACATCGTTCAGATTTTATAGATTTAACTGTTGTCAGAGCAATAACCTGATGATAACACTATTGTTGCTGGGAGGCTGTGTATGTGTGTGTGTATGTGTGAATGCAGTATGTCTGTGTATGCGCGTATGTTGCTAATGAGCAGCGTTGCCGCTAATGACTCCATCAGGCTGTTTCTAAATGCACTTGTCACTCCGATGGGACACTCCGCCAGAGAATCTGCCCACTCAGCAGAACGGGTTTAGACTCTGGCAGGGCACCAGAGACACACGCACACACTTTGACACACACGCTTACACATGTGACACGCAGACAATCAGTGGCGTGCACTCACTTATCCATTTGTTTGTTTGTTCACTACATCTTTGGCGTGTGCCTGCTGCTGACTGTCTAACAATAGGAGAAGGGCAGAGTTTTAAAGAGAGATCACTTATTCGTCAAGGAAAATGAGAGTTACTGTGTGCAAGGTTTTGCATAGAAATATGAAATATGCCACTGCAATGCTGCTGACTACTGAAATGAAATATTCATACTGCAGCAGCAGCAGATCAGATAGAAAAGTAGCCTTAAAGCATCTTTTAGCTGAATGTCTGTAATTCTGTGTAATATGTTGGCTCATTCACTAAACTGATTTTTATGATACAGCTCTACCCCTTTTTCTCTCTTGCTTTCTTTCTTTTTTTATTTATTTATTTTTGGATTGTTTTAGCCTGAAGCAGCTGCTCGCTGTATTACTTGAATGATGTATTTGCTGATTGTTATTCTCGGGCTGATCTGTAGCTGTGTCAGAAGAATTGGATTGTTCTCCATAACAGGATACTGCAGCAATACCAAAAGCTGTACAGAAAACCATTGTGAGCTAAAGAGTAATAAAGTGTGCCATTGTTATTGAGGGAAACTGCTTTTTTTGTGTGTGTGTGTGTGTCCTAACTTTTCCTGGCTTGCAGCCAATGTGAATGAAGTACTCTTTTATGTATTTGTGTCTCACAGGCAACATGTGAAACATTCAAGCTCTTAAACAGCAGCATGACATTTTTTTTTTTGTTTGTTTTTTTTTGTTTTTTTTTTTTCTTGCTCTGTACATGGGGCATAACGATTGAACAAAGCTCTACTGTAGTCTGACCTCAGAAATGCATGCTCGCATAAAGTAATTAATTAGAAACAAGTGACCTTCGCTGCAGTGCTGCACAACTCTCTAAAACCTTTGAGGCAGAGAAATGATTGGTGTCATAATTCAAATTGCAGCTCAGCCAGGCTGTGCAATGTTTTACTGGCCTACCTGGAATAACAGGGTTTTTTTTTTCTTTTAGCTCTTAAAAAATAAATAAATAAGTATTCATACACACACATATATACATATATATATAGTTATACACTGTCTTTCTTAAATTAGATCAGTGCCACTCTAATATCGTCATGTTAAATCTAGAGCTGTGTCTGCTGCTAATAATATTTTCCCAAAACTAGCAAGTTAGTACTTATATGTTGTGTTTGTTATAGTGTTAAAAAACCTTACATAGTAGGCCATTGATGGCTAAAGGACATTTAATTATATTATATCACAATTTAATTGAATGGCTTGCATAAGCTTTTGACAAATTCTTAAGGAAGAACCTAAATATAACTCAGTTCTACAAGTGCATTAGGAATGATGTATTGTATTTTGCACTCCTTATGTAATCTGTAATGTAATTCACTTAATCAGGTAATGCAAACTGTCCACTCAGTTTATCTTGTACTCTAGTGAGCTTTAGAGCTTTTTTTTTTTTTTACAGTTCAATCCACCAGGGATGGTTTGCAAGGGAAGTTTACATTCTACCCCCTCTATCTCTCCCCGGAGGGCTGACCTGTTTCTGCTGCAATTGGTTTGTGGCTGTATACTACAATGCCGAATATTTGAGAGCTATATCGGTTAATATAGTTTTTTTGGTTTGTGTTGAAGGAACAAGGGCGCTATAGAAAGAAAATGCTAATATTTATATATATATATATATATATATATATATATTCTTTCTTAAATTCAAGCCCTTATCATGGAGGTCAGTGAGTAAATTGCAGGATGAAATGATGTGGGGGGGATTATACAAAGTCAGATCTTTTGACTCAGCATTCAAAGAACTTAGATGGCATTCATGACTCCTGCCCTCACCTCTATCATCTGTAGCTGCTTCATCCCTAAGCGTTTCAAGGGTCAGGGCTCTCTGAGAAAACACTAAGTAAAAAGTATCCATGGAAAGTAAAGTAAATTAATGTAATTAACAAATTTATTTTGTACATCATACAAACGTTTAAGAGGCATTTAGTTTTTTGCCCCTAGAAGTACATGCAATGGAAATTAGTTTGTTATTTAAATAAATATAGGTCTGATGATAAGCTTGAAAGTGTGGTTTTACTCGTTACCTGTCTAGTGTTTCTATCAAGGTCTCAAATCAAATCCTACTTGATAGAATTGCAACGGAGTGCACTCGAATGGGATTTTTATGCTTGCAATGAATGACTATAATTTAAATGACCTTACACCCTTATTACTGTATGACTATAATTTAATTAATATTTAATAACTACCTTGATTACAGTTTATGCTGCATATTTTATAATAAATTCACTATATTAGCTTGTAAGGTGCTTTTTTTTTTCTTGCTACATCAGGAGCGATTTAGTGTACATCATCTTGCTCAAAGGCATTTAAACACATAAATGAGAGCAGTCAGAGTTCGAACCATTAACCATTTAATAGAAGCCTAACCTTCGTCACCAGCCTCTGTTAGGCTAAACTAAAAGCAATTTAAAGTCAGTGTCCCTTTTCCATACTACTATGTACAGGATGCAGAACTCTCCCAGTTACGAAGTAGATCCAGTTTTTCCAACCACTTCCCCCCCAACTTGTCACACAGAAACCGGCAGCAGCAATCTCCATGAAGTAAAACTCTGTGTTCTTCTTTTTTTTCCTTTTAAACCACAATTAAAATTTCCCATTGATATTCTAACAGCCAAGGAATTCTCCAGATTTATTTGTCATTGTTAAGAAATAGTACTTTTCTCACCAGTTTTGCTCTGACATGCACAGAAATGCCACTTCAGCACTGGTGGAGGGTCTACTTGTGGCGTTTGCCTGGATTTATCCATGCCAAAGTATGCTGGGATTAAGTGATGCTAACATCTAAAACTATACTGAAAATGGTTCATCCAGCAAAACAATGATCCCAAGGATACCAACAAAATGCATGTAAAAGAAAACAATCAAGGTTTTATAATGACCTAGTGAAAGGCCAGACCTCTACTTGATTGAAATATTGTTGCAGGATTTAAAGAGAGCTGCGCATAAAATGAATGTCTGCAAAACCCCAATGAACTAAAGTGGGGCTGTCAGGAAATGTTGACCAAAATTCCTCTATAATGACACGAGAGAATGATGACTTCATAAAGAAAACAATAACTCCGAGTTATTGCAGATAGATCATATGTCATGTCATGTACTATTCTCCTGAGCTTGTATTTACATAATTTTAAGTGTGATAGGGACCAGATGATTTTAATAATACATACAGCATAACAAATAAAACAGTTTTTGTTTTGTAATTGTCACTATGGTTGCATTGAAATGCAAATAATTCTAACTGGATTTTTAGTCTAAATGCTGACCTTTGTTGAGTATATTTAATTTAGTCGTGATTTGTCAATTCTATTGATTAAGCTTGAAGGCACAATAGCCTAGAAAGGAGTTTAGCTGCATTTCTGCTTTTCAGCCTTACTCGCTCCGGGATAAAACCACTGTATTTCTCTCTGATGCAACATCTGATCTGTATGCCAGACTTGGCACATAAACCGCGTTGATATCCTGACAATATTTCAGTCGGAACATTTCAATTTGATGTGGAGGGGAGATTCTGTCCCTTCTCAGAGACTGTTCAGAGCATCACAGAATGTTTATGTGGGTAGGAGGTTGTGATAAGGAAACAGACTGATGCTGTCTTCTCATGCTTCATTTATCCTGGTGACAATACAGAACAATATTTGGGACTTTGAATCCCTATCACATGTGAAGCTGTTTTTATGTTTCAACTGCAACATGTGTAGGACTGAGCAGTTTCTTGGAACAGATAAAGACAACAGACCATGGTGTTACAATAGTAATGGTATGTTGTAATTCTGATAGAGAAAGAATGCTATGCTTTTATAAGACACACTGCCACTGTACTCCTCCACAGAGTATGTGGCAGATTGTATCATTTGCACTTGTTTGCTTTCCGCCCCTCAAACATATTTGCTTCCCCTTCTGCTTCTTCTGCAGAACTAATTCTAGAAACTGTCCAAAATCCTCTTTGAAGTAATTTAATGGAGTGTTTGTATTGATTATGTGCCTCTCTCAGCCTTCCCTTCTTCTCTGGTATGTTTTTTTTTTCTCCCTGAGTTTTGGGGGTTTATGGCAGTATCTACTTCATTATGCTCAGACCTGTAGGAGAAAGAATCACAAGCTGTTTTTCCTCACTGATGCGCTCATATCATTAATTCCCCTCTGACTGTGGCCTGGCCGGAAGCCAGAGAATTCTAAATCTGTAAGCAGTAAATTGTGTGCCGGGGTGGAAAAATCTATTAGATGTTTGAGCATGCCTCGAATTTGAATGGGAGAAAGAGAGAGAAAGACACACTGTGGGAGAAAGACAGACCACCCATATCCTGTTATGGTGCACACCGTAATCAAATTTGGCTTTTTAGATAACTCTATTCATCAATAATTTGTGTTATTTTATTACTGGTATGTCACATAATGCGTTTTTGTTTTTTCAAGCACACGAAGAGAGGGGAGGCTGAAAGCTGGTGGATGGTTAAACAATGAGAATGGCCTCAGAGGAAACGAAGAGCTTCGTCTCTCCATTAGGGAGGTCTGAAACAACAGTTGTGTCTCTCTTCTCTCCATTAGTCAGGTCTGAAGCAACAGATATGCTATTGATGTGACCTCTGCCAGGCATCTTAAACAGGCAGACAGAGAGTGAGATGCTTTCATAATAAACCAGCTCCTCTGCCTCTGAGACAAATTCCTTGATAGATTTATTTAGTATGTGTTTTTTCATATGATCATCAAGTAACAAAAAGCTGCAAAATCACATGGATCATGAGGTTTTAACTATAACTATGAATTGATTGAGGAACATTTGCTTGCTTTTTTTTTTTACCAAACTCCACGCCTGTTCCTGTTACTCTGACTCATACTTAAGTGTTACCCAACCAGCAGGACTTTTCTTTTTTGTAGATATTTCTATATTTGTTTTTGTCAAAAATTATGCTCATTTGAAGTATTCAAGTAATGACACAATTTGTTTTACTGAAGAGTTTTTCATATAGCGCCCTGACATGGTACTTGTATGGCAGATCGATAGTTGCCCTTCAAATAAAAAATATTAAAGATAATTCCGAGCTGCTCCGTAAGCACTCAAGACATCCCAGATTGTATGGCTAATAACTCTGCATATTTTATGAGCATGCCAGTCCATCTGTTTTATGAATGCATTTAAAATCGTCCCCCTCTGGATGCCTTGTTGTGCCTATTAAACCCCATGAAAACCAAACTTTGATTAATTATTTTTGTATAAGCAGTTTTGAGCCACTTTTGTAGTCGAGCAAAAGAGTTTTGTTTTGGAAGAGTTTGTGAAAGCAGCAACTTTATAAAACAGAAATATAACCATTTTAAATTTTACATATAGTCAGTATAGAAGTGTCTTTTGAGTCAATAATGAAATATGTGTCTTAGAAAATAACTATTCACTAAAAACTGTTTGAAAGGGCATGCTGTGGGAGCGGATGCAATTGTAAATTTATAGTGGATTTACAAAAGTTTCTTATTGTATTTCTCATTTTCAACGCAGTTTCACTACATAATGTGTATGAGTTATGTTTGTCCAATAAAACATACTTATAAGAAGGAATCAGGGATTTATCATCACGGAAAGAACTTAAGTTTGAGCCTCACCTGAGCCAAGGGTTTCTAATGTCAGTTCACATTTTTAACTTTGCTGATATATGTAGTGATATGCTGATTATAAGTTACAGTCACGTTTTCATTCTTCACCTGTTTAGTACCAGATAATTAACCACAGACAACTGTCATTTATAAACATAAAACAGTTGCTAACAAATTGATTTTATGTTGCACTCACCCACTAACACCATGAGTGCAGTGGACTGACGACCGATTGGTAAATAAGTTGTTTGTCCTCAGGAAGTTTTAGAAGCAAAAATAATCTGCTAAGCAAATTCCATTACTGGAAGACAAGACTTAAAATAAGTAAATGTCTTCCCAGAAGTAATAAAAAGTCATGTTTGAGCATGAAGTTCAGGAGAATATATATATATATATAGATAGATAGATAGATAGATAGATAGATAGATAGATAGATAGATAGATAGATAGATAGATAGATAGATAGATAGATAGATAGATAGATATTTTGTACTTTTATTTTGTACTTTGGACTCCACCCTCATCTTAACGTTGGAAACTGAAACAAGCACTTACAGCTCATGTAAACATTCCAGTTTATTAAAAACTCTTGTGAAATGTAACACAATCCAACATCTTTGCCAGAAGTACTTTAACAAATGTTTGTCAAATGCTGTTTTTGCTGATGTTGTCAGGTCATAAATTCTACTTTATGTTCATCACTGATCTCATAGTGGTGGTGTACTAGGTTGTGCTACATCTAAAAGTATTCCTAATAGTTTCCACCCCATGAACATGCATGAGGAGAGAATAACATCTCATTATTTCTGTTATCTTTGAATAGTTTCCTATCTCTGAATGTTTATAGTATAAAGAAAAATAAAACAGGTCACATACTTGCTTATAAAGATGTTGAAATTGGTCCAAAAGGGAGAATGGGAGGGTTTGTTACAGTATTTATATTTTCTCACTAAATATGTTGCAATACTCCAGTTCAGTTTTTTTTAATGTTGGGAAATGTGGGGTGTTTGTCTACGTTTACTCAAGAATAGTTACTACTAGACATATTTAAACAGATGTTGTAACTTTACAACTGTGGGCCAACTCAAAAGTAAAATCAACAACGGGCCAAAGCTTAAAACCCACCAGCTGAACCTTGAACCTTAGCAAGAGTGTTTCATTTTTATGCAACTTTATACATCTGCTCTTATATAGCCTAGATAAAATAAGGAAGAAAAATCAGTTTGTAGATCATTACCAGCTGCAACAGTAAAATGATACTTAAATATGGCAGAAAGTAGGCCAAGCATGTCTCCGTTTATTCAACTGACATTTTCAGGCCATGACTTTTTCTTATAATTGAGTGTTTGTACATTACTTTATTGGTGCTTTAACACAATTTGTACTTAAATTAATTCTTCCAGCCCTTGATATTATCAGCACAGATACAGCTATTTCTGATAAAAGCACATGAACATCATTCAGATTATTGCATTATATCTTGGACAAGACTCACATTTCATTTCATATTGAGTGATAAAAACATTCCTTTCTTAACTGCTTCTCTGTTGTTGTTTCTGTCAGAGCAATTAATTCTGATATGCAAACCCAGCACACATTCTGTTAATTTATATTGAGTTTACAACCACATGTGAAAGTAAATTAACCAGATCTGCTTTTTTAACCACCACAGACTCGAAACTTGGCTCAGACTCAAAACTGAACTCAGTGAGTATATAATAATCCTTTGTGAAGGTGTGGGAACATAAAAAAATAAAAAAAAAGAAGAAAAAAGAAAAATAGAAAGAAAAAGGAAAAAATGTATTATGCAGTGTTTATAAAACACTTTCAGTCAGACCTGTGCCAAGGTAAAAATAGCTTTTGACACTGATTGCAGATCAGCTTCTCAACATCCACATAATATCTTTCATAATCTGCATGGCAGAGAAGGGAACAGACAAAGAGGCAGGCAGCAGAATATATAAAGGAGTAAACAGTACAAATGGTACAATTTTAGCCTTGTAGGAATAATGTTGTTCATTTTAAAACATAGACGTAATGCATTTTCCCACATTGAAAAGGTAATTGCAATGAAGGCTTTGATAGATTCCAGACTTTTAGTGGGAACAGTGTGTGTGTGTGTGTGTGTGTGTGTGTGTGCTGCAAGGTCACACATACATTCTTGGGCACATTACTGCTCTTAATGCTTTTATTAAAACCTACAACTGACGTAATTTGTATTTGTAAAATACCCTGGTGTAGATGGTGTAATATATTTAGCTTTCTTTGATCTATTGACTGCCAAGAGGAGCTGGACGGAGGGCGCTCGCTGCAAACAATAGATCACTGATGCTCTTTCATACTCAACCTGTCAGTCTGTTTCCTTGTTATGTGGTGGCCCGAGGAGCACTTGGCAAAGTGAGAGGCATTCAGCTGGCCTTGTTTTCCTCAGATTTTCCTGTCAACCATTACTTAGAGTGAGCTGTTGTTTCATTTAACGTCTCTGGATGTAATATTTAAATTTATTAGTGGCTTAATCACAGAATCATGACAGTAAGTTCCTGTATAGATACTATTTTGATACATACTGCTAAAAATAATTATTCAATAAGAGAAATAGCAGCTGTGTTTGATGACACTCTTGTGGTGTACGTAATCACAAAGACCGCCAAGTTCTAAAAATATTTTAGCCAAGCAATTCTTTATAGTCATTTTATGTCTTATCTCTGTGTCATTGAACTCTGTTTTAAAATTTCTATACAAAAGATAAAAACACAGACCAAACTACAAAAAACACAAATTTTCATTGTTGTTTTTGACTCATTGTTTGCCTTTATTCAAACTACATTACAGGCGGAAATAAAAAGTATTTTGGTATGAATAACCAGAGCTAATAAAAATGTTATTGTAGCTTGTAGATATTTTCCCCTGAAGTTCTTATCTTTTCCATGCAATGTGAGACAAGCAGCTACAAACACTGTATGTGCTGCATTACGGTGATTACAGCTCTGTTAGCAAAGCGGAGGACGGAGGTTTACCACATCAGAGGTCATGTTCTGGAATCTGGAATGAGTGAGTTTAAAGCGGAGCAGGCTGCAGTTTATCAGAAATGACCTGCCTGTTTAAAACGTTGCTTGGGAAAGACAGCAGTCTTTTGGAAACTGCGCTGGACCGAGCTTGTGAACTTCAAACAAAGATCATTACCGCACTCGGAGGGAAAACAATTGTTAGAGCTTGTTCTCTCTCTCTCTCTCGCTCTCTCTCTCGTTCTCTTTGCTGTTAGAATGTGTAATCACAGCTAATTGCACAGCAAAGTGTGCAGGAGAAAAACCCTACATATTGCTTTACTAGGGTTTTGCTTTTGTGTCTTCAACACACAAACAAGAAATCTGAACAGATGGCACTGGTTTTAATGACATATTGCTATCTGTAAAGAGTCCCTCTAAGCTGCAGACTAAAATGTCTCCCTTTTTGGGAGCACACCACTCTGGTTGTAATCATCTGCTGCTAATGTCACTGTTTTCATTGCCACACTGTCAAATCCTCTGGCTAAATAAATGCAATGCAAATTGAGTATTGTGCTGGATGTAATTATTGAAAAGGGTTCCAGTTGGCTTAACTGTATGGCCTGTTTATTTAAAGCCTTCCTCCTCCATACAGATCTGATGATAGGGAGATGGAGAGATGCAGGGAGAAAGATAAGTTTTTATATAATGACAGGAATTCATAATGGAGCCATGCCAAATGACAACATCCCCCACCACCCCAACATCTCGAAACGCCCCCCTCTTCTTTCTCCTCATTACAGATTTACCATTGGGATATATGCCTGTCCCAAATAGCCTCCAGAAATATGCTGTTGTCCTTCTTCTGTTCCTTTTTTTGCTGTCTTCATTCTTTTACTGAAAACATATTAAATCACATTCCCTATTACACAGAATGTGCCTTGAGAAATAAATCTGGGTTGATAATGAGGGACCCTTCTTTGAGGAAATACACAGGGTAACTTTGATCTAGAATGGCATGTAATTCATTGCCTGACCCAATTCCCAATCTCCTGATAAGATGTTTTTTTTTCCTCTCCATCCTTTACTCTAACCTCCCAGCAGAACTCACTCAAAAAAGTACTTGTCCCATTAAAGATGCATTTAGAGTCAAACATGTCATCCATTTCACTCTGCAGGAGAAGGATATGTGAGGCTGAAAATGCTGTCTACTACAGGCTGAGCCAAAGCAACTCTATGTATTGCACTTCCTCTCTGTCAGTGACAACATCTGAGATCCCCGATCACAGGTGCTCAATCGAGTTTGTGTCGGACCGAGCTGCGTGACAAATGAGAGTGGCCGTCATAGCAGATAGAGTATCATCACCTGGGTGTAACAGCTTTTAGGCCCGTTTTAGGAGAGGGGAAAGAGCCACAGAGAGGCATTTCACTTGTTTGTGTAGTCTAAAGACAGCTGTATTTCTGCAACCAAAGTTTGTTGATTAAATTTGCTCCCTGTGGTATTTGCACATTTTGGGTTTTTGCAGAGCAGCTTTTTTCTCCCCTTCCACTCAAAATTGACTGTGCTATAAGTGGATTGACCCCCAAAACCCAGCCACAGTCTTTCATTAGTCAGAATGCAGCCAGGACAGTGAACAGTTTAGGGACAGTCCGTCAAAACATACACACACACACACACATGAACTAAATAGAGGAATCAACATGGCCCCAAACTCTTTGGAGTTTTCTGAAAGCTCATTTGATTTGAAGCCCCCGTTGTTTTTTGATAATCAAAAGAGGCAATTTGGGTTTTTGACAGGAAGCCCCTCTGAATAATTGTTTCATGTATTACAGGACCTATTAAATGCAAACTTTTCAATCTGGCAATCAATAAGGCAGGCAGCTTTTCCTGGCCTCATGCCAGACACATTAGGGCCGCAAGCAATGGTTGCTAGGGAGCTGAGCCTGCTCAGGGGAAAGAATGTTTAATGTAATAGAATCACATAAATCAACTAGAGGAAAGTGCTTGTGTTGTTTTGTCTCTTCTCTTCTCTTCTCTTCTCTTCTCTTCTCTTCTCTTCTCTTCTCTTCTCTTCTCTTCTCTTCTCTTCTCTGTTTATCTGACAACATTTAATATGGGTGTGTGTTTTTTAAAAATGCAGTGCACCCCCCAACTCGGTCAACCACAAGAGCATCTGGGCTGGAATTGAAATGAGGGAAGTTGAATTTTCTCTGTGTTTATGACTGTGTACAGTTCACATAAGTGTGACCATCAGTTTGTCTGTGTGTGTGTGTGTGTGTGTGTGTGTGCGTGTGTGTTTGTGTTCGAATTCATAACTGTGTGTCTTAAATCCTTGTGCTTCACACTTGAATAAATTGAGGTGAAAATTATATAAACATTTCTTTTTTCTTTTTTTTTTTTTTTTTTTTTGCCCCACCCTGCAGAAATGAATGAGTCACTTTAGTGCTTTACTATAATTAAGGACAGGAGCCAGCATGCATGCGGGGCTCTGTTTCTCTGCTTTGCTCTGTTTTCTGTACAGTTTCAACACAACATTTCCTCTGGGTGTTTGTGCCCTTTTGTGGGATTGTTACTGTCTTAGAAGAATTAGGCATGCAAGTGTAAAAGCCAGATATTTCTCAGTCATATTGACTCCACCCATCTTCAATTCTTTTTAATATCAGTGCCTCCACACAGAGCGACAGATGAGATCAGCTTGAACTCCTGATGAGTGCAGTTGATTCACTTTCTCAAACGTGTCCTCCAGCACAGACCAGATTTCAGCTGCCCGCCTTTAAGCTCTCAAGCAGTCGTATTTAAAACAAATTATGGCACTGCTTAGATCCCAGGTCCCGACCAGACAAAACCTGCCTCAAGGTTGTTTGTTGTTGCTGTAGATGATTTGCTCCTCAGCTTCTCACTTGAGCTCTTTTTTTCTGCAAATAAGACATTAGAAATGATGCTGGATAGAAATGCCAGACTGGGTTTGTTAAAATTTAAACATGCTGGTTATATTGTAAATGTTTGTAACATGATATGCTTACAAATGGACAGCAAAAACAGTGGAATATGCAGCTGAGAGGTTTCTGGGAAACTTGATAATATTTAAGTTTATTCTGACCACAGTGAGTTGCAACAGTTATGTATTATTGTATTAGGCAACACAGTTGCAAACACACGTGTATTTAAAGGCAGGAGCAAAAAAAACCAACTAGTTTAAAAGTGGTTTGAAGCAACTTAATTAGACTGAATGGTGGCATATCTCTCGCCAAGTAGCCGCTGTGATAGGCTCCAGCACCTTCTGCATCCCTGCATTGGAATAAGTGGGTACTTGGATGGATGGAAATTAGGGTGTATAGTGTTCCACCATATCTTGAAGGCAAAATTAAGCTCTAAACCTGCTTGGTACTCTGCTAATGCTAAACAGGTGATGTTCAACTGGTTTTGGGAGCTATGTACATGTAAGATTAGACATTAAACCTAAACTTTAGCTACAAAAAGAAAAGGAAGTTTGTGATGAATTGAATGAGGTTTGGTGATGATTCTCGGTATATTTCTCACTCCAAGTCAGCACGTCCACATTAAATGTGTGTCTGCCTTTGATGTCTTTTTTGTTAGTGTATCAGTGACTTTGTACACGTTTGTAATAAAATAATAAAAACTAAAAAATATTCTTATATTGGTTTTAGTCTAAATGGGTATCTATTAAGGGAACTGTGACTAGCAGAGTTTGTGTTCTGTACATTGTGTGTGACTGTGTGTGAGAGCACAGCTTGCTGCTGATATAATGAGCAGGGTAGAGGCGAGTCAGTGTGTGTGACTGATTTGATGCTGATGACGGACAGCCTCTGAGTCATTTACAAACACGATATGTCATTTTATGCAGATCCATTAAACAAATTTGAAATATTATTCCAATTTTACTCCCTTTGAACAGAACAAACCGAGTGTGAGTGTCTGTGTGCGATCATTTTCCTTTGTTTTACTCCACTGTGGTGATTTATTGATGCTGCACTCTTGCCGTGATTAATGCGATTTTGTTTACTGCACTCACTAGGTTGTAATTAGTGAAATGTTCCAGCACATTTTGTTTTATCCAAGATAGTGTAGTCATTCACAGATTGGATAAGCAGTGAATCATGCAAATTCAGTGAATTAGTTTCATTGTTTTATGTAATGCTCTAACCATTCCCCGCACTTCTTTTCCATTTGGTGTCATTGGCAGATGCTCTCCCCTCTTTATTTGGTCAGGTTTCAATAACATGAAACCAATAGCCGGATTGGGCGCCTGCTGCTGCTTATATGGCCCCCTCTCAGTGTCATTGAGAAATGAGAAAGACAGAGGAGGAGGACGAATCAGTGATGTGTTATATGTTATGAGAAGAGGCTAAATGGAAACAGGGTAACCTCAGAAATCAATACAGAGCATAGAGAAGAGAGGCTGCAGCATGAAGTTAGAATACCAATCAACTTCTTTTTTTTCCCCCTGCAATGTCTTATGTTTTGGCTAATATTTAACAGCTTTAGACTCATTTTTGTCTGACTGGAGTTTAAAAAAAAATACAGCAAAGAAAACATCAAAAATGAAAGTGACATTATTAGCCCAGGGTTACATGCCTTACCATTTCTCACCAACCCCACTAACGCAGCAGGGGGATCCAGTAAATTCCTTGGCCGAGCAGATAATGTGGAAATGTTGACAACAGCAAATTTGAGCCGAGTGAGTGATTTAAGGACTACAGCGGGTGACAGAGAGCATGAGAGTAATAGTTTTCAGCTTTTTTTCTGCTTGTCTGTGACAAGAGAAATGAGCACACTTGCCTGAGATATCTTGTCAGAGCTTGTGGGCAGTTTGAATATTTTTTAAGAATGCTTGATCATAAATGACACAGTTTGCATGAATCACATTGGATTTTTAATTAGCCACACAGATCTTCTTTTAAATGTCAGCAACCCTCGCATTACGAGCAGATTTTAGTCCCAGATTTCAAAGCGGTCACAGAAGCTGAAATCTCAAAGATGCAACAGTAGATAAACCTCTTTGTTTTTTTGTTCTGAAATTCAGTAATATCAGTGACGTTACATCTAATATTACGATAGCTATTCATCCTGCAGAGCTGCTGCTTCAACCTCAACTAATGAGTTTGATGTTGCAAACAGCATTTCTGAGATTTTGATTATGATGAGTAATTTGTCATGCTTGTTGTGAAAGAGAATTTTTTCTTTTGATGTCATTACACAAAATATTTGTTTGGGTACCATATAGTGTCAGAGCTTGTTCTTGTTATCTCCACTTTCTCAGTGTATGATGTGACTGCACAGTATAGTCTCTTCTCTTCCCTTTAATTCATCAAAGGCAGAGCTTTCTCACTGGAATGTTTCTCCCACAAATCTCACATCCATCCTGTGTTGTTAAATATAATTTTGTAATATTTATGTTCCATATTTGGGCACACACAAGTGTTGTTTTTACTATGCTGAAGTAGACTGAGATTCTTATTTTTAGCGTATCTCATGGTAGCTACTGTGGCTAATGACTTCAACAGTCTGCAGTGGTGTGCTGTAGTGTTGTTTACAGAGTGAAACAGAAATGTAATATTCCTCACTAAACATGTCTTTACAGGAAGAGGTTGTTACACAAACAGATTTAAGGTGTATTGTGCTCTTTTTAAGTTCTGTCTTTAAGGACTGCAAGTTTTCACATAAATATATGTCTTTTTTTTCTTTTTGCTTGAATAGTTAATCACAATGTTGTCAAAAGTTGATTTTCTGTCTGTTTAATAACATAAACAAATAGTTTTGGCTCTTGTGGTGTCACACATGAAAAAAAAGGGGGGTTGGGGACAAAATTCTAATCATAGAAATTTAAAGAGTCTGTATTTGGTTCATGTACATTTTCAAAGGTTCCCCTTGGTGCTACTAAAACATTTACATATCCATCCAACCATCCATCCATCCATCCATCCATCCATCCATCCATCCATCCACCAATACCCGCCTAATCCAAATCAGGATTGTGGGTATATTTACATACTTTAACATAAAAAAAAACACATTATTTTTCTCACATTGTACGTTGTTGCAGCACCTCTTATCAGCTTCTAACTGCTAAGCTACTATCTCTTTGAGCCCCTTCCTAATATAACCAGTCTGCTCTGATTGCTCTGCTGTTTGAGGTGTGATAAACAAACCTCTAAATAGTGATTAGGACAATTCCAGGAAAAGTTTGGACCAGATTTCAAATAGTATTTCAAACTGTTTAGGAGTAGTGTCCTCTGTTTAAAGGAATGGATCTCTTGGGTGTGGACTAAGGACATTGTAACAGAATGTGGGAAACTTCCCAACAAAAGTGACTCTTTAAAAACTATATTTTCACAGGCAGCTGTGAATTATTTGTGTGTCTGTAAATGCAGGGAAGTGTTTCAGGAAAATTGGATGAGTAGCTGTATATGACACAATTGTCAGTTGCCAAGCATCTAACTGATGAGTAATTTTGGGAGTAAATCAAATTTTTGGAAGATTGCACAGTGACACAGATGTTGCAGAAAGGACGATATGAATTTCATCATGTTTCACATTAAATCAAACATTTGTTTCACATTTGCTCTCTGTGATGGATTTCCAAATGTATTATTAGAAACTTTAAAGTCTCTGCAAGCTGATTTTCACATTGTTGTGAATAGAGAACAAAGCCTGCCCAGAGGCCATAAAAATCAGTACAATCAAATCTAGCAGTATGTCCCTTTAGCCTACTCAGACCTAAAGCTTTCGTTAAAAAAACTTAACATTTGACCAAACTAAAACGATTGCAGACTTGACCTAAATATTTACCAATATTGAGAATATATATCATTATGTCTTTAAAATAATAGCTTGTTCAAGTTGCATCAAGTATCAAACCATCCATATATTTCATCAAGTCATGCTTATTCTTGTAACTTTTCATTTACTTCACTTTATGTTTGGGTCAAATTGCACTTTTCTTGTATTTGTGCAACATCTGTCTCATTGTCTCCGTGATGCAGCATATGGATTTACTCCATTGTCAGCTATTCTTTAATAATCAAAACAATACCTGAAACGCTTTCATGTTTTTATGAAGTGCGGTGGGGAAAGAAAGAATAAAACATTCCCTGATCTTTTTCTTACTGGCAGATGTCTGCTTTTAACATATTCAGGCTACAAGATGAGAGTTTTGCATACGGACCACTTTATATAACCTTCTCCCTGACATTTGAGGTTCAGTAACTCAAACCTTTAGTTGAAACATACATTTTAATCACTGGCTCAAGCAGTTTTAGCAATGTCTGACTGTGATTTGGTCCCTGTTTGCATTTTGATTTGCTCATTTCAGAAGTAGTTGAGCCTCTTTATTATATGGAAGGTTAGTGAGATCAACCCATCTTGTCATCTCAAGACTCATCTATCCCTTCTTCACTTCACCTAAATGTATGCATTTTTACTTAAATAACTCAGTAATCTTAGAAGTCTCTACAGCTTGAATGCAGTTCTGTTTTCAGTCTGATGACTATAGGTGAATACCGCACCTTCTTTCACTTTAGAAGTCTATAGTATTTTAAAGTGGATGTCTTCAATTAGCTGCTACTGATATTACCACTAAGTAGAAGCAAAAACATCAAGCCACAACAAAACCAGTCAAGGTCTTTGTACTGTTTCCCTCAAGTGCCACGGCTCTAAAGATAAGCGCAAGCACCTGAGTTCTTTCTGGATATTTATTATTTACATTATAACTATTCTGTTGTTTGTGTTGCATATTTGCCTGTACAAAAGTTTTTGGTGCTTCTCATTTGTCAGTTTTCATGCAGTACGACAACAAGCTGGTGTCCCAAATTCGTTCTGCATGCAGACAGCAACCTCAACCACAATGTACACCCACAGTCTGAAAGAACTAACTTCAGTAACACGATCTCACTATGATGGAGGAAGTGTGGATTACAGAGACAAGACAGTGACACAGTCATAATCCACAGAGGAGCCATAGCAAGTTCTTCAAGATTTCTAGAGAACCAAACTACCCAAGAACCTTGAAAAAAACACAATAGCACTAAATAATTCAAAGCCAAATATCTGCATACCTCTTCATAGAATTTAAATTTATTTAGGAATAAGGGAAAGTAGAAGCACGTGCTGCTAGCAGTGTTGCTTGTGCAGCTGCTAGTAAGATAAGCGCTCATGAAATAACAAGTCTGTCTGCAGCAACTTTTTTTTTCCTGAAGATTTACCCTTTCTCCCTTTTTAATTATGCATTATTTGTGTGTAATTACAAACAAAATACATAACTGAAAAATTATTAAAATGAGTATATTCCAAATTAAAAGCATTTTAACTCTATGATATGATAACTTTCTAGTAAATAACTTTAATTCACTCTTACTACATTTGCTTGTTTGACTTTGTATCAGAAGAAGTAGAACTAATAAAAAGCATAAGACATGGAAATTAATAGATATTTGTTTACATTTTACTGTAGGCTTTATATTTAGGAATAGCATAGATGCATAGATTAAATATGAGACCAGTAACATCATATATAGTTGGCTGAATTTTAAAAGTCAGAAGTACCTCAAGGTAGCAAGTTTAATGTGCAATAAAACTATATAAGAGAAGCGGGCAACATTACATTAAAGAATCATAAAACAAACAGCTAATTCTCAAATATTTTAAAAGTGAAAATAGTATTAGAAACCTGTTTTTATTTATGTTCCATGTAGCCACTTTTATACATATATAAAAATTTTATTATAACTATTATGCAGGTTAATTTATGCCAGTTAAATTATCATGATCAGGTGATTATGTTATAATATAGGTGGTAAAATATAGAGATGCAAGGTTGTGTTTCAGAACTGTTAAATAGAGTTTATATATAGAGCATTTTACGACTGCAACAGGGGATGCCAGAATATTCTGTTTTATACCAAAATTTTATACCACCACTCACTTTTTAGCATAAGTTATAGTTATCAGGTTTATTCATGTGACAGGCGCAGTACAACAACTTATTTAGACGTGTAAAATTGTTCATGAACCTTAAAATAAATCTGAGTATGTGGATAACATGATATAATATTTAATGGTTAGTATTCATTTTCAGTTTACTGCATGTTTGAGATTATTAGAATTTATTGAGTGCTGCACTGACTGAGTGGCTCTAACATCAGCTGTCCTGCAGAGCTGTTATGACCCTGACACTAGTGTAGTTTACGAGGTCAGGCGCTTTACAGCGTGTTCTGAAAATAATCTGCCATACTACAGCTGTTTGATCAACAAGCCACAGTACCACTACAACAAGACAGACACCTAGTTACAATAAAAAAAAAAAAAAGTCCTGAGAGGAAGAAACAGATTTCATAACGTTCTTGCAGGGTCTTATAGCTCTCTGCAGTGAGACAGGCAAAGCCCAAACCAATTAGAAAGCTTATAGCAACATTAAAACCTCCCTTATTTTTTAAAGGTCGGCCTGTAAGAACAAAAGGAATTTTTGAAGCGTCTGTACGCTATGTACATTACACGCACCAACACACATGCACGCTGACATGCATACTTTACAACGTCTTTGTACAGTTATTAATGCCCTGCAGCTCTCTCTCTCAATTGAATCTAATCAAGTGAAATGTTGTGAGGGTCCTCGGGAGAAAGAGCAGGTCTGACGGTGACCGCTTACAATAAAATCTGTGACATTTGGAAACAAAGCCTGCTCCATACCTCTGAGCTGTAATTGCGTATGACAAATGCCGCAGTCTTGGGTAAATGTGTGTCTGCTGTGTTATATGCATGTGCATGTATGCAAGAATATTTATGGTTATGCATCTGTGGGCTTTGTGGCACTTTTTGTGAAATATAATATCTGTGTGTGCGTGTGTGTATGAGTGTATGTGTGTGCTTGTGTGCTGGTTGAATGGTTTTAATCATTCTTTTGAAGTGGTCTTCATATTGGAGTACAGTGGAACTAATTACACTAATTGTTGGGAATGCAGCTGCTGTAAATATGCTGTGAATAGAGTCCCTCCTGTCTTTTTCCTGTTACACATTTCTGTAATTTTATTAGTCTCCAGCCTCATAAACTATGAACCATACCCCCTCAATAAAAGAAATGTTTTAAAATCTATTCAAACTTCTTGTCAGAAAAGAAAAACAAAAAGCTAGCTAGTTAGCCAGCCCTGAAATATTACCAGCAGAAATACCCATGAATGTCATGTCCAGAAGCTTTGTTAAAGCAGACAGGATGGTGAATAATTCATATAAAACTGTGTTCAAACTGCCTGACTCTGCTTCATCAACTGTTGAACCGTGTAGTCGGCTTTGTATGCAAGCAAGATATTACCACTTTATTCAAACAAGAGACTGAGCAAGCCTTAAAAAATGTGAGTTTGTCTGAAACTTCAAAGAAACAACAAATTCATTTAGCATGTTATGACTGGCTGATTTCAGTTTACTGTGCTCTCCTGTTTTTGGTCATTACTCTTCTGATGTTATGTGTATTTACTACGATATGATCACCACAGTACAAGATTAGAGACTGCTAGGATCAGACTCTTAGAACACAATGATATATCTCCATCTAACTAGAATCTCAGTGTTTGCTGCTAGTTTTTATTTAAGTCTTTGTTCCGTTCTTCTATTTTACCATCTTTTCATAATCTGTAAATAGATATCTATTTATAAATATACAGAAGTTGTAGTTAAGATTCATGGTTTTTGTTCATTTAGTGCTAAATTAGCATGCTTGACGTTTTTTTTTGCAAATACACACAGATTTAGCTTTACCCAGACCATGACTGACCAGTTATCTATTTGGTTAAATGGCATTTTAATGAATAATTAAGAATAACCTAAATTTGCTTCACTAAAATTATTCATGTGCATCTGATTGCACATCACGTGGTTTACTGCACATCTTGCATCACCTCCTCATATATACAGTTGATTTTCATTCTTTTCATGATATGATTTAGTAGTTTGGTTATCTGGGGATAAAGTCTATCAGATTTAGTTAAGCACAAAGCTTACTTAACCATCGCCTGCTATAAGAGAGTAATAGCTGCTAATTAGTTTGAGATAACTATGTTTATATTGTGTGGGTGGTAGATAAGTGGAGATGAGTTGTGTTAATTAAAAGTAAAAAAAATAGTAATTTTACTCATCACCAGTAACCTTTTAGCATTAACAGACAACTTCCTTGTAGCTGTATAACAATATAAAGAAGATGATTAAGTGAGGATTACTGCATGCCGGGAAAATCTGATGAAAACATATTACTCATAAAACTCAAATACCAGAGCTGTTCACTGGTATTTAGCTTTAGAGACTAAATCTACTGCAACAACTTTTGCTATTTCTCTGACACTTTGTATTGCATATGTATGCCTCTATTTTACTTTTTTATGTTACCCTATAACAATAAACTCTCAGTTGTAAGTGTCCAACAGAGCCTTCATGGTATTTTTATTAGGCAGGGATGGCAGCCTGACAGACGGACCACCATTTTGGCCCAGACTGAAATATCTAAACAACCATTTGATGGACCGCCAGCAAATTTCATATACACAATCATGCTTCCCTCAGGGTGAATTCTAAAAACTGTGGTGACCCTTTCATTCTTTGTACTTAGGCTTTATGACCAAATACCTAAGAAGCTAATAACACTCCCATCAGCCTCAGCTGTTTTTCACATTTAGTTCTTTTTTGGAAAATTTGCAGGTTAGTATGCAAACTAAATTTACAAATTTTCATATTAGCGTTGTCATTGTGACCGTGTAAGTGGGCTGGACTTTTACATTTGATGTTGCATAATGTAGGCGTAACATTAACAGCCTTTCTATCAGCATTTACGTTTGGCTTTTATGGCCGTTTATTGTGTCATTCAGCCTGTACTTCCTGTCCTGTTTTTTTTTTTTTTTTTTTTTTTTTGCCAGTGAGTTCTTAAACATGATAATGCAGTAGTCAAACACACAAGTTGCTAATGAAATATTAATATCAGAGGCAGCACTCACAAGGAGCTGAAATCTTAATCTAATGGAAGGCTTTGCTTCCTTGACTTCCAAAACAATGAATGTTGATTTTAAAGCTAAATTAATAAGAAAAAAAAACATGATGTATGTTTTTGTTTAGTCACTAAGCAAATATCTGCACATCCATTCAAACCTGCCTTGGTCTAATTTGCTCCGAGCTTTTCCCACCTTGAAGTTGCTTGTTAAAAACCTAGTCAGTCAAAATAACAAGCATCACAGGCTGTTCTGGCATTCTTCTTGTCAGCCCAACAACTACACGCGTGATGCATTTTAAACATGCTGCCTAACAGCATACTGTAATACATTTGTTCAGCAGATGTGAAAAGTGTCCTGTCAGTTGGGTAAAATGTGTTGTTACTACAAGAGAAGCATGTGAAACTTGCGTGAAAGCTATTTAAAGCCAGACTGAAACAGCAGTGTTGGAGCGTCACACTTCCTTAATGTGGCACACTTCCTCAAAATCATTGTGATGAAATATAAAGTAATAAGACAAATGAATGTATGTTGTATGGAAGAGATAGAAAATAACAAAAAAAAGCAAAGATTCAGATATTTATAGCAAAAACTGGAAGGATTTTTCCATTTCTGGATTCATAATGAGTTTGTTTTCCCTGTAAATTTCAATAAGTCTAATTTAAAATTCAAGATCACAATCATGATCATAAACTTGTAAAGGTCATGTTTGCAGTGCACTGGCAGCACTTGTGCTAAAATGTAACTGTAGCCACATAATGATCTATGAGAGGGAATAAAGTCATAAAACCAGAAGAGAAATGGAGGAATAAACATGTCCTGTAAAACCCCATCTCCACAAATCTTACAGGAGCACTTGGGAAACACTTTTCCTGTTTCCTACAGCTCTTTCCTACTTCAATAAATTGAACTATGTATAATCTTTGTGTTTGTTTGTGACTGTTTGTCGGTATTTTGGGCATTTTTCAGGCCAGGAAGAGGATGGGAGGAAGGTGTTAGTCCTCAGTTACCCCCAGTATTGCCGGTACCGCTCTGTTTTGGCACGGCTCAGAGAACAGCCATCCCCTCTGCTCATAGACCACACGGTGCTGGCGCTGGGCGGCATTGCTGCGTTGGGTGGGAGCACGAGGATCCTGTACTGCCGGGACACCTTCGATCACCCCACCCTGCTCCAGTATGAAAGCATCTGCGACGAGTTTGGTGAGTGTGACATCTGCTTTTTTTTTTTGTCCTTTGGAAAAGTTTACACATTAGCTCTTTTTATGGTGTGTGAAGTGTTGCAGGTTGTCACTGCGTAACATCACAAATGATCTACAGACATCCACACACTCAATGAAACTCATCATATGGTTCTCAAACTTCCAATTATGTCATTTTGGGTTAGCTGGACCATTTGTTTGAGTTCCTTTTAAGAGGAAAATTGGGATTTTGGTGAGACTAATGCACTTCCATTGTATGAAAATTCAGAAATTGTACTACAGTGCACTTAAGTTTTTAATTGTGTATGGGCTACCTCTCAAAATTAAAACCCACATAGGGACTTCAAAGCCAAATACATTAACTGTCCTGTAATATTTTTTTATTATTATTATTTTTATTATTTCCTTGTTTTTTTCTTAATAGTCTACTATGTGCTATAAAGAGAAGTGATCTCAGACATCACAAGTCACTAGCTGACTGTGGTTGAAGAATAATAGTTTTGAAATGACAAATACACATGTGGGTGTTTGAGATGGAAAAAAGTAAACTCAATAGACCCTTGCAGTTGCTTCTCATTTCTAAATTAGACCAGATGTGTTTACTTTAGCTGTTGTGAAGGGTGGAGGAAGTATTCAGATCCTTTATTTAAACAAAAGTATTATCATTACACACACTACAGTTGTGTTAGAAGTAATATCCTGAAGTTAAGATTTTATTAAAGTACAAATAAATTAGGAGTGTGATAAACCTAAAAATATAAAATAAGAAATGCCATCTAAGACAAAGACACTGTTGTAAATTGTTAAAGTTATCACTTGTGAATTAATTGAAACAGGATTTTACTGTTGCAGATTTTTAAGATGGAACTGATCTTCTATTTTGAATACTTATTAAGGATTAATTATCTAATAAGGTTTCTTTTAATTAATTTAATTAATTAAAACTGAAAGTAGTAAAAAAAATGCTTTACACCTGACAGCGACATCCTATCCACAGTTCAGTCTTTGATAAATCATAAAATGTTTTCACATAATCAAAGAATAAAGCAATACGCAAAAAATATCATATAAAGCAAAAAAGGATATTTTGTTGCCATGACAAACCATCCAAAGAACTTGAAATAATTTAATAGATCAGCCACTTGGCTTTGTTTTGAATGTTAAAAAAAATTCAATTAATATATTATTGTTTGATTTGAAGAAGTTTGTTCTTCATCCTCGATAGCCGTAATTTGTATTTGAGTGAAGATCAGACACTTTTTTTGCTTAGATCTCACATCATTATGAATTCTATTAGTCATGTTTGCCAAATAAATCAAGGCCATCTAAACTAAGCATGCTTTTGATCTTTTCGTTTATAGAAAAAAAAAGGTAAGGCTAAAGAAGAGCTCAGTAGAGTTCACTCTTAATGATTATTTGTCTGTAGAGCAATCTGTCTCTTCATGAACAGCACTAACTGCTGTTCAAACATCCACATCAGTCACACCTATGAAAAGTATTTTGTGGTTCCAGTTGTGAAGTGCTGGGACATGTCTATTTGCTACTCTGCACCGTCTCTGATGTTCATGATGCCACTAGTTTTATTAAGCCTGAGCTGTTCTAAAACAAAGGAGTGATGTGATTCATCTCTCTTTATGCTTCCTCTGCTTGGTAACTCAGCAGGCTCTTGTAGTGGCATCGGTATGACATTCACAGTTACAGCTCCTCTGGTCAGAAGTCATTGTTTCACTTTTCCTGTAATTTTGCCAGGAGGTAATAGCGTTTTTAAGAGAGCAGCAGCAGAGGTGAGAGCAGAAGGGAAAACAGTTTTAGGCATAGGAAAATAAGTTATGAATAGTAACGCTAACATCCTGTGGCTGCTGTTGCTCATTCGTTTGGCTCAATGATGCCATTCCTCTGTGAGCCACATTTAAGCTAAAGGTTTATTTTCATAGCTGTAGGGAATTCTTCTTTTTTTTTCTTTTTTTTTTCTTTTTTTTTAACTCAGGCAGCCAGATTTCTGTTATTCACATGAAGGTTTTCTCAGTTTGAAGCAGACTTTTATTTCTGCTTGAATTGTTGCTTGGAGACTTGGTTGTGATTTGTTTCAAAACAGCAGCGCTAAGTAATTTCCATCACTCTGGCAGGTGAATAAGGCCTCGCGGGCGTCTTACTTATAGGCACAAATGCTCGCATGAATGTTTACACATGTGCACTTAGAAACACACATAGCAGCTGAGCATGGTTCTCCAGCTATTTACAAGCCCCATACAAAGAAAAGAACCACTCATAAAAGTATTACACCTTTATTAGGACAAATAGCAGTTCTGTGGACATGTTAGAAGCAAAGCTTTGAGCTGCTCAAAGTTAAAAATTTAAAACGTGATCCGTGGAGCAATCTTAGGAATTTGTTTTGAGCTTTCCCCCAATGCTAATTCTGACCTTTTGGATTCAGTCAAATCTGTGGTGGCAGCTGTAACAGCCGTCCGTCTTGTCTTGGCTAATTCATGAAAGTGTGTCAAGCTACCTCAGGGGGTCCAGAAGAGGAGAGGGATCAAGCAAAAAAAAAAAAAAAAAAAGGGGGAGAAAAATAGTGTTGCTGAGTGTCAGCAAGCCTGATGCAGTGTATTGTGTAAAATAGATGAAATGCTTGTGAAATCCAGTCTGTTTTTGACACAGCACTACAGTAGTTGCTTGTGCAGCACAACCATGTTGATTTATCATCCCATAACTGGCACATGCTGGTTTATTTGTACATGTCTCATTGTCATTTATCTGGATTTTAGATGTGCAGAGCAACACCCACATGCTCTGGCTCCTTTGACTGCTAAAGTTGTTCTAGCTACATTAACACCAGTTATAAGAGATTATGCTTTTATATATTACAACTGCATCACCACCACCGTCCCTTCCTTTGAACCATCTTGAGTAAAACTGCGGTTGTGTCAGTTACGAGATCTCGGGTCCTGTGATCCATATTCATGTTCAGTATCGCTTGTCACCCCAGCAGCTGCTTTTCTCATGGGGAATGACACAGTTTTTGTTTATAATTATCATGCATTCTCTGCCAGCTTGGATTGATTATACCCGTGCTACTTTGTGTCCTCAATTTCATTTCTTGCCAGGAGGAATGTAATATTACCACTGCATAAATATCCAACAGGAGATATAAATTGTGATTTTGACCGTACTGATACAAATATTTTTTTACTTATTGCATTCTCACTGACTTACAAAATGAAATCAATCTCTTATATGAGCCTAAGAATAACAAAGGTGTGACATACTGCACTGTAATAATATTGGCATTACTGAGACTCCTCTGCAGTGAATAAAAAAAGAAAAAACCTGAAATAGTTTGAGTGGGTTAAACCTTTGCAGTGCTGAATGACAGAAGAAAAAAGTTTTTCTCATAAGCTGTTTGCCATTTGACTGTGCAGTGTTTGTTACAAACAACGCCTTAAACATGCATTAGCATACCCAAGAAATGATTTATGATGATGATGCAGTCAAACAAGACAGCCATTTGTTAAGGAAAATATTACAGGCAACATTTTTCCCATTTTTCTCTGATTCACTCTGAAGTTCTGCTCCCAGACGTTCCTCTCCCCTCCCTTCCTCCACCTTTCCAGAAACCCAACGTTCCTTAAAACAACAGCTTAAAACAACAGTATTTTGAAAGTTAGTGAGGCAATCATGTTTGAGGCTAAGCTGCCTCCTCCTCCTCCTCCTCCTCTTCTTGCTCTCTCTCATTTGTCCTATATTCCCCAGGTCTCATTCCTTGGCACAGAAACTATATAGTTCATGATCAGCTCAGTGTGTTTTGTTTGAAATATCTCTCACTCAGTGTGGATTTGATATTTTATTAAAAAGAAACATTTATAGTCCAATCCTTTAGAATGTTTTTTTTATGTAATCCTCTTGAGTGGGAGGAGTATAAAAACAATTTATTGCTTCAGCATATTAACATTGTCCAGATGCACTGATCATAAACAGAATTTGGAGGTCTATTTTTGTACTGTGGTGTGTACACGCCAGTTTTGTACATCTGTGGCTGAATTCTGCCTTGCTTCATGTGCATTTACAAGGGTGTTTGTAGAGTTAGTGGCATCTGTGCTAATACATTCTAACAGTTTCTTACTTGGTAACTTGTCTTCTGACTGAAATGGAAACTGAATATAGTGCAGAAGAAGAAAGAAAACATAAAAAATTAGTAAACACGTTAAAATGTCAAGCAGATCAAGATAATATCTTGCCAGCTTGATTGGGTTGGGTCCGCTGCATGAATATACAGCATGATGTCATTGTTTCCACAACTTGAACCACTTTCTTGCTCCTTTTTAACATGAAATCTGATTAGGTAAAATATGCATATGCCAATATTGTCCCCCGACAGCCCCTTCTGTTAATGTAATAGGCAAATTGCTTGCTAAGCTCATGTTTTCTCATCTCCTGTGCAGATTTGTGTTAACCAACAGCCCATGAATATTTCATTATCCATATGTCGTGGTATACAGAGGCCATAGAGGAGAATTTTAGAGGAGAAAAAAGCACATGCTGTGGCTGTGTGGTCACATTTCATAATCAGAACAAGGACTGTATATCAAAATAAGCTGAACATCTGCTGTAAGGCCACTTACTGTACACACAGCATCAGATATTCTCATGTCCTTCTGTTAAATATTTATTTATTTTATGAAGAGGACTTTCAGGTCTAACACTTAGCCTTACAAACAGGCTTTCTTTCTATTTTTATTGCCCTAACAAACCTGGAATGCAGAGGCAGGATTAACAAAAAGCACCTTGCTTCGGTCATATTAGCATGACTTTCAGCATGAATAAGGCACAGTCTTTCTGGTTATTCCTATTATGTCATCACCAGCTTCCCAGCTCTGCACATAATGCCTTGTACCACTTATTTAATATTTAGCAAACAGCATAGATTTTACTGTAGACAAGAAGCATTTCAGAGAGCTTGACCAGTGCAAAGGTTTCTCAGAGGAGCAGCTGATCAATGATAATTGACAAGTAGAAACAGAAGGGGAGCCCAGGTGTAGTGTTACAACAGTTAAACGGTTAAAACTGTGGATTTATTTGTATTATTTAGCTTAAAAAGAGTTAAATAAATAATTTTATCTAATCACATGCAGTTTTCTGGGCATCAAGATATCCCTGTTTTTTGTGCCCTGAGTTTGTCCTTACAGGGTACAAACATTCTACTCTTGACTCTGATAGGTTTCAGATTCTACTTAAGTTGTAAAACAAATATTGTAGTTACATAAGGCTGTAAAGGACAGTGCTTATTTTAGTGAAGAGCCATATAAAATATTTATAAGTAATTTCTGTCAACAAAACCTAACTGTAATTTAAGCAGGGATAGTATATAAAAAAGAAGCAATTTAAAGATAATATTAAGGGCTAACTTTTATAGATGACAAGTGACTTAAGGTACATGAGAAAGGAAAAGGACTGGAAAAGTGTTTATTTAAAGCTCAGAAATAGTATTCATACACTTTTCCTATCTTATAGTCATTTTAATTTTACTTGAATATGAAAATCATTTTACAAAGACATAAAAACTCCTTTATACATGTGATCTAACACAGTGAAACATTCAGTCACCATTTTATTGTCACCCTGTCATCACATGTTATTGCATCTGTGAGTAGCGACTGTTTGGAAATCTCTCCCTGTGGCTGCGTTTATGGAAGCTCCGACATCCAAGATTTCAGAGTCGTCTTGCCAAACAGAAAGCATTTTAAATCAGATCAGTCACATATGATCATTTTTGTTATGTGTTACCCCTCAGGTTGCAGTTTTCTGTCAGCGCATTGTTCAGTGGTTTATGAGTGCAGTGTTTTTTTTGGGAGCAGACTTTCAAACAAAGGATGTTGGAGCGTCTTTGAATGCACCAGCAAAGAATGATTTCAAACCGGTTCCTGCCTGCTATCTCACTGCCATGAGAACATAATGCTGACAAAGAATTATAAAGTTTATAATGCTGTATATAAACATGCAGACTCAAAGATAAAAAAAAGATGGTACAAAATGTTAAAGACACACTTTGGTGTAATCTAAAATACTGATAAACTGCAGAGCGTGTTATTAATGACTTTACATTTCAGCTGAGGAGGCCAGCTTGACCTCATTCATAAAGGCTTCCTTTATTATTCCATTAATATACTTGTCAAATGTTGAGGAATCATCGTTTGTCAAAGTGGTTTAAATAAAGACTGAATTTACATGATACAGTTGTACAATCTAGTGATTTTACTAGTTTCCAGATGTGAGCTGTGATACAACCTCTGTCGCTGATAAACTTTACAGAAGAGCATGTTGCAACCCGGTGTGAACACGCCTGCTTCATCTGTGTAACAGTAAACTCTGTTTATAAAGTCTGCCTCTGCCAGCGGTTCTGCCGCCTCATGAATGCAGTTCTAGCTGGTTTGCTGGGTCACCTTTCGGCAGGTAGAGGCCTGTTGCAAGCTGCTGTTTCTGAAAGAAAACCTTGTTTAACTTTCGTGACGTCAAAAAATCCTTCCTGTGCTGTTCATGCACAATGGCAGTGAAAAGTATGTGATGGCTGTGATTGATTTTCCCGGTTTCTTTCTAATCATGTGTCTTGTGACACGTTTGGCAGCTGCTTCGTTTTCAGATGTATTACTTTTTTTTATCTGTCAAACTGCTTTCATTTAAATAAATGAGAGTTCAAAGAAAGCAGAAAGCTAGTTGTGTTTTTTCATATTATTTATAGATTGTGGAATGAACTTTTTAAATCCCCTAAAATTAAAAGAAATAGCATAAAACAAATGGACAGAAACATAAAAGTTTCCATTGGCCTATTTTCTTTTGACAATGATAATTATTTTTAATCACCATGGCATAATGCAGTGCACCTTTTCAAAAATGATAAAGTCCCTATGATTGGGCTCATTGGCTGACTCAATCCCATCAAGTGTAACTAGAGCGTGATCTATTAGAATACATATGTTTTATTGATGTATGGGCTTCATGTTTATCCTGGCATTCATTTATTTATAGGTCGATGCTGTGATTTTTTTTCCTCCAGTAATGAATAGGATAAGCCTTGAAGCTTATCCACTGCTCCCTTTCATCTCTCCCTCCCTCTTTCCTCCCCCATTTCCCTCCCTCCCTCCCTCCCCCTCTCTGTCTATCCCTCTCACTTCCTCCAAAAGCCAAATTGAAATACTGTATTTTTTAAAGCGCCAGTCACACTGAGTTGTTGCAGCAGTCTGTCAGTGCAAATGATGTGGAAGCGTTTGAAGGTTATCCCGTTTTTAGCAAATCCTCCACATTATGTAACTATGACTCTGTTTTACATGTGGCACTCTTGGAATAACACTGCGTGCATGTGTGTGCGTGCATGTGTGTGTGAGCATGTGTGTATGTGGGACAGTCCCTCTGTGTGCTCTTAACATTTCTTTGCAAAATGGGATTTATTTTTTAATTTCCTCTGCTGGAACAATGGCCATTAAGAGCTACTTGCCAACACTTGGCGCAGGGAAAAGCTGAAGTGACTTGTTCACTTGTCAGATATTTACAGCCTGTATTGTATTGTGTAGTAGCTTTATTTCAATCCTGACAGGAAAATAGTATTCTGACTTACTGCAGTTTGAATACACAGAACCATTGTAGCTCATTGGACCTCAGCCAACACCAAAGCATTTTTTTCTTGCGTAATTACACTGTGTAAGTGTATGTGTGTGTGTCATCTGATAAAAAAAATGAGTGATATTATTCAGTTTGTCAGAGGTCGTTGCATTTGTCAGTGTGTGTGTCAGTCAGTGGCACTGGGTTAAGATTAAACCCAGTCATGTCTCAAATGTGATGTGTGTTAATAAGTACTTAACAGGCGAGGCTACCATCATGAGGCAATCACATGAGGTGGATAGAAGCAAAGAAACATTGACAATGGAGGAAGGAATTGAAAGCGAAAACAGACATTTAAGGCAATAATTTCAGTTTATTTTGGCTACAAATCAAGCTTGTGAAATTTTTCCTTGTAAAACATGTAGCGCTGTAACATAATTTCCTATTTACTTTGCAAATGGAAAGCTTGAGTCGACAGCCTTTATGAGTTTGTGCTGTGCTAAAGCACACACATTCACACCCCTGTAGAAACACACACCCCAATGAATCCGATGAGAATGATTTCATAATCCATCGCAATAATAAACTTCTTTGAACTGTTTAATTGGCTCTTCCTGGAATGACACGGCTTCGCTTCATTTGATCTGATGAAAGAGTAATGTTGCTTCTCCCCAGGGGGAGCATGCACAACAGTGCACAAATAACAAATTAAGAACACTACTCGTTTTTTTCCTACAAACGACTGCTTTAATAAAGGAGAAAAAATTCATATTGCACTAACATCACTTTCCCTTAAATTGCTTTCATGTTTACTTGCTTCTGTATCTAAACTTCAGAGCTTGTTTTAAGTGAAAATAATCCTAGTAGGGTAATGGATTTGAGGCCACATGGAAATTGATTGTCGTCTGAAAGCACTATTGTCGGCAGAAACATTTGGAAACATTCCAGAAAGCGTTCCTCTCATGTGATTCTGTGAAGAGTCACACTTACTGTACACTGTTCTGGACACGGGTAGCCTGTAAGGCAAGCATTGACTTTTGATTTAAAGGCATGTGGTGTATGCAAAAGAGAAACTGAAGTAGGTTATGCAAAAAAGGAGAAAGAAATATGTAAAAATGAGACTGACAGTCATGATGGTTTGAAAGAATGTCCTTTTTCCTTGGCTGAGGAATATTAGCAGTGACAGTCTGAATGGAGGGTCTGTGTACAGCAACAGTATGGTCACAGAAATGAGCTCATTACTGGCAAATGCATTATGTATGTGCACATACACACGTTTATCTTGTTATATTACTATGGTGAAAATATTCCATCTAGATCTCCATTTGCTAATTGTAACCACTAATATGCCAGAACCTGAAGGCAAGGAAATCAGTGTAAAACCCAAAACCATAACCTCAGCTAAAATTACCTTCAGCTCTGTCCCTCTTTCACTAGTATGGCTTGGCAAGAAATACTTAACACACTCACACATAACACACACACACACATAGACACAAACAGTGCTCGTGGCTGAGAGGAACTAAAAGGACGATTTACATGATTTTCTAAGTGCGAGATAAAAATATGGGAGAGTATTTTTAATGTCCTGGTAAACACACACTCGTTGGGATGTGGGCTTGTCTCCATGGCAACGCTAGTCAAAGCGTGCCCGTCCTAGCGCTTTGACAGTTTCTCCTGATGATGATTGATAATTACTACCTGACTTGTTGTCTCCGTTTCCACAAACATATGGTGGGAGCTGCCCTCTGCCGTATATCTGCCAAAACGGTCCTTTTTCTGATAATAGCTTTTTAATGTTGCGTTTTGTTATGCATGCACACACACACACCCCCTCCCCACCCAGCCATAAACATGCACACACACACCGATATGCACACCCCTCCCAACCCCACCCCTTTGTAATTACATTTGCTGCTGCTCACATAGTTATTACAGAAAGGAAAAAGAAATAGATAGGAGAAGCAGGAGAGTGGGAGAAAGTCAAAAAATAGGTAGCGAAGAGAGAGGGAGGGAGGGAGAGTGAGGGATTGGGGGGGGGGGGGGGGTTAGAATTGATTTCACTTTGAATGGATGTGTTCTTTCCAGTGCTGCTGGATTTAAATTTGACAAATAGTCAGGATTAATGCAAAGTAAGAGCATTTTTATACCATAGTTGCATATTAGAATATAAACACCCAATAATAGCCCATGTGGTGGACTCTAGTTTGAAATGGCAACCGAGACTCTTTATTCCACATCCATGCAAAACATTTTTTTTATTTTCTTTTTATGCAGTGTGTTTGCATGCATAAATTTGATATGCATGCAAACACATAGTCACAGGGGCCATAGAAGAGGACATCAATCTATAAACATGATTTATCTACTTCGCACTATCAAGCAAGGCATTAGCATAGACCCTCAGTGGTAGATCTTATTATCAGACTGTGACCTGAAGGCAAAAGCTAAAACATCAGACCTGATCAGCATTTTAAACCTTAGGTAAACTCAAAGTAAAGACCACAATGAATCAATATTACTGTTTAGTTCATGCTAAGTTGCACCTGCAAGCACAACATAACAGAAGCAGTGGAATTTATACTGTTGTTTTTTCATTATCAGTTTTCATGTATTCAGTTTGTGGCCTGCATGACCTCTGCTTTAAGGAAGATATTATTACTCACTTCTTGTCGGAGAAATTTATCAGCCCCAAGTATTGCAATTTTACACATTTGTAGTTGTGGATCTGTTTTTAACCTATATCCCATTGGTCAAATAAAATATGCGGCACACCTGCAGCAGGCAACAGAAAAACGCTCTGTGGAAACCAAAGTCACTTCTAATACTGTGTGACTGAGGTCTGCCACAGGCTATGGCAACAGACAGGCTCTGTGAAGGAGATAATGATGCATACACACACTGCTGTCAGTCAGCCAGCTGAAGGGAATCGTCTTTGAGGCAAATAAAAACAGACTGTAGCCGATATAATGCAGCGTTTGTATAGGAAATGATAGGTTTGGGAAATAGAGTGGAACAGGATGTCAGAGTTGTTGCAACAAGGAGAAGGGACCTGTTAAGAGTCTGAAAACCAGAAAAAAAACCCACATGGATTTTTATCTTTGCAGTGTCAGTATGTGTTTATACGTCCATACTCAACACATGCATCAGTTCACATTAAAAAATGGAAAACATTTGATTAAAGGATGAAAAACGACATTTGTTTCTGTGACCACTCGTCACAACCAACCTCACAGATAGTTTTGGTTTTATTTGTTCAAGGGATTCTGTCTCCACCTCATTATGATGGAGGTTAATGGAATTTGGTTTGTGGTGTTTGTGGCATTAAGAGATGACTGTTTTCCAGAAACGTCCTTGTAACTCTGGATAATCTGAAGACTAATGTTGAAATGAGTTCTTTGGAAGAAAGTTCCAAAGCAATCCTGTTTTGTTTTGTTTAAAAGATTCACACGTCCATATTTTCACATTGCTTTTATTAAAATAACAATGTGAGAATTGAAAGTGATTGCTTGTAATGAAAAACTATCTCCCGACTCTATTAAACTAGTGCGTCTCTGTGCTTTCTCAGCCAAAAAAAACATTAACAAACCCACTTTCTGCTAAGGAATAGACAATGTGGCAAGTAGAAGGCAAACACACTGCAGCATTTCAATAGCCAGGTTATTTTCCATAGAGACTCAATATTTGAAAAAGAAATAAGACTCAAGGTGAATGCTAATGTTGCCTATTGTTTGCTGGATGTGAACAAAGGCATCTGTTTTTCCAATTTTCCTCTAACAATTTTATGAGGTCATAATATGTCATTTTTGTATTTTCAGCTTGTTCCACTGCCTCTCAAACAACAGGTAGTGCAATTTTATAAGTAATTTGTCCATTCATAGAGCATCAAAAGCAAACTTGAATTCACCCCCACTGTACTAGGTTAGAAAAAAATCCCAGAGACAGATGTATGAAAATTGAGATGTGAACAAAAAATACCAATAATAGGCTGTGTTTTGTGTATGTGTGTGTGTGTGTGCATGTAATTTGGATGAACTTGCTCTTTCGAAGGCAGAAGCAGAGTCAGTCGGGGGTCTGCGCAGTTAGAAAGAAGAACCTGTATACAAGAAACAGGCGACCTGCAGATGAGTTGGCTTCACCTCGGGGGACTGTTGTTAGACCTCTTTTAGTACCAAGCTGGACTAATCCCTGCCTTTTACTCAGCCATGTGGTCTAACAGGCTTGTATTACCATGATTTTCTGTGTCAGTGGTCAGCACACAACAGTGGTCAGCACACAAGTGCATGCACATTCAGGTACTTTCAACAGGAACACAAACTCAGAGTACCAATGAAAAATTTAATTCATTGTTGTTGAAAACTAGCCAAACTTGGCAGTGTTTGTGCAATAATAGATACAGTATCTATTATCAAACCTCAGAAACAGCCAGATGTATTCTTCCTCATTAAATTCAGAATAGCTCTCAGGCACTGCAGCATAAAAATATCTTCTCATGTTGCAGCTGCATTCATTGGTGAAAACAGTCATGAAAATATGTCAGTAATATTGATGTTAAATCCCATGAGGTTGACCAAATTTCACTGGCTGTACTCTTAGATCTTGCTGGGAAATGTTTTACAATTTAATCAATGATAATCTTCATCTGTATATTTATGAGAAATTAACACTTGTATCATCTATCAACCTACGGAGGTTTTCATGATTAATAAAAGACAGAGTACTGTGTCCACCCACAAGCTCTGTGGGCACATTGTGCACTTTTTGATGATTGCAGTGATAAAGATGCTTGAAGTATGACTGTACAGTTCTTTTTGTGCTGTCAGTGTGTCTCAGATGACACTTTGTGCCTAAAGCACAGGAACAGAGGAATTATAATCTTGTTGAAAACAACTTATATTGGCATAAGGATTGCGCTATTGGCCACAACCCACCAGATCCAACTTTACTTAGGAAAGAAAAATTAAAGATAAAGTTTTGCTAGCAGTCAAAGGAGCAACATACCACATTTATATGCAATTCATTTCTTTATATAAACTTAGAACATTATATATTTTCAACTGCTTTGTTCTCAACTACTGTTTACTAATATCAATGCTCTATTTATTTTTACTTCTTAACTGGATTTTTTTTTGGCCATTTTTTGCATTTTGAAGTTGTAAATATAAAACAGTAAATAGTAAATAGTAATAGTTAAAAAAAACACTTCCCCTAATGTGCAAGAAAAGGTGTATAGGCTAGCTTGAGGAAGTTGTTGACAGAAAACTGAAAAAAACAATGCTGATCACATCTGATGTGGTAAAGACTAAAATTGTTTGACTGACTCACTGTTTCCAGACTGAGCTGGCAAACAATAAACTAATGCTTCCATCCAGATATCATATAATCTTCTAGATTTTCCTAGATATTGAAGCAACTCCTGCATTTTTCTCTTTCATGGATGTCCACAGCAGTTGTTCCTTGGGGAGGTTTGCTTCCTGCTCAAACAACTACTTCTACTGAATTACAACTAGCAACATTGCTTGTACTGCTACCCTCTGGGGGATCTATGCAGCCTAGTTCATTTGCTTCAAATCAGTGGAAAGATGTCTAAATCCCTCTTTTTGCTGCTTTTTAAAAAGACCCCTTCAGATTTGCTTTGCTAGTGCACTGAAACCTGACTTTATACTACTTTCTGTAAATTATTGAAACTATTATGAATCCATCACATGGATTTTATATTAACCATGTGTAGTTAAGATAATGTATAGTGTTTTTATGCTGTTGTATTTTCATGGAGGATTACGCAGTAAGGGGACATCCTCCACCAAAGGCAGGACCATTTTCTTTTCCACCTTAGAGAAAGGGATCCAGATTTGATATAACAGAGCTCCACATCTGCATCAAGTTTCAATCAGTCCAGCTTAGTAGTTTATGCATAAGCAAACAAATACCAATGATCATTTACCTCTGCTCTGATTCCCATCGTGGTAGAGGAATCATGAAGGAATATCAGAATCTCCCTCTAATATTGCTAAGAGCACCTGGTAATAATTAAAGTCAACTTTGATTGATTCATGAATGAGCATTTTTATGAACTCTTCTCCTCCTTTGTTGGATTTTAATAGCTGAACAGTAGGAGCACACTAGAAAGAGATTTAAGCGAGTCTTTCAAAGTGAAACATAAAATGAAGTTTTGAATACCCAGTGGAAATTTACTCCTTGTGTAAAGTAATATCTACTGAATCCTGATTTATTGCCAATTTAAAAGGCAAATCTTTCATTAAAATTCTAGTAAGTGGGCCGTTTGAGGTGTCGAGTATAAAACTCTTTCTTGTTCTGTAGTGTTGAGTTTGATTTGGACTTGGTGTGTGTGTGTTTATGGTCATGCTAATAAAGTCACTGACAACATTCTGATCTGAATAACATAACTTGCATCATATAATGCCTAGATCAAACAGCATATTTACTCAGAAATGAGCTGAAGAAAGAAACATCATCTCAAATGTTTTTTTTCTGAAAGGAATTGGCTCCAGAGTTTGCGGTCAGACACATGCAATCGTTGAGCAGAAACACTTGAAATCCCTCCAACCTCTTGGTTGTTTGATGTTTAGTGAAGACACGTCGTCACCTGTCACTGCTGGCTGTCGAATCAGTCATTGCTCCTTCTTTATATTCTCTCCCATACTGCTGCTTTGCTGTTTTGGAGATCCCCTTGTCACTTCATTGTGCCTCCAGTGGAGTAAAAAGTTCTACAAAAGTGTGATATCATTTCATTGATCACACATTTAATGCTCCGCTGCTCTACAGATTAAACTACATGCCTCAAGAGCTGTATCAGGAGGTGTCTGGAATCAAGATTTTCCATGAATTATTCATTAGTTATTAATTTTTTGGTTTGGATTCTAACAGGTGCTATTGGTATTCCTTATGAATCATGTTAAATTTCATTTTATTTTGGGTTCAGTTTCTGTTTTCCAGTGATAAAGTTGCATTTTTCAGGAGTATTATGTTCTCATTTTGGTAATCGCCGTTTACTGAGTTTAAGTGCTGTCTGTGCTTGGGCTTTATGTTTTATGACTTGCTGTAAATTTCCAGTGTTGTAACCCTGTATGTCAGACTTGAATGACTTTCTTTGTGTGTGCATTGACGTATTCACAGGTACAGTTTCATTTACAAATCCTTCCTTGTTCAAATACATACAGTGCTGTGTCTCTCCTGAGGGGATGGTCATTTCAGGATGTTTTAAAGATGACTTTACAACATGTTGGGTTTAAGTTCTTTATGTCCTCCACCTCCTCATTGTGTGACTCATTAGGGACTTTTTGTTCTCAAATTGACTTTGTGGATTTCTCTTTAAGAAATTACTTTGTATAAAAGCTGAAATGTAACTTTAGTTATCGATATAATTATGCTGCTTACCTTACTCAAAGGTTGATGTCATGTTTGCTTTAAATATCTGATTTGCTTTATCAACAGGATGTTCAGTCATTTCTCTCTTTTATAAAACACTTCTAATTCGGAGGTTTCAATTTCAAAATTGCACTACATTGCACCGTATTCTGTTCTTTCCTGAGGGACACAATGTGCTGTTCAGACAAGACTATGCATTGCAACATGAAGTTACCTTTGGCTGCAGGCTATGCCCATAATTGTTGAGTGGGTGTCAGGCCTTTAGTAAATTTGCAACCAAGTGAAACAACAAAATATGTCAAAACATGTTTTTCATCTACTGCTGCGTGTCCTAGTCATGCCTCACTCATCCTCCTTCACCCCTTTGTTTGAACTTGGACCTCCTTATGGTGAGAGGAAGTTGACTTTAAACTGTAAAATTAAGAGTTTAGGTGAGGATGTGAGTGGGAGTTCTGCTTCAAGAAAATGCAGATGGGGCATTTTTCCTCTACTCAGTCATTTAGTCACAGCTTTGGTGGATGTTTCTTTCTCACATATTAGAAGTTTTTGTATATTTAAAGAGTTTAAAATAATATGCAACTTATATTATATAGAGAGCTTGGAAGTTTTATAATCTATTGGTTTATCAGTTTTGTTGTGTCATTAGCAATTTTGACACTGTAGTATTTCTCAACAACTCTTACAAGTGATCTGTTTCAGCTTGACCTTTGAAAATGCCATAAAATGAATGATCAACACAATCATAACAGCCAGTTTGCACATCTGCCTAATGTGATTTCACAGAAGATTGTAAATTAACAAGTCTACAGCCATGCAAGGAGGAGGAAGGGGTTTTTCCTTTAACTATTTTAGCTTTATGATGTTGGCAGACCAACAACTGATAAATATAGCTGCAAGTGCTTATTGAGGAAGCTAAGCAGTTCAACAGAGTACAGTCACCATGACAACTTCGTCTTTGACTGTAAGCACTGATGTTCTAAGTTTGCAATGCTTCCCACTAGACAATGTTTTTGAGAACATCATAGTCCATACACAAAGTTTGGTGTCAACACCGAAAGAAGTACTGAGATATTATTTTGCTTCCTGTTTAGCTGGTTTGTTTTCAGTTTCTATTCAATTTCCAGTTTTCAAAATATAAGAATAATCCATCTGAAAGCTATCTGCAGTAGTTTTGCTGAAGAAGGGGGTAATAAAGGCAACTTTTAAATAAAATCCACTGATGTGAACTCATCATTTAGCCTCAGATTGTCATGAAAAACTGACATGTCATGGCTTTGGGGCGTCTGACATTACTGTAAAAATACAAGAACTACTTGTTTTGTTTAGGAAGAGTTTTACCTAGATAAAAGACCTAAAATTCTTAAGCGGTAGCTACTCTGAGAGCTGACTGAATTCTTTGGATGTTAAGGAAACAAGGTTCATTGCTTCCTCTGTCTCATTCTATTTATCTGTCTATATCTCCCAGAACATAGTGACACATTTCTCTGCTGTCACAACATTCAACGTGGCACTTATTTGTTTTCATACTGATTTAGATTAATGTAGATGGATATATAAGAACAGAGTTTAAATATGAACAAGTGTTAAAATTTCAATCAATATTTTTCACTTTTGAGGCTTATTTTTACCTTTTTTTCATGTAATTGTCCACATTTTGATAACATATATAAAACAATTCTTTTAATAATACACAGAGTGATGTGTCTCAGTCATGTACAAACTGGCTGTTATGAGTGTTGATCATTTTATGGCATTTTCAAAGGTCAAGCTGAAATAGATCACTTATAAGAGATGTTGAGAAATACTAAAGTGTCAGAGTTGCTAATGACACAACAATGTTTGTAGTTGTTGATATTTGGTGGTGGTCTGACCAAATCTGTTTACCATTCTTTGATTCATAACGCCAGTGTGGCTAAAAATAAGAAACCACTACCCACATCTTTGGTTGTGGCTATGTGTGAGTGCTACGGTGCCAAAAGTGCCAAATGAAGGGATGAGTTGGCTGCTAATCTGCTTAAATACATCAAAGTATTTTTAGATCCCTAAGCTTATAATTTTGCCAGACAAATGTAAAAAAAAAAAAAAAAACACAGCCCATCTACATGATCATGTTTGCTGACTTTAAAGGGGTTTTTTAAACCACTTTACTGTTCATTAAATAAACACATAGATACTGAGTCTTATCATCTCAGACATCCATCGGTTGAATTCTCCAGTAGGCTTTATGCACCTCTGTTTTCCCAGCAGCCTTTCAGTCAGTCAGTCCATTTTGTTGGTTCCCTGTGGCTCTTCTCTGTTGAAGCATAGAACCATCAGAACCCTTCCTGAGCTGTCTCTAATGAGTTTTTCCATTATCACTGACATCGACAGAATGACATTACTTCTGTATTTAATTTAATCTGAGGGGGTGAAATTATTAAACAGGGCCTTGTTTTAAAGCTAATAAGAGCTGAGAGCGTTTGGCGTCATCCAGAGAGCAAGTTGTCATCCTGTGCATCTCACTGCTGAAGTCATTGTGACTTCCATGGCTCATGGCTTTTTGACAAGACATGATGGATTCACACCCCTGGGGAATGCCCCATACCTGTGTATATCTGTATGTGTGTGTCTGCGTGCATGTGGCCTCACCTCTGTCTACAATGCTGCTCAATACAATACATTTCATCATAATAACAGCAGTGTGTGTCTGATCTTTTTTTTTTTTTTTTTAGATAAGTGTGTGTGTTAATGTGTGTGTGAGAGAGAAATTGAGAAAGAGAGAGAGAGAGAGAGCACTGTGCCTTTGGGGCTTTGTGAAGGACCAACAGCCCTCTGGCCACATCAAGGCGTATTTCCAAGTCATGTTCGTGTCCTAGATAAGCAGAAAGCTACCGACTGAGCAATAACCAACTCAATGGCAAGCAAAAAAAAAAAAATGCAGAAGGTTGTCCCAGCATTCATGTTTAGTGTATGTGACTGTAGGGCCCATTTTCAGCTCATAGAGGAAAGAACCATGCATTCTTAAATGATCTTTTTCCTTTTTAGCACATTGACAAAAACACTTAATTGCCACAGTGTGGTAAAAATACCACTACTCTCAGGTTGCTGTAAAATCATTGCCTTGCGATGTTAGCTTTGCTTTCCAACAAACTATAAATGTCTGTGTTTCCATTTAGAAAAAAAAAAAAAAAACAATCTACAGAGCTGGTCCGTGTTTGACTTTCTTGGTGTTATTCTAAAGCTGATGACTCCTCCCTTATGCAACATGGCCATGTGGAGAACAGATCAGCACCTCTTCTGTAGCACAGAAAGATTGCCTCCACTTGACCTTCTGTGCCTGTTTGTGAATGTTTACAGAAGAATACATGAATGTACCATTTAACCCAAGTTCACTGTAATATCTACCTGGATTTGTTTAAATGTGTTCAGGTTGTACTCTGTTACTCCTCCACTGAATTTCAGCTCACTCTGTCCTGGCACTGGGATTTATGCAGCAGTGTTTTGCTGTAATTGCAGCATTTTCTTACGCAGCAGTATTTGACCTGATGAAAAATGTAAACAGACAGGCAGGTTATGTAACGGAGTGTAGGGTATCAGAGGGGTTAGTGATTGGACTAAAAACAGAACCGCAGTCAGAGAGTGACCTCACTCAAATGAGAGTCTCAAGTCAAACCAGCAAGCAAGCTGGTCATCAAATATTTGTTTTTTGTAAGTTATTTTTTTATTACATTCTTAAGTTAATTTTTTTAAACAAAAATGTAAGTTTAGTAATAGGATTCAACTGCTAGTGTTATATGAAGCTTTAGATATTTTGTGCTTATGTGTTACATAAATAAACAGACTAAATAAATTATGTTATTTCAGAGTCATTATGAGTAATTAGCAGAATAAAGGAAGCAAAGTGAAGAGTAAAATGAGAAAACAGTGGAGATAGGAACACACCCAGTGCTTTCTAAGCAAAGATTACAGTGTTGAAAACTTGTTTTTTTTACTGCCAAAGAGATGACAAATGCACAACAAATGTCCTTGGAATTTTCCCTGAGCTGTTTTTCCACAGTGTAGGGGTTGTGAAAATAACTAAATGAAGTGATATGCTGCTAAGTCAGGAGTGTTTTATCCTTTTAATGACTCTAAGTTTTATTCTGCCCTTGTGTTATTGTAACATTTTCTTTATGGGAATTTGATCTGACAAAAATAATCACACAGTTCTTTTGGCAGTGAACAACCTTGGATGGGATTTAATTGTCATTGCGGGTAGAAAAAAAGAATGTTGACACTGAGAAATACGTGACTGAACTAAGATTATTTGAAGTTTCTCTCTTTTTCTTTCTGTTTCTGTCCTTTGAGCTTATCTGTATTTGTGTTGCTGCGTTCAGGCAAGGCACTCTGCCAAGAAGTTACATTACAATCACGGGTTGACATAAACGTGGGTGTACAAAGGACTTGGAAGGTTTAAATACTTTATTGTGTATGTAATGTGAACTGAGCAATTATATCTGCCAGCCTTCTAAACAAAGAACTCCTATCAGGAAGGTTCATGTGTTTTTAATTAACTGTGTTGAGCTTTAAGACATGGACAGACCAACCAGAGGAAACCAGAAATAGAGGCATGACAATGAGTGCTTCTGAAGTGCGCCTAATTTTTTTATGATTAGATGATAAGAAAAAAATATATATATTCTGAAATAAGAAACACACACAAGCTTTGAGTTTTTGAAGCATCTGTTTAAAATATTTCTCTTCCCTTTTGTGGGTTTGTTGGTCAACCAGTGTCTGTCATTTGTAGTATTTCACTAACTACTTGACTGCTTTGACGCTCTCATCTGCAGCCTTAAAAATACATCTGTCAGAATTTAAATGCAGTTTCTCTTTTAGGCTCAGAGGGAACTTGAGGATCATGTTTACTAGCACATTGGAACAATTTGGCAGGCTGTTACCCCATTCAGCACAATGTTGCACTAATCCAGTTTAGAAATAATTAGCTACAGGCTAGCGGGCCTGTGAAATTCCTTTCCCTGGTTGTAAATGTTCCTGTCATAGCCTCCGTTCTTTTCAGCTAAAAGTCAACATTGCCTGGCAGGAAATTCATTTCAATTTAGTGTTGTAAAATATATTATATTCAAGTAAAAACATTACATGTTGCCTACAAGGAGGTGAAAATCACTCACTGCCGCATGAGTTGACACATTTCTAGCCTAAATGGATGAATCTCATTCACTGTGTCCTCTTCCTCAGCTCCCAACCTGAAGGGGCGACCTCGAAAGAAGAAGCTGTCCATCTCTCAGCGGAGGGACTCCCAGGGTCAGGCTCAGGGTCAGGGCTCATCAGGGTCAAGCCAGAGCTCAACAGCTGTGGCAGCACAAGACCCCTCCAGCCCAGAGAGCAAAACCACAACCAAGGTGAGATTTCATGAGTCATATATATATATATATATATATAAGGACAAAAAAAAAAGAAAAGAAAAATATGGGACAAACCTTTACTGATCCGGGGGGGGGGGTCTCACATTACTGCAGCACCACAGGCTAAGAGAGAAAAAAAGATCTCTTTGAAAAGCAACATGTATATAAGTTAATTATGCATATATTTCACCTAGTGTGAGGGGCAGCACTTATAAAAGTTTGTCAACAAAGAAAAGTACATCATATTAGGAGTATTATGCAGTAATATTTGTGCACTAGCTTTGCCCTAAAGGCTTAACTTGTGTTGCTAACCAACAGCTTTCCAGGTCATCGTTTGTTATCTCCAGTTGCAAAACAAGCTTGCTGCATTTTACTTCTCCAACCAATACAATGTGACCTACACAGCAGCGGTGTAGTGTAGTGTAACAATCTGTGCACGCAGAGAAAACATGTGACTGTAGAGGCCAAATGTTACACAAAGGGGTGACATAATTAAACTTAGGTGGAGTGACAGTGACAAGTTCTATGTAGGAAATGCTTGGTATTTGTGTTTGTTTTGAAGACAATAAAATTTGTTTTCATCTGATTCATTTTGTAGTTGATTGATTAGCCTGATAGCATTTTTTTTAGCAGCACTCTATTTGTCTGTCTGCCTCCTAACCCATAATGGTATTTTAAACAAACACAACAGGATCCCACGGTAGAACAAGATGTTTATCTTTTTTTTTTTTTTTTAGCTCTATAGTTTCAGCAGGAAGCAGTATTTTAAATACAGAAGAATCACTCAACTGCTCCTTAGATCATATTAGTTAAAGAAGACACCTGAACACTATATCTGTGCTAGAAACATCACTGTTTCTTTACATTGTATTTTTCTATAATCTGTAAATTGCCAGACACGTTATGAAATTTAAAGTGATGGAAATATCTTCCTTAAAAGACCTTCCCAGCTGTTATTCCCGTGACCTTGCACTGTTGAATCAATAGTAGCATTTCTCTCAAAGCTTGAGTCAAACTTATCTGTGCCTAATCTGTGATGACAAGACAAGCTGCACCATTGATAATCAATGAGCGGCTCCCTCTGTGGACACTAAGAATATTTGTTTGCGCTTAAACCCAAACTCATCTTATTCAATCTGCCTGACCTCGTCTGAATAACGCTCTCGTTAAGGTTTCAGTTTTCCTCTGTGTGCTCCGTCTCTGCAGGTCAAACCCAACTGCAAAACGGTACCCAATGGAAAAATAACCACCCCAGCCAAACAAAAGACCACCGGCCTCAATAAGAAATCTTCCACTGAGGAGAAGGACAGAGGAAAGGAGAAGGAGGAGAGGAGCGAGAGAAGGGAGGAGAAGAAAGAGGACGAAGCATCAGAGGAGAACCGAGCAGAGGAGCAGGCTTTCTTAGTGGCGCTCTACAAGTACATGAAAGAAAGAGACACGCCCATAGAGAGGATCCCCTTCCTTGGCTTCAAACAGAGTGAGTAGCACGACATATTCTGTTTTTTGCTCATACACAACATTTCAACAAAGGAGCATTCTACTGTAGATGCAGAAGTAAAGTTTGTGTGGGTAGATTTTATTGGGGTTATTTGGAAAATTTAGGTCATAACATTGCCGGTGGGGAAGGTTAGCAAGCTGAGAGGAGATTAAAAACAGTTAGAAAAAAAAAAAACACCTGTCGAAGCAAACACATTATTTCAAACCTAAAATATCTCATAGCTTGGAGAAAAGAAACAAAAGAATATTTTTAAAATCACTGTTTAAATATCAGAGTGAAGCTAAGTCACTGAAGATGGTAAACAGGCAGGTAAAAACCCTGTGTGTGGATTTTAATTAGCATCACTAACTGCATGTTAACTGTACTGCCCACGTGGTGTGATCAAATGAGAAGCAAGTATCCGTTTTTCAGTCATGTCAGGCAGATTTTGTCCTCTCCATCCAGAATATGAGTCTTAAGGGAGGAAATGGGAATGGCTGCCAGTTACTACAGGCATATTGGCAAAAATCTCAAAAAACTCTACAGCTGTTGAAACAAAAAAAAAAAAAAAAAACAATCAGTTTGCGGTAATAATAAACTAGAAAAAATAACTTTCTTGTTGGGGAAGCACTGCATCCAGCAGTCTGTAAAAGACTCGGGAGGCTTCCTGTCAGAGCACATTTTGCCTATCTTTCATATGAGTAGAAAAATATCTTTTCACACTTGTCAAAGGGGTTTCCTGTGAAGACCAAGAACGTCCTTTAACAGTGTTAAAGAACATCACATGTATGGGAAACACGTCTGCTCGAGATGAAAGATCTGTAATATAGGTCGGATGCTAAGCTTGCACTCGGAGTGTGCGGAGCAAAGTAGAGAAACACGCACACAAACATCATAAAGGGAGCACTCTGGTCTCTTGAAACTGAAAGTGTGTTTATTTGAGATGTTTGATCTTGAGGCAAGACACACGAGAAAGTGGGCTCTCATCTCAAACTATGTGTGTGTGTGTGTTTTTTTTTTTATTAATTTAGTGCTTTTTGAGTCTTTATTCAAAGATGGAACTCACATTTGAATTCATGTCAAAGGAACCAAAAAAGATTTAGCCATTCAGATCAGAATGTAACACGACAACTCCAGCAAATTAACGAGAAGCAGGAGTAGGAAGGAGATGTCGATTGAATGTACCAGTGACAGTTTATGGCATGGTAAAACTCATTACTCTAAACTATTACATAAAGGTAAGCTGTGGTCGTCTCGACTCTGCTAACCTCACCGCAGTATTTTGACAGTCCTGTTATCTTGGCTGCCGACATGTTGTAGTTTAAATAGGTTGTTGTGGTTGTGGGAGAGAGAGAGAGAGAGAGAGAGAGAGAAAGAGAAAGACGGCAGGAGAATTATATGTCCAACACGCTTTACTTTAAGTTGGCATTTCTCTGTTTGAGCTCAGAATAAAGTCGAGGTCTGTGCACCAACTGTTTTACATACAGTGCATGCTTTGAATCTCAAAACCAGACACATCATAAGCAAGGCCCTCATTAAATAGTGAAATCATGCTGTTTAAACTCCGTCCTTGGCAGCGAGCACACATCAGCACATGTAAAGAGGAGGGAAAAAAGAAAAATACATCATAATTAATACAAACCCTTAGATGTAATCAGCCGCCGTTTTCATATTCTTCCCTTTAGCTCAGTACAAATGCATTAAAGGATCAAAGAACCCACTTTCCTGTAATGGAAATTGAAATTATGTTATTTTGGTTGTATTTGAGTATTAATCTTTTTTATGAAGTTCTCTCGAGTTCAACAAAGCAACAGATGGTTGAATGATTTACCAGACTTACCCATGCTTTGTTGGCTGGGCTGCAAAAATATCCATTTGATTCCTTTCAAAAACAAAAAAAAGGCTCTATATTCTCTATCATCTTCTAGCTGCAATTTTGTTTCTTTACATCCCAGCAAAATGATATAAAACCCATTCAGTCAGTCTGCTTTTACTTCATTTGGCTCACAACATATTGTAAACTTTGTAAAATTGATATTTTTATTGGTTCAACACTCCCAATGTTCATTGCATTAAGTATCTTAGAGCAGAGGTGCTGATCTGAGACCAGTTTTCCTGAAAACCAGCGAAAAAGGGGGGATCAGATGTGGAAAATAAACAGTTGCTCTATCATTAACACCTAGGGTTGAAACTTACGATTCCTTATATCAAACTGCAGTCGTCTTCTCTCTATTTGTCAGTGATTTATTCATAGAATAGAAAAATAGTGAGAATATGTTCACAGATTTCAGAGTCCAACATGACATCTTCACACGACTTGTTTATTCACAGTGCGGAGAAATAAATCTTCGTGTCCACACAAGCTAGAGCCACACAATGCTTCATATTTTTCTCTTTTTTTTTCCTGTGTAAATACATTATGGAAACATTTCTAAATATAGTTGCAGATTTTTTTGCATGAAGTAATTATTTCAGTCCTAGCACCTTTTTTTGTCAGTATCTTCTTTATGTGATGACTTCATTTAACAGTCCTCGACTGTCTAAAAGGCTGAATGCACACTAGTACTTGAATCACAGAACATGACTAATAAGTGGGGCAGCAGTTTATTCTTGTACCTCAGTGTCCTTCTATTTTTTCCTCACTTGGTTATTATTGACTTTGTTCAGCAGCTGCTCCCTTTTAAGTTGTATGGCTGCAGAAGAGGCGTTAAAAAAGAAAAGATTGTTGCTGTGGATTGAGAAGGATCAGGACAACAGTTGTAGTTGTTATATTGTGTATTCTGAATGTCCTTGATCTACTAGATTAATCAGTAAGTGTGTGCGTATCTGTGTGTGGCAGTTTCAGATGTGTGCTTCAGCGCTTGGACATCAGCAAGTGATTGTGAACATCAGGTCCAATTTGTCTCCCTCTTTCAGCCTTGTTGTCTAATTGCCATGCCATCGGTGTGTCATTGAGGCTGCATTGTGTTGCTGTTTTGTCATCCTTATCTCAGTGATAATTGCCCCTGCCAAACAGAGGGGAATTAAGAAAAGAAATTACTAATGACAAGACATCTAAGAAAAGGCATGTTCTCTCATTTCCTTTATGTGTTCTGCCCTGTCCCAATCCAGCGTGCGATTGTGGTAATTACAGTCGACGCATAACAAGCTAGTTAAATAGACCATCTTTCTGTTTCCACAGTCTGAAAGCACAATGTGCCAGCGTGCTCAGTTCAAACAGAAAAACCTACCCAGCTCCCTTTGTTATTCCACCCGTGCATTGACAACGGTCGCAGAGAGGAGGGAAGGAAAAAATCAATGCTGTCAAATGCGAAGATAGGAAAATGTCATTTTGACAAATGCAAGGCTTTGTGTACGCACAGATTGAATTTTGATGGATTTCTCCCCAGGCGAGGCCTCCTTTTCTTATTTATAGGCCTTCATATAAAAATGTTAAACAATGATGTTACAGAAAGCAAATACAAATGTCATTGGCACAGAAAGTCCCCCAATGAACTCATGGTTCTTTGTTTGTGGGAAATATTTTCTTTCACAGAGAGGCGGCCATTTGAAGCCTTTTTGAAAGCTTACATGACTATTTTTAGAAAAAAAAATGTTACACAAGACACGTATTTTGATATGGCCTGTCATGAGGTATTTGCATTGGGAAATCAATGCAAATGAATTTGCATTAGTTCAAACAGAAGTTTGAGCATATTGCCAAGCGTTTGAAGCTTGAATTGGTTTTCATTCATACCTGCAGGCTGCAGCTGAAGGTTAACAAATGGTTTTGTCAGGATGTGAAATATGCTTTATTTTATCACACTGTGTTGTTTGTACAGTTACTCAGTGTTTATTTGCACTCTTTCAGCTGAAGGGCAGCACCCTTTTGTCTAAAATTCTTAAACACTTCATTTCACCAACTAAACAGCCTATCTATCTATCTATCTATCTATCTATCTATCTATCTATCTATCTATCTATCTATCTATCTATCTATCTATCTATCTATCTATCTATCTATCTATCTATCTATCTATCTATCTATCTATCTATCTATCTGTCTGTCTGTCTGTCTGTCTGTCTGTCTGTCTGTCCGTCCGTCCACCTACCTACCTTGCTATCAACCTAGTCTACCATACTATCTAGCTATTTTTCTTTTGCTAGCTAATTAGCTAGCTAGCTGTGTTAATGTACCGTGTAATGATATTCCAATTAGAAAATACTGCATAGTGAGTACATGTTCACTTATAATTGCGTATCTTCACATTCTGTTATGACAGCTTTTCTTGACTAAGGGGATCAAAATATTCCTCTCCTTCCCTCTGGTGTAATGACTGTATATGACGTTATTTGTTTCAGCTCAAGTCTTTTCCCAGAGTTTCTAACTGCCTTGTTTGTCCTTTGTCTCCCACAGTCAACCTTTGGACTATGTTTCAAGCGGCTCAGAAACTCGGAGGATATGAGTTGGTAAGTATTCACATATGTGGCAATATATTCCCCTCTCTTTCATTAAGGACCCTCCCCTTTTTCTTCCATCTGCCCCTTTTTGTTGCACTCCTTCTGATATTTATCCTCCCCTCCTCTTATTTTAACTGATCCCTTCTTCTGATGCTGTCCTCTACCTGCCTCCCTTCTTTCCTTCCTGTCTTTTCTTTGTCTACTCTCCTTTGGCCCCTTGAGGTCAGTCACTATTTTCCCAAGAAGAAAGTATTGCTCAGAGCCACTTTTAGCAGAAATGGCGCTGTTGTTTCAAAACCCCCTTGGTGTGGAAAACACATGTTCCTCTGTTCTGCACTGGGCAGAAGGAAATTGGATAAATCGCTCATTTTTTCCCACGTTGGAGATGAAGTGTAATGCACATACATACCCACGAGTGTGCACATTTACAGTATACTGCATGCAAGTGCACACCAGAGTGAGTCAGAAACAAGGGCGTATGAGGCATTTAAGTTGGCAGCCTTACCTGCCATTTATTCATTCACTATTCATGTGTGACATGTTTCCAAAGTACTCTCAATGTTTGATGTTAAGTCATCAAGTGCATTGCTCATACTTGCTTCTTCATTAACTTGCTGTATAATGTCGTCAAAATAGACAGTCACATCAGGCCATAAACAGGATACAGCTCATATAATCGGGGCTCATATCCTTTTAAAACCCTCATATCTGCAGCTGATTATCTCATGTTTCATGTTGAGGCTTTGTTAGCTCAGTGGCAGACTGGATTTTTCTGTTTTGTGTTGGAGCCTGTCCGTTATTCCCATCTGTTATGGGATAAGGGGTTATAGCAGGAACAACTGACTGCATGATGTTAACTGAGCTTATTGTGTTAGAGAACTGAGTGTTGAGAATTCAATAACTGGAACATCATGACTTAGTAACTCCCTAAAACCTTGAAATGATGTCAACCACTTTGTTTTTTTTTGCACTCATATTTTTCCAATTGTCCTAAGTCTTTATTCATTTAGACTCGCTTTCATTTTCTCTTTGTCTTATCTCTCATCCGTTCCTCCAGATCACAGTGCGCCGACAGTGGAAGCATGTATATGATGAATTGGGCGGCAACCCGAGCAGCACAAGTGCCGCCACATGTACGCGGAGACACTATGAGAGGTGAGTTAATATTTCTAGATAGTCATATTTGACATATTATTGCTATGCATGGACACGGTTTGCATTGCCTGAAGTGAATAACTCCCTCACAGCTGCATCCAATACAATTTCACAATACTTTATTCAGCACCACAAGACAAATATTGATCTTATTCAAGGGAAGTCAGTGCACTTAAAAACATGAAGAACAGTGCTTCATATTACTCAGCGGGATGTTATTGCATGTAGTTATAATTGCATTAAAAAATACTTTCCTTGTAAAGCTAAATCAATTCACACTGAGATGAGACTCAGTTATTTTCTTGGGATTAATTGATCATTTGTGTTACACTATGAAACCAATTATGCTGTAATCTCTCCTCATTCTGTTTTACAAGCAAACCAAAGAGGATTAAAAGACTGAAAATAACAACAGTTTTAAATTATTAAGTGACCTACATGGGTACATATATATACAGTTACTGTGCTTTCTAATATGTATGCATTACAAACACACAAAGCTGTAAGCTAAAATGAAAACACCAGTTTAATGTATTCATTTAATCATTCAGTCAGATACTGCAGCATTTTGAACCTCCACATTATAATCACTCAGATGGTATTACCAAACCAAAGCAAGCATATGGATATGATCCTGAGGGAGTTGTATGGGTATTATGCAGTGCTGCTTGCACAAACTTCCTCACCCACACACTCACAAACATACACACAACGCAGCCACTTTACCAAGGTTAAACAAATGCCAAATACGATCTTCCCAGCAAGAGATAACCAGTCACACGTCAAGCAGGTCATTCCTCAGGGCTGGCAACCCTCTGCACGTCTCTCTGGCTGCTGCAGGTTCATGCATCGGCACAGCTCGGGCAGACATATACACCTGTCAGTAATACAGCAAAGATGCCAGCAGTGCCATATGAGGGAGCCGGGCACTTTCAGATTGAGACAAGATTGCATGCTGTAAGCATATTCCCAAGCCCAGCCGCAGGAGCATTTCCAGGAAATTTGCAAAACCATAGGCGTGTAAAAGTGTTTTATTCAGCATGTTGTGATGTGATTCTAAATGTAAAGTGGCCTTCAAACAGGAATACAATATTCATGCCAACAATAGATGTGGCTATAAATACCTGGTTAAAAATGTTTTTGTTCCTGCAAAAGTCAGTATTTATTCTTGTTTTGTGAAGTCTATAAATTACTGAGGCCAGATATGAAAAGCTATATTGTTTATTAGACTGTAAGGTGTAAATAGGGTTGTATGAAGGCAGAGTCTGACAAATTCACGTGGGGAAGTGCTGAGGTGTGACCGCTGCTGCGCTGGCCTTTCCCTCTCCAGCCACCGTGAAGCAGCTGAGAAAAAATAATGCTGAATCAATACAAAGCAATAATATCCACACACTGCAGTGAATATCAGGCTGACAGAGAGAGAGAAGGTGTACAAGAGAGGGGTGATGGTGGGGGTGACGGGGTATGTGTGTGAGGAGAGAGAGAGATCAACTGGAGCTGAGCAAGTTTCCATTCAGGGGAATCATTTTAGCTGAGCCTTGGTGTTTGGGCTGCTTGGAGGGCAATTAGCTCCAATGTATTAACTCAGCAAACACGACCATTCTCTTCGCATGATGAATGAGGCTGTTTGTAGGCTCGCTGAAGTGTGTGTTTGCTCCCCAGAGGCGTCTTTGTTTCCACCTTTAATCATTAGTCAATGTGCTACAAAAATATAATTCACAAGCAAGAATGTACAGTGCACAAACTGGAACAACACCTATGTTTTGTACTTCTCTCTGGAGGATCATATCTGATTTGTCTCAGCAGGGCAAAGTATAGTAGAGCTAGAAATAAAATATCCAGCTAGTAAAAAAAAAGAAAAGAAAAACAATATCTGAGTACATAATTGCTTTCAATTAAATGGATATTCTTGGCTGTCTTGGTGTTATTTGAGTTAAAGACTGTGAATATCTACAAGCATTCAGCTCTTGTTTTAAATTATACACATTATCCCTTTATAGGCCTAATGGTAAAATCACATAAAATGGTTTCCTAGGAGATGTTATTGTGAAAGATGGAGCCAAGGGCATAATCACTATATTTATGCTGTCCAGGAGCAGCCAGTAATCACTAGTAGAAATGGAGTTGCATAGCTGGAATTGAACAGGAGATAACCTCAGCTAATTGTCATTTTCAAAGTTACTGTTGTTTAGTCACAGAGCACCGTTCATTAGTGCGCTGGGAAAAATCAATGTAGAAATGTCCAAGGCAAGGTCTGCCGCTGCAGCTACAGGGAAGCTTTAATGATATTTATTTAAACCGTTTCCCGAGATTAGCTGTCAGGGCCCAGCGCTCTGAATTAAAAATGAGGTCATGAAAAAGATGGCATCAATAACCTTGAAATAGACTGCCTTTTGCTTCTGTGCTGTGCCATTTTCTCTGTGCCCCCCCCCCACACCACCCTCCTTTCTAGTCTCCCCACTCTCCCTTTCTCCCGTTCCCTGCCTTGCACTTCATGCTGTTTCTTTCATTATACAGGTCAGCGCCTTTTAACAGCTCCTACATATTTAATCTTCCTGCTTTTCTACGTGATCTCTTGTTACAGAAACATCACATTCCACTATCTCCGTTCATTTCTGCCTGTTACAGATTTTTAATACCTCACCATGCCTTGGCACTCTAATGTAATTGCACAATAGGGTTGGCATTGGGGTGGTGGTGTGTGTGTGTGTGTGTGGGGGGGGGTATCCATGGCAACAGAGAAGCAATTTAGAATAATTTGCTATTTAAAAACTCTGAGGTTTTGGGCAATAGCAGATAGTGTAGATGAGGGGTTTTGGATTAAACCATTTCATCTTTAAAGTAGTTGATGTTTGCCAGATGTACTCTACATAGAGTCTGAGGCTTGTGAAATATTCTCTGGCTAAGATCATGCAGATATGTGTTTCTTTAAAGACAGATGCACGCCTGTTCCAATTTTAGTCGACTAGATGTTTTATTGATTCAGCCTTTATTCATTCCTCTTAGTATCGATGTTCCTCTGCATCCACTACAGCTGCTCTCTAGATGTAAAAATACATTGTTAGGAAACATTGAGTCCGTCTTTACAAAAGAAATGATAATAGAATGGCTCAGATTTGGGTGAGAGAAAAGAGAAATAGATTTTCATTTCTTCTAAATTTTACCCTGCTACATTTCTCAGAATCATGCTCTCGTCAGCATCTCTCTCTCTCTGCTTTGTCCTTGCTGTTTTGCAGATACATCAAATGTGCTGCATTACACTTAATCTTGCCTTCTCTAATGATGCAGCCCAAACACAGATTTCAATTATTCTGGGGTCCGGTATTTAAACAGGGGGATCATTGGATTGCAGTGTAGAGAGAATATCACTTCCATGTTCTCTCTGTCAGAAACAGCAGGAGACAGACAGCAACAATGACAGATTTGAATAAATAAGCAAAAAAAAAAAAAAAAAAAACTGTGAATATAAAGGGAATAAGAGAGAGAGTAGGGTGAAAGGAAAGTTGCAACATGAGAACACTGTTGTGTGGTGTCTGTCAGCATTCCTTAACACTATCTAACAAACAATGTCTCTACATGTCCTGATCAAAAGCGTAGCCAAATTCTTTGTATCTCTGTGACTCTTCCACTGAACCTGGACTTTAGCTACTATGGGAATGCTGCCAAAGAGCTGCGTGTTCTTTACACTAAAATAGCAGGCAGTATTTTAACCTCTGAGAGCTACATGGTTTCTCCATGACAAATGCTTCATTGAGCATTCAATGATAAAAAAAAAACTTTTTATTCCTTCTTCCTTTTTTATCCAGCAGTAAAACAACAAATCATAATATCATGTTTTTTTATGTGTGGATTTAATCAAAAGGTCTGACATTTTCCCTTGTGGCAATGAAAAATCATAAATTATATCACTGATGAGTGACAGGCAATCAACTGTATACAAATCTGTTCTCTGCAACTCTACTGAGATTAATAAGTCAGTGTAGCAAATTAAATTAATGACATTCTAGTTGATACCTCAGGACAGTAAAAAGGAATGTTACCTCTATATTTTTGAGCATTAATGTCCATGTGCTTAAAAGACCTGAGCATTCCTTATGCAGAATAGTATACATTTCTTTAACACAGTTAGTACTTTTGGCTCACACCTGCTATGGCGAACATTTACTGCAAGCTACAACAGCCACAGCTAATGAGAGCAAACCCTGGGGGAACAGTAGAGGTCACTTTAAATCTGGTATTTTCAGACTTGACAAAGGACTTAAGTTTTCATACATTCCTGCACTGCCCTCCTGTTTTAACTGCATGAATGAGGGTCACCTCAAGTGGTTTGGCTTCAAGACAAAAGAAGAGCTTTGAGGCATGAATCCAAAGCAGAGGGACTTGATACAATGTCTGTTTATCCCACAGCCGGCACCTTGTCTCCCTCTCCCATCTATAAGGGGTTTGTTTTATTGTCACTGTGATGTTACTAATTATAATTTTGGATTTGATAAAAATTAGACTTTTTTTTTTCATTTAATTCTCTTTTTCTTGTAGCCTTGTAAAACTAAGTTATGTTTTTATTTCTCCAAATCTTTCTACAACTCTGGGGGCTTGTCCACCAGCTCTTTAGTTTCTTTTATTTTCCTTTTTTATGCATGAAGCAGCTCTTATGATCTTAACACAACACCAGCTAAAATTAATTTCAGCTCAGATGGGAGGGAAATTGTTGAAATAGAACAGCCCACAGGCTTTTTCCATTTATTTGGTGACTTAGGCATTCCTCGGGTTTGAGCATGCTGCTTGTTCCTGTAACACAAAACTCAGATGAGAGCAGCACATTGCTGGTAAAGTCACCTTGTTTTTGCCAAGTTGTCTTTTTTTCTGTGGGGAGGTGCTGCTTGTGTAATCCATTATTTCAAAGACTCTGATCTACTTAGTTGTGCTTTCATGAATTACACTGCTAGTGATCACTCACATCCAGTGCATTACATGTATATAAAGAAACTCTTATTTTTAACTTTATTTCACACATTTTATATTTCTTGACTTTTCAATTTTTAATCTCCTCCCTGCGTGTTTAAGTTGCTTGTTTTCAACATGGAAAATGGCTGCTTAAACAAAAGCCAGGTGATAAATTGGCATGAGACTAAGTTAAGTATTTATTGACCTCATAAAAATGTTGCCTCTCCTGCCTTGGTGAAATTTGTTCCTGGAATCTGTCAGTGCAGCATACGCCCCCAAGTGGCACAAATTACAAACTACATCTGGCTTTCTTTCAGCCAATTCATTGGCTGCCAAGCTCATCTCTTTCTCTGTCTTAGAGGAAATTGCTACTTATAGTACTATTGTATCACAGGTGCTCATTATATCATATCTGCGCAATCATGACTTAGTTATATGTGAACTGCTTGAAATTACGCCACTTTGTGGCACTGAGAGCTTTATTATGGGTTTACTTTCTTTGTTTGGTTTGACTTTTTATATAAGATTAAAAATGGGGCTGCAGCTTTAGCAATCATTTATGGCTGGGTTGGTAGCAACACATAAAAAGTTTGATGTTTAAAAGTCATTATTTAGCTGATTACTTTTACTTTTTTAAATTAATTTTATTATTTTTCATATTCTGTTATGAGTGATCCTATTTTTGTTAACAAAGCAAATAATTCTGACAATGACAGGAACTTCCTGAGACAGATTTTTGTTTTTCTGGCTAACATAACATCTTAGACTTTCCATTTAAAACTATTTGCCCCCCGCCTCCCCGCCAGCCCCTTATTGACATTCCATAAAGCTGACCCAGGGCAAGTCAGCCATTTCTTTCCCACAGATCATGCAGATAATCGACAATACACCCTGCTATATATGCAGTTTATCTGACCTTTTGACTGGGTGTGAGGTGGACATGTGTACATGTTTGAAGGAATTACAAATTTATAATGGTTAGATACTTATAATAGCTTTTTGTGTGTGTGTGTGCTGTAATGCCTGATTTATGAAGGCCTGAGAAGCACGTCTCCATTTATAATAAATGGCATTTAAAGTTAAAGAGACATAACAAGACATTTTATCATAATTTTGTCACAATAATCTTTGCTCGAATTAAGCTGCTTCTCTTTTTTACTTTCTGTCTTTTTTATTTCTGCTTTTGGTCTCAATCCCTCCTCTCTTTCACAACCTCTTTGCTCTCTGTCTCTTCAATAAGTCACATTTAATAGTACATTTCCTTTCTTGGCCTGGGGCCTGGTGCCAGACCAGCTGTATGAAATGTAGTTTCACCGCTTTCCCTGCCAGCACTTTTGTTCAGAGGAAAAATAACAAAAAATCCCACAGAGCCTCTTGAACTCTCTGAGGCTTTCTCTCTCTCTCTCTCTCTCTTTTGAAGAGTGGGCGAAACAGCTCTTGATTCATTGTTTGTTTTACCGCCATGTCCCTTAAAAGGAATAGTGCAACCGCCTCTTGTCGTTACACGAGAAGACCTAATTTTTTCTCATGACTGAAAAAGTCATGTTTCTGTCTGGCTTTCACAGATTGTTATTCTAGAAAAAAACTGACATAGAATCTGTAAAGATTTTCAGAGGAGCTTATTGAAGTTTGTGGAGTTGTAGTTTTTCAGTTGTCTTGGTTTCCTCTCCCACAGGGTTTCTTATTTCTGGTCTTGTGCCAATTTCCATTTTCTTCCCTGAGCAATAAAAGTCTAAAAGTTTCCCTTGTTGGTTTCTTCATGTCATTATTTTACACATGGGTATTGTTATGTTATCCAGATCTTAATGTTCCCATTAGTTACAACATCAGATATGGAAAATTGACTTGGGATATATTCAGAGGAGAAATAACACAACTCAAAAATTATTTAATGTTTATTCTACAGAATCTTCTTTGTCATTTAGTATGAACCTAATTAAGCTTGAGAATAGCCGACTATCGCCTGTGTGAAAAACTCAAAACATATTACTACCATCTGAAAATATTTAATGACTGTAAGAGCTTCTGCCATTAATCATATTAGTATATTGAAGTAGATATTATATGCTGCAAGGTCTCTAAAGCATTTGATTTCAATTCTTCCAGATATTTTTTTTTTTTCATTTCCAACCACAGTAACTTTACACACCCACACACTCATTCTGCTCTGTCAAGGTTAAAGTAATACCAAATGTGATGTGTCTCAGCAGGGGATAACTCATTATTCACATTCTTACACACGCACATACACGCACACACACACTGGCACCAATTGGAGCCTGGATTTCCCCTAGCCTAGCTTAATTACAATAGAACTGTTAATGTTTTCCAGATATCAAAACAAAGAGGTTTTAGAACAAGGTCTATAATACACCACATGCACACAGCAAGGCTGCGGCTTATTCTAGGAACTGTATTACTAAATAAAATATTTGGATATTTTTATATTTTGTTACACAGAAATAAAAAGCCTTGCCTTGCTTTTAAAATGCTCCTAAAATCTCATGAAAGAGTGTTAAATAGTATGTTTTCCCCCTATTGTCTGCTTTAAATAGGATTTTGCTTGTGTGATGATATTGTACAATCACTGATCACTAAACAATTAAAAATGTTATATGACATAACCAGGTTGTCTCTCCATTGCCTGTGTTCTCCCTTAGGCTCCTCCTTCCTTATGAAAGGCACATAAAAGGAGAGCAGGACAAGCCCCTCCCCTTGGCCAAACCGAGGAAGCAGGAGAGCAGCCAAGAAAAGGCCTCTGCAACTGGAGCCAAAGCCAAAGGAGTAGGGGCCAAGAAACCAAAAGGCCCTAACAATCTCCAACCGGGGAGTAAAAAAGACAGAGGGGAGACAGTGAAAGGCCAAGAGCATTCACAGGTCAGTTGTAGCATCTGCATCATCAGGATTCCTTTTCACTGCCATTTGAGTTCCAGGTTTTACATAAATTCTCATCAGACCCTTTGTGTTGATTGTGTAATATTTTTTAATTTGTGAAATGAAAAGAAAATATATAACTGTTTTCTTTGTTCTATTTTGAGAAACTTTAACAGCTGCCGTTTTTCTATGTGCAGGACTCAAATGGGAAAGAAGAGAATTATGAGCTCTCCACAGCCATAAAAAAGGAGGTGTCTCTGCAGGAAGAACCAATTGTAATAGAGGAGGAAGAGCTACATCTTACTCTGAAGAAGGAGGAGTCGTTGGCAGTGGAGCAGTCATCTTCACTCTGTCCCAAAGAACCAGACTGCAGAGCCCCACATGCTGGTCTCCCACTCCACATGGGCCCTGGTCCCCACCCTGAATGGAGGCCAGTTAGTGAAGCCCTTCAATCAAAACTCAGCGGCGAGCAGCAAACCGAAGGGCATTTTATTCCTAAAAATCCTTATCTTCCTCATCGCTGGGATCAGAATAAACCTGCTGGACATGTTGCTCTGCCCGAGCCTTTCTCCAAGGTCAAAGACTTCATTGAAAATCATGGCGGGAGAGTGGGGAAGGTGCTGCCCATGTGTAAGCAGGCAGATGGACAGTGTATAGATTTGAGCACAGATTCCTTTCCAGAGAAAGATGACTATGGAGTCATTAAAAAGGAATCTAGTCAGAGCTCCGGACAGACAGCTGCCTACTGCAAAGCCAGCCAGGGAGTTATGTCTCCTCTGGCCAAAAAGAAGCTCCTCTCCCAAGTATGTGAATCCAACTCTTTCACCTTTTCTTCTCATCCCCTTCAGCCTCCACCTCCCACAACTGCATCCTCACTCCCTGTCATATCAGTGGCTGAACGGGATAAAGAGAAGAAAAAGAGTGAAGAGGAGGTGATTGGACAGAGACGTGGGTCAGACAACATCCCAGAGGTAGCACCTATTTTCAGGCCATCAGTGATCCAGCATGCCCAAAGCAGCAAGGCTCACCAACAAACCAACAACGGCCAGTCAGAAAGGAGCATTTCTGGTGATCTTTCAGATACTTATAGCTGCCGGACAAGCCATCAAATTCAGCTTAAAGTCAGTGCACCGTGGCAGCCCTACCTCCCCCAAACCCAAGATGGTGCTGAGAACAATGGGGAGAAGCTACTCCAGGGCCCAGCCGCTCAGTCCAGGAGCTACCCAGGGGACTGCTACTCCTCTCCTCACCTTCATAGTCTGTACAGACAAACTGAGAGCTGCCTAAATCAAGAGAGGTTGGTAGGCTTTGCCAGCGGAGAGCGGAGAGAGCACTACACCAGAGACCGTGAGGGCAGCCAAGGCTTTGTTTGTGGCAGCCTGGAGCAAGAGGGCTTGGCCTACAGATCTCACTACAGTGATAGGACTCAAACACGCGAAGAGAGCCGAGAGACCGAAGATGAGCCCAGAGACTTTACAGTTTCTAAACCTCTCTCTCAGAGGGTTTCCTCCTTTTCAAAGCCCACCTTCTGTAGTCTCCCTTATTCCATCATGCACCAGGGTTTGGATTCCCATCCTAAAGCGTGCAGAGTTCCACCTATGACAATCTGTCCTCCCAAGCAGAGCTCAGTAGAGTCATCACAGACATTTCCCAGCTCCAAAGCTTCAGGTGAATTATCCCTCACCAGCCCGATTCGACCCAATAAGCGGAGCCTAGTCGAGCCCGAGAGTGAAGATGCCCCAGAAAGGAAAGTACGTGTGGTGACACCAATCCACCCTGCCGGTACAATCCGACGCAGTGACCCAGAGGAGCTAAAACCAGCTGAGCCTGCCCATGCCATTCACCTTAACAATCATCTCCCCGAGGGCCACCCCACAACCACTTTCCCCCCACCCCATGCTGCACCCCTCTATGCTGGCATGTACCCGCATGGCAGCCTGGTCTCAGCAGGTGCTCAGGACAGACTCCAGCAGCATCCAGGTCTTCAGTACCTGAAAAGCCAGTCAGCCGTGTCTCCCTTAGTTCCCCCATTACCCTTCCCCCCGGTGATGTTCCACAGGCAGCTGCTGCCCTCCAGCCCCAGCCCGCACCATTTCTACAGGCACCCTGGTGGTGCAGCACTGTACGGAGACCTATTGCACCATCTCTACCCTCTTTCGACCCTCCCACCACCACAGCTGTCCTCGGTACATCCCAGCACCAGACTGTAAAGGGAGAGAAAACATTTTTTTTTTTTTTAATTCTCCTTTTTCATCTTCAGAAACTGTATCAGCTTCTTTTTGTCTCTCTTGCTCGGGGAATGTGGCTCAGTCAGGACAAAAAAACACTGATTTCAACTTGGAGCTGATGAAAGACTTGTTAAATGCGTCAGTCAGATGGACTGCAAATTCCATTTCCTTTTTTTTTTTTTATTTGTCTATGCCTTTGTTTATATACTTTGCACTGTTCTCGATTTGTATCACCACTTACTGTATCTTTTTTTGTTGTTTTTTTTGCTGTTGTACCCCTATTTGCACAATGCTCGTGTATGTGCTCACAGACCAGATTGCCGCTCTCAGTAACCATGAGTCAGGTTGTTGCTCCAGATGTGTGAAAAATGGAGGGCAACAGAGAAAAGCCATTTGTTTACTGCATCCGAGGGCTAAACCTTGTTGCTTAAAAAACACTACAGGTAACATCACAATGAAAATGAAATTCTTTATATAACTAGATGTACAATTATCATTGCAAACTGTTCAGCAGTAGCTCATTATTATTATTCTTTAGGCAGCCAGTGGTGTTGTATTTGTTTACATGTCTCCACGCTGAACTCTGTTGCCTGTTTGCACCACAGTAAATCCACCCAGACTGCTTGGAATAGACGTTAACATTCACTGTGGTGCAACACGAATAGTTTCATCATTCAGAGGTGCTGTGTTTTGACAGATGTACTGTAGAATCACTAATGTTTTTTACTCACATCAGGTTTTTATTCATTAAGTATTTCAGTTCAAATACAGCTTAACCAGTTTTCATGCTCAGTCTGTTGACAAATAATGAATGTTTATTTGTTGAGAGTTAATGAAAAGCTGGTTTCATTTGTACTTTCTAAATTGAAAGTAATTTAATCCCCCAAACTCTTTGTGATGAGTAGACTGTTGCGGCTTGTTTTTGTCTGTAGAACCAGCGTAATGAAGCAGCCGTCTGCTGTGGAATGCTCACCACAAAAAAAAAAAGAAAGAAAGAAAGAAAGAAAGAAAAAAATCAGCATTTCATCTTTTTTTCTTTTTGACTTGAAAAGTTCCTCTTTATTTTTTTTTTATTTTGAGCAAAGAGACTCTTTATTTCACTCCCTAAAAAGACTCACTATGATTTGATAGGAATGTCATCACTTAGGATATTACTGCTTTGCAAATATCTGTGCCTTTCGCAGTCTTGGATTAGAGTTAGCACTACACTTGTTAAGGTTAATCTTCTGTAGCAGGGTAGGAAAGTCAATATTACTGTCACTGTTATCTCACGCTCATTCAAAAACAACATGGCACACTTGGCTATGGGACATCAAACTTAAAGGGTAAGGCACACAATTTTAAACAGTTCAACTTTAACCAAATCTTTAGTATTTGTGCTTCAACAAGTCTACTTCAGCTTAACTTTGTTAGGCAAGCGATTATACAAGAACCTGCAAGATTTACTGACAGTTGATATTGACACAGGTCTGGTGTCTGTCATCCGCAGGGTATGTGAGTGCTATGTGTTTTCTAGCTGTGATGAAAAGGTACCAGACTCCATAAAGTATGCCTACCGTGCTCCATAGCCTGAGGTGGGAAAGACAACACCTGCGCTGGCTTTTACAACCACTATAATTGCGATCCAGGATAGTCGAAATACACAGTGAACATGTCTGGTGTTTCAAAAGAAGGAAAAAAAAAAAAAAAAAAAGCTGTAAATGTCTGTTTGTAGAGTTTTACTGAATACTTAAAGACATTCATTTTTGATTAAGTACTGTACATTGCTGTGTCTAGGTAAGCTGGCATTAGTGCTGGCTCCTGTACAGAACATTGATACGGGATCAATTCATGACAGCCCTTCTCTCTTGTCTTATTTTCTCTGTAAATAGCACTGTAGATAGTACTGCGTGGTTGGTATGATATAAACTGTTATAATCTGTAAATACTTAAAAAAAACAGTATAAAAGTTGGTTACATGATCTAGCCGTGTTCTTTCTGCTCTGTTTCATGTTAGGCTGAACACTACAAATTATGAATTAGGATACTCTTTTTATTTGTTGCATTTTCACTTTTTTTTCCCTCCACGTTGTTTCCATTAATGTGCATCCTAAAAGTGTTTTTGATACCGTAGCCATCTGTTTACCAATCACCCAGCTGGCAAACAAGATAAAAAAAATAAAGACATTTTGTATGATATGACCTCCTGTATATTTAATTAAAATATTTTACTATCTATACATGTTTCTTCAGTTGTGTTCTTAACTGTACATAAATGGTGAGGGTTGTATAATCCTATATTTAGCATTGAAATTTTCTTTTCCCTTTTTTTTCTTGAGTAAATACAGTGTGAATGGGGTTTTATTATTGTAATACCATTATCTGTCTATGAGATTCTATCCACCTTAATCTTCACAACAGGCCACTTCTGGGCACAAAGCCAGAGAAGCCTCTCCAGTATTTGCTGCAGTGGAGAAATGTGCCAGTGCATGTATCTCTATGTGATGTGAATTGGGCTGCAATAAAAGCTATGCTTTGACTTTTATTGCCACCCCCTAGTAAACCTTTAGCATGAAAAATATTCAGTAATACTTCCAGGCTCAGCAAAAATAAAGCAGCCTCACCAGGGTAGAATGTAGGTCGTTTTATTGCAGATCAGCAATAATAAAAATACAGTTAGCTTTCAAGACAACAGAGTGAAAAGAAATCGCACTTTCTGAGAAACAATAGCTACGACAGATGCATATTTTTACATTGCACTAAACACAAATTATTCTGCACTAGGACAAGATGTATTGCTACTAAATGGTACATTAACATCACTGCACTAAAATAATTTGACAGAAGACACATTCATATTTGACAGTAAACCATAAAAAACTAGAGTACATTTAGTCATAATCAGCTCAAAACTACAAATCCCTTCTGCTGTATTTGCAGTTAACAAAATGACATTTATTCATTTTTACATCTTTACCAGGATTCTTGATAAAAGGCTGCATTTCCTGCATTTAAAATCACTTTTACCAGGGCTACACAATTAATTACCCAGAATAATACAGAAACGTTTGCCACAGTATCTGCCAGTAAAGCTAACATGCATTGCTGTTCTGTGCTTATAAGTCTGAGAATAGCCAAGATGTTCATGAGAAGGTAAAAATGCAATACAATTCTAAATCATTCAGTCTGAAATGTAATCCCAGCATCATCAGTAAGGAAAGTAATGTTGGGAGGCTTTAGCTTTAAGCCATTTCTTGTTGTTCCAGGTGCATACAGTAAAAGATCAAAGTGACTAATGTATCAGCAATACACAGCAAGCATAAGAAACATCTGGCACACTGCTAATGTTGAGCTGCATCTCCCTTTGTACAACCTATTTTCTCCCCATCCCCCTTTAAGGCTTAAACTAAGCCTTCATGTAATCCACCTCCTCACAAATCTACATCTCTACCCTCTAAATTTAACTGAAATTGAAGGGCTAGATAAGAAACAAAAAAGTTACTATAGCTTTTACCTTATTGCTTTATCTGAATGTGCGGTTTCAGGGAAAGTAGCTAAACCCTTTGTGCACCATGTCTAATTATGATGACTGCTCCTCAATACAATATCATTAAGTGGCTGAAATATTTAGTTGGCTGCAGTACTGGGTATGCTCAAAACACACACACAAGGGCATTCATTATTTAAACCACTCAAAAGACTCATTCATTCAATTATGTTCGCAGTATTTATTGGCTGCAATGGTAAATTGTGTTAGACATATTGTGTAGCCACTAAAAACCAAGGTCACTCTATTATTAAGACCTCTGGGGGAATGGAGGAGTCACATTGGTGCTTGCAATTGCTCCTAAAAATCACGTTTCTCTAAAATCAGCTATAGTGGTCATAAAGTCGTCACAGTAAGTAGAATATGTCAATAGTTCCAAAAGGAATGAGTCGTCCACAGTTAGCCAAAGGATCAATTCCAATTTGAGTGCTTTTCCAAAGGCTCTTTCTTTAGTTCATGTTCCAGTGGCAGAGCAAAGAAATAAGCCTTTCCATTTTAGTTGGATTGATGATAGTGGTGCTCAAGCCAGTGTACAGCTTCCAATTTCATCTATGGGTTAGCTGCACATGAAAAACTTGATATACAGAAAGTGGAGAAGGAGACGTCTCAGTGCAGTATGGACATTGTGATATGAGGTGTCAGCAGGAATTTGTGAGGCTGTAATAAAGATTTTTTTAAATTCCCCCTTTTAATGCTCCTCACCTATCCATACAATGAGTTCTAATAATTTGACATTTTAGGAAACAGGCTTTCATGTTGTGCTGTTATATGAAAAGATTTGTGACCTCAATATGAAGCTGGGTTTGTGGGAAAGTTTGCATTGAGGCTGAAAGAATGAGAAAAGCAAGCCTGGCTTTGTTTAAATGTAACAAATTCTGCAGACCAGCACCTCTGAAAGTTCACAAAACATGTTTTATCTTCAAAAAATGTAGGTGAAATAATCACTTGCGGTTTCTCCACTAGAGCAGTGACTACTGGGAGTAGTGTTATGTTCAGTTAATGAACTTTAAATGTGCAGGTTTAGAGTTCCTGTTACACATTAAGCAGACACTGATTAGTCATTTCCTCCTGTTTTAAACACTTCTAACCAAAGCTAACTGGCTCAGGGATTATAGTTATGTAAGGTAAGAGCATTTCCCAAAGTTATAAAATATTCCTTTATAATGTCTATATTATCTATTGAAGGAGTTTTCATCGCTAGTGAGGTAAAGTTAAACTCAGATATAGATTAGATTTTATCAGTGTTGAAAAGTGCTGCTTTAGTTATTTTTGTTAATGGTAGGGTATTGTTACTGTAGTTACCTAAATATTGAAATGGTTAAAGTTGAGGTTACAATGCTTTGAGGTTCATTCTCTCCCTGAAAGACTTCCTCACTTTGCTGCGTGGTGCAGGAACAGGACCGGGACCATTACAGGCTCTGACAAAACCATGATCAGTTGTGGTATCAGGGGTCTGGGTGTGGTTGTTCTGGGAGTCCAGCTGCTGGGGAGGAGGTTGAGACTGACCCTGTGGGTGCACATCGAGGACGCCCAGTGGAGCATTTTTTCGGTTGTGAGCTGTGCTGCCTCCGGCATTGTTCCGCTGGAGCTGCTGAATGATGGCAGAAAACTTTGCATCTAGAGATGGTCTTCCCGTTTTGGATCTTGTCGCTGGATGTGAAATGCAAGTGCCAGAGTTCTCCTTCTCCTGGTATGAAGGAGGAGGGTGATGATGAAGAGAAGCAGGGAGGGGAGGTCTGGCTGGACGGGCAGGGGGAGCATAAGGCTCTCTGTCAGATGGAGGGGGTGGAGCACGTCGCTTTTTGTTGCTGAGGGGAGTAGAGCTGGTCTTGGAGTTAGGACTTGAACAAGGGGTGGAGGTTTTGCTCTGGGACAGAATACCTTTCTCTACCACCATTGAATGGGACCCATCAAACAGAGTGGACCAATTAGGCACCTCTTTCTTCTCTTCATGACCAATCAGGAAGCAACCATCTGTCTCCTCTATTTTGCTGTGAATGATATCTGTAATGCTTTCAAACTTGCTGGGTGAATTAATACCTGAAAAAAAAAGGAAATATTGTGATGAAATTAAATGTAATTTTTATTTTTCATCTTTCTCTTAAAAAGGACACAGAGCCATACACTATTTATCTCATTTTTATGCAGCTGGAATTTACTTGTATGTATGACCACTGTACTGAAAACTACTTTGTGTAGTTCATGAAATATATTCCATTTTATTTCCTGAGAGCACTTAAATCAGGCAAAATCTTTTTAAATACAACTCCTAAAACTTTCAACATCAGTCAACAAATTATCAACTTTTGTTTAACTCACTTCAGTCCCTAATTCAAATTATTCCACTTACTGAGGTCGTTGTAAACAGAGTCAGCCTGCTTGGAGAGGAAGAGTGATGGTTTTCGTGGTGACATAACCTCAATCTTCATTAGTCGGTCGCAGCAGTGCAGCCACTGGCCTGGTCGTAAACAAGAATATATGAGAGAAGCTGAAAAAGGTTATACCATCTGCTCTTGATGAGAGGTTTTTAGGAAGATTTAGCTGCACAAAACGTCTTATTATGCAATCGCAAATACAATTTTAAAAAGAGCTATTCATGTAACTAAAGGTTGGTACTCTGATCATAGAGGTGCTGGTAAAGGGCGTCCAGCCAGTCCTCCAGCTCATCCCTGGTGTCTGTGATAAAAACAATGGTCTGAGAACCCTCTGGTGAAGGGTTGCTGATGGACAAACTCCTGGATTTTTTGCCTGCTGAGTCCTTTTCCATCACACGTATCCGGGTCTCCTGCAGAAACAATAACAAATAACTTATAAACTGGAAAGAAGTTTGACATTTTAGAAATTACAGTTCTTTGCAAGATGCTGGACTAAAAAGTCCACTGCTGATGGTGCAGAAAAACACATTTAACCAGCAGTAAAATGCCAAAGATGCAAGCAGGATTAGGTGCAAAATGCTGGGGAAAAGGTTAAATTGAGAATTAAATTAACAACAATCCACCTCCTGTTTTTAATCACATTAAAATTACTAAAAAAAAATGCAATTAAAATGGATCATGCATTGTAATAAAGACAGGGGTAACTTAAGTTTTAATATTTAGATTGGTTTATAAAATGTACCTTATTGATGGGCACACTTAGAGTAGGCTGCAACTGAGCATCAATTTCTTCTGGGGTGAAGTAACAGGACAAAAAACCAGCACTCAGCACACAGTAAAGTCTGCAACAGCGGTCCAACCCCTCCACACGTTGCTAAAAAAAAATCACCAGAATAAAAAAATCCAACTTCCGAAATCAAACCAGGAGCCAGTTATAAAAGTCATGGTAATAAATACAGTAGTTAAAGAACAACACACCTTCTGACTCAAGTAGCCAGTCATCATGTTCTGTGTCATACAAGCAGGCTGTGCCACTAACTGGCAGCAGAGGTTGCCATACAGGGGAAGCCAAGAGGACCACTCAGCTGTAAGGATGAGCATCAACAGAGAAAAATAAAAAGCCTGAAAATATGGAGGTCTGCAAGCATTAATCTTAATAAGCTGCAAAAAGGTTTTATTTTAAAAGAAAGGTGTTCATTAAGAATCATTTCAGTCTTGAAAGAGAAGAAAATATTTTCATTAGAAGAGGAAAAAGTATAAAATTTTCATTGTCTATCAGTTTCCTGTTTTAACAGTAATTTAAAAACTCATAACATGCACTATAGAGTTGAACACTAATGTGCCAGAGTGGAAAACAAATATTTACCCTTGAAATTACAAGGAAAAAAACCTCCTGAGTACTAACTTTTACCCAATTAATCATTCAAGTAAGAGGGAGAAAAGGAATCCAAGCTAAACCTCAATTATGGGTTATTTTCCTTAATTTTAGGTTTCAGTTGTACTGGTGTAAAAATATTTTAGAATTACAATGATACCAATTCAGTTCATGAGCTTAAAGGAATAAGAACTTTGTACCCTTAGATATTACATTTCTCTGCCGTTGCTTACCGTTCTGGAGGACAATGAGGGAGTGAGACTGAAAGGTGCCTTCAGCCTCAGCCAGATCCAGCGTTGTGTAGGCCAGCAGGCTGTATTTAGCTCCACTGGTACGAACATACACACATATCCAAGTTTTAGCCATCTTTAAATGTGTCAAAATGACTTATTTTCCTGAAAATATATCCTAAACTCTAGCCTTAACTCAGTAAAGTGCTCTTAACCCATGTTGTTTTTCATAAATCATCTTTTTCTTTTAAGGCCCAAATGATCCCTATGAACATGTGGTGCTTATCACTTACAGATGTTCAGCTGAGCGTGTAACTTTCAACTCTAAAACGTCTTTAAGCATGGTTTTCCTCCCTGAGCAAAATAAATTTCATATGGTGACATGACAAGCGCAATTTTCAAATATCTGAAGGCTAAACGTTTAATATTCAGGACCACAAATATTAAAACCTTATTAAAATCCCTAACAAAGCTTTCAATTGCATCTCTTATTCCACTATCAAGTTCAGCCCTAACAGCAAAACTCTGAGATTTAATAGCCCATGCTGGATTTTCTAAGATAAAAACATTACATACGAGGGTATGGGGTTATTCTGCAGGAAAGTGTCAGGATCTGGAGTGTCCAGCAGGGAGCAGAGCTTCTTTCCAGAGGTCTTTCCAAAGGAGTTACGTAGCTTCTTTGCCAATTTCTTTGGTGTGTTTACCAAAGTGAGCTCTTCCTCTAGGGCGCAGCTCCACAGCTCCACCCTCAGTTCAAACTGAGGAACTGCCTCTTTACTGAGGACAAGAATTTCAAACATCAGTTTAAACTATGCTGGATCAAGGTAATTAGAAAACCTAAGTTTTAAAATCAGTAAATAATACAGTACAACAACACTGCGACCAGTAATCCTCTCCTCATATTTGCCAGTGAAGTATTAATGAGAAAATTAGTGCTGTTCAAACACTGCTCAGATGCACCTAAAAGGTTTCCAAAAAGATGTGCAGCTGTTTTGAGTTTATATGTCTACATGTTGGATATGTAGAAAAATTTATATATATTTACAAGATGGTGACTCCCTCAAAGCAGATGTCAGTGACAGATCTGTCCACCACAACCATCTCTGTGTCGAACACCTCGGAGCCAATCTGCATCAGACAGAACACAGCAACCCGACGAGAGCCTTCCAAAAGCAAGGGATGCACAGTGCGTTACTACAGCAAATCTAAGCAAAATAACATGAGGGAAAGCTAAATGGAAGGCATGAATGTAAGCACAAAAAAGGTAAACCTACTTCCTCTGTTATTAAAGTGGTCTGAATCCTTCCATATCAAAGGAATCCGCAAGCCTACATCAGAGAAAAGAAAAGTTAATTTACATCGCTACACTCTAATTACCTAAATAGCTTAAGAAATTATTTTTTTCTTAAGATTAAACTATTTCAATATTAGTTTATTTTGGGTACATTTAATGTATCCCATAAGACATGATTAAACACAAAAGGCAAGCAAGCTTACCAGACAGAGCAACGGTACCATGACAGGGCAGACGACCACCTGTAGCAGAACTTGCCACTCTGTAATAAAATTTTTAACTGATCACAACAACTTGCTGCAATATGTATATCAATAATCACTGCAGGAGAATATTTTTACTTTAAAAGTTTTTCAAACCCTCTGCATCACATTTTTCTGTCTTTATGTTTCCAATAACTTGTATCTAAAAGGATAAACTTAAAGACGTCCGTTGTATTTTCTCCAACTAAAGGCATAGTAAACACCAAAATCCTTACCTTGTGACAGCTCCCACCATATCCTGCTCCTCTTTCTCCCTTTGCAGCTGGGTGAGATAAGCCTGGATCCTGGCATTGCAGGTCAGCAGGTTCTTGGAGGCGTTAAGAATCTGTTCTCTCTTGCTGCATGCAAGCAGCAGCTTGTAGGCCCCCTCTCGCATTCGCATCTCAAAGCCAAGCTTCTCTTGTATGTTTGTGTTCTTCATGTACAAAACAAAGGAAATTTTTCAATGACCAAATGAATATTTTTCAAAAGACAGATTTGGTATGTTGTTCCAACAATATGCTATAACAAAGACTAACTACATGGGCATGATGACTGGTGATAAAATTGCACTTGAATGTTATTTAATAAGAAAAAAAATAAACATTTCAACTAACAAAGCTGCTTATAAGATGATATAAGCCTTTTAGTGCCACTTACCTTAGGTACCTGGATTGTTTGCAAAAAAAGAAGATTGAAAAGACAAAATGGCACTGCCTTTTAGTACACACAGAACATATTATCACAACCTTTCAGCTTAATGCCAAGCTTTTTGCTTTGAATAAAAAACAAGAAACAAAATCTTCTTGTAAAAATGCAACTTGCTGTTTAAAATAATCAAAATGTACACTAAAAGTTATGCAAAAATAAATAAATAAATAACAAATAAAAGATGCACCCAAAAGGAAATGTAGGACATGTTATCTCCTTTCCCTTCATAAAGGATGGCACCATGATTTAAGCACTGAAGCTCCTTCTTTAGCATTTAGGGAATTTGACCAGCTCTCATTTAGATACTTCCATTTTACTCAGGACCTTTCCTAAGCAAGAAAAACATTATTTGACTGAACTCAAAGACTTCACAAACGGATAAGGTATTATGTAATAGCTGGATGCTTAAAAATATAATCCTATAACTGAGAAACAGACCTTCAGTCTAAAGCTTCAGAAATTGACTGGTACAATTTAAAATGATAAATCTAGTCTTTTAAATTCACACAATACTTTAAATATTCAAGTAAGAGATAGTTCGGATTGCTGGAGACGTAGGGGTGACCACAGTATACTTTCCGATGCAAATGTCCCAAAGAAACAACTTTTTCATGAAAAGTAAGACAGAGAGTAATCTCTCACTGCTAAGACTCTCCTTTGAATCTAGTAACTTTCACATTAAAAGCTCTCAAACTTCATTTAAATCGGTTACAATTTTTATTTAGATTTGATTAGATTTGAGCTCTTTATTGTCTGTTTGGCTCAAACCCATATCACTTGTAGATCACTGAAAATAAGAAATGTTACAGTCGTGGCAATAAAGCCAACCTTTGCTCTCTCACTCAAGTGCAACTTCTGGTTGTACAATGATGCATGCAGGTGAGGTCAGGTGGTTTCATGATGAACAGCAAACAAATTGTATGGAGATCATTAGTCATTTTCATGGAAAACATGCAGTATGGAGATGTATTGATGGTATGCTAAAAAGCTAAACTGAAGAGATGTAGATGTAAACTTATGAGGGTATGGAGTATTATTATGTCTGATATTCCTAAACAAAAACCCATTTTTGATTTTAATACGAGATTGTGTTTCGTGCATGCAAACATCATCGTCCTCCATATTACAAATTTAAATATGCACCTGCAGCTTCCCAGAAATCTGTCGTATATACAACAAATTCATGTTGTCAACAATCTGCTGGGTGTCGTTCAAAAGCTTTGGGCATCGTTTCACGCTTGTGTCCTGAAAGGAAGTTAGTTTTAGCGATGTTAGAAAACATGCTGCAAAATTGGACAATGGTGGTTTCAGGAAACGAATAGTTAAACGGGGCAACTCCCCATAGATGACTTAACTGGCACGGATTATTTACTGGAGCATGGAAGCCAGCGTGGGTTTGAGAAAAAAGTAGGAGAATTCAACTTATTTGAACATATAAAAGTAAGCATATTTATAACGGCTGCATAAAGGCGAAATAAACATAAATTACATTGCTGTGTTAGTATCGTTGCACTTAGTACCCCCGTCCATTGTCAACGGACCTGTCATTACGATTCAGTGTTTGACGGTAAAAACATATAAAAGCGCTTAGAATCTCTTGAACTTACCTCTGTTTGCAAGAATAAAGAGCTCTGTCGTATTTTTTTTCGTTTAATCTCCATAGCCACCGCAGAACTGGCTGAAAACAATGACTTGGAGCTACAGTTTCGCTTGGAAGTTTGAACATCCCGCGGGGCGTCCATATTGTCCGTCATTCGCTAGCAACCGCACGCGCTGCACATTCCTACTTCAATTCTCCAACGCCCCTTCAACGGACAGGGTTGGCTCGGTTTATGCCTCTCCACCTGCCGAAATGGAAAACAATAATAATAACAACAATAATTAAAATAAACAAATAACTGAAAAGTGAAAACCTCGCTTAATGACACAGCACTGACATTTCACTAGTCAATATATTGCTCTACTTCACTGCATTTTAAAACAATAATGAAAAAAATTGATTAACTGATGCCGTTTAGGCTTTGTCAAAAAATGTAATTTCAAAGTAACTTAACGTAAAGGTTCGACTTCTAAAATAGAGCACTAATTTATAGTGGTTTGAATGTAGTCTGAATTATGGGTTTATGTTCCAAAATCAACTGCTTTTTCACGAAAGAAAGAAAGAAAAAATCTACTGAGAGGCGTCGCCTTTCCTATGGGTTCCTCTGAGAGGAAACCCAGTGCCCTTACGCAGACAGGAGGGGAACGTCATTGCGTCATCGTGCGAGACAAAACACTTTCAAATTTTAAGATACTTTGAAATATATTTTGTTTTCATTGATTATTTTGTTGGTTGCATAAATCAAATGCTGATACATCATTAAGCCTTGTTTAGTACATATCTAGCTCATCACCGGCTCGGCTCAATTTGTAAAACAAACGTTCTGCCAATCAGCAATAAATGCGCTATGTAACGCTCTCTCAATTCAGGTGAGGCTGTCACAAAGCATCAAGGTCTGTGAAATGCTCTACAGTGCTTTGTTCAATTTGCATAACTTCTAAACATTTCTCCTGCATTGACAGAAATTTTAATAAATTCTAATGTTTTTAATGATGGAAGTTATTTTTTTGTACATTTTTTTATCTTGTTTTTGTGTGTTTTTCTCTCTTGCATCATCTTTCTCTTGAGCTGCGCATTATGCATACTGTCTCTTCTTTTCGGCATCATATCTCAACCTGCCAGCTGCGCAACCCAGGTGGTGCTACAGTAACAAAAGACCTCGGAACGAAACCAATGAGTCCAGGAAACCCGCCCACCCGGTTCTGGCGGACATTGCTTCTGGTTGAGTTGGAAGCATCCACGGTTGGAAGTGTAGACGCAGGCGCTGCTGAGGATGATATCTATCAAGTTAGCCACAAAAAAGCTCTCAATAACGGAAATTGCAATATCTACTTTCAATATTAAAGTGCGGTTTTAAAAAAAAGACCAAACATCTTTTACTGTGTAATCCTCTGGGTTCATCAGTTTCTAGAGCGTGATGTCAGTAACACTACCATCTGTTGCATATTTTCTGTGCAGCTTCCCATAAATAATCCATGTTTTTTCTGCAGAGTCTACTTCATAGCATGGAGGGCGTAGGCAGTATCACTGTAACTACAGCTGATTTGTGACTGTTATATCAACTTGACCAACTCAGCTAAAACATAACATTTCTCAGGAGGTATGAAGTCATTTCAACAGGACAATGCCAGACCTCTAGGTTCTGAAAATCTTTGTTTAGCTAAAAACATTATGAATTACTGAGGTTTTGTAATCTACCTTAAAAGGCATTTACATTTTAACTTTTTTGTTTCATACTTACATACAGATTTTCCATTTTAAAAAAAGTTAACCACATTTTTTTTATATAAATACAACTAGTTTAAAACTGTCTAGTGTGTCATGGAGGGGGTGGAAGTTTTTGTCCATGATTGTTAGCAGTTTTGCCAGGATTCTGTCCCTAACCACCTCCTCTAGTATGGGGAGCTTCATCCATTTGATGGACACAGTCTTTTTGATGAGTTTTTTCAGTGTGTTCGCATCCTTTGCTTTGACGCACCACAGCAAAGAAGATGGTGCTTACAACAGACTGGTGAAACATGTGGAGCATCCTGCTGCAGACATTAAAGGACAGACATGAAACAGAGCAGGCTCAGGCCCTTTTTCTACACAGAATCTGTATTAGTGGACCACTCCTGAACAAAGGTAGCTGACACCAACAGACTTAGCAAACTTACCCATAAAGCCCTCATGTTGTAAATGTTGAGCTAGACTCTGACTGTGGTGTTAGAGAGGAGGATGCTGTCCAAATTAAGGACTATACTGAACAGACCTTCACACTCTTCCTACAATGTGCTGGACAAGCTCAGGAGCATGTTCAGCAACAGACTAATTGTGCCATGCTGCCGCAATGTAGAATGTCACAGGAGGGAATTATTTCCATCATTCCACAAATGATTTCACCCTCCATAACTATTGACTGTGGAGTCAGTATCAGTCACAATCTCTTGTAATTGTAGTAAATATAGTTTATAACCAAATTTTTTATGTATTTATTGTGTTATTCATATTGTTGTTTAACTCCAAAGGAACACTATAATGCAACAATCTCCCTTTGGTATTTCTCAATTTGGTTAATGTAGCAAATTACATTAAAATATTACTTTAAATCAATTATATTTGACCAAAATATACAATACCACCCTGTATCAATTATCTACGTTTCAAAAATGGAAAATTCTAATACTCTGCATTGTTTACAAAAAATAATTATACAACTAAATCAGAAATCACATACAATGTAAGTAAATAGTATTTATATTGATCTTCACAGCAATGAATGTGAAATTATGTTCTAGTGAGTTTTCCCTCTCTCTCTCTCTCTCTCTCTCTCTCTCTCTCTCTCTCTCTCTCTCTCTCTCTCGCTCTCGCTCTCTTTCTCTCCTAACAGAAATGCCCGAAATCGTGAAGACACGAGAAATTGTTCATATGGCTGTTCGGATATAACGCGTCACTTCAAGACTCTACAAATCTCCCTCTGTTTTTATTTTGAAAGTTTTAACCGGAAACAGTCATTCCTATCTGCGCCGCTTTGAAACGCTGACCGCTATTTTGCAGGGAGTAGCTTATTGCTGAGCAACGGAGGGAGAGAAGGCCACCGCTCTGATCTGCAGAGACGGCACGGAAAGGCTGGGCTCTATACACACCTTCAACAGCGACACACACCAGAAAGAAACGGGTAAGCGAGGAGTAGACTTGACTCAAATTTTGCGAATGCTAACATTTAAAGCGTACAGCTTGGTTTTTACCTTCATTACTCGCTCGTGTGAAGTTTGTGGAATAGAAAGAGTCGGTTTTCTGCTTTTCTGCTGCACATCCCCTGATTTCAGTGGTGATTCAAAATTATCTGAAGCGTCAAGGCAGAATTTATAGTAATTTTCTTTCAATGTATCAAAGCTTATTTCAAATTGGTGTACGTAATTTAATAATGATTATAAGCCTGGTGAATATCCTGTCATGCCTATAAGGGCTAAACATGCTGCTCTGACTCCGTTGGCTAACTGGATGGCTACTATTGTGAGCAGCAACATGACAAGCCTGTCCTGCTCCACCTTTGTAAAGCAACACTGGCTCGTCACTTTGCTGGCTTTGTAAAAAAAAAAATTGACCCCCTACTCCCTTTGTACAGGTCAATATTTCACTATTGCCCCACTCTTTTTCAGTCATTTGCATCCTTCTGCCGTCACACGAAGGATACCGAGGCAAGATGCACATCAATGAAGGTCGCTCACATTGGGCGCTTTGTTTATCTCATTAGAAACAGACTTACCCCGGGGTCCTGTCTGAGTCCCTATATAAATCGCATTGTCTGAATGGTTGATTTTGTACGTAGGTAGTTCGTAATGTAATGCAACTGCACAATGTTTCCTGATCTCGGACCCTCAACCACCTCTTCTGTGTGGAGGCTTTGTTTTCGTGGGCCAGATATAGTTGGCCTACATACATTCGGTCTCTTTGTGTTCAGTTTGATTTTTGTAATCATCATCACATCAAATGTAAAACTTTGAGAAACAACTAAGAGTCAACTTTATAGATGTGAAGATAATTAAGGTTGTGATATTGTCTTATAAGCAAAGCCTAAATAAATTTTAGAAACAAAGGTTAAATCATATGAAAATTGAGTACTGCCGTCTGTACCAAATGTAAATCTGTGTGTTTATCTTTCATTTATCAGATGTAATGAATTTATTCATCAATTCAAGTCAACTGTTCACATACTAAACTGATTGTTGGAGAGTTGTGAAGCTTAATATTCCACATCAGTAGGTCTGGTTAGTCTCCTCCTTCCTCAGCTGTAAGAATTCAAATTTCTTTGGGTTTGAGCCATAGAATGTGCAGATAATACCATCCAGTCTGGCTTTGCTCCCTTCCTCTCCCTTTTCCTCTCCCTTTTCTCCTTCACTCTTGTCTTTTTCCCCTTCCTGACTGTGCTCTGCTCAAATGTAGCGGTTGGCAGGACGGTCTGCTCCACAGGCGGTTGCGTTTTATAAAACTGTCAGTAACACAGGGCGGTCGCTGCACTCCTAGAAAGGAAGCAGCAGTAACTTCCTAGCTATACTGCTGCCCGGCATGCTTAACTTCATGGCAAATATACAGTAATGCTCCAAACGAAGGCAATAAACTGTTTAATATTAGTAACCTTGGCCTCTTATAAATCCTTGCAATCTCCTAGTTGTAGGGGATGTTTGCAAGTTTTTTAGCTTTTGGTATGTACTGTTATAAGCTGACTATTATCTTTCCATTGGTTCTGAGTTCATTTCTTGTTTAGTATCCTATTTTATAAGATATTCACTGGCCAAAGAGCAGTGCTTAGTAAGGATTTTCTTCAGTTTCATCCTCTGTTCTGAACTATAGTTGGGGTTTTGGGACATCTTTGGGGACTATTGTCCGGCCATTGTGTGTCGTAGGAAGTTTAGGAAGTGAGTTCATTTGACTTCAGTGTTCAGGGAGTTTTATTTGTGGCTGAAAACAACTTAGCCTGAAACTTGATATGTGAGATGATTCTATTTTATTCGGACTGTTTTCTAAAAGTGTTGCAGAAGAAAGCACGTGGCTGAAAATAGCAATGAATCTTGAAGCATTAAAAGGACTATGAGACTCATAGCTTTGCCTGCTGACTGTCATTGTGTGCAGAGTCAGACAAACAGGAGGTGAATAAGTCTGCGGTTTAGAAAAAATTGGTGAGATACCACAGCAGAGCAGAAAACTGGAGATGTAGTTGGGATTATTTATACACATCATCATCAGCCTTTCCCTTGTTATAGAAAATAAGGGTGTGCCTGTTTTTTTTGTTTTGTTTTTTTTGTTGTTTTTTTCATTTTACTCCTCAAAATGAAAAATAAAACAGACCAAACCTCACATCTGTTTTGGGGTGTAACCTACTCCCCTCTGAGCTTCCTTTTATATGTGCTTCTTTCCACTGCGGATATTGATCTTGATTTGGGCAGTCTCTATTCCCATCATCCCTTCTGCCAGCCACTGATTGTCCTGTTATGCTAGCATTTATAATTTCCCCCCTCCTAAGTGCCAGTGCAGGTTTCAATGTGAGTTAGCTATTTTTGTCTGCTCTGGGCAGCATGAATGTTGGAGCCACAATCAACATGACAGAGTTGGTCAATGTTCCTGTCAAAGGGCCATGGGTCAGTCATTATTAACACAGCAGGAGCCCGGCAGGGCCACAAGCATAACAAATGTATACTTAATTGACTGTTTTTACAATTTTATTCAGTAGTTTACATGAGATTGAATTCATTAAATGCCATCTGGTATCCATAAAGAGAGTTTACCCACCATTAAACTAATATGAATTTTAAGTTTGGAATTCAGAAAACACATCAAATCATTAAATTAACTAAAGGTTTTAATTCTAGTATAATACCATATTTATCCCTCTAGTGTTTTAAATGATAATTAAATTTTAAGCATTCATATAGCACATTTGTATTTTCTTCTATTTTTTATGCTTCATTAAGAACACTGCCTCCAGAAATGTGTGTCTTAAAACATATTTTTCTAAGAAAAGCTATGTACACATCCTTCAGAGAATTAATCATATGCACAGATAGAGGCTGTGCTACAGGGCATGTGCTTCATTATTTTTCTTTCACAATTAATTATATATATTTTTTTCTGATCTCTTTTTGATTATGAGCTCTTGTTCATCGTACCGGCTTCTCCTCCCTTTAGACTTGACTAGAATAATAACCTTATTTTTACACGTTTTGCTCAGTGAAAAGGCCTGTTTTGACTGTAATCCTGCAGATTTCTTAGTATCCATGAAGTGTAAATTTCCATTTGTAGGGCATCCTGAACACTGGGGTCATAGAGCATGTGGTGGATTGGTGTCTCCAGGCTAGGGGGGGTGCTGGGTTGTGTGTTGTAATAACAAAGAAGCAGGCAGGATTATTGCTCCTAAATAGAGGTGCTAGCTTGTCTTCTCTCGCCAGTCGCCCATGTGATGCGTGTGGCTGCTTTTCTGCACCATATGGTCTTTTCTGCTGCATGGGAGAGTTTTTTTCACCCACAAGCTGCATATGCTAGCCATGTGAACACAGATAAAGCTATGCATACATATGCAACATTCTGCAGCCTGGTAGTATTAGACTGGCTTAATGATTTAGCATCTACCCCTATGGCGCTCTGATCCTGTTCCAGTATAAATCATAGCATATAGTGTCGCTGCATTGCATAAGGGCTGGGAATCTCTTGTTATCTTGTCACCTGATCCAATTACGATCCAGAGGGCTGTGATGTTTTGTTATTGTTTGCTTTGCCCTTGTAAGGTGGGATGAAGCAATGACAGCAGCAGAGTTTTTCATCCTTCTCTCCAGCTCAAAATATATGTGTGGTTTCTCATGTTTGTTATGTTTACAAAATATTTTAGTTAAACTTCACAGAAATTAAAGTGCATTCATATACCACAATGTAAATTGATTGAGTCTTCCACATCCTCATCTTGATGGAGCTTAGATTTGACTATATCCTTCTGTTCCATAATCTTATCACAAATGTACATTCTTATCCAATCCAATCCAACTTTATTTATAAAGCATTTCAAATCAACAAAGTTGACCAAAGTGCTGTACACACCATATTTTGTGGCATAAATGATTTTCTTCTTTTGACACACTAAATTATTTTGCTATTAGTTTTTAAGTGTTGAACATTTAATCTCAATCCAAACTCCCAGTATAGAAAATCATTGTGATCATAACATGACCCATTCATTCAATTACTTAAAAAATGGTCTATCTTTTTCATCTGACACTTTCTGTTAAGTTCTATTTTTGGACATTAAATGAATTTATCAATAAATGACAGACGATGCAGATTGTGCTTTTATCTCTTTGTGTGTGTATTTATCAAATCAAATCCCTTTTTGGGTAAATCCTTCTTTAGCTATCCTTACCAAAGCAGTGTTTGGAAGCTTAACAAGCATCCTTGGCCGTTATCTAACTTCATTCAGTTGCTGAATACTTATGAATCTCTATGATATTTTGATAGCACAGACATGTTTATGAAATGTTATACAGAACTCAAAATTGGATAGAAGAAGAAAAAGTACAAACATTTTTCTTTATTTCTCAGACTAAGTCATTGTAGGTCCCTTTTTTAAGAGAATAGGGCTAAAGAGCCTTTACCCCTGCGCCTTCATTTGTAAGAAGTTAAAGTAGGCCAATTTAATTCAAATGTCAAATGGAATATAGATCTTGCATTTAGTTATCCCTGAAGCAGCCATAGCATGCTCTACTGTGGATTCTTAATTTTACACAAAGAACATTTATAATATACTATTATTACTGTCAGACTTTAGAAATACTTATTTCCTAGTAGAGCTGGAGTTCAGTATTTTTACTTTGACACCAATATTCTTATTCCTCACTGCAATAACATATCCAGCAATTACATGCTAGTGGGACATAAGTTTCACACTCATCTCTATCTGATCTTTTACTAGAATGTTACATTTAAATACTTAAAAGTACTATCACATTGCCAGTCATGTTAATGTTACACAGTGTAATCTGTGAGCTCCATCAATGTTAGGGCGCGTTCACACCTTCTGATTTGAATCCTAGTTTGTTTGCTTGGAAAGTCCGGTAGGATTGAGGAGGTGTGAATGCACAAACAAACACTGATACAGATCATAGAAGTGAACTCTGGTCCACCTATAAACGTAGGTCTTGGTTCGCTTCAAAGGAACCAAATACAGGAATGAGACCACAACAGAAAGGGGATGGTGGGTACAGTGCAGGGCATTGTGGGCAAATGCAGCCAAAACATACTCGCATATAAAACGATAGCCTGGAGAAATGGCTCGTGGTCAGACGTGGAAGAACAAGGTAAAATTTTCGATAGAAATATGGTCAGCCAAAGACAGCAAGGATCTGATGCAGCTCCTTGTTTTGCTCTGATGTGATGGAAACACGAGTTTCCCTTCATTAACCAACAGATGAGCGAGTTTACTTCTTTGTTGTTCATCCTTTCCTTCAGTAATTCTTGATATAGCACCATCTCTGGCAAAGATGGTGATACATTAGTCAAAAGGTCCAGTTCACTTGATTAAATGTAGTGTGGAAAAAAAATGGACTGAAAGAATGTTGCAACCCCCAATCGTACCAAGTCCAACAGACTATTAGGTGTGAATGCACCCTCAATTGCGCTCAACCAGTAAACTAAGATTTGCAAAAGAGAATTTAATATGTCAAAACAACAGTGAAGCTCTAAGAGCAATAAAACTACATTCATGTAATTGACAAAATGCTCTGAATAGTGTCTGTTACCTATCATGGAAAAAGCCTGGCTGGTCCTCTTTTTTTATCTCATTTGAAGAGGAAAAAAAAATAACTCCTCTACCCTTTCATGTCTGTTTGTCTGTAGTAAACTCAGTCACTGGGGACTAAAAGAAGCCTTTGTCTGTCTGTGCAGACGTTACTGCCTCACCTTGAGTCTGTTCTCTTGGTTGTTCTGTGCATCCCTCAAGGGTCGTAGACTTCCCTGGACCCAAAATAGCTTTAAGCTTAAAAGACTGATTCAGTGTCTCTTGCCTATTATTGACTTCAGTCTGAAAACCCTAATTGACCTTAGATCGGTGTTACTGAGGAAAAAAAAATGAATACTGTTGTTTTGCTGTTTGCCTTGCACCACAAATCTTTAAAAAAAAAAATCACGTTTTAAGAAGTCAAAGTACCTTATTCCTGCCATTTTCTTGGAAAAGTTTAATGTAATCCAGTTGCTACTCTTTTATTGTCTCTTTATCCAAGTGTGTTTTTACTACCAAAGCTACAGCAACTACTGAGTGCTATTTATATCAGAGCAGTCAGTCTTTGCTGCTGTGGTAAACATTAAATTCATCTCCTCCTGTCAGCCAGAGGATTCTTCTTTCGAGAAACCAACCGGAGATGGAAATTAGTGCAGCAAACACCTTTTCAAGTCAGTCACCTTGTGGTTTCTCAGTCAGTGAGTTATACAATGTTATATAGTGAATATTGTTTTTACTTTAAATTCATGAAGCTGACATCTCTTGTAAATTCGATTGTAATTGCAATAAAATTTTTTAAATGTTAGCAGCCAGCCACACCCTTATCAGGGCTCTCACAATAAGACTGTCAGGAAGTGAGTGTGAGGAGACAATGAGTCATCTTTTTCTGGTTCTCTATCTTTTTCTATACGTATTTTTTTATTTATTTATTTATTTTGGCTTGCTGAGCAAATGTGTGTCCGCTTTCAAGGTGTATGATGTGGTGCAAGTCAGCTGTGGTAAGAAGCACTCATCTGCTTTTGGAAGAGCAGATGAGTGCTTCTCATGGCTACCCAGCTGTTGCATCATCCTGGGAAACACACTCCAGCCAGATGCTACGTGGAAAGCTGCAGTCTGTGTTGCAGCAAGAATCATATTAGTTGATGACCATAAATACTGACGCCACTTCCTTTCTTTCAGCTAGCTATTCTGATTGGCTGGTTTGAAGAGGAGTGAAGAGAGTTGAAATGCTGAAGAAAACAGAAGGCTGTTCATATAACTTCATGTTGGAAACTTAGCTGCAAGAGTGATTAGTCAAGGCTGATGAATCTGATTATTTTGCTCTGCTTTATAATCACCTTTGCCTATTTATAATTTCTGAACTACTTATTGTATACTTAATAACACCAGGAATATCAGACTGATACTCATTTCTTTAAATCTGCCCCTTTGTTTTAAGATTAATCATGATATATGTCAGGATAAGCTACTCCACACATGCTATAGATGCAAAGATTATTGTCTATGACAAGAAGTGCTTAACATACTTCCTGTTTCTCTCTGCTATCTTCTTTATACAAAGAATTCAGTCTTCTTGGAATAATCCTGCTCTTTCACTCCCTGTTTCTGTATGTCTGTGTGTGTGAGAGTGTGTGGGGAGATACTATTGGAGCAGCTCAGTGGGTTGGGAGATTCCTGCCAAAAACATGAGGTCACTATTTCTCCTTATTAGCCCCATCAAGAATGTTGCTGAAGGAGCAGAATGAATCATAACTTTGAAATGTACAAATATCTAAAGTCTTGAAATTTCTGACCTCTAGCAACATTTAACTTCTAAAAAAACATACAGATTTTTGTTATATTTACCTAAAAATGTCTTGGAGTTTGATTTTAGCATATTTCAGATGAATTAAAACTATGATAAAAAACAAAACAAAAATATTTCTAATAGTTTTAAACAAAGAAAGAGTTCTTATTATCGTTATTCTTAGAATGAGACGACCTTTGCTATTAAGACTGTGAGAAGGAACTGGAGAGCAGACACATCTGCATCTCCTTCATCGGGCCTACCTCTGCATTCCCCCATCTGTGCCACGTCTTTCATGTGTCATAGTAAGAAGTTCTTTTAATGGGACCATAAAGGCTGGTATGCATTATATCCATGCCGCTCGACCACAATCTTGTTAACCTTGCATTCTGCATGTGAGTGTGCAGAGGTTATTAAGATGGCAAGATTTTTGATGCTTTGGTTACAGTCGGGAGGGATACACGGTATAATTGTAGTGTAATGGCAATGCTGTTGCTGTGTTTGGTAAGACCAATGAGTTGTCCCAGCATAGCATCTAAACACATGTCTTCTGTTTCTGTTATCTGCCACACTTTGGTGTCATGCAGCTGCAGTTTTGCCATTTGTATGTGAAACAAAATTGTATCACCACTTGACCAAACATGTGAGCATGAATTTGTCAGCTGGAGTCAGGGTGTTTTCAGCTGCATAGAATTGAAAGAAATGAAATTCAGATTTGTTCTTTCATCTGTATTCCTGTTGTCAAATTCATTTAGATTATTAGAAAGTTGTGTTATATTTTTTATGCAAGTATTCTGTAATTTGTTCAGCTGATAGTTTCTCATGAAAATACTTCTTTCAGAATGCACAGAAACTTTATACTAGTTTTGGCCAGTTTTATTCAACAATATCCATTAAACATGTTCTCTGTAACTTTAATATAAATGTCTGGCTGCATCAAATCACCCATATTAAAGTACTAAGGAGATTCATCAAACTTCCTCATCAGATTTTTCTCACAGCGTATAAAATTGTCAGATTGAGAGTGAGAAGTGGGGGTGAAAAACTGATCTGTTTTACATTAGAGACAGCTGTTGATACAGTCATGTTCCCAGCCATGTCATGCGAGGAACTGAGGTGTGCAGCTGATTAAAATTTTACTCAAGGGATTACTGAGTTGATATACCAAGTACTTCTGAGGTCAAGTGAGCAAGGGCTAAGCTCAATAATCTTTAATTCCCACTCCGATGGGGTTTTTCTTGGCACTTTCTACACACGACAGAAAGCTTATGTTATTTTAATGCCACTTGAAAGGCTTTGAAAGTACAGTTTTTAAGATAAATGATTATGCAAAATATTTGGTGTCTAAACCTCTTATAAATTTAAATATTAAGGTGTAACCAAATGAAGCAAGCTTTATAACTGAAACAACAGTCCCTCCACTTCACTCTGAGAATTTTCTGCTAAGTCTTGTGACAGCATGAAAAATGAAATTATGAGAAGGCACTTAAGCTGCTGTATTTTACACCCAGTTGCTCAGACAGCAGCAGTCCAACCAATCACTCAGCTTGAATTTATTAAACCAAATTTGTTATATCCTTTGTTACTGTTTGACAACAGCCACATGAGTCACCTGCCTGTTGCTTAGATGTGCTTTATGTTCTTCTTCCAGGCCTGGACAGTCAGAAAGTCAGAACAGTTTGCTTTGACCTCCTTTCCAGCCCACGTGAAGGGGAGTGGTAGATGAGGGGAGGGAGGGTGGCAGGAGGGAAAATAACCGTCTTGATGGGTAGGCCAGCCAACATTCCTACATCACTTCCTCTTCTAACATCTGGCATTCATCAGAGCCGGCAGAGAGAAAGAGAGGATGTATCTTCCTGGCTTGATTGGTGTTCATTCCCAGGCGTAGACAGAGGTATCGTGTTGCAAGACCGCCCACTCAAACTGATTCCCCCCACCGAAATCAAAACCAAGCAAGAGGGTTTTTATTCTGTATATCTGTACCAATATTTACATTTTGCCAGAGATTCTACTGTCTTTTTTAGATATGTTTTCCCTTTTCTTTTTTTTTCCTTTTATGTTTTTATGCCTCTGAGAATAAATGTTAACATGAATAAATTCTTTTTTATGTCTTTCAGGATGGCCTAGGTGCGTTGTGCTGTCAGTGGTCTATCAGCTGTAAGCTATTTTGGCCAGCGGTGTGTATAGTTCACTAAATAATTATTTAATTAATTTTCCAACAGTTTTCTTAAGATGTCATTTGAATATATTCCAATTTCCAGCTTGTCTGCAATTATTTAAGACATGCTTTCCTTCTAAACACACTGTTAGTTGGCTTTTGTCACACTAATACGTTAGACCTTGTTTAAAGAGCACTGTTGGTCTAAACGAAACAAGTACAAAACCCTTTTCTATACACTGTTGTCAAAATTATCTTAATTTTAGTGCATGTTTTTTAAAAAAGAGTGATGCACTATAATGGGACTGTAGTAACATTTTCACTGTATGATAACTATGGGCAAAAACATTTACAATAAATATATTATTGCAAAATCAATAATGATATTGGTATCAAGAAGTTGACACTTTTGTTTATTATCTGATTATTATTTGTCTCATTTTCTTGTAATTGGATAACTCTTAAAATAAGAAGTAAATAACATTTAAAACTGAACAAACGCCAGATGTTTTGATCAATTATGTTTTGAATTTAACAGGGGAGTTAAATCATCTGCATGTATTGAGCTAAATGTTTACTTTGGTCTCAGGAGGTGTGTATGAGAGGCCGCAGCAGGGTGCAGAGATGAGTGTGACCTCTTGGTTCCTGGTGAGCAGCGGGGGAACGCGACACCGACTCCCCCGGGAAATGATCTTTGTTGGCCGTGATGACTGCGAGCTCATGCTACAAGTAAGGACACTTCACACACCGCGTCTTCACTGACAGCAACCTCAACGAAGAAGACCAAAACAAATAAAAGTAAAGAAGTCTGTGAAGTATTTAGTTGTGAGTATTAAGATAATAGGATTACTGGTGAACACAGAGAATTCTTCTCATCCATATAAATACTTAAATCCTTTTTTTTTTAAGTTAATAAGACATATCTAGTAAGGAAGCTACAAAACAACTCCATTGTTCATGTTTGTGATCTTCCAGCAGCAGAGCATTCTTCTATACTACCATGTTGGTGTGTTTCTGCAGCTGTGTATACATCCAGAGGGACCACGTGTACACTCATGTGTACCTCATGTCACCCTACTATAAATAGAAAGTGGGACAGATACCTCTTGAGTTAGATCTTATCTGACTGAGTCAGTTATTGTGAACAGTAGCTGCATCCATGGTTGCAGCATTGGTATTATTTTGAAAGTTTTTCCTATCCCAGTGGCTGAAAGTCTGGTTGTCAAAGGTGCTTTGACACTTTAAATGTTAGATTCTGTTTACTGTGAAACACTTTCATTAGTTTTAATTTTTTTTAGTTATATATGGATAAAAATGTTCCCTATTCTTCTTGAATTCAATGTGTTTAATATTAAAGCCTAAGTGCCATTATGTCCTATGTTCCCTTTTATAACTTGTGAAAATGCAAATACTGATGCTATTTTGAAGAAAACATCGTAAAGAGAAGTTTTAATTGGTGAGACTCAATGCATCATGGATCTGCAACTCCAGTCTCTTTAAGTTTAAATTGTTATTATTTTAATTTCAGTACCTTTAGTTGCTGTTTAGCCATCAAGACTTATTATTAATGATGCTACATGAGCTCTAAATGGAAGCAGACTAACTTAAAACTTTATGTAATCTTCTTTGGCACATAGTAATGTTGCTGCTTTTCTGTCTATCACAGACCTAAAAATGTTCAAATGTCCATGATGTTTTATTCTTTACAAAAAAGCCTCTTTATTTACTTGTATATCTCACACACAGCTGCATTGTATCTAAAGTTGACTGCATTGCCCCTTTAATGGGCTGATTTCTTAGTTTTATTAGTTTGCTGACTGGTTTAAGTCCTTACACAGTCCTGTTCTTTGAAGACTTCAAGCTAATAAGAGTCATTCGAGTTGTAAAATATCTGCATCTTTTTTCAAACACACACCCTAATATGTTTCCAATGACCTGAAGATTTACTGCTCCTTTGTGTGTTTCTGTGTGGGTTATTGTATTCCTATCCTTGTGATATCTTTGGAATGACAAGACAAGGGAAATCTTACAAATTAGGGACTTTTTTTTTTTTTGGCTCTGCGTATTTGTGTGTGTTGGCAAAGCAGCTTACAGTTTTCCCCCATGTGACTGCTTCAACAAGCCAAGGCCTCATCACATGGCTAAACATTAGAGGCTGCTGTGTCATGCACCAAATAAAACACAAACACAAATTCAGACAGACTCGCAGCAAAGATCAAACTGTACATGAATCTATGAGAGAATTACCCAGTGGTTACTGGTATTTAAGCTTCCTAAGTGTCTTTATTTCGTCTTTTAATGCAAAAAGATGGTTGCTTTATTCATTTATTGAAAAAGGGAAGGACTTTATTAATGTTGTAACTTCTTCATTACAGGTAGAAAATTTTAAAAAATAGCAAGACCATAACTCTCATTGTGTAACTCAGCTGTAAGTTAAGTTTGCTGAATCTTATTTTTAGTGATGTTGAGCTACTCCATACATCTATATTCTCCTTTTCTTCTTCACACGTTATATCTGTCAGCACCACATCTGTGTAACAGCATGAAACCTGCAGCAGTTTGAAGTGTTGAAGTGTAAGAGGCATCTCAGCCGATTTCCACCCCGTTTGATCTAAACTAATCTCAGTAATGTAATCTGTTCTACTGTTGGCTTTCCAGAGTTGCTTCCCATACAATCTTGATATTTTTGGTTCAACAAGAGTGAGCTTCTTTAGAACAAGGAGGGATTGAGTTATAGGAAAGGGTCATATGAGTACGTAATTGAGGTTCACTTCCCAGAACTGCTATTTGACTAACTTCAACTTAAACTGTGAAATGCCGGCAGCAGGCATTTCAACAATCAAAATTAGGATCACAGCAAACTTTATTTTATTTATCAACCAGTGTCATTAAATTCATTTTGATATTTTTTGGATTAGGATTCGTGGCAATGATACATGACCGCAGTATTTGGCATATTCCACCAAACATGTCTATTTCAGGCTCATGCCACGCATACATAAGGTTTTCAGTGTTTGTTCTGAAGACGATTAATCTATGAAACAGCCGATGGGCTTATATCTGAAAGCTGCTGAAAATCAGTACTTTACCTCCAGTCTTTCTTCTTCTATTGTTCTCTTTTGTCAACTTGTGAAGTGTTTGTATTGTTTCTGTACATCTGTGGATGAATGTGAAGGCGACTGTATAAAGTTAACAGTATCAGAAACCCTGAAATGCCTCCTAATGTGCTTCATGTTGATATGATTGTGGATAAAAAATGTGTAAGAACATTGAGATTTACTTTCAAAGTTACATTTTTGACATTGGATGCTAATACGCCCTCAAAGGTCTAACACTGAACAGTTTGCTTCAGTCACATACAGCCCTCTAATGGTTTGTTAAGGAAACATGTAGTTCTGTAGTCTAGCATTGGTATAATGTTTCCATATAAGCAACTGAGAGAAATTTTGATGAAAAGTGGAACTTATATGACTGCCGTCTCTGGGTTAATGTATCATTTCTGTGTATGTTTTTGTTTGAAGTCCCGCAGTGTGGACAAGCAGCATGCAGTCATCAACTATGAGGTTGGTACTGATGAACACAAGGTCAAGGACCTGGGAAGCCTGAATGGGGTAAGTACATATCTATAACAATGCCAAACAAAGAGAGAGAGTTAAAAAAAAAGAAAGAATGGAAAAAAGAATAACTAATAGAAAAAGTCAAGATGATGATAACGAAGCCACAACAGAATGACTAGCCAGCTGAAGAAGGAGTAAAGCGGTGGATTAATTTGCAAATCTAGAGAATCTAGATAAACAAGACACTCAAACCAATAAAGACATTGGGTAGTACTCCATTTTTCTGCTACTAATCAATCTCTTTGTCAATACATTAAAGATTTATTAGATCTCAGGTTGACAGATATGTAAACCTGATTCTATTTCCATATAAATGACCACCTGAAGGCAAATTTGTAAATCTCTTAAAAGGATCAATCTGCCCTCAGCCCCCAATCTATTGACATGTGTCTTTCTAAATAAGACAACTTAATTTAAGCATTGATGTTTTTGGAAACTGTTATTTCTTTTCATAAGCACATAATGGAGATAATGGCTTTATAGAAGAGACAGACACAGTGGATATAATGAATTTGAGGCCCAGATTTTATTAACCTCAGCTGGAACTGAGGTTACATTCTCAATTCAGAAATGTAAATGCTGCTGATAGCAAATAAATAGTCATCTGATTAGACAGTCATATTTTTTGTGATGCTGTTAGGAAAAACATTTTTTCTTCCCACTCCTTTACTGTTATAAAATTCCAAGCTGCATAGCCAAAGGGAATTAAAGCTGTAGTATAAAACCTTTGTATTACTCCTCTGGCAGTAAGATTATTATATTATACCCTATTTTATAAACTCCTTTTGCAATTTCTGAAACGTAACAGATGCTCACACATATTTAAAAGTTCCCACTCTTTAGCAAAATATTTCACCGTTTTACTGCATTGGCATAATGTCTGCCAGGTAGCTCAGCAGTGTCCTTGCATGCCACTGTTTTTATTGGAAAGGTGCCTCTTAAAGAGACAGGCCCTAAAATGGAGAGTTTGGCAAAAGATGACAAGAGATGCTGCAAGAAAGTAAATTAAGAGAAAATATATGATTTGTTTAGCGTTAAGGCGTGCAAATCTATTTAAGTAGACAAAGTAAAATTATGACTCTGCAAATGACCCCAATACAGACTTTTTACAGGATTTCAGGGAAATGTTGTAAATCAAGACTGAAGGTGAAGCAGATAAAGCTGTTAAGGCAGCTGTTGTAAAAACTTTAACTTCTGACTTCTCAAAATAATACCATAAAACTGATGCTAAATCCAAACATACATGTTTAATTTTAAATGTAATTTAGTGTCTTTGGGGAGCTTGAAATTCAGTAAAAGCTGGTTGCAGTTGCCACATGGCATTAGTCAGGCATTGTGAGTAGTGCTCAGTCACAGCCCAACAGATTAAACTCATGGACATCCTCTCCAGTTCTCAGACAGGAAGCCAGAGTCACTTCCTGCTGTGTCATTAACCATCCAGCTTCTTTGGCTGGATTCACAGGAAGTTTTCTCCAGCTGAGTCAGTGGATATGCAGAGGTTTGCCACAGCAGTAACTACAAGGTTTGGACAGTATCGCCATTTGCTGTCTAACTGAAGCCATTTTAACTGCTGTTTTTGTTAAGCTGTTGTGATTTCATCTCACTTGAGAGGATGCAGGAATGTTTTATTACAACAGCAGCGCAAGTGTGATAAAATTTCATTTGCAGCTCAGCGAAACCTGATCTGTCTCAGAGCTGCAGAGTAGAAAGACTGGTGAATGGAAGGAATGGGTGTGAGAGAGAGAGGTGTAAACCAAACCTGCAAATAAAACAGAGAAGTTCATGTTTTTATTGTACTTAGGCCTTTATTCCTGACTAACTGTGGTTCCCCTTTAGGACCTTGTTGGCTGTGTGTATGTTTAGTATTTCTGGTTACAATCTAGCACAGTTAGATTTTTTTACTCAAGCTTATTCACCCCTAAGACAAGTATTTGTAACAAATATTTTCAATGTCTGGAACGGAAACTAATCTACAGACAACTGTTGGTTTCGTTCACTGGAGTTCTTATTATGGATTGACATTATATGTGTAAAGTACCCATGACCTGGACAGAATGAGAAAGAATGAGATTATAATGATTTAGGCAGAATTTAATCTCTATTTTTGCTCTGAGATTAGATTACTTTTGTTGTAAAGATTGATGCTAAATAAACTGAACTTAAAGCTTTGTTTATTGTGATGTTTTTCTTTCTGTTATTGTGATGGTCGTCCTCTGCAGACCTTTGTAAATGATGTACGCATCCAGGAGCAAATGTACATCACACTGAAATTGGAGGACAAACTGAGGTTTGGCTATGATATCCTTTCAGGTCTCACACATCCACTTCACTCATCATTCTGAGCTGTGGTGATTCTTACCAAGGTTGTATTGTGCACCCAATTAACATAGCAGAATTTTCTTTAACCTCTTTTGGCTATACATACCAATCTGTTCACAGTGGTGAGAGGAGAGCTCACTGTGCCCGAGGAGGCTCTAAAGGTAAGAACATGTAGCCTGTGCCCTATCACGTGTCGTTGTCTATTATGTTATATTATCTGCACCTCTACTCATCTCTCTACATTTCCCTTTAGCATGAAAAGTTCACCAGCGGCCTGCAGCTCAGCAAGAAGCCGTCCAGTAATGAAACAACTCCCAACACAAACACAAGCAAATCTCCTGCAAAGACCCCAACAAAGACACCAAAGTCCCCCAGCAGCACCACCACAAAGTCAGGGGAAAAGAGAGTAATGGATGGGGTCTGCTCCTACAAAGAGCTGTCAGCTAAACCTGTGGATTCTCACAAAACAGAGGAAAGGATAGGAGGTGAGGTACAGAACAAAAGGGCTAATGTGGCAGTACAAATAGTACATGTTTACTGCTGCAGTCTAATGTTCTTATTTTATGTTTTTTTTTAATACAATTTATTCACTTAATCTTGCCAATCCTCTGTAGCAGATCCCACACTAAGACAGGATATTAGGAAATTAAGTTGGTGGGTTTTAGGTCAGACTAGCAGGGGGTGGATGTGGCCACAAGGATAGTAACTGTAACTACCATACTAACATGGAATCACCATTTTATCATAAAAGCAGTCTAGGTCTGAAGCTGGCCCTAATAACTGACATCACTGGCTTGGCAGGGGTAGTAGTAGGAGTCCTGATAAATCTCCAGATGTTGAAACAAGGTCACATGGCCTTGTTTCAGCATTTTTACATAGATTAAACCATAACAAGGTCAGAGTAACTGCATCAGGGTAAAAACAAACAAAAAACAAAGTGATGTTTACACATTTTGAAATGTAGAGGATACACAGGCATTTTTATACATTTTTGCATTTAGATCTAAATGAGCATCAGTGCATCCATATGATGTTTCCCCATCTGACACTCATTTGTGTAACCCATACAGTGTTACTCCTGTAATACCAGGCTTCACCCTGATATTATACCTCCTAGTGAGCATATGTTGAGTTTTATATGAGAGGTTACTACTTACTGTATATATTTTGGCACAGATATATATGTAATTATCTTGATATACTGTGATTAAATTTACACAGCTAACTATTAGAGGTGCTAAAAGAAAAAACATGTGAAAGAAGAAAGAGTAGAAAGAATTAAACACTAGATGAAGTGTCCTATTTGTGTTGTAAGATGCAACATGCTGATGATGTAAATCCGCCTAAGGCCACGTGTCATTTCCCTTTCTCAGCTATGTTTCCTCTCATTTCTTTACTCTTCTTCAGCACAGGATGTCCCATGTCAGTTTTCATGCTAAAGGGAACAGAGTGGCCAGCGTAAAGTCCCTCTCTCATTTAAACTGCTTGTGTTTGAGAGAGAAAAAGTTACAAAGAGAGCATGACAATTTTAAAAATAGGTCACAATGCACAAAGGGATTCTTACACAAACAGTTTGGTTCACTTTGTGGCAGCACGATTGGGTGAACTTTAGATTAAAAAAGCTCTAACATGCCAGAGTTTTGCTAAAGTCTTGACAAACCAGAGTTATAGTGAAATGTGAACTTTTGTTGAAATGTGTCTGTGTGCACATCTGTCCCAGGGGATGTTACAGCGCTGCCTCGTGGGACACCCCTGTATGGCCAGCCGTCTTGGTGGGGGGATGGAGATGCAGATGATGAAAATTCCTTCAAACAGGAAACCAAGTCATCCTCTTCAAAAAAACACGACAGCTCCATTTCAGGTAAGAGGTTATGAATTTTGAGCGGTTTCAGACTTTCAACTTCCATCCCAACACAAGAATCTTAACTCAGTTTTAAAGATTTCATTACAGTATATATATACTAATATTAATGATAATACAAAAAATGTAAAACACAGTCTTATTTCTACTGTGCTTTGTTTACACATTGTTTACTATTGATGCATCTCACTTAATCTTGAGCATAAAATACATTTGTTTAGCACAGAAGGTCTCATTTTGCTTCATTTTTGGGTCTTAAACTTTAAAAAATGTATACAATTTTGAATTTAAGAAGAATTTAACATATAACACAATTAGATGGAGAGAGGTTGGCTGGAGGTATTAGCATTTCTTTTTTTATCTCATAAAAAAGCAACATTTAACATGAATGAGATTAGAAAAAACAGAAAACTTATATTTTAACACATCATTTTTCATTGTCTTTGTTAGCTGAAGTGGATCTTTACTCCATGCATCAACAGAATAGATGTCCAAATGTTTTTACATTTTACAACCTGTAGCTGGAACAGTTGAATTATTCTGTACAAAGTATTTTATCTTGATATTTGAACAACTTGCTTAGTTTTTTTTTTTTTGCTTGTTTATTTAATTGTCTGTGTTTAGACAAATAAACAAATGTACAGCAAGACTGTGCTTATTGCTGACAACGTTCATCCAATAGCAAACAATGGCTTTTTTCAGTCTGTTTGCTTACAATATGTGTGTGTGTGTGTGTGTAGTGACCAGTGGACTTGGGGGTGGGGGTCCTGTTAAGTCACAGAGGATAGCAACAGGATTAGAGGGTATACCAATAGTGAAACAGCTCAGTGATGCAAAATCAGTCTGTGCCAGGCTGGTTTAGAGGACCAGTGTGGTCATAGAGAGTGGGGGAGGTTAATCATATACAAACACTGGATCGCACTGAAACGTCCTCAAATCTCTCACCACATCTGGATGGATAGTCTGGCAAAGGAGGACTTTGTCTTTCAGCTCTTGAGCCAGTGAGAGACCATCCCCATGTTGTACCATGCTTATTGTTTTGTTGATTTTTGCAAAGTATTTTTCTTTTGGAGCGAGATTTGAAAAGATTCAGCTTGTTTTAAATCTTTCCAACTGTGCAACAGTGATTTAGAAGCCCAAAAGCTTTTCAAAGATTCAGGCAAATGGGATTGACTACTTCAGTCATGGAAGTGGGTAAGTGGAAGGCATTTGCTCTCTCGCAGCACGGACCTTTAGAAAACTCACTGCTGTGTGGATGTTGTTGTGAAGGTTTTTTTGTTTTTGAGAGCCAGCATGTGTCAGGGCTGTCATGGTGTATTTTTGTGAGTAAAATAGTTTTTAACATTTAAAGAAGGTCTTATCACTTTATATGCTGTGTTCCCTCTGAATGTCCTTACTTCACACCAGATATAGACTTTGACGGGAAGTGAAAGAGGTTTCGGACAGGAAGTGATTCTGTTTGAGTGTTTTCTTGCTTGCATGTGCACATCAGTTAAGTTCAGTGTTCTTTCTCTTTCTCAGTGAATAGGCAATGTTGTCACATCCCCCACGACCCTCTCCTTACATATTGTGACTAAAGCTGATTGGGTTACACCATTGCACCAGCTCCTCCTTTTATCCCAACGCACACATCACACAGACACACACACACACACAGTGTCCAAACAGACCGCTTCATATGCAGCAATCATTAGCTAACCACTCTGTAATTCTCTGGTGAGTATTGCTCTCAAATTCAAGCACTTTGGCTAATACAGCTGGTAAAGAGCTTTCAATTTGAGCAAACTTTATTTTAGTCTAGCATGTATTTACTTTGCACTGTATTGCTTGCTGCTTTTTTAAGCATTAGTCAATCAGTAGCTCTAATGTAATTCAGAATACTGTTTTTGTTTTAAGTTTGTCATAGTTATTTAAACTCAGTCGCATCTCAGTTGCTGATGTTTTATGTAATATTTTGGAGTGTTGTAGTATAGTCTTTAAAAAAAAAACAATACAGGTGAGTCTATTAAACCTAAATTTTACAAGTTTCTGATAAGCCTGCGAAAACTCCTGGAGCTCATTTAGCTTTGGTATGAACTTTATACCAAAGACGTTGAACTTATTCATGCAACTCTTTTTTTGCAGTATTACACATCAAGGGTAATTCCTAGATGAGCCTTTTGATGAATGATGACATTCATACACTTATTAATAAAGTGAGAAAAAGGAAGTTTAATAAAATTATCACAATTTCATAGAAGGAACTAATAATGATTATGTAGTTTTGTCTTTGTTTAATTGTTTTTTTGTGGTGCATCTGTGTCAGTTGATACCAAACTTGGATAGAAATGAAGACATAGTAAAATTAGGGGGGCTGCTTTATTTTAGTTAAAATCATAATCATGGATGTTTCAATCAGAACTAAAATCATGATTGCTGACATATGGAAATCACTATGGAAACATTGCTTTTGGCTTTTAGGGAGGAGTTAAGGTATAATTGAAATCCAAAAAGTATTGCTACTGTATATAGAAGCAGTCTTTTGTATATTTTTGTTTGTGTGGTACCTCTTTCTCAGTTAAATTGCTGCAATACTCCGATATTGTCTTGACTGTTTAAACTAGGTTCAAAATCTTCCTAAAACTGCTGAAGAGCTTATGCTCGCAACCACCAATCATGCCAATCAGTTTTTCTGTTATTTCTGGCTGAATTGAAGCCATGGAAGTACAAAATGTGGCTTTTAATGCAGATGTTTTGGGGAGATCCTGTTTTGTCTCTTGAGTCCTAAAGGACAGTCTTGTTTTAATTAAATACGATTTATAAGAAATCCTCTAACTTCCTCTTACATTTGATTATGCCTTCTCTTTCTTTTCTCTTTCTGTCGATTGCCATATGTTCCTACATTTTCTCCTCAACATGAAGCAGATGGCCCCTCTAATTTCCGAAAGTATCATTTATCATATTCACATCTCACAGAGGCTCTGTTTGTTAATACAAACAGATGAGAAAGTAAGTGCTTTATGTTGTCAAGGCCCTAAACAGATTTCAAAGAGCTGGACCATCTCTTGTTTTTTGAGTGACAAGAAGACACTGAATGCATATGTTAATCCTCCATACTCATGAGCTAAAGAACAAACTCCCAAAAATCGAAATGCAAAGCAGTAACTTTTTTCCCCCCCAAATGTAGAGAGTAAAGAGGTCCGTCGAGGAGAAAAAGCTCAGGAGGACAGCCTTCATGCATCCTCTGCTCACGAATCCAGTTACTTTGAGATCCCTACCAAGGAAGGTCACATGGCCACTAATGGCATCCACGAGATTCCCACCAAGGATACGGAGGGTGCACCAACTCACAGCCACATCACTACAGGTGAAATTCAAGTCAAGATTTATGTTATTTCCTGTGAATAAATGTTCACAGAGTGTGTATTGCATAGCTTAATCTTTGATGGAAATGTAAGGTAATGTTACAGTGTTTTTGTAGATTATTAAAATGATCATATCAGCTTAAATAGTAAATAATACGTTGTTAATGTGGCGTTACTACAGTACTATACTGTATTTAATTTGTAATTTTTCAGAGTTATGTTGACTTTAATGAGAAATCCTTTATGACACAAAGAAACAAATCAGGAAGTGGCCATTGTTAGAGCTGCGAAAACAGAGTAACAATTGTTCTGCAACAGAAGCCACTAAATGTTTTTCATACATGTTTGAATAAGTACTCATGCTTTATGTATTTGATAGTATTTATATAAATTTGAGTGCTTCAGTTTGCAGTCTTATATTTAGGACTGACTGATGCAGTAATAAAACTGCACTGTTTGCTCCACAGCTCAAGGACATGCCTCCTTCACCATAGAGTTTGACAACACTTCTCCAGGGAAAGTCACCATTAAAGACCATGTGTCAAAGTTCACACCCGACCAACATAGATCTCGCTCCAAGAAGAGTGGAGCGGGAGGTGGAGGCACAGGAGGCAGGGACCTGAGCACTCTACAAGCGGCTATGATGGCATCTGAGAGCAAGGTGGCTGACTGGCTGGCTCACAATGACCCCACTCTGGTGCGCGGCGAGTCAACGGAGGACGATAGCAAGAGCATCAAGAGTGACGTGCCAGTCCATCTCAAAAGACTCAAAGGTGAAAGCTGTTTTCCATTTATTTTATATATTTATTTTTGCCATGGCACAGTTTGATTGTCTCATCCAAAAAATATCATACTCACACTCTCTAATAATGTTCATTTCAGGGTTTTCAGGTATTTCAATAGAATATATGGAATACATTAAATAGTTACCCATTAGTCTTTTCTCACATAGCTCCAGATTAACCTTTTCCATCATTACGATTGATGCTCCGGCATCAAATCTGAGAGCACCAATTAGATCAACTTTAGCTCAGTTAAATTTTTTGCACCTTATTTGTATTTCTTAGGCAGTTTTAGTAAAAAAAAAAAAAAAAAAAGAAAATACCATGAAATCATATAAAGTCATTTAAAACTGCCATTTTACTTTAACAAAAAGTTTTAAAGAAACTAATCATAAAGGTAAACTGTTAAATAAACATAAACACCAAACTTATGAAATCATTAATATTGAACCCTTCCATAAAGATAAATTACTTTTATCAATAATGCAGTTAATTAATGCATTATATTACACGTCAAAGTAAGCTAATTGGTGGACTTATCAGTGTCACTAACAGAAACTGTACAAGTTGAAGTCTTTTCTGCAAGCAGGATTCACTTAAACTCTATTTCTGTGAACAACTTTGCTTAAATGTGAGCTAAGAAGTTAATGCATTTCCATCAGTGCATCCATCTCAGTTGTGCTTCTCAAGAGTTTTATGTTTAGTGTTTTGTGTGAAGTGAGCAGACTGTTACCTTTCTGTAAATTAGTTGGGCAGCTCTAAGTAACTTGGCCTTACTTCCTTTGTTATATCTTTATCTTATAAACTGGATGAGCTTTTAATGATGAATGGCGAGGCCTTTTTAATTTTGAAAAACAGGAGCCTCATGTTGTCTCTGCATTCTGTCACTTACACATGACATACTTTTTCCTCATCTTCTTTCTCAGTGAACATATGATGCTGACTTAAAAGAACAGACAAAAACAAATGGGCCATATATTTCTCAGTATTACTGGAGGCCTTGATTGTCTCAAGAAATGGTTGCAAAATAGAACAAAGTCATTGCAGTCTGCAGTCCTGTTCTTTACTACATGAATTTGGGTTGTTTCTTTGTTAGTTTTAGATGTGTTTGGCTGCAGTAACCAAGCAGAGGGATTTGCGGTTGGCAAAGAAAAAGATTTAAACCCCTGTCTACTTTGCTCGCACAGCCAGTGACAAAGCTTAGCTTCCATATTGAGTTTTACAGAATTGTTATCCAGTTTGAAGAGCATATTGTACTTGTGCTCATTAACAGCAGTTAATGCCTAATTAAAAATCTTTTTCAAATGGTCATTAATCTGATTTCTTGTTTAAGTCTGTGTTTGAGGCCCTGTTGATATTTAGATTTTAGATAAAGTTTGAGAATTATGTCAAATATGATTGTTCTGTTTATTTTTTTCACTGCTTAATTGATTGGTCAGCTCTTGCCTCCACAGAAACCAGCTGCTTGTGAGGGAAATTTATATTTGATGCTATGCTTCATTCTGGTCATGAGTCAATTAGATAAAGACTCTAAAAAGTTGTTGAAAGGGAGGGGGCTTTGTAAGCTGATGAAAATGGAGATATGTGAGGCAGAACTGGAATGCAAGCAAGCTAATTTATTAGATGGAGTTAGTACAACCAACATGCATGCCAACTGATTGACAAATTGGCTCACCTAATGGATGCTTTTGTAATTAACTGACTGATTTACTGACTGACTTTTAGTTAAAGGAAGCCAACAAATAGAAGAAGGATGGAAATAAAGGGTTGAGCTTGGAGGAAAAGAGGGAGGGAAAGCATAAAGGATTGATAGAAGATAGGTAGACAGCACGATAGAAAGCTTTCTTCTGATGGTGGTGTTGGACATTTGAGGTGTGAAACAGAAAATGTAAGCTGAGGAGACAGGTGAGAGCGTGAGGAAGCCGAAAAAAGCAGCAGTGACAGCAGTTTTTGCAGCAATAGCAGCAAAAGTGAGTGGTTAAAAGAAAGCAAAGAGGAGAGAGATAGAGAGGCTTGTGTGGACTGCAGCAAAGCAGAAAGGGAGGTGGCAAAGGAAGAGAGAGCAGGCTTTGGTTGATAGTTGTTATAGTAACAGTGATGATGGAAGGGAAGCTGAGAATACAGGCGTTCATTTATAAAGAGAAGAATCTAGCTGCGAACATCTGTTTGTGTGTCTGGGTTTGGAGGCTGCAGTAGCTCGCAGGTGAAATGCTTTTCAGTGCTGACTGGGAGTGTGCGTGAAGCATGTGCTGCTCACATGCAAATTGGTGTGGCTGAAATTTGCTGTGTCTGTCTGCTGTATGTGCATGTTTGAAACATGCTCAGCACTGATCTGCAGACAAGCAGTGCAGCATGTGTGAGAGAAGCTGTGTAAAAATCTGCTTAGGGTGTGTCATAGAGGTTCAGTGAGGATATTTGGAGGTGGCAGCTGATTCAAGGCTTGCGATTTTCAAGCGTCAAGGTGAGTCTTTCTCTTCTTGCTGTAAATATTTATTCTGTTGGTTATTTGAAATATGAACTGCTGTGTGTGCATCACTCTAACATCTAAACATCTTCGCTGGATGTGATTCCTCTCAGTTTGAATATATAATTGCTTAACAGATTCACTAGTCAAAATTCTACTGTATTCTGCTGAAGTGAATGCTGGCATATGGTACAATTCTTTGTATGCTTGAGCTTTGTGTGACTCTGTGTCCATGTCCGTTGTGTCACTGCATCCTTGTTTTGGGTGTGTGTTCGTGTGCAGAGCCAGAGGACGGCTCTACTGTGAGTCATGGTGGGGCGAGCGGGACACAGCACTGGACTCTCACAGACACCTCTGTTCTCCTCTGACCCTGCCAAGGGCCTCTTTGTCTGGGGAACACAGCATGAAAGACCTGCCTCTCTGCTTATCTGCTGATCTGTTCAACCTACTGTAACACTCCACTGCTTTCATTACTCCTTCTCTTTATGCTTCTTCCCTCTTACTTTTAATGACATGTATGTTTTATTAGATATTCTTATCGAGAGTAGATGTGAAAGTTGAAGGAGTAAATTGTGGCAAACAAGACTCAGGCTCAGAAATGTGCTCAGAGTGGTAGAACTGCTGCAATACCAAAATGTAGAAACAATATTTAAAGGGATACTTCTGTAGTTTAATGTGTATGTTGCTTCAGTGGTTAACAACGAAAATGAAAATATAATTTATTTAACATACTTGTTTTATGGTTGATGGTGCCCTGGTTCTCGGGTTGTGCGACTGTGTAGAGCCTCTGGGCGCTTGGGGCCCTGTGCCCTTCGCTCTGGCCCCCCTGAATGGCCGGTGCCTGGCGGGGTCAGCGGCTGTGGATCTTGGCCCACCTGGGCCTATGCCCCATGACCGCGGGGGACTCTGGATGGGGCTCTCCTCTGCCACCTTCTGGGTGGGTCCGGGGTGGTCTTCGTGGTGGGGTGGCTTAGGTTTGTGCTCCGAGACTGCTGCTGATCGCCCGGGTCTCTGGGCCGCCCTAGTCTGCCTCCAGCCTCCGTGGAGGCGTGGTCACATTTGCAAGATCACACTCATCTCTGATCACTCCTCATTCCTCATACTCTGCATGCTGACAGTCACTGAGTTAACCAGTGGGTTTATACACTAAGAGCTACTTTGTTTAAGTTTTTGTGTGTATGTGTGTGTGTGTTTCTGGTACTTTAGTTGTTGTGATACATGTTGTTGATGTCTTGGTTATGTTTTTTTTAGGAACTCCTGCTGATTGTCAGTTTAGTTTACCTGTGAAGGCTGTAGAAAATTCTCTGCGGTGTTTCTGTACAGGTGTAGCCATTGGTTGGTGTTACTTTGGATTGAAGGGTCGTTGCTTCTACCTACTGTCTTTGTCTCCTCTTCCTTTTTTCTACTTTCATTTTTACTTCTCTTCATTTTTCTCCTTTTTTTCTATAATAAATAAATAGATTTTAAAAATAAATAAATAAATCAGATTATCAAGCAGAGCCTTATACCCATAAAGCTCCCCTTGGCAACTCAAATTTGTCCGGCACAACACAACAACCAGACTATCATTCTGCTGCTACGATGCTGGACAGGACAATTTTAAAAAGATTAAAAAATAACATACTTGTTTTAGGAATTGTTTAAGAAATTATAAATCATGAACAAAGAGAAATCAAGTTTGGGTGTAACCAAAAGGGTGTAGATGCTTACATAACACCCACCCCCACTACATACAACAGAAAACAACATATAAAGAAAACTAAATCAACCTTATATTTACAAGGAAAACTTTTATTATTGATAAGTATCCATTTTTTTCTTTGACCAGCCTAGTATTTAGGAGACTTGCTCTACATTATGTTGCGATGTTTGAGTATAACAACTGTTAATTCCTCACACTGTAACGTTTATTTCTTCCATTTTAACTTATTTAATTTCTTTAATTTCTTTTAAAGTTTGTTTTAATGTACTTTTTAATGCTTTCCCTGCACCCTGCTGTAATGCTTTTAATGTTTTGTGTAAATCACTTTGAATAAACTTGCCTTTCCTTGCCTAAACTTCCATGCTCATGCTGTAGATTTTTTAAAGCATGCATTGTTTTAGACATGCAAATAATGAAGAATATAGAACGGTGTATTGATTCTAGGAAGTGACGTGTGAAATAGAATCTGATTCTGCCCCTTTACTTCTCAAATAACTGACTTGTGGATAGCTATTTGGGCCTGAATGGCTGTCAACTCAAATGACAATATTCTAAAACCTGAGCCTCCTTCACTTTTTTTTTTTTCACCTAATCCATTCTCCCATTCCATCCACCATCACCCTTTTCCACATCCCCCAACCTCCTTACCAGTCCAGCCTTCCCTTTTCTTTCCCTTTTACCCTTTCACTTCCCCTCCTCCTCCTCCTCCTCCTCACTCTCTAACCCACCTCCCACCACACACACACATACACACACATCCAGCATTCTACTCTGCTTCCCCCTCCATGTCTTCCTCATCCCCTCCCCCTTTCCTAACTCACTGGCAGTGAAGTAGGCAGGGCCAGTAGTCGTGTGGGTGGCATGTCTGGATTAGTGTGGCACACTGTCTACAGTTGCATGATACTGAGAGGACTTGCTGATTCAACCCAGACAGATCAGAAAATGAGACTGCAGTAATGTGGTAGGTAAATCTTAGGTTAGGGTGTGAAGTTGGGTGATGGTTGCATAATTGGAATCAGGCAAAAGGTGTTTGTTGTTGATTGTTTGCAAAAACCTTGGTTTATGTTGCAGTGTCCACAAAAGCTGTCCATTCAGGCGAATGTGGTGTTATGCTGTGGTTTATGTGGGGCTTCTGTTGATTATGTAGACCTTTAAAAAAGCACACATGTTGAACTGGAATTGACAACAGCTGTTTTCTGTTGCTATGGTGATGTTTAGTACTATATTTTTTATTCATTTGAGAAAGCTAACTCAGTGTTTTCTCTAGCATTATACTAGAAATGCAGCATGATTTTACCTCTGAGTGTAGCTATCACATGATGTTTAAATTAGTCATTATCATGTTTTATATTCCCACTGTTATGCTTTTACAGATAGATTATCTGTTATAGCTACAGAGTTCATGAGTAAATGATTCAGCAGAGCTGATTTTAAGGTTGAGATTTATACCCTGTTCATCAAGCCTGTATCCAAGTTACATGTCTGAAACTAAAGAGTCAAAACAGACTTACTGTTGGTAATGCATGTAGGCTCCCGGTAGAGACAAAACTTTATGATAGTAAGTATGTATGATGATAGTATGTATGTTGATAGTAAGATCATGTATGTATGTTGATAGTAAGATCAACTTTTAGTTGATCATGAGCAAAATTGATCATGGCAGTTAACTTAGGTCTCTGTATTTGTTGTGTCTCAGCAGGTAGCAAACATGAGGATGGCACCCAGAGTGACTCGGAGAATGGACTGGGCCTACGTTTTGCCAACCGCCGCCATGCTCTTGAGGAGCGGCTGAAAACAGCCCACAGCCACGTGAGCGGAGGAGGAGCAGGAGGGGCAAACACTACCGTGAGCAGTACCAGAACAACTGGCACACGCACAGCCTTTATGATCGAGTTCTACGACGAGGAAAACCCTCGAAAGCGTCGATCATATTCGTTCTCTCAGACCGCTCCTCTGCTTGGGGGAGGACCTGGCGGGGAGGGATTGTGTCCTCAACCTCCGTCTCACCCCAAGGTGTTTAGTATTTCCACATCTGCAACAACTGCCTCAGACTCAGGTAATTGTATGTTTCTTGAATTAGATGTCAATAAAAAAAGAAAATGTCCTGTTGTAATTGTGAAACTTGATCTTTTGGGAAAGCATATGTGTATGAGTGTGAATTAATTTCCTGCTTCATGTCCACAGGTAAGGTCCCAGCTCCAATACCAGCGACAGTAGCAGCTGGTGCCCCAACAGCTGCACGTGTTCTCCTAAAGCAGAGATCAGAGGACCCAAGTATTGGTCGAAGTTCAGCCAGTACCGGCCTGGCGACAGGCAGCCCGACCAGCCCGAGTGAGGACACCTCAGTCGTGGGCAAAGGAGCAGGGACAGCTGGAGGGGAGGCAGAGGATGACCACAGCGATAAGGGGACTTACACTATTGAACTGGAGAACAGGAACCCAGAGGAAGAGGAGGCCAGACGCATGATAGACAAGGTAGGAATGTTCAGTTCAATTCAGCTTTAGCTGTATAGTGCTTATTTACAACAAAGTCATCTGAAGGCACTTTAGAGACATTATCAGGTTAAGCCAATTCATTGTAATTTAATTAAAAGAAATCCACATTACTCCATTTTAAAATTACTTTGTTTATACAAGTCAGATCATAATTAATAATAGCCTACCTTAAGAAACTATGCAATTTGCTTTGAGCAGGGTGATTTACCTTTTCTGCCTCAGCTTATTACTGTACTTGACTAAATGGCCTTTATGATCACTTTTAGATGTATGAGAGAGTTTCTCTGCTATTAGTGCATTTTATAAACAAACAACTAGTATAAACAGATTTCTTCTTTTTATGTTCTTCTTTAGAAGACATTTAATTATGGATTCATTCAGAATTCAGATTCAGAAATATTAGACCTATTTTATTAATCCTCAAGGGGAAATTCTTTATCTAATGCTGCAAACATCAGCACCAGTTTGTTAAAAGAGCAGCATCCCAAACATTTTGATCTCTGTTCTGCATAATACACCATTTTACTGTCTCTTTTTTACTGTTTTTAACGTCTGTTCTACTAGTACTGGTTATTTCTCGGATAAGACTGGTGTTTGTTGATGTAATGTTAAATTTAATGATGTAACCTGTCATAATTGTAATTTGTCTCAGACAAGAAATTTTATTTCGTTATCCACTTAAAAGTTACTACAGTTTGAGAACAAAAGAGCTGGTTCCTTACAGCTCGCTTAAAAGAAATGTGACCATAAAAGTAGCTGGTAGAAGGACAAGTGTTTAATTTGGACCTAATTCGAAAGAAAAGAATCTGACCAAACACAAACAGACCACACCAAGGTTAATAGTCTCTTTATTACCTGCTTTGTCTGCACTTTTACGGTTTGTGAGTCCTGTGAGACAGTCTGGTGCTGTTGCTGCTAAAACAGTGCTATCATCTCTTTGTGGCCTTGCTTGACCACCACTCATTTGCTCTGTCCCATTGGTGCACCTAATGCTTTCATGATAGCCTGAAGAGATTTCTCCATCAAGCACTGTCCTGTTTTTTATTAAGCAATGCTCTGGGGATGCTGAATAACCACCATTAGTTTTCCACTGCTGCTCTTGACTTGCAGCACAGAGCCTTTTGCTGGTAGCAGAAAACATAAAAAATAGAAGAAAGTAAAACTTTGGGATGATTAACTAGTTTCATGTAATCATTTCTAGTAAACTGAGTAAAATAATGTCTTTAAAAACGGACTCAGAAAGCATTAGAAGCTTACAGGGTGTTTTAATTGTCACCTGTTAGATTCAGAACTTCAGGCTGCCAACACATACTTATTTTAAGGAGATTAAGTTGTTACCTGTGGGTTATTACATTTTATGGTTGCACATGAATAATGTAGAATTTACAAAATGACATCTTACATTTGCAAGTGTCCATTAGTGTCATATGCAGGTGTTATCCTTAGATAAACAGCAAAATAATTAGTGGGGTGTACTTTTTGTTAGTCTGAGTGCGACTGCATTACATTCTGAACTGGAAGTGTTGTTATGCTAATTCCTGTAATTAGCTGACACACTAATTGGCACTCTGCTCACAGCTGTCCACTCTCCCTCTCCTCTTTTTGTGCATGAGATTTCTGTTTGTGTCAGTGTTATTTAACAAGTACTTCAATACAAAAAGTTCTATTTGTTCAGTTTACTTTTGTTCAGAAGCGCTGTAGAAGAATGATTATGGCATTGATTTTTTAAGAGGGAAATGGCACTTAAATTGTAAATAAAGAATATGGAGTAAGACTAAATTATATATAAATCCACATAAAAAAGTGCATGAAGATGAAAGATTTTGCATGAATTACATGATTAACATACCTAAACTCTGTTACGTTTGTTCTCTCTTGTGTTTTCATACATTTGTAGGTATTTGGTGTGCAGGAGAACACAGATGCCTCTGTTCTGTCAGACCTGAAAGAAGAAGCACAAGGAAAGAAGACAAGAGAGATTGGGAAAGAGGTAAAAAACTGGGGTTTTTAATTCATTTCCATTCCTTTTTCCCACTTTAAATGGCATCGTCCTCTGATGTAGTGCTCATGACTTTTTTTTATCAACTTCATCTTGCTTAGGAAAAATCCCCTCGGAAGAAATGAACTCCAGTATTTCACAGAGCTTTCAGTCTGGTGTTGTATAACAGAAGAAGGTGAAGATTCATGGCTTAGATTTATAATGTGAGCAACAGTCACTGCTGTGACTTGACCACTTTATTTAACTAGACTGTTCAGTGGTGGAGGCTAGTGCTCCCAGAGAGTGACCTAGATCATACTGAGATGAGGAAAGCTTGCTCAGGCCTCCAGGCAATTTCATCAGAGGGAGGGAGCAGTGAGGATCTGCACTGACAGCCTAACTGTCACTTATTTCTGTCTTTATGTTGTTTAGGTGCAGGTCTTTTCTCAATTAAAATGACAAGCAGCGTTTTAGCTGTGACATACACAACCTTGAATCATGAATAAACATCATGTTGATGTTGATTGTGAAACAAAAATACAGGAAGTTTTTGTCATGTCGCCCCCATTCTTCTACAGTCTGGACAACCTTTATGATCATTTTTCTCATAAACTTCAGTAGCTTTTGGATGAGCATTTTCTTCTGATTTGCTCTGTTTATTTAATGCTGCTCCTAACTTAATTAACTGTCTGTTATAACCATATTCTCTGTCCTGTTTCCTTCTCTTTTGTCTCTCCCAACAGTTTGTGTCACCTCAGGCTGTTACTGGTGATTCAAGCTGGGTTTCTGAGTGGGCCAGTTTAGCTGCCAATCACACCAGGACAGACCCAGAGGGTTCTGGAGCAGAGGTAGCCACCTACCTACACAAAGAGAGAGGTATTTAATCATTTGTCTCCAAATAGAATATGCCTAAATAAAAAATCTTTAGATGGAGTAAACCCAAAGTATTTTTAAAATACTTTGTTTTAACATGTTTTAAACCCAAAAGTATCAAGCAGATTATAAAGTTTCATTTAATCCTGGAATAAAAAACCTTGAGTTTAATGGTAAATGAGTTTTCCTTTGTTCCTAGGAGCTGATGCTTTTGAGTCTGGTGCACCACTCAGCAAAGGTGAATCCTGTTCCAGTTTGACAGACCGTAAACGCAGAACCCTCCCCCAGCTCCCTGTGGATGACCCCCGGGCTAAATCCAGTCCCAAAGCTCTTAGGTCAGAGATAGGAGAGAAACAAGACACCGAGCCCCAGGAGAAAGAAAATAAGGGAGACGGGGAGTCCCCAATTCCAATGGAGGACGGCGAGATGACCAGTAAACGGAAACAAAGCTCCACCTCTTCTCCATCTAAGGCTCCTCTCAGAACCTCTGGCAGCACTGAACGGAGGAAGAGGTCAGAGGAGAGGAAAGGAGGAGGAGAAGGAGGAGATAAGTCTGGAAAGCCTCTAGTCCGCCAGGGCAGCTTCACTATTGAGAAGCCCAGTTCTAATGTCCCTGCAGAGCTCATCCCTCGCATTAACAGAGGCAGTAGTGGGCTTGAACGCAGCGACTCTGTGGGCAGCATGGATACCGCTACACTCCTGAAGGACACTGAAGCCGTCATGGCATTTTTAGAGGCTAAGTTAAGAGACGAGAACAAACTTGAGCATAAAAGTAGCAAAACATGCGTCATTAATCAGGGTTCAGGTTCTGGTGTTCCCCCTCGGACTGACTCCATCTCTCCTGAATCTGATGTGGACACAGCCAGCACGGCTAGTCACGTGGCTGGAGAAGCAGAGAGGAAGGCAGCTGCTGGTGGTGTTCAGAAGCGGCGTTCTCTCAGCAGCATGCACCGGGAGAAGAGCAACATGAGCACAGCTTCCAAGACCAGCACTACAAATACCAGCGCTCGTGAGCGCCTGGAGAGAAAGACTAAAAGTAGAACAGCTGAAGCAACAACCCGGGTTGATGCACGCCGCTCTACTCAGCCACCCTCTTCCTCCTCCAGAGGACGGCAGCCTTCTTTGGATCTCACTGATGATGACCAGACTTCTTCCTTCCCCATCTCTGACATTCTCTCTTCAGACCAGGAGACCTACTCTGGATCTTTGGGGCATTCCGGACCTAGACGTGGTTCTGAAGATGTCCTTCATTCCAAACTGGACAGCAGATCTGCTAAAACGTCCATCAGTGGTTCCTGCAAAACCAGCCGGACTCTCCAAGCAGCCACAGCCTCCTCCATGAGCAAGCAAGCCTCACTGCCTCAGCCACGGCCCACAAGAGCCTCCCTTCTTCGTCGCGCCCGGCTGGGGGACACATCAGATACAGATCTAGCAGACGCTGACAGGGTTTCTGTGGCCTCTGAGGTGTCCACCACCAGCTCCACCTCTAAGCCACCGTCTGGCCGGAAGGGACTGTCACGGCTCGATATGCTGGCTCAGCCACGGAGGAACCGTATGGGCTCCATCTCAGCCCGTAGTGACTCAGAGTGTACAGTGACTCGGAGCGCCACCTCTTCACCCCGCCTGTCAGCAGAGACAGCTCTGCGTCTCGGCCTGCGCTCATCAACACCCCCAGAGAACAGACTGACCCCCAGGATGAGAGCCAACAGCGTGTCCAAGCTGAACGAGACCAAGACGAAGACCAGTACATCTGGATACTGCTCCCCCACAGGTGAGCAAGTCAATGGCTATTCTCATAGATAAGATGAATCAACATAAATGTCTTTCACAGAAATATATTAAGTGGGGCGAAAAAAATTATTTAAAATCAATCTAGCTTTCCATTCCTTGTTGGCGATGTGTAACCATTCTTTGTAAACATTTCCACCTTGTTGTGATGAACTTGAACATTGATTTTCATCATCCAGAGAGCCCTCAGCCCGAACCTGCAGATGGTGATGCAGAGGAAGAGCTGATGGGTACTGTACCTGAACCACAGAGCCTAATCAGACTACTTGTGTGCAGTGTGTGGGTGTGTGTGTGCGCGCACATGTCAGATCTGGGTCACAGCGATGGAAGCTGCAGGCAGATTCATCAAACCAAAAAACAGTTTTTTTAAAATAAAGAGTTCAGTCATTTTAATTTGTGAAAGAAATTTATTAGATCACTGCATATTTACAAATTTTGTTAAAAGAATAAATACTTAAAATATAATCTGAACTATGCTGACCCAGCTCTTACAATAATTTCAGTGATAACTTTGTGTTTCCTTCCAGAACTCTATTAAGTAACACTGATGGTGACTCAAATGCTCTGCTCACACTATAACACTTTGCCCCATTTTACACCAAAGAGACTCATAAAGCACGTTGTTGCCTCATCATAGCATAGCCACACTAATCAAGTCGGTGTGTGACCATTTTAAAACATAACATGCAGCATCCTCATTGTTCCGTGCATAAATACTTTTATGAATGCTTCTGTTGGCTCCTTATCCAGAGAACTTTTATATTTGTGGATGTTTTTACATTTAATGTAGATTTATAATTAACAGTTTATTCTTCTTTAATTAAAAATACTATTTACTTTTTTTTTTCTTTTGGCTCAAAAGGGAAGTTCAAGGACATACGTTGCAGATAATTGATATTCAAATCTGAGCTTTGTTTTCATTATGTTTGCCCACAAACAAAAGGAATGGCTGGAGGCTTCCTGAGTAACAAAGCCTCTCGTGTTTGCAAGCTTGTTTGTTGACTTTGTGGAAAAACTAGATGTTTTTTGTGCACTTATGTTTAGTAACTCATAATATTCTCCTTCCATTCCCCTTACAGTGTCCAGCAGCAACAGGTGGAGGCGTCTGCCACCGGAATATGGTTCCACCTCAGAGGAAGAGTTTGGTTCCAGCCGGAATTCTCCAAAACATGGAGCTCGCGCTCACATGCGACCTCATCACCTTGTCCCACACCGCAGCTCGAGACTTAGCACCACCACTAGTTCAGGGTCAGGCGTGGTACCAGGTCCTGGTGGGGTTGGGATCAAACATCGCATGAAAGAGCAGGAGGAGTACATCAGAGACTGGACAGCACACAGCGAGGAGATAGCCAGGTATTGATCATTAATAAAGAGTAAAGACCGATTCATTTATTGATAATAAATCTAGATATGTTTGTATTGTGCTGTTGTCTTCAAAGCATGTCTACCCTGCATCCTAAAGAACCCTGTCTGATGGTTAACAGGTTGTTCCCCTGTGTGCGCAGGATCAGCCAGGACCTGGCTAAAGATTTGGCAATCCTGGCCCGCGAGATCCACGATGTGGCTGGTGAAATAGACTCAGTCAGCTCATCTGGCACCGCACCCAGCACCACCGTCAGCACAGCTGCCACCACCCCGGGATCGGCCATCGACACTCGGGAAGAGGTAGGCTCTGCACGTCCCACGCAGCCGGACATACAGGAGAGTATGAAAAAGGTGCCCAATATTTTCTTCTTCTTCTTCTTCTACCTGCTTTTAAGCTTCCATAACAAATTTGTCCGTTTCGGCTGCCTCTCTGCTGCTTCATAGCTTTCATCTGCTGTTAGAGGCATTCATCTGTTATACTCCATGTGCTGTGCTTTAATAACCTTATTTGTTCAGTCTCTTTTTTTGTTATAAGAGCACTATTAGATTTACATTTTTTTCTTTGCAGTATTCCTTTATTTCTCGCAAATTCTCACATCTTAACTGTAAAATCTAAATGGAGAGAAAATGAATCTTCCCTTCTCTTACATCTCTCCTCATCTTGGCCCAGTTGGTGGATCGGGTGTTTGACGAGAGCCTCAACTTCAGGAAGATCCCTCCTATTATCACAACCAATAAGGCACCAGAGATTAACGGTAAACCAGTGGAGCACCGACCCCGAGCTCCTGATAGTCTGGAGCCTCGAGCCTTGAGGAGACGCACCTGGAACCGAGAGGAGGTGAGGGGCAAACTGAAGCTAAATGACACCACATGGAGACTTTCACAGGAGCATCTGCATTCAGTTTCAAGCTGTCATTTGTCACAGCGAATTTCTTTCCCTGTGTGTGTTCAGGCGGTGTTGGACAGCCTGCTTATCCACTCAGTTTCTCAGCTGTCATCCAAGATCAGACACTCTGTTGACAAAACAGCAGGAAAGATCAGGTGATTTTGCTTTGTGATATTTTAATCTTCCATTAGTATAAATGTTTTTTACAGTCGATCTGTCTCTTATTGTGCTGTGATCTGCTCTGTGTAAGAAAAAAAAAACAAAAAAACAAAACAAACATATTTGAAAACAAACACCTTTCTCTCCAGGATCTTGTTCAAGGATAAGGACAGGAACTGGGATGAAATTGAGAGTAAACTGAGATCGGAGAGTGACGTGCCACTCCTTAAAACCTCCAACAAAGTACTGAAACTTATCTGTGTAAATGGTATTTGATAACAAGAAAATTCCCATATTAGAGTAAGTTAATAGTTTTGTCAATATTTCTTCTTCTGTCTGCAGGAAATCTCTTCAATTCTGCTGGAACTGAAGAGAGTCGAGAAGCAGCTCCAAGGTAAATCAGAAGTCCCGTTACACACCTCCAACCTGCATTTTGACCTTAGGCATTATGATTTGTTTATTTATGGTTATTAGTTGAGGGTTGTGATAATATTAAGAGAAAGTAGCATAAATTAGACATAAATATTTTAGATTTTAAATGCTCATTGCTGCTTATTCTATAATTAATATGTACGTAGGACAATGAAGTTTCAGAAGCTGCTGTAATTTTAGATTTTTAGATTGTAAGCCATGTCTTACTTAGCCTCAAACCTGAAATATTTCTCTTATAATATGTACAATGACAAAAGCAACAATCAGTTCTTCCACAAATCTTCAACAAACCTTCTCCCTTTTTTAGTGATCAATGTGATGGTAGACCCAGATGGGACTTTGGATGCCTTGGCCAGCCTTGGCCTAACCAGCCCCACCACCCCGACCAAGCCCCAAACCGCCAAAACAACTTCTTCCTCTGCCACCAGCCCGGGGTCAGCACCCCCAGCCAAAGAATCACTGCCAGAGATCCATCCTGGGCCTGGAGGTTCAGCAGCCTCCTCCAGAGTACAGACTACCTTTTCCAGCACGGAGAAGACCGCACAAGACGCCAGTGTGGGTTTGGGGTTAACGGGAGTCGGAGGGCTGTCCTTTAACCGCATGAGGCCAAGCGGAGAGGAGGCCATTGCACAGAAATGAATAGGAAGTGACTCCTAAGTAAAGTTGATGTGAATAAACATGAGTCTGGATTGGAGTGTAGATGGCTGGTGATTAGTGTTTCTAACAATGCAGGTGTTGAAACAATTTTTTGTTTTTTTAAGAACAGTGGCCATTCTGCTGGCTGCAGCATTTTGGATTATAATTTAGTCAAAAGATGATTTAGCAAAAGATATCCTGGCCAGAAATTAAGTGCTTAAACTGACTTTTATGCTCTACTCTAATCCTCTACTGATGCACCACGGATATACTCTCAAACAGAAAGTGACCCATAAATACACTGACAATAACATCTCATCCTCCTACTGTTCATGCTCCCCGGCCAACCTGGCATCCTGGTGGACAGATCTCTGTGGTTGTTCAGTCTCCTTCACTCCGCTTGCCTTCTTCATGTGTCTGGACCCTTCCTCCTAAACTAAGGACATGCCTTAAAACACATCAACAATAGCAGCAGCATAACCTCCTGTACCCCCAATAAATTATTCAAAACCGTTTTTAGGAGTTTAAAACAGTACCTTCAGACAAACTGAATGCATTGTAAAATAACACTTTCTTTACATGTTCTATTTACACTGTAATGAAATACAACTGCAATAATTTATAACCTTGAGTTTGTTGCAAACAATATTTCAGCAGCCTTAAATAACCACCCTGACAAACCACATAAGTGTACATGCTTTATATTTACAACTGTTGAGATTATTTCTGAAATTACGCAGAATTGCTAATTCTTTTACATATATATTACAGAATTGTAACCGTCCATTGAGCCATCTGAAACAGAGTTTTAATGCCACCCCACCTCCGAGTTCACGTACTTCCTTCAGAGTAGCGGGAAACAGTTTGTCCTTGCGGTAGCATGTGCAGGATATAACTACAAGTTAGTCCGTTTGATCATACTAAAAATCTAATGGTGGTTTTACTCAGCAGTAGCAGCTTTTAGGTAAACCAATGATAATTACTTACCAAAGTTGACATGTTTCTTTATATAGTCATTTTCCAACAATAGAACGATCTTGAAATTGATCTGTTATGCAAAAGCTGATATTGCAGTTCATTTTGATGTCAGCTTCTTTTGCAGTTCACATATTTTACTAAATGTCAAGACTCATTTTGTGTCAACAAATCAAAGATTCAGGCAGCTGATTCATCAAATAAAAACACTATTAGCTATACCCTTAGCTTTATGCTAACTTTTACAGGAGTATATTTTATTTCTAATTGGCTGTTTTATACTTTTTCTGGTCACAGCTGATATGACTTTTGTTTGAGTTTCAAAGTGTTTTTAAAGAAATATTTTACAATATTTAGATATTGCTGCTGCAATTTTTAAGAGTTTGATATTTTTTGTCACTAAAGTACACACAAAACCTGAACATGAAAAAGCTGCTGCAATTACTTTTATTAAATGTGCCATCAAAACGTGAGCAACTCACAGAAAGGCCTTTTATGAGTTAAAAGTAGTCAGTGTTTTTTTTCTTTCTTTTAATAAACACCTCTCCTGTTTCATTAGTTGTTTTTGTAATGTGGCTTCACATCCATGTAAATACCGAAGGTGGCTCATTGTTTTTACCAAGTAGGGAAGCTCAAGTATACTTCTGTATAATTAACCTACTTCTCATTGACTTTGCTGCTTTTGTAGTAACTTTATGGAGACTAACCATTTTCTGACTCTCTTCTGCTTATAGTCTGTGTCTAGACTAGAGTATTATGGCTTAAAGGCAATGTATTTGTATTTAGATACTCTGACAATAGTGAATTAGGTACCAGAATATGTGTTCATTTCCTTCTCTCTGTACTGTAAACATATTTCCAATGCCTCTAAGTGCCCATTTTGACAATAGAAGGGCATTGATTAAAAGAACGTAGTTGACTAGAAATAAAAAAAAAATCCCTATTTTGCACATCACATTGTCTTTTCCGTGCAGATGAAGTAAAGATGCTATGACAGGTTGCATGAATTGAGTGACATCACTCTGCCTGATATCAGAAATGACTACCTTGCCTCTGAAACTCTGTTTAAACACAGCTTCTAATTCTTTTACCTGTTTTCTCCCCTTCCCCATTTTATCATAAAGAAGTTAGGGGACTGTGAATCCTAGGTACATGTTTATTTTTAAATGCTGTCATCAGATCAGTGTTCTTTGTAATTTTGTTTTATTTTTGTAAAGAAAACCACCATTTTATTTATTTTGTTTTAATATGTGGATGTTTCATGCATTTTATATTTGTTCAACTATCTGCATTGGTTCTTACTGTTAATAAAAACAGAGCCATTCACTTGTCTCTCTGTGTCAATAGTTGTGCAGACATGAATATAGATTTGTGTGCAGCATTAAAAAAGCTTTGCTTTCTTTACACAAACTTCATCTCAGATTAGGATTTTCATGGAACTACTTTTTAAGATCAACACAACACAAACTATCTCCGCACTACTAACAAAGAAAGCCTTTATTTGTATATATTCCAAAACTGGATTTATTAAAAGATGAACAAAAAAACATGGTAGGCTGCAAATCCAGAGTTGTTTTCAATCTTTCTTACTAAATAGAAGCAGATCCTTCTAAGCTTGAGGCAATTAATCAAGTGTCAATTCAAAATGCAAATGACTCAGCAACCCCTTTATGTTGCCTGAACACTTAAAGAGTGTTTAAGTCTTTTCACATGCAGGCACAGCAACAACACATCTCCTTTCAAGTATTATTAGTGAGAACATTCAAGCTAGATCAACTAAAATCTCAGTATCGGGGATCTAATACTGAAAACTGAGATGCATATGACTTTTTGAATAAAAATTTTCAGCTGCACTGATAGATCTCCTTACAGAGGAAGCAAACTGGTTCTTTCCTAAAATGTAAGTTTGTAAAAGACATGACCTGAAATCCAAACAGCATGCACAAATTCAGGCTGCCCCCAGATTTAAAAAAATAAAGGCATTTAACAGCTTGGTGTAAGAAAGACAAGGAAGAATCTTTGTTGTTGTGAACTTTAATATCACTGATGAATTTTTGTTTGTGTTGTTTCACATTCAACAGACAGTAATACATGTCAGACAATAGATGTTAAGATGGCAAAGTGGTTTGTGCAAGTAGATGGAGATTAGCCAGGGGGCCACCCCATAGTGCGTCCTCCCAGAACGTGGATGTGGATGTGGTAGACTGACTGACCACCATCCGGTCCATCATTGATGACAATCCTGTAACCTTTAGACAGACCTGCATCTTGAGCACACTTCTTTGCGACTAACATCATGTGGCCCAACAACTAAAAAACAGAGAGAGAATTGCTAAATAATAGAGAGCAAAAAATACATGAGAAAGCTATCACTGATTAAAATGTAGTTCAGATAAAGTTGCAGTAAATGGCTCCCTCTAGTGGTAAGTGTCAGAAAGCTGTTTGAGTAAAGCTCAGTCATACTTACTGCAGCATCACTATCCTCGGCTTGTGACAGCTGAACAATGGGCTTTTTTGGGACAACTAGAATGTGTGTGGGGGCTTGAGGAGAAATATCGGGGAAGGCAACACACTGAAAAAGAAATAAAAGAAATAGAAAAAAGGACAAATTGTGAATGTGCAAAAACATTAGTAAGTAATACTGTAAAAATATGAAAGGCAGCTTTCTTTGCTGGATGTTAATACAATTACAAATGCTAACTCAAAGTTGATGATTTTAAGACACTAAATGGAAAACTGCACCACTGACGGTTCAAGATCAAAATACTTCGTATATCTTAAAATGTCAAAATGTGTCTAATAGATGTTACTTGCTATTAATGACAACAGACCCAACACACAAGAATGCTATCTCAATGCGTTATGCATACTCTACTAAATGTGAATGCACACAAGCCCATGACAGACGCTTCAAACTGCAGCCTGCAATCGGACCTTATCAGTCTGGTGAGCCAACTACAGATGCCAAGTGGTAGCAAAGGAGACATGTGCAGTGACATAAACCATGCAGAAAAACTTAACCGCGCACAGAAGCCAGTTTTCAAATAAACTTTACTAATTGGGATTAACTGTGCCATCTCTGAAATTTGTACACTTTTATTTTCTGGGTTGGTTTATTCTGCTATTAGTAACTTACATATGGCATGTTAATAACAAACCTCATATCGTTTATGCAAACCTAGCATGGGGCTAGCATTAGCTTAATGTAGGGAGTGCAGCCGAGCCGCATTAAAATTAGCCCATGAGTGAACGTTTTCAGTGCATACCTGGTCATCTTCGTATATTAGGTTAGCAGGAATCTCTTTGCGTACAATTTTTCCAAATATAGTGTCTTCGCTAGGTTTCGCTACCTGCGCCTTCGCTGTTTCATCAGCCATATTGGCGCAGTTAAGTGGAAGGCTTTGCGAGTGCGGGTTTAGAGCCGCTTTCGGTTCAGTAAAAATACACTAAACGCTGATTGGCCACTAAAACACGTAAGTCTACGTTGATTGGTCAACATTGGTCTTTTCCTTCTTACGCCTACGTGCAGCGGAAGTGAGTAAAGAGCTCAACATGGGGACTCGTTTGAAGGTGAGGATGGGACATGTCGTATTACAATAATAATTTTAAAGCAGTGTTTCGTTTAAGCACCTTTAGCTGAGTCTAGATAATCTAGTTATTTTTTTATTTTAGATGAAGTAGCTTAAATCATTGGATATAGCTAATAACGCGATATTGCTCTTTCAGTTCATGTAACAGCTGTCAAGTCTCAGGGGTAGCTACAAGCTGACTATGTGTATACATGCAGGTCCTAAACGTGTTCAAATCGCTGCACAGAACGAGGATGGCTGTGTTCAGGGATGATGAAAGGGCACTGACTGGTGAGTTAAGCAGCAGATTGTTTTGCTAACTGAAAAAAAATGTGACAAGAGGCATGGTGTTTAACAAACTTACCAGTCATGAGTTTAGATGTATGCTCTGCAGTCATTTAATGCAGATGTTTTCTTTGTCAAAGCTGCAAGAGTAAAGATCAATGAGGAGTTCCGGAAAAACAAAGATGAGACATCAGAAGAAAACATTCAGAAGGTACAATAGCCACTTTATGTCAGCACTATTGCTAATATGTCAGATTACACAATTCTTGTTAACCTAATTGCAGTTTTTATTTTTAAAAGTATGTTCACAAACAACTATAATTTATTATTGCTTTGGAGTCTGAATTTCTTTGCTTCACCAATTTTCTTAAGGCTGCAGCCTTGTCTTCTTATAAGTGGTGTTGGATATTACTTGTCAAACATTGTAGGAGGAGGGAAGAGTTGATATGTCCTCAACCATCTTGAATATTTTGCATAAAATTTGTACAGATGGATGGTTTAGGTACTTTTCAACCAACAGCAACTCTTATAACTAACAAGTTACATGCAGAAAGTAAGGCAACCCAACTGTTATGAGGTTAGCTTGGATCTTTATGCAAGTTGTTCACCTATTGTCATCTCAAAATGCTAATAAAAAAAAGATTAATACAGAAAACTTTTGGGTAAAGCTAGATCCCAACTCTCTTATAATCAGTTTATCCTATACATCATGAAATGCTACTTTGTGTTTTTAACAGATGATTAAGATGGGCTCAGATGTGGAAACTGTTCTTCGACAGGCCGTTCTACAAATGGAACATGTTGAAGAAAACAAGCTCTGTATGACTTTTCAGTTCTCTTGGCTGAATATATTTTTAAAAAACTGCTGTCAAACTAAAGCAGTTTGTACATTGAAAGTATACAGCATATGAAAAAACAGAAATGAAAACTTTTCTGACATATTTTGATGGTTTTCCCTAATATTACATTGCATTTTTTCCCTCATCCTTCCTATATCTGACAGTGCTTCGACCCAGAGAGAGCCTCCTGCTGGAAAATGTACCGTATTGTGATGAACCACGGAAAAAGACATGACAGATTGTGTGATAAAGAGACTATCAACCATAATCTTGCTTTGCAGTTTAATGGATTTTTCTGAACACCATTTCAAGTGGTTCATGACCTCCACAGCAAACATATTTGAAAGATCATCAGTTCATGAACAAAAGACTGCTTGTGATTCAACACGGATCTCCATTCTCCTTCAAGAAGCCTATACTGTAAACATGCCATAATTTCATTTACAGTACTTCATTATATTATAAATATATGTGTGTGTGTGTGTGTGTGTATATATATATATATATATATATATATATTAGTGTATGGTCCATTGATTTTTTTTTTGTAGCTTACATTTCTAAACCAACTGGTGTAAGTTTGTTTATTTGCTGAAAAATTAAAATTAATGATTGGACCATGACTCTTTAAAGGTCTGATAAAATGGATGACAGCATCTTCTTTAAAAAGCACTGATTGTATTTCATTGGACTGTCAGTAATAAAGTTGTGATCTTTTGGAAGGTTAAAAGGCAGAGATTTTATATTTTAAAAAAATATATCAACTGAATTTTGCTTAAGGGAGTTATTACAGAGGTGACATGCTCATTGAATGCACTACATTTCCTGTAATGTGCAGAAAGATGGAACTGAAAAAATAAAGAAGCAACGTTACTCTATTGATTTAACAGTGAGCTATAGTAAAATAGAAATACAAAGTATTATTAAGAGTAGAATGAAGAAAAGATGTCAAAAGCAATAAGACGAGAAAAGGACAACAGCTTTATAGAATTCAAAGGAAAATTGTTTGGGTGAACTGGAAGAAACAAAATATAAAAGAATAAGATGCGTAAAAATGGCTTAGGCATATCTGAATTTTCCAATCAAGAATAAATGACATTTTTTGATCAAATGGAAGAAATACCAACCAATGGATAAAGATTAACAAACAGAGGACAAAGGTGCAGTTTGAAGTTGCAGACATTTAATTAAACAGTTTAGGAGATGTATATTATAAAATTATATTTCGTTATCTGGCAGTATGTCGTCTGATTAAAAGAATATCAACGATAAACGCACTTGGGTGTTTTGTTTTTTATTTTGTTTAAATTGGGCTTTTTTTTTACTTAATCTACCAGATGGTGGCAGTAATGTACCACAACGTTGTTTACCAACCACCAATAAACACCAGAAGAAGAACCACCGTTACTCTGGCAACGCTTCACTGTTCTGTTCCTACTGTTTAGCTAGCGTCAGCTTGATATTCAAGGTTCATGCCGAAAGTAAGGTGAGTCATAGTGTATTGTGTTTTAGAACCATATAGGGTGTTGAATAAACATAAACAGTATGTTTGTCTTTAGAACGACGCGAAGTTTTTGTCATTTATTCGCCAGCTCAGACACACTGTGGGAGCTGGCTGCGGCGGAGGTCCAGAGTCGGGGCGGCGGAGATGGGGAGGAGGACCGGGGAGAGACAGTCAGCAAGCGAAGCGTGTTTCTGATGGGGAGCAAGGCTGGGGTTTGTTTAGCATAATGTCAAACCAAATACAACATATGAAAAACTGTACACACTCTAACTCATGCCTGTAACAAACGACAGCTTAAGCTCACAATTTTTGACGAGGCTGAAGTTAGCTTCCGATTCGCAGCTTCCGATTCGCCAAAGGCGTAAAGGGCAATTCCACTTAATTTTTTAGACTTAACCCGTTTTAAACATGGTCCTATTAAAAAACTACAATACTTAACCTATCCAAATCTGGACTCAAATCTTCTAATCAGGATGTAGATTGATAAAAACACAGTTTGTGATTTGTGAAACCTTTATTCTATTTGTGAAAATGCAAAATAGCCTCATTTTATCTCATTTTTTGCATCTGGACCACATTAGACCTGGTCCTGTCGGAAAACTACAGCACTTAGACTCTTCAAACCTGGACTCAAATGTTCTACACAGCCCATTGATTCATAAAAACTCGGTCTCTGATTTGTGAAACCTTTATTCTATTTGTGAAAATGCAAATTACCCCCATTTTATCACATTTTTTCCATCTGGACCACATTAGACCAGGTCCTGTTTGAAAACTACAGCACGTAGACTCTTCAAACCTGGACTCAAATGTCCTTCAGAGTCCATAGATTCATAAAAACCAAGTCTCTGATTTGTGAAACCTTTATTCTATTTGTGAAAATGCAAATGAGCCTAGTTTATTCACATTTTTGGCACCTGGACCACATTAGACCTGGTCCTGTTGGAAAACTACAGTACTTAGACTCTTCAAACCTGGACTCAAATGTTCTACACAGCCCATTGATTCATAAAAACTGGGTCTCTGATTTGTGAAACCTTTATTCTATTTGTGAAAATGCAAATTACCCCCATTTTATCACATTTTTTCCATCTGGACCACATTAGACCTGGTCCTGTTTGAAAACTACAGCACGTAGACTCTTCAAACCTGGACTCAAATGTCCTTCAGAGTCCATAGATTCATAAAAACCAAGTCTCTGATTTGTGAAACCTTTATTCTATTTGTGAAAATGCAAATTAGCCTCGTTTTGTCACATTTTTGGCATCTGGACCACATTAGACCAGGTCCTGTTGGAAAACTACAGCACTTAGACTCTTCAAACCTGGACTCAAATGTTCTTCACAGCCCATAGATTCATAAAAAGGAAGTCTCTGATTTGTGAAACCTCTATTCTATTTGTGAAAATGCAAATTACCCCCATTTTATCACATTTTTTCCATCTGGACCACATTAGACCTGGTCCTGTTGGAAAACTACAGCACTTAGACTCTTCAAACCTGGACTCAAATGTCCTTCAGAGTCCTTAGATTCATAAAAACCAAGTCTCTGATTTGTGAAACCTTTATTCTAAGTTTGGCATCAAAACCTCAGTGCAGTGCTATATGAAAGTGGTAAAAAAAACAAACTTTTTTGTCGGTAAACTTCGCATGTTAATGTACCTTTTGACAAACACACACACGCACACACACACGCAGACACACATACACGCACACACCTATACACACACACACACACACATATATACTGTACATATCGTTAAAATCTATTCTTCATTGTTGCTATAGTTAACTACACTAAAGACTAAGCCCATAAATAATTTGGCTAAAAAGATTATAAGCCTATTTAGAGTCTACGGAGCCCGTCTAGTGTCAGTGGTGAAAAAAATAAAGACCGGTAGGATTCCGTGCACGCTGATTATGAAACCGTGCTCACAGTTTAACAACCCGTTAGCACAGATTATGAAACCGTGCTCACAGTTTAACAACCCGTTAGCACAGATTATGAAACCGTGCTCTCTGTTTTGCAAACGGTGCGCGCGAATTGTGCGCATGGACATCTGCGGAGAGCTTGGACTTCAGTTGAATGATGAGCTCGGACGCATGACCCGCTGCTGTCAGGTAAGTCAAGTGGATTCTTCCAAGTAATTTCTTTATAAACTTGAAGCAGTGTCATATTTCAATCAGCGTACTACAAAATGACTATTTAGGCTATGTTACACTGAGATAAGACTCAGTGCGCTTGTAGTGCGCTGATTGAAATATGACACTGCTTCAAGTTTTTTTTCACCACTGACACTAGACGGGCTCCGTAGACTCTAAATAGGCTTATAATCTTTTTAGCCAAATTATTTATGGGCTTAGTCTTTAGTGTAGTTAACTATAGCAACAATGAAGAATAGATTTTAACGATATGTACAGTATATATGTGTGTGTGTGTGTGTATAGGTGTGTGCGTGTATGTGTGTCTGCGTGTGTGTGTGCGTGTGTGTGTTTGTCAAAAGGTACATTAACATGCGAAGTTTACCGACAAAAAAGTTTGTTTTTTTTACCACTTTCATATAGCACTGCACTGAGGTTTTGATGCCAAACTTAGAATAAAGGTTTCACAAATCAGAGACTTGGTTTTTATGAATCTAAGGACTCTGAAGGACATTTGAGTCCAGGTTTGAAGAGTCTAAGTGCTGTAGTTTTCCAACAGGACCAGGTCTAATGTGGTCCAGATGGAAAAAATGTGATAAAATGGGGGTAATTTGCATTTTCACAAATAGAATAAAGGTTTCACAAATCAGAGACCCAGTTTTTATGAATCAATGGGCTGTGTAGAACATTTGAGTCCAGGTTTGAAGAGTCTAAGTACTGTAGTTTTCCAACAGGACCAGGTCTAATGTGGTCCAGGTGCCAAAAATGTGAATAAACTAGGCTCATTTGCATTTTCACAAATAGAATAGAGGTTTCACAAATCAGAGACTTCTTTTTTATGAATCTATGGGCTGTGAAGAACATTTGAGTCCAGGTTTGAAGAGTCTAAGTGCTGTAGTTTTCCAACAGGACCTGGTCTAATGTGGTCCAGGTGCCAAAAATGTGACAAAACTAGGCTCATTTGCATTTTCACAAATAGAATAAAGGTTTCACAAATCAGAGACTTCTTTTTTATGAATCTATGGGCTGTGAAGAACATTTGAGTCCAGGTTTGAAGAGTCTAAGTGCTGTAGTTTTCCAACAGGACCTGGTCTAATGTGGTCCAGATGCCAAAAATGTGACAAAACGAGGCTAATTTGCATTTTCACAAATAGAATAAAGGTTTCACAAATCAGAGACTTGGTTTTTATGAATCTATGGACTCTGAAGGACATTTGAGTCCAGGTTTGAAGAGTCTACGTGCTGTAGTTTTCAAACAGGACCAGGTCTAATGTGGTCCAGATGGAAAAAATGTGATAAAATGGGGGTAATTTGCATTTTCACAAATAGAATAAAGGTTTCACAAATCAGAGACCGAGTTTTTATGAATCAATGGGCTGTGTAGAACATTTGAGTCCAGGTTTGAAGAGTCTAAGTACTGTAGTTTTCCAACAGGACCAGGTCTAATGTGGTCCAGGTGCCAAAAATGTGAATAAACTAGGCTCATTTGCATTTTCACAAATAGAATAAAGGTTTCACAAATCAGAGACTTCTTTTTTATGAATCTATGGGCTGTGAAGAACATTTGAGTCCAGGTTTGAAGAGTCTAAGTGCTGTAGTTTTCCAACAGGACCAGGTCTAATGTGGTCCAGATGCCAAAAATGTAACAAAACGAGGCTCATTTGCATTTTCACAAATAGAATAAAGGTTTCACAAATCAGAGACTTCTTTTTTATGAATCTATGGGCTGTGAAGAACATTTGAGTCCAGGTTTGAAGAGTCTAAGTGCTGTAGTTTTCCAACAGGACCTGGTCTAATGTGGTCCAGATGCCAAAAATGTGACAAAACGAGGCTCATTTGCATTTTCACAAATAGAATAAAGGTTTCACAAATCAGAGACTTGGTTTTTATGAATCTATGGACTCTGAAGGACATTTGAGTCCAGGTTTGAAGAGTCTAAGTACTGTAGTTTTCCAACAGGACCAGGTCTAATGTGGTCCAGATGGAAAAAATGTGATAAAATGGGGGTAATTTGCATTTTCACAAATAGAATAAAGGTTTCACAAATCAGAGACCGAGTTTTTATGAATCAATGGGCTGTGTAGAACATTTGAGTCCAGGTTTGAAGAGTCTAAGTGCTGTAGTTTTCCGACAGGACCAGGTCTAATGTGGTCCAGATGCAAAAAATGAGATAAAATGAGGCTATTTTGCATTTTCACAAATAGAATAAAGGTTTCACAAATCACAAACTGTGTTTTTATCAATCTACATCCTGATTAGAAGATTTGAGTCCAGATTTGGATAGGTTAAGTATTGTAGTTTTTTAATAGGACCATGTTTAAAACGGGTTAAGTCTAAAAAATTAAGTGGAATTGCCCTTTACGCCTTTGGCGAATCGGAAGCTGCGAATCGGAAGCTAACTTCAGCCTCGTCAATTTTTGTTGGTTTGTTTTTCAGGGTAAAACATCTATTCTGCTGAGATGTCTTGACAGGTGAGCATATGTGTAGCCTGGATGCTCACCTAACATATCATGTCTAATCTTAGTATTCTGTCTACAGACCTAAACTGAAGGTTTTTGTTGTTGTTGTCGTATTTACTCAATACACTGTTAAACGTGTCAGTTTGAAACATAAATGGCTTCGAGTGTCCAACGTTAACCTTGACATTTTATGATCCACACTAATAAAATATCTCCATTTAAAGAGGTATGACTGGCAGTACCCTAAGTTTGGAAGGTAAATTTTCTTTGATATAGTTTGTTGCTACACTTAAATAATACTGATTTTTAATCCACCAGGGATGAACCACCAAAGCCAACTCTTGCACTTGAATACACTTTTGGCAGACGAGCCCGGGGACACAACACAGTAAGACTACAAACAAAAAAAGTTGACACATTGTCAGACCCTTTGATATGATTCTTTAAAGGGATAATGGCACATTGCAACAATATGTTGTGATTGCTTTAAAGAGCTGTGTGAAAAGTTAGCTCTTATGAAGAGCTTAGTAAAAAGACTTAAAGTCACCATTCGATCTCCCACCTCCAAACACCTCCAAGGATGAAACCCAGACACAGAGTAGCTGGACCTTGCATTGTTTAAGGGGATATGGTCAAAACATAAGGTCAAGATAACTTAGTAAATATCAAGGATCTGAAATTCCATCACAAGCAACACCTGTACAAGCATGCACATCAAAGATTGTCATTAGAAGAAATCCACAGGAATATGTAAACAAACATTGAGGAAAGGTGTTAAATGAAAAAAAGTAGAAGAATTTTATTAAAAAAAAAACTCCAACCATTAAGAATTGGCTCATCCATTAAATTTGTGCTGTAACTAGTGGCACAGAGAACAGTTCACTGGTAGAAGAAAGTGTATAAAACTGTGTGACAGTGGAGGCAGGAGTAGGATGCCTTCAGTGGCAGAATAAAACTGTTATACATATTCCAAGACCAACAGTGGGCAGTATCAACAGAGCAAGGTTTAGCCATTGCCCTCGTTCTCCAGAAGTCACGGGTTCCCAGACTTCTGCATGCAGCTGTTGGTGGCTTGATGTCTATCTATTGAAACCTACTACTTGCTCTCTATACATGTCCTTTTAAGTAAATAGTTAAGAAATACAGAAGATGTATGCAGTAATGGAGATAATATATTACTTGCATGACATAACTGATAGTTTGGTGGTTTTCTCTTTCAGCCCAAAGATATAGCCCACCTGTGGGAGCTGGGAGGAGGGACTTCTCTGTCAGACCTGGTTCAGATACCCATTACTCCTCTCAGCATCAGGTAGGCTCCCTTAAACACATTCTTAATAATTGTTTAGCTGTAGTAATTTAAAAAGCTTAGTGCTTGACACTATGACATATTTTAGACTTCAGCATGCATGTTTAGTATAAGTATGCTCTTAAAAGTGATGTCATGACAATAAATGTGCAACATCTTCCCATATGTATCCTGCCACAACACAGCATCCTTCCTGTCTTTTCTTAGGTCTCTTTCTGTCATACTCATTCTGGACCTGTCTAAACCCAACGCTCTGTGGGGGACCATGGAGAAGCTGCTGCAGGCTGCACGAGCTCAGTTGGATAAAGTCTTCTCCCAGGCACAGCAAGCACAGAAGTCCAAACACAGTGCAAAACACCAGACGCCAGTCCCCCCTGCAGCGCGTGTCTTACCCAAAGACTACCCTGTACGACCAATTAGACTGGCCAGTGTATTTATGTAGTCTTTGGATAGTAGCATCTTTGATGTGTGTTTCAACTGCATGAATGACTTTTGTCTCAGGCTCTTAGAAACTGCTCCTTGTCAAAAGGAAATGTGAAAACTTTACTACTAAAAAACAAGGTGTAAAACAGCTATTTTTATCCAAAAAAGAAAGAACCAAACTCCCCTTCCACCTTAAAGTATTAATTTCGCTGACAGAAGATATATGTGTAAGGGTTTTTTTTTTTTTCTTCAGATAATTGAACTCTGATTGTTTCTACAGGACAAAGAACTGATCAGTCCGTTTCCTGTTCCTCTGCTCATCATTGGCAGCAAATATGACCTCTTTCAGGTAAGATACACGCTTCAACATTACCAGTTCAGTTGGTGGCTGAATGACAGGTTTTGTTGTGTACTGCTTTGGACACACTTTCCCATTAGATTTGATTAGAAAGTGTGTCCACACTTTTGACAGGTACTGTAGAAGTTGTTAAAAAAGATTTGCTCGGACTCAGATGTAAAATAGAGCCACTTTTATCTCTTAATGTCTTCTTGGAATCTGGTTTAACATGTGACCTGTTTAGAGTGAGTATTTCACTTGTGTTTCAGGAATTAGACTCTGACAAGAAGAAAGTGGTTAGTAAAACATTGCGTTTTATTGCCCACTACTACGCAGCCTCTCTCATTGTAAGTGCGCTGCTACATTACACGCAACATACAGAGTTGACATTTTTCAGAAGTTTTGACTGAAAAGAATGTGTATGTTTTCTTTTTATTTTTAAGTCTGTGGTTACTTTAAATGGTTTATTTCTGTAATTCTGTCTGTTGTTTTTCCGTAGTTTACTAGCATCAAATCTGAGAGCCTTGTGTCAAAAACCAAGAGCTTCTTCTCACATCTGGCATTTGGTTTAGACAAAGGGTAAGGAAAGTAACACAATTATCACACAGTGCTGTAGTGAACCACCAATATGAAGTTTTACTGTTATTTTAACTTCATCACTAAAAATAAAAGTTAGATTTTCTTTTTTATTTCAATTCATATTTATCTAACTTGGATGATGTAAAATGTTGTAATCTGCAGCAGTTATTTGGGGGTCTTAAGATAAAGAGGCCCTGAAGAAAATATTTTCAAGAATTCAAGATGAATTCTTCTTTTAGTAGCCAGTTTATTTGTTGCCCTCATCTGAAACTAGTGAGATCTAATGCATCTGTAATTGTTACATTAATGTTAAAACAATTTTAGAGAGTTTTCAACTGTATGATTATTTTAAATGCTGCAGCTTGAGGTGTTGTTTGAGGTATTCGGTTACAGAGAGGTATATTGGTCACTTGGTCTACTTTGGTTGATATAAAAGAGGAGGAGGACTCAGTAATGTGGAACAAAAAAGAAAAACTGTTTTGGGTTTTCATAGTGTTATTTTTCTTCAGGAAAACGGTGTCCTGTGATCCCAACAAGCCTCTCATCATCCCAGCAGGCTCAGACTCTTTCAGCCAAATAGGTGAGCGCAGCACTACTGAGTGGCCAAAAGCAGTAATGCATTAGATAAATTACAAGCGCTGCTGTTGTGCTTTGCTGAAAGACAAACATCGAACTTTAAGCCATTCTCTGGTATGGCATTTATTGATGTGAACAGAAGTGTGTGATATTGTGTTTTATATACATTTCCTTTATTAAGGCTCTCCTCCTACTGTTGATGTGGATATAACTTCTTTGCATGCAAAAAACCCAAAGGACCTCTGGAAGAAAGTGTTTGAACGAGTCTTTCCCCATGAGGTAATTCAGTCTTTGGCGTTACCTTCAACTTTATCAGCTTTGCAAAACAAAATTATTTAGTCTCTCACATTTCAGTAAAAGTCTGTAGGATTTTTATTTGTGTAATACAAGATAAAGAGCTCCTTCAGACAATTATTGACATTTATAAATGACTTTGTCTTTGCAGAGTACCAGTGACCAGAGAGAACTAAAGGATCCAGCCAAAGACCCACAGTACAGTGAGCCTCAGATTGATGCCATGAGAGTCCAAAAAGATCAAGTAACGCATCTTCATCAATTACATATTTGTTTTTTATTTCTTTACTTTTTTAGTTTTGTGAACATTGTAACAGAGCACACAATATTATCATTTTAGACAGACCATTTAGACAGATGGTTATAAACGGAGTACAGTCAGATTTATGACTTAAAAGTTGGTAGTGTGGTGGCCAATCAGTGTCCGTCAGAAATTCCTTTACATTTATCTCTGCTTGGTGTCCCTGACCCTTGTCCCCCATGTGAATGAAAGCAAGTTTTGATAGATAATAAAACATAAGGGCATTTAATATAAAACGGAGGAGATCAGTGTGACATAAGGCCAGTTTCACCAGTTGGCAGCTCAGATTGGTGGGGGGGGGGGGGGCTCTCTGCCATCCTGGCAACTCTATAATCATTGTTATAATTTGGTAACCTCAGGTGTGTGCTCTTTAAAAAAATATTATAGTTTATTTGCTGGATAGAGAATTTCACCTATTTTTTTTTTCATTTCATAAAAATGAGAAGTTTACCTGGGTTTAATGACATTACACAACCAAAAGGTTGTCCTATAGTAACCTCTTTTAGTAGTGTTTCTGTGTTGATCTCATTAACAGATTGCAATAACACTTACACACTGGAGTCATAAACTCAGAGATTAGTGGCCCTTTTACCATCTTGCCTAGGTGCCACTCAGGCACTTGAACTGTAGTACCCCTTTAAAGTCCTGCATGAATCACACAGAGTTACCTCTGACTGACTCGCAGCTGATGGTGGCCGTACTTGCTCTGCCATTGAATCATACATGATGTAATTGGTCTGAATTCTTGCCATCTTATGAAAAAGACCAGATGGTAATTTAATAAAAAAAAAACACAGCTTTTTGAAAAGTATGTCTGGACTATTGGAAGAAAAGTGGCCTTTGACCTCCTTTATAATTTAAAACTGTTAGGAAAAGAGGTGATAAACCTCTTTGACTAGATGTAAACTGAGAACAGTGTACCAAGTGACTTGTAGGACAGTGAAATCTAACAAATGTAATTACAAGTGTATATAAGAAAAACACACACCAACACCTAGATGGCAAAATCTAAAACAGTTTGAAGGTTTGAATTTCTGTGCTGTTATCATCTCATATGTTGTTGATATCATAAACAGTCTGTTGTGTATCTTAATTTGTGTCAGTGAAAGACAAAAACTTTGTTTACTTACTTATGAACCAGTTTGAATTTTTATAGTTGCTTCACTGTTATCTTTCATGGCAGTTTTTCACTGTTGAATAATTATTATGTTTTGTCTTGGTTTTTGTCTGTTTTCAGGAGTTGGATCAGTATAAAAAGAATGCCGCCAAGTCATGGAAAGGGCTGGAGCTGGACACATGACAGATAACTTTATTACATGCATACAACGCATTATATTGTACATACAGTATATATTATTTTTTTCATTAATTTCTTTATCTCTTAAATACAGAGAGGTCATAGTCAAACGGAACATAACTGTTTTTTTTACTACTAATAAAATCTGTTATAGAAAAATAAACAAGTGTATTTTATTACAAGCTTTATTTTCTATTAATGACCCGTTACAGTCACAGTATTTAAACAAAATACTCATATTACACTAACTCAAATAGGCATTAATTCATGGGCAATTTTAATTTAAGCTTTATGCTACTTGACATTTAGAAAGTAATTTTCTTTTCCCTATGACTGCGCACTAGTCATTGATTAATTACAAAGTACACAGTTCTCATGGGAGGGACTAAGCCTATTTTAGAACTAAGCCTTCATCACCCTTACATGTGTAAAGTTTTATGACTAAATGCTACATAATTGTATCATTGTGTTTGGTAAACCTATTTGACAGAATTATGTGAACACCTGCTGTAGAACTGCTATTGTAGTAGTTTTCACTGCAGTAGGCATTTCCAGGACCAAATCTTTACTATGACACACAGATATATACTCATACAGAGATGGACTCACAAAGTGACAACAATAGCAGTTACACTAGTGTGAAAGCACTGATTATATATAAATATTTAACATATAATCATAAATCCACTTTCTTTAATAAGTCATACAAGTTTCTGAGAAATGAAAGCTGCTACCAACTAAAGACTGAATACACATAAATTATTCCATAAAAGCTTATATGATGTATAAAGAAATTACATGTTTAAGGTGAAAATATCACAAAAGACATCAAATTTGACAGTGTTTTAAATGAATGAATGAGTTTAAAGGAAAAAGAATGAGGAAGCTGAAGAAATACATCTAGTGCCATCTTCCATTACACACCAGCATTCTTATCCTTTTTGTGTCTAAGGCAACTTAAAATCTACATGTGGCTGAACAGAAGAGCTGACTGACTTCATACTTAAAAATGTAAAGCGCTTTAACAAAAGTATTCTTTGAGAGTAGGAAAGTATGATCCGCTGGAGCCGCAGTTCTTCAGTGTAGGCCATCACTTCTGAACTGTGAACATCATACAGTCAATCTGTTTTGACCATTTCAACTAAAGTTCAGCTTTCTGCTTTAAAAAGCCAATGTTTCTTTTTTTTTTGTTTGTTTGTTTGTTTTTTGTTTTAGTGACGCACAAGCTTGTCCCTGATCTTGTAGCCAATTATACCCAGTAGAACCAAGGCAGGGAGGAAGGAGTACAGGAGAATGAAGTCTAATGTGAATCGGGATAGAGCACCAGGATACCCTTCATCAATTATCTGATTCCCTTGAGTGACCAAACACGCTCCTGGTAAGGGTTTAGTAACATCTGTAACAACACAAAGCACAGCAAAGACTTAAAGAAATGTCTTGCGAGTTTAATTATACAGACAAGAAAAACCTTGCTGTCTAAGGCAAATTACTACCTGACCTACCAGGTGTCCTTGAACACTGAACTTACACAGCATAAGTCTTAATGAGAGTATCAACAGAATTTGGCTCTGACTCTTTCAGCATTGTTGCAGAAGTGTAGCAAATATTATTGATAATATTCTGTAATCTTTTATAACATACTGTGTACTTCTCTTGTGAATTTTAATTGTGGTCCAAGACTTGAATTTACTACAAGGAAAATATTACCAGTATCCCTAGCTTGAATAGTGTCAGGCCAACCGTTTTAGATCAGACAATTTATAGTCATAAAACTACTGCCAGAGATAGACATTGAGTTCATACATGTTATAATAGGTATTTAAAACCTATAAACAATTAAATAATTATAATTACGCATCCCTCATAATTTTAGGGTTAACACAGAGGATGGTGCCATGACCACTTACTGCATGTAAATTCAAGATCGTGGAACTCGGTGACTATGAGCAGCTCACAGCTATACTTCTGGAAGGTCAGATAGCTGAGCCACTGAAATACTTGGGGCATCTGCTGAGTGCTTCTGTTGAGAGGAAGAAGAAAAGAAGGTTACCATTGGCCACTATAATGCTTTCACTGTCAATAAGGAGCTGTTCCACATGGGTTTGCATCAAGGTACTTAAACCTAAAAACTGATGGGGTGGGTCTCACCTAAGGAAGCCAGATCCCACCAAGATCCCTGCAATATTGAGTAAAGCCACTCCAGTGTTAACCATGTTAGGGTCTTGGACCACCCCTAATAGCACCACAGTCAGCAGTTCACCTGAGAAAATGTACCAGAATAAAAATGAAAACATGCAACTACTAGCTAAAAACTGTGGTAATGGGACAATAAAAAGGTTTTTCTAATTTATATGCACATTGGTGTACTAATATTTTTGAAGCACCAAAACCTTGGCAACAGTGTTGTGTCAAAGATAAACATAACTGATATGAATATTTCTGCCTTTGAAATAAATGTGGAAGGCTGTAAGTATGTGCTTTGTCCATGTGAGAAAACATTGCATGGACAAGCAGGTGTGCAGTAATAATGTTTTGCTCTTCATCTCATCAGCTTACCTATAATATGTGGGACTAGAACTACAGCAGTGAAACATAAGAAGCGCAAACTCTCCGGATGCATCCCCACCGTCCTGAGAGAGGGGCAGCAAGCAGGGACAAACAGGAGGCAGAAAGAGTCAGTGCTCAACACAAGACCTATTAAATTCTCACCGAGGTTGAAGATGAAATAATTAAATGAAATGAAAACACTTTATGAGGAAAATTTGCAGCTTTTTATTTTTTATATTTCTTACCCACCAGTAAAGAAAGGAGGCAAAGATGAAGACACTCAGGATGCTGAAGGGCAGGATGTGGACAATGTAGGCCAAAAACATTTGCCATTTACTGTACAGGCCGTCCTGACTCTCCTGGTCACCAATGGCTCGTAATGCAGGAACTGTTGATATAAAGATAGAAAGTTCAATGTATTGTGTAATAAGTGTGAAAGAAAGGAGAAATAATAATACAGTCTGTAGGGAAATTAGGTCTGAAAGACAAATATATGGGATTAAGTCGACTATGAACTTTTCATTATGCAGTTTACTGTCAGTATATTGACACATGCACGATGAATGTCTTACATCATAATATACAATCTTTCAAAATACTGCAATAAAAACCAAAATTATCCAGAAGCGTCCAGGCAGCCATTCTACTTAACTAATTTAACCCATTTCTTTAAAAGATGCATTTCAGTTTATTCTATCAGCCGTTATCTATAAGATTCAAGGTCAGGATGATAAACCAATCACTATCTCTGACTGTTGGGTGCTAAAAGGATTTGATTTCTTCCTAGTCTATGGTTTTATTGCTTCTTCTATCCTCAGTATCTGTCAGCTAGAACCATAAAGCTCAGTTAGTACATGAAGAAGATTTTTAACAATATAAAACTTCAAATCAAATTTGATTTATAAAGCACTTTTCATGCAACCAGCAACACAAAGTGCTTTACATATTAAAAACATTTTCTGCATATTAAAATAGAGCAAGCCTTCACACACAAAAGTATAAGTATAAAATTTCCAGTCCCTAGTTTCTGTCTCTTAAATTAATGTAGATATAAAAATATTAATAAAAATAAATATGTCAATATCATTCATATAAACTGCTATAATTTCCATATGAATTAATGAAACGATAAATTATATTTTTGTATGACATTAACAAATAGGCTAGATAAAAATTTTCCCAGGGCATGACAGCTTCTAAAAACACAGCTACTTATAGAATTATTTGGAAAAATAAAATCACCTAATTTACGATACACCATGCATTACAGTCTGTAAATTTGGCATAATCTGAAATAGTTCACACAGTTGTGACATCTATCCTCAATTCTGTGATGTTGCTTTTAGTTCTTGCAGTTCAGTGGAGATGTACAAATGCTGAGATTTAACTTTATGTAGCTTTTTCTCTGTCTTTATATGTGAACATTTATATTTGTGATTACATGTCACAGGAGCGGTTATAAATGCAAACCAAGGACACGGTCATAGAGACACTCACATACATGTGCTAAATATGAGGTGGCAGAGGCACTGTAGGTTTGTAGACAAAAGAAGGCGCTCAGGTTCACTGAGCTCTAGATGGAGAAACATAATTTATCCCTAAATATATTCCAATATTTTCTGCAGGGCTTTTCTTAGGTCTACCAAAAAGCACTTTAAAAAGTACTAAAATGTTTTCTTTTTGTAATTGGAAATGCGTACTCCTCAAACCATTCCTGAACATTTTTTGCAGTGTGACAGGATGCATCATCCCTTTGAGAAAGGCAGCTGCTTTCAGGGAATACCAATGCCATTTACAAGACTGTGTGATCTCATACTGTTAAAGTGTCCAAGAACCAGTTTTCCCACCAGAACATCACCCAGAGATCAATTCTTTGATCAAATTCACAATTCATTACTTAATCTTGTATTTTGACCTAAGAGAGCCTGAAAGTACAAGAGGTTTCAAGCACTTTTACTACACAAAATCTACACTTTACATATTTTTGCTGGAGGAAACAAAAATAATGCAGACAGCAAACCACTTTCACCTACTGTACAGGAGATAAGCAAGCTCACACAGCTGAGATAAGGATGTTTTAAGCACCCTACGTGACGAAAGGTTAAGTAGCACATTACTTGTGATTGTACTCGCTCACCTCAGAATTTCTAATTTGTCCCTGAATCCAACTCATGCACATATTTAAAAGATGATGCTATCAGACAGATCTAGTTAGATACACTGTAATGTCACCAAGTAACCAATTAAATCTGATTATTTAATGCCAAGAAAAGTAAAAAGTCTTCCCACTTCATACACAGATGTTTGGTGCTGAAACTCACAGAGAGCAACAGCGTTGAGCATGCCAGTGTAGGGTGAAGCACCAACACACTGATAGATGATGCCAATGCGGTCCTGCACTGCACCCTTGGTGACATCATCATCTAAATGCATGACGAAGAAGGCCACAAACAGACCGTATATCAGGTTCTGGGACAGACGCATCAGAACACCCATCCTGTCTCTGGAAAGGTTTCTTAGTGTGCGCCTAAAACACAAAACACACGTGAATAAACAGACCGTCACAATAAATGATTAATAAATAATAATTCTTTCTCTGCCTCATTTGATCTCAATTAAGACATTAATACAGTTGTATGTTAAAAATCAGTTTCGAGTATGCCAGTTCAGCTTTTAAAGAAACTGAACACTCCATTAGTACTGACCTGAACAGAACTTCAAGTTTGGCTGCACCATTGGGTGATTCTTTGCTCTTATAGGGGATGGCTGGCTTGTCTGATTGCTGAAGACTTTGCTTCATTTTTTCCAACATGCTCTGGTAGATGGCAGAATTCTGATAGGATGAAGTGATCTCATGCATACGGCTGAAAGTGGCTGCTTCTCTCTCACTGCTGCGTGTGTCCACCGAGGTAAAGTCAACTGTTAGACATCATGCAGTTTGAATATTTTAATGTGGATGCTACCACAAAAATACTTTATATATATTGTCACATAATGCAAATTATAAATTTTTAAATGTGTTTAAACAAGCTATGTGAGTGTATTACCATATATATCAAAGGGGTTGCAGTACTCTGGACATTCATATCCACACTGGCTGAAGAAGTCCACCATCTCCTCTGGTTGCCCACAGAATACCAGCTCTCCTCTGCTCATTATTGCTATCCTGCTGAACACCTGAGAGGCCAAGAAATATTAACAAATACCTCAACACATACCTCTCAATTGGTATTTTACTGTCTCATAACAGATGAACACTTCCCACTGGCCCATTTATTCACTGTAACAGTTTATCAAGTCTATGTTTATTAATTACATTGCTCCTTAATCCCCATTCCTTGTTATACTGAAGTTTATGTTTGACATCAGTTGTTCAGACAAATAAATAAATAAATGTATGTCTGTCTTTCAAAGCAAGTGTCATTCACTTATTTTCTTTCCTCTAGTTAATCTGGAAACCCACCCTGAATAGCTCGGAGCGTGGTTGATGGATGGTTACTATGATGATACGGTTCCTCCTGGCCAGTTCTGCCAGCAGCACCACGATCTGATTGGCGGTCATGCTGTCCAGACCTGTGGTTGGTTCATCCAATAGGATCACTCCTGCAACAACACCATCCCAATGACCTCACTGCTGTCATTGTCACACAGCGAAACACTGAGCACAAGTGAAAGGAAAGGCAGGACAGTAACTTTTTTTTTGTCTAAGTTGGAAACTTTTAAATGATCTTATTAAGAGGCACATGAGGGACTCTCTGTGGGGCTAACTTGTGAAGATAAGTGAGTTCTCTTATTTTTAGTTAATTACTCTAATTAGGACAATTAAAAGATTGCCTCTTTGCATTATGAAAGCAGAGTGGAATTAGCAGATGCTTTAATTGTGAGATTAATTCATTTCCTGGTTGATTGGAGAGGCAGCGAATGGGAACTCCTCATTACTCTGTGCGTGACTCTGAGTTCCTGTGTGTGTATGTTCATAGCCATTTAATCCTGAATGAGGACTAAGACCCGTCATCCTCCCTGGAGGACCGCAGACCTGATAAACTACACCTGGGATGAGCACAGACTCACACACACACACACGCACACACTGAAGTGGGTTGCTGCTCATTCCTTTCATGGTGTGATAACCCAGTCCTTTAATACTTTTCTCCATCTCCTCCTTCATCCCTGTCTCTGTCCTCTCTTTAGTCCCCTTATACTTAGATTCTTTTGTTTTCTTCCAGTGCAGACTTTAAAACTCTTGAGGTGAGAGACAGGCCATGTGGGGAACTTTCTTCTGTTCTCAGTAGTAAAATCTTGTTTCATGCAGTTTATATGTGAAACATAATGAGCTGATAAGCAAGTTGGGTAAGGACACAAGTCTGTCTTGAAATGTAAGTGAGTAGTATGTAAGTAGTTTTACTTATTGTATTTACTCCACCCTATATAGTCAAAGAAAGGAGTCCTTCCCAAAGCACTTCTAGGTACAAAATCCACAGCAGTTGTTTCTCTAAAGTTTATATGACTTCAGCCATTTGTGTTATGTAGGTCAAATATAACATTTCCTCTTTGTGATAAAGGCCAAGCTTGGTTATAAGAACAGCGGAGGCCTCCTTAACCTAGGGTAATCTCTGTTCTACCTGGCAGCGCCTAAAGAATATGGAAGCTGTGAATTGTACAACATCCAGTCATAAAACCATTCAGGTTGATGGCTGCGACATATCTTTACCCAACTATCTCAACTCATTCTTCTCAAGATTCAAAAAGGACAATAATTTAGAACTTCAAACACATTTCACCTTAGTGATTCAACCATCACCTACAGCAGAGAAGAGGTGGTGAGAGACCTCAGGAGGACAAAATCCAACACTGACGGTGGGTCTGATAACATCTGGGCAGAACCTAAAGCTCTGTGCTGAGCAGCAGGGGGATATTACAGCAACTGTTCCAGACTTCTATAAACTGCAGTACAGTGCCGCAGAAGTGAAAATGTTCAATGGTGATTCCCATCCCCAAGAAGGGCCCTACTAAGGCATTAAATGACCTGAGGCCTGTGGCCCTAACCTCCTTGGTGATGAAGGTGATTGAGAGGATTGTTAAAGATTCCATCACTGAGCCACTGATGGACTGCAGTTTGCATACAGGGCCAGCAGAGGAGTGGATGATGCTATTGCCAGGCTCATCATGCAGCTCCTACTTTGACAACCTCCCCACCTCCACCAGCTCTCCGCAGGGCCGTGTCCTGTTGCCTCTGCTTTACATTGTGTACACTGATGACTGCAGGTCCACTCAGCCAAATTGTCAACTGGTCAGATTTGCTTATGACACTGTCTTGCTCTCTCTGCTTTTTGGTCCCAACCTACACCGTAGTTCCACTCCTCAGGACTTTGTCATCTAATGTGAAGATGCCCGTCTTCAGGTTAGTTTAACTAAGATTCAATATTTTCAAGCAAACATCTGGCAGAGGCTGTTACTACTACCATTTATCGGGAGCCTGTGGAGGTGGTGGGGGAGTATTTGGGTACAGTCTTTAATGGCCTTCAGAGGTTTTCCACAAACACAGAGGAAATCCTTAAGAAGTGTCACCGGAGACAATATCTTCTTGTTCAGAGTGAAAAAAGACCTTCTCTTGAGCTTTTATCGTTCTTTCATTGAGAGATTGCTGACTTTCTCTTTGTCTCTTGGTCTTGCAAAAGCAGTCACACTTACTCAACCTCACCACTGTTTGCTCTAAAATCATTGGATACCCTGTTGGCGCTCTGACTACCTCCTGTAGCCAACAAACAATCCGCACAGCTCGCAGGATTATACAGGACCCTTCATGCATTCTATACTCTGCTTTTGAGTGGCTGTCCATGCTGCAGAACACAGGAGAAGGTCCACCTTTGTCCCCAATGCAGTCCAACTCTTGAACACTGACCCTACTCTGTTCAGATATCATAGTCCTGACCCTACTGCACATAGCACTTCAGCAGAGCTCACTGATAGTTATGTGGAATGGTTGTATTCTGATTTTAGCACTTTCTGTATGCTATTAGCTCTTTGTATGTCCTTATCTTGTTTGATGTTCTGTCTGTCCTTTTAATGATGCTATTCTTCATGCCTTTTAAATTGCTCCTCAGGGATAAATAAAGTATTGAACTGAATTGTAGCATCAAAAACTTGTTAGTGTGTTAGGCATGCAATGTCTAGAAGTTGATACTAAAAAGATTAAACTTTGAGTCGTTATGTCAAATGTGTAAATCCTAAGGTTAACTTCAAACTTTATCATGGTCTGTACATGTTGACTCTCATGTCCTAAACTACATTCCTAAGAAATTCTGACTATTATTACAAGACAGACTTGAATAATTGTGACCCTCTTTCAGGAGCATCTTTTTGAGACTGAGTTACAACCTTTTTTTTGTATAATCTATGTCCCATAGATTAGTGGTGCAAAGCCTTAAACTTCTGACTAATGTTACTTATTATCTATTTTACATCTTTTCTGTAAAGACTTTAGAATTTAGGGATAAAGTGGCATTTCACCTTAGTTCACCTCATCATTGTGATTTTAATCTGTAATAAAAGCTTATTCTACAAAGTTATATGTTATAAATCCTCTGGGAAAAAACTCTTCTCAGGTGCATCCCTTAAGAGGAGGAACTTACTTGGGTCCTGAAGTAACTGGCTGGCTATGGAGACCCTCCTCCTCTCACCACCAGAGATGCCTGGAAAAACCCGACCTCCAATAACACTGTGCGCCACATGACTCAGACTCAGCTCAGCCATCACCGCCAACACCTACATACGAACCAGTGGTCAAAAGCCAGATGACAAGTACATGATTATTACTAATTATTTATGGAGTTATTTCTGTGTATTACTACCTTGTGAAAAATTTCAGACTGATTTACTTTGGATAAAATTAGGTCTGGACAGATCCAGACAAGAAAAAAAAGTTATTCTAATAAACTAGTGAATATAAATTCTCAGATTTCTATTCCTTTAATTATAAAGAAAAATTAGGTTTAAGTTAAAGAGAGAAAAGAAATAAAATGAAAGGACTGGTGAAAGTTTAAACAAGTCACCTTTTTCTTGATTGCTTCAGCTGAGTGTTTCCGCAGAGCCAGCTGGGCTGTGTAGGTCAGAGTCTCCTCCACTGTCAAATAGCTCAGCAAGTTATCACTCTTGAAAAGAGAGATAGTACAAAAAAACAAATTAAAAAGAGAAGTAGTCACAAAATGAGAGATCCAGTGAGGCAAACGTGGCCACTTACTGCATCTATATCAGAAAGTCATTAGCTTGTGGTGGAAATCTTTCTTACTCTAGAGAGGCCATATTATAGTCCTGGAAAAAGTTCACAGTTTTATTTTAGGAATAAGTATAAAGGGGTTTTTGTGTTTTCAATTTAAAAAACAGAATATCTTCTCAAAGTTTACTTGTTGCTGTGCCCCTCACTGATTTATCTCTTTTAGTTCCACTCTGGTCCAGATCTCCATGTAGAAAACCCAAGTCTGTTCCTATTGGTAGGGTGATTGGTCAAAAATGATGAGGTACAGTCCAGCAGACTTTGTATTTTCCTATACATTTCTCCTTAAGCTCCTTAATAAGCTCAAAGAACGAACTCAGAAGATGCTTCCCATTTTCAGCCATCTTCTCTCATACAGGATGACCTGATAAAAATATGACCTCATAACCAAGATTCATCATTTAGAACAATAGAATGAGCCATTAATGTGAGCAAAGTAAGTTGAATCAGAGAAATATCTTAAGCCTACATGAGAGTGCCTCTGAATACTGGAATTTAAGATCTCTAGTGCTAAAGCTATGGTATATTATCCATTGATGGACAATGAAAAACCCAGAAAGAATTATATGACCTATTAGAACACCCCAGTAACAAGATACTGGATTTATATTGAGAAAACATTAAAACTATGATGCTACTACTGAAATTACAATAATTTGTGCCAAGAAGCACATGTAAAGGCCTCTGTTTTTCCTTCTTGAATATGCATAACTCATTAAAACCACAGTTTATCTTGAGACTTGATGACTCATTTGCAGGTAAAATATACAGATTTCATTCATATTTTACTCTGGAATTGTGGCTCAACCCTGTAAATAAATTGATATAAGACACATTCAGCTGTGCACTTCTTACTTATGTGTTCATGAATGCCTGTACAACTCATCTGTAATACACCTTTGCTTTAGATATGCATGCACACACAAACACACTTACACACACACAACTTCAAGCAGCTGAACCTGCTGCTTGCCTCAATTAACACATGGCTTGCTTCCCAATCCCTCTCCTCTTTATTCTCTCATCTGAATGACTTTAATATCAGGAGCTCATATCAGCTCCTCATCTATGGCTTAGCAGTGGAAGTTAATGACGAGGCTTAGAGAGCAGAGGAGGGGTGCTATCAGCAAGAAGAGAAATGTGATTTAAAAGGAAGCAAATGCAGTATTAAACCAGTGTTTTTAATTCAGGCTTTGGATACACATGACCACTTCTCATTGAGAGATTTAGAGCATAAGGAGGCTATCAAGGGTCTTAAGTTAATTTCATACAGAAGCCAGGGCAGCATTTCTGTAGTTTATGCAAAGTAGTATGTTTATTGAGTCTGTGATCTAGTATTTGTGGTAGTTAGTGTAACTATGCGGCAACTTAAAAGCATACAAACTTTTATGTAGGTGAATTAAGTCAAAAATAAGCTCTTAATTTCTCTCCAACTGCTATTTAGTTATATACAGGCTCTTGAATAAAGTTTTTGATAATGAGGAAGTGTAAGAGCAGTTTTGAAGTTACTTCCATTTTGTTTGTTGAGCATGAAGCTCCAGTCTGAAATGTCTAAGGAAATGTAATTTTTGTGATTGTGAATGATAAGGATCTGTGTGTATTTTGAGGAATGTTTACATGTTTGTTGGGTGTTACCTGCAGGACGTAGGAGAAACAGTCCTGATACTCTTCTCTCTTCAGCTTTCTGCCATTAATGAAGATGTCACCCAGCAGTGTACCATAGTTTCCAATCCTTCCTGAGATGGCATCCAACAGCGTTGTCTTCCCTGAGCCTTTGTAATGCAAAGTGAACACACACACAGACGAACACACACAAATAAACTCATATTGAACATTATGTTCATAAAGTACAACAACTCTTGGTCTGTTATGCATTTGCAAATGCTGCTATTTGCATTTGAAAAGAATCAGTGAATGACCATATTTTTAATGCATCTTCATAGAAATATAATTACTTTGTGTTATTTTAGAATATTTAGGTCTTAGAAACGAGTGGAATGTGAACCTGAGTTGCCCAGTATGCCCATTATTTGCCCACTGTCTACATGGAAGGAGACATCATTGAGGATCTGACGAGTCCATCGCTTCCTGTAGGAGGGTAAGTCCCACCATGGTCCTACACGCTCACTAAAGCACACACACACACACGCACACACACACACAAATGGACATAAGCGATATTTTAGCACCAGTCTTATTTGAATATTCTCTGCTGTAGATAAAAAGCAGACATTTTTAAATCAATTTAGCATTAAGATTACAGTTAATTTGTCTTGAGCCAGCCTATTTGTGTGCATAGTTGAGTATATTTTTGCAGTTCCTTTGCAGCATTTACCTGACAGTGTAGGAGATCTTACTGACACTGAGAGAACAGAACGGGTCTGATTGTTCCTCTTCACCTTCTATCCTCACATCCCTCCTCTCCTCCGACACAAACCTGAAAGATTCCCTACTTTTGGTCCCATTCTGTGCTTCCACCGCTTGTATGGAGTAAAATCTGTTCATCTCTCCAAATAGTCTTCCACTCCAAATGAGAACTCTATCAAGTCCGCTTCACATTAGTTTGTTAATATTCTTTAGGTCCAGACTTTGTTTCTGTGCACCTGCTCCCTGTACAGAGCAACAGTGCGAGGTCAGCAGTGTTGATCTGAGCCATAAAAGTGAACAGTGAACACAGGGAATAGTGCATTATCTCAAAGAACTTTGATCTGGACTTGTGTAAAGACAGAAAAAAAACCCGCATGCAGAGCAGATTCACAAACTTTTAGTCTCCTCAGTTTGCTTGTTGTTGGCTGCATATGGAACGAATATGACAACCAGGAGAAAGCTGGTAAAGAACTGAAATGACATAAACTTGGATGTCTTAAGAAAGAAGGCTTGTGAGGTACAAGAGGAGATCTTCAGCTGGACTGGAGTTTAACTAACGAAGAAATAAACGACGGAGGAGGGTAAAACCAGCAGATATCCGTAGAGAACGAAAGAGAAGATTCCTAAAATAAAAAGAGGGAAGAGGAGGCAGCTGACCTTTTGACCCTACAAACCTGACCCCACAGCATCATCATGGACAAAGAAATTGCCCTCAATCATAAAAAGAGCAGTCCACAGGTCAGTCAGGACAAAATAAATAACACTACAATTTTGGAGATCTTTCACAAGAATTAGTTGGAGCTCTGCTGATATACTGATAAAAAAAAACATCAAATCAAATTCATGTTTAACTTTCATTTCAGTTCCCATTAAACCTGAATTTTCTCTTTATAATTAGTCATTAAGAGACATAAAACTGTAATTGTTGGATGTTACTACTTGGAATCAAAGCTTAAAGATGTGCAGCTCCCTTGCATACATTGTATTTTAAAAAATACATGAAAACTAATGTGGTAATAATGCTCTGATATAAAAGAGTCTCTCGTATTGCATGCTAATACACAGAAAATGCACAGAAAAAAATGCATACAGTACAAAATATTTAACAAATCAACAACAGAAGAGTTTGAACAGATTTAATCCTAACTGTTGACAAACTTCGTTACTTGTAAGAAATTATTCACTGCTATTGTGCATAAACTGTGCAGTGAATTGTCCCACTAACATGTAATTAAAGTGATAAATCTGTACCCATGAAGTCTATTTTAAAAAAGCAACTAAAGTACAAACTTCAACTGGATTCTCACAGGACATAGTTTCTATTGCTGTTTATCCTTTATTAATGATATGAATACAAATGGAAAAAAAATCTAATGTATATAGTCACACCTATTTTAAAATGACTTGACTGCATCTCTTAAACAGCACCAAGACACAGAGCTCTTTACATCTGAAGAGGACAGCAGTCTCTACTTCACCTACAGTGGTGGGTGCAATGAGCTGGAGGTCAACAACCTGCACTATGAGGTAGCTTTTAACTTCTGTTTCTGCCTCTTCATGTATTTATGTGAATGCATAAATGTGTAAATGTGTCTGTGTGTTTCCAGGTGGACACAGCAGCTCAGATCCCCTGGTATGAGAGGTTGTCAGAGTTCAAATTGCCATGGGAGGTAAAAGGAAACAAGCAGACGGCCATCAACAAGCTCAGTCTGCGGGTTCACAGCGGACAGATGCTGGCCGTCATTGGCAGCTCAGGTGGATAAATACTGCTGTTTCTAATAAATAAGTATACTGTAGTATACTGTAGGCTGTTTAATCCTTCTTATTGGAACATTTTAAGGAATGAGCTTATATTAACAGAATTTGCTGCACGTATGTCAACAAGATGTAGCAATAGAAATGTTTACTTTAAAAATATCTGTAGAGTAATTATTAAAGAATCAGTTTGCTTTTTTGCTACACAGAGAAATAAGGGTTTAACTTCTGTACTCAAAGACAGTCCTCAGGTTGAAACTCATCCCTGACATGATGGTTCGGGCTACACAGTGATGTGGTGGCTTCTGCTGTCGGCTTGTAACAAGAAGGTTTATGGTTTGAATCTTGACATGAATTTTCTGTCTGAGGTTCACATGTACTCTCTGTGTCTGTGTGGATTTTCGTTGGGTACTTCAAAACATGCATTGTTTACATCCTTAATCCTAAATTTTACCATTGGTGTGATGGCTGTTTTCAACATAAAGGGACACATTTGTTTCTAGGGTTGCAAATTTGTTCTTTTTAGAAGTAGACAACTATGCTTCACTCTTTTTTATTTTGCCCCTTTTGCTTTTTTTTAGTTCGTATGTATAAGTTTTAAGCGTTCATCTTCTCCTAGGCTGTGGCAAGACGTCTCTACTGGATATAATAACTTGTCGGGATGAGGGCGGCACAATGACGTCCGGTCAGATTCTGATTAACGGGAAGACGAACACACCACAGCTGGTGAAGAAAAGCATTGCTCATGTCCGCCAAGACGACCGTCTTCTTCCTCACCTCACTGTGCGTGAGACTCTGAGCTTTGTTGCCAAACTGAGGCTCCCCACTCACTTCACACAAGCTCAGAGGGACCAGAGGGTAAGATTCAAATGTTGAATTAACATATTTCCTGCTGCTTCATAGCAATATATTATGTTTGATAATCTGTGTCCTGAAGCAGGAGAAAAAGATACATGTAAAATAACTTGTCTGCTGCAGGTGGACGATGTGATCGCAGAGCTGCGGCTGCGGCAGTGTGCACACACCAGAGTAGGAAATGACTATGTGAGGGGCGTTTCTGGAGGAGAGAGAAGAAGAGTCAGCATAGCTGTCCAGCTTCTCTGGAACCCTGGTGAGAAGAGAAAGAGACAATCAGTTACCCTTTGGATTTTCATCTTTAACTTTTTTGTGTGTGAAATGTTTATGAACTGATTTGAACTTGTATCATAAGATTAGATTGTGTGAAGCTCTGTTGCTGGGATGTCCAACTCCAGGCCTCAAGGGTCCTGAAGATTTTACATGTTTCCCTTCTCCTGATTCAAATTAAATGGATCTCCCCAACATCTTGTCAAGTTCTGCACAAGCTTGCTAATGACACATTAATTTCAGTCGGGTTGGTTGAAGCAGGGAAACGTCTAAACCCTGCAGGAGCCCTTAAAGACCAGAATTTGGCATTCTTGTTTTCTTATTTAATTTATTACATATTTTCACTTTTTTTTTGCCTAAAATTTCACAAGATGAAACTTTGTGAGTTTATTGCCATGTGTTTACTTTAATAAATGGTACTAATCTGTGATGATCGGAAGTGGCATTATGATAAATTACTTTGACTTTATATTGCTTAACCTAACAGTTATACAGTACCTATGAGCACAATAATATATAATGGTAATACAAAACAGTAATAATAACTTTAACACTCAGGCTTTAGTCTCTAAATATTCAAAACCAAAACCAGTGTCTAGTTTTGAACCTTATTACTCCTAATATTTTTTACTCAATATTTAGTTGTTAATTTAGATACAATAGCAAAATAAAGTGTTATTCATCTGTTTGTTAGGCTTCTTATAGAGTTATTGTCTTTGTACTGTTGAGTGGTACTGAACAATATAAAATGCTTCTACATTCCCTGAAAGAGTTTACTTGTAGCCAAGACTCTTATATTTTTTCATTTCCATTCACCATATATGTGTAATACCTGCTAATGATTATTGGCTTGATTCAAAGAAAAAATAAGCCGTTGTGTTGCACTTTTTTACCAGCCAACTTACTAATTAGTAGGCTGGTCCTTTCGAGCAGGTTAGCAGCTAAAACAGATACTAAAGACAAAAAGTAATTTACCGGAATTGTTCACCAAAATTTGTAATGAATATAATTTTTTTAACAAATCAGCAGGCTGTTTTCTTTTAGCAGTTACTGAATTGGTCTTTTCACCTTTCAGGGATTTTAATCCTGGACGAGCCCACATCAGGTTTGGACAGTTTCACCGCCCACAACCTGGTTATCACACTGTCTCGTCTGGCCCGGGGAAACCGCCTGGTCCTGCTGTCAGTCCACCAGCCCCGATCAGACATCTTCCAGCTCTTCGATCTTGTTGTGCTGCTGTCTTCAGGTTCAGCCGTTTACTGTGGGGCAGCTCGTGACATGGTGCCTTACTTCACTGCCCTGGGGTACCCCTGCCCACGATACTGCAACCCCTCTGACTTCTATGGTTGGTGTGAATATTAAATTGATCCATCAATTGGCTCTTCCTTTCATCAGGACCATCTTAAAGTTGCTACCAACACCACACATTTACTTGCATGTTGGGGACATATAGTATTAAGAAATGTACAGCTAATAATATTTAATTTTTTTTATTTACTTAATATTTTTTATGGCTTTAATGTGGATTTCTATCTCCATCTGTACTATTATAACTGTCTCTTTGTTGCCGTGTATGTCCAGTTGATCTGATCAGTATAGACCGCCGCAGTCCAGAGCAAGAGGCTGAGTGTTTGGAGCGAGCCAGACTTTTGGCTGATAAGTTTGCAGAAAAGGTCCAAGACACTGATGACCACATGTGGAAACCGTCTGAAAGCAACATGACGCAAACTGACAGGTCATTTCAAGTCTGGCATCTTTTTTCCTCCTGCTTCCTTCTCCACATATTATAGCTTAAACTGTTTAGTAGCCACTCCGTCTATGATTACAGCTTCTCAAATGTTATTTATATGTTTTATTAATCTTAAGTTGAAATTTAATTTTGGAAGGCTGCTTGAGCTAAATTAGTTGAGCAGTAAAATTAAGTAGTTTTTCCTCTCATGTTCTTTTTTAAAATTGTTACAGCCTCTTTTTGTCACTATGGTAAATATTTACAGCAAAGATATTTGCTAAATAGTGCTCCTCAGCGTTCTACGTGGAAGCAAATGGGGCACTTAGAGATAGTGTTATAATTCTTCAGTTACTTAGTTTGAGATTTAGCCATCCCTCCAGACAAATCAACTTCTTACCTTCTTTAATAAACTCACACTATAACTTTTTTCTCTTCATGTACAGCAGCACTCAGCAGCCAAACAGGAAAGAAGCAGAGGAAGTAATCACTGTTTCCAAGGAAAGAAACAGACTGCCTGGCAGACTTCACCAGTTCACCATCCTCATCAGGTAAGAGCCCAGAATGATGTATCACAGAACTCTGAAGGGACACACAAATGCTGACCTGTCCTCTGCTCGTCCTCAGACGCCACATTTTTAATGACTACAGAGACCTAGTCACTGTATTGGTTCACGGCTTCGAGGCCCTCCTCATGTCACTGCTGGTCGGTTTTCTGTACTACGGGGCCGGAGAACAGCGTCTGAACATTCAGGACACAGTGGCCCTCCTCTACATGATCGGAGCTCTCACCCCATTCGCTGTGGTGCTGGACGTCATAGCTAAATGTAAGACTGGAAAAATAAACTGTGTTAGTCACGTTTGATATTTGAATAACTTTTAATGTTCAAAACATGACGTATAAGAAAAATAGTGTTAAAAGTTTTTAAAATGGGTGATGCCAACAGCAAAACTCAGGTCCCTCCTTCTTGACTACACATGTCAAACAAGAAAGAGCTGAAGCAAAAATCAATTAAAAAAACAAACAAACGGACAAATTTCTGACTTTTAAAGCATAGCATCAAATTATAATTAGTGTTTCAATATGAAAGTCAGAGGCATCGCCAACATTTTTTAAGAAAATCTGTTTCTGTTCTGAATGCCAAATATGCTTTCTCCCAATCCCAGTTAATATTTATATCATTTACCAGTTAACACTACCATTTTCAACTCTAAGTATTTGATTATTGGTTTTTCATACTGCTAAATTAAATAAAATGTAATAAAAGATCAACTATGATGTATGTGGAGCAGCAACAAAACTGCTTTTAACCGTCTGTACATGTTATTTTTCCCATGAAAGACATCCATACATGTGGAAAATGTTTTCACAATGCTTCTTTAAAAGATTCACAACTTATTTTCCACTCAAAGTCAATTGATTTTAGAAGGATTAAAACAAGCAATCTACAAATGCTGTATTAAATCAGTGGATAAAATGTTAACGGCACCAGCAAATAGGGTTTCAAACACTATTGCAAAGTTATCAGACAGACTTGTAGAAGGTCGTTGCTACAGACACAGATTTCTTGGAATCTCCAGGCACAACAGCTGCAGACACAGCAAGACAGAATCAATCCAACAGTCATTAAAGTCAAGGTCTTTAAGTCAGGTCAAAGTCTGGTCCAAGAGTTATAAAACCGATTTCAAATGAACTCATGTCTCAGAGTTAAATATTACAATACTGACTTTCCAGGAATTTTAAGTTGAGAATGTCAAATATATTTAAATCCAACAAAATACTTTGACAAACACAAAACAAGAAATTTTATTAATTTATAATTCTGTATCTGCAGCAATGACTAATGAATAATTCTCTCTGCAGGTCACACAGAGAGAGCCATGCTCTACCACGAGCTGGAGGATGGCATGTACTCCGTCACCTCATACTTCTTTGCCAAGGTAAAGACAATCATCTCCAGCAGGGGTCAGGCTTGCTCCATGCTGGAGCCACCGGACAGTAACGTGACATGAGATACTATATGCAAACATATAAGATAATACTGAATATATGTGTGTTTTTCTGGATGTCAGTCTCATCTATTGATTTGAATATTGTCTCTTCTTTCAGGTCCTGGGGGAGCTACCAGAACACTGTGTGTTCACTTTGGTGTATGGTCTGCCCATCTATTGGCTGGCAGGGCTAAACGAGGCTCCAGACCGTTTTCTTCTCAACTTCTCATTAGTGTGGCTGATGGTTTACTGCAGCCGATCCATGGCTCTGTTTGTAGCTGCTGCACTCCCCACCCTGCAGACTTCTGCCTTCATGGGCAACTCTTTGTTCACAGTCTTCTATTTGACTGGAGGTTTTGTCATCAGCATGGAGAATATGTGGCTGGGTGAGGAAACAGATTTATTCTCCCAAGAGAAATGATGAGATAGATTCCTTAAGAACACATGCAGTAATAGAATATGGCTTCATTAGATAAAGATGGCATCATCAGGTAATGTGTCTTCATGTTTCTTCTCTCCAGTGGCCTCGTGGCTCTCTTACGCCTCATTCATGCGTTGGGGTTTTGAGGGGATGCTGCAGGTGCAGTTTAGAGGCAATAAGTATCCCGTCAGCATTGGAAACATCACAATCAACGTTGATGGCATACATGTGAGTAAAAACAGATAGTTAAAAACTAATTAATGGCTAACTTTAAAGCATAAACACACATGTTTGTGTTGCAGGTTGTGGAGGCCATGAAATTAAATCAGTACCCTCTGTTCTCGTGCTACCTGGTTTTGGTGGCGGTCTGTCTGGGCTTTATGGTGCTTTATTTCCTGTGTCTTAAATTCATCAAACAGAAGTCCAGTCAAGACTGGTGAAAACAAGACCAGCTCCAAGAATCAGATTTTTAAAAAATGTCTGAAATCACACACGTGATCAGAGGAAGGTTGTGAATTGCAAACTGTTGTGGAGAAGAGGAGAGAAGTCATTTGTTGTTCGACTGGTTCGGCACCGAGCTTTACTCTGTTGAGTTCGCTGTTTTTTGACTATGAAGAAATGCTTAATTCAGGGGATGAAAGTAAAGTATGTGTATTGTCCTTTTCTTTTTAGCACACATATGTTATAATAATTTAAGCATTAGGAACTGCAACTTTGTTAAATTGTAAAAACACATTAAATAAGAATCTAACAAGAATCTGGGAAGTGTATGATTAAACTGAATTTTCCAAAGGAGAAAAAATGGCTCTATCGTTGTATTGCAAGATCAAGTGCATTTTGCCATACTGCTGTTCGCTGCTGGATGGCAGCAGAGCGCTGCAATAGCATCTAGATTATTTTTCTTCTCCCCTCTCCTCCTCTGTCATGTCAACTGATTAGAGCACTACTTTGGCAGATATCCATCTGCAGCTTTTGCTTGTTCCATTTTCAATCTCCTTTTTTTCCACCGCATTATCTTTTTTGTATATGCAAGATTATTAAGCTTACTGTAACAATGTGTGTAAGTGTAGGGACTAAAAAGACATGCCTGGCAGAGATTTAGTAAGTCACACTCAGGAAGGGGCAAGAGAGACCTTGTATTTCTTGTGTCCTCATATGAAAGGTTATGTAAACTATGTGGTTTTGGGCAGGTGCAATGACCGGTTAGATATTATACCAACATAGTTTAAGTCCAAATGACTAAAGAACTTAAATAAAAAGTGTTTTTTTTTTTATTTTTTACTTTGACTTCATGCTTTTCATTGGGTTTAATTTCAGTTACATGGTGTAGTTGCACGTATCTGTGCAGATGCACAAATTCTTCTTTATATGGTTTCTAAAAATATTTCTTATATATAACTCCCTAACAAGCTAGACATTTTTATTAACAAAAAGTTTGGTATTAGAGGAAAACATTGACATTTTTTTAAGAGACACTTTTGTAAAAATTAGAAGTTCTAGTCGATCATCTGACTTTTGTTTTTTTTTGTGTGTGTGTCACTAATGAGCTCCACTTCCAGGTCCGACCCTCTGGTAAAAAATGGCCCACAGTCTTCTTGGAAAGCCACCAACTGTGTTATCTAAGGCTTCAGTCTGTCAGTGTCAACAGCTTGCATTACATAAAACAATATTTGAGGTTGGGGAGAAAAAGAAATGCTGATGCCAAGCAGAGGAGGACTCCAGAGGGTCAGACTGGGTAACACAGTATGTCATGCAAACTTTAGCTAAATCACATGGAGTTGTAAAACCAACCTATGGAAGAACTTCCCACATGCAGACAGAACTTCTGTCTTACAAAACTCTTATAATAAGTGATGTTTTAGGTTTTTTTTCAAATTTATTATATAATTACGTTTAAAACAGACTCAAGTCAATTTTATGTTTTTAATATTTTGCATGTAGCCATGAAATGTTGCATTAAATATGTTTTAAAATGTTATTTTTTAGAACTGCAGAAACTTTGTGACATTAATAGATTTGTCAGATATTTTAGTAAACATGAATAAACCTTCCATTTTAAGTGTTCACATATCAGCAACACGGCACCCACGAAATTAGTTGGAACGTGAATGAATCAGCTGAATTCTTGCTTTTTAAATGTGCAAACTTTCTTTTCTACAGAGCCTAAATGGTAGCATTATTAGAAAATATTGTGGGTAAACATTATTAGTTGTAACCATGTAGGAGATAATTGACTTGTGGCAATGCATTAGTTATGGGTGGGAATTTGAGTGGGTTTGCTTAAATTGAATGTTTCCAAAATAACAAACAACACAGAAAGGACACCAGGTAAACCAATGAACAGCAGTCCCCCATTTTATTGTTCTCCAAAACCCACAAATTCCACAAAAACAGGTAACAGTCTGTCCACTCTATGACCCCAAAATAATAATGAAGATAGTCTGTTCACAATGAAATCATACAGTCTCTTGCTATTAAGCACAGAGTCATACTAAGAGAGACCTAGTTTGGTGGGCTTAAGGTGCAGAGTTTAAAACAAAAACAATGTGTTGCTAAACATCTCATTCCCACACACAAATAATCAGTTGCTGCATAATAAAATACATCATCTTCTGATGCCACCAGATGGGCTTCGTACACTTGGAAACATATTTGAGTTGTTGATCAAAGAAAGCACTGCATTATTGCCACTTCCAGCTCTGAGACTACTTCAAACATTTTTATAAAACTTATTGCTTTATGATGGTCGTAATTTATTTACCTTGATGTGTTTATTTACATGTCCTCAATCTTACATGAAGGAACAAGTATATTTGTTCTTATGAAGAACATTATAATAATCACTGACTAAATTTATTTTTTTCCAACGATGTGATGAGTTAAAGAGAAAAAAAAAGTTGTTAGTCGTGAATGTCAATTTCTCAATATAGTAATAATTGTTTAGTTTTGGTTCAAACAGGCTTCCATACTTCAGGTCTTCTAGAATCTAAAACAAAAACACAGAAACCTACTTAAAACCTGAATTTTGTACTTTTGATATTGGCTGACAAGTTATGAATATCAGTATCAATAATCCATGTAGCATGTGTCATGTAGCGCATCAAAGAGTATCAAAGCAAATTATACTTTGCTCCGGCTGTAAAACAGGTATTAAAAGGTAATATGTTCTTTTAAATTACTTTAATTACAGTAGAATAAGTTAATTATTAAAAAAAATGTTACATCTTTTCAGGTAATTCCTTAAAATATCCTTTGAAACATGCTGCATAATATACAAGAATACACTTTCCATTATGTGTAGCCAACATTTTAGTAAAGAAGCTGGTTAATGAAGAGGTAATTTAAAAAGAACCTATTTATAAACTCTCTAGGAGTATAACCTGACACCAAGTCATATTTTTTAAAGTGGTCTTTGGTTTTGTGGGCTCAACTCAAGTCTGTGGCAGATTAGTAATTTAACTTGATTAAATTGTATAATTATTTTCGCGTAAATGTAGAAGTTTAAAGTTGAGCTGCATCCAACAAAGTTAGATACAAGTGTGAAAATAAGCCAAACAAACTGGAAAAACCGACACAAACAGTATATCAGGAACACAGACTGATGTACTCATAATCATTTATTAGCATAAATACTTCTGCACATTCTCAACATCTTCAGGGACATAACTGATATTGCAGCGGACAGAGTCTAAACATCCAACAGTTACAACACAATATTTAACATTTCAGCTTCAACAACTTGTATAAAAAAAAAAGAAACAGAAAAAAACGGTGGAGCTTGCATGGATGCAAGAGTAGAGAGCGATGAGTCTTTATTCCTCTGCTGTCACCGGGGCTATGGCAGCTTTCTCTTTCAGCTTGTCGGCATAAAACTTAAAGGACTCCTGAAAAGAGTGAGAAAAAGAAGACAATTCATCAACAAACATATTCCAAACAAACTATGAACATGCTCATAAGTGTTTCCAAGTAAGCGGGGCGGGACCCCTCCTGGGTCGGTTTAAATAGTCTCCAGTCTCCAGCCAGGTTGTCTCGTTTCATCTTTAAATCCCCATTAATACACAAATAAGGGATTTGTAGCACATTCCCCAAACACACACTTCCGTTCTTTTGCCTCTGTTCCTGGCTAATTAATCAGTGTTTTGATCCAGACGAAGTGTTGTGCTGGGTGTTTTTTGGAGGCTTTTCTGCAGATTACGCCTGTTCCTTACAATGTGCGTTTACCCATTAATGTAGTAATTAATGCCGATAAATGGCTGCGCTCGCTGCAGAGAGCTAGAGAGATCCTGGCACAGTTTCAAAGAGTTTCAAAGGGTCAGCTCACCCTAATTACAGAAACTTATTTCCTCACTGGATTTCCCCACTTGTTGTTTTATTTGTCCAGGTTTTTTGCACAAAACTCAAAGCAATTAGAAATGCAGTTTTTAAAAATCACATTTTTCTCTAAAAACACACGGCTATGGGAAAACACAGAGTTCAACAGAAAAGCAGCCTCCAAAAAGAGGAGGGTTTCTACCTATTTGAAGAAACTTCAGAACATGAATATTCACCTTTCCCTCTCCTTGCAACTCTTCCTCTCTGCCTATAAAACCTAGCAATCATTTAGCTATCCTGACACACTTTGAATAATGCAGGCGCTTCTATACCTTCATCCCTCTTTCTCTTTCCATCTTCATCCTGCAGGTGAGTGATGGGAAGGTAAGAGTTGGGCTGCGGTCTACACCTGCCTCAAGGGGACAGCACATCAAAGTGCAGCTGCTGAGAGGCCTCTAAATATGTGTGTGTGTGTTCATGTATGTGTGTTTGCTGCCAAAAATAGGGCTACATCAGCTTACAAAACGTGCAATGTGCTGAAATGCTCAAAAACACCACGAGCCTGAAAAGAAGAAAGGCTATTGCAGTGACACCATCTCGCTTCCACAATGCATTGCATGTACTCTGTGTCCTGGGGGTGTAATTTCTGACACATACATTTTAAGCAAAAGAAAAAAAAAGAAAGCTAGAGGAAGCAAGCTGCAGGCCAGTGCAGCGCTGCTCTTTCACATTACTACACAACAGCACACATTAGCACACTGGCTACTGCCACCACTGGTTAGGCGCTTTTGGGGCGGGGAGGTGGTGGTGGTGCATGTGTAGTCCTGTTCACAATGTGTTGTTTATGTGTGAACAGCTGTAGTGATACGGACAGGTGTGTACAAGTGTAACGTGTGTAATTTTAGAGTATTTCTATTGTAGCTATGCTACTATTTGATCAAGAACGATTCATGCTGTGGTTAAAAGATGCAAATTGAACTTTTAAAGGTCAGCGATGATGAGATTTGACACAGTCGCCATACTGTGACATCAATACTAGACACATCACAAATAACTAATAATTTTGGGAAACACTCAATTAGTCTGGTAATGCCAATTTTATATTCGAGACATAATAGAGTGTCTATAAACATTTTGCATCTCAGTCTCTAATAAAGATAAAAACTAAGAACTCAAACTTTTTTTGTGTGTGTAGAATAAAACTTTTGACCATAAAACAGCAAACATAAGATTTGTGACTTTTTTTTTATTTTAATTTAGTTGTTTTTTTTTTTGTTGTTGTTTTTTAACTACTTTTTAGGTTCTAGCTCACAGTAATCAACATCTTTGTAATCAACAATCTCTGCTTTCATATGACACCTTGAGAAATTAGCAGAAGCACTAAAGTGGGCAGTTCTGCTCTCATGCTTTTTGTTACAGGCCCATACAACTGCTTACTGTTTGGATTGTGTTTTTGGGTGGTAATGTTTTGTATAATGTTTTATACAACAAACATACCAAAATTATGGGGAGTGTCTCCCCATAATTTTGGTATGCAACATGTTAGGATTGGCCATTCCTGGGAGGTACAAAGATCTTCTGCACTGCATGTATTGCATGCTGCCCCCTGCACAGGGGACTATAGCCAAGAAGAGGTTCAAGTTCAAGTTCAAGTTTATGCATATAGCACACTTTCGGCAACAGCAGTTGCCCAAAGTGCTGAACAAAAGAACAAGAAACACTCCACAGTTGAAAATAAAGCACTACACAATAAAACAATAAAAATCAATTAAAATAAAAACAGAAATAAAATTGATAAAAAAAAATATAAAATCAATAAAATAAAAACAACAAAACCAGAATTAAAAACTAGAATAAAACTAAAATAAAATTAAATAAAACACGTGAATGTCAAGCTCAGTTTTGTTCAAATGCCAGCGCAAAGGAGTAGGTTTTGAGTAAAGACTTAAAACCAACGACAGACTGAGCAGCTCTAATGTGAAGGGGAAGGCTGTTCCACAGCTTAGGAGCGGCAACAGAGAAGGCTCTGTCACCCCTAGATTTAAGTCCAGCATGTGGGACCTTCAGTAGGAGCTGTGAAGAGGACCTCAAGAGTCCTGGCCGGAGCATGCTGGTGTAGCAATTTTGACAAGTATGAGGGGGCCAAACCATTTAAGGCTATAAAAACAATTAATAAAATCTTGTACAAGGTCCTAAAACTAACAGGAAGTCAATGCAAGGAGGCAAGCACAGGGGTGATGTGATCTCACCGTCTTGTCCCTGTAAGCAACCGAGCAGCAGCGTTTTGGGCAGCTGCAGTCGATGTAAAGATGACTGGTCAATGCCATAATATAGTGAGTTGCAGTAATCTAAGCGGGACATAATGAGCACTTTTTGCTCACAGAAAAAAAAAAAAAGCCAATGGCATTATCTAACATGTGCACTAAAGGGAGAAAAGTCAATATGTCGGATCCGGTGTGAAAGGATTATACTTGCATATGTTGCATCAGGTCTTAAAATATTAACAATGGCTAATGTTGCTATAAGCAGAAATGAGACATGAGCTTTGAGCTCTGCTACTGACCTTTCTCCCCTCTTTGAACTCTAAACCTCCAGATTTCTTTTCCACTTTGAAACTTTAAGCGCAAGTACAAAAGATTTACTGCAGCTTCAACTGTTACCACAAAATGTTTTACACAGCATTTTTGTGTAGACTTGGCTCATTTCCCCTGAAGGTGCACACAGGCTTGTTTATTAAAAGAGCCAAACTTAGAAGGGAGAATTTGTTTGCAGAACTTGGAGAGTGACCACTTCAAAGTGTTTTCTTTTAAATGATAAAGCATTCTTGCATGCGTTCAGAGTTATTGAGTAGATTGTGTGTGTGTGTGTGTGTGTGTGTGTGTGAGAGTGTGTGTGAGTGAATGACTTACAGGAGGTTCGGGGAAGGGCACAGCCTCTCCTGCTTCACGGTAAAGCCCAGCCAGGCGTTTAAGTGACAGCTCATTGACAGCGAGCCCCTCTTTCTGCATCTGCTCATGCAAAGCCTTGGCTGAAGTCAAGTCCTTATCCAGAACTGCCAGAGGACAGAGAGAGGTGCAAAAATGAGACATAAAACATGATAAATTATTTTTTTTTAATTTAGATTTAAAGAGAAAATTCAGTGTGACAATATATAGCGTTGATTATCAGGCTTTTTTTTTTTTTTTTTTTTAATTACACAATCTGACATGAGTGAATTTGTATAAATGTTCCAACAATCTTTTGCAAACCATAACAAATTGTTTGGTTGTGTGTATCAAAAAAGTCAGTTGGGTTGCTACTATTAAAGAGGAAAATAGAACAAAACCTGAAGAAAAATTCAGCCACAACACTACTAATTTCTTCCCGTATTGCTGGCTTGACTGTCCGGCTAGCTAATTAAATAATCATGTCTTCTCATCAGTGATGTGGAGGTGAAGTGAAAGCAAAGAGCGGAAGTGGAGGAAAAAAAAAGACAAGAAAATGTAGACAGGAGTTAAAAGGTCGAGAGGACAAGAAGTGATGAAGACAGGAGGGAGAAAAATGTGTGAAGTAAAAAGCTGAGTGGTGGAACGTGTCGAGATTAGCACGCTAGGCTAGCCAGGACAGCTAACTCATTAGAGGACATGTGTTCTTCTAACCCCTGAACGCCTGCCTCTTGCAGGCACACGCACACACACACACACACACACACACACACACTCTCCTTGACCTGATGCATTGTTAATGCGTCCGTTAATGTTGACTTAGCTACAGGCCAGTGAGCCGTCTGCTGCTCTACCGGCTGCGCAAGAACCGTTCAAGCCTCAAGTGAGAGCATGTTCGCCTGTCTTACCATGACACTTCATCAGGTACGTATACAACACCTCCTTATCGGCAAAGTCTGGAACCAGGCTCAGCAGTTCCTTGATCTTCCCAATCTGTGCAAACAAACAATTTAAACATGAGAACATCTGCGAATGTGCATTAAGTTATACAGGATTTGGTGGCTTAACTGCAATAAAAATCAGATTTTCTTTTAGATTTTGCATAAATGATAGCAAATTTTAATTATTTGTTTTTGCTATTTGAGCTGCAGTTTGCTCAGTTTTTAGAGATTTGGTAAAATGACTATTTTCTTTTGTCTTCACTTTAGTTCAGAAACTTGTAATTGCTAAACCAATTATTTATATATTGTTATAATAATTACTTCATTTTCCCACATCAACTTTATTTATTTTTTTCTGATGAAAATTTATATGATGGTGGAGAAATCCCCCAAACAAATCACAAATACTAGAGCCACGGGGGGAATAATTCATAAAGTTGCATCCACTTTCCCAGAAGGTAAATAAGATTTACAATCACCAATTCAATAATTTAGTCCCTGTGGTAAACTGAATTCAGCTTTAGGAACAGATATATGTTTGGTCAATAAGCTTGTGGTCAGTTTGAAACAGAGATTTTTGCTACATATATGGACATAAAAGTGACACAGAACACACTTTCAAAGTTTTCTTTCTCATTCTTTAATAGATGGCTCATGGGGAAGAGAAGACATGAAGAAAATATCTGTTAAAGTTGCAAACTTTTGTCTGTGTGTAGAGTCGTATCTGCAACCTTGGGTTTTGGGACCTTTGTTGTCAAGGATACAACAGTCTTCAAGGATGTTTCCAGTTTATTTAAAACAAGCCATATTAAATATTTAGAGGCATTCTGTGTCTGTTATTCACAAAAATCACTTATGATTTACTTTACACTTGATGGCTGTGTTGCTGATGTGGTTTGTTGGAAGTTATTTGTGCTGAGTATTTCACGTACATCTGCAAAAAAGATGGTTTCTGTTATGTGTTTATTAGCTTGCAAGACTCTCAGCATCATCCCATTGTGATCTGGAGAGAATTAGACCTTAAAAAAAATCTGCATGTTTTGAGAATCCATTGACAGCTACAGGTAGAAATAACAGCAGTCTTTCAAATAAACAAAAATTTGTTTAGGTGCTGCATCATCATCAGTTCTGATCCTACGCCCTTCTACTGCGAGTCATTTTAATTCACATTCTGTCCATTTCAAAACAAACAGGTGTTGATCCAAGACCACTATAGTCGTTTTAAAATCAGATCCAGAGGAGATTTAAAAAAAAAAAAAAAAACAAATGTTACTATACCTGACCAGGACTCTGAGCTTTTTGAGACACAAAGGACAGCAATGCCTCTTTCTGTTCAGCCACAGCGTTACAGCGCTGCATGGAGACAAAAAAACCAAACAAAACATTTGTGTGAGATTACACGGATTCCTCTTAACTTTTTTTAAGGTCAATCAGACTCTCTAACCTCTGCTCTTTGTGTAGGTGCAGTATATAAACTTCCATGCACTCCAGGACACCCACGCATTCACAAAAATACTCGTACAGTCAGGGTTACACTCGGGTTAAAGGATAATTATGGATCTAATAACGACTCATTTCTTTGAGAATTTAAATGTACGCACTTTTCTCATCAGAAAGCATAATTATCATCACTTAGTCACACTAAAGGCCATTTCTACTACTCAGTGGGTATGTAAGTGTGGGCTAATCCTGAGCTGCTCCTCATATGATTGTCTCCTATACAGTTTTAAGGCTTGAATTAGAAGACAGCAGGAGGTTAAAAAAAGAGATGGGAAGCAGACAATGAATAAAAGAAAGAACACAAAGATTGAATGCAATTACTATACTAAAATGGGGGACCTTCTTGCACCAGAGTCTGTTTTTTTTTAGTCATTTATCCAAATAGTTTATTGGTATTCACTCACAACCAGTGTAAATATGGAGTTTACTGTCAAACAGTGAATACCAGGGATTATAAAGATCCCTGGTTTAAGTGAAGATGCATCAGATTCTGACTCCTGGTGATACATATAAGAAAAACTTTTTGATAATGCACTGCCTGGACAAAAATAAATAAAGTAATGAGTATGTGTGTCCTTCCTGAGCTCCGTCTTCAAATCAGCACATTTTGTTGAATAATCGTCACCACCATATATAACAGAAAATAAACAACTAATAAAAGCAATACTTACTAATATTTCATGCTATCAGCTGTAAGTATGATTATGGCACACATTTATTTCCACCAGAAAATCATTCTCTTTTTTGATAATGAATTGATAATGGGTGAGTTGGCCCACCATGTAAATTCTTCTCCATCACATCCTGAATTTTCTCGATGGGGTTAAGGTCTTAACTCCGTGGTGGATGGTTCATGTGGAAACTATGAATGAACCACTCTTAAGCAATTTTGAGTCAAATGTATCCTTATTTTATTGTCTTGGAATATGCCCATGCCATCAGGGAAGAAACAAAACATATAGATGAAGGGGGAAAAAAAACACAACAAATCAGCAGACCTAAATTTCTGGGGCTAAACTCAGTGTTCAGTTAGACTCAGATGATGATTTTTTTTTTGTTGTTTTTTCTCTTATTTTTTGATTGGGAGTCAACGAAACATACAAATGAACTATTTACTGTAAAATCTGATTTCTGCCACATGTTTGACTGCTTGTAATAAAGTCTTGTAAGCATCAAATAATCTCCCCTTCCTTCATGTTTGTGCAGGAGGTGCATTAACGTCACTGTGAGTGCTTGTGTTCTCTTGGCTGAGCAACAGTGAGGTCCAATTCCAAGCCAGTCGTAAACTAACGTGTTTCACTCCTTCTCCACCTCGTACAGAATTAAAAGCGAGCGGCCTGTAAGGCTTTTAAAAGCACCACACCCACACACCCACACACACACACACACAGCAAGCAGCAGTCTTTTCTGAGTCACTAAGTGGCAGAATGACTTCAGTACAATTCAGGCAATTAGACCAACACTACGCCACTTTACTCTTTGAAGCAACTTTGCTCCATGCTCTCACTCAATCTTTCTGTATTTTCTATATTTTTTTCCCTTGCCACATCCAGCGCTCCCAACGGCGACACCACAACCGAGCGGGCCAACCATCTCCCCCTGCTCCTCACACACACTGCTTAAAAGCCCTGCACACCAAGGGAATGCTCGCTCCTCTTCCTCAACCATCCCAGCGCACACTCGCACGTAAAGCAGTTGTAGACGAGTCTGTTAAGCGCCCGCCTTGCCGCTTTCCTTCTTAATGACTTGACTTCATCCCTTTTGCTCCCCGCCGAGCTCACCTCCTTCTCTCCTGATAGCCTTGTCATCATTATAGTCTGCTTGCCTACTTAAAAGCTTTTCAGAGTTTTGGTGCTGCTTCACTTATGATGGGATGGAGGAGTTGGGCTGCTACCCTCCAGTGACCCTGGAAGAGCAGCTTGGAAGAGGGAAGGGAGGGGGTGTGGAAGATGAAAACAAGCCTAAGGTAAAGTTTAATATCAAGCTTTAACAAATAGGAGAACATGTTTGAGAACAGTCTTTACTGTGAGGCATCCATGTTGCTCAAGATTTCCTTGTGTTTAAATATTCAGAGCTTAAGTTTCTCATTTCTGTTATGTCAATAACTTCATTATTAGTGTAATCTTTATAGTAAGACTGTGTTACATTCTGCTGCCTCTTATTGCTCTAATTTTAACATAAGGTCTTGAATTTTGACTGCAAAGTGACACATTTTTATTTTCTGTTCTGTTTAAATACACTTAATATGCCAAATACATAATAAACTTTTTAAACCTTGTAGCTGGCCCAGTTGGAGCTTATCTTAATTCAGCTGATAAGTTCAAATACTCATCTTAGCTAGAAATGAATCTGCTACAATCTTTATAATTAATCTATTAGTTTGTTAGATTAGAATATCTGGTACAGCATTGCAATGGTTCTTATTTTACTTATATGGCAGAAAATGTTGTGTTGCAGTCAACAGCAACAGGTCCAGTTTCTCTATGATGAATTATGGTGTCCCACAGGGGTCAGTTTTGGGACAGCGTCTGTTGTGAATTTACACGCTTTCCCTTTGGTCACAGTATCCCAAAAAAGGTGTTCAGATAACACGTTAAAACCTCTGAACTCTGAAAGAGCTGCCTGAGAAGATCAGTCAGCAAAGTCAGACTCGTCTTGTAAATCTCTTTATAAAATAGACGTTTATTCTCTCATACTTTCCTAATTTTATCTATTTATTTTGCGTATTGAGGAAATTGCTGTCCTACAAACACATTTCTATAGTTGCAGTGTTAAGTTGTTTTACTTGATTTTGTTATTGCACTGTGAAGCACTTTGTAACATTTGCTTGTTAAATGGTTTGTTAAAAAGGAATGAGATGTAATTACATCAACCTCAAATTTAACTGCATCTGATGAGTTATCTTCTTTATTCATCGTTCTAATTTCAAAGTGATTCAATTTACAGTAAATCCAATTAAAAGGAGAAAATGATCACTATTAAAAATAAATGAAATAATTAAATATCTTAATTTCTGCCTCTGATTCTATAATTCTTTGGCTGAGTTTGGAAACTTTCCATTTGCAAACTAAATTGCAGTTATTGCCACTAGTTAAACGCGGTGAAAAACAATGTTCCATTCAGAATGAAGAAATGGAAAATAGTGACATCCAGTAACCTCATATTTGTAAATCAGCTTGATCAATATCTGCCAAGTGATGCTGAACACTTAATCTTTTTCTCTTTATTGTGTAAAAAGAGAAGACGACAGCCTCTTCTTACAGACAGACCATCTGTGTGGGTGCACATCACAGCTTCAACATCATGTAATCTTAGTTGATGTTTAAATAATAATAAATATGGGAATAGTAAGTAATGTATCTGTTCATTAACATGCATGTTAGTCAGACATCCCTGTTTAAAAATTGAGAGGGATAATCACTCAGGATGTCAGAGAGAGATGAAAGACTTAGGTCAGCTTGCAATGTGTCATCAGGTTAAGTTGCTGTATCTGACCTAACTGTTACAGACTCCCCCAAAAAACCCATTAAATTTATAAGATCTAAGATCGGTATAAATCACCTGTTTAACTGTATATTACAACAGTATGTTCCTGTATGTTACTCCTCCATGGCAGCATATGCAGCACCAAATTTAGTAGCAACCGTCATATTTTATTATGATAGACCATGATTTATGAAATATCCATCCAATATCCTTAAACCTTAACATAGTTCAGGGGTGGAAAAGACAAAAGCTACAATGATGTGAAAACACGCAATATTCTCACAACATCTTAGCTGCTGTCATGTGGGAACATGCAATAACCTAAAAAACTGACTTCCTGCATAAATCACATTTAAAAATGATGAGTTTTAGTAATTTGATGAAAGTCATATTCTGTATCTGTATAAGTGAGCTCTCTGGTCACATGCAACTGAATGACTGAGAGGGGTAATCACTTAGTGAATGAGAGTATCACTGCTAGAAAGGATGAAGTAAACATCTAAATGTTTATGTCTTTCTTTGAGAATTCCTTCATCTCTTATGTTGCCTCGTCCTCTCCATCTTCCCTGCAGTCTCCCACTCATCTAATTGCAATATATTCATGTCCCCAGGCTCAATGCAAAGTCATTGACCTGTAATGTATGAACTGTGTTAAATAAGTGAAGTTGTGGGCGGCTAATTTCAGACCACCAGACTCAGCGGGTGGAATGTGGGTAAGCGTTTCCTGACAAAAATGTGAAGCTGGATGAATAAGTCAGCAACTGTGGTGGAGGAGTGTTTCCATCATCACTGGAGTCTGACAACTGGATGAATGCAACTGGAAGCTGTGATGGACTAAATTCATCTTCTTGCTGATTATATGTATTTTTTAACCATATTTTAATCATTCTGACAGATACTGGCAATCAAATAATGCTTGCATTGGACAAAAATCTTCCATCCAATTAAAAAAAAAAAAAAAATCCCCAGACAAATCATCCAATCACAGCAGGGCATGAGGAGTATCTGCACTTAACCGTCTGAAACTGAGAATTACAGCAACAACTGGTTGTTTTATTTGTATTTTAGCAGGTTTATCTATTAACACATCACACATTCAGATTCGCTCAGAAGCAGTGTGGGTTTTTCTTCTATTAAGAGATCAAACTTCTTTTGTAATACCCCCATCTCATCTATAAACAACCACAAACACAGAATCATTAGGGAATGTATTATGAGGAGCACAAACTGAACAGAAAGCCAAGGATTATGTCTTCATGTTTAAATAGTGATGAGAGGAAGTGATAAACTGAAGTACCGTGTCTGTCTCCATTTGCATAAATGTTTGTTAATTTAGCTCTAATTTTGTATATTATCTCAGTTTCTGTTGACAGTAACCACACACAGTCCACACTGCAGATTAGCCAGATCACAGACACAAAAAAGAAAAACATTACATATCACAATTGAATCTTTAAATATACATTTAAACATGTAGCCTAAAAAATATCAGTCATCACACATAAATGTTTTGGCTCTCACACACAAATACTCACAGCCAGCATGAATTTGGCGTCCTCCAATTTGCCCATATCGAGCAGCTGGAGGAAGAGATCTGTAGCTGGTCTGTAGCAGGCAAAGTGGTTGGCTAGTCTCTCTGCCATAACACTCACTGCAACAGAACATGCGCATACATGTCAGATTTTTGTTTATTTCACTGCTAGACTCTTTCTAAATCAGTCCATTTGTCAAGTGTTGCTCTCTATATATTGAACATGTATGCATTATGTATGTTTGTGTGTCTTACACTTGTCTAAGGCTTTGTCGTTGTCAGATTGCAGGACTTTTCTAAAGATGAAGGAAATACTAGGGTTGGTGCAGTCTGGACTGGTGTATAGTCCTTCCAAAAGCTCTACAGCTGACTCTATATCACCACTGAGGAGAAAAAGAATTTACATGAAGGTTAGTTAATTTACTTACGTTCAAAACAACCCACTGTTTCTGTAAAACATAAACCTAGACAGACTTTCTTCTAAGGGATGTAGATATTTGTGGAAAAGGATGTAAAGTAAAAGAAAAAAAAGTCCCTGGTTTCCAACCTAATGACAAGAAAGATAGATTTAAAAAATATTTTATTTTATTTATTATTTTTATTTTACTGTATTAAGAGGCATTGTGGAAGGTCCAGAGAGCCACTTGCGGCTCTTTATATAGCCGTAGGCCTTCTTTTAAAGGTAAGAGACATTTTACACCTAACAATGCGATTAGTTGCAGCATGTCATCCAATTAATTGCGATTAAAAATTTTAATCGTTGCCCAGCACTAGAAAAAAAGTTAGATTACAGCCCCGGACCCAAGAGTATTCACTGTGTTGTAAATCTCATAAACCAATATTTTTTTACAACAGTATACTTAGCAAAGTTATAAGTGAGACAGCAGCTACACATCTTTAAAAAGTCAGGATGATGATGGATCTAGACCAGTGGTTGCCGACTCCGGTCCTCGAGATCTACCATCCTTCAGGTTTTAGTGTTTTACTGGTACAACACACCTGATTCAAATAAAAATGTTCACCAACAACAATGAGCCATTGATTCAAGTCAGGTGTGTTGCAGTAGGAAACACCAAAACCTGCAGGATGATAGATGCTGAGGACCAGAGCTGGTGACCACTGATCTAGACTAATAGAATCAGCGCTGAAAGGCTTTAAAGCAGGGCTACTCAATTCGGTCCTTCGAGGGCCGCAATCCAGCAGGTTTTCCATGTATCCCTGCACCAACACACCTGAGTCAAATTAATGAGTCACTGTGTAGAACCTGATTGGCTGTTAGAGCCACCTAATTTGACTCAGGTGTGTTGGTGCAGGGATACATGGAAAACCTGCTGGATTGCGGCCCTCGTAGGACCGAACTGAGTAGCCCTGCTTTAAAGGCAACACATGCTACCATACAGAAAAAGTAATTTTCAGGTAAGAGTTAGCACATTTCAGCAAGACAATGCTAAGATCTAAGCATCTATGCAGGAGCATAGCTTCATGATATAAAGTTGCTCCACACTGCAAGTAAAAGTTGCCCTTTTTTGCCCATGTGTGACACATGAAAAGTCTGAACAGTACAAATGAGATTTTTTCAAATCAGACCCAGGTCACTTTTAAACATAGTCCTAAATCAGATACATATGCATTTCATTTGACTCTGACATAATTAAAGTAAGACAGGAATCACAATTCTGCAACTGAGGCGAGACGTGCAAACAGAGCAGGCTGCGTGTGACATCACATGATCTTCTGCACATGTAGGTCACTTTCAGGCGGTAGACTGGAATCTGATGGCTAATGTGAACAACCGTGATTTGCATTTTACATCTGTACTTTAAGAGAATTTTACATTAAAATATCTCTTTTCAACTCCAGTAACAATATGTGGCAATGAGGCTTTGGCTTTAAGGAAAGATAGCTGGTTATGAAACATCTACCAGCAGATATCTTCATCTCGTTTAAATAAAGGACATACTTCATTTTAATATTAGCACTGAAAATTGAATGCAAACTAGCCCAACATGGCTGTAAAGGCTGGTGAGAAAAACATGCAAAGTATGTGCAATATTTAAAAACGAATAACAAGAACCCCAGTGCTGTTTTTAAACTTTTAATAATATAAAAATATATATATATATTAGTTTCCTTTTTACCAGTTACAACCCTCCTCTTAGTACAGACCAACTCATTCTCCCACTCTGAAATGTTTTTTTCTGCTGAGGTTTCCACAACCAGACAAAATCCTGCACACTTAGGCACTACAAAGCTAAAGCAACTCAATCTGGCAACCCAAGCTCACTACTAACACTTTACGCTCCCCGCTTCCCCTGCCGTCAGCCGTAATGAAAATTTAACAAACACTGTGTGTGTGCCTCACTGTGTATGTACATGTGTGAGTGTCCAGAGGTAGGGGAACATATCTACGCTGATTGTTGCGACTGGGACCGTCTGAATAATTCAGCATTGGGCCCCTCTAAATGTGGTGCTCTGCTTTCCGGACCTGCTTGCTTTTCCGCAGCAGCTCTTAACCAGTCAGCTTGACTCAGATACATTGGGGAAGCACGTGTCAGAGAAGCTCAGAGCACTGCTCCCAGAGGTCAGGGTTCAAGCTGACAGGCCCGCGCTGCGATGGCCAATCAGGCGTGACACCGCCTTGCTATTTTTCACTTCCTGCTGTCCCTCCAAGTTGGCACAGGGATGCTGCTGTTCGAGCTAGGGGACCATGCTAATGCGGCAAGTGGCGCGATGAAACTTTGATGCACAATGTGTTTTATGATTTTGTTCTGTTGTTTGAGAAGAGACAGCAACAGTGGAGGATGGGTGTTGTCATAACATTAAAAGGAGTCCATGAATAATCTTATTATGCCTGTGTTTCCTATTTGTTCTCGAAGCCCCATTCACCATGTAAGCTTTTACTGCAAGAGTATGTCAGCCTGGATCTTGTCACACTGCTGGTGGTGCATTAAACTGTTAAGTCTGTCTAAAAATGTTTACACAATTAGATAAATAATATATTTCTCGGGTAACCTACAACTTTGCTAATCCACCGATTTTTATTTTTCTGTTTGTTGTGTGTACTGCATATAGCTAAACATGAGTAGTGTTAGTCTTAAAGGAACAGCTGTCACTGAAGTTCAGATTTAAGAAAATCGATATTTGAAAGACTCCAAATAGTTCAGTGTCACTCGTGTGTGATCAAAATCCTGCTGGATTTTACTTATAAAGTCTGAAACCTTATAATTATACACCAAGGATGTCCAGTGTTGGTCCTTGGGGGCCACCATCCTGCATGTATTAGATGTTTTCTTGCTCCATCACACAGCTTGTTGTCAAGTTCTGCCCAAGCTTGTTAATGACCCAGGTCTAAGTCAGGTGTGTTAAGCAGGAAACATCCAAGACCTGCAGGACATCGGCCCTCGAGGACTGGAACTGGACATCCCCATCCTAGACCAAGCATAAACCCGATGGTCTTACTTATTGATGTGTGCCAATGCGGTGTTGTTAACAAACACCATGCTGGACAGGTTGAGGTTCGTGCCGAGGCCCTTAATGATTGACTCCACTTCTTGGATGCCTGCCACGTCACCAATGTTACCCAAGCCCTGAATCAGTCTGGTGATGGCAAGGTTTGAGGGCACGTGATCTGCCTGAAGCATGGACTTCAGTTTCTCGACAGCATCTGTAAAAGCAGTGCAGGAAGGGAGTTAGCTTTGGAGGATTTGTATTCACATTACTACATGTGCGCATTCAGCGCGCGTGTTTGCGTCTTACCTGTGACCTGACCTCTCTTGCTGTATGAGATGATGAGCAAATTGTTGGCAATATCACTCAGCTTGAATCCAGGGAAGTGAGATTCAGCACTGAAGGAGACAAATATTAATGTGATGTTAATGTTTCAAACCCCCCCCCAAAGAAGGCAAAAAAGAAGCTAAAAATTGTGACAGGTGCTTTTGTGTGTCAGGATTTGAGTGGCAAATCAATGTGCAGAGATGCTTTATGTTACTATTGATTTCAGAGGAATGTTTCATCAATATCCTGCTGTATGACCATTTTCCTGATATTTAATACACTGAATTTAGTTAAAAAAAAAAAAAAAAACATCACCAGCATTTATTTTTATCTAAATGTGTTTCTGTTACCAGAATCAACATGATTTGACGGTCAGATTATCCAACAATAACTGATGGAAAATAAGAAAGGCGCCTCTTGTGTTTTGTTTTTTTCCCCACAGATAGCGCGTTTAGGGCAAGAGGTTTTCCTTTTTATTTGTGTATCCTGTAATCCCTTCTGGGATGATAGGTTGTCTGTGAAAATGAAAAAATGTATCTATTTATATTGTGATATCTTGATATTAGATCACGTACACATGATTTTATCCATGTATGACTGATGCTACAAGAAAGTCCATTATTTCTAACTTACAGCTGATACTATGGTATACCATTAAGAGCAAATCTTGATAATCTGCAATGACTGACCTATCTATGTGCCATCTTAAGCTTTGAATTCTGTGTCATTATGAGGCATCACATTTACAAAAGCATTAGACTCCACAGAGACAAGAGAGGATAAACCTATGAGTTGAAAGATATAAAACAGAGAATAGGAGCAAATCTGATTGGCAGCAAGTCCAAGCATCAAGTAAAGCACCTGCTGTGACCTGAAAATAATACAGACATCAAGCAGTTGATTGAAGTAGGTGAAAATGTTATGTTTCTTCTTGCTGAGCTCTCTTGTGTGCATTTTCGTACATCTGTACATGGTATTATATAATACTGAGGCTGGAAGAGGCTAAATGCTACAGTACCGAGGGCTCCAAGACCTGCTCCAGCTCCCCACCATCTCCTCCTGTGTGTGTGTGTGTGTGTACATATATATATTTACTGTCCTTTTCATTTCTTTGCCACTAAAACCTCAATCAAACTTGCCTCTGCCTTTTTTTTATTTATCAATATAACCCTGCAACCAGATTAATCCTTTCACTCAATTGAGCATCAAGCTGGCAATCCTTATCACCACGGCGACACCAGGCCAAGCAGCATCCAGCAGCTGCTGTGACAGGGTCATGCCAAAGATTGGAGCAGTAACAGGGTCGTTGGCTGATTGTCGTGGCGACCGAACAGCAGGGGTGTGGGTCAGAATTATTCTTATCAAGTGGGAGAAAATCTCTCAAGGCTGTCTCTCACTCACCTTTTTTCCTCCCAAACACACACTCCCCTCCCCACTCTCCTCCTCTTTCTAGGGCATTTTAGCCAATGAATTCATCCTCTGCCTCTTTCTCTCATCATCACTCTCTTCCAATCCCTTAATCTCACCATAAGCACCCTGCTGCTCAATTCTGTACAGATTACCCAAAAAACAAACAGACACCCTCATGCACTGAGAATTAATGCCTATAGCGTCTTCATTATCCCCACACATGATTAAATCTAGCCCTCCTCCTCTCGTTCACTCCTTTTTTCCCATTTAGCCCCTTTTATCTCGATCCTTTCCTTCCCATTTCAATCTTTCCCCGACTCTCCTCTCAGCTCATTTCACTTCTCATTAAGAGTGCAGATAAACTAAGCTTTTATCCAGGCGGGGATGCCATAAACCAATTCAAACAGAGACTGGAGATGGGTTATCACTCATATTGCCTTGTGCTTGTTGAAACATGGGCCTAAAATTGATATGATTATTCTTGTAATAAAAGAGAGAACCGTGTAGAGAGCAGAAAACAAGGAAGAGACTGATAATGTAATGGATGTTTTTACATGTTTTTCCTCTTTCTGTTCAATTTAGTCACTGCAGCTCTTCTTTCAGTGTGTGTCATTATGTTATTATCTCTTTGCTTCTGTGTTTTCTTCTGCAGAAAGAAAGTGATATAAAGAAAAGGACAAAAGGAGATAAAGTAAAAGTAGGAGATTAACTAAAAAGACAAACATCGGAGAAGATCCGCTCTGTGCTAAGCTTGGATCTGTAATACCGCCGTCTGTACATCCATTTGTCTCCAGGCTAAAGCTCTGACATGGCCTCGGTAACACAACAACACATGATACATTACTAATTGGAAGAAGATTGAGATTTCCGCACAAAGTCATCCGTTTCCCAGAAAACCAAAAGTAATCTGAACATCCGAGCGTGTGTATCTTGGGGCTTAGCATGAACCATTGTTCATATCCAGCAGGGTTGAGTGTGTTAACATACAATCAGTTTTATAATCCTCATGTCTAGAGAAGAGCTGCAGCTTTAGCCTGATGTGACCTCAGTTGCCACCAGCTGAAGATGACAGGGAAGTAGCAGAGCATTAACTACACTACATGTTAAATTTGGTATTTTTCATGTTCAGAACCAAAATAAAAAGCTGAGCCATGTGTCTGTCCTGACGTTAAATATCCCACAGATTTTAAGTCTGACATATAGTGACGATCTGAACCTACAAAGCAGTGAACTCGGATGATTTCTAGGCATTTAGTTGATGTTAAATATGGGTTAAAAGGACTAACAAAGATAGTTTAGTCCAAAGGGGGAAAAAATTAAATAGTGGCTCATATTTCCTCAAAGAACCACACCTAAGGGTCAGCTCCAAAAACCAAAGATCAAGTCTTTCTGTGTATGATGTCCATACCTTTCAGACCTGAAGAAATTCTTGGGAGTACATCCTTTACATCAGGCTGATACTTAGGCAATACATAATCTAGTTTTTACAAGGTATCTCCCTCAAGGAGGAGGAATGAGGAGGAGGAGGAACAAGAGAGATTGCTCCTGTTGGAGAGACGGTGAGATGCTCAGCAAGGTGGAGCAGAGTACTGCACAACTACTTGTATTTACACAGTGTAACTAGCATTTTTATGACTTCCACGTTACTGCCCTCCACCCCATGACAGGTGGCTTCTCTCAATGCTATTGAGAACAGTCATGCACACCTTAAACATGTGCCAAGTTTTTTTTTTTTTTCTTTTTTTCATAATCCTTTGTGTGAACACCTACATTCCCTTGACAACCAATGCATCCTCAATGGCTCCCTCAGCCAACAGGGCACGGATCAGCTGGTCATTAAGGGAGGGGGTTAATGCCACGCCCTTTTTCTCAGCCTCTTTCAGCATCTCAAATGCCTCTGCAGACAGAGAACAGCAGGACAAAAAGGAAAAAGGAATTTGTAGAGGATGGAAAAAAGGCAAGAAATACAGACCCAAAACATATTGTGAAAGCAACCCCTGGATCACAAATGTTTCCACAGTCACCCTACTGTACGGGACTGCAACTAACAATTATGCTGACTGTAAAAGGACAGAATAAGAAATTTATTTCCATTCACATTTCATTAAAAAGTAGTTTGCCAGCACATGAACTACTTTTTGTTTTTTCCTTATTCTCATATAAAGAACACACAGACATGACAGAAGACCTCTACCTCAACTGGAGTGTGAACAGAAATTTTTGCACGTCTACAAAGTTCTAGTTTCTCCATGCACATGGAAGTGCGAAAAATAAACTAGATTTACATCATATGTGCAAAATATGTGCATATTGCATCAGAACCAGCTGATTGTGTCCAATAAAGACAATGTTTGTGATATCACTTTAATGGAAAACCAAGTCATACACCCTTAAATAAAACTCCCTGCTTTCTATAGGTTCAAATTAAAGCCTTAGCAGACTGGAAATGGAAACTGTAAACACACTCAGATGGTTCAAGACTTTAAAACCAGCTTCCTTTGTGTTTAAGTGTACTCTATGATATGTGGGACAGCCCCCTGCTGCTTACCTTTAGCCCTGCCCTTCTTACAAAGAGACAGCAGACGGCCCTGGTAATTAGCACCGATTTCTTCTGTCGGGGCTGGTGGCGGTGGATCGACCTGTATGGTGGCAGCTTGTTCGTACCACGTCTGCAAATGAAACACACACAGAAAACAAAGCCAAAACTTGATTTTATGCTTCCATAAAAACAGTGAAACGTTCAGTCTGAAAACATGTTCAGCTGTTGAAGAGTGTGTGTGTGTGTGTATGCGTATGTGATGGTGCAATAACGGCGGGGCAGCCAGGGCAGGGTCCCCTAATGCTTGGTCACCCATAAAGCAGTGAGGGGAGGGGGTTAAGCTGTATTGGCTGGGGGCAAATTAGGTCTGGCACCCTGGGGGCAGAGGAAAAGTGTGTGTGTGTTGAAGTGTGTGTGTTGGAGTGAGGGGGTGTCAACTGGAGAGCCTCTGGGGGTCACCAAGTTCGTCGCTTCAGGCAACAGCAATCAGTTCCTGTCTCATCATGCTTCTTGCTGCAGGAGCATGCAAACCAAAGATGAGGAGCGCCGTGAGGAGGAAAAGAGCAGAAAATGCTCATTTAAAGCAAAACTTCTTTGTTCTTTCTGAAATTAAATCATAGAGATGAAAAAAAAAAAACTGATTCTTACTTAATTTCAATCCAGCTGAGCATCAAGCAGCAGCCATATGGTGGCATTTAGCTGCTGGCTAAATTAGTCAGGCATTACAGATTTATAGACAGATCAAGCTGTAATTCCTTTCACCGACCAGCCTGTCTGATTGACTACACTTTAGATCGGAGCTTCAATCCTGTTTGCTCTGCATGTAATGAACATAGGCTTATAGTGGAAGAGGCGGGGGGAGCAGCCAGTAAGAGTTTGCTGAGGTTTTTGGGGGGGTTAGCTGTGAAAATCAGAGGCCAGGGTCAACTTGCTCTTTGGTTAATCTATTCAATGAGCAACAGTTTTTAATTCAGGAAAAAAAAGTACTTGTGGTGTTATCAGAGTGAAAATAAGTGGTGATGATGGAGAGCAGCTTCGCTTGTTTTTGTGTGTACAGTTAGGAGGCTGAATTAAAGTTTCAGTTGTGATGGTTTCCTTGTGACTATACTTTTTTACTGGAAATGAAGAAAATTCTGTAATTTAAATTTTTGGGAATAGGTTTAATATTCTTCCTTATTATGTACCAAGGGCACCTCTAGTACAGTCAAGGCAGCGTTCATTATTAACTTATCAATAAATATTGCCGTCTATGTATCAATTTTTTGCTGTAAATCTGGGATTAGGTCACAGTGGCTACAGATCCAACCCTCCATGGTCCTTGATAGAAAAGCGGGACCTTACCTACAACAAAAATGAGTGTTAACTGGCTCTTCCCTGAGACATCTTTTCCAAAAGCAGATGTGTGAAACACCACCCCTGGGAGGCATCTAGAAAGCATCCTGACCAGGGGCCTCATTTATAAAGCTGGCGTAGGTACAAAACTGGCGTATGCCAATTATAGTCAACTTTTGGGATTTATTTAATAAAAAAAAATAAAAATAAAAAACTTGGCGGGAGAACGTCCCTACTTCCACGGCAACTCTGACCCTGCTATATGCACAAAATCTGGAGAAACTGGAAACTGTGACACCAAAGATACAGAATAAAATCAGGGAAATGATGTGAAATGTGAGATATTTGTGCAAAACCCGATATTACATTTTAAATCAAGCTATATATTAAAGCTATAAAAAATTTATAGAGGCACATTTGATATATTCCTAAGAGTGCATGCTCACTAAATAAATAAGTAATCAGGATTCACAAGAGAAAGGCAGATGTTATTAATAAGGTCCTCAACCACTGAAATATGTTTCATCATTGTGAAACAAAACTTACATGTTATAAATTATATTTATACTAAATAAGGTGGACAGTCTGCTGCTAACATGTGCCAGACAAAATAATATTAATTTAAATTAAAATGACATGGTGCTCGTCAGTTAGGGTATTACCCTAACCTGTAGCTATTCAGAAAATTGATGGTTGAATATTAAACGGCACCCTAGTGCAGGGGTGGCCAACATCGGTCCTCGAGAGCCACAATCCTGCAGGTTTTCCAAATTTCCCTGCTCCACACCTGCTCACACCTGACTGAAATTAAATGGATCCAACAGCCTATAAGGATCTGCACAACGACTCATTAGTTTAAGTCAGGTGTGTTGGAGCAGGGAAATTTGGAAAATCTGCAGGATTGTGGCTCTCGAGGACCAACGTTGGCCACCCCTGCCCTAGTGCATAAAGATGCACAAGGGCTTATGATGTGGCGTGAGACTCCTGAGTGAGTGGATTTTCTGAGAGCAACAAGACTTTCTGAATGGCTCATTAACCAGTCCCTGTATGCTGTGTTCTTTGACCTCTGTGATACTTTGGGCCTTGCATTACAGAGACACACCAAGAGGAACCCCGTTTGCAGGAGACATATGTGCTTGGAAGAACTCTAATTAAAACTAAACTAATTGATTAATGTATGTAGAGTCACAGTGTGTTGTGATTTATGTTGTGTTGTATGTCAACAGTTTCCTGGCCTTTGCTGTCTGTTTTACCTGCTTTGCTTTATTTTTTTTGTTGGAACCTTCTGGCAATTTTTCCTCTAAATAAGAGATCTAAATCTGACAAAGCTGGGGTTTTACCTCAGGCATCTCAAAGGGAACCTCTTGACCATTATTTTTCAGGATATCTGCAAGCAAACGCAGGGTCCTCTCCCTGGGAATGATGTTCTCCTCCTGCATCTTTGTCCACGTGGCCTCTGCTTTCTGCCAGTCATTTGTCTCCTCTAAAAAACAAACAAGTGTGGGGGGATTAGAAAAAAGTTTTTCATGTGATATAAAGCTGTGACACACAGACCTATGTGAGCTGATGCTGAAGAGGTGTTTCAAACAAAGCACTTGAAGCTGAGAGAAGGCAATCAAAGCTCTAATCTGATCAACAAACCAACCCTCAGCTATGCTGTCATTTATCAAACACACCAACAAATGTGTGCTTGTGCAGGGAAGTGGGGGTAATGGGTTGACAATCAGCTTTAACACTTCAATCACTTGTTATCAACTCTGCTCTCCCCTGCAGCAATCACACCATGTCTTCTGCTTACTTCTGACCGGTCCCACTCTGTCACACACCCAAGCAAAGGTAGAAGTGGGAAGTCACAAAAGCAGAGGACAACAAAAAGGAAACAGGTGAAAAAATGAAGGACAGAGACTTACTGCAGAGCCTGAGGATGTAACTGTACATCTCATCTCTGTCACACTCAAACAGCTTGGCTGTCATCTCCACCATCTGCTCCAAGGGCTCCATCTATTCACACAAACACAATATTCACTTCAAAATACAATTTTATACATTTTCTTTGCTATTTTTTTCTCTCATGTCTGTTTGTGCATATGCATGCAGTTAGGCCCAGAAATATTTAGCCAGTTTTCATGATTTGGGCTCTCCATGCCACCACAGTGGATTTGAAATGAAACAACTGAGATGTAACTGAAGTGCAGACTTTTAGATTTAATTCATGGGTTTAACTAAAATATTCTATTGAGCATTTAGGACAATTTTTATTCATTTCAGGGGCTCAATAGTAATTGGACAATCAACTTTACTGTAAATAAAATGTTTATTTTTAATACTTTGTTGAGCAATGACTGCCTGAAGTCCGGAACCAATAAACATCACCAAACACTGGGTTTGCTCCTTTAAGAGCCTTTGCGCTCTGAAAATTGTGGTCAAGATCTGATGACTGCCGCAGACATTTCAGCATATTTCACCTATTTGCCTGAGTTGCTTTCGCAATATGTTTTGGGTCATTGTGCATCTGTACTGTGATGTGACATCCAATCAACTTTCCTGAATCCGAGCAGAAAGTAAATCCCTAGAACTTCAGATTTCATCCAACTGCCTTTGTCTGCTGTCACAGTGACCCAAAGCTGTTGGAAGCCATGCATGCCCATGCCATCTACCTGCCTCCACCCTGTTTTACACAACTTTGGAACATGAGCTTGTTCCCAGTCTTCTTCATGCTTTTTTCTTGCCACCATTCTGGTACAGGTAGAGCTTAGTTTCATTTGTCCAATGAATGCTGCTCCAGAGCTCAGTCAGCTTCTTTAGAAGGTCTTTGGTAAAGATTATAAATGCTAATGCCACACCTGGAATCAACTTCAGACCTTTTACGTGCTTGATTGATGATGGATGCATGAAGGAATAGCCCATGAAATAGCTTTAAAGTTAACTGTCCAATTATCTTTGGTCACTTGAAAAAAAGGCAGCTATTATTAAAGAGATGTGATTCCTAAAACCTTCCTCCAATTTGGATGTGAATACTCTCAAATTAAAGCTGGGAATCTGCACTTTATGGCCCATATTGATTATATAACTGTACCTTTAATATGTTGTGGTAAACAGCTAAAATAACTAAACTTGTGTCAGTGCATAAATATATATGGACCTGACTGTATGTGTGGTGGTGTTACCTGGTGATTATAAATGCATTTGTCTGCATACCACTGCAGACGTCCAGCCTTTGCTCTCAGTCCAGGGGTCTATAAAAAGAGAACAGATTATACAAGTTCAGAAAAAAAACAGGAAAACAAAAACAGATAAATGCCCAATCTATTTAGACTGTTAAAATGAAACCCTGTTTGGAGTATTTTACAACACTGACCTCAATCACCACTAGTGGGATATAGACAGGTTGATTTAATTCAACGTAAGACATCATCCATATATCTAACATAATTTTATGTGCACCAATAATAATAATATATAAAAATGCATAAAAGCAATGCACACTGATACATCAGTTGATTTGAAAATGTGTTTACAAAAGAAGCTTTTGTCCTTTAAAGCAGGTGTGGTCAAGGGTGGATTATAAAAATGACAACCCCTGACTGCAGATGTGTTCAAGGACTGCCTTTATTTGTCCTGCAAAGGACCATAACATCCAGATTGAAAAACAAACACAATAATACCACAAACCATTTGATTGTTTAACATGACTGTCATGATAATCTGAGGTCTTATTTTGCTGAAGTCTGAAGCCATTCTTCTTCTTTGGGGTCTTTTTTTCTCTATTTATAGTTGACTACAGTTGTTTTGTATTGTGTTTCATTGAGACTGTTTGCTACCATTTCATATCTTCTTTTTTTTGTCCAACATTTCTTCCTTTTCTCTTCATTTACTTTTTGTTTTTTGCATCTCATTTAGTATTTTTGGGTCTGTATGAGGGATAAAAACAACAGGCCTCTTGGGGCAATGACTGACTAACATGTCTATGAATTTATCAGATTTCCTTTGCAATTATAATCATGCATTTCCATCAGGTTTGTTCATCCTTGAGTGGTTTTGAAGCCAATAAATAAAAGCTATCAAGAAATGATTTACTTCATGGATAATAAAAACAGGTAGAAAGTAAAAGGTGTTTGCTGCCACAGTGGATAATCTTCATTATTAAATAATCTGGTTATTTCATCATTTAGTTTTATAAACGTGACAGCAGATGAAAATTTCACTTTCAGTTTCTTGTTTTGTTCAGCAGTCAATTCATTTAATGTATTGTGCTGAGGGTTAATGCACTAACCTGGCAGACCATAAAGAACATCTGACTTCATTAAACAACATGACAATATGATCTCAAATATACTGCTGCCGTTTTACAACAATGTTCTCATCAAGAAGAATAAGAAGTCCTAAACTGGATCTTAAATTGATTTAGTCCAATGAATTCAAAATAAGCCGAACGGTAGGAAAGAAGAGCTTCAGTTATTTTACTGTTTGTATAAATTTTAATCAAAATTAATCGAGAAATGAAGATCATTCATACATTTTTGAGGCTAGAACTTACAAAGGTTTTGCATTTCTGTCCTAACCCATTCCCTCCAAGCCTGATCTGACATTTGCCGTGGGTCATTATTGTCAAGGAACATTAACAATTCTAGCTTTAGAAAACATATACTGATAAGCATTGGGGAAAAGTCAAATAATCCACAAAAATGCTGAAAGTGTCCATTATTATTGTAGATAATTTGTCAAATACATCAAACTGCAGAAGTTTGAATGAACACATAAATAATTTCACAAACTGAAAGATTACTGTAAGTATTGTGTTCAACTGAGTCTCGTCCCTGAGCTTTCAGGTCACACACACAAAAAAAAACTTAACTGAAAAGATTACAAGTAAAACTTTAGGAAAAACTGATCAGTGTCTTCACTCTGCTCTGCACCACTAGTGCTCATCAAACAACACAACCAGCTTTAAATGGCTCTGACTGAGCTGTCTGCAACTGTAGTCTTCTATTTTCCAGAGATTGGTTTCTACTTTTAGGACAGAAATGATATGCAGATAAGCAGAGTATTTGCGCTGTCAATAAGGGCTGACATAGATTGATTTGTAGGCTCATGTAGCTGTGATTTAGCCTGATATATGTAGTGCCTGGATGATTATTATCATGCAAAAGCAGTGATCAGGATTTCATCTGTCTCCTGAGGCTTTGATACAATCTGAATAAGACTAGGATTGAGAAATTTCACCCTCCCTCTCTCTTCATGGTAATCTGGCTAAGAAAAACGGAAAAAAAAAAAAAAAAAAAGGACACAGAACGATCTGCCTGGAAGTTAATCTGAGCGAGGATCAGCAGCACTCAATCCTCGCTGGCCTCTTTGATGGATGTCCATCATATCGTGAGAGGGACGTCAAAGGAAAGAAAAGACAGGCCTCATCCCTCTCTGACCAACCCTCACTACTGTCATCATCCTTCCTCTTGCAATCCCCACATCCCTCAATCCCTCCCTCTTCCTCCAAATCTCTCCCGCTCCTCCTCAGTCGTTTCCCCTACCTCTCCATCCCTCTAGCTGTCCCAGGCATTATGTTCTTACCCAACCAGCCAAAGGGACAAATTAAAATGTGTAGCACTCACTCTCTCTCAATCTGTCTAATCTTCTTAGAGACTAAGGCCCAGTGCAAGTGCTCCATCTTTTTGCCTCCAATTCCCTTTACTTAGAAAAGTCTTGAGGGCTCAAAGCAGCATAACTACATGCAAACACACACTCACACAAATGTGTTTGGGTTTTGAATCCATGAGGACAAAATCTCCCTAATCTGGACCAAAACAAAATTCTCAGAAATAGGAAAGCATGTGTATATCAAAAGAATACGAAGTACAAACAAATAAACAAACTGAAAGGCACAAAAATCACTTTCAGAGAAAGATAATGGAAAAGTGTCTAGCGGGTCAGATTATCACAACAACTCTCAGTGTTACAGCCTAGTCTGCTGCCTCCTTAAGAGACTTTTGTGACCTGTAGGTGCTAAAAGATCTGTACACATTTCTCTTCATTCTTACATATATCTACAGATAAACAGCCAAAGCAGACCCTATCACCTCCACTTAACAAACCCTCTCCATCTCAGTTCCTAATGTTTCAATTCCACTAATCACCTGGCCACTTAGCCAACACACACACCCACAAACCCCTCTCCCTAACATAAAAACACATAATAGCTCACCACTCTTTAGCAATACTACCTAACCTTGACCATCACACATACGTGCACATGTGTGCCGCAGTAATAATCCTGGCCACCTGACAATCCCCTACCCAACTATGACCATTTAGCTCAAAATTGGCCACCTTTCTCTATCATTACATTTAATTAGCTGTGATTAATCAGCTGCCAATTATACCAAACAGAGCCTAAGAGAGACACCACTCTGGACTGCCACTTGACTCTCTCACAGGGAAAAAGTATTTGTGCGTCAAAGTGAGTGTGTAAGTATGCATATTTAAGCGATGAGAGATATGACTCTATTGTAGTCAACTGAGTATGACGTTTATCATGATGCAAGTGCAGACAGTGCAGTGAACTTTTTTTATTCTGTTTTTTTTTTTTTAAAGAAAAATCTATGGTCAAATGAAAAGGAACTTCTGAAATGGTTTTTCCTTACTGCACTCCAAAGAAAGAAAACTCTCTAAACTGGAAACTTTGAGAGAACAAAGTTCACCTGTTGCTTATGCATCAAAGCTGCATTGATGAGCAATTTGAAATGTTAAATTTGTCATGTCAAAGGTTTCGCTCACACCGTACAGCTGTGAATTTTACTTCTCTTCAGTTATAGGAATTATTTTAGCTTGTTTTCACCTCATTATTTGGTTAATAACATCAGTCAAAAAGGGTTTTTTGTAGGAATTTATCAGTTAAGAAGGCGGATATTTCCCTTGGATATGGGACTTGCATGTACAAACTTGCCCAAAGCACAAAATTAAAGAGAAATGTGGAGAATTTAGTGATATTTAGGGGTGAAATTGCTGACTGCAACCATCCAAACACCACTCACAACACCTTCTTGTCCATGTCTGTGTTCTTCAAAAGCTGAATTAGCCTCTAAAACAAAAAGACTAATGCAGAAACACCTCAAAGAAAGCTAGTATCACCCGCGGGAGGAAGATGTCCTGGACTTGGACTACGGCGAAGACGAAGGTGTCGCCTCAAACCTCCTCATTTCAGAGGATGAAGAGGAGGACGACGTCTTCATCACTCCTACCCATGCTGCACAACATGCGGCCTCCGTTGCTTCTCGGGATGGAGACGAGAGTGGCACACCAGCTTCTCCCCTCCCCAGCTCGGACTTTCTCGACGTGTGAAAACGCGCGGCTGCCCGACTGGCCATCCCCGGGCCCGTGGTTGTAGCTGAGACCACCAGATCCCGCTACGAAGGGAAGAGATTGCCCTTGGCCAAGAGTGCAACGAAGCAACTTCTCCCAGTCTTCCCAGAGCTGCTGGATGATGTGGCACGTTCATGGAAGGACCGCCCTTACAGCAGCAGGAGCCCGATTCCTGGGGCCTCGTCCCTCGATTGTGAGGCTATGGAGAGCCTGAGCCTGCTCCGCATGTCTCCGGTGGAGCCACTCGTTGCAGCCCACCTCCACCCCCGGCTGTCGGCAGTGTCCTCCAGGAGTCCCAGCCTGCCGTCTAAGTCTGAACGTTTTCAGTCGGCCCTGACTGAGAAGGCTTATAAGGCAGCAGTACTTTCGGCCCGGGCGCTTATTGTCCTCTCCCTGCTCACTGCTCACCAAGCCGAGTTGTGCAAGGATTTTGGACAAACACAGGACCCAGCAACGTGGGAGGAGATTCCGGTCATCACCGACCTATGTCTCCGCATCCAACGCTGCGCGGTTCAGGCCACAGGCAGAGCACTGGGAACTATGGTGCTGCAGGAACGGGCGCGGTGGCTGAACCTCGCCAACCTGTCGGATAGGGAGAAGGATGAGATGCTGGACATGCCCATGGTCCCGGAGGGGATTTTTGGCTCTGCATTGGCCTCAATGCAACAGCGTTGTGAAGCCAAGAATAAGGAGGATGAAGCTCTCCAGTTCTGCCTCCCTCGGAAACCTCCTACTCCCTCTCTGCCTGTGCAGCGCACAAAATCATGGACAGCTCAGTGGTGACACCTGCTGTTCCCTGGTGGAGGGCGGTTGCCTCTTCCGGGACAGCGGCAGCGGTGCACCCGTCGCTGTGCTATCATCTCGGACGTGATTGCACAGCGCAGTACAGGAACCATTGCGCTGTTTCGCCGAGGGAGGGCGCTACCGCATCACGGGTAGAGCCTCCTATGGCGGACGGGCTGCAGAATGCGCCCCCTCCCTCCCTCAGGTGGGAGAGGTGGGCCACACACGCAGCCCCACCCTGGGTGTTAAGGACGATTTCGAGGGGGTATAGGTTGCAGTTCGCCACCGTTCCCCCTCGTTTCGCCGGCATTTTGCATTCCCAGGCTCAAGGGGAGACAGCTCACGTTTTACAGGGGGAAATCAGCTCCCTGTTAAACAAGGGAGCAATTTGTGTTGTACCTCCTGCACAGTGTCAGAGCGGGTGCTCGGTCTCCAGCGGTCCCGCAAAAACTTTCTGGAGCTTTCGGCGGTATTCCTCTCCCTGAAGCATTTCCTCCTGTCCCTCGTGGCCATCATGTCCTGGTAAGGACGGACAATACAACAATGGTGGCGTACATCAACCGTCAATGGGGGTTGCGCTCCCACCAGTTACAAATGCTGGCACGCAGACTGATCCTCTGGAGCAGCAATCGCCTCCTCTCTCTGAGGGCGACGCACGTCCCAGGAGTCCTGAATACGGGCACGGACTTATTGTCCAGAGGCGCGCCTGTTTATGGGGAATGGACTCTGCATCCAGAGGTTGTGGGACAGATTTAGATCTATTACGGTCGGGCCACAGTGGATCTGTTCTCATCAAGAGAAAATGCGCACTGTACTCTGTTTTATTCTCTGCGCAGCATGGATGCTCCCCTGGGCGTAGATGCACTAGCGCACGTTTGGCCGCCTGGGCTTCTTTACGGGTGGAGTGGTGTCATAGGCACGGCCATGTTCCTTTTCAGTGCCTGGTGGGGGTGATTTTGTCATTCTTGCAGGACCTGATTGACAGGAAGAAAGCCTTCTCCACAGTAAAAGTGTACTTGGCAGCTATTGCTGCCTGTCACGTGGGGTTTGGGAAGCAAACAGCGAGTCAGCACCCGTTGGTCTGCCGCTTTATGAAGGGCGCATGCAGGCTTCTTCCTGTGTCCAGACCGCTGGTACCACCGTGGGATATGGCAGTGGTTCTAGAGGGGCGTAAGGGCCCTCCCTTTGAGCCATTGGAGGGGGCAGGTTTAAAACACATTTCCCTCAAGATGGTGTTGTTGCTAGCTCTGGCGTCAGCTAAGCAGGTCAGCGACATCCATGCGCTTTCGGTGCACCCGACATGCGCCCAGTTTTCTCGGGCGGTGTGAGAATGATTTAAGGTGGTGGGCTCATGTTCTCCTACTAAAAGATTAGTAGTCAAAATTAGTTAACATAGCCCATTTCTTTGATTGTGGCAGAATCTAATAACTTGGATTTGGACCTAAAAGATGGTGATCAAAGATGCCAATACCAATGGTGGGACATGACATGTTACAATTATTTGTATGGCAATTACTGTAATTGTCAAGTAAAATTTTCTAATAATGAAAGCCCTGCCAATCATGAGACAAAAGAAGTATATCACATGCAAATCATTGACATTTTTAACATGAGGCATACAAGCAAAGATCTAAGCTGTAATGACACAGTTCCTACAGATAACGGTGAGAGAAAGTAACCTCAAGTGATTTTGTTTTCTTAACCAGTTGTAAGACATTTAAGGTTTTCACTAATGTAATGTTGGTTTGAAATGCCCCCATAACATGTCATTGGGATTAAAATCAGACCTGTTTGTTCCTTGACCAGGTCAACTGTACATCTAGTCTTTTTACAAAGCAGGGACAATCTCACACATTACTGGCATGAAGCTGAGTATTACAAGTAGGATAGAAGCCATCACAATAACATGCTGATAATATTTAAGAGGTTCTGAATCCTCATGAGGGACAAATCCCTCTTTTAGTGCACACCAGGACATGAGATAGAGTCATGTCGGAGTGAGGGAGTTCAAATATTCCTTCCTCTGTTTTGTTCTCATCCTTATCAGACAACATAATGGCCTTGTCTTTCATTCTCTGATGTCAGGCTCATCCCTTTTTTCATCTGTTCATCAACCTCTCTCTGTGCTGCTGCCTCCGGTTTTATCCATGTGAAAATCGCTTATCTACCCGCTTTGCCTCTCTCTTTTTCCTCACACTAATCTACAGGGCTTATAGCAGGACTTAAGATGACAAAGATATAAATATTAATGAAATATTCAGGTCAGATGATTTACAATAACAAAAAAGAGGATGGCAATTCAATCCTGCATGTCCTCTGCAAGCCTCAGGCTGAGGCCTGTGACAATTGTGCAGATGGCGGGGACCATTTTTCATCAAGTACATTTACTTAATTGGAGAAGCCCATATTTTATGGTTAACTTATGAAGGATGTTTAATTTAAATAAACAAACAAACAAAAAAGGAACCTTCAAATAAAGAATCATGACGTGGAAGCTCTTACCCTGACCCCTTACTATAGGTTTGAGGACAGAAAATAAGTAACGCTTGTCTCCCGTTGATGTCATGAGTTCATGTAACAGGTACATTAATACTTGAGATTGCCTAAGTTCATTCAGCAGTCATCCTTTCTGTTTAAAACTTGACCTCATATAAAAAAAAAACAGAAAAAAATGGGGAATGTGTTTCTTAAAGCAGTAGTTCAAAACACACCAATACAGCTACTCTGTGATTACATGAGAAAGCATGCATACCTCGATGATCTTTTTAGCTTCCCTGTAACGGCCCGTGTGCAGGAACGCGAAGAACAGATCATACAGCATAATCATCTCCCCCTGCTCCTGACTAACAAAGTCCATAGCTGAGGAGAAACAGAGCAGAGAAAGGTCATTAATAATAATAAAACTTTCTGAGGTAATCAAACACACCACACACATCATCATATCCCTCAAATTCTATTATTTTGCACCTAGGCTGTCCTGGTAAACTTGCTAAAGCGCTCTTCTCAGCGTTGCATACTGGTACCTACACACACAGAAACACACAAACCTTTAGTTATCCAAATGGACCTACATATTTAGTTAAGCCAAGGATGACGAAGGAATCCCTCTCCCTTTATTTGCTCTCACTTGAGGACATAATGTGCTGCTTTTTGGACTTAATCCCTCAGAAATTCATTTATGGTCCAGATGTAATATGGACAGGTTTGCAGGTAAGTTTCTGACTATATTTCTCTTCTATGTGAAAATCCTGGTTTTCTAAACTTAAGATTGAAGACATTTTCAGGCTGAAAGCTTCTTTTGTGTCTTCCTCTTATTGGAAACTGGCTCAGTGGTTGCCATGGCTGCCCACGTCTCACACGAACCATTTTAGTTTTGTGTTGATACCTCGCCTCAAACCAAGGTCGGAAATATGGGTGAAAATCTTTTGTAAAATGTCTTTTGGGATCATTGAAAACTAGTCTGCCTGAAGACTGTGGTTCTAGTTCATTTTTGTGGTTATTTTAAAAAGTAGGTTTTCAGACGGTCTAACAACACGAGTGCTCAGGATGAGCCATTGTGCAGGAGGCTATGGCCCTCAGCACGCACTCACACTGAAGTCTGGTTAAGTGTGATTCAGTGTTTTATGTCAAAAGTCATCATAAACTCGTGCTTAAATTATAAAGTGGGAAACGTAATAATTTGGTCTGTTTCTGGTCGATTCTGCTTTACGTGCCTTGGCCTGAAAATGGTCAAACTTGCCTGTTTTTGAGGGTGCAGTGACAAACGGAGGATTTGTCATCATTTGGGATGTGTGGGAATGAAAGGCAATGAGATGAAGAGGTGCTCCACACACACTCTCAGCCGCTTGGCCTTGTGACATGTTGAGCTCGACCTTTTCACCGCGCTGCTGTCGAGATCCAGGGCGACTGATCCAAATGTGACTGCCTGACGTGCTTCACTGCGACCCTGGTCTAAATGTTTCTGACCCTCTGGCCCGCTTATGCTCTCTTGGAATTGCTGGCGCTTATTGCGTGTGTGTTTAATGCAGAAACACTGAATGGGTACTTTGAGTACACACTCACAAAGGAATGATGAAAGGTTTCAGTCAATCAGGAGAAAAAGTTGGATCAGACTGAGCTAGAGATAAGAATCCAGCTGTTAGCAACAGTGACAGAGGGCACTCTTTTATTTAACTTTCATGAGGCCAATTACACATTATAAGCCTTTAGCATCTGGCTTTTAAACATAATTCCAAAATCAGTCTGCAGGGGTTACAGATTGTTGGTGGAGATAGCTCAGCATGACGCAGATTGGAACCCAACATCAGGGTGGAAATTCTCACGGAGGATACTGCAGGGTTACAAGGTGGGTGCAGCTCACTTCTTCTTTTCACAAACATGTTTACCAGCTGTAATGTCTGACACTGACTCAGAAAACTCAGACAAAAAGAGAGGAGACTGATTAATATTTTTAAGGTCATCAAAACAGGAGGGAGCTCAATCTCTGTCCTGCTGTGTAGGGTTGATGTTCACGGTGCAATCAAAAATAGCAAACCAGCCTAGTTATCTCAAAGTTGTGGTTATCAGAAAATATGGTCCAACACAGCCTGTAGGATGCAATGTAATGCCATGATATGTCCCCACAGGAGGTGGTAGTATTTACTGGACCAACAAGTTGTTGCTGTCAGACATTGAACATTAACACACAGCTGGCAATGGGAAAGAGTTTAACTGGCTATTTGAGTGGGTATACCCATGTTTTTAAAAGAATACTTTAAAGATTGTATTTCTGGTGTAAAAATGGGACCAGTTTCACCTGCAAAAAAGGTCCAGTTTGTGTTGCAAACACATGTACATGACTATAAACAGAAGTGACGTGGGACAGACCTTATGTGTAAATAGAAAAGGAAAAAAAAAAAAAAAAAACAGCGTAAAATGCCCTGTTCAGTATAAATATATACCATCCACATATCAAATGTTCTTTGCATAATGACTTAGTTTATTAGATGCTTTCCAGAACAAAATGTGAATTAACTGGCTAAATCCCAAAAAAATCCTATTAACACTGACATAAATCCAAAATAATAAATTCTTTAGCTCCGGTTATGCTTTTTTATGCATGTGGTGACCATTAGCACTCTGTCTATTAAATGATTTGTAGATTGATCAGAAAACAGGGCAGGGGAGACTAACATCTAACCTTTCTGCAGCAGATCTGTGTCTCCTTTCTCCACCAGAGCAACAATGATGTCATGGATGCGCGGGAGTTGGTTGTAGAGCTTCTTACACTCCAGCGCCGCTTCGAGAGCTCCAGAAACATCGTTACTGCAGACACACACACAGAAGAGTGGACAGAGTGAGTTAGATACCGGTCCGTCCAATCACTCATATACAGGATTGTGTCTGTGTAGAATAAAGAGTGTATCATGGGGTGTTAACCCTGTGGCCTCCAATTCAAGAACCATGACCCACCTCAACAATACGGGCCTTTGAATTTATGACAGCACAACTGTGACTGATGAAGCCTTTTGGCCCCAATACATCATTCTCACGCAACCAGGCACACTCTCACACACCTGGCTGTGAGGGCCTAATGACTCTCTGGACAGGCTTTTAGAGGCAAAGCAATACAGCAGATAAAAGGACTCATCTGATCTTTCCCCTCCCTGCTCAGCCTCCAGCTTCTTTGTGCTCCCTTTCTTTTGTCCACCCCGAACCTCTTTAACCTCCACTCATTTCCTCCTCTCTCATTTCCCTTTCCCTCCAGATCTTCACACTTCCCTCTTCCTTTACTTTCTCGCCATCTTCTTTTTTGATTTCACCCTGTCAGCTCTCACTCCCCCTACGATGACCTCGCAGCACAGCTGAGCAATTTAGCGCAAAATATGACAACAGTTCTCGCCAATGTACACACAGCTCGCGCCCCTTCTTCTCATGTCATCTCTTTCTCGCCTGGTCTATCCCGCCAACCTCCCTACTTTGCAACAAAAGAGCGTACAGAGGAAGGATGTACGCCCTGATAACAAGAGAAGAAGAGGGAGGAAGATAGAGAGAGCAAGTGAGCGAGCATGAAAGACCACTTCAATTCCCTCTATTGTGACAGCGCTGCCATCAATCTGTTGATTGGGTAATTACCATGTCAATCACGCAGAGGTCAAAGCAGATTTGGCACCCATTGGGGAGGCAGGGGGTAGAGTGAGTGAGTGTTACAGAGTGAGTGAACAGGTATAATTTCTAAAGTGTTTTCTCTAATCAATTAGGCAAGCGGAGATGCTAAATATGCCCAAAATGACCCAACTACTTGGAAATTTATATATATATATATATATATATAAAAAAGACAAAAACATTTGACCTTGTCTGGTTCTGTGAGGCAGGAGCACAAGAGTGTGATAGAGGAGAGGAGGAGGAATGGAGTTATTAAGGCTGGAAGGCAAAGAGGTCTGCTAATTGAAATGAAGAGGGACAACATTATTCAGCAGTGCCAGTCAAGAGGCTGTTCAACCGCACAACAGTCTGATTGAACAATACAGAAGAGAGATTTCTGAAAATGAGAGGAAGAGCACAGAGACTGAATGGAATAGGGAAGGAGGCATGGATGTGTGTAGTTTACTCCAAATGAAGGATGTGAGAAATAAATATGAGGAAAAATGTGCAGAACACTTTATGATCACAATGAGTTGCATTTATAAGCTGCATTAAGTTCATTCTTGCGCATGGAGTGATTTCATGTTGGCGGACATTTCATCTCTGCTATCTGTCCACCTCATTCTTCTCCTCGAACATGTACTTATAATCCCTTCTTCCTAATGAGACATCAAAAGAAAAAAAACCAAAAAGAAGAAGAAAAAAAAAGGGGTCTGGAGTTGCAATTACACCCCGTCTCTTTGCCCGCTGATCCACCCCCTAAAAAGAGCTAAAGATGTCGAAAGATGGATAATTTCCCCTAGGTACAATTTAACTGTCACTTTGCGTTGCCATTTACTGCAGCGCACAGCCCTGTTAATGTCCCCAACTTTGCATGTCAGCCACTTTCCAGCCAATTAAGCCCTGAAAAAATAACGAGTGGCTTGCTCGGTGGAAACCTGAAGGATTAGACAAGGAAGCTCATTTCGACCCCCCCAGCTCTCTCCCTCTCGGTCCCATTCTTTTGTTCAGGGGAAGATGGGCAGGTCTGCTATACAGCCACTGTCCTCGTGTGTGGGAGAATGAGGTGTCTGTGTCTCCAAATGCAACAAGACTGTGATCATGACACCCCTAGCCTGCTGTTACTTGTGTGCAGGAACGGAAGTTACTTATTACTGACATTATTCACGCCCCCCTAACAGGTAACTGTGTGTAAAAAGCTCTTAAAGGTTTCATTCATTCTGAATACTATGACCAAGTTTATAAAGCTGACATAGAAACTTGTAGTTTTTTGAACAGCTAGCTATACATACAGCAGACATACAGAATTATTAAGTTTCTGTTTCTATTCAAGTTAACCTATAGCACCTAATCATACCTAAACTCTCTATGCCTTACCAACCAATCATTCATCCACAAACCCCTAAACATTTTTTACAAGAATCAAACAAATATTCCAAGAGGGCAGAAGTCCAGCAAAGCTGAAAAAGGAGATCCTAAATAGATGTAAAAAGTTTATCTCCATTGTCTCCTTTCTGTTAAATTTTTAAATTAGAAAAAATTACATTAAATAGAAAAAAAAAACAACTTCAAACTTTTTGATTGCTAATGAAGTTGCATCTTTCAACATCTTTTCTGCATTGTTGATTCAACTTTTGATTCAACTCTAAGATCATTTACTTTGATTTTTCAGCTCATACTGCTTTTATTTATCTAATCAAGTTTTCTTATTTTATACTTTGTGTCTTTTCAGCTCTGTACCCACCTTCTCCTATTCCATCACCACACTGCCGCCTTATCACACGACCTTTTACTTTTTCGTTTTGTCAGATTCATTAGCATTTACTGTCGCTAATCACTTCCTCAAGGATGGCAATCTGAGCTAGCTGCCAGCTAGCACCGTGGCAGGTTAGCACACACAATGCTGAGTGGATGGGTATGAAGGCTAACGGGGCGGCACATGTGATGGGCTGTCAAGGGCTAATCTGCCAGAGAAGTGTTCATTAAGTCATTAGCGCTGACGTAGCGATGAGATGGGTGCAGGCGGGAATGATGCCTGCTTTGTCCTCTTTTATCGCTTTCCTCCACACCCTCCCCCTTCGAATGTCTGTTTGTCCGCTGACTGACGGAATGAAGAGGTGGAGGCGAATGGATGATGAAAGATAAAAAGAGAAGAGAGAGAGAGGAGACAGATTCAACTGGAGTGCAATAGTCAAGTGTTGGGGTACTTAAAGGTGCCCTGAAACTGAAGATTTCACACTTTTAATGCACTTTTAAATAAAAGACAAATTTATGAAAGTATCTATTAACTACGAGCCCAACAGGCTCACATACCTCTTGTAACAGAGCTTAAATATGATAAGATCATATTTTGTAAGAAGAAGAATCTGGCCAAATCAGTTTTGGAAAGGAAAATGTAAATTTTAAGTGATGATGTATGCTGTTTATTGTTTAAAGAGGCCAATAACTCCTTCATCAACTGTCAAACAACATTTTATCTGCAAACTAAGAAAATAAACAAACCTCTTACAGACAGATGATGACAGGATACCAGCAGCTATACTGTTGTCCTATGTTCATGGGTATGTGCTCACTGCTGTATCAGTTGGAGGGTGTACAACTGGCCCTTGATTTGTGAGCAGGGGCTGCAGTAAGCTGCTGCTCGTGTTTGTGTTTTGGCTGCTGTTGATGACCCAGGAGTAAATTAGCCCACTAATCTGACAGAGGTAGTGATTAACGAGTGAACCTGGAAAGTCTGCTTGTACTGGAGACCAGACTTGTGGCAACACAAACAGACGAGGAGAGGAGCACCGTTCTGTGTATCTTCATGTGTGTGTTAGCATCATTTGCAAAGGTCTACCTCCGTGAATGAACGTAAGACATGTGCAGGATGCCCATTTAAGTGGTGACAGGCCCCTATCAGCACACTGTCTATGGTAAATCCAGCAATTAGTGCTCTGTACATAATTAACATGCTAATGAGCTGATGGTGTTAAAAGCTCCTCTCACGGAAAAAAAAACACACACACATACATTGAGTAACATACACATCCTGAATAGAGTTTAAAGGTGTGGCAGTACCAGTGACCCAACAGCCGATGTTTGCTAACATTCATTTGCATACTTGCATTATGAGAAGAAGCATTGGTGGCCATCTCTCACCACTCACTCACACACACATATGTACTTTTAAACCCTCAGAGGATAGCAGTGGGTGTTTCAGGAGATCAGGGGTGGGGGCTCATGGGGAGAGGTTGCAGCTGGCGCATCCTCAAACAAACAAAACCTGGCTGTAGCACACATACACGCTCACACATGAACGTAAATGAGCAATTTCCACATCCTCTCCCTGTCTGAATCACTGACCCAGAATATAACCCCAGCTATGATCACAGGGAGGGATGAATGACTCATTGAGATACACATACATACACACACCTGGCAACAAGCTTTGGCAGATGAGGACCCAAATCTGAAAACAAAAAAGTGAGCTTGTTGGCTGCTTAGTGGACAACGTGCCACCAAAAAAAAAAAAAAAAGTTTCAACATAAAATCTGAATGTTTTGTGATTTGTAACACTGCCACTTCTCATTTTGTTTTACCTGTCCAGGTAAGCAGTAACCCAGGGCGAGCAGAGATTGGCGGTGAGCTTGGTCAGTCCTAGGGTGAAGATGGTGTCCTGCAGCCGCCGGACGGCAGAGACACCGGCCTTGGCCGCTACACCATTGAGCATGTGAAAGATGGCGGTGTTGTGTGTGTCGTTTAGAACCACCTCCTTCTCCTTCATCTCTTTCAGGATGTCCACTGCCTCTGTGAAGGAGAAAAAAAGGAGAGAAGTGTGGGACTTTTGAAGAAGTAACCCAAGAGTGATTTCAAGATAAAGTGAAAAAAGGACAAATAAAGAGGAGGAGAAAGATATAACACAGAGAGATGTGAAGAGAGAAAGTGAGAGGTGGGCAGAGCTCGGCTGGGAGAAGAGTAGGGTGTGTGAATATGATAAAAGGCCCCTTTAGCTAATTCCATGTGGGGAAAACAAACCCATATTAAAACAGCATTTTGCACCCAGCAGGGATGCAAATCCATCCCCGTATAATGCCAACTCTGTGCTAATTGCTACTTGCGGTTTTCTAAACGAGACTACAATTACCAGACCCCTACAATGGAGGCCAGCTTTTTGCTGTGGCCATGTGGAAAGCACTTGGGGGGGCTAAATTATAGGTATGTGGCGACAAGGGCCCATCGTGGCCCCAGCAAGACCTCGGTAAGCAGGCTGAGGGGTGGATCGGTTTGGTCAAGTCCAGCCGGTAATGGAGGGCTTTTTACTGGGCCAAGCGCCCATCTGGCCAACACTAAAGGGCTAAATGGTGAAAAGAGAGTGTAGAATGTGTGTGTATATGTTCAGCATCTGCATAAAGTAATTAAGATGTGTTTACCATCTATTTAGACAGCTGCTAATGGGCTGTCAGTGATATAGCTGCTATCCACCACAGACACTAATCTTTACAGCATCACTAAGAAGGGAGGAGATGGACAGATGCAGACACACTCAATATATTTGAATGGTCTTCATTAAGCCTCCAACTGCAGGAAATAACAACTTCTTGCTAAAAATGTCCTCAGCAAAAAATCTTTGCTTCCCTCACGGGTGTATATTTGAGCAAAAACAGACATAAAATCAACTTTAAGTGAATAAATGTGGGTTTAATGATTGCTATACCTGCATAGCTGTTAACACAACAAAAACCCCTCAGACAAGAGTGTCACTCTATACCAGGAACCCACATTCATAAAACACTCAGGGGCTGAGAAACAGGGCCACTGGTGAGTGCTTTGGCATCCTAATTTCAGTCTGCCTCTCCATCAGTCCACCTCCCTGTGCCAGTTGTTATGGTAATGGGAACGAAAGGAAGTCACAGATTTAATGGGACAGGGGGGAAAAAAAAAGAAGGAAGTGTGGATTAAGGATGATAGTGTGGGAAGGAGAAATGGCAAAACAGGAAGGGGGTTAAAAGCAAGACCATAAGAGATAGAGGATTTTTGTCAAAGGGGCTATAATTGATTAGTTAAATGGGGATTTTTCATGAAGAATGGAAAAGGGCAAATCTCAATGCTACCCAGTATTGTTCTCTTTTGGCCATTAGTTTGTTGCAGTTTTGTACTTTTTATGTTATAAAAACATCAAAGAGGAATTCAAGAGGAGAGTTCTCGCACCCTTTTCAACCCTCATTCACTGGTATGCTGTAATTCAGCTCTCAAACTATGCTTTAAACTAGTTGGCTCTGCAGCACGAGTGGATAAGTTCCAAACTTTTGTCTCGAAACATCTGGTGGACAGAACAAAGTCAAGAATTTTATGCTGATGAGAGTTCTCATCAGAATGCTTATTAGCAGCTCTATTATTGAGCTAAAGCACTGAAAACCAGCGATGTGAATCATGTTTTTAACGCTTGTTTTCTCTGAGATAAAACCAACAAAGATCACAAGTTTCAGTGTTTTGTTGCATGATTCATCAAATTTTAATAACAATTTAGACTTTTCCACAATTCTGAGCAGTATAACTGACCAAGGACAACTATCAGGCAGCATTTCATGGTTCTGTACCGTAATTACACATTATCCTTCCATCACTGCAGCTGCCTCCATCCCTCAAACTCAATACAATACAGTATGGCAGCTGCTTGTGTTGAGAGGAAGAAACCGAAGTGTCTTTCAGGAGTTGTTTAGGAACATATTGTCAAAGACTACAGAAAGGCGGACGTTGGTTGATAAGAAAGGGAAAGTAAATTCAGTTGTCTGGAAAAAACAGGTTTTGAGTCAGACTTGCAATGAGTGTAAGATTTGCTACATGGTACTTACTGTGTAAGACAACTAATTTAACCATTTGGAGTTTGCCCATGACGTGGTTATGACCAAGCAGGAAAACAACAAAACTCCTAACCGGAAACACGTTTACTGACAAGGGAAACACTATTTAATGACACAAATGTCTTGTCAACCCAGTTCTCAGAGACATAAGGACGATCATATCAAGTTTGGTTTGCCAATGAAGGCTGATGGGGGTGTGGGGGGGGGTTCACAAGCATGCTGTAAAAACACTTTTCTCACATGTTTGGTTTTTATCAGCAGCAAAAAGCAAAGACACAAGACTTGCTGAAAGCTGAAATTACAGGGAGGGAAAGTATCACTGGGAAAATAAACGCCTTATTAGCTAAAATCACTACCTAAAGATGGTCAGAAGAACAAATTGATCACAGATGGTGCCATCAGCATAAACAATATCTCTGTAATACCTTTACCTGGTGCCAAGTCTGTTAGATCATTTCAGATCTAACATATTCTCTCTCCCTGCCTCCTTCCATCTACCCGTACCTCTTTCCATCATTTATGACAGACCCGTTAATCACCGAGACCAATGGCTCGGAGCTGATCTGCCCAAATGGAGCTATACTAGCTTACATCCCTCCATCCAAACCTCCCCCATGGTGTTCTCTCTCCATCTCCCCCTTCATCCGTTCGTTGAGCCAGTATGCATATCCATCAGCTCAGCCGAGCATCGTGGCCAGCACAGCGAGCCAAACCCCGCACACATACACGCATCAAGAGACGGGGAGGCAGACAGGCCAGGTAAACAAACATCACACAGCCCAATGGTTCATCTAATGTCCATGACTTGACTGCTAGTGATGTCTCCTTTCAGAAAGACACACAAGACACTAAAGATGAACCCAAGACCATCTGAAGCCAGAACAAGTTGAGTTTACTAAAGAGGGAGGTTGGACCGATTGAGGAAGAGGAGCAAGGGCAGGTCAAAGAGATGCTCAGTGATAGAGAAGACGTGTTTAATAAAGCAAAAGGAGAGAAGCAAAAATTGGAGGTGAAAGCCATGTTTAGCATCTTGAAGCCCATGTTGGAGTGTGGCAGGTTCAGTGAGTCACATGATTAACAGATTAAAATCATTCTGATATCTGGTATACAAAGAGATGATCTTATGATAGATTATTATATCATTAGTGATAGAAAAAAAACAACAAATAGTTACAGATATAAACTGTGTTGATGGCTGCTGAGATTGCTCAAAATTACATTGAACAATAATAAAGTAAGTTAAAGGGGCTGAATGGTGGAAACTAAGGTTGAGAATAAGCTCATTTTTATCTAATAAATGACACAAATGCTGCAACGCTTTTACTGGTTTTAAACCTGGAACTTAAACAGATGTCAATACTTTTCATTTAAAACTTTATGCATTGACTTTAAAACCAGAAAACCTTATTAATCCTGGAAGGGAAATTGAATTGTTCTTTAAGGGAAACTTGAAACATACTGACTCTGAGCATTGTAATGCTGCTCGTAAGAGCTTAACAGAAGTGCTAAAAGTTAATGTGTGACATGTTTAATGAGTATCGTGTGCACTTATAAGTTAAAATGAGCTTACTGAATACACTAATCATCCATTTAAAAAGTTTATTTTTAACATTTAGGCTGAAAAGGAGGGGGTGAGTTATTAGTTAGTAGAGCACTACTATTCTTGTTCCTACAAGCTAATCTTTTAGCAGAAACTATCACATACGTAAAGTGATAATGGCTGCATGGACAAATATGAGTGTTAAAATGTTCATGATATAGATGAGGACTAAGCAGCAGAGGGAAATTAGGTAGGTTTGGTAGAAGGAGGAATTAATAATGAACAGTCACAGAGCGAGGTGGTGAAAGGAAGGCGACCAGAATAAAGTCAAAAGGGTGACGAAAGACAAAAACAAAGTTGCCTGATGAGCTATGACGGGAGGTTTTGAAACAGGGGCACAAACAACAAAGCCATTAAAGCTGGTGAGAGCTAAAGCAAGTTGCCAGAAGACATGATCCTCAGCTGGGCCTGGTGTGTGCTGGGAGCCACGCGGACCAGCGCCTGGGTGGGGACAGGCTAAAATCAAGGTTACCCATGTGTGCTAATGTGGCTGACAAGCGTTGCCTCCATATGCACACTCTGGCTAATGGCAAATGTGTTTGCACTGACTATACACACCCCAACACACACAGATGGACACACCAACCATCATGCCACCAAATGCCTTTTGCTTGAATTCACATGCAAATTTGTGTGTGTGTGTGTGTGTGTGTGTGTGTGTGTGTGTGTGTGTGTGTGTGTGTGTGTGTGTGTGTGTGAAATGCTCAAGCACTTCGATGGACATGATCTGCCATTAGCATCAAGGCGGATTTCAATAATTCTGACAAAATACACACAGTCCAGTAATTCCCCCCCATTTCAAACTGACGTGTGTGTGCAGGTGTGTGTGTGGGTGTGTGTGTGGGGCAGGAGAATGACATACTTTGCGACTGACAGGGAGAGAGGGTCACATCGAGATGGCAGAGATAGAAATGGAGAGCGAGCGCGAAGAAGAGGAGAAGGAAGACGAGGAGAGACAAGGGAAACATTTTCCTGTCATTGAATGCAAAAAGCAGAGCAGCAACACTGATGGTAATTGGGTCTTCGATGGGCTGAAGGAAACCCACCGTAGAATTCTGAAAATGGCCGGCTAATGTGGTTTGAGGCAGAAAGACTGTGACAGAGCTGCTGAGACACACACACACACAACCTGAAAGACACACATTCACCGTAGATCTCATTCTCATCTTTTCTCAGAGACAACATAGAAATGAAATGTTGGCCATTTTTTAAACATGACGAAGTTTGAAGTTTTTCTATTTTTAGTATTTATCTAACATGTAGCGTGTACAAGCTGATTCATCTATTTCCAACGGATGAGACAAATAATGCACTTCCAAAATAGAAAATATAACGAGAAAGGTACTTTGCTTGATAAATTTCACATTACAAACATATCTTGACTTGGCATGCACGTCCAATTTCGGTTTGCTGCACACAACAGCTCATACACCTTGTCCGCTGTGTTGTGTCCGACTAAAATAATCTGTATCCAGCGCGATACTACTGACCGGCTAGCATTAAATGGTTGCTTCAGGTTTGCTCTTTATGCAAGAAAAGCCTCACTGTTCCATTTTTCACAGCAGAAATATGTTTACAGCCTCTCAGTAAATTAAATTTAGCTCAATTTAATAAGTTATTATGGGCAAGTTAAATACAAGCAATGCATCGTACATACATAGTGTCCATTATGTCATTAACTCAAGGCTTCAAAACAGCTGTTCACAAATCAATGGGTAGCATCAGAGTTGCCTTATCCTCCTTTTGTATTCAGTCTGTCCTTTGATTTACCATCACAAGTTATTTTGGACATGGAAGCTCTCAATCTGACAAAGACCCTAAAGTAAAAGATGTCACTCTCTTAACTACACATATTCTAATAAATAACACCCTATTCATGAGTTTATTTCTTAAATAAAGTTGAGAATTTTAACATGAGGTCAGTAGGGATGAACTTGGAGTTGACTTCAGCCACAGATTGTGGCACTTCTGCTGTGGCTTCATGTTTTTGATTTCACAATGTTAATGATCAAAAATCAATAAAATATGATTTTACTTTAAATGAGGACAAACAGTTGATCCTGACTCTTATTATATGACTCGTGGTAACAATCTGATATGCTGCTGAGGTAGCTTTTTTTTTTAATTTGTCAGTGATTACATATAACTGGTTACATGTGCCATGGGAAAAGGCCATAATCTTATTTAATACTGAGAACAAACAGGTGCTGCCTAAGGGTAACTTACCCTCCACTCTGTCATTTGTGGACAGGGTCTTCACCAGCGCGATGTATTTATTGGCATTCAGTGCCACTGATGAGTCCTTACGACTCCTGAAAGCAGAGGCAGAAACCGCGAGAGACAGATTTGATTAATGTATTCCACATCCAGTAATGCAGCTCATCTATAATATGGTCTCAGAATTCAGTTTGATGTTGGAACCAGGTGGTGAGTGAGGAGGAGGAGGAAACAGGGGAGGAAGAGTGGAGAGTTTCCTGTGTTTCAGCTAGTCAACAGAGCGGCTGGACCCTGCATTAACGTCTCCCCTAATACCACTCAAGTTAAACTTTAATGGCTTACTACTGACTGCAGTGCAGACTAGTGTGTGCGTGTGTGTGGGTGTGTGTGCATCACTCACATCTCCCTCTTCAGGTTGAGCGCCTCCTCCACATTGTTATGGCGACAGCACAGGCTGATGAGGATCGCGTAGATGCCGGCTGTCATCTCCTCTTCGTGCTGCTGCTTCAGCTCTAGGGCGCGCTGCAGGTTCTGATCAGACAACAAAACTCTCAGAAAAATCACACATACACACACACAAATCAACAAATCTCAAGAAACAGACAAAGAAGTTCTTATAAGGCCTGAGTTACCCAAACAAATCCTACCTCCTCAGCACTCAGGGCCTGGATGACTTGTTTGAGAACAGGACCCAACGGTTTGTTCTCCGCTTTCAATTCAGCCAATCTATTCTCAAGAGCCGGCAACCTCCCTTCAATTCCCTGGAGGAGAAAGAGATGTTAGGACACATCTCTCTATACAGGGCCAACACGCAACCTCATGTGCAAACAAATTTTCTCTAAAACACAACATGTACACTACCGGTCAAAAGTTTGGACACACTTTCCTACTAAATCCAATGGGAAAGTGTGTCCAAACTTTTGACTGTTACTGTGCATGTACCCATCTGCTCAGTAGGGAAAATTAACTCTTAAAATGTAGCCATTCCTCACGCTGTCTCACTTACAGTCATATGTGAGGTCGCTGTCACAATGCCACGTGACACTCTTTCCTCAGCATCCACCAAAGCAATCACATCCTGGCACACACAAAGTTCATATTACACATCTAAAAAACACTCTATCATGAGGTGAAGACATAATCATAAATCATTAGTGCAACTCCAAAGAGTACAGAACATAAGCAGAACAACTGCACACTAACTTGAGTCCAATTGTGAGGATAATAACTAATTTTTTTTTTTCATGCAACTATAAATTATCTGGAAATTATATGAGAAATCCTCAAATCTTGAGCTACATTTAACAAAAACACAGAAGGCCGGGCTCTGTACCTTGATGAGCTCGGGGGAGCGATAAGACTCCAGAAGATTTTTGATTCCTCTGAAGATTGTTAGAGAAATTGTAACATTCTGAACAGAAATAACAGAAAGAAAATAGAAAAATGGTTATTAGTAAAATGCCCATCAGCATAAAAACATTGAATCTCAACTTCTATTTAATACCCCATCCTGAGCACGCACAGGGCAGCCGGTGACGCTTTAAAACACTTAAAATGACCTCATTCGGATGAAGAACAATTTATCTCACCGATGCCTTTAAAAGCAGCCAACTGAAATGGCTCCAGGGAAAAAAGTTTTGACTAAGTGATAAAAAAAACATGCAAATACAATTAACAAATTAATATATTCTTTCACTGGAGTTTTTTATTTCCAACTTTAGTTTCCTTTAAAAGATATAGAAAAATCTTTGAGTTTTTGAGGGAAAATATATTGAGGAGCATATTTTCTATATGCTTGTCAAAAAGAGCTATAAATGTTAAAAGAAATGTACTGACTTGGAAAAAACAAAAAAAGAAAAAAAAAAAAAAAAGAGTTGTTAAGAAACCAGCTCCAACTTAGCTTACAGTTGCTTCACTTCTAGAAAAAGTATAGGAAATTACAGAACACCACTTGAACATCATCAAAGGAAAATAAACAATATGGAAAGACAGACAACACAGAATTACGGTATGTGGGACTTGGAAGAGATTTGGTCCCAGTTCTGTGTGCATTCATAAGTCACGTGATTCCTGTCTGTTATCTTTTATTTGCTGAACCCCATTAAACTCCAGCAAATTAGTTTACTATTTCTCTACATCATTCTGACATTTTTAAAGCCAATTTTAAATATTCATAAAGGCTAGTAAAACCAAATAAAATCTTAACAAAATCACAGCTTTCCTTCTAAAAAAAAAAGTTATTTATTGAATTAAAAAAAAAACCCAAGACCATTTCATCCAAAACTGATGACACACTGCAAATCAGCTGAGATCAGAGCATGAAAGTTTCTTTAAAGCAGGACTAAGTGACGTGATTACGCAGTGCAACCGGTGTTATGTGGGGTTTGTGAGGATTTGGTTTCAGTAACTTCATTAGTGTGTGTTTGTACCTGAGCTTGCAGCTGATTGAAGAAACTGCGAAGTTTGTCTTCCTGTGCCTGCACCTGACCCTCTGACATGCTGTCGATCAGATTGTACAGGAAGTAGGCTGCAGCTTCTGGATGGACACACACACACACACACACACACACACACACACACACACACACACACACACACACACACACACACACACACACACACACACAGAGACACACACAGAGACACACACAAACAGTGAGCAGTCGTCTTGGGAGTAAATTTCATTTGCCACAGTGTCAGTCATGACATCCATTTGTGTGTTCGTACTATTTTTCTGTAACCTCTGCAGAGCATGAGGTTGTGTTTCTTTTCTGCTGACAGGAGCGGCTTTTGGGCTGGACTTTGAGTGAACGCAGGACGGCTGGCGGTGACAGCTTCATCTTACTTCGCCGCTCACACACAAACGCACACATGTTCGCAGATGTCGTCTAACGGGATATGACATAGATAACAGTCTCCATCGCTCCCACCAGCACACACACACAAACACCAGATTCAACACTTGGGACTCTCTGACACAGAGTGACATTAACACTCCACATACACACACTGCAAAAAAAAAGAGGCTACTCAACGGTGACACACACACACACACACACACACACTTTAACTACTCAGCGCTGTGTCAGCAGCCAGGCTCCATTTCCTCCACTGGAGAGGGCAGGTCTTTCACTTACATGCTGACACACACACATCCCAGTCCCAGTCCTGATGAGAAGTGGGTCAGGTGACAGTCCATCGCCATGGAAACTCAACATAAACAGCATTATTTATCACCTGGTTTATTCTTGGAAGGTGACAGCCTTCAATGCTGGCAACTTGGAAAACCGATCCAAGAAATTATACACACAAAAGCAACCTCCATATACCTTTCTCACCTCCACACATAATGCACTCAAGGATACATAAAACTTATTCGTGCAGCCTTGTACGGAAGATATGAAAGAGAACTGCATGAATAAACAAATGTCTTCTTACCAGCAGGCTTAGAATTTCCTTTGGAGAAGCGCTCATCTTTGTACAAGAGCTCAGTAATCTGTATGAAACAGATCAGCACAAGCACAGCATGTCAGTATAAGACAGAATGTATGTGGAAGAACAGACAAGGTTTTTCTTGCATTTCTATCCCTTTCATGTTCATTCTTGAGTCCCAACATTCAATTTCAATGCGTTTGAATTAATTATACACTGGGAAAACATGTATAAAACTATCTAAGCTTAATTTTAAGCCTATAAATATCTTTGTATAAAACTTTAAATTTTCGACTGACTCTGCAGACACTGGCAGCTGAAGTTATATTTAATATCTCAAAAAAAAGAAAAGAACAATCAGTCCTCCATTATTTGTATTTGCAGGCTATTTCAAAATCTGAAAACAACTCTTGCATTATTGCTTAAGAATGAGTGTGTTGATGTCTTACCTTCACCATGCTCTGTACGTCTGCAGACCTGCAGGGGGCAGTAGAGGACAAGATATGATCACTGACAACAGCTCAGCCAGATTTTGATGTGCAATTTGTTCATTTTGCTTTAGATCAGAAAATATGTTCCACATGTCGTGGATACACTTTTTTTTTTTTATGATGATGATGGCTGATAAAACTGTGATGGCTGAACTATTAGCTGAATCAAAATTTCAGTCTTATCTGATTGTTTTTTATTTCAAGATGCTTTAGACAAAAGTGAATATAGTTCAAAACTGTTCAAAAGTGCCACTTCATCATTTAAAAACCTTTTAAATACTGACAGCATCATGTTGCCATAGCTACTGAACTGACAGTGTAACAATGTCACACACTAAGTACAACAGAGGACAGACAACCCCCCCCCCACCCCACACACACACACAGGCTAAATGATGACAGTGTGTGACATCTCTGGTGTTGTCAGCTAGCTGGTGGAAAAGAGGAGAGAGAGGGAGACGGAAGGAGAGAAGAAGAGGTCTTTAATGATTAAATTATCCCCTGACCTTGTCTCTGACAGGGGCAGGTCCTGCATCGCGATGACATGGCGCTCGCAAACACACACACACACACGTACACACTCCCCAAGTGACAAGCTCAATTATGACCCTGTCAGGCAACCTAACCGTCAGACGAAGGTGTAAGTGTGTGTAGGTGTGTGCGCTAATGCAATGAGAGCAAAGTCAATTGAATAGAGGAAGTGGATTTTAGACAAAAAAAAAAGACCAACAATTAGTGCGGATTCTGACTTAGAATAAGTCAGAAACAAGAAAAAGACTTACACACACCAATTTCTGACAAAAGACTCAAAAGTATAAACCTGTCCTTTAAAGAACAGGTTTTTGTGTTCCCTTAACCCACTTATAGAAAGAAATTACAACAATTTATCTTCTATACAATGTTTGATAAATTATGAAGCTCTACATATGATTACTGATGTGCTACAGCTAAAAAACAAGAAAACACATACAGGAATGAATTTGGTACTCAAAGTTGAGCTCAATCGAGCGTATTTTGGCTCAGTGAACGAAACAACTTTAGTCCCTGCAGGAAAGTCAGCACTTTACTCTTTGACTCACCCCCAGCGTCGCTCAGGGGCAGGAGTGTTTGTGTGTGACTGTGTAGTGCGAAACTGTAAATATTCATAAACACCCCTTCAACAAAAGCCCGTGGGTCAGACCCCAGTCCTTAGCCTAAGCGTGTGGATATGTGTGTGTGTGTGTCTCAGAGTGTGAGAGTGATTGCAACCAGTACGAGAGTCTGGGCATGAGGGATAGTGGTGGGCATCTGCTAATTTCCATATCTCCCACGGTGCTTTGGGGCAAGAGCTGAGGGATGACGGCCTCCATATGCATGAGGCACCCATGTATTTCTGTATGTGCGACGTGGTGTTTCTCCCTGCAGCTGCCATCGTGCACAGACGTTGTAGATGGTGTGATAGGCTGCACATGTCATATTCGCAGCATATGCTGTGCTGACCTCCAAAGAGCTACAGGCTTTCCCAAGAAACGCCAGTCAGGAGGTTTGAGGCCAAATATGTAGAAATGTGGAATAAAAAAGGATGCAGAACACGGGAAGACATATACAAACGGCAGGCTAATTGACTCACTTTTTGAAGCCTGTGATGAGGCTGCTGCGGAAAGAACTGAGGTCCAGAGAGGGAAATGAGGGGTCCGACACTGAAATGTGGAGGAGACAGACAGGAAGTGATTAAATTAAGTTAAGAAAAACAGAAACAACATCATTTATTATGTGGTACATTAGTTAACAAAAGTCTGACATATGAAATTATTGAAGGTGATTTAGAAAATTTTCAGAAAAATCTGGCTTTGGGCCAAATAAATTACAAGATTCACTTTAGGCAGCTTGGTACACCTTCACATGTCCAATGTTGGCTGCTGGTTATCTCAAAACAAACAGATGGAGCAGAAAACTTTACTAAGAAACAAGTAAGAAGGTTTTCTAATGCGTTTATGGGATTGTGTGTTCAAAGTGTATTCAATGGCAGGGAGCAATAAACTAAATCAGCTTTTTATTTCTAATAAAAACCAGCTTATTTAATGACTGGATCGTCATAACTTAAAGAAAGATCCGCTCGGTTAAGCCTGGTACACACATAACAATTTTTTTAATTCTTATGAGATTTTTTTTATAGGTTCGAGACCTCACACCTGAAGATAAAAAATCAGGCATTAAACAGTTTTGGTCATAATGTGTGTGGTGTGCGCTGATAATCTAATCACAGAACAACACACACATAACGGTGCTGTCCTGCAACTCATCTACAATCTACCGGCAAAAAAAACGAAGAAGAAGAAACAGTAACAATCGGAAAACAAAACACAGCATGGAAGAAGACATACAGGACGAGGGAATGATGGTGGTCTTGGGACTAATGTTAAGAGAAAAAGCCAGAATTGAAAAAAATAAAATAATCGAAACGGCGTGAACACGGACTTTATTTACTTCCTTGTTCCCCAGCCAGCTCGCTCTCTGATTGTTCATGTTCAATATTCCCAGTTGTCGGCTACGACCTGTTTTGGAGCGGATTATCGGAACAAATCGGCTCGTAACACACAGGGAAATCTCACAATGATCAGGAGTTTGACGTTCGAGGTCGGGATGAGGCAAAGTCGGGACAAAAACAGACCAAAAATCGTTATGTATGTACCAGGCATTACCACCATGCACACAACGATACAGAATTCAAGAGCAGTGTAATGTTTTTATTTTTTCTTCCTTTTTTTTTAGCTTTAAAGAGCTAATGATGACTAAAAGCTATTTTCAAACAAAGTGAAAGATAGGAAAACAGTAACCATGAAACACTTGGAAAGTAAACACAGTCATGTATGTTCCGGTTAGCAAAGACAGTTTGAGACTAAAAAGAGATGAAAGACAGAAAACAGGAAAAGTTATCCATTATTCAACAGCTCTCTCCATCTCATCCCTCTGCAAGTTGGGGCGCTTCTCGTTCTCGCTTCTTACATATTCACACAAACTAATCTCTTAAAAGGTCTGATGAGCACAGAGGAGTGCGAAGGCAAATGTGTGTGTGTGTTAACACAAGGCCAATTAGCCCACGGGCGAAGCAGCGATTTGTATGATAATGGATGTTCAAGATGCAGTAAAGGTTCTATATGCAGTGTTCGTGTCTGTGTGTGTGTGCTTACGTAGGGTGTAGACTTCGGAAAGATTTCTCACAGCCATGGAGCGAACTTCAGAGCACAAGAAAGCCTCAGAATCCACAGAGACTCCTACATCCTGAACAGTGAAGTACACTTTTTTGTCAAGAAAAACATTTTAATAAACCCTGACAAAATGCAAATACGCACCAACTTATAGATTACCTTAAGGGTCTGTCGAGCTGCTTCAATGGTGGGGAAGACTGGGAGGACGTAGCTGGATAAAGTCTCAATGTCAGGGGACACGCCGAGCTCCTGCATACCCTTCATCACCTCCACCACACCTACAGAACACACAAAAAGAAAGAAATCTAAATGTTATGTCTTTGCATTATGTGATAAATTACATTTCTAAGCTAAAAACACCATATTTTGTTTCTTTCAGCTTCATTCTGCACTTCTATAGACACACACACACACACACTTCTCCACCCTGTCTCATGAACATGCCTAGAGCTGTGTAAGCACTGTTGCACACACTCCTTTCACCCTCCACCTTGGCCAGCATGGTGAATATGTGTGCATAAACATGCACATGGCCTGAAGTAGACTCTTGCATCTTGTTTTCTGGTAGAACCCTGAGGAAGGAGGCCAAAAACAGCCCCATGCTCATGAAACAGCCACACAAACATGCAGAGCGCTACACATATGTTTTATGTGCAAGAGTGTGCACACATAGAGGCATCCCTTTGCATATGTCTAGGAGTGGGCCCATAAAGATCAGAGGCCTAAAAGAGCACAGACACATGACCCTGTGTGTATTTGTTGTTAAACTGCAGAACAGCGGAAATATCAATGTATCTACGATATGTGCTTTATATGAACACATCAACTGTACCAATACACCTTCCTCTCACGCAGCAAACTACCCTAAAGTGCTTCTTTGAGATGACACACCTCAAAAGGTTGTGTATTTAGAGTCTACTCAGGTTCTCACACAGAGACACATAAATATATCTGTGTTTGTGCTTCCTCTTGGGACGTATGTGCTCACCTGGCAGTCTCGCTCTGTAGCTGAATAAAAGATGAGTCCTGAGCTTTTATACGCCATTAAAACCTGCGGTTAGGCTGCATTATCCCAGGTAGGGCTACCTGAACCACTCCATCCGTCCATCCAGTCCTCCTCTTCCTCCACATCCCTCATTCATCAGCCCCTCTCACTATCCATCTACCAGGCTTTCAAGAAAAGGTAAACAGGCGATCTTCCCCTTTCTTCTCAATGGAAGATCCATCCACTCTGCTGTCCATAGCTTCATTCTTACTCACTAATCGCTTTCATCCAACCCTTTTTTTATGAACGAAGAGAGGGAGCACCTGCTTTCCCTCCTGAATAATCCATAATCAATTTCACGGTGAGCCAAACAGACAGAAAACAAAGTGAATGGAGAGCTGGAGATATGAATGCACAAGTCGGCCATCCCTCACGTGCTTTCCGGCTTCCGGACATGAGCTTTCAGGATCATCAGCACTTTTCATTTGTGCGACATGTTTGTGTGTTTTTTTTTTTTTGCTAGTCACGTCTGTGGCCAAGAAGCTTTTAACCTTTTGAACCACAGGCTGTTTTCTCCTCCAACATTTACAGACCCGGAAGGAAATTCTGGGATTTTTTTCAACCTGGGCCGCATTTTTCTTCGTATTTCGGATATAAAATATTGATAGGCACAAAAGTCTTTGCAATGGGACCCATATTGGGCAGCAAACACCAAATGGTTTCAATGTAAGTAATAATAAGATAAATCTCCACAGCAAAGGCAAAAAAAAGTGCTTATGTGCCATCCTTGAGGCTTATATTCTTATTAGAATGGAAAGGATCTCGACTCAAAATTCCCTTAAAAAAAGTCTCAATCTCAAATTATAAGACAGTGAGTTGTTGTGGAAGATGACAGCAAAGACAGCGTCCTAAGAAGACAATTTGGGATTATTAATGGTTTTTAAGACTTCAAATCTTTAAACAGGCTATTTTTGGAGAACACGGGCCGGGTTGAAGCTTTGGCCACTTGTGCTGCAAACATACAAAAACAGTCTCAACCATGTATGACGCATGTTGGCCAACAGGAGATGAAAAATCCTTCACCAAAATGGAAAGACCGTCCATTAACTCTGCAAGGTTCTCTTTAATTGTCCTCTTCTTTTCTTATAGGAGCTCTACATCTACTCTCGCTTGGTATAAATAATGAAAGCAATTAAGCATCTTCTCCAGTCAACAATCTGCTCATCATTTACAGATGCTAATTCTTCCTTATTGTACTGCAGTCGTTCAGTGTTGTTTTAATTTGTTTATGTTTACTGACATTTTACACCCAAATACAAGGAAATACAAACTGAAAAATCCTTGAATATATCTGTAAGGTAACTCCACGTCTTACCCTGTTAAGCCCTGTCCATATTTTCAGAAAATATGCCTAAATAAAGGGTATACCTAACATAAATAAAGATTTTCTCCACAATAACAAGGTTCATATACATTTTCTTGGTGTTAAAATGCATCTAGGGACCTCAGAGAATATAATCCAGATGTAAAAAAAATGTGTTTATTATAATGCTTGAGTAAATTATTATAAAACGGAGGAGAAATGAGAATTTTTTCTCCTAACATTTTTACTTTCTGTTCAACAGAGGATAACGCCATAATAACGATGACTCCTTACACACAGATTCCATTGATCCCCTGTAAACAATGCTTGTTTCCCCCTTTTATAGCAAGCTATTATGTCTGTCATTTTTTCAGTCCTTATAAGGGCCGATTAGGATTTAAGGGTTAAACAGGCAGTTATAAGTCAGGAGAAATAATATATTTTTTTCCAATGGGTCAAATAGAAGGGAAAAAATAATACTCATGTCAGGGGTATGCCATAAATGTAGAGCTTTTGTCTGCAGCCAATAACCAGTTTATTGTTGCATAAAGACCAGAAACATGGAAACACCGCCAAGCTCTGTCAGCAGGTAATAAAATCTATTGAACCCACCTGCAGGTTTAAAGCTGATAATAAACACTGTTAACCCTTAAAATCCTGCAATTTACACCTAAAACTTTTTTTTATGGATAAAAGACTTGTTGTGAAACCAAATAATTTACTGAACCCTTGCTGATGTAACAGAACTGTAAACTGCACCTGTGACTGGTCTGAAATGTTTACTGAACCTACAGTTATGATTATAGCCTGGAATGGTAAATCATTAAAATCTCAAGAATCTTAGCTTTCCATGGGTGTGTAACGTCTATGGTATTTGGAAGGGAGACTGAGTAAAATACATATTTATTTGTCATGTACTGCCCACGGTACATCTGGTACTCAGCTATCTTTTTCTTTCTCAAAACAAGGGAGTGCTTGATTTGTAACAAAAACTCAAAACTACTGCAATCTCTTTCCACAACTGCTATGTAAAGATAAATTACACTGACATCCATCTTCTTTTAAGTCTTTGTACACCATCTGTTTGAAGGCTGGACACAATGTAAATCAAGGCCCTTTGGAAATTCAGTGGTCAACCCTAAGAAGTAGAGAACTACACAAAACAAACTCTAAAGTGTCATTTTTACTGCTTTCCTTCAAGGTCTTCTATCCTTTCACACCAAAATCCTTATAATTTCATAACTCTTTTTGCATTCTCTCTCATATATCCATACAGATTTGGCACAGAGGAGAGCTGAGACGATTAGAGACCGTTCTGTGTTGGCAAGCATAAAAGCAGACATACCATCCAGGGCAAGAAGTATCAAAGTAAGGAGTTAATCATGACCGTGGTCACAAGATATCATCATCAGATTCATGTCTTCAGGTTAACTGTCACAGTCGAGAAGTGAGGGCACAGAAAAGAGAGGAAAAGAGGAGTGAACCGGTTGCTGTCATCTCCTCCTGTCCTTGGACACGAGCACCTGTCACTACCCATCTTCACGTCTCCATCTGTCTCTCCAACTCCTTGGCTTCTGAAGGTAAGCTTTGTTAAAGTAAGGTGATGACAGGTTGAAAAATAGAAAAAAGGACATGAAAGTGTTTGTTTTCTAAGACAAGCTGCAATTGCATCTTATTTTCCTACTATTTTGGAGAAGATCATAGAGGAGCTCAGTCGGTGCAGTCCACTATTTGAAATGTTAGGGACGGCTAAAGACGAGGGCACGTAAAAGAGAATCAGGTAATGGTTCGGAGGATCAGACAAGGAGGTGTTTACGTCCGTTTCATCATTCAAAACACACAAGTCCAGAAACCCTCCCTTCCTTTCCCTCCCTCGTTTTCTGGCTCCACTATGTCAGAAGTGATAAGAACGTGTTGTGTTGCAAGGACTGACAAGCTCTGACTAGCTGGCGGCAGGTGGCAAGTACGGCCAAGCATATGCTTTCACTAAACCCGCCAAATCCACACCTCATCAAAATGTAAAGGACTCCCCCACCTCCCCATTTTTTTCCCTTATTCTGTCCTGCCCCCTTCCCCCACAGCCTCCCTCCTCCCCAATTCCACAGCTCTGGCCTCTCTGCCCGCTAGTGACACCTGTGGACAAAAAATGACACGGCGCTTAATGTTTTATGGGCCGTGCACAGTGGGGCGCGTAATCCAAAGTGAATTCCCTCAGAGCGCTTGCATTTACATGAAATCAAGTCACTCTGCATCAGTCACATCACCTGCACTGCCCCCTCCCTCCTCACACACAAAACACACAAGTGCAGACACACACACTTCCTACAGCCAATGAATGTGGGAAGGGATGAAAGGAAGGAAGGAGGCGGGGGGCTACATCATTCATGAGAGTTAAGGCAAACACCACTGGAAACAAGCAAGTGTGAGTGAGAGCAAAGTTTCACCACTTTCCTTCTTTCTGTCTGCACTGTGATACCTAAATGGATGCCGTCCACTGTGCGGTTAGTTTAAGTCAAAGTATGGGTGTGTGTGTGTGTGTGTGTTTCAGGCTTCCAACACTGGCATTGAGACATCTCACCATGCAAGCTCTGAATCTGTCTCGACCACATGGCAGAGTCAATCTGCAGCTCCGCCGCACTGGTCTGACCAGTTTTCATCTCCCTGCCAGTTCAAATGCTGTCAACTGGCTGACAGCAGAAAAATCCATCATTTATTAATTCCCTTAAAAACCCCAAAGAGAGGCCCAAGCTCAGCATAAATAAAGCACTTAAAAACCAAGCTGCTGCTGAACATGTCTGACGGGGTATATTCACTAATAAGTTGTGAATTCTGACAAGTTTCCAGATGCCAGATATCTGTGACTGAGATGATCGCCCCTTCAAACAAGCTCATCTCTGACATCCTGAAAAAATAAAAATTCTTCCAAGAGTGGCAGAATTTGGTGACAGAGATATTTATATAAACTGAGTCAGATTCAATACAGATTGTACCAGTGAAAGGCTTCAACTGCCCAATAGGAGGTGGATTTAACAATACCAACCAGGGGTGATGATGTGACTTCAGCTGATAAAACACTATTGATGTTGATTGTTTATGTAAATCAGTCCGATGGCATTTTCTCCCCCCCGCCCCAAGTTTTTTATGCATGTTGCTATAAAATTATTATGTAAGCAATTAGCTACAATAATATTGGAGAGAAAATCAGACAACATCCTGTCGGCCTCCAGGACATGCTGGACGACTACATCTCTCGCCTGGCCTGGGAACGCCTCAGGTTCCCCCAGGATGAGCTGGTGAATGTGGCCTGGGAGAGGGAAGTCTGGGTTTCCCTGCTAAGGCAACTGCCCCCGTGACCCGACTCAGGATAAGCGACAGAAAATGGATGGATGGAAAATCAGACATAGTGAAAGCTCTAACATAAAAAAAGATCTTGGAAATTAAACAATTCATTAATCTGACTTATTCATTTATAAAGTGAAAAAAAACAAAAAAAACTGAAGTAGCCGTTATTCTGGCACACAGTTTCTCCACCTTTGCTTCTGACTCATTTAAATGGCACACTGAGATTCATTGTGCACATTCCTGAAGCCATCATTGTCCTGCAGCTTCCTGAGGCTAATAAACCACTTTTAATAAACACTTTTCAACTTTTTTCTCTAGCCCAGGGCATCACATGACAGCTGAGTTATGCTTTACAGCACTAAATCACACACCAGCAACTGGATATCAACACATTTGCTGTTGGTTTTGTAAGTACACTATGGCAGATTCAGCAAAGATACACAAGAGGACATTGTGGAAGGAAATGAGGGAAGGAAAGTAAGAAAGTGAGACAGCAAGTCAACATGCGACTGACTTACTGGCTGGAGAGAGCTCAAAGAAGAGCTAAGATGCAAGACAGATGCAGAATCAGCTTTCATTAGGAGTGCCAAAGTGTAAAATCTGCTGAAGTTCAGAAGTTTCAAACGTCACTGCCCTCATCCTTTTAGGCATCCCTTACGTCAGCATGGTTGTTAGCCAATACATTCACCAGAGGGAAGTTCAGAGTTCAATTTCGAGTTAAAATGTCCGTTTCAGACAGCAGCAAACATGGCACGGATGGAGATCAAGATAATGTTCATTCTCAGAAAACAAAATAAAATGAGGCAGCACAGTAGACAGCAGTGGCTTGTGCAGCCATTAAAAACATTGCAGGTTCTTCTTCATTCTTTTGACAGGTCATATGTCAGCTATACAGCTCAACACTGCCCTCACAGCTTCCGGTAGTAGCACTACATTTGCTTCACCAGTATACGCATCTGCAAGGGCCCCAAAAATGTACCAAATTATGCACTTAAAGAATGCAGAAGACAAATAAAAGGCTAAAATTTTGTCTTTAGTACATAGAATAAATGGACCTGAAGTCGATTTTGCTAAAATCTTGCAAACTGATAAAGAAATGGCAATAAAGAAATCCTAATGTGTTGGGAACCATAGCTATTAAGGTAAAAAAAAAAAAAAAAAAAAAAAAAACAGAGAAAGGTGTGGAATTATAAACAGGTTCAATTTGACAAAAGATTTGAAGAAAACTGCTGAAGCAAAATGCCCTCTGACCTCATCTGCCTTACAATTGTATGTGCATCCATGTATGCATGTGTTTAAAGCTACTGAGTTTCTCCCATCCCACAGACAAACAAGATGGCTTAGGGAGTCCCTGCAATTAGGCACAAAATCATCAGGTCAACCATCCACACAACTTTATTATTTCAGCAGCTTCTGAAGTCAGCAGCTTGGCCTCGAAGTGCAGGAGATGCTACATTATCAGGGCAACTCTGAACACCTAACATTTAAATGTCTTAGATGACAGAAGAAGACTGGGTTAATAACTTTTTTTGAGTCTTCTTCATCTGAAGAAAAAAAAATCAAAAACTGCTAAAAATAATCTGAAGTTTGCTTGATAACAGTGTGGAAGAAATGTTACTTATTATGCTCTATATATTTTATAATAATCACACCTATAATAACTTACTTATTATATACATTTATTATTTTATTTATTAATTGTATTCACACTGATTGTTCCTAAATTACACTTATTCCTTGTGCATTGTGTTCTGACTCCGTTTAAAGTTCACTGAAGGGACAAAATGACCCCCAATCTCCTCAGAACTTTGATAGTGGGTGCAGGCTGGTACTGGTACAGACATAGATCTGGGACATAGCTTAACGCTTTAAAGATAACATAGGTTGTTTAAGACATCAATCTACAGATTTACACACTCTACTCCAGATTCTGAAGGAGGGAGGCTCCACTCCATCCTGGTCTTATATGTTCAGGATGTGCTTCAACGATAAACAGAAAGTATAAAAACTTTTGTCTGACTTTGGTTCAGCAGAGTCTCTCCTGATTTCATGCGAGTCAGGACGACCACTCTCATTACTTGCAAGTAATTTGTCTGTGTTCATTTTTTCCTTTAATAAATTTTGTCTTACTTTTACTCGTTTCAGACTCTTGGTAATTTTTCTACGACAAATAGAAAATTCACCACAGAGAACATGCAACCAGGGGGCTAAAAGTGGTAAGTGTTGAGAGATCAAGGAGAGAAATAAAAAAATGACTTTCATGTCTGAGTGCATTTTCTGAAAGTCAAAGTGTCTTATTGGTCTGTAGAAAATGGAAAGTTTGAAGTCCTCTGAAATTTGCGATCTATTCCAAGAGCTCTCCTGAGAGGCCAGAGTGTGTATTTCTAAGTGTTTATGTATGTGTTTGTTTCATCTCCTCCCACTCTAACCCTTTCACGCAGGGATCAGACCTCTTTGCCCTTCACTGCCCCAGCCCAGTGAAATCTGTCCCAGCTGGACCACTCTATGGGTCATTAATATTTGAGGGAAACTCCTTTAAAAGCCCTTTCTGGTACAGGGGATGTCATAATCCCCTCTACACCTAACCACCTATATATATATATATAAAATAAAAAAAAAAAAAACACGCTAAAAGACCTGCTAATATGTTCACTGAAAAAAAAACTGGCTCATTTCAGATCAAATGCACAACAGCTATAGATATTCTTATCTTCTCTCCTGGGCCTCCATAGCACCCATTAGGTTCTCACATCCATATGAGACCATTCACATGAAGTTAAAGTGGCTCAAAGATCCAGTCAAAAACCCACTTTTATGATCTACTCAAATCTCATCAACTATTTCCGTTCATAAGATATTTAAAGAAGAACAGAATACAAATATGTGAGATAACCAAACAAGACAACCTTGAGAAGGCTATCAGAAAACACACATTATGGATGTTCTCTTTGAAGCATTCACTCGCCATCTCACCAGGGGTATATAAAGACTCCTTTATTGCTCTAAAAAAAAGACACCATGTTGCCTCCGTTTGAGTGGACGTGTAGACCAAGGGAGGCCTGAAGACCCTTACTTGTATATGGCATTTTAATAACCCCTGCTGCCCAGTGGAAAAGCCGTTGCTTAAATATGGATTTGTCTGTAAGTGGCTTAGCCTGTGGAATGAAAAACTTGTCTAACTTCCTAAAGTCCTTTGTCTTGCACAGAAGGCAAACTGGAGAACGAAGCTGAATTTGAGTATATTCTCATCAGTGATCTTGCAGAAGGGACCTGATCATTCAAACAGTGTCTGAAATAATGCATCAAATGAAGTCATGATGGAAAAATCTATTCAAACACTCAAGCCAATTTATAAAATGACTAAAGGGGTGCTTCCCTGCTGACATGTTAGCAAATGCGATATTACAGTTGGAAAAACCAAGTAAAACTAAGGCCCTGTTTAGACGACACCTTAAGCTGCAAGAAAATTTCAATCTGGAGGCCGTTGATATAACTTTGTATTTTTTTTTTTTAATCCACCCAAAACTCTTTAACTGTAACGAGAGATCTGAATTTAACCAAACCTTTGTGTTTTACTGTCTCAGTGTTGTAGTGTAAACAGGGCCTGAGTAGTACTATTAAAACCTTCGACTGTGTGTGAATGTTTGTGTGTTTTTGTACCGGCTGGGTTGTTGTCCTTCACAGACTGTGTGAGAAGAGGCCAGAAGTAGTGAGGCCTTATGGGTAAATCCTGCTCCTTAATTAACTTCATCAGCTCCAAAGATGTACCTGAAAAAAAAGAGAGAGAGAAAACAGGATTTATTCATAGCAATTACTCTTTCAGTTTCCCCTCACTGAAGTAACTTAATAAAAATGATAAAGCAATTCATGCCATAGTGTTACTTTCACAAAAAAAAAACATAACAACAAATAGATGCATATCAGGTAGAAAGATGCATGTGCATTACCAATCTTCTTGGCCTCCAGGGCACAGGACAGTGTGAAGGTGAATGGTGTGGTGTGCAGATTCGTGTCCTGAACCTCTTTACAGTAGCGGCTGATCTTCTCCAGTGACTGTAGAGCACGCACATGAGTCAAAAATTACAATGTAAAAACAAAGCCTCAACATTCACTGCAGCAGTGAGTTAATGCCAATTAAAATACCTGTAGGCAGGTGTTGACTATTGTGTCTAAAAAGGTCATAAATCATTCTGTGATCCAAGAGTTTCTATGAATAAACTAGGCTAGGAAAGAAGAATCTTTTCAGATACCGTGTCCATGTTGATGCAGTGTCTGAAAAAGAAGTTGCCCAAGTTGACGGAGTCATTATTTTCAGACTGCAGGGAAGGGAAAGTCTTTAGGATGGTAAAAGCTGTGTCCTCCTGACCCAGGGTGATGAGGCTCAAACACAAGTTCATGGCATCTAGAAAGACAACATATGGAAATTTGTCAGCCTCATAACAGATTCTTGCGAATGTAGGTCCTAACCTTTGTTGCCTGAAAACCCTGCATACTACTGTCTCTAAAAATAAAGGTAAACCCCTCTCAATGCCAAGCTCATGTGGGCATACACCAGGCAAGCATGCACACAGATCAAATGAATATTCTTTTAAACCTTACTTGAACCTCTTTTCAAATCAAAAGTCAAATTTTCTACTAGAGTTTTCCTGGAGACATTTTTTTTTTTGGCCCTGAGTGACGGTGTGGCCATCATCACGTTCCACATCCAAGGCAGGAAATGTAAAAGTCCAAGACTTGCTTTTCCTGTGATAACAATATCTGGAAAACTAGGCTTAATTTCTGCCTAAAGCAAGTGCACAAGTATGCACAAATCAGTACAGAGTAAATGCATCCATAAACCAGTACAGTGCCAGCCAGTTATTCCATTCACAGTAAAAGCTGCTGCTGCTCCCTGTCGGACATTATCCAACTTTGTATTTCAGTTTGAGCATAAAAAGAATATTTGCACTGATTCGGTATCCTGCATCAGCTTGGTCTCATTTGAGAGAGTAAATAAATCAAAATGTTATGCCGCCTTGACAGAAAGAGCATCAGTCATCCCCTGTAATCTTTGATGTGGATTTCCATTTGGGAATCTGTGTTGTCAATGGAAGTAATTCATTACTGAAACATCTAACTGTTTGGCTAATAATCATAATTAATAGTACTGCCAGTTCTAAGCAGTAGTTTACATTCTCTCCCTACTGAAAACTTCAGATAGGCGGTACAATGATGATTAGTAGAACATCTTTCAGTTTAAACCAATAATAATTATCCTTTAATATATTAAAACATCAGACTTCATATTCAAATATTTCCACAATAAATATGCTATATGTCGCTGTGTATACGTATACCTGGTACATAACCCCTCTCATGCCTCAAGTGTTCAACCATGTTTGGTATGAGCTGCTGCTGTCCGGCCTTAGCCAGAGTAGCGATGACCTGCATGATGTCCCTGTCCATCAGACTGCAATCTGCACTCTCTGCTGCCTCCAGAGTCTGAAAAGTTGGAGAACAAAGTGAAGATTAAGGGAAGAAAGGGAAAAGCAAGTTCGTATAAAATGTGCATCATTGTTGTTTTCATAATACACACCTTTTTCATGCTGTCCAGATCTCCCTTCTCAGCATAGGCGTTCAGCAGTGACACATAAGTGTCGGGACTCGGTTCGATTCCTGCTCCCCGCATCACAGACAGAATGTTTGCAGCGCTTTCAATGTCACTGAACAGAGATAAAAACAACAGCTTGTTTAAGATCAAACACATTTTTTCCCCAGCTCATATTTATGTCACTGAATGCAGTCATTTAAAAGATGAAAACCTGTGATACTTACCCTGAACGGGCATGACCCGTCACCAGAGAGCTGAACACTGCCTCAGTGATGGGTAAATCCTTGCTCTTCATGAACCCCAAGATAGTACTGTGAAAGCAGAGACGATCATTAAAAATAAGAAAGCAGGTATAAATAACAACAAAAATGATAAAATTATGCTTTTGAAGCACTTTTAAAAAACAGAACCAACAGTGAAAATGCTAAATTAAAACATGACAGAAAATAATAGTAAAACCATGTGAAGGACATGTATCAGCACTTTAGTAGAACTGAGTTTTTGGAGAAGAAATTTAAAAGCTGGTACAATATTGCTTAGCCTGATAAACTCACAGTCACCAACTAACAGACTGCTGCAGGAAGATCCCAGACTTCAGTGGAGCTCATACAAGCTATATCATTAGAGTACCGACACTGCAAAGCCTTCTAAGATATCCTCTAATTTTCCAAAAATCCAGAAAAAATCTTGGCCCTCAGGCATCATGTTAGTATGAAATACTGGAGGTGAAACTAACAGTAATTAGAGAAGTAAAAAGAATGTATATATCAAGCAATAAATCTTATCAATAAACATTATAAAAACATAATACACTGAGGACATGGTCACAGACCAACCAGCATACACAGACCGTTTCTTAAATAAAAAGTAGCTGCCATGAAAACAGCGCATACTGATCTGTCTGGAGTAAGACTGGCACTGTGTCTGGAAGCTGATTCCACATGGTCTGAATTTTCATAGTTTAAATAGACACTTGAAAGAACGATGAACATTTTTTTGACAATCAGAAGAGATAGTTTGCTCACCTGGCTCCCTCAATATCTCCATTCTGACAATACGCTGCTATTAGTCTCTGGTAGGTAACCTGTGCAAAACAACATTACAAAATCAAACAGAGCTTGACAGCATACACCTTTAATAAAATATTTAAGCACCAAAGTTTTACTGGAGTATCAGAAACGTAAAGTACGATTATTTTGACAATGTAAACTACATCAAGCTGTGCATATCCAAGTATTAATACTTAGGTGTGCTTCTCTTCTATTGAAGCTCATGTGCTTGATGGGATCAAACATACTGTATAATAATGTAACTGCTTTACTTGCTGCACGCTGCATGTGTAGTACTCACTCTGTTGGGTTGGATATTAGCTGCTTCCATCTTGGCCAGAAAGTCAGTGGGGGAGAACTTGAACTCATTCTGCAGGTAAACCTTCAGCAAGGCGTTGTAGTGACTGACATCATACTGTGCACCTGGGGGTGACAACGTTCAGTCAGTATGACTGTATAGAGTGCCGTCTGAAAAATCCCAATGTTTCGATAAATAGTCAGACAAGCACGTGAATTAATGACGACTGCATTCAACCTTGAAGACATTTTACTAGTGTGCACACACTACACTTAGCCAGCATATGTAGATACAGTAGTACAGCCGATATTAATTCACAGTACTTAAAAACATATTTGCACTGATTTATTTACAGTTCGTCAGTGTATTTAGCCATTAAATATTCAATAATATTACTGCATGTTTTCATGTCATGCGACTTTAGTGTAAATACTGTACGGACCCATACTGACTAAAACTTCAAATATCTTATGATGTTAAAAAGTATCACTTGTGGTACAACTTCCCACCAATCAGTCCCAATCTAGCAACCTCTCAATGACAACTCATCTCAAATTTGGTAAAGTGACTAAATTTGGATGGTTTTAAGCTTAATTGGGTCCGGCAGATCAACAAAATATCCAGTTCTTCGTCTGACAAAAACACAAATGATTACATCATAAACAAATATACAGAGAATTTCAAAGCCAAACACACGGGCATGCCGTCACCATCTAAGGTCTTTAACATGAGTAAAGAATGTTTCTTGGCATATTTATAGATACAGGTGTATAAATGCAAATAAGCCTTGGTTGCTAGAATAGGCTCCACAACCTGCTAAAAATAATAGAGAATTCTTTGCATCCTCAACACAACACAGTGAAGAAACTACCACAACATTGCAGTTCCCTCTGGAATTCATAAAGTTTTTTTTTTTTCCATTTTTCCATTCATTTCAAGACAGTTCTTCAAACAACATTAGAGTGAGATATGGTGCAGGCCATACCCAGTTCCTGTAACTTCTCCCACACACGGTGTGCCAGCTCAGTGCGTTCTGCCAGAGGCATTTCAGGCAGCAGGGACCCACAACTACGCAGCAGCAACAAGGCCTGATTACCGCTGGGATAACCTGCATGTTGACACACAGATGGCACAGAAATGTAGTTTAATGCATCTGTTGATGATGGACAAATGATGAAGCACAAGTGTAAAGATTTTAGGTAAACCAAGCATATCACCAGTTTGTTTACACAGTCTGTTGACTCCTTTAGTGGACACCTATTCTTGAATGTGGGTTATGGTTCATGATCTGTCCACCTACCTGTTCTGCAGATATCATGGAAGATGCGGAGCAGCAAGGTCTTTGTAATGCGACCAGTCCTTCTTACAGAGCTGTCCAGTTTGGTTAGGGCCCAGTCAAACTGCTGTGCCTGTTTGGATTGCACCACAGTGCTTGCTTCATCCTTCTGCTCTGTGGCCACAGCATAACTACGCACACATCCCGCTGCATATGGCCACACACGACTGTGTTGGATTACAGAGAGAAGGAGTCAAAAAGGAGCAAGAAATTATATGATTATTAAAAGGAAGGAACAGAAAACAGGGCAGACTAAAACTGAAAAATACTATGTTTTTTTGGGTACTTGTGAGAGAAAATACATTACTGTGCATTATACAGGCATTTAAACTGTATTAAACTGTCACAGTAGGATGTGTTGAATATAAAACAACATTGTTGTTGTGCATCATGTTATAATCAGAGAACAGCTCGTTCAAATATTGTTTGTAGTTTAGTTAAGAGCTGTGACCTTGAAGGAAAGAAGACCCAGTCAAGTAATCCATGGCTGCCTGCTATGCATCATTCTGGCATAAACTGAGACACTGTTTCTCTCCTACTTCATTATAAAAAATTTTCTATCTACCATGAAAAGTATTCATTTGCATCAAATTGGCTACAGCACTAAAACAAAGACTGGTGGACCTATTGCTAAAAGCTAGCCTCCTATAAATAAAAGTTTAGGATCAAAGACTGAATGATAAAACTAAGTGTTATCAGGCATATTATCATTATAAATTAAGTTATTGTAACTGGTTTAATTGTGGGTCGTCACACAGTTTGTTAGCATAACCAAGTTACAAAACGTCCCACTATCACCTTCCATAAAATGAGAGCCATATTTACTTATGTGTAATCGAGCAGCTAACTATTTGCGATGCAGTGATTTTTAGGTTATATCATTTAAGTCAAGACTTTATAATTAAAACCGCATGTTATGTCTGTCTTAACACGTGCGTGCCTTTGGCCGTCATTGAACCCCAATGACATCTCTGCTTTAAGCATGGATCGTAGCTGCATCAGCTAACGTGTTGTTGCATACCTGGATAGACTGGCAGAAACAGGGCTGCCCTGTAGGGAACAAACTCCAGCTCTTCTGCCCCCGACAGCTCCGCTGTAGACCCGGCTGAGCAGCGGTCCATTCCTTTTGGTCCCAGTAATCTGACGCAAACCCGAAGGCGAAAACTTAAGTAACCGGGCTGATCTCAAGAGCGCAGCCATGTTTTCTGTCCCAGCATGAAGGAGCATCCGTACCACGTGACTACATGACTACGCAGGAAGAATTATCGCGAGATCACCTACTCGCTTCCCACTTTCACACAAGTGCTTGAATATTTTAAACGTTTTTTTTTCTGTATATTATAATTTTTAAACAACTCCATGTTTTAACATAAATTTAATTTTAAAGTCTGTATTTTAAAGGCCATTTTCTTTCTTCCCCCACACAGGATAGTATGTTTTATTCCTGCCAAAGTATGTAATGTTTTCCAGAATGATTTGTGTGAAAAGCTCTTAGCCATCATCAGGCACGAGTTGGGTTACTTCCTGGTGGGTATGTAGCCAGTTTATCATGAAAGAATAAATGAGAGAATAAATGAGAGACCCACAATCAGAATAAAGAATAAATAAAAATGAATGAGGTTCATGATGTATTAAAAGCTTTCTGCTGTTTGTCAGTTCTTTCATTTTATCTTATCTTTAAATCCTTGCTTTGCTTTATAATGTAAAACTCGTGTGTAGTTTGAATTTGTTTGAAGTTTTAATTCCACAAGATATCTATAAATCAATAAAATTTCCATGGACACAATTAAGGAACAATAGCAAAACTTTCAAACTATTGTGAAGTTAATCTTTAACACAATATGTTGATATTATACCAAACTAAAATCAGAAACAGGTCACCATTTTAAATTTCGTTAATTTTATTACAGCTTGAACTTTAACATCCAACACAATAAAGACATATTCACTAATTCAATTCTTCAATCAGCTTACTGTTCTCTTTCCTGTTCCCATTTTTGAAATTTTCCTCAACTTTTGATTTCTCCATGCCCTTTCTCACACTCTCTCTTCTACTGTGTTCACTCCACAGCTCAATAGCCAGTCTATGAATCTGGTGTGCATTGTCCAACATCCAGGCTTGAAAGAATTCACACTTCTTGCTGGCAAGGAAGTACTTCTGTCTCTTTGCCCCTTCCTCTCCTTCTTTAGACAGGGTTGTTCTGGCCTCAGACAGCACTGAGCGCAGCTGACTCAAAGCTGCAAGGCAGTATCCAGTAGCATCCTGGCTGTCTCTTCCGGTCATGATATGAGCCACGGCTTCCATAGACCTGGCTGGAGCTTGAGGATCATCCCTGTCAAGGTAGCCTCCATTGAGAATAAGAGCTTCTCCACAGTCTAAGGCTTCCTGGACAGAGTTGAACACCCTGCTTGAGTTCAGTGCCTCAGACAGAGCGATTATCATGTCACAGAACTCAAACCTGAGTGAATCAGTGTCACCATTCAACCGACACAAGGTAAAGGCATAGCTATAAAGTGCATTGACTAAACTGTAGCATACCAGAGGTGATGGGTTTGCACATAAATTACTCAACTTTGGAATTTTTGCAGAAATTGGGGGAACTCTTCCCACAGGAGAACTTCCTTTATCTGCTCTTTTTTTCTTTCTTATTCTTTCTTTGACATTTTTCATCTTCTCAACCCCTTCTTCTGATGGCTTGACCTTATTGTTACAGCCCTGCTCATTTTTAACTGTTGTAGTTTCGCTCTCTAGCTTACCCATTTCTTCCTCAAGCACCTCCACTAGTGCTTTCCTGTCTTGCTCATGCTCCTCCCACCAGGGCTCCCAAAGAGGGACTAGCCCACCAAGAGCTCCACCTTTCATCAGATCGATAAACGTCTCTTTCTCTTTATTGTTAAGAAGTTCCCAGAGTTCATCCTCTGAAAGTTTATCGATATCCAACCCCAACAACCGGTCTGCCAAGTCCAGCTCCTCCTCTTCACTTTCAAAATCCTCAGCAGTGTCTCTAGGCAGTAGTTCTCCTCCTCCAATCTCTTCAAGTTTTCTCAAAATATCCTCAAACTCTGTTGCATTCCCCTGTCCAGACTGCTGAAGCTCTGCTAATCTGGACAGGAGCTCCATAACCTGCACCTTTTCTGTTGCTTCTCCTTCGCCCTCATCTGTGTCATCTCCCATAATACCTACTTCTTTCAACAAACTCTCCATCCCCCCATGTGTACTTTCTGCTTTTTGTCTGAGTCCCAACAGAATCTCTTGCATTTTCTTTCTGCCTTCAGTTTCTGTTTTCCCCATCTCCTTCAGCTCACGAAGAACAGACTCCTTGTAAAATTCCTCTGAACACACTGAGTGTTCTTTGCTCTGATAGCAAGCCAACCCACAGTAATGGATGTTACAGCGGGGACAAGTGTAGCAAGAGGGTTTACATTTACACAACGTGCAGACTGCATTCCTCCTGGTATTACTCCCAGCCTCTGTTGCCTTTTCCTCCTTGGTCTTGGCTGGAGAGAGAAAGTCCTCTTGTCCAGATGCAAGTCCTCTGGATGGGAGCAGAATCCCATCTCTGGTCACCGTGTCGGGTTCTTTATCAGTCCATTCCTCCTCCTTTGGACCTATGTTCGTCAGAAGACTCCTCACGGACGGAGGAAGTCTCCGTCTAATTAACGGATTCATTAGCTGTAAACTGAGCTCGGTGTTGTAATAGAGTAGGAGGAAGCGGTGAGGTGAACGGTGGCAACCTAAAAACAGAAGAAACACCTTATCTTATTATGTTTAGTGTTTGGTGATTTTAACATTTTAACTTGCTAACCTTAACCGGACGCAGTGGAGTTAAATCAAAGGAAATATATATATAAATATATAAACAATAACAATAGTGTCAACGAAGGGCTCTGTTACGACGCACAGTATCGCTTTAATAAACTGCGTTTACTTATAAAATGTTAAAGAACAAGAATTACTTACTACTCTAACTGTAGCGTTCACAACAACGTTTGGCGTTTGTTCCGATGACGCAGCTAACTGTCGCAGCTAAATGACGTATGCTTGAAATTTTTCTTCTTCTTCTTCTTTTTTAAATGCAATCTTTATTGACAAAATGTAAAGCAGTACAAAGTCTTTACCATACAATGTCCTTGACTACATTTGATCTGGACAAGGAACAATGAACATATTATACATAAAAAAAAAGAAAAAGAACTGAAATAAATAAAGGGACCATTATTATACATCCCAGGGGGAGAAAACAGCTAAACAGCTAAACAACAATGCATAAAGAGACATGATAGTTTATAGATGCATTATAGGATTTAATGGCTTTTGAGTTGCTGCTTTTGGAGACGGTCTTCTTCTTCTTCTTCTTCTGCTTCTGCTTCTTTTTCTTTCTCTGATTTTGGTCGTGCTAAATGTTATATTTTAATGAAAAAAGACCATTGAAAATTCTACATAATGTAACATCTTAGGCATACATTGTCATTTCCTGTTAAACCCATAACTTCCATAAATTTATTTATTTATTTATTTATTTATTTATTTATTTATTATTTCTAGTGAAGACCTTTAGCTAATATGTTTTGCTGTCCATAACAGTGAAATTGTTCATGTAACCGTATACATGCAGACCATGACAAAGTGGTAGCTGCCAGCTGCAATTTTTTCAGTACATCCAGTCAGTTGTTCATAGTGGTGAAACTGGTTAATTGTTACTTGACTAACAAATTATCTGTATGTAGAAAAAATACCAACTGAAGTATCATGTTTGTACCACCTGGCCTCAGCAATACCCACAAATCTTATTTATATCAGGACAGTTGTTTCTAAATTTTGATATTCCTCACATGCTACTTTCCAGTAAATGTCTGAAAAAACTGTTGTCATAATATAAATTTGAAATATTATGTTGCTGAAGCAAAAAGGTTGTTTTTTTTCTTTTTTGTGTAAACAATGCACACAGATCTAAACAACACATCTCAAGCCTGTGTACATGTTGTCATATGACTAACAGCTCTTCCACCTAATTTTCTGCCAATTTGTGTGAGCATTATGCATGGCTGTGTATTTGTGTATCCTGAGCACACTGTGTGTCTGCATCTCCTGTAGGGCTGTTTGCTATGAGGTGATTGTCTCCTGTAGGGGGTCAAGCATGGTAAAGGTCATGCAGGTGGGGAGCTGTCAGATGACTGTCCACCCCTCACTGGGCCAAGGGGTTCTCGTGCTGCCTGTCAGAGCCTGTGGGGAAAGAAGGAGGAGAAGGAATGTCTGAGGACGACGTGTGCCATGCTGTCTTGGCCCCGCCCCTGGCATCCGAGCCAGCAGTCCTGGGTAGGCAGCTGCCTTCTCTTATCTCCCTTCTACTTCTCTGGCATGACCTGTGACATGTTAGTATCTGAAAACAAGATCCATGAACTTACTTACTTACACACTGTTACATAGATGATATGTAGTAAAATCATGTACATGTTAAGCGAGTTTGGTTGTGAGAAGATAATTTTTAAAGCATTCTGTTTGGTATTTTGACTTTATCAGTGTAAAAAGATAGATAGAAACAAGGATATGACTGAAGCAATTACATAAAATTGGACCTCTGTAACTATATCATGTAGACTATAATCACTAACTATAATGTAATAATGTTATAATGCTCCCAGCAACACAAGTAAGTTATTGTTGATTTTTATGAAGAAGTTCAGCAAAATTGCGAGCTGCAGTTTAAAATGATGCAGGATAAATGAAAAAATGTAAATTGTATAGTTTAAGTAAACCTGACTGACCTGTTTCACAGGAGTGTTCTCGCTGAAACTGCAGTAGCAGTGAAAAGCACTGATTTATAAGAATAAAAATCCTCTGATATAACTGAACAATCAAAGAAGCATAAAAAACTAATTAAACAAACACACTTTCACTTCACAGTAAATGCCACCAGTTTCAATGTCTATGTCTCCAAATTGTCCTCACAAAGATAGATTCTGCAGCACACACATGCAGACACAGTCACATCCCGCTGCCTGCCACCAGCTGATAGGTGACAGGAAACAGGCTCTGCCTTTTGGGCATGTCCAGCCCCGGCATGTCTGGAGCTGTCCACAGTACAACAGCAGGGTATGTGTGTGTGTGTGTGTGTGTGTGTGTGTCTGCAGTAAAAGAGTAGACTTATGCTGATCTGGACTGTGCTGTCACATGTCAGCTCAAAACAGTGTGGCATTTTAAGACATCCAATTGAGTCTGTGTGTGCATGTATGTGTGAATGTGTGTGTGCACACACATGTGTGTGTAAGATGGAAGATACTTCTTGTCCTTTATTTCCAATTTATTTCTGAACAACTATCATGGTTTATGGGTTTTGTTTCTCTTTGATTCTGATTTGTTATGTTTATGTTCCATCTTTTATGATGTATTTTTTTATTATTTTGATGCTGACTGTGATTAATTTCTTTTGTGTTATCCTCAGCCTTGCTTTCTGCTCTTCACACACATCTAGCAAAAAAAAAAAAAAAAAAAAAAAAAAAAATCATAAAAAAAGACAAGTGCATTTCACTTTTGAGAGAAAAATAAATAAAGCTGACTACAATAATTCATGTTTTGGTCTTAAGTGTTAAAAAAAGATTTTTTTTTCTGTTTTTGTCTAATAAATTATTGTTCTTACTTGCCTGCCTCCCACCTCTAAGTCTGCATTTGGGTTCTTTCCTCACGCACTATACCACATTGTAACAAACATTAGACTTATTCCAATTGTAATAAAAGAAGTAAAACAGATAAACAAGCTATTTAAGTTAATAGAAAATGGATAAATTATGGAATGGCCAGTTTTTTATGTTTGAAAGCTCTTTCCCTTTTCATATTTTCTTGATTTTTTAGTGTAAACTAATTTACAATGAGAATCAGCATCATTATGAAACTAAACTTATATCAGTAAAAAAAATGTATGAGTGAGGCAATGAGTGTCAGTGAGTGTGTGTGAACTGAAACCAGCCATAGCATCAACCCGCCTTTTGCCTCCTGTCCCTCTTATCCTTTTATCATTCAACCCTTTTTTTTATGAATGAATCCCAGAATGTCATAGCACCCCTAGCATAAAAGCATCAATGCACTCCTTCAATTATTTAAGACCTGAATCTATCATTTTTACTTCCTCACTAGAAGGTATCACTGTTCTCCACAAACACCTCTTCCTCATCTTTCTATCTTCCTGTCTTCTTTCTGTTGACCACCTTTGCTAGGTCACTCAATCCACAGACAAATCCTTGTTTCTTGTACAGCTCCTCGATCCTTCTCGACCAATGAACTCTTGGTCCCTGAGTGTGTGTAAAAGTGTGTGTGCTGAGTGCAGTGCGGCGTGTAATGTGCTAAAACACAGGTAGATGGAGCAGTAGCCTCTCAGTGACCTAAAGCGGCTGTTGACAGCAGTGTCAGTAGAAACTAGCAGAGAGATAGAAAAAGAAACCTCACACCACTCAAAAAGTCAACTTCCTCTCTGACTCTTTCTTTTTTTGTCCAAATAAAGGGTCCAGTGTATCACAGCAGCCTTACACCGTGGATTTGAAGTGTCCAGAGTTAATATGTCTGCTGGTGCTCACACAGTCAGTCACTAGGTGTGTGACATTTCTTTCTTTATATAATTTACTCACTTTCCCTTTCTTGATCTGTTTCCTATCTATTTCCTGTTTAAACGGTGCCGCATTTGTAAAGAAAATGCTTTTGTGGGATTAACAGAAAAGTTTTGTATGTGGGTTGTGCTCTTGTTGTTTCTTGTTTTATAATTTATTGGATTGGAAGATTTAAATAAAAAGAAAACAAGATATGTTTGTATTTTAACTATTTATTCACTCATCAAACAGGGGCCTCTGTGGCATGTGGAAGAACCATACCCAGTTATAACAGCCTTGCCCATTCTCCTCTGCTGGTCACCAGCATGAACAACACATCCAAGCGGATCCAATGGGGTTGAGATCAGGACTACAGGCAGGCCATTACATCTTCTCAACTCCCAAATTCTGGAGGTAGGGCAGTCATGGCAACTGATAGCAGAAAAAGTTGTTTGGCATTGGTAGAGGAGATTTGACAAGTTTTCATGGGCACACATACTCACTGCCCACAAATGCATTTTCTTTACAAATGTTGCACCATTTGAAAGGGAAATAAGCCAGCTTCCCAATTTTCCAAAGATTTACTGCTTTTGTCAGAACAAAGAAAAAATCCATTGAACACAAATTTCTTTACTTTTGCGTTAAGTTATGAGCACAATTTCTGTCTGCTGCTGGTATCAAACAACTGCTGACTATTGTTGTATATGTATATGTTGTTGTTGCTTATTTAAAAATGGAACATATTATTTGGTTAATTTTTATAATTGTGTATACCTTTTGTCTAATAGCAGCTGGGATTGGCTTCAGCCCTCTCAAAGCCCTGCAATGGAATAAGTGGATATAGACACATATAGGTGGATGAATTAGAATGATCTGTTTTATGGCTGCTGCTTGTCTTTGTGATTTGTCTGTAAAATGTTTCAAGAAAAAAACTTGTACTTTTTCTTTTCATTCAACAACTAGGATATTTTCCTGACCAGAAAAAGATTCATTGATAATAAATGCCAATGTTTCAAAGAAATTAAAATACAGTAAAATAACAGAAATCCTAAATTCTGCAAGTGTCATGACCTATGCACCAACACATCAAATTAATTATGCCTCTGTTTTATACTATTGATTCTTCTTTGGGAAGAAAAGATTCATTCATAAAATCTACAAAAAAATTTAATTGTTACCATTTATTTCTTTCATGTGATGTTCAATTTTGAGATTTTTCAATATCTTACTTCCATATTATGTCAAAATATGATTTAGCTATTTCTGTTTTCACAAATACTCACAAACCTTTATTTCAAGATAAGACTATAAGTTTTAGCCTCAATACATTTTGTGCAACTGATTCAAAATAATTTACAGAAAATCCCTCCTATCTTTACATATGTGCCTCTTTTAATCCATTCCCAGGTGACAAATCAGACTGAAATCTACAAAACCTTCTGGCACTTTCTAAAACAATCATCATCATTCATTGGTTCCATGACAAGTAATACGAGTAGCATTTGGAGCTCTTAAAAATGAACCTAAAAATGACATATCCTCTGTAAAACTGGCTGTAACTTAAAAAATATCTGTCTCATAGTTCTAACTTTTGTGCATTACTTTTCCCTCCAAAATTTCATTAAAAAAGTAACGATTCAAAGTGGGAACCCTTTATTGAGTTAAAATGGCATGGCTTGTTTTCTTTAAGACATGCTTAGAGCTAGTTTGTTTTTACTTTTTAATTTTTTCCCAAGTCGGACATCCCTGTGTTCCTCATGACTTGAGAAGAAAAATCCTCGGTGAGCATTTTATGTTCATGCCTTCTCTCTCTGTCCTCCTCCATCTGACCATTCCCACAGGAGCAAACCTGAGACTGACTGTATATCAGTGTATCACCCACCTCCATCTGTCTAACCTCCAGCCCCGCCTCCCTCCAATCCTCATGAGAGGGAGCAGGGGATCAAGAAAAGGGGAAAGAGTAGAGAAAGAAGTGAGGGAGTGAAGGAAAAAAGTGTGCCTGTGTCCCAAAGGATTGATTTCTGTCTGTCTAAATCAGGAAGTGAGAATGTGACGGCAGGAGAGACAGCATAGGCATCCTTTTAGTGAGTGTGTGTGTGTGTATTTGTGTGGACCTTGTTAAGCTGAGGTGTCATATATGTGAAGATCACAGCTTCATGTTAGTAGCAACCAGGGATGATGCTCTAAACTATTGAAACACCAGAAACAACCTTGCTGTGATATGTAGTGTGTGTGTGTGTGTTTCTGTGTGTTGATGCCTTTTGGGAAACTGGGTGGAGATTAATACCACTTTCAGAGTCTGGAAGTGAAAATGTTATCAAGTATGTCATCTAAGGAAAAAGAAAACAGTGAAAAGAGTGTGACATTGTCTCATCCGGGCCCTGATCTACACACACATGTACACACAGTCTAGATCACTGTAGGTCCTCAACTTTATTTCAGAGTTTGAAAATCCCAATGAAATAATTATAGCCTTTATTATTAAGCATACCATTCATTTATACAGAATTTTTCTAAATCACTGAAAGCTGCTAAAAAATAAAAGCTGCTGAAATAAAATAAAAACAATTATAAAATGAGACTTAGACCAAGGACCATGAGAACAGAAACGTAATGCAATGAATTATCTAAAAAATAGTAGTAAAAAACAGAACATTTCGCCTCTGTCAACAAAACTGTCATGTATCAAATATTATCATTTTGTGTGTTGGGTCAAATTTTTTTTATTTTTTTTTAAGAAGATATTTTGGTCCATTACGGTCTTTTTTTGCTAGACTGCTACCTTTTGATAGCCAACAAGTTTCACATACTGTCACAATCCCACTCATTACTTAGTTCTAACTTGAATCACTTTTTCTTCAAACCAGTTGCTGACATTTTGGTCAAAATTATTGGCACTCCTAATTTGTAATAACAGAATTTGTAACATCTTCACAAATAAGTAGAAGTAAATCATATTTAGAATATTTTCATGTTGTTGAGTCACAGCAAAAAACAAGGTTTTCATACATGGACAATGAGAAACTATACAAAATGCATGCAAGTTACAGTCATTGATCTTCTTAATTAATCTGATTTCGTTCTTAAAAAGAAAAGTGGTCTGCATGTGCCTAATAACCTTAATTAACCAGTAAATCATAGTTTCACTAAATGAAAAACAATACCTAAATGTTTTTATTATCACAAAGTTTCACATTTAAAAGATTGTGTGTATATGGATCTGGCAGTAGAAGAAACTCAGATGGAGTTTGTCAAAGAAATACAACACCTGCCTTCAGGCCGACCTGGAGTAGTCTGGAGTGATGGTTTCAGTCATAAAATGCTGTATGCTGAACCAAACTAATCATAGAAAATCTACAACCTGCCTGTAGATTGAGGAAAATAAAGAGGAATGTTTGGGAACGTGATGCACCAGTTGGTTTTTAGAAAGCAAAATGAAGCTCAGGGATAATTTGTCATGGTGGCTGCTCTGCTGGGCTTCCAGTCCAATTATTAGGCTTATTGGCTCCACCTGCAGTTCCCTGATTGCTCCCTTGTATCACCTGTGCTCTGCTCTACTTATACCCTCTCCAGTCTTTGCTTCCTTGCCAGATGGTCAACTGCTCTTGCCTTGTTGATATCCAGCCTTGCTTTGTGTTCCTGATCTCCTGTCTTTGACCCTGTTACGCCACGGATTTCTCTTGCCTGACCCTCATCGGATTATCTTGCCCAAAGTCTACCTGGATATCGAACCCTGTTTTGGACCAACCACGGATTCTGACCTGCCCCGGATAAGTAGTCTCTTTCCTGCCACTCTGTGTATGACCTCTGCCTGCTATATTGACCACGCTGTTTGGATTTTGTATTTTTGCCCTTATATTTGGAGTTTTTGCAGATTCCTGAACGCCACAGTCTTCTTGGATCCTCCCTCCTTGTCCTGTCAGACTGTTCCAGTTTCCCTGCACTACCACCTATACAATAAATCACTTTTGCCTTATCCTGCTCCTGTTGTGGTCGATTATCTGGTCCTCTGGGAAAACGGTTACATAATTAGACATTTAATTTATAGTAAAACACGGCAGCGGTTCTATCATTATGTGGGATGCTTTGTTATTTGTTAAACCAGTTGATTACTAAAGAGTAAGATTTTACTCAGTGTCAGGAAACTTGATTTGAAGTGAAAGGCTTGGATCCTCACAGCTAGCACATCTAACAACACAAAAGAAGGGTCTGAAGAGAACGAGGACCAGTTAATTTAGAATATCTTTAGAAATTGGTCTAAACTCATTACTCTTCATAGTTACTGAAGAAAAATAATACAAAAACAAAAGTTGCAGAATGGCTATAGAAATGTTATCTAGTTTCTGTCTTGATTTATCACTGTAATTTAATCACTTGAAATTCATGGCTGTCTCTAATTTGTTGGTGTCTCTGGCTTTCTGAAGCTTATGTGTCAGTTCACATAAGCTTCCTCAGCAGATTCACATTTACAAACACACCTTATAAAATAACAGGCGCTTTCTCTCTGTGGATGAATAATTAGATCGGCACAGGGACGTCTCTTTGTGTCCCCTCACACATTCAGCCACATGAATGTAGGCCAATTCGCTTCCTACCCAGCACAGTCAAAACAAAACAGTCATTGTCTCTCTGCCTTTACCTATCTCTTATAACTTCTATCTATCTTTATCTCTCTCTTTCATGAGGTGTGAGTCAAAAAGAATTGTCCAGCAGATCAACAACAGAACTGTTCCTGTGAACACACACGTACACACAGTCACACACTGACACTGATGCAGTCATGGTCACATCATTATATCCATATTAGCAGGGAAAACCTTCCGCTCCAACACCTATATGCCTTCACTGCAGGCCATCTGCACTGATTTGCCTGGACTATAATTGATTTGCTGTGTGTCTCTGTCCTTGTCTGTCTTAACAGATCACTCTCAATAAATACACATGGCATAATATGTTTCTCAAATGAATGTCTATTTGAAATATGCTCTATAATGTAGTGTAATCCGTTTCTCACTTAAGTTTAAAGCGATTTAGTTTATACAGAAAGACAGAAAATAAGACAAAGTTTCATCATTTAATGTTTATTTTGCATAATAATGATAGAAAAGGCACTGCATGTGTCATGTTTTTGACACAATGTGTAGTAAATGTAACTTATCTGAAAGTAGCATGTATCTAAATCCACTTGTATTGATCATGTTACATTCATAAACATCACGCTGCCCTCTTAGCCCCTGTGCAATTAGACTCTCAAGTTATCAACCTAAAGACACATTTTTGCACGAGTAAAGAATGTTATAGTGATCCCGAAACTGTGTAAAAGTCTGAAGGAGCAAACTATAGAAAAGGATACTTCATGTTGTATGTACTTGAGATACTTGTGATATTAATGTTGCATCATTTGTTATTATTGATAAAACAGCAAAGAACAATTTATCACAATTGCATCACCTAAATGTACAGCTGTAAAACTGTTATTGTAAACATCACACACTGCTACCCAAGTACAAATGTGGGATACACCTGCATGTTGCATGTGTATGTTAACCCCAGGCAAGTTAAGTGGCACAATAGCAGAAGTATGGAGAAAGGACAGGGGAGCACTTGGCATTTGGGGCATGCACATAATCACACTTTCTCACTGTGTTAATGTTAGTCCAAAAAGGTTGTGTGTTAGTGTGTTTGACAGTTCTCTGACCCTGGCTGCAATGTTGACATTAGCAGACCAGGACACTTTACCTCTGCTTTGGGAAAAGGCCGATGCTGAGTTTTAGCAATTTCTTTAATAGTCTTTGTTAAAGCAAGAGACAACAGTGTTTAAAACCTTTAAGAGATTAGTGTACAGCTCTTTGATAAGTGCTTTGATGTTTGTTTTCATGTAATCAAGAACGTTGGTATGATGTGTTGCCTTCACTGTTCGTCTCATGATAAAATAATAAGTTCTGAGAATAGATTCCAAGACTGCAGCTTGCTGTCAAGATTGGAAATTTCCATGTTAGGCAAGAAATATGTTGTCTCTCTCCATCTCGCAGCCATGATTTTGCACTTTGTTCAAGCTTGTTTATGTTCACTTTTCCAAAAATGAACTCCTGTTTAGTTTTCTATTCTACAAATTGTCATCATGCTAAGTCAGGAGGACTGATAGAATGGAAGAGGACAGCAAGACACAAACAAATAAGCATGTAGATGAATAACACAACACTGATGTCAAGAACACGCCTGTCATTGGAGGGAGAGACACAGGCTCCCTCAACCGTGACTTGTAATTGTTACGCAGGAGAAAGAAAGATCAACAAAATAATGAGCCAAAAAACAAGAAAAGAATCTACAATCTGCTTGAGCTTTAACTCTCCTACTTTTGTTTGTCTTACTATCTTCTTATCTTATTTGTTTATGCTTCACATGAGTTTATATCTGCACATATGTGTGAAGTTGAGCGCTTCATCTGTCTGTCATGCGGTGTGCAGTGTCAGACACGTCTCATCATATTAAGGAGCGGACGCTTTAATAAAGTCAACTCGACGATAGATATTACAGTCCTTCAGCTTTTATTTTTCCCCACACCTGAAGCCCTTATCAGTTAAAGGGTTTATGCCCTCAGGAAGGGAAGGTTGGGAGCGAGACTTAAAAAAACAGACCAATCTAGGGAAAAATTGCATTTAGGGAACTTATCAAGGCATTACTGTAAAAGGAAGTGGTTTTGTTTTCAAGTAATGATGATGACAAATCATCTCTTTTTGTATGTTTTTTCTCATAGTTGCAGATTGTGTGTCAGTAGGTTCTCCATCCTCCAGTATTACCCAGGCCTTCTTTTATTGACCTTTATAAGATCTTAAATGTTTGCACCTGTTTTCCTCATCCATTGATCGCTAAACACTTATGTCTGCTTTCCTTTACTTCCCTCTCCTAGTTTCTCACATCTATCTATCTATCCATCAAGAAATCCTTCCACCAGTTCTTTGGTGGATTGTCCGTCCCTGTATCTGCCTCCTGTCTGGTCTCAAACACCATTAATCCAAACCTCCTATATTATACTCAGCTCTTCTACCTTTCTATCCTCAAGCCTGTTGGCTGCAGGTAAATGTAGCAGATCTTTCACAGGTTGGCAAATCTGCCATTCATTGTGCATGTAGATGACTGTGCGTGTGTGTGTGTGTGGGCTTTGTTGGTTTATGTATGTGTGTGGTGAGAGGGGCGTTAAGACAGCTGTCACACTGTCTTAGGATCATATGCAGGCTGTCAGATATGCTGTAAAGTAACTGACATCCATCCAGGAAAACACCACACAACACAAACATATACAAACATGAGTGTGTATGTACTGTATATATGTATATTTTTGTGTCTATACAAACATACAGCACTTCTCTAAAGCAGCATTTTAAGAAGAGCTCACAGAACATGACAAACAATCTGAGATGTTCACCTGGCCCCAAAATTCCCCAAATAACGATCTGATGTCATCTGTGGGAAACAAGCCCAATCCTTAAAGACCTCAACCTCACCAACCCACAGGGCCCAAAGGATCTATTAATATCATTCCCGTAGCAGACTCTCCACAATATGCTCAGATTTTCTTTCCTCACACCCTGATTGATCAGAAGTATTTTGTCAGCTTGAGGAGGATCAGCTAAATATTAGATAGGTGGTCATAATACCGCTGATCTGAGTATTTCCCTCAGTCTGAAGAATTGGTCCTGCACTGTGTTTTGTGAATTCATTTTTGTACTTCTATATGTACTTAATGGTAAAAGTGTTAAAGTTGAGAATAGTAACTTATTCAGACAGACTTCGATTGTATGACCCGTGTGCGCAATTGTATAACAGCAAAATAGTATTTCTGTAGGAAACTGAAGAGTTGTAGCAACAAATAATGTAACAACCAATAGCAATACCTGCCTCACATCACATAAATGTAATATTATTCACATTTAATATTTATAACAGTCGCAAAAAGCAGAGTTAACAAATGTTCATCATTCATGTTTATTTTTTGAGTCTTGAAAGGAGCAGCAGATAAAAAGACAGCCTAAAATCACAGCAAAAAAACTGTAGCTAAGCCTTCTCAACTCTTCTACAGAGCTGTGTGTGTTTGATTCTTTATTTTTTCAATTTTCTTTACAGTATGTGAATGTGTGGGAATGTACAAATGTGCTATTCATGTTTGTGTGTGCATGCCTGGGTTTCAACATGAGTGTGTATGTTGTGGGATCTCTCAGGAGAAGGTGAATGATTCATCTTTTTGCTCCCCAGCCTGCACAGGTAAATAACATATTCACACACCACTAGGCACTCCATCGCTCTCCTTTCCACTCATATCACCCCGTTCTCATGTGCACCATGGATCCTCCACACTCTTACCTTCATCTTGAAATGCCTGCACAGCTCCTCTGTGCTGTGTGTATTTCTTACTGATGTCCAGCGAGACAAGAGAGACAGACAGGTCCGTTGGCCACAGTGCAGCTGTCGTTTCAGGTTAGTGCAGGCGAGAAATGGCTGAGGAGGTGGTGGAGATGGATGAATAAGTGAAGAGGGTGCAGACTGGACTCATGTTAAATGTAGAAAGGCTAACGGACCAGACTGCTGTTGAGCTGTGTGTGTGTGTTTATCTGAGAAACGGAGAGACTGAGTATGATTTTACATGTGCACATGTACACTACAGAGGACCTGCTGCCTGTCCCACTGAGCTCTCAATTAGCACACGCCACTAGAGCAGGACGCATACACACAGACACACATATGCAAACACACACAGAGGACCCTAGAGATGTGCCTCGAACCTGCCTGTCAGCTGCTGTTAGATCACACTGCACTTGGCTGACACCACAAAACACAGTCACACACACTTAGATGCAAAGTTTTATTGTGATTAGAGTTTAGACAAAAAAAATTGAATTCATATTAAGTTTGGAGACATACTGAACTACTGTGGTTGTGTTTGGTTCTTAAGAATAATTCAAAATTTATGTGTGTGCATTATAATAATTAATAACTATCCAAGTAAACTCTGTATTTTCCACCATTTATTATTAAAAATATGTTTCTCTCACCACACATCACCTATTTTGTCCTTGTGCATATTTTAATGGCATCATCAATAATGGACATGCAGCTATTCTGTGGAAGAGCAAGCTGGTGCATAGCAGTGCTTCCACACAAAAAAAGATGTGCACACATTCATCATAATGTGGGTCAGACCAGTTGGTTAATGTAGAATTTCATCAGTTAAAAACTTTGTATTAGCTGATTTGTTACTGAGCCTATTAGGATTCACTGTGCCCCCCATCTGTGTTGCTATGCTAACGTTGCTAACATAACTTCCCATTGGATTTAACCCATTTTCTGTAAAACCGAAAAGCAAGGGAAAATAGTTTCTTTGCATTTTTTCTTTTAACTTAACTAAGGATTTCATTGTAGAACAGAAGAACTGGCCAACTGAAGACAGCATGAAGACCAAACACTAGCAACACAGCAATTATCAGACTATGAACAAAGGAAAACTAGGAACAGTGACTAATAATAAATGAGAAGCAGGTGTGACAATGTGAAAATCAAATCTAACTGGAACACAGAAGGAACAGAAATTTGACTGGAATAACTCCTGTATTCAGAAGGAGGCGCTAATAGCTGACATGATCCTTAAAGTGTAAATTACAGTTACAAGTGTTCATAAGATTTTAGAGAAATAAAGTGTTAAAAGCATTACTTTGAATGTATTTTTCTTTCGGCTATTTGACCTGAAGTCTATGTTTCCCTCTAACGTTTAGTGTTTTAATGAATGTACTGTCATGTTTTTATTTGGAATGGATTTGTGTGTCATATGAAAACAATATTTAAATTTAAATTAAAAGTCAAATAACTTTTTTTTTTTAAAAAAGTCAGATGTTTTGTAAATATTGTTTGAAAAATTGTTCTTTTGTATTTTCTGAGAAAAAGGTGTCAGGTATCACTTTAGATAGAAATCTTCCAGTCTGTTGTTTAACTGCTGGTAATTTTGCTGAACCAAAATAAGCTATCTATTACATCCCCACTATATATGATTTTCTTTTATGAGTCATAATCATTTTCAGCATAAATTATTATGATTCTTACACCATAATCACCTGACAGCATCAGTAAGATTAGGGACAAATCTAGTGTCTTTGTAAAAGAGCACATCATCATGCTGAATGTTTCTTGAGATGAAGCATAAAGACAACACTGGATATCATCATCGCAGATAAAAAATAATGTCCAACTTGACATTACTGATTCAGTGGACTTGCTCATCTTATTTAGACATAATTTTCTTTCTCCATAAGGCACACCCTCCACCACTAACTTCCTCCTTGAACCCTCCATCTCAAGAGTGTCTTTCCATAAAGCCAAACAAATCTATCTTGCTATGTTCCCTTTGGTGCGATCGACGTAACACCATAAGCTCAAGGCCAAGCAGAAATGCAGGTAAAGAAAGGGCTCAGGCAGATGATGAGGATGAAGCAGATGCAGAGGCAGAAGTGGTGGCCTTTCCTCTGCCTGCTCAGGGAGAAGATCGTCCTTGCTTTGTTAAACGATTTCTTCCAGGTGAACTCTTCTCCCAATATCAATCAAAAAAGAGATCACTGAGAGATCACAGAGAGGAAACGAAGATTGCATGTATATCCAGAGTTCCCGGAGTCACCTTGGCAATACAGCTCACACAGTAAATCAATCTCTTTATTGCCATTTGAATAACCATTCAGGTTATTCTTGTCACAAGGTGCTGTGCAGGGGCCAAAATGCAGTCAGAACTCCCACAGTGTTTTCTAGATATATTTTTTATGGATGTGAATATTGCATGAGATTAATAGAAAAATGAACAGGTTGGAGGTCAGCTCAGTTCAACAGAAGGAAAGAAATTATTTAAATTAACCATACAGAATGCAATGACAGATGTAAAAAACATGAGCATAAAGAGAACGCTGGAAACAAGGGTTTGAATAAGGGATTTTTCTTTTTTTCAAAGTCAAGTAGAAAAGGATGTCAATACAAATAGATGAATTATAAAATAAGGCACTCATTTGTCGCCCATCTCGTCTACTCATAAAAATACGGATGAGCCTTGAATCTTGTTTTGTGTTTGTTTGTGCTTTGTAATCATTTTGTGTCCTTTTGAAGCAGCTTAATTTTCTGTCTCTGAGTTGTCATTTTTCATTTCTTTTCATTTTGCATTGATTTGTCATATTTTGTGTCTATTTGTGGTAATTGTGTGCTTTTTGGCCATTATGCTTATTTTTGTAGCTTTTCAATTTCTCTTTTGGAAAAATTTTACTTCTTACTGTGATTGTTATGCATATCTGTGGGGATCTTCTTTCCTGTTTTTGGTGATGTTGCTGTTCTTAGTAGTCATTTTGGATTTTAATGTTTTTTGGGTTTTTTTGGTTTATTTTGTGTCTCTTTGTAATCATTCTTGTGTGGTCATGTGTCTCTAAATTGACATTGTTAATTTTTAAAAAATAATTTTAATAATTCTGTTATATTCTAATATCTTTCTGTGATTATTTAATCTTTTTCAATGATTTCTATTGGTTTTGGTTGATTTTGTGTCTATGTATACTAATTTTCCATCTCTTTGTCGACATTCTATAATTTCATGACGTAATTTTTCGTTTACTTGTAGTAATCCTGTGTATCTTTTGGTCATTTCTTGATATTCTAGCAATGTGTATAGGCCCAATAGGCCTGTTCTGTAACCCTTTCATATCTAAACACTGTTACAAACATGTTTTCCCTTTAACAAGGGACATCTGAAGAATCGGGATCCTTACAGAATCAGTATATAACGTATTGGCATCACAGGAAAATCCACAGGAGAAGCAAAATTTTAAAAGATTCAGTGTTCATCTGTTTTAAGAAATAGTTTTAGATCCAGAGCCCATCTTTCTCTCATATTCGGTAGCCGTACCTCTCATTACCACTAGATGGCGATGTGATACTGACACTAGAGCCATTTTTTCCTGCTCAGTGGGTACACCCAGACAGCTTTTATTCAGAAACCAAGGATAGTATCAAAATGTATTACCACTGAAATTATATTGATTCTGTATCCATTAGGGTATTTTGGGCAATTCAACCTGAAGAGTGAGACAATGTCAGTTCAGTTCCAGCCCAGCATTATAAATGTGGATGGGGAAGTAAAGTACCTTGTGATTTCTTCATTATCCACATTTGAAGAGCCACAGAGCCAAGAATTATGGCTGACCTGCTCTGGCTTAGCTACTCAGGGTCAACACACAGCACACACATGACAACTCTCTGGTCACAGTTTAAATTCTTCAACTTCACTGCCATCATTTAGACCATTCTGTAAACAGAAAGACACAAAGAGGCCAACTTTACCACGTGAAAAACTAACAGAGGAGATTTAATCATTACATTCATTGTTATTCCACTCATCTGTTTCTTATTGTTGATGAATAGGGCTCGATCCACAATGTCACTGGCTGATGACTGGCGACATATGGCAGCACAAGCCCCCCTCGCACGAATATACCGGCCATGTGCACACATGTTCTCGTGACACACTAAAAGTAGTGGGTGTGTCACAGCATATGTCTGCTACTGGATGTTACAGACATGTGAACTAAATAGTTTGTGTCTCGCTTTCGGTGTGTGTGTGTGTGCGGGTTGGGGTGAGGTGGGGTGGGGTGAGATAAATTCAAACTATGACATGTGCTTGGAAAATACATGTGTCAGCAAGTGCTGGGATGCGTATGAATGACATATGCCCATGCAAAGCTTATGTTTGCACATACTGATTTCTTTGAATATGTGTGTGTGTGTGTGTGTTTGTGTGTATGTGTGTGAATTTATACATAAAGTGCAGGCCTGTGTGTGGTAGTAATCCGCACTGGGCAGCTGTGCTCATTTGTATTCAGCCCCAAGGCACTTCTAGGCCTTCTTGCTGATTAGGGATCAGAGACGGAGGGAAAGAGTGAAACGGTAGAAAGTGAGGAAGCGAAAGAGTGAGAGACAAAGACAGAGAGTTGAGATAAAGGAGGAGAGAGAGGTCCCCATTTAGTAAACAGTTTGTTAATGTCCTTAATCCCATTAAGCAGAGGGAGTAGCCTGCCCCCTCACATAACATGCATTAATATGGGGTTGCATTGTACACTTCCTTTGTCATTCCCTCTCCCAAACACACAAACACACACTCTAGCACACCCAGGAAATTAAATTGATTTGCTCTCATAAACATTTGATGAAGCCCTAATGTAACATTGCGAGCAGTTAAGGAGGCCTAAAGAGTGGACTCATGAAAATGGCATGTAAATCAAATGAGCGTTGTATATTTTCAGGCACAATTTGCTAACAATTATTGTTTTGACCCGGCTCCTCGGTTGACAAAAGAAGCCTGCTCCCTCTGAGGAGCAGAAAATCAGCTTTTCAAGTGCTCTTGTGTTTGAAGAGCAGAGAGCAAGGCAAGGCATGATTGCTGCACTCTGCAGAGAGGATCAGATGTGCTGATTTCATAGAAGGAGAGAAAACACAGCAAAAGCCAAGGTTACTTGTTTCCTTTGCCTTCGCATATGATACCCAAATAAGCAACACTCACATAACTCGGGGTGACTGGAAGAAAGGAAATAAAGGCTGCCTGACTTTTAATACTTGAAACAGATTGTATGTGTTTCAGCTTATTTATATAATATTTAGGCAGAACATAACTCCACTGTTTTGGGCAGTAACTTTTAATCCATCAGCCCTCCCCACATAAATATGCACAGTAATACAACAGCATAAACTGGCAGCTTTTTGCAGGGTCAGCTGGCATTAATATGCTGACTCACTAAACCGCTATTGCTCAAGTCAATACTTAAAAGATATTGCAGGAAAACATCAATTAAGGTTGAGGTTCAAGGTTAGCTTTATTATCCCCAGTGGGGCAATTGGTTGTATGTGAAGGATTCATCCCTGTTCTGAACTGGATAAGTTCTGACATTGTAATTTACTAATTTTTCGTTGGATCTGGTCCAAATTAAAAAATCCACAAAACCTAAAATTTATTTTGCAACTGAGTATTTGTTGCTGAATCTTTTATAGCAACTAAACAGATAACTAAAAATATTAAACTTACAATAATAAAAAACAAAACCACGCAAATAAAAACAAACATATCTTTGTAAATATGCATTTGGAGATGAAAAACACTTTTAAAATGTTTTCAAACCCATCCAAAGGATTGATAAGAAAGAATATGAATAGTTTATTCCCAAATGACAAAAAACAACAACAACAACAAAAAAACAAAAACAAAACAAAGGAAGAGGTTTGTCAGGCTCCTTGAACTGACTATAAGTTTGTACATCACTTTTCTTTGTGCTTCTTGATGACAGACAAAAGAGAGATGCTGAACAGTCAGCTGAATCTGTATTTTAATATCACCTGTACCAGCAGTAGTAAAGATGAAAACACTCCAAAACTCCAAATGTGGACAATGTGTAAAAGTTCTGCTTGAATTAATTTTTTAACAATGACATTTATGGACGCTAAATGAACTGACCTGGATGCCACAGATAAAACTTGCCTATTTTTTAAAAAAATATTAGGAAAGAAGGTATTATTATCTCCTTATGAGTAATGATATCAAATCAAATCAAATTTGATTTATATAACACTTATTTTTTTTTATTATAAAGCACTTCTGGAGTAATTGTAGGTTCAAAATACTCTTTTTGGGAAGGCCAGAGAGCAGGGCATTACAATAATCTAATCTACTAGAAATAAAAGCATGCATCAGCACCTCCGTGCTGGCAGGAGAGAGGAATGGCCAGACTCTGGCGAGGTTTTTAAGATGGTAAAATTCTACATTTGTGACATTTCTAATGTGTGAAATAAAATTCAGCTCAGAGTCAAAAAGAACATCCAAACTTTTTACACACAGTGGAAAGGGCTAAAATTGTGTAGTTTTGGTAAAATGATCTCTTTCTTATACAATGTAATCATCAGCAGCGTGTGTACCAAGATGGAGGTTAAGCAGCCACCTCTCAACCAAGTAAAGGTGTCGGCATGCGACTTTAAGAGTTCTCAGTCACTGTGAAATAGGACATTTATATGACAGCAAATACAAAACAAGTAAGACACTGCCAGATGCATAGAAGCAACAGGAGAGGACAAATGGACTGTTTGGTACATTTATAGATACAGAGAATGCAATGTTGAACTCAGCTATAACGATATAACAGCTTTTATTTGTGGACTAAACTGTAAATGGCACTACTTCATTTAAATAAATACAATTGATTATTCTTATTGAAAATGGATTTTAACAACAACAGTAACAAAAACAAAGAGGACAAATTGAAAATTTATATTCCAACACTGATTTTGGTGAATCAAATTACTATTAACCTGATTATGGGAAAAATGACAGCAAGACAAATATAATATAAAGATCTCCCCTTTTGGAAAGAAGTATTATTAAAGTGTTTCTTTATGTCCCTACAGTTTTATATTATTATATAGTTTTATTATTACAACTTTAACCACACTGCCAGTTCACACTTTTTGCTAAAATTACACACAGCAATTCACAAACACTAAACACACTTTGATACATTAGGCACAGAATTATATTGGGGGGATATGTCAGGATACAACTTCCTTGCCATATGACAGCACTGGCTTTCAAATAACTCCAACTATGAACCAACTGGTTGAACAACCAACTGGAATAACCAAAGGGTGCACAAACACATAGAGACTTAACCGTAAGCACATCGATCAGGGTTTAGGCCCTCTGAAAAAGTAAAAAGGAAGTTAACCTCACTACAACAAAAATGAGTTGTCAGAGGAATAAGTGAAAAACAAAATTTGCCAGAGGGCTAACATCACTGCATCAGTTCAGTAACAGCTGCTGTTACATAGAATGGAAGTCTAAATGGAGATACAATACATTGTTATCTAGGAAAATGCAGCTTTCCATTTTCCCCGTCCAAAACTGGTTTAATCATCATCCACATTTTACAGTCCTGTAACTTCCACCATGTTCACCCTTCCTAAAACAACTGAAGGCTTTTTTATCTCAGCATGGTGATGGACGTTTTATAGTCTCCAAATCTATATCCATATACTCTTGGTCAGATTGTTGCAGTATATGTAAAATAATCCTATAATCAAGGTTTCTTCAGTACTATTTTGGCAAGGAGAATATAGCCTGTGATGTTGATGAAGTCCTTTGAAACAGATCCAGCTAGGCTAAGAGGTGAACATTTTTGTTTGTCTTTTAACTACATTCCTTTATTATCATCATAACTTATGTTAATGCAGCAAAATTCAAGGCACAATCTGTGTGTTAGGTTAAATATTATACAGCCATTATACAGCCTGATAAGAAATTTGTATGGCACCCACAAAACTTTTACACATGCTTTCACCAAATACACTGAACAAAAATGTTTTGGCTGTGATGTAAACAGTGGGTGTATTAAATATTTTGCATTAAAAATATATGTTTTGAATCATGGTGTCAATAACAGCATAAATCATGCCAGAACTGTAGGTTTTAAAGATACCTCACCCAGAAAATTAAACACATATTAATATATTAATTACTCTACATTTGTGAATTACAACTTTCACAGAATCACAACAGCATGGAAATGTAAACAGCAGAAAAACAGAATTTCTATTAAACAAAACAGACACAGTCACCCAAAAATTTAGATATTCTAATAAAATACATAGAAAATGTATTGTTAAAAGATATACCCAAATATATACTGAAAGGAATAAGTAAAAGTTAAAGTTAATAGAAATGTGAGTTATTCTTTTAGATTTCATTAGTCATATTTACATTTCTCAATATGTTTATTTATTACCATATCTATTTAACATAGTGTTTATACATATGTTACACAGGTATACAGAGTAACATATTCCAGTGACCATAAATAATGTTGTAGCTTGAATACGTGGATAAAATAGAGATTATAGTATTAGGAAAAAAACAAGCTAAATAAACAACAACAACAACAACTAATCAATAAAAAGTTTGATCAATTGTTTACAATTGTGTATGTGCCTTTTCTGATAAGAAAATGGATTAAGGGGCATCTTCATTGAAAAGCTTTATACACTGACAAAAGACTGTGGAAGGAATTAACTATCAGCCTAAATCTCAATGCTAATTTGGTGTATAATTTAAAAAGTCGTTAGCACGTACAAACGCCTCGATTATTATAATCTGGTAAAAATTTATTTTTGATTGATTTAATATTTGACCAATCGTACCTGAGTTCTGACTTAGCTTCTGTCCAATCATAGCAGAGAGGCATAGACTAGCTCCTCCCCTAAACTACTGAAAAGGTACGTAGTCTGCATCGTACGTGTAGCTTTAGCCAAAAAATTAGCTTGGTGTCAAAATCATAAATCTGCATTCTCGAACGTTTTATTTTTCTACCGACAGTCATAGGAACAGACATTTATTTGTTTCTCCCTATATTTAAAGGTGCAACCATGTATATAAAAGCCTTATTCCGATGCAGAGACATGCTGAAAGGAGAACTTACCGTGTGAAATGCTAGCTAGCTCAATCAAAGCTAGCTGACGAACTGGGGCCGAGAATCGAAAGCAGCAGCACCCAGCGTTAAACCAGCACATCTGCTTTATCAAATTCTAAGCACAACAAGGAGGACAGATTGAGCCAGTTCATTTCACAAAACGTAAGTAGCACCTAGTCCTTCCAACAAGCAACGTTTCGACACACGTTAGTAATAGTTATTCGCTAACGTGTAACATCAGGCAACAATTTGATAACTGTGAACTTCGCTAGTTGCTTATCATGTAATGTAAGTGGCCTCATGTGTAGTAAAGAACAGCAGACCCTTACCAAACGTTAGTTGTGGGTCAGAGCAGTGAAGAGCAGTTATTTCTCTGTATTTGTAAACATGGTTGTTATATCGGTTCCGTTAATGCAACGCTTGTTAACACATCCGTGTCCCACTTGGTTCAAGAATTTGACGTTAGACGTTGCTTTCAAGCACGTTATCATCTGAAGTCAAATACATTATAATTTCTTGCATATGACAGCTTAACTAGCAGATCAATATTTGTATTTCATAAATAACAAGGCTGTTCGGGTGGTGGTAAACATTTTCACCCCTAATACAGTTAATGAAATTTGATTTGTGAAAAATTGTATTTAAGTTTCTTAGGCATGATACACGAAGTGATATTTTTTTTCTTTAAATCTGACGTACGAGTGTTTGCAACAGGTGTGGAAATGGTTAATTTATCCTGATTGCTGTTTGTTCAGAATATAGTTTCTCCATAAAAGGGGCATATAACAGACTTTTATCCCAACCTACTCTGTACCACCATTGACTAGTTATGTAATCCTGTAACGAATATAGCCAATGCTTACTTAATGTGCTTGTCTGTGTTGTATTCCAGTTCTTTACCAATGAAACTCCATCACAGGAATGAACTTGTTTTATTGCTGTGTTGTGGGTATTTTTATTGGGCTGTTGATGTGTGTGGTTGTGCAATTGGCAATGTTTTTGTGTTCCAGAAACTGTGAGTTCCAGAAATGGCAGCATAATCAGTGGCATGATTGTGTTGGCTCCCTTGTGTGAAATCCTGCACTAGCCATGCTGTTTTAGTCGGTGACTACTGTGAGTCTATGGGCTTGTCCAAAGACATTTATCTCCACTGTTTGGTGGTATCTGTTTTCACTGAATCCCTTCACATCCAGATGTATGCTTAGGCTGTTAACTGAATTCATGGAATAGCTAAAATACAGTTTCATCAAGAGGGCTAGAGGTTTGAAGTGTACGCATGTGGTTGGACAGAGAAACACTAAGGATAATTGCAGATACATTTTATGATAACCCTATATAGAATTTTAGAATTAGGATATTGTTCAAACAATTTGCTCATGCTTTTACAGTTTATCCCACAGGAATTACTCCCAAACCATTTATCATGTGATAAGTACTCTCCTCACTGCATCTTATCGTATCTCAACTTTTAATGCCTGGAAGACAAATTAATGGCAGGCAGCCTTCTGGACAGAGAGAGCAGGTATATACAAGCTCACATGCTTTCTGTTGCCAAGAAACCACTCACAGTCTAGTATAATGTGACACATTTACTTTCCGTCCTCTTTGGGCATGGTCTGATAGACTCCAGTCTGGTCAAATAACGGCCCCATAGTGCTAGACGCCACAACTTTGAAGATGATTGTGTTCAAAGAGCTGTCATTCCTGAAAATTGACAGCTTTTGATATTACTTCAGTATTGAGTCATAAAAAGGTGTTTTACTGCTTCATTTTTGAGAAAGAAAGAGTTTAATTGTTGGTTAACCTGATTTCTTGCTGGTCACAATTTTTCTTTTTAATCACAATTATGGCCACTTTACAACAGGAGCTTTGGATAAAAAAAAAAAAAAAAAATTCAACTTCATCAAAAGCGGATATGCAACAATGGATGCTTAATCAGCAGAAAGATGATCCCATACCTAAAAAGCAAAACAAGCATGTTAGAAGAAATGAATCATTTACCCATACTGCCAGTATTTCGGTTTTTTAAGCTGAAAATGTAAATGGTAAATGGACTGTACTTAAATAGTGCTTTTATAGTCACATGTTAACCACTCAAGGCACTTTTATTTTTTTTACTTTTTCTACATGTCACATTTACACACACACACACATACACACACTCTCTTACAGTACTTCTATTGTTGCATAAGTGCTTTCTCCTATCACTTGCATTTAAAACATGATACACATAGGGAGGCAACATGGGGTTCAGTGTCTTGCCCAAGTTCACTTAGGTATGTAGTCAGGAATGGAATGGATCCACAGACTTTCCAGTTGATAGATGACAGCTCTTCCTGAGCTACAACTGTCCAAATGTAAATTACATAGAGAAAGTCAGCTAAGTTTCATCTCCAAGTTAATGAAAAAAATAATATGTGCAAGACCATGTGTGATCCAAATAATTGCTATGTTTCTTTTTATAGTTCTATAGTTGCAAGTTCTCAGGCAAGTCTTGTCCTTATTTTATTGCTTTTTGACAGCCAAGAATATATATTTCATTAGGATCCTACATGAATTTTCTTAAGTTTGGAGAAATATAAATTTACAGTCATAAATTTAAACATTACTTGTAGAATTCTTATCAATTCCCAACAGTCAGAATATAATGTCTTCAGTCTGTAAAAGATTATCTTTGTTGAAAGATATTCTACCCAGGCTGTGTCCAGTATTCTGATTGTTTTGTGAAACCATTGGCCCCTTGGGATTTCAAGTGCTGAATTCAGATGATCTTTCCAAAAAAGTGAATTACTTTAGCACCAACAATATAAGGTTAAGGAAAGCAAATCAGCAAAAAGAAAGTTAAAAAAGTTTGTAAACTCGATATAAAATTATAGTTCACATTTTTATAATTGGTTTTAAAGCCACTATCTCTAGATCATGTTTGATTTAGGAGATTGGTCACACTTTCTTCTTCTTTCTTCTTAAAAGGAAATTCGTTGGTCATTTGGCTTTACTTATCATGGTGCCTACAGACACATCTGTTTTTCAGAGATAGTGGTGATGTTTGACGTAGTCGGTTTCGTACCACAGGAATATTTTCATAATTATCATATTTTGTATCTATACCATAGCAGCTGCAGACATCCAGAGTAAACAGCTTAGTTTTAAATGTCTTTTTAAAAAGTCTTACTGTGCGAAGGTAAACTTTTGTGATTTAACTGTATGGAAATGGCTACATGTTGAGTAATGCATTTTTTTTTTGTTTTTTATGTTGCCTATATGTCTTTAAATTAATTTGAAACAGATTTTTCACATTTCTAACTGGCTGGCTGTTACTTTTTCTTCAGCGTGTCTGTCTGTGGTTTCAATACAACCATAAACGTCTGCTACAGGTATGTATAAGAATCACGCCTGTTACCTTAATTCTGTGGTAGTCTGCTTACGCTGGTTTCTGACTATTACTATCTTCACCCTCCATGTGTGTTTTTTCTAATGCTGAACATTTGAACATTTCAGTGTTGTCATAATCCACTCAATATATTTTGTGCCTACTCCCATTTGTTAAGTATGTTAAGTTAATTGAGATTTGAGACTCTATGTTGACACCCTCAGCTTAATTTGTTTACTCAACCATTATGATAAAAGCTAAGTAAGAACCAGAATCAGTGTCATAGTTTTTCACTTCAATCTGCAGAAACCTCAAAGCTTCAATTGCTTCAGGATCTGTTGGCTCCTCAAGCCTGACTTCTTGTATGAACACCTAGCCTAATAACCTTAGTAAGGAAATGGAAATGCAAATATATATATATATTTTTTTTTCCTTCTAAATTTCCATATATTCTGTATGATTATGTATGTGCCTATTTCATGTTGGCAACCATGTGCTGAAGACCTTTATGCTCCCCCTGAAAATGGATTTTGCCACAGTTTTTATTGCAAATTCAGTCCATTAATTCCTTTCTCCTGACATCTTTCAACTGAAACTGTACAGTTAAAATGTACTGGGATATCTGAAAACCATTTTATCAGATAGACATTTGACATAATCAGGCAAGTTGGAAGAGAGTTTTTTTTATACTAGTGGTAGTTCACTAATGTTTGCAGTCTGTGGGTTGCGTTTGACAGGCTAATCTGGCCCTGTGTGGATCCCATCAGCAGCTGAATGTTAAATTGAGTTAGCTTGTTAAACCTGTCCTGCTTGTCTGAAGTCTGAGAACAGTGGTTGTTCTTAGCCAGCCTGCTGGCCAGCTTTCAACCCTGACTCTCATACAAAATGAGTGGAAAAAATTTTGCAACATGACTAAATGTGACTAAGGTCAGTTTTACCACCTTTTAGTCTTAAAAAAATAAAATGTATCCATAAATGGTCTCATGAATGTTCACAAACACAGACACACAGTGGCATGGCTGTACAATCCTCTTGTCACATGCTGTAAGCATCTATTTGTTGCTATGGTAGCCACTCAGCTGCCACTCCAAGCTCTGTAACCACACAGAAATAAGACTTCAGACAACTTTATTAATCCCTTTTGGAGGTTAACTCAGGGAAATTGAAGCTCCATTACACCCAGTACTGTTATACTATAGAGAAGGGGAAAAAAAGAATATAATGGTGTGAAATTTAAAAAAAATATAAAAGCAAGTATATACAAATAAGTATAAATAAAATAGAAATACAGGAATAATAAAATGAACAAGTACATATAAACAGATCAATTACAGCTTACAAATAAATCATGATTGATCACCATTCACAACTATGCCTGAAATATGGCTGTTTTTCCTGTATTGTATCAGAAACAAAGGAAGCCTTTATGCTTAAAACTATATAAAATGCTTATAAATATTTAATATTAGCTGACCTTCCCTTAGGTAAATGTCAGATGTCCAAGGGTTAGTAAATGCAGCATGTAATGTACTTCTATATTTTGTTATCCATCATCTCTACTGTGTTTCCATGGTGATAATCTGCTATAAAACCACCAGATGTGACGACTTAAGTTAAACAGTCAATATTGATGAAGAAGATCAAATAAAACTCATAATTTGGCTAAAACTATATATATATATATATATATATATATATATATATATACACTGAAGTGTGTTTTTGTAGCTGTGATCCTGTCATACAATGCAGGATCACCCAAAGTAAACTGTTGATAAGTGATATGGCTGTTTTACAACTTCTTCTTTACATTAGATTATCACTTTAGTTGTAATAATCAGTTAAATATTGTAAAAAATATCTAGACCTAAAACAAAATAAAATAAGTCTAATTTGTTGCCACCCTTTCCCTTGTCAGTACCCCTGCCTGGCCGCCCATATAAACCTTTCTAGACCCGCCCCTGCATAGCTGAAGTTTTTTTTTTTTCTCTACAACCTGCCAACTACTTTGTTAGATAAGTAGGGCTGGGTTTAAAAAAAAATAAATTAATCAATTTTAATGAGTTCAAATGAAATAAATCCAATATCGATTAATAAAACTTTTTTTTTCTTCTTCAATGTCCTTATTTCCGGTAATGTGACCCTACTCTCACGTGATTTGCTGAGGCTTGGCATGATCTTAGCATATATACACACAGCTGGTTTCGTCTTTGTTTCCTCTGTCCAAAATTAGCTTTGCTTGCCGAGATAGTGTCAAGTTCAGATGTTTTCATTTATCAGTGTAGATTTCATCCATCTATAAAGCTTTTTGCAGGGTATTACCGCTCACGTTAGGAACTAACGCTTATAACACTTATATTAACAGCTAATGCTTACAGGCACTGTCACATTCAACAACAGGAACTGATGTCACCACGCACTTTGTTTAAAATAAATCCAATATGGACATTTAAAATCAAATTTCCTATAGAACATGTTTATACTTTGTCCTTTTATCAAACAGTAACCAGTCTGCTCTCTGTGTCCATGGCAGTCAGCACACACACACACATGTTTCTGTCGGAGGACAGAGTGCATGCGTTGGAAAACTTGTCAACCAGCTGAAAATCAGAAATATGAGAGTTTTTTTAAATTCTTTTAGGCAGCTGAAGATAGAAGCTTCTTGCTCCAGTGAGGAGCAGATAGAGTATTTCTCCTGCTCCAGTGTTGCGTCACTGCAACGCACACACCTGAACAAGCTGAATCTACCGTTGAAGCAATTTCTGAGTTGTATTATGGCTTTTAATGGATCCAATATTCTTCGTAGGTTTTATTAACATCAACACGTTATCTGAAATCTAAACTTTAAGAATATTTAGAGCGACTCCACTGAAGGAAACTGTTCATTCATCGGGACCAGGGCTCCAGACTGCGACCAAATGGTCGCATTTTGCGACTAAAATATGAGACAGTGCGAGTGAATTTTTCATCTACTCGCACAATGGCGACCAATACATTTGCCGGTCTTTTTCTTGTAGTAGTTTTAATTGAATTTATTTTTTCGCTAACAAACTTCTGCTCCCCTCTTCTGCCCAGTAGTTCACAGTAATGCGCAAATTAGCTGCTGGTTTGCCGACTCAAACTAACTTCAATATGAGAAAAGGAGACAAACACCAACGAAGAAGACGACAGCCAATGTGCGTGTGAGCGGGGGGCGAATGACCACTGTGATTGGCTTGTGTGTGAAAAGAGACGGGTCTTGGGGGAATTTCAGTGTTGCCAACGTAGCGACTTTGTCGCTTTATTTAGCAAGTTTTCAGACCTTTCTAGCGACTTCAAAAAAGCAGTTAGTTACAAATCTAGTGACTTTTTCTGGTGTTATTGGAGACTTTTGGAGACTGACGTGAATTAACGTAGTTTACTCTTCCCAATGAGGAGCGGGTGCCGCGCGGACCCCTCCCCCGTCCAAAAGCACTCATATGAGGTCTTCTTGCAGCAGCTCTCAGCTGTATTCAGAGCAGATGACGTTCACCTCCGTTTCATGACCAGGCTGAAAATGAAACGTACAAAACTGCTGCTGGATGATCCTGCGCTGGCTTACCGTCAGAGTAATGTCTGTTAATGAAGGGTGTGGACACAAATATTTAAAACATTAAGTGTTCCAGACTCCTAATTAAAAAACAAAATACACTTAAAAAAACTGAACTTACATGCTATTTATGACAGCTTCCATTACAACTATATGTACTAGGCTGATCATGCAAATTAGCGACTTCTAGCGACTTTTAGGACTGCCAATAGCTACTTTTCTTACTGAGGAGTTGGGAACAGTGGCTGGAGAGGAGTATCAGTCCCTGAAGCTGTTTATTGCCATGAACTACATGGACGAGTCATACCATTCCCTATGGGGGATGATGGTGACAAAGTTTCTGTCCTTTGGCATTTTTATTTTTATTTTTCTGCATTTCAGGATTTCTGGCTCTGAATCTGGGGAAATACTTCATTGTTATGGTACTTCAAAAATTATTGTAGATGTTTCAGATCAGATTATTACAGTAATCTGATTACTCCCAGATAACTGATTTTGATTGTCAAGTAAATGTACTCAGTATTTTATTAAAAAAAAAAGTTATCTGAGAACACCTTTAATATTGAAGAAAAAAAGGTAGTGTCATAACTGGTTGTAAATGAATCGATATTGAACTGGATTTAATCGAAATTGGATTGAAATAGGCTGTTGTGAATGAAATGGAATCGATTCAGGAAATTAGTGACGATACCCAGCCCTACAGAGAAGGGTCCTGCTTTGGGGTAAATGTGCGCCAGTGTGAACCATGAACCGCTTGTTTCCTCCTTCTGAACGATAAACCAAAGAGAAACAGTACTAGCGACAAAAAAACCATTCAGCTGGTCACGACAGCTGGTGTCATGATTTACGGAGCAACGGGAAAGGGAGGAGGAGGCAGCAAAGACCACAGAAGTGACATTTGTACTTTCTTTTTTTTTAATGCAGAAAAAGTGTGATTGCTGAACCCTCACTGGGAAAAAGTGTGGGGGATGAGGGTGCGGGAATTGCGTTAAATGTTAATGCAGTTCAGTTAATTACAAAAATTAGTTACCCGCCGTGTTTGTCTGTGTGTATGTATGTGTGTGTGTGTGTGTGTATATATATATGTATGTGTGTATGTATATATATATATATATATATATATATATATATATATATATATATATGCCTGAAAATAAGACTCTTGATGACAATACTCTTGAGTTATGGATGCTGGTCTTTTTTTTTTTTTTTTTAATAAGACCCGATCTAACTTTATTTATAAAGCACTTTGAAAACAACCACAGGTGACCAAAGTGCTGGATTATTGTAGTTTTGTTGAACTTTGTGTGCTGTAACTGCATACTTGAAATAGCCAGTTTGTTTTGGTGATTTGGCAATTAGCTTTGATAAATGCTCAGTAACGAATAGCATGTTGTTTATGAATACATTTGTTTTGCATGTCATTATTTTAGTGCTTTGGACTGCTAATGCTCGTTAGCCCTTTGATAATAATCAAAAGTGTTTGTGTGCTACACTCTTGGACCCCTTTATCTGTATTTATAAAACAAAATGAATGGTCATCTGATTTATAGTGGCTTTACTAATGTGATTTATTAAGTTCTTTGAACACATTTTAGAAATAGCAATCAAGAAAAATTATTTACATGCTGGCCACAGCTCCTGTTCTCAGTCAGCTTTACCCACATTGAGAAAAATCAACAAATGAGGTTAAGAAGATTGAAGAGGGCTTTACAATACAAGTAAAATAGGACAAATTTCCCACCAGCACACATTCCTAAGTTGCTTCATATGTTTAACACATCAAATAGAAGATGGAAACGGGCACAAAGTCAGTGGATCTATTGTGCTAGCAGTCATAATGTTTGCAGGAGTAGGTGGTGACGATCTTTAGTCCAAGGACAGCAGACATGAGAAGACCACACACACAATGAGAGCTTTGTTATGACAATACACAGGGCTCAAACCAAAAGTCATACAAACACAGACAATATTGAGTGTATTCAATTGGCAGTCGTAATAATTTGCTTTCAAGGGATCTTGTTATCTGGTGCAATATGTTGTGATCAGTGTAGATTTGGTCAATTTCTATAGTTACTTTTAATGGATAGTTATGAGATAGCTGACTAAAGATCACAGCCAATATGCTTGACATGTAGATTGTAGCTCTTGCTACATTGCATGTTCAAAGTGGGACTATGAAACCTTTTGTTAAACGGTCTGGTTAAGTGAGACAATTCAGCCCATTAGTTGAACGTACTGCTGAAGAAGCGGATGCTGTTGTCAGTTCCTTCTATTTGGCAGTTCCAGCATGCAGTGGTTCACGCAGTTGAGCAGTTGTTCAATAACAGACAGACAGTTTCAACTTATTGTCATTGTATGTCACATTAACTGTACATTCAACAAAATGCAGTTAAAATCCAAAGTCTTGCTCCCAAGGAACTTAAAACTGGAAACTCGCTCCACAGCTTGTTGATGTGGATGGGTGGATAAGTGTCAGCTTTTCTCCTGAAGACCACGATGAGCTCTTTTGTTTTCTGAGTGTTCAGGGGCAAGTTGATGTTGTCGCACCACTCAGTGAGACGGCTCACCTCCTCCCTGTAGGCTGACTCATTATTGTCCTTGATGAGGCCGATCACTATAGTGTCATCTTCAAACTTGATGACAGTGTTTATGTCATGTACAGGTTTGCAGTCATGAGTGAAGAGGGAGTAGATGAGCGGACAGGTCACATGGCCTTGTGGTACACCAGTGGTATGGATGAGAGTGGAGGAGGTGTTGTGGGCTAACCAGACACTCAGGGGCCTGTTGGTCAGAAAATCCATCACCCAATTGGTTGGCTATTTGAATCTCAACAAATTGACCCTCAGTCAATCTGTGTCATTGGGCAAGACACTTCACCCTCTTGTTTTACGTGTTGACCTCGCTGATATATGAATAATTTAGTGGTCGGAAAGGCCATTGGCCCGAATTGGTTGCCATCAGTTTTTATTTTTTTCCCCTAATTTGTTTGCCCATTGCAGATGTGGCAAAATCATGACTGTAGAGTGAATGAATAATGAGTGCGTAATTGATGCACTGTAAAGTGCTTTGGGTGCCTTAAGGCAAGGCAGTTTATTTGTATAGCACATTTCATGTACAGGACAATTCAAAGTGCTTTACATAAAACAAAGACATTACAGATATTTAGAATAGTAAAAGGCATCAACACATAATCACAATAAAACAAGCACTATATAAAATATAATTCATTATTATTATGCTTTTTGAAAATAATTTTAGATATTAGTAATTCATTAATACAGCAAGGAATTAACGCTATTTAGACCAAGAAAACCTTTAGTAGTCCCTAAGTGGGGAAATTGCTTATTTGGTTTAGCAGTTAGCAGAAGCATGCAGGTGATAATAATAATAATAGGTAAATTTTTCTGTAAAAAAAAACAAACAAAAAAACGATAAAATAATGAAATTTGGGGGCATTTTATTCAGGCAGAGTAGCCCTAAAGCAAGATGCTTAAGTTATGCATGTCTTTGAAAATCTGTTAGCCTTTCAGCTCTATGCACATTGAGAAACTGGATCCATGAGTATGCCTGCATTGAATTTGATATTTTCAGGAATTATGTACTTGCTAATAATGCCATTCCCATGGCCAAAATACTAAGTAGCGTGACAATAATAGTATATTTTCTCAAATTATGTAAACAGTCGTCACAAGGTTGATACAGAATTAATCTCTATCAAACAACCTCGTGTTCATTTAGCTAATGCAGGTGCAGTTACTGCCAAATGCCATCATCTTGAACACTGGAGTTTGTTAATGCTTTTAGTAGCCAGTTTTGGCTGGCCACAGAAGCTTTTAAGCTTCTCCTCATTCTTTTTAAACAAACCAAAGTGGATGTGCTAATTATAGATGCCAGACTATGATCACTGTTTGGTTAAACTATTTCTTTAGGCCTGTATAAGAAAGAAACTGGCACACACACTGAAAAAGCCTAGCTATCCAAGTCTTTTCTATTCTTACAACAAATCTTTGTCATACCTTTGCAGGGTGTACATTCTCAAACATCCATCTGAGTACTGTAATTGTGTTGGTTAAGAAGTCATAACCACAGATGTGTCCTTCAAAGAGACACATATGCTCACAGATGCTTGTTTTGCAGTACAGCTTTGTTTTGTGTCAACTTTATTGACCTATGTATGGTTGTTAATTTAGAAGGAAGTTATGCAAGAAAGAAAACCATTTGCATAGTTGTAAACTTATTATGCTAAAGGCTCTGCATTTCCTTTATTTGCTATTGGAAATTTGCACACATGGACACAACACAAAATGCAGAGCTTGAATTTTTCTATCAGAGTACTTTCTTATGTTTACATATTGATAAAGTGATATCTGCTGAGTCTGAGGATGGATAAGAATCAAGAAATGGAACTGATGAGACCTAAAAATACATCTACTTTTAACATTTATGGGGCTATTCCATATCTTTTCAACTACATTAAAATATCCAAAAAATTTTCTTTTCTTGTTGAAAGGTGAGTAAAGTAATTCAACTAGTGACTAGAAAGAACAGCCAAAGCTCTCTGATTGTTTCTGCCAGCATGTGCCACCAGGAGCACATTTACCATGTTGGCATATACACACAGAATCATCAACCTGTCATTGCAGTTGGTATTTAACTTTGGTTAAATACCAAAGCTGGTATCTTTGAATGTTCACTGAAAAAACACCATTTATTGTTCAGTGCAATATGCAATAAGATGTGATTTAATCGGAGTGCTCTTCAGTGTCTGATTTTTCCGTTTTTGTCCCTTTTGTCTTTTTCTCTCTTCCACAGTTGACGGTGGGTCCATCTAGGACAGAGCCATGGGTGCGTTCCTGGACAAGCCCAAAACAGAGAAGCACAACTCACACGGTGAGGGTAACGGTCTACGCTATGGACTTAGCTCCATGCAAGGCTGGCGGGTGGAGATGGAAGATGCTCACACAGCTGTGTTGGGACTTCAGACTCCTGGTATGACTGACTGGTCCTTTTTTGCTGTGTACGATGGTCATGCTGGATCAAAGGTTGCCAACTACTGCTCTAAGCACCTTCTAGAACATATAATTACTGCTAGCTTTGGAGCAGGAGGTATACAGGGTTCTCAGGTTGGATCAGACAGCTCCACCAGTGACTCTCCTGCACCACTTCCTCCTGCAGTGGAAGCTGTGAAAACCGGTATCCGGACAGGCTTCCTGAGAATTGATGAGCACATGCGTAGCTTCTCTGACTTTCGAAATGGAATGGATCGCAGTGGCTCCACAGCAGTAGGAATTCTTCTGTCGCCAGATCATTTCTTCTTCATCAACTGTGGGGATTCTCGAGCTGTTCTGTACCGCAATTCACAGGTGTGCTTCTCCACACTTGACCACAAGCCTTGCAACCCACGTGAGCGGGAGCGCATTCAAAATGCTGGAGGCTCAGTGATGATTCAGAGAGTTAATGGGTCACTGGCTGTATCGAGAGCATTGGGGGACTATGACTACAAGTGTGTGGATGGCAAGGGCCCTACAGAGCAGCTGGTTAGTCCCGAACCAGAGGTGTTTGTGATGGTTCGGGCACCAGAACAGGATCAGTTTGTGATTCTGGCTTGTGATGGCATCTGGGATGTCATGTCCAATGAGGAGTTGTGCGAGTATGTGAAATCTAGGCTTGAGCTGAGTGATGACCTGGAGAAGGTCTGCAATGAAGTGGTGGACACCTGCTTGCACAAGGTATGTTAGCATTGTTTGACATAATTTTGGCATGTTTGTACTGGGATATTCACTAGATCAGGGCTACTCAATTCGGTCCTACGAGGGCCGCAATCCAGCAGGTTTTCCATGTATCCCTGCACCAACACACCTGAGTCAAACTAGGTGGCTCTAACAGCCAATCAGGTTCTACATAATAACTCATTAATTTGACTCAGGTGTGTTGGCACAGGAATACATGGAAAACCTGCTGGATTGCGGCCCTCGTAGGACCGAATTGAGTAGCCCTGCACTAGATATTGCAGTAAAATCATATCTACTTTAAAGTCAAAGCTGTGATCAGTATATCAGAAGTTTCCATAAGAATCGAATGAAGATAGATGTTCAAATAGAAAGTGGAACTGAAATGTAGCAGTCTATATCTACACATCCAATATACAGCAGTGAATTATGACATTTCAATCACTTGTTCTCAGGAAATAATCTGCACTTTTTATTTGAGCTCTGCACTTTAACTCCATCTCTTAACTGTTACCTTTTGTTTGTGTTACCATCCAACTTAGGGGAGTCGGGATAACATGAGTATTGTGCTAGTGTGTTTGCCCAATGCTCCCACCGTATCAGAGGAAGCTGTAAGGAAAGAAGCCGAGCTCAACAAATATCTGGAAACTCGAGTAGAAGGTGAGAATAGAGAGGAAAAAAACAAACCAACCAAAAGAACCAATATTTACTGTGTACACAAACATATTAGTAATGTGGAACATCAAATATTTTTTTCCCGCCTTTCCCATTTCTCTAGGATATTTATTCTTTGTGCCTTACAGTGAATTTTGGGGAATTTAATATAGGTAGTGTTCCTAGGGAGGAATCGGTACTTTAGGTATGAATAAGATGGATGTAGTTTGCTTTGAAAATGTGCTTCACTAGCCATTACATTATTATTGTTAATCTAAATACTTTTAAAGCATTTCCAACCATAATTCCTCTCCATCTTTATCATTTTCTTCATCTTGTTCTTCTTCGTCTTCTTCACCACCACCTCATGCCCTACATATTTTTTAATGATTTTTATTTTTGTTGTAGAAAGGATTCATTTGAAAGGATAGCTTATCATATCAGAACGTGTATTTTCTCGACTGAGTGATCCTGCTGCTCTCCATTGTCTAACCTCCAGCCGAGTTAGCTCCAGCTCAGAGCAGAAGAACAACACTATCACAACCTCCTTTTCCACTTCAGCAAGCGTCTCGCCTTTTTATTCCCTGTTCACTTATTTTCTTCCTTTCGCTGCTGCTCAAACATTCACTGACTTCACTGGATTCCCTACTCTGTTTGTTTTTTTTATAAATGTGTCCTCTTTTTTTGTCTCTGGATGCATAATGTAGTATTTTTTTTGGTTAGCTTTTTTCCTGGTTACTGTTTATATAAAACCAGAGCTTCTCATCTGTTTCATGCATTTGCCCTTTTTTGCCCTTTTACTAGTAGGTAGGCTAGCATTTTGGTGATTCCAAGGATGAGAAAATAAATTGTAATATCCTTTGCAAGACCTTGAAATGCAGGGTGTGACACAAAGAGGTAATTAAATGAATGTTCTCAGAAAAAGGACAACAAAGCTTAAAGTGATTTAACTTCCCAGGGGAAACATGAAATACAGCTCAGAATTTTAAAGTTTTGTTTAGTTCAGGTTAGGAAGATGTTAGGCTTCATGCTGTCACCATCTTTCTATGTTAGACAAAATCATTTCTACAACTGTACTTGTTTGGTTTCTATTCTCACTTTCTTTTCCCTATTTTAAAATATGTTTATTTCTCTGCTTTGCTCCATGACACTTTTCCACTCTTCTTGCTTTTTGTCAGTTCTGCTAATGCTGAATTGTATAACATATTTCCTGTTGTATTTAGAGATGCTGTCTCGGCCAGGAGAGGATGGGTTCCCGGACATGGTAACAGTTATGAGGAACCTATCTACTGACAGTGGCATGCCCCCTCTTCCACCAGGGGGTGGTCTTGCCAGCAAGTAAGGAGAACCATCTTTTAAAGGACCAAATACTATGCTCTTTTGGCAGATTCCCAAAAGTCCTATTATAATTACATTTTTAGGTCAAAATAACAGAAAATCAGGACCAGAGCGCTCTTCTCCACCCTGTATTATCGCCTATGCAGTAGTTTTTTTTGGTGGGGGCATCGCCAATTCAGTAGTTTTTTTGTTTTTGTTTTTTTGGGGGGGTCTCCACATTACCTCCCTCTTCTATAACATAGTGTTAAAATATTCAGTTAGGATATAAAGCATTAGATAATGGTAGTATTATATTTATGTTATATATTTATGTTTAAAGTAAACTGTAAATATTGGGGAAAATTTGCTGTTGATAGAAAAGAAAAAATAAAACGACAAAAAAAGAGGAGATTTTTTAGCTTCACCTTTTTCTAGGTACAGTAAATGCACCATAGTTTTGAAATTGTGGAGTGTTGTGTGTTAAGAAGTAGAAATAAAGCCATAAAAATGTTAACATGTTATAGTCAGCTGCCTGATATCCGTGGCCTCGGTTTTAACTTTGATGGAATATTTACACTGAATTCAACAGACCTGATCACGGTTTTGCATTTACACTCTCCCTGCAGGCGAAAAGTTATCGAAGCAGTATACAATCGTCTGAACCCATACAAGGAGGAAGATGGAGTAAGTATCATTATATGTGAAGAATTTAAGCTTTGTTCTTTGATCCATTTTTACACAGCACTCACAGAAATTCTATGTTTTGGGACAAAAATCATGATTCCTAGTATTTTGTCTAACATGTTATATTTACAACCCCAATTCCCAAAACGTTGTGATACTGTGTAAATAAAAATGTAAATAAAAATGCAGTAATTTGCTAATCTCATAAATCCGTATTTTATCCCCCAAAGAATATAAACATATCTGATGTTGAAAAAGACATTTTACCATTAATGGAAAATATTACCTTGCTTTGAATTTGATGGCAGCAACACATCTCAAAAAAAAAAAAAAAAAAAATGAGAACGGGACAGCAAAAGACTGGGGAGGTAATTCGCACACATCAGAAACAACTGGGGGAGCATTTGACAATTAATAGGATTAATTGGCAACACATAATGAGTATGATGGGTATAAAAGGAGCATTTCATGGAGACAGAGCCTCTCAGATGTAAATATAGCCAGAAACTTACCTGTCTGCTACAGACTGCGTTTAAATATTGTGGAACAACTTGAGAAAAATGTTCCTCCTGGTAAAATTGTGAAGACTTTGAAGATCCCACCATCTGCAGTGTAAAATATCCTAAAAACATTCATAGAATGAAGAGGAATCTCTGTGTGCAGGGGACAAGGCTGAAGTTTAAAAGTGGACGCTCATGATCTTTGTGCCCTCAAATGGCACTGCTTTAAAAACTAAAACGATTCTCTACTGGAAATCACTGCGCAGGCTCAGGATCGCTTCCAGACATCGCTGTCTGTACACACAGTTCCCCGTGCAATCCACAAATGCAGGTTAAAGCTCGATCATGGGAAAGAAGCCATATTTGAACACAAACTAGAAATGCTGATATCTTTTCTGGGCCAGAGCTCATTTAGAACAGTATGAAGCAAAGTGGGAAATTGTGTTTCGATCAGAAAATTTAAAAAGTATTTCTTTTTAGGGAATAGTTTGCATATTTCAGCAAGACAATGCTAAACCACATACTGTATCCATCATAACCGCAAAGCTTCATTGGAGAAGAGTTCGGTACTGAACTCAATGGAAAACATCTGACAAACCATGAAACGAACAATCCAGCAACAAAGTCCCAGGACTGTACAGCAGCTAGAATCCTTCATCTGACAAGAATGTGAAAACATTTCTCTCCTAAAACTCAAGGAACTAGTGTTGTCACATCCCAGGCTATTACAATTGTTAAAAGAGGAGGGGATGTTACAGAATTATAAACTACTTAAATTTTATGTATATAGGGTTTTTTAAAAGTACTTTTTAAATAAAGCTGGCTAAACATGACCGTTGTCCAAATGAAAAATGAGCTAATATTTTCCATGAAATGGTAAAACATCTGTTTCAACATTTGATATGTTATTGCTGTTGGGGATAAAATATAAGTTTTCTGAGATTTGCAAATCATTGTGTTCTGTTTTTCTGTTTTTACAGAATCCTTTTTCTTCTTCTTTTGAATTGTGGCAATAATTGAGGGAAATTAAGCCTGTGGTCTTGTTTTTTCCCTGATGTGTGGAAATACTGGGCTTGACAGAAGTCTGTCCTGCACATGACCTGACAACCGTCACATTTACCTCTTGATGTTTACTCCTGATACCGTCTGTTGTTATAGTAAATGGGTAGTAATGGGCAGTACATACACTCATTAGCCACAACATGAGAACGATCTGTGTAATGTCTTGACTGTAAATGGCTTTGGGATATCTGACCTCTGCAGGTTTCCCATAAAGAATTGCTACTTGAGAATTTCAGTGGATCTTGGTCTTGTTGGCAGATAGTTGGTATGGCGCATTTGTGGAATGCTCTTCTTCCCACATACCCCAACAACACTTCTTGCATCCAGGTTCTACCATTGTTGTCATGTTGGTTATTTGACCTTCAACAAGCTTTATATACTAGTAATTTTAAAAACCCACTTAAATATCCCTGTGCAGAAATAGAACTAGCTCAGCGAGGTCTTGGCCAAGTAAATCTAAGTTAGCTAGCTTTTCAAGTAGCTCTGGGCTAACTCAGCTGACTTAGAGCCTTGTCTAGTTCCTCACTGGACATTGCATCTACTGTCTTTCTCACCCAGCTTCAGTTAACTTGTCCTGGTATCGTGCTAGCTCCTTGTTTCATTGGTTCCTTCATGTTTTACACTAAAAAACTGCTCGGCTCTATTCTACAAGCAGCAAGAATTGCTTCCTAAAAAAACATTAATATAAAACTCACAGGTCTTCTGAGCTCACCTTTGAGGGCGATTCAAGGCACAAAATCCTCAGTCTAATATTTGCTCAAGATATCCTTTGCAACACAAAAAAGCATTAATAGAGGTATCCAAGGTTAAAAGGATTTTCTGCAGAGTAGGACTATAAAAATAATATGCATGTAAATGTAAAGTTTCTCAGCAGGATACTGTGTTGTAAGAAGCAATGTTATTCAGTTCAACTATTAGTGGTCTTGATGTGGCTGATGGGTGTGTGTATGTGCTTTTGAAGGATGGATCAGATGCTTCTTAGAGTGTTGCACTTTGACAGTTTTCAGACTGATTAGCTTTGTATTGTACAGCTCTGTCTACCAGCTGTTCTGCCTTGTGCGTTCTTTTGTGTGTCTGCGTCTGCTTGTGATGGAAATGACTACATTTTAGTGGGGATCTGTGTGTTTGTTTTGCAGCTTACACTGAGGGTGACGTTTGCCTCAAACTGTTATTTTAGTTTGTCTTAGAAAACTTAGTTTGCTTTGTACACAAATTTACATACATGAAAACATATTCCCTACTCTCCAGTGGTTTGAGTGTGTTGAATGCTACTAGCAGGTTAGAATAAAACAAAATTGTATCATAGCAACACAAAATGTGCTGACATTACTTTCCATAGCTCAACATTTACTGTAATTGCAAATGACATGTAGTAAAAAATACACACTTACACTCATACACACGCATTGATAAGGGATGTATCAATATGTCTAACTGTGTGTTCACCCTCTGATTAAAGCAGCCCTCCTGTTTCATTTGGTAAGTTATCACATATATAACTGTTACACCCCCATCCCCTTCTTCCAACCCCTCATGCATACAACCACACACACACAAACACACATTCTTACAGGCATGTAAGTGGTGACCCACAAGGCATATTCCTCTGTCACACCTTTGTCAGTCTTTACTCCCTGCTCTGGTATACTCTTTAGCATGTGGAACTCCATTTAGAGTTTAAGGTGTGTGTGTGTGTGTGTATGTGTGTAGACATGATTGTCCAGAGTTTGAGGAAGACTGGTAAGGTGTTTCTGGTCCTGTCTGTCCCTGTCTCACATCAGACACAAACACGCATGCACTGGCCCTACACGCATGCATCGTTGTCTCACTCAGCCTTTCTGCAGCTGCACGCAAGCATTCAACAGTCACTGTTTCTGTGTCAGTCCCTGCATTGAGGCAAAAGGCAGTGAATCATGTTGTTTTATCGCAGGAAAAATCTACAAAGTGAGGTTGAGTCTGCTCTGGCTTAAATTACTGTTGTAATTATGTTTGCAGCTTTATTCATTCATTTATTTTTGGTGTGTTGATTATAGGAAAACCTTACCTTGAAGTCCAGGTTGGGAGTAAATAATCAGAGAACGTAACTTCGAAGTTTCTATTTTTTCTAATAGTATCCCCTCTTTTTTTCCTCTGTCACCTTATTGTCCTTCCATTCTCTTGTTTTTATTTTCTCTTTTTTTTCTCCCTCTCTCCACTGTCACTATCTCTTCTCTCCTTCCTCTGTCATGGCTCTCCTCTTGCAGAGTGGAGCAGATTTGGAGTGCCACTGGTAGCTGTCCAGCACAACTGCCTGATCTCCCTCCCCAAAATTAAAAGCAACAGGACCACATTTCCACATGAGATCACAATCAAACTCATCTTTTAATTTTACTGGGATTTTTCTCCCCTTCCCACAGAGATTAATTCAAACAGAAACCCTGGTTTTAAAAAAAATGTACCCAAGGTGGAGAACTGCTTGTTGGTTCTTTTTATGAACAAATTAGGAGGACATCTGCACTACAGAACAACATATACAATACAAAATGAAAAGAGACACAAATAAGCACAGTTCCTCTTGCCCCTTGTTTTCTTTGTGATGGTTGTTTTCGTTGTGGATTGATGGAGACACGGGAGCAAACCTACTCTGACAACTTTGGGACTTTCTGGTGCCTTGCTTAGACTTGAAAGAGAGAGAGAGAGGACCACACAATCAACAGCCAACCAGCCCAGCCAGTCAGTACTGAAAACCAGCCCCTTGCAGTTGTTCGCAAGATGCTGAAGCAGCTGAAGTGATTTGCGGCATTATTTGTTTTGAAGTGTGAACTTTCTTGTATCTGACTTGGAGTTAATTGACCACACAAGCGTGCAACTCCTCTATAAGCTAAAGTATCCAGCTGAGTCTCAGGGGTTCTGGGCATTACATCATCTAAGTTTTCACCTGGCTTGCTGGAGAATGCCTCACAAAATTCCCAGATTTAAAGCTCCTGAAGTTGCTACTATCCAAAGACCTCTGGGTTAAAGCCTCAGATTCATGTCCTGAAAACCAACCACCCGAGTCTCCACACCTGAACAGGATGGAAACCTTAATGACTGGTTACAAAGTGTGGCACCTCTGTATGTCCAAATTAAAACAGGAGGTGGACTGGTGTGCTTCACTGCAGTTGCATTAAACTCAAGTGTGACTCTTTTTGCACGTCTCTGCTCACTTTTTTCTTCTCGTCTCTTAAATGATTTAACAGTTTGCCTCATTTCCTTTGTCATCCTTTTTCTTTTTTCTGTCCTCCAGTACCTAAAGAGACTGCTGTCATTTACAAGGCAGACATTGCCAAAATCATTAGCTTTCAGCCTGCTGTTTAGGATATAGAGATAAGAAATTTTATATATATCTATATATATATATATCTATATCTATATATATATATATATATATATATATATATATATATATATATATATATATATATATATATATATATATCTATATCTATATATATATATATATATATATATATATATGCGCACACTTACACATATGTCTATATAGTTGTGTGTATGTATGCGTATATGTGTGTGTGTCTTGTGGCCTAAGAGATATGTGTGTGTGCATACATTTGCATTTGTGTGCATCTGTGTGTGTAGACCAAAAGAAATCAAAGGTGTGCACACAAATTGTTCCAACATAGCAGCGTTCCAAAAACAGGCTTTGAGGGTAAAGGCTTTACAACCTCACTTTCCACTTCCCCCTCTATCCTCAACACAGCCCCGCTCATGCTATAACTCGCCTTTACTATTGCTCTAATATCCTGTCTATTAAAACAGCCTTTCTTTTTATTTAGTTGGGAATTTTTTGTTTTTTTTGGGGGGGGGGGTATTAAAAAAAAAAACTGGGGGTGCATGAAACTATATCTGCATATTAGGAGAGAGAAAATTGCTTTTTGGTATTTCACTGTGTAAAGTAATGGAGGGACAATGAGAACAAAGAAAATGGACTGTACACCCTGGGAAATGCTGAAAGTGTCAATGAAAATGCTGTCCTTATCTTTTCCCCCTGCTAACTTCATGAACTTGCATAGGTATGCACTTACAAGTGAACAATATTGATCAGAAAAGAAAAACCTGTTTTTATTTTTTTTTTAAAGTGTGTATAAATTAAGTATACATACTTTGTGTGCATTCTTTTCCTTAGGTTGATTTGGAATATGCTTGAAGATGTAAAGAAACCTGTAAAATACACGTTTCCAATTATTCAATGGCAAGTATTCATTCTACTTTCTAAAGTGGCAGTATTGGAAAAGAGAAGGCCAAACAGATTGCTAGCTGGTTAATGTTCTTGTGGTATACTTGCTCTTGGTGCCATATGACAAATAGGTACTTGAATGTGTAGTTCTTTTGCAGTTGTTTTAAAAGTGATTATTTTGTTTGTGGTGAAGGGAATGGGAGGGCTGGGAACTATAGCGCTGCATGTTTTGTGATTGACGGTGGGAGTGTATTTTGTGTGAAATGCACTGGGTGAGTGGGAGACAATGTAGACTTGTTCAGTGTGGTGAAACACAGTGTTGGAGAGGAAACATGGTGACAGAACAACAACCTGGAGAAAAATTGATCATAAAAATTGATTTTACAACAACTTCATGGGCAGCAAGACTTGAGATGGATCCGTTAGACATCCCATACAGCATGCTCTTTTACTACCTACTTTTTTATATGTAATCATTCATTATGAACTTAAGTTTCCTTTATATCTCACATTCTGACTTTTTAACATTGTGCAAGGGTTAACCACATTGAACAGTCTCCAGTTTAGGTTTATGTTTAAGCTATATCAGACACTGGGCTTGGAGAGGAATTGAGGGAGGGAAGGAGGAGGAAATATTTTATTTTTCTGAATGTAATTTTTCATTATTCACACTGATTCCACTGCATGGACTGAATACAAGCAGCACTGCAGCACCACATTCTCTCCATTAGTCATTTAATGGCAAAAAGGAGCTCTCTTGGCTTAATTTGTTTTGAAAAATAAATTAGTGTATATACTCTATCATATTCTGATCGGATTCTGGTGGAGTATGATATAAAGAATGACATGAGACACTTCACACAAGGTTTTTGGGGGTGGAATAAATTGAGCCTGAGTTATTGAGTAAAAACTTTTACAAAGCATACTGTCTCATGTACCTGTCAGTTATCTTGGACCAGAATTAATGAAAGGAGGCCACTATTTAGAAATGGCCACAAAGTGACAACAAAAAAGCAGAAACATTTGTTGTGCAAGCTTTTTGAGGATGGTCTTTAAGTTTAAATCCGACCTCTTGTGTCTGGTCACTAGAGCTGACAGATGCATGATTAGCAAAGGTAAATTCCAGATTTATTCGTTATTAATTCCAAGTGTTTGAGTTCAGATTACAACATTTTGCTTCAACGACAGAATGAGGCAACTTTGACATTTGAGATGACTAAAAGAAGGGCAGGCTTGAGCATTTGTCATCCTCTGTTTCTGTACTAATATCCCAGTATGCTGTTGTGAAATTTACAGACCATACAGTGAACATAAACATCAATAAAAGATTAATTTAAGTTTAAACTACTGTGTTTTTTTTCCATTCCAACTTGAAATATGTGCATGTCTCTTTGTAAACATTTGCTGCTGAGTACAGTAAAGTAGTTATATTATCTAAAGGAAACTTGTTAAATGTTTGCTGTGCAAAATGTAAAGTAATACTTTGTTCTGTGCCAGGAGAATGAGGCAACATGTAGCTTAGTAAGGAAAGCAGGTTAACTAACGGTAAAAGTTTCCATGACATATTGATTATGCAAAGTGATTTTAAGAAGTTTATTTGAGCACAGCCAATTGTTTTAAAGCTGAAGCGTGGACTCATCTGAACACAAAACATGTGTCAACTACTGTTTAGCCTATCTGAGATGAGCAGGTGTCTGGAGAACTCTTAAAGTTTCTGCACAAAGCTGATTTATGGCTGTTTCCATGTGTAATCCACTTTCAGATTACATAATCTGCAGCCAATTCTGTTAAGTCAAAATAGTTTTTCCAGGTATTCCTGAGCCTGTGTGGCTACATTGATCATAATGGCATGACTCAAAGGTTACACCCATCCAACAATCGTTTGGTGTGTATACACTGAAATTTTATCAAACTCACAAAATTTTCTCACATTATGTGCTGCAGATGTAAAAGACTTCAATTCTTCATAATTAAAAAAAAAATATATATTTTTTAAACTGATTCTTTGAGAATTTAGCACATCGTGGTTATCCACAAAAATGTATTAATCCTACAGGAAAGTGCTTGTGCTTGTACAGGCACACACAAGCACAAATGTAAACAAAATATACAAATATAACAAATACACTAGAATAAAATTAAAATAAATAAAAACTAGAATTAACCTAATATTCAAGTGGAATAAAAACCATAATCACAGAAATATAATGCAAAAATGAAATGCTGCTGCACAACCTACACAGATTTACAGGTAAATAATAATTTTGAGTGATTAAAATAATGTAATACTGGATGATCTGCAAGGTATGTAAATCTAACGATATTAGCCCTTTGAGTGTAAAGCATTTCACATCCAGTAAAGGTATTGTATGTACTGTGGAAAACAGTTTTTGCTTTTACAAGCAGAATAAAAAGGATGTATTAAGAGATAAAGTGTGGAAGAGGAGCATCAGCTAATTGAGCAGAGTGACTGGGGGAGGAGTTGTAGAGTCTAATGGATAGGGGAAGGGAAGACTTCCTATGGTGTTTAGTGGTGCACTTTATGTTAATCAATCTATCCCTAAAAAAAGCTTGTCTGCTCTGCTGAACTTGGTGATAAGCATTTTCAATAATCAACTGAAGTCACGCCAGTACTCTCTGCCACAGATTCTTCTTTCATCTAGGCTGATCCTGACACCCTTTCACAAATGAATCTTCTGGTTATAAAACCCTATAAAATGTCCCTAATTTCATATTTTGTACCATTTTATCTTCCCTTGACTCTCTGCCAACCTCTTTTTTTGTGATTTGCTGACATTAAATTATAGATTTCTTTATATTTGCAGCAAATTTAAAAGAGTTGTGTTTGGGGTGTTGGTGAAAATTTAGCCAAAGGAGAATTAATTTTACTCTTTGTAGAGTTACATTACGTATACAAAGAGTGGTTTTGAAAAGGAGTGTCAAATTTTAGTGTTTCTAAATTAAATCTTTAAGTGTCATTAATGCAATATTAACTCTGAACTCGTCACTCTAAACTCCCACAATCAATGAAACACCTGAAGTGTAACAGCAGACCACTCTCAGCCATGGTTTACAGTCGACATTGTGGTAACTGGGTATTTTCTGTTACTGTTTTTAATTGATAGATATTTTTCTCTTTGCATCTTGACTTAAGTAAATGTACTACCTTTTGTATGATACACCTTAGCCACACTAATCATTGATTGCCTGTTAATGTATTAATATTAGAGCTGTCAAAAAAGCAGTATCCTGCACCAACGTTTGCATCAACATGGCTGCTGTAGTGGCTTTCTGGTCATCTCTGTTTGTGCAGCAGAGCTGCTTCATCTTCCTCCTCTCATGTTATTCCGTGAATCATGATGGCTGCCAGGGATCAGCTGACGGCTTTATTCTTTTATTGCGTTTGTTTATTGTGCAGGTGAGAAGGAGGAAACTAGCGGTTCATGGTTCACACCGTCACATATTTAACTCAAAATATTGTTTTTGGCCCTTCTCTAACACAGTAGCTGGCTGGTGGTAGACAGGGTTTATGCTTCAGATATGCAGGGGTGGGTCTAGAAAAGTTCTGATGGGGGCCAGGCAGGAGCACCAACAAGAAAAAGGGGGGCACAAATAATACCTTTTTTTTAGGTCTACATTTTATTAAATATTGAACTGATCATTACAACTAAAGTGATCATCTAATGTAAAAAAGGTGAAGAAAAACTGTAAACAACCAGTCAATGATCTATTTTATCAACAGTTGTTTACTTTGGGTGATGCTGTTGTAGGAACGTTACCACTGCTGCATAAACACTCACACTTCAATGATAACAGGAAAATGGGATTTTAGATCATCAGTTTTATCAGAGTTTCTTCATCAATGTTGGCTGTTTAACTTCAGTCATCCCATCTGGTGGTTTTATGACAAAAATTTTCACCATGGAGATGGTTGTGAGATGATGATTGATGAGATGATGTAGAACATGGTAGAGATGATTTAGAACATATAGAAACATATGCTGCATTTACTGACCCTTGGACATCTAAGGGTCAGATGCGTGGGAGTGGCATCTCAAACTAAGAGTCATTGTGGAGATCCTTATAGGCTGTTGGATCCATTTAATTTGAGTCAGGTGTGCTGGAGCAGGGAAATCTGGAAAACCTGCCGGATTGGGGCCCTCGAGGACCAACGTTGACTACCCCTGATGTACAGCATGCGCAACCTAATCCCACAAGTGTTCACTTGGGTTGAGTATGTCTGAATCATTTAGCTAAGTATAGATTTAAGATTTTGGGATATTTTAAAACTTATCAACTTTTCTGTAGCATCTTTGTACCTTTGGTATTCTTACATTTGGCAGCTGTAGTTGTGAGTCAGACTATATTCAACACGTATTGAGCTTGAGAATTAAAATGAATTGCTACAGAAGATTTGAAATAGGTTAAATGAGTCTAATTTGGCGTTTCTCAGTCACACACACATCTGTGCATCCGTGACACTACAGTGTAGTTGTGATTTAGCTTTTTAAAGTTAGGAGGGCCATGTTTTCATATTAGGAGTAAAGAAGGGCCTCTTGGTCTGCAACACGATAAGAAATGCTAATCTGTAACCAGTCCTCTCAACAGTCCAGTTTCAGTGTGTTTCCCACATTCCACAGGTGGCACTGGTGTGTGTGTGAGTAGGAGTGGGAAGGAGAGGAGTCTGCACCCTTTGTACTCTGACCCTCCCACAGCAGTCAGGTTACTCCTGTAACTCCCAGACTTGGCCAGTTTGCGTTCAGATTTTGCAGTGAAGATCTAAAAGAGATGAGTTTTAAAAAAGATGACGTGGAGCTGGCGGAGTGCATCAGAAATCCGGTTTATCAGGATGACGACGGCGGCGAGTCCTTGGCGGACACGACCAGTAGCTCGGATCCCGATGAGAAGCAGAACTCCACCGCCGTGAAGCTGGACTCGAATGCAGAGGACTACACGCAGATCAAACCCTACGCCGGGATGCCGAAGGAGGTGCTGCTGCTCTATTCCTCTCAGGCTCGGTACCGAGTGCCTAGGGAGATCCTGTTCTGGTTGATGGTGTGCTGCACGCTGGCGCTGTTGGCGATCACCATCACCATCATCGCGCTGTCCCCGCGGTGCCTGAGCTGGTGGCAGGTCTCCCCAGTCTACCAGGTTTACCCCCGCTCCTTCAAGGACTCTGACGGGGATGGAGTCGGAGACCTCAGAGGTAGGATGTCCATAATTATGAGAGAAAAGGATGTAGAGTGATGCCATATGAATTTACAAGTATTTTCCCTCACATTTAAAAAAAAATGATGCATTTTCTACATACAGTCTGCACAACCATGCAAGTATAACCTGTTAAGAAGATGAGAAAATGTTCTAAAAGTACAATAATCGTAAAAAAATCTTTACAAGTGCAAGTCCTTTAAAATTAAATAACTAAATGATTACTAAAGAAAGGTTATACAACAGGTAAATGGAGTTTACATAACAAGTTGCTCTTATCACTGGTTTATTACCATAGATTATATGTGTAATGCTTTCAACTTGTCAATAAAACATAAGTAAATAATTTACTTTAATCAACCCTAAATCAACCTTGTAAACATCATTTTATTCAGCTGGTCACAGTATGAACATCAGTCACTGCTGGAAATATTAATGTCAATAATACTCCAAATAACAATAAGTTGAGAGAGTTATGCAAATACAAAGAACAAAAATAAACAAACAACCAAAAAAATAACCCCTTTAAACATTTATTTGAGTTTAGCTGCATGTGGCAGTATGATGTTTAATTGTCTGTGTCACCAGCTTTAAGTTGTTTAATAATATTCATGCATTTTTGCTTTTTACACTCAGGCAATTTAGGGATAGCAATAAAGTTAAAAAGATAATCTTCAAAGTGATTTTAACTGTGATTTGGTGCAAATTCAAAATATGTGGAATCCTGTGGATTTATGACCAATGATTGGCGTCTTAATTTTGTCACCAAATTTGGAAGAAAACCATTGATATATTTAATGAATATGTTCCTTAAATAAATATTGGAAGTTATTTGGATTTTTCTACATCCACTGTCCATAATATCTAATGAATTAAGGAATCTGGAAGAATTTCAGTGTGGAAAGAGCAAAGGTGCATCAAGAACCATCGTTCATCAAAGCTGATATAGAGGATGGATTACATGAGGAAATTTCACAATACAGTTCAAAATGCCTTACTGTACAAATAAAAAAATATATACTTATTTTAATCTTGTGCAGAGACTTTGTTGACTTCTTTGGGTTCAGATGCATCTATGAAGGACCATCACACAGTGGAAATGTATATTGTGTGAGCACTTCAGATCATTTTGGGAAGAAATGAATGGTGTGTGTCCTGAACAAAGATAAAAAGGACCATCCATTCAAGTAAAAAAGTCAGGAATGGCAACATCAAAAAGTATGAAAGCCTTATCTACAAACTTTTTCTTTGAATGTGTTGCAGTCCTGAAATGTGAAAGTCTATTAATGAATAAAGTTAAGCTAACAACACAAACATGAACTATCTTAGGTCCGTTATGTCTGCAGTGAGATAAAACTCAAACTAAATGTAAAGGTTGTTGCGTTTATCAAGAAAAATATATCAAAATTTCCACACAGTCCCACCTTTTTGGATTTTAAGGTTCCAAATCAGTTTTCATGTTGTTGTTCCTGGAATGATTTCTATGTCTCAAACACCTTAACTCCAGAGCTAACAGCATCTGTACTGGGTCTGTGTATCTCAGTAACTAGTTTTCAGCGTTGCGATGTCTCTTGTCTGGCAGGAATTAAGGAGCAGCTGGATCACTTCCTGTATCTGAACATCAAGTCTGTGTGGATCAGTCCTTTCTATCGCTCTCCCATGAAGGACTTTGGCTATGATGTGGAGGATTTCCAAGACATAGATCCACTCTTTGGAACCATGCAGGACTTTGACGAACTCTTAGCAGAAATGCACAAAAAGGGTGTGTACATCCAGTCGACTTGTTTCTGTAAAGGTGTGGAGTGTAGTGTTGTGGTGTTTGTTTAATGCCAGACTCTATAGGTTCAGTCTCTGTTCCCAACAGGTTTGAAGCTGATCATGGACTTTATTCCCAATCACACCAGTGACAGGCACCGCTGGTTCAACTTGAGTCGAACTAGAGATCCTCACTATGTTGATTACTACGTCTGGGTTGACTGCAATGCTTCTTCACCAAAGCCAAATAACTGGGTTTGTATTTGCACTGGTGCATTGCATTATACTGTATAGCCGTCAGGACCTGGAATTCCAAAGAAAGAAAGACAAACAAACAAACAAACAAAACAAAACAAAACAATGCATCTTGTAGGGTTTACAGATTATTTTTCATTTTTTTCATTTCATGCAGGTGAGCATTTTTGGAAACTCATCATGGACTTATGATGACGTAAGAGGACAATGCTACCTGCACCAATTCCTCAAAGAACAACCAGACCTGAACTTTAGGAACCCAGATGTCTGCCAAGAGATAATTGTAAGATTACCTCAGCTACTGACTCACTTCTTAAAATGTTTTCCAGCAGCCCACACACACACAACCTGTTAATCCTGTTTGATGTTTTCATCTGTTCTGTTGTTGAGGTATCCAATATCTTGAGTAATCTGTGGCCATGAGGTGTGATGAAATGATTACACATCAGTTCAGTCCAGTTTAAAAAAACATGACAAGCTGTACCTGTGTGTCTCTTGTTTGTACTCTATAACCCTGTTCAAAATGTATTTTTACAAAAGATCTGTTCAGTTTAGTTTTCCACAGTTTGTAGATAATCAGTATTTTTATTGTTTGACTTTAGGATCTTATTCAATTCTGGCTGGCGAAGGGGGTGGATGGGTTCCGGATGGATGCAGTGAAGCACATCCTGGAAGCAGCCCACCTGAGGGACGAACCACAGGTGGATCCAAACAAACCACCAGTGAGTGTTTTCTTTGCATCACATACAATCCAACTTCACAATTGGCCATCAAAGATGTTAGTCTGTATGATCTGCAAGCTTAAAAGGAGTGATGAACGAATGATGGAGGAGGACTAAATGGACTGTACTTATATAGTGCTTTTCTAGTTATGTTGACCACTCAAAGCACTTTACATCACATATCACATTCACCCATTCACAAACACTTCATACTTCACTTCTACAGTTACATACAAAGTGCTTTGCTCTAACACACTTATTCATATGGAAAGCCGTTTTATTCAAAATTAAATAAATAGAAAAATAACTAAATTATTGAATATATATATATATATATATATATATATATATATATATATATATATATAAATAAGTAAATATATATATAAATAAATATATAAAAATAAATATATATATAAATATATATATATATATATATATATATATATATATATATATATATATATATATATATATATATATATAATTTATTTAATTGGGATCATGAGGACACTTTTATTTTGGAGTAATTTTTGGGAGCAACATATAGTGCAGCACCACATTGTGCTGCGCCTATTTCGTGCTTCTGTTTTATTTCGGATCCTTATATTCAAATTAAGGGGCGGGGCTTCTAGACGTGGGCTGAATGTAGTAGGGGCAGAGCAGAGTGACTCTAGAGAGAGAGTGGCGCCACCGGAAGCTCAAAACGCTTGCCGATCACGTGGTCCACGTAGCCTCCAAAAGTTCCAGGAAGTGCTTGGCGGCCAATACAAAATAATAAGAAAACTACGATAATCGGTAAATAATGATCAATGAAGGCTTTGCTTTGCAATATTTTTATAGTTGTGTTCATTGATATGAATCATGTTAACTAAACCTGTATGACATCAACAGCAATGTAAATCGTAATATTTTGTTTTTTTAACTTTATCTTTCAGACTGAGGCATACCAACAGGTGATGACAATGATTTACCAAGTGACTACACAATAAATCTAGGCTCACAGCATAATGATAACTGTTCTTACAGGAAATCTATATCCAATAAATAAAATTTAGATCCCAATTCATTTCAAATAAATGGGTCATCTATTCTTACTTATTACTATCTACTTGTGTGAATTGCTTTTAAGTCTTAAGACTTATTTTGACTGAGGCAGACTGATAACTACACAAGTCTGGACTTACAATATAATGTGTTATTACAGAAAATCCATGGCAAATAAATAAAATTTTGATTTCAATTCATGGAAAATACATGGCTTTCTATCACTATTTGTTAACTATCCCAAGACTTACTCCCTACATATACACAATAAATCAGACAAACACCCTTTGTTTTCCAAATGCATTTAATACCTAAAAGAATTCCTTTACAATAAAACTCGACTAGATCAGCATATCTAGCCATTTCTTTTCTCTGCTATCCTTAACCATGGTACAGTCTTAACCATGGTATGCTGTGCTGCATGGGGATGCTCCACTCGCTCAGAGAAAGGCGTGCATATGTATGGCTTCCCCAAAGACAGGGACAGAAGGAAAATATGGATGGCCAAAGTCAGCAGGATACATTTGACCACCATCAGGGACTGTAAAAACAAAAAAATATGTGAGGTAATCATATTAAAACAATGCATTTACACATTTTCAAAGACCATATCATTGGGAAGTTTAATATTTTTAAATTAAACACAGAGAACACATCACAGGGAGATTTATATGGTTGAGGTTGCAGAATGTAGAAAAAAAGACAGGAAACAACACTTAAAAGTGGCCAAACCAGGAAGGTGAAGAAGAACAGTATCCCAATTAACGTCAGGCAACCCCAGAACTGCTGAAAGTTCTTCAGGACAATGCTGCACGAGGGAAGAGTGATATACTTCCCTTAAGCATCTCTCTGCTTCTCTGCTCTCATCCTGCACACTGGGAGAGTGCTGAGTGCTGTCTAGTGCAGCAAATGCACTCAAGTACAATCAGCCACTTATTTTGTATATGTATATTTTGTTAAGTTCTTAAGGTTAACATGTTTGTTACATTTAACAGGTTAGGTTTTATAGTTGCAAAGATTGTAAACATATATACTAAGAGTATTGTGCTATCTAATACTGTGTATTCATTTTCATATCTTTGTCCATTATTCCACAGCCTTATAAATACATTAAAATTAAATAAAAATGTAACTACAATCGCTCTCCCTACACATTAACCTCGCTATCAACGGCGTTGGATCAATTTATATTGACGAACAGAATTTACATTCATCAGCCTGTGGCATCTGTTGCTATCAGTGTGCTAGCATAAACTTTTATCGGTTTATAATCTCTAAATATATTAATCTAGACGGGGACAATCCGTCGACATATTTAATTACTCCTGTCAAGTTGATTTCGATGCACAACTGATATGGAAATATGACTGTTAAAACACCTTACCTTGAAGAAGTGTAGCTCCGACAATCTGCTCCATTGAAATACATTGACCGTCGCTTAGCTTTTGCTAACTACCGGGAACTTTTGAGGGGCTCCATACGCCGCCATTGCTATGAAAAAACTGAACCATTGCAGTGAACGGAGATGGCGCCACTCTCTCTCTAGAGGCACTCTGCTCTGCCCCTACTACATTCAGCCCACGTCTAGAAGCCCCGCCCCTTAATTTGAATATAAGGATCCGAAATAAAACAGAAGCACGAAATAGGCGCAGCACAATGTGGTGCTGCACTATATGTTGCTCCCAAAAATTACTCCAAAATAAAAGTGTCCTCATGATCCCAATTAAATAAATTATATATATATATATATATATATTTATATATATTTATATATATATTTATTTTTATATATTTATTTATATATATATTTACTTATTTATATATATATATATATATATATATATATATTCAATAATTTAGTTATTTTTCTATTTATTTAATTTTGAATAAAACGGCTTTCCATATATTCATACACCGATAGACACATCGGAAGGCAACGTGGGGTTCAGTGTTTTGCCCAAAGACACGCTATAGTTGCTCATGTAAATAATTTTTGTTACTATAAACAGTTTTATAAACCCTCATTTTTTTGTGTTGAGTTGGTCATGAGTTCCCCAGGCTTCTCGTGTTAAAGTTTAATTCCCACCACCAGTAACTTTCACCGCTTAAAGTTCAGTTTGGTTAACAATCTTTGTTGTAACCTTCAGTTATTTAATCATTTTATTCTCTTGACTCATTTATGACATGTCAGAGTCCAGATTTAAACAACGTAATTTACGAAAGCAGCGTTGTGGGCAGAAACAGGGTTGTTAGAACAAACAGAATCGACAGCTGAGTGGGACATTTCACACCGTACATGTTGCGGCGTTAATTATTTATTTCTGGCCTAAATGTCAGGCTCATCTTGTATCTTTCAAAGGAAAATACTGTTATTGCAATTCAAAGAGTTCATGACACACACTGACTTAAGCTCAGTAAGAAAGAGTTTTTGTTCCGCAGAGACTGAGGTTGTTTCTCACAGAGGGAAAGATTAGTACAAAAGAAGCATATTTTAGAGGATTAGCAAGTCATTGGGATTTACTAACTACTGCAGAGTAATGCTATAATACCTGGACTGAGTCACACTTAGAGGCATACTCCCTGATTTTGCATTTAACTTATATTTATAGACTACAGAGTTTGGAGAGTCACATATTATTAAAGACTGAAAAGTGCACAATATAAACAACTGCATATGTGAAGCTGTTTATTTCAGTGTGTATTCGTGTTCTCACTGCTTTAGAGGGTTAATGCTGGTTGCAGATTTAAAGTCAGTGACTGCTTGTCATGATCATGGGCTGTGTTTGTGTTTTCAAGTTCTGTCATGAATCATGTATGTCGTTTTTTAGTTGTGATTCTGGTTTATAGTTCTGGTTTTTGTCATGTTTCGTTTCTGTTTAAGATCATGGTTTGGTTTTTTGGTTTTGTCATGTTAAGTTCAGTTTTCCCTCATGTGGTCTGTGGTTTTTGGCTCGTTAGTTTACCTGGTCTAATTCATCATCCACTTCACCTGTTCCTTATTACTCCCTCTATGTATATATACCCCATGGTTTTCAGTTTGCCCTTGTCAGATCCTCGTGGATCATCCTTGTACTGTGTGGTTTTTCTGTTGCTGCGTTTTTGGACAATAAATCTGGTTACCCTGTACAGTTCTGTCTGTCCTGCAACTGGGTCCTCACCTCCGCCGCCACACCATGACACTGCTGATTGAATGGCTCACTTGTTGACATTATTTCATTTCAGGAGCTCGTAACTACAGAGTGGGACCTCTATAGTGACTACACCACCACCCAGCTGGGCTTGCATGACCTGCTGAGGGACTTCAGGGCAGTGATGGACACCTACAGTCGTGAGCCTGGTAGATACAGGTACTGAGTCTGTTCAGTGAATTTAATGTAATGAGACCAAGACTCATAATGGTAATGCCGAACCAATGTGCTTTGTTATTAGCTCTATTGATTTTGAAACAGCCCTTTTATTTTCTATTGCATCCCACATAAATCAGTCTCTTTTTTCCCATGTGTGTCTGACAAGCTCTTTGTCTTGACATGGTCTCATTCATAAAATTCTTTTCATAATGTAAATGGTGCAGAAGTCTCAAAAATGTGTATCAAATATATGATTCATTTGGCATTACAGGATTAAATTGTTGGCCTTGCTTTGTGATTTTTCCCCTCATATAATATCATGAATGAGAATTTAATCAGTAATCATGGAGCAACAAAATAAAACTAAACTTTTATGAGGGAGCTCATGGTAATGTTAGAGATTTAAGTCTGAAAAATAAATCGTCTAAACTACAACTCATGTTGGTAATTCCTCACACGTTTTTAAAAGATCATGTTACCTGTGGACACACACAGTCCTTCACAACCAGCACGAAAATCACTCATGTCCTGTTAAGACTTTGTTTAAAGATTATTTCCATATAAAAGAAAGGTCTCATGTGTACTTCTTAAACACAAATAATCGTAGAACTCATATCCTCAAATATGATTATTACACAGATATGTTAAAATAACATGAGATATATAGTGCCAAGAAATAAGATCAAAGATATTTGATATCTTAAATATTAATAAATAAAGCCCACACAATCTTACGGAAGCGTGGAGCTGTCACCCAAATAAAAAAAAAATCGGACCTTATCACGTTATAACGTGATATGTTTATTGTAAAAACGTAAAACGTATCACGTTATAACGTGATACTTTATTGTAATAACGTGAAACGTATCACGTTATAACGTGATACTTTATTGTAATAACGTGAAACGTATCACGTTATAACGTGATAAGTTTATTGTAATAACGTGAAACGTATCACGTTATAACGTGATAAGTTTATTATAAGAACACAGCCTGTACTGTATGCAGATGTTGTTACGACCTTTATTGTAGTAGTAGTAGTATTCTTTATTGCGGACTCGTGGTCCATAGTAAAAAAAGAAACAACAGACAGACAAACAAATAACATGTACAACATGGGCATAATACGATAAAAGGTTCCTCAATCTTTTAAAAGGCAATTATACCAGTGTCTCCACAGATCAGAGAAATAGCGGATGGCACTGTATTTAATATTTGTCAACAATAGAATAATCATATTTTCTGATGCATTCAATCGACACATAAATTTAAACATGTATATTGGAGCAAAATACATTTTATGGAAAATATACTCATCAAGCAGAAACTTTTCAGTTCTTTTTGACAATGATTAATTGTTCTACTCTGGTTTATTGTTGTACAGAAGTGTGGGACAGTTATGAGAAACACGTAGGTCACCTGCGCACAGTGGAACGGTGCGTGCGTGTGTGTCTGAACTGCCACAGAGCAGGCATCCCCAACTTGGGACCTCTTGAGCCAGTGTCCTGCAGGTTTTCAGTATGTCCATACTGCAGCACACCTGACTCAAATAATGGGTCGTTAAGAGGCAACACGGTGCGTCACCTGCCTGCACGCAGTGAGACGGTGCGTGCATGTGTCTGAGTGGCAATAGAGTGTGCGCGCTGCTTTCAGTTAATAATATGTTGTCTCCTGACAATAAAAATGAAAATTATAAAGGCTTTATGCACCGCTGGGACTGGGAGAAATAAGTTGCCGGCACAAAGACGTGATCCTGTCTACTTAAAGGGTGCAACGTCAACAAGTGTCCTCCAAGCTTCATCAAATCTCTCCAATGAAGTAAAACTTAATCCCATGTAGTAAATTAGGAATTTCTCTGGAAATAATAAACCACACTCAAAACCTGCAGGACACTGGCTCAAGAGGTCCCAAGTTGGGGAAGCCTGCTCTGTGGCAATTCAGACACACACAGGCACGCACCGTCTCACTGTGCGCAGGCAGGTGACCTACGTGTTTCTCATAACTGTCCCACATTTCTGTACAACAATAAACCAGAGTAGAACAATTAATCATTGTCAAAAAGAACTGAAAAGTTTCTGCTTGATGAGTATATTTTCCATGAAATGTATTTTGCTCCAATAAAGGTCGTAACATCTGCATACAGTACAGGCTATGTTCTTATAATAAACGTATCACGTTATAACGTGATACGTTTCACGTTATTACAATAAAGTATCACGTTATAACGTGATAACGTGAAACGTATCACGTTATTACAACAAAGTATCAAGTTATAACGTGATACGTTTCACGTTATTACAATAAAGTATCACGTTATAACGTGATAACGTGAAACGTATCACGTTATTACAATCAAGTATCACGTTATAACGTGATAAGGTCCGATTTTTTTTTAATTTGGGTGACAGCTCCACGCTTCCGTACAATCTAAAACATTGTACTATAATATGGGTTTATTAAATTAGTCAAGAAAAGCCAATAAACTTAAAAGCCTGATGCATGGTAGTCATCACCAAGTTCAGTTTGTGTTGTATGGTGTGTCCACGTTTCTGCAGGTTCATGGTGACAGAGTCATATGATTATGAAGAAGTGGACAAAACTATGATGTACTACGGAACCCCCCTTGTTAAAGAAAGTGACTTCCCCTTTAACTTTTACCTGCTGGACTTGCCTCATAACACCAGCGGTACGTGGGCTAAGCATCTTGTGGATCTCTGGATGTCCAACATGCCCCGAGGAAAATGGCCCAACTGGGTGGTGAGTTGCCTCAAAACATTTACGTAATAGTTTGTCAGAAAAAAATAAAGAAAATCAGACTGCTATACATACATCTCATTTATGCTTTTATGTTTGTTTTCCTCCATGCATTCATAAACCACTTTCCTATAACCGCTTTGTTTGCTTACAGCACCAGAAAAGGTTATTTTCCAGATCTGACTGAAGCAGCATTGTTGACTCCTCTCTTAATGTCAAATTAGCCCACAGTGATGCTCAGATTTCTCTCCTTTCAGGCACAAGCACCTCCCAACATCATCTTGTTTTTTTTTTTTCTCTCCTCCACTGTTAACAGGTTGGGAATCATGACAGGCCTAGAATTTCTTCCACTGCTGGTCCGATCTATGTTCGTGTTATCAACATGATGCTGCTGACCCTCCCTGGCACACCCACCACCTATTATGGGGAAGAAATTGGCATGGAGAACATTAATGTAACAGACAGTCAGATACAGGACCCTGCTGGCAAATACAACGCGGTCAGTACTGTATTTACAATGAAGAAAAACAAGCAACCTTCACTCAAAAAAGATGAACACTTTAATTAATGACTTACAAAACAGAGAAAACTTCAGCTTTATACTAAATTACAACTTGGTAAAAGAACAGTGTGCCTATTAACAATGGAAATAGTGGGAAACCCTTCATAACAGCAGGGTTTAGACTGTGCTGTGTTCAATGAAGTGATAACAGAGTCTTAAGATAACTCAAATTCCAAAGTTTTTCCTTTGCGTATGCCGCAGAGTGCCAGTCGTGACCCTGAGCGGTCTCCAATGCAGTGGAACAGTGACATGAACGCAGGCTTCAACAACAAAACCAACGTCACTTGGTTACCTGTACACCCTGATTATGACAGCGTCAATGTGGAGGTGCACAGCTCTATTGTTCATGTTCAACACTGTGAACCGTCTGACCAGAGACAACTCAACTTTATCTTGTTCATTATGTATCTTTCCTAGGTCCAGAAAAAAGAAGATGGCTCTGTGTTGGCTCAGTATCGTTTCCTGAACAGCCTGCGTCAGTCAGAGCTCCCCTTCCTGCGTGGGTGGTTCTGCTACATCCATGCAGATGCTAATGTCTTCTCATACCTCAGAGAGCTTGATGGACACAAACAAGCTTACCTCATGGTGCTTAACTTTGGCAAACAATCTGCCACCACAGATCTATCTTCTATTCATGAGTTACCCGACCAGTTGAAGGTGCTGATGAGCACAAACCCAGTTCATGATGGAAAAGTGTTTCCGAAGTCTCATATCCAGTCGGAGACTGGAGAGGGTTTGCTGATTCAGTATTCGACCCACACTCGGTTTCATCCCAATCATCCTGCAGAGTGCTACGTCTCTGAGAAAGCTTGTTATTTGGAGAGTGTTGGCATACTTTATAAATGCTGATATAAATTAATTAAATGTAGTCATTACAGCCAAAAAGAAACTTACCGAGATTATTTAGTGTCTCTTTTTAAAAGGGACTTCTGTCACAAAATAAAGTAGATGATTACAAATGAATTCACTGCTGTTGGATTTATTTTTAAGGCAAGATTCACAAAGAAGCCAGGCTTTAATGCTCTGTGGACAGGCCAGATGCTTGTTCACATCAGACACAACAATAATTAACCCATTTTTCCATCACAAGCTATGCTGGCAAAGTGAAGCAACAGATCCAGAATCAATTTGGCAATTCAAAGATTTGGACATCGGTGTTTTCAGTCTTTTCTGGCTGTAATGATTGATGTTTGGGGGGGATTGGGTTCCATTTGTTGCTATCTCCTCCTCTTGTGTGTCGGTCGGGGAGGGTCCAGGTCTAGCTCTGTGTATAGAAATGCAAGCTTGAGGGCTTCCTGTAACGGAGAGAAAATACGAGGGGTTAATGTCTCAATCTCTGCCCTTCACTTTAAATGACTCAATCTGAAATCTTTGTTTTCTAAATGTAAAGAAACATAGGTTCAATTTACCACATACAGTAGCTTCTAACATGGATGCTTTAAATCAGGTGCTGATGAGATCTGGCTGTTTTTTTATTACATAACTTGGGTTGAGACAACAATGGCCCATAAATATGACAACATGGAGGAATGGTATTATTCTATATTCTCTATATATAATCAAGAAGACAGGATTTCTAATGTCAGTCCCACACAGCTTCCATTCAAGTTGCTGCTGTCAGCTTCAGAGCCTTCGTGGTAGTTTTTTTTTTTTTTTTTACCACCCACACCAGTGCTTTAAAACTTGTTTCCACTTCTCAGAAAGTATGTCAATTGTAAAACATGTTATTATTCAGGAAAATACATGTCATATTTCTTTGTTGTTATATTTGAAAGCGCAAATTTAAAACAAGTTTGTCTTTCTTCTGACTCCTGAAATCTCAGTAAAGCTTCTTACCTCCTCCACCATCTGCTCAAAGTGATCTGGTCCAAGGTGATTTTCTCCACGTTGGACATTCAGAACTATGTTTGGTTCTGGTTTATATTCTAAAACAATGGAAAGACAAAGAAATCAAAGAAAATGAACAAAGAAAACTCTCAGATTTTATTTTATTGCTTGCCCAGTATCCTCTGCTCATCTTCACTCTGTCCACTTGCCCAGAATCTTTTTCCTTCTAACCATTCATTCATTGATTCATTCATTGATTCAATAATCCATCCATCCATCCATCCATCTGATATTGCCCCTTTCTCAATCCACTTCCTTATTATCTGCTTTCCTTTTCTCTCTGGGATGGACTGTTTCACAAGTGTGGTCTTGACCTTGACAGCTCCCAGTCTGTGCTGACTAATCTCTTGCTCTGATACACCATCTCTTTTACCATGCTAATGGGCCTGCCCACCCGCCTAGATGTGTCTGTGCCATCAGCACTTTATCAAAGACTCCAGAGAACAGAGACAGATTAGGGAGACATATACACATATATACAGACACTGAAGCTGCCTGGTGTGTGTGCATGAACAACAGAAGCGTGAGATAGTGAAGGAGGCAGATAATTTGTGCATTTGAAAAAGGAAGATAGGAGGCAGAGCGAGAGAGTGGTGTAAATAAGGAGTACCACCAACTTGGTGAAGAAAGATTATAAGTGAGAGGGAGAAAGAGCTTGTCTGGGGGGGAATGAGAGCAATTAGCTGACACACACACATACACACACACACACGCGCATTTGCAGGCTTTACCACAAGGTCACCTAGCTATACTTTGGAAGCACATCCCCAGACAGACACCCATGCATCTATTACTGCTGCCTCTCCTGACATGCACATTGACACTACTTCAGGGAGATGACCCTGAGCTGTTAAAGCCTCTGCTGATGCAGAAATTACATCTAAAAGAAAGTAAAGAATCCATGTGGAATACAGAATTCCTTTTGGGATGCACCGGGACAAATGCACACCAAATAAAGATGCATACACAATTCAGGTTGGACCTGAACTTAATTTAACATTTTAGGTATCGGAAACTAAATGTGTCACAAGCACTTACAATTATTTAAATACACCAAACTACAAACACCCAAGAAAAATGTATTGGAAGAAATATATACCTTGCAGTCATTTTAGAATTATATTGTATATTGTCACAATTTCTGACCTGTTTATGACACTTACGTGGATTTTACACACACAAAAAAATTAAAATAAAAAAAGAAAGGAATTTGGATATTGTGTGGTGTGCTTAGATCCATTTGAGTGTGCATGAACATACATATGCAGGGGTTATGCGACTCTAACTCCACTATCTAGATGTTTAAATCTGGTGATCAAGGTGTTGTATGCGTGTAGACATACCAGATGTTGGCTTCGTGCTGAAGTGTGAAAAAATAGCTTTCTTAAGACGGTCAGTGTATTTTAGGACACCTGCCAGAGGAACCCTGGGATCACCACTGTAAGCTTGCAGCAGCATTGATGGGTAGCGCTGTTTCCCAAAGCACACATTCAAAGAGCAGATTTAATTATGCTTAGCAGAAGTTAAAAATTATTAAATTGTATCAAATATCACTTGTAGTCAGTCATTAAATCAACAGACCATCTGCAGACAATGACATCCATCCATTGTTAGGTAAATGTCATTTAACCGAATCGGTGTTAATCAAACACTGCTCTGATTCAAAATGTGCGACATAACATTTAAAATGGCTTTTATGTTCAGACTTGATTCATTGCCACCTAGAAAACTTACTTGTAGCATCTTCACAACAATTAACAGCACATTATTCAACAAAATGATACATTATTTGTATCTGCAGTTTAACAGAAATTGAGATGTTTGGAGTATGTGTACAGCTGAAAAAAGATTTGCTCAAGTGGTAACACAGCAAGCTCTTTTCTTCTGGGCTGAAGCACAAAGAAAAATTTTCCACTTCCCCTATCTGTTTTATTTTTATACCTGTGGGGTTATGTTGTGAAGGGGACAGTAGGAAGAGATGATACGTCTGTGTTTTGGATTTCCCACTGGGTCGCCCCATTCATCTCTGTCCTCCAATGTCAGAGGCAGGCTGGGATCCTCCATGGTTCCCAAAACATCCAGGAAAGGAGCCTGAACACAGAAAGAGAAGTCATGATGATAAAGGACTGAGGTGCAACTAATAACCCCACTCAACATGTATGAAACCCCAACATACTAGTGAAAGTGTTCCAGTAGAATGCAGTCCACAATATTCTACTCTGAACATGGAATGGGAAAACAATAATAAGGCATTTACTCCAAGAATCTAGCACATAAGCCTAAACTTCAGCATCTTACCTGCAGTGTGACAGCCTGCATCAGGTTTGGGCGTCTGTTGCACAGTGCTCCAACTGGCACAGCTCCAGCACTGCAGGCTGTAACGGCAGTTAGTGAAGGAGAAGAGACTCCTATAGAGAAAAGGTGTTGGAGACAAGCTTGGAGATCCTCCACCGACCTCTGCTTTCCCTCCACACGGGCTTGTCTCTGCCAAGAGAGGCCACACTCCCCTCCACCTCTAAAGAGCATAAAAGCAAAGAAGACATTCTGTTAAACACATAAAGTTCTAGGACTTTCAGATATTTGTTAGCTTGTCGATATTCCCACTTTCTTTAACCTTATGCTTTTTGATGGCAGGAACAAGGAGGTAGACAAATTTTCTCTCAAATTGACTATATTATACCTCATCTCATGGCTGATCCCTATTAATAATTTAATATGTGTTTAACATATAAACACACATGCTTCAGTGCAACTCTGTGGTAAAGTGACACTTTTGCAGACTTTGTATGCACCTGAAGTCCACTTCCTCCTTTTCCTTGCTAAGCATCAAGGAAAGATGCTGTTTCACACCTCAATACAGATTTAACAAATTTTCACAGGATTTTTTCTATTTTTTTTGTTTTTACTTCTGTGGAATTGAAGAAAACTGTCAGTTTGGCAGGGCATCCGTCTCCCATGTGGGAGACCCGGGTTTGAATCCCACATTAACCTGGAGTGAATATTAACACCTTCCAGTTGGGTCGTTGAGCAAAGCCCTAGAAGGTACTGCTTACTCTAAGATGTAAATCGCTTTGGAGGAAAGCGTCTGCTAAATCCCTGTAATGTAATGTAAATGTAATGTGAGTTCCCAGAAAAAAAATAAATAAATAAATAAATAAAAGCTTTTGAGAATTTAAATATGGATACTTTTGGTTAAGAGAACTAATCATCAGCAAACACCCTGCTAGTGCACTAAGAAACTTTTTAAATGGTTGGAAGGGTAACACGTTACCTGATGTGACAATAGGCCAGGGCCCAGCCATGCTCCAACAGCAGTCTTTTCTCAGGGCAGAACACCATGCTGAGATCTCTGCCATAAGCTCCATAAACATGAACCAGTAAAGGAACCCTGTTTAGATGCTCCATTGGTCCTGCATTAAACAGAGTCACTGGCACCAAGGTGCCATCCTACAAGGTACCAGCAGAGAGAATTTTTCAGACTGGATATGGTGACTTTAAGATGTAAATTAAAATTAAAGTAATGAATTAAAAAAAAAAGTTTTGTGTATTTCATTGCATGCCCTACTGTATGGTGCATAGCTGTGTGGTAGTGGCCAAGTGTAACAAGAGCTCTATCAGCAGACACTTGAGAGTTATTACAAAATGCTTTCCTCCCTGCTGATACTGTTACAGTGTGTGTGCATGTGTAAAATAGATCAAGTGTTCTTACTTGGCTGCAGGCCTCCAAGTGCGTGGTGATAAACTTGGCTTGGCTCTCTGGGAAGGACCCATCTTCAGTACCTGATAAAAGGACTCCTTTCTCAGGGTACAGACAGTATGGCACCGGTGTGTGGACTGGAGATGATACCAGGAATTCTAACACATTTTGTTGGTCAGCCAAGCCTGGTTTCTTGGTTTCAATGGCACAAGCCCAGCAGGGGAGCTTAAGTGTAAGTGTAGAAATATAAGAGTATGATCATATTATTAAATAAGATCAAAATATAAAGCAAAATAACAGCAGAAAACTAAATGGAAAGGCAGAATAATATATTTATGGCAAACTAATCAAACATGCTCCAACTGAGTTTTCCCTCCAAATCACCGCTTACATCTGTCATACTGACCGGTAAAACATATGCTTCTTTGGGATGGGTCAGTGGGACCACAATCAGAACAAGTTCACTGGTTGGTGTTCTTGCAACCAACACGCAATGGTCCCCAACCACATCCATGTCTTTGATTGCAGTGCCAGGGCCAGGGGCAAACAAAGAGACCCAAGAGGCCATGGATGGCTCTGAAAGGGGGGCCTGCACCACCTAGTAAACAAACAAGAATAAATCATTTTCCTGTTTTATTTCTATAAAATTAATGCATCATATAAACAATATGCATCTGGAGACTACCTGATATTCTTGTCCTGGCCCTGTACTTGCTAGTATAATTAGCCACCTTCTCCAGTGCTCCACATGGTAGAGTAGGTCCAGCTGGCGAGGCTGAACCACACAAGGCTCCAATTGGGATGTTGCTACATCACTTAGCAACACCTCTGAACAGGTTCTGCTGTTGCAGTTGATTGTCAGGATCTGTCGGTCTCTGGACAGACCGACTTCCACAAACACACTGAGGAGATGTTGGGCTTAAAATCATGAGATTGTTTGTCACTAGAAAGTATTTACATGTCACATCATTTACACTTACTCAGGCTGAGTTTCTTCATACACAGAAGTGATCTTCTTTCCACTGGAGGCGAGATCTAGACGAAACACCGTGCTAGAACGTAGGCCTTCCAGAGTTGTGTAAAACAGCACTTCATCTGTGGCCCACTCTTGACCCATGCACACAAGTAAACATATATGATTGTTTTTGGTTTATTTTTTTAGCTAATAATCTGACACATGTAGCAAAATATTTAACTTTACCAAAGCTGAAGACTTTGTCCAGTGTGAACATAATGTGTTGGGGATCCAGAGGAAGGGATTTTCCCTCTCCAAGTCTCACAACCACAAACCTTTTTATCAGAGCATAATTAGTCACTTTTAATAAAATTACAGCGACAGTTGAGATAAAAGAGAATCACTACTTCTTTATGCTTAATTTACCTCAGCTCTCCTCTGTGACAACATTTCATAGAAGCAGCGAGATGCTGTTCTTGTGGTGACAGACGAATTCTCTGGATTAGCCACTGAAATCTCTGCTTCTTCTCAAGACTTGTCTTCTCTTCCTCTCCAGATATCAGTTCTAGATTTAACACCTTCTCCGGCTTCTGATCCACTACAAATAGGAAGAAAAAGTTATTAACTCTAATAATGGATTGCATGTATGTATGCATGGAAACAATTTTATATAGTATTCACAACCTAGCAAAAAAAGTAATGAAATGAGTGTTTGGTGGGATATTTCTTTGTAGTGGCAATGCTTCTTGGCAATAAATCCTACACTGTTGAAAAGTCTGTTTATTTCCCTTTTTATTGGTGCCACATTCATATGAAAAATACATTTGTGGGATGAGCAGCAGAGTTGAGTATGTGGGTTGCACCCACAAATAACTTGCAAAATCTTCTCTGCTCTTGTCACAACCGCTTGGCACTTCCTCCTCATGCTGCTCACCATCCCATTCCTCAATCAACATTTGTTCCAACTAAGTCATTCAATGAGGTTGTGTTGGTCACTTAAGCATGAACAGACTGCAGGGAGGCACTGATAACACCGACTCTGTTGAGGCAATCGTTTTCATCTTGGAGAGTAGAACTGGGTCCCAGACTGTGGGGAGATATATGATTAACAACAATGGTTGCAGAATCTCATCTTGACATCTTTCTGCATCCAGATTTCCTCTAGTGATGACGAGCCATGTTTTTCCAGTGGGGGAGATGCTGCCCCACACCATCACACTGCCTTCACCAAAAGAAATTACCGTATCGGTGTCCGATCAATCAGTGTAGGATTATTCGTATCCTCTCCACACTTTGACCCTAATCTTAGCTGAACGCTGCTGCAGGGTCCATGCTCACAGGTGCTGCTAATCAGGCACCTGATTGTCAGCATCAAGGGTACCAGAAGCTTTTGGGAATTGGGAATAAGATGTTTGAAATTGAGAGAAAAGACTTGGCAAGTTTTTCATGGGTGCCACTCACATACTCAACTCTGGGCTAATCCCACAAACACATTTTCCTTACAAATGTGCTACCATTGTTACAATAAAGAAATTATCTACCAAACAAATGTCCTTACTTTGTCTGTTAAGTTTAGAAGATGTTTTAGTTGATAAAATTAGATGTTATACTGCAGTTAGTTTTTCAACTTACTCTGTCTTTTGTCCATTCTGTAGATGCCATCATCTTCAGTGTAGTAGACATGGTGATGTCCATAGACCTGTTACATGATAAATCACAATGAACAGGAAGAGAGAGAAAAAGGACTTTTTACAATCTCTAAAATGAATGACTCCTGGGTGAATGTAAGTATAGTTTAAAATTGTTTTTATGATCCCAAACAGAAAAACAAACCATGTGCTTCTTGCAACACAAAGGTAATGTTGGTGTGCTACTGTATATAGACAGATAGTCAAGGGAGTGATGAGAAACTTTTAGAACATTAAAAAAACAAAACAAACAAACAAAAAAACAAAACAAACAAAAAAAACAAAAAAACAACAACAAAAGGACATGTTTCAAACCAAGAGCAGACAGCAAATCTTACCACTGAGTGATCTGGTATATCAGAGAAACGGTGGTATACTGCCTTCAGTTTCCTGATAAAGTATTTCTGCAAGTCTTTGTACTTGTCAATCCCAGAAATGAGATGACCAGAAGTTGAAACAGAGGTTTCCTGGGAAAAAGAAAAAGAGTATAAATGATGAATATTGTTTGTATTTGACTGAAACTTTAAGCTTCAGTTAAACAGGCCATTGCACAAATAAGTAAATGTTCCCTGCAAAATAGAATTTGAGATGCAACAGTGACTCTTAATTAAGATGGTAAGTTTGACAACCTTTTTGTAAACAGAATAGCTTATTTGGCAATTAAGTAAAAAGAAACTGTAATATACGAGGATGCATCTATTTTTTAGAAAATACTGTTGACCATCTTTCAAAATGTAATATTTGGGTTAGCGGTATGAAATCTTGTTTCTGCAGCTCTTCCATCAATTTATTTGTGCTGTCTGTTTCAACATATCTTTGTTGTCTCTAAAGTCACCAGTGATCTGTAAACATTGTTTAAACACAACAACCAAAAACCTTCAGCACAACGATCAGCCTCCAGTGAGGGTCAGTTTTAGCCCTGTGACCCTTTCCGTGGGCTGACAAAACTTGTCTTGTCAGCCCAGTGAAAAGACACCGTATTGAATAATAAATGAGTTTGGCAACGAGATAGCTAATCATCCGGTCGGTAACCTCACACCAAGCCGCAGGTGAGTACAAACGGAATCTTTAATGTTCACAGTACACACTTACCGACGTGCAACAACGGTTGACATACAAGGACAGCCATGTTTTCCGTCTGTAAACTGCGAGTTTCCAGAAATGTACCCGAGAAAATGTGGGGAGATGAGCAGAAGAAAACAGCAAAGACAACAAAACGGCCATTATAGACATTTAACAGTTAATTAGCGCTATATTTACAGCAGTGTTTACGTGGTGTTAAGTAATAATCCGTTACAACTAGGTACTGCATGTTGTATTTACAACCGCGTTTCATGCGACGAATGGGCGTATTGTTTAAACCTCTAATAATTACGTTTTCGTTGTATTTTACTGCTCTATACTTAATTAAAACAAAATGTTAACAGGAATTTCTACGCACGTGTAGAATTTCCTAAACAAAGCCGACTTGGTGACGTAGTCTTAAATTTCAGACTAAAATAATCAACCCTGCTCACTCTTAGCCAGCTGTTAAAACTGAAAATTGAGTTTGATAGTATCGGCAATCTAGCTTTTGTGTCTCAACTGACAAAAGTGTACGGAAGTAGCATGCGGCTGTTGGAGGTGTAACAGATTATTACAGTTAAGCCATATCTGCCATCATTTCTGCGTTGTTGCAGTTATTGAAATAGGCCTTATTTACGTTGTGTTTCTCCGTGTTTATGCTGATAAAATTGTCAGTTTTGTAGTCTGCTGTTTTTTGCGGACCTAACATGAATTCTAACGGAAAAATGGAGAAGAATTCCACCGGCACTGCAGAAAAAACCGAACCGGCTTCGCCTTTGAGGGAAAATCTTGATGGAGACACCTGCGTATCTAAAACCTTCAACTCCCACACAGGGATTTGCGGTGGTAATGATATCGCTCGAGCCAGATGGACTCTACTAAGACAGGTTTTTAAATACTTGGCTTATGCTGTATCTTTAAACCTCCATTCGGTTAAACCAATTTTTAATAAAAAAATGTAGCTTCCATAGGAAGCATAGAGCCATTTTTGCAAGTATTAATTTTAAGAGTTCAACCTAAATAGTTTCGTTTGACACCTGTGAATTTGTAGATCTGTTTTTTCAAGCGAATTGTCTCAAAATTGTGGACTGATGATGACTGACTAGCAGCCAGTCTTTCTGCCTGCTTTATTTTCAACCTAAACTTCAAACAGTGGGTGAAGTAGTGAGATATTGTTTTGGTTTATTTTGTGTTTTAGTCTGTTGTTCTCTTTTAGTCCCTTACCTGTTATGCACAAAGGCACATAGGACTTTTTTCTTTCCCATATATGGTGAGATTCAGACCTAGCAATGGGATGGAAAAAAGAAGGGGGCGAGGGACCCTCCATGCAATGGGGGCCATCTTACATTCTTCCTATTTTTAACCTCTTGTGTGTGTGTCCTTTGCCAGAAATACAGAGTAGATTTTAAAATTATGTTGAGAAATTGGCCCTGTTATTGTACAATATATGTGCTATTTCAGCAAACGTAATATTAAAAACAATTTAATGCACATTTATGGGTTTCTCTGTCCAATGGAGAGTGATGAAGACTTTTAACTGTTAGTGACTGAAACACATCTCTGTTTCAATGAAAATAAGCGTGGTCAAAACCAAGTAAGCATGGGCTGATTCATTCTGCAAGTGCATATGCATCACAGCTTCAAAGACAAAATGGCAACTAATGGACACGGCCTTTCCAGGACACTGAAATTCATCAGCTCTCCTTTATTTGTCTCACAGGTGTTGCGTCAAAAGCAGGCCGAAAACCCAGAGGTCAAACAGGTGTCCGTTCGCAGATTTGCCACATTTGAGCTTTTCAGGAGGAAGAAGATTTTGACACATGACCATAGCGATACCTCAGATGACCAGTGGGTGGAGTACATCAGTGTCTACTTTCCTGAATACAGTGCCTTCCTTAGGTAAGAACACTTGACTCAATAGTCACACATTTTGTAATAATTAAAAACTGTAAACTAGTGAGTGTTACATTGATTTTATAATCAAAGGTAAAGGTATTCCTTTAGAGCAGGGATCTAACTCTGGTCGTCAAGGCCCACTGTCCTGCCGACTTTTGATGTTTGCTTCAACACTCCCAACTCAAATTAGGTGCTCAGTAGCAGACTTGTGCAGGGCTTGTCAGAGATAAATTTAATCTGTATCAGGTGTGTTGCAGCAGGGAAATGGCTAATCCCTGCAGGATATTGGGCCTTGAGGACCCTGGTTGGGGATCACTGCCTTAGAGTAATCAGAATTTTAATTAGTGACAATAATATAACATACAACACTCCATATCATGTTGGTAGAGTATGTGTTATAAAAGAGTTCAAATATGGACAAAAGCTGTGGAAAAATTTTTTAACCCCCCAAAATTTGGCAAATGTCAGTAAAGGACATGTAGATTTTGCACATGGAGCCTGAAAAGAAATATCCAAAATCTGTTAAAACATAAAACTATGAGTTATTTTAGGGAAACTGTTTTTGAAAACTTTAAATGTTATTCACCCAAATGGTCTCAGATTTTTAGTTTGCAAATTGGATCTTTTTTTTTGCTTTATACTTTTTCTATGAAGCAGTGCAAATTGTTATTAAGATTTTTGTTCCTTTGATATTCAATCTGGTTTCATCATGCATGTGAAAAATGCACTTTCCATATTTGCTGTGTAACTGACTATTACTCTGTATTCCTCAGAGACAACCTGGGACCTCTTCGAGTTAATGAAGTGCTCAACAGTTTTGACAACACTGGGAACGTCTGTAAGTACATATCGCTTCTTACTACCACAAAGTCATTGTATGTATTATTTAATTGTGTGTTTGTACAAGCACATGCAACCCTTCATTGTAGTCGATTTTACGATTATTGTTCCCTGGTTTTTATTGCTTACGAGCACCCACACTGACACATCTGGATTAATCCCATTTTGGGCACTGTTGGGTTGGAAGTGGGTGCTTCAGTCCCATCTCTTTGAATGCAAGTATGTGTCTTTTGTGCCCTCTAGAGTTATTTGTCATGTACTCATTACCTCAAACTGCTGTGTAATCTTCCCCGACTTGCCTCTTAAAACTAATTAGAGTTAATAAAGAGCTCTGATTTTGAAAGCATACAACCTCATAATATTTATACTTAACAAAGTTACAAACATAGGGGTAAAGTTATGCCTTATGATTGCTTGCTCATTTGATATAGATTTCATAATGATAGAATGTCTTTTATGTTCCTTTTAGAGCAGTTTATCATGTAGTCATTCCATTCCCGCTTCCCCACACCTGACTCTTATTAATGGACCATTAACGGTCTCTTACAGAATTTGACAACAAGTTATTTATGTCCATTTTGGCAGCCCGTTATGATCAGAATTACGCATCTCTCTAGTACTCTTACTGCATCAGTTTAAAGGAATATTTGGTTTGGGGTGAAAGGAAAAAAACAAGAAAAACATGACTCAGAGATTTGCACATAGTAAAATATGGATGGAGGCAGCAAAATTTGACACATTACAGTCTTTAATCTGATGTCAGTTCTCTGATGTAGTTTTTAAGGTTTTATATTCCACTGAGTTTACCTCACTGTGTTAAATTTGTCAAGGTAGGTTTGTTATTTCATGTAGATGTAAATCTTCAACACTGCTATTTGCATTCAGCTACACTTTTTTTTTTTTTTTGTTTTTAGCAATCCAGGAATGTGGTCTTGAAAATGGCATTGCCAACATAATTTGCTTGATCTGTGTATGCAACACAGTTTTTACTAAATTCTAACATGGAAATAGACCTTTTCAGCACTGCAGTATAAAACGTTGTAACTTTAAGGCACATAGTTAGAAACAACAAAGACAAGTCTATTTACATCATAATAAAAAGAAAAAAACATGGATAATCTAAATATTTGCTTAACTTTACAACCCTGTGACACTAAGATACATAGTGTTCAGTTATAAGTCTTAATGTGTTGTTCTCTTTGCTTGTTCTTCTGATATGTGATTGGTTTGGGAGAAGTCAAAGACTAGCTTTAACCATGCAGATGATTCCACAGGAGTAGGGGTCAGAGGTGAACATCATGGCTTGTGGCTACTTCATTGCATGCTGGAGTCAAAGTTTATAATTCATGACAGGGCTCAATAGCCACTCCCATTTTCAAACTGCTGGGAATGGTAATCCCTTTTCTTTACAGGTAGACAAGAGGATCAGTACTTTTCTCTTTGAAGAATGAAAAAGAAGAGGTCATTTCGTTTTTACCTTGTGCCACCTTTTGCAGAAAGCCCATTCAGTCTGTTCTTCATGGGCTTCCTCCTCTAGTATATACAAAGTAATAACTAGTATAAAGACTTTCCGCCTCACACAAGACATCCTCATGACCATACCCCCCCCCCCCCCCCCCCCCCCCCCCCCCCCACCCACATTCCTGTCTCTCAATTTACAATCCCTCCCCATCGCTCCTCTCATTTTTCTTTCCACCCCTCCATCTCGCTCAGCTGGAGTCATGCTTGGCCAGATGGGTAACAGAGTTCCTGACTTGGCCAGTGGATTAGCACAGCCGGAGATGAGAGCATAGAGGAAGGGAGAGGAGAATAGAGGGAGAAGGTGGGTGGGCATGCCAGAGGTGGGGTGTGTGTGTGTGTGTGTGTGTGTGTGTGTGTGTGTGTGTGTAAGCAGTGTAGAGCCACTAGCAAGGGGGACCTCGTTCCTTAAACAATGGGGCAACCATCTCCCCTCCTTCTTTCCATCTCATGTTTGGGACTAGTAATGCGTGAGATCAATTAGGATTGGTTGAGAGGAGGCTCTGAAAGGCCCAGGGGTGACCCTGTCAGAGCTCCAGGGTATATTCTTTAGGAGCGAGAATGAGACGGAAACACCTCGAAATACACAAACGTACACATTCTGACTTTTGTTTGCACTGTCATAGATATACAGTCAGGTGCAATGTTTGCATAACTCTATCACTGCTACCATGTTAATAACCACAAATTCACATCACCCACCCTTACACTCTCTCCACCTTTCCTGCTGTCATGATAATCCCCTACCCCTGAAGTGTGGACAAGCCCAAATCCTAGGGGTCCTTGTCCTCCTGAATAGCAGGCTAAAAAGCCTGGCCAGATTAGCCCACTGCATCCAAAATGTGTGGACTCAGCTTAAAAGTGCTACCCCTCTCAGCATGACCCTCTCTCTTGCTATTGTGATTGTTCCACTAGTGTGCACGTACGTGAACAATATGTTGTTTCTTAAGGCGAAGATAAGCCAGAGTCAATGATTTTATTTGAACACTGCTGTAGCAGAAAAGCATCTCTATGAAGATTTGAGGAACTGGAGAGTGTATCTTAGTGATGACATCGTACTGTTTAGGTAACTCGGACAACATATTGTTTTAGACATATTTGATGAAACTCATGCTCATTATTGGTGTAACTTCTTTTTGTATATCGGCCTGAATCTCAACACTCCATTAATTAATCCATTTTATGAAAGTACATGGCAACAAAGAAATTGAAAAAAGACAGACTAAATGAAATCTTTCTTAAAAAAAAAAACATAAAAATTTAAATCACATGATGTTGTTGTGGTTATTTTTAAGGGTCTAATTTAGGTTAACTTATCTGACCTATGAAGACCTTTTCCTGGGGTCCCTAGGTGTGTTTTAGGATGGGCATTTTGGCCAAATGAAAGGTGATGTTAGGTCTTATAAAGCATCCATGTAAAAAGCCTCCTGCACTGTGGTCGCCCAAATCTAATAAAACTGCAGGTATATTTGTAGCTTAGTGTGCGTTGCTAAGAAATGATTGGACCCCTGTCAGACCAGACTTGATCACTGAACTATTTGAACTCTGAACTACTGACCTTCATGGTTCTTTGGCTGATGGTGGGGGCTTGTAATTGTAAGAGAGCTTTGTACATGTCTTGTCTAGGATTTTAGGAGTACTTGTTTCCTGCTAGGGGTCAGGATTTTAGGATACAATACAGGTCCCTTGGGGTGGGGTGATTAAGAATTCATTACGGAATGTGTGGATGAGAGGGTTTAGAGCTTGTTGACGTTACAGGGTTTTTGCTAAAGTTTTTTAGACTGTGGGATTGCTTGTTGGGTTTATGTTTCACTCAAAAGTGACGGCAACTGACTAGTGTTCCCATACACAAACACACACCTTCAAGTATATAAACACACTTATTGTAATCATGTGTTAGTGTTTGGGATCCAGACTCAGTTTAACAGTTCTTATCTCGTTCCTATGTTTGTGTTTTTTGTGCCAGTTATGTTGTGGAGTTTTTGAAAAAGCAAGAAAAGATGCCTTTATGCTAAATGTCCTCTGAAGTAATAGAAACGCGGAGGTATATGTGTCTGTGTGTGTATATTAGTGTGTCTGTGTGTAAAATCAAGAGCCAAACACCCTAATGAAGCCTAATAGAGCCTTCTTCACTACAGCTGTCATTGTGTGAATGGCTACCAGCCTTTCAGGCTCTCAGTCATCCCTATTATCTCCCACAGACTTCACCTATCACCCCTGCTGGTAAATACTATAAGCCTTGAATGTCTGAGTGTTGTGAGTCAGCTTGGTGGGGAGCTGATCATTTCTGTGTGTATATCTGATATTTGCACAGGAAGATGTAGGCATATCAGTATAGCAGAGGAGACACATAAATACCATATCAAATAGGCCGAGCACTGCATATAATGGCCTCATGTTCTTGTCACAGTCTGTTGAAGAGTGGGACAGGTGTTTTTTTTTTTTTTTTTTAAATATAAAGGCTCTGTATGCATGTCTAAAATGTTAAACTAGTGTTTTTGTGATTACATTTGTGTGTGCACATTTGAACATGTGTATGTGTGTGGTAATAGGTGACCCCCGTAGCTTTTTCTTGTGCCAGGCCTTTAGCGCAGCCCTGTTTGCATAATTATGCTAATTTATTGTGCCATAGTGCTAATTAGACCTTGTTAGACAATAGCGCTAGACTGGGAGCTGGCAGACCCACACACACGCACACAACCATATGAACACAACCACACGCTCGCTCAGACTGTTGTGTCAATGACAAGATTTGCAGTCCCCCTCTGTGCTGTTTATAACATGCTTTCTATAGAAATCATTCTTCACTGGTGCGCTCTGGATTGAGTTCAGGTGTCTCTTACCATTTTTGATTTAAACTAGTGGTACAAAATCAATGTGAAGCCTGAATCTCACACATGCAGTTTGAAAATGTGTTACTGATGGTTCATACTTATGTTCTCATTCTCCCTTATTCCTCATCATTGTTTTACCCAATAACATGCACCTCAGTTTACTGTCAGATGCGGTATGTTGTTATTGTAAGTCAGTCCAAGCCCTGAGCTCTGAGGGAAAAGCAGATCAATGTTATAGTTTCTAAAATGGATTTTTCTAAAATATTGATTGCCAGAAAGTATTGCATTTTGAATCTCAAAATGTTTATCCTTAACTTGGATTTGAATCACCAACATATTTTAGGACACACTGACTGGATGCCTGGCATTAAAAGTAATAACAACTTGGATCTTTTGTTGAATGACAAAACCAAACAAGCTCAGTTGCTTTGCTGTTGAGCATGTTGTGCTGTGAGTAAGTTTATGACAAACTACATAAATAGCAAAGCAATCAGAAGTGATCTGTAAATGCAAGAAGCCACACCTCCCTTCAGAGTTTAAATTCCCTGCTGGCATTTTAGCAGTGTGGTTAATTTTTATGCTGGAAACATTTTCTTTCTTAACAAAAGGACAACAAGAAATTGTTTGGTTAACATGTCTCAATTAAATCAAGCGTATTAGACAAAGCACAGTTAAATGCCATTTTGTATGATGTTTTCTATTGTATGTTCTGTACAGTTGGATAGAAATGACAGACTGAAAACTGCTGTTCAAGAGCATTTTTAGCCATTGCCACAGTAATTGTTTCTAGGTCTATAATTTAACCACTAAACAGAAAAAGACAGTCACACAGTAAGTGGATGTGGTTTTTTTTGTGTGTATGCACATGTGCAAATAGTATGAGTGTCACTTTGTGGTGTAGGAGTGGGGGTTGGAGATACTGCAAGCAAGACTTGAGTGGCTTGAGGGCACATTGAAAGAGTCGCCGGTTGACTTAATTGAAAGTAATTGATTTTAGCTCCTGTGGCTTGGTCTACTGCATCCGTTCACTGGAGGGAACAAGAAACAAGGATTTGCCTGCAGTACCGTTGGGTGTTTGAAGCTTCTTGACACTTGAGAAGTAAACAGTCGCAACCTTATACCCAGGCACAACTTGATGCAGATGTAAGTTTATGTGTGTGTGCATGCACGTTGACATTCCCTGTTGTTAACCATCATTATGATTCTGAGCACAATAGGGATTGAAGGTGAGTTGTTGGGTGTAGCTTTGCTCAGGGAGTCCTTTCCCTTTATAGCAGGCAGTTGATTATGTGAATGTGAGCTTGACTGAGAGTGTGTGTTTGTGTGTGTCCAGATGCTTGTGCACTATTACCAGTAAGCGGGGAGGATTAAGTTCAGGAAATGAGTAGAGTGTTAAAGGGTGCTTCCCTGCCCAGTGCTCTTGCATTGTCACCACTGCTAATACTCAGCTAATTACAAGGACATACTTTAACAGGAAGCTCAGCTGTAACCCTCATCTCTCTGTGCCTCGTTCCTTCTTGTTCTTAGGTTACCCCTTCACCTTAGAATTTGGGGGTTTAATGAAAGAGAGGAAAAAAGAAAGAGTAATAGCAGGTCACCCTCCCCTCCCTAAAAGCTCACCCTCCCTCTGGACGGATACAATTATTGGATTTTTCTCCATTTAAGTCACCCAGCCCCTATATACCCCTCCTAGCAATGTCCCCTATGGTGTCTAAGCACAGCATACAGGGGATACTCCATGTAACACACACACACACCTACACACACACACAAAGAACCAGTGTTTGATAAGTGTAATAAACACTTGGAACAGTACGATCTAGAAAAGGAATTATCAACTAACTTTGTATATATGAAGTCAGAAAATATACACACATGCTAAAAAGCTGCAACAAAGATGAGGTAGTGCTAGTTGTGCTGTTAATTTCTGTGTATTACATATAATTGTACATTATTAGTTGCTATGCCAGTTTTTGTGGTAATCATTACAAGCAATCTTTTCTCTTTTTTTTTCTTTTTACCTTTTAAGAATTTAAACTTTTCACAATACATTTATGTCAACTCAAACATAATGACCAATTCAAAGCTATAAAACTTTTAAAAATATCTTTTGCTCCTGTTATTACTTCTAGTTATAGTATTTAACTATGATTGCAGACTTCCAGGCCACAATCTAGTTTAGATTATTTTACATCAGCCTTTTACAGGAGCACCAGCAGTCACAATGCTGAAAACCACTGTGGGCATAACTACACAGTAGTACAAGAGAGGGGGTCTTATTTTAAAATTGCACATCAAAACGCTGCTTCACAAATGAGATAGATTCCTGCACTCAGGGCAGGGACAGAAATCTTCATAGCTATAGATGAGCATTTTAAAATATTATAATACCAGCCCAAGGATATTTAGTTTTGTCTGTTGTGTGTGTGTGTGCACAAACCTAAATGTGCCGAGTGTGCTTCCATTAAAGAGCAATTAGTGTATGGTAGTTAATTTGGCTCTCTTCCCACTTGTACCCATCAAGTGCACCACTGTGTGCTTCCAAAGGCATGAGTGCATGAGCGCATTTGTTTATGCATTTGCAAATCTGTATGTGAAAATCCCTAATGATGTTTTAAAACAAATAGATGATTTATGTGATTAGTGTATTGGTTAGAAGTGAAGCAGCTATAGCAAATGGCTACATGGTCATATGGGAATAGCCTTTTGGCTCCACTCCAACATTTGTGTTTTTGTGTTGTGGTGAGTATTGCAGTGCTTTGAGGCTTTGTATTGATTTATCCCAAGGTAACACTGAAAAAGGATAACAGATTTGCAATTTAAGATGATTTTTTTCATATTTACAACACTGAAGCAGAAACTGTTTCAGAAGGAGCCATTCTGTTAAACAGTTTTCCCCACAGACAGTTTTATTGTTTCTATTCTATGCTTTCTAATAGATAGAAAAAATAGCAGTAAAGCTTTTGTGGAAAAAGCTTTGGAATGTGGAATCTTTAAATGATAAATGTTCATTCATTCATTCATTCATTCATTCATTCATTCATTCATTCATTCATTCATTCATTCATTCAGTCAGTCAGTCAGTCAGTCAGTCAGTCAGTCAGTCAGTCAGTCAGTCAGTCAGTCAGTCGCAAAGCCTTCGGTTTGGTTCTTGGGTTGGTGCTCTTGAGCCAAACAGTATCTAATGTTGTGCCTTTTACTTTATTTTCTGTTTAATTTACAGCGTCAGATGGACAAAGAAAATGTATTTTCCATATTACTTAAGGATGCACAGTTAGTCATAATTAACAATAAATCAACGCAGCATATGGGAGTCATTAGTACTTGAGCCTATTTTGTCAAAAAGCCCTCCAGAGAGATGGAGCAGCTGCTTGTCAGCCTTTAGCCTGTCAACATGTCTTTGCTAAAATGGCTAATGTGTTTGATATTTAGCTAAAGAGCCATTAATTTGCTTTGTGACTCACTGTGCAGCTTTAATGCACAAACTGCTAAAGTCACTTCTTCACTCTGTCAGTCTCTCCCTGTCTGGAGACTCTAAAAAGCCCCACAGGGGCCCTTAACTGTCAGTTGACTGTGCTAATGCTAAAGTAGACGGTAATTGATGTACCACATGCTAATGTTAGCAAGTGTTGGCCTCTGAGGGGAAAGCTAACAGATTTTTCAAGTGTCCCCCTGAGAAACTGCCCTAACCGCTAACTGCTGTAGCATCTCTCTGGGGTTCATGCTGTGGCTATGCTGATAGCTAAATGTCATATTATGCAATAGTACTCGTTGTTTTGGAGCATTATAGGAGAAAACTTGTGTGAATGTGACACATTGCAAGTTTTTTATTATTATTATTATTATTATTATTATTATTTTTGAGCAGTGCACAGTTATTGCAATGTATTGATAATTTGTGACATAATTTTATGTTTTTTTATTTTTTATTTTTTTTTATTGGACTTTATTTAATATTAACTGTCTTTTTTTTCTCATTTCTCTCATGTAAGCACACAAAATACACACACACACACACACACACGCACACACACACTTTTCTCCTGCTGTGTCTCTATCTGTCCACAGCGGGCCATGGCGCCACACATTTTTGTGTCTGCCCACTGAGGCTGAAATATAATCACTTTGACTCTTTCTCTGTTGCTCACATATGCAGTGAACGTAAGGAGGAGAAGGGAAACATCAGATGAATGAACTGACTGAAGTCTTTAGATGGAGATCCCCTTGGTTTTTAAAATCAGCTTGTACCTTTCAAACTCAGGTTTTATAGTACTGAGGTAGCTCATCGGCATGTGCTGGTTGTTCTTCACTGGTGTTCAGGGCTTGTTCTTTACTTAAAGTTTGAGCTTAGATTCCACACAGATTGTAGAAACGATTTCCAAATGGTTTCCTGCAGCCTTTTTATGTTCACTGTAACATCACGCTTAAAAAGGAGTGGAGCTGCTGTCATAGGCATGAGGTCACACATGATCAGGACTGAGGTGCTTTTGGACCACAGGAACTGTTTTTAACTCATAGAGGAAGTTCTCTTCAGTAGCCATCATTTCATCATCATGGTTTCATTTAAGCATTTAAACACTGACTGCAGCTCACCTGTACATCAAATCTCTTTATTTACCTGTATCCACTACAATATCAAAGGTTCTGTCTATATGCCTCATTTGTAGCAAATCTGAGGAAATATTAATAATGATGGTTGTTATGATGAATGGTATTTTCCATTATTAACCACAGATCAAGTTAATTATACCAACTTTTAAAAATATACTTGATGTTGAATCTGAGCTGAAATGGTTACTTTATTAAGTCATCGTAGCCAAGCAGATACATACACTAATGGTGCTAATTAATATTTTGAGCTAGGGTTTGTGCCTTTATCTATGATTGTAAATGGAAAGAATTACAAATATTTTTGCAGATGCAATTAAATACGGTATTTTTCATCATGTAGTAAAATATGTAGCAAACACATGATTACTCAAGTTAAATAAAATTAAAAGTATTTACCTCTACTTCTCAGTCTGGAGTTACAGTAAAGTTTAAAATCTACTTAATCCACATCTTAAAATACATTTAGAAGTTCTCAATTCATAAATGATAAACGGGTAACACCACTAACAACAAAAAGTGATACTGTTTAAAAAGCAGTTTCAGTCCCACAAAGCAGAGGTGTAACTTCCCGTGTAGATGCTACAGGTTCTAATTTTCTCGTACTGCTGGTAAGATTTTCTGTTATTGCTCTCTAGACTCTGAATTGTGCTTCTTTCCTCCCTCTCTGCTTTTCTTTCTCCACCCACCAGTGATTGCACATCATCTTCCCATCACCACCACAATCACAACAGTCCAGATTCTGTGCCAGTACGTGACCACAGCCAGTTTATACACACACTAACACATACACAAACTCACATGCATGTCCTGGAGGAGGAATACAGTCTGAGCTTTTATGCTGCTTTCCCAAGTGGCTGTTTTCGAGCACAGCCACAATGGAGGCCTGATGTGGATTTGTTTAGAGAGCTGGTTAATTGGTGGAGGATGCTCTAATTGCACCTCTTTCATGGTGTGTGTCTGTGCTTGTTTAGATGTGTGTATGTCACCTGGCCTTTGTTTGGACTGTGTGTGGGAAAACATTTGCTCAGCTACTGCTACACTACGCAAACACTGTAAGCTAAATAACACACACGAAGGGTGTGAAGTACCTAAGTACAGACTGGGAGTGAAACAAATAGAGAAAAAAGAGAGGATACATAAATAGTACACTTTATAATAAGCACAAACTCCTGGATGTGTGCAGCACGACTTGTTTGTATCTGTGTCCTTACACACTTTTCTGTCTTTTTTTTTTTTCTATCAGGAATGTCCCCCCAGCTGGGGGTGCTGTAAGTCTTTGTATGACTATGGTAATGTTGCATGTGTGTTTTTTAGTGTAGAAACCTCTGATAATTTGTAAATATTAGCTTCAGGCCAGCTTTAGGATGTGTGTTATCAAACCAGAGATATTGCATTTCCTAGGTGTAATAAGTATGGCACCACACAGGATGGATCTGTCCACCAACGTGGTGAACAGATTCAAGGTGAAACTTTCAATACAGAAGTAAAACATAAATGCATACTTCTGTGATGCAGCAGGGGTCACAGTGTTGAGTGTTGAAATTATGCATACACTATGACATAAGTTCACACAATCTCTCTCTCTGTCTCTATCTCATTCATACACACACACACACATACATATATATATATATATATAGTCAGCAGGGTGAATTTAAAGCTGTGAAGTTGCTAACTTCTAAACACAGAAGGAACAATATCTGATGAATATCAACCATCAGGTGAATGGACGGAAAGCAGGATTAGAATCTTACAGTTTATAGATTGTGAGGAGAGATAAATATTCACAATATGCACAATATCTTCCATCCTTGCACCTTTAGTGGTTCATTATCCAGATTTCTTGCCTATAAATTCTCCAACTTTGCACTCTTTGCTTGACTGTTTAGCATCACCTCTTGCGCCTGCACACTCCGCTATTGGGAGTTAAGGGGTCAACATCTAGTTTTACAGTATAATGTCAGCTCTGTAAATGTAACTATAAACGTGTGGTATCCACAGAAAGTCCAGAATCTTAGCTAACAGCTCAGTTACACCATTTCTGTGACCACCAAACACAGTTAAGACAACAAACATTTAAAAGACCAAGTACACAAAGTCTGAAAAAAATGTTAACACAAATTATGGCTCCTCGTGTTCACCTCATGGGATGAACACGGACCACACCTCTACTGAAAGCTCAAAACTTACAGATTCCATAACTGTAAGTTTAATTTTGCTATGACCAAGATTCACTGAACCAGAGGCAAAGGAAGCCCAATTTATGATTTACATTTGTATAGGCCTGTCACGATAACAAATTTAGCTGTACGATAAATTTTCTCAGAAATTATCGCGATAAACGATAATATTGCGCAGAGCGCTAATGTGTCATTTTGAGACCATTCTCAACTAATATAGTGACATATGCCGTAATAATGCAAGTACACATTTTCAAAGGTCAATAAACTAAATAAATAAAAGCGCCTTTTTCACTGTTGCATCTTCAAATAAACTCCAGACAAGTAGACAAGCATGCCGGTTTTAATGACGAACCAAACTTCAGCACTTTACATCGAACAAAAACCCGTGTTCTTCTTCTGCTCTTCAAAATCTACTGCTTGTGAAACAAAGTCATTCTGCCCTCTGTTGGCCTTATAAGTAACTACAACCCAGCAGTTAGCTGGGATACCACATTCACATACGCCGGGACACCGGCCCAAAAGTTATGCGGCCCACTGGGAATCCTCCCAAACCTCTCGATTAGCCGGCATTGCTCTTAATGTGTATTTTGTCATATACGGTAGTATATAGGCTGATTCTATTTGCGTAATGTGCCTGCGGATTACAGGGGTTATTACGGTAGACCAGGAAGTGGGGGCTTTGTACTGACGTCGTAAGCTAGAATGTGTGTGTTCTGCTTACATGTGGGAAGCAGCGAAACAATAAAAGAGGAGATGCTTGCATCTATTATTTACATATTTCAGCATGAGAATCGGAGGTTTAGCGCGAGAGCGTGAGAAGCCACTTAAATACGCAAGTCTCACGGCCATTGCGTGTTGGCAGCCGTGCAAAACAAATGCGGCTTACCGGCTCGTGCTGCAACATGCTGCAGTCAAGTGTGACACTGGAGAGATCACTCCGCAAGAAACCAGAGCGTTTAGTCGAAATACTCCATAGTGAAACCTATTGTCATACACAGTCTATGGTAAAGGGGGGACGAAAAAAAATTATCGCGGCCGGCAAACTTATCGTGCTCTTATTTTCTTATCGTTCAATTAATTGACTTATTGCTTATCGCGACAGGCCTACATTTGTAAAACATAGTCATAAAGTGTCTTACATTTGCTGTCTTGCCTTAAATCTTATATCCACCAGGATAAAACCGCATTTAGTTAGTCTTGATTACAACAGATGCACCTACAGATGCACCCACACAAATTCAGCAGGACAAGACATGAAGGAAGAGACATGGATTGCAAGCCTCTATATTTGGTTTCAATGTGTTAAAAAATAACGCGTTAGTGGCGTCTTCGTACGGTCGGTTATGGCATAGCTGACACTGGTGAATGTGCTCTTGCACGCGTCGTTTTGGTGTTGTGTTGCAGTTTCTCCTCCAAATCTGAAGGTGGCAGCAGGGGTGGTATCAGCCAGTATACTCACCAGGTTGGAGTTCTTTTGATGGTTTTCTTCAGTTTAGTAGGTATTTTCTGTTTTAAAACAATGGCATCCAGTATGTTGCAGTGTCTTCATTAGCGTGTGGAAGAATACAAAGAAATAATTCGATCAGCCTCTCATCAACTTGATCCATTGGATGTTGTTTTTAAAAATGGCGGTTACCACACAAATTCTGCGAGAAGATCCAGAAATCCAGAAACTCGTAATCCCAAATTGACCAATCATAAGGGAGTACTTCCGCATAACCGTCTACGTTTTTGGCAGGACCCTTCTCAAAAACAGTGGTAGGCAGATGGTAGAAAAGATATATATTTCAGTTATGCAGGGGCGGGTCTAGAAAAGTTTTGATGGGGAAGAGGCAGGGACACTGACCAGGAATCCTTCGGCCAGGTAGGGGCACTGACCAGGAATCCTTCGGCCAGGTAGGGGCACTGACCAGGAAAAGGGGGGCACAAATGAGATATATATTTTTTAAGATCTAGATTTTTATGAAATATTGAACAGATTGTTGCATCTAAATTGATAATCTAATGTAAAAAAATTGATGAATTGATGAACTTCTAAACAGTCAATGATATTTACATTTTTATCAACAGTTGTTTACTTTGGGTGATGCTGCTGTAAGACTTTTGTCACTGCTGCACAAACACTCACACTTCAATGACAAAAATAAAATGTAATCATCAGTTTTATCAGAGTTTCTTCATCAATGCTGGCTGTTTAACTTTTATGACAGATATTATCACCATAGTGACAGTTGGTGAGATGATGATAAATGAATTCTGCATTATGAAACAGAACATGGCAGAGATGATTTAGGGCAATATACGTAAGTACATTACATGCTGCATTTACTGACCCTTGGACATCTGACATTTACCCAAGGGAAGGTCAGTTAACGGTAAATATTTGTAAGCATTGTCCCTTTCTGTTGGCACAATACAGTTAAAATGGGTTTGTTGATACTATAATAGTGGTAATAAATGAACAGAAGATGCATTGTTAAATGCAGTTGTTTTTATGTCAAACATATATAGCACTGCCTTCTCACTGTTTATCATTATGCATTTATACTTGTTTCTCAGACTTTGGCTAAATCTGTCAGCATATATCTGCTTTTATCTCTGCCTTTCAGTTTGCACTCATTTGCATGTAAACTTGGCAAAGAAACTACTAACAGAGGAAGTTTGAGTGATCACAATATTCTCTGGCAGTTAAAAAAATGGAAGTAAAATAACTGTAACATATATAATGTTCCAAATATTAAAGTTTTCAAACAATTAAAAGTAAGCTGTCTTTTCACATTTTCTTAACCTCTTCTCTTTTATCCCACTCTGTTCCATGCTTCTCTGTCATTGTGCATTGAATTGAATTTAGACTGTCCATCTAAACTTTTAGTCTGTCCAGGTCTCTTAAGTCTTGTCTTACCATTCACTGATGAAAGCTGAGTTTATATGTGTGGATTCCTGTCTGTGAGAGAGAACACATGGTGTGCTCTAAGTGGGCCATAGGCTTAAAGCTAATCAATGACTTCTATTTAAGCCTATTCTCATTCTGCAAACACACATACATACATCACAACACTTTGTTGATCAATTGAAAATAAGTGTCATTTACTTTTCCTTGTCTGCTAAAGGACACAATGGCTCTATCTGCATCTCTCTCTTTTGATTCCTTATAGTTTTCTTCTGTATTCAATTTTTGCTGTGTGGTATTATAAGACAAGGTTTGTTTGGTCTTCTCGTTGCTTATGCATGCTTCTGTGTTTGTGTGTGTTTCTTTGCTCTTGTGTGTTTGCAGGGTCAGTCTAAATGGATGTATTATTAGTAACCATTCTGAGTTTGGTCACTGCAGTTCTCGAGGAAGGCTATCAGATCACTTAAGAGGCTACTTGGTCTATGGCCTAAAGCTTTCTGTCTCTCCTTGTATGTTTCTTTCTGTGTCTCTGTCCGTCCTTTAATGCCCCTCTTCAGCACACACAAAACCCCCAGCAGCCATGGCCATCACCCCTTATCTTCTCTCTCTGCTGCTCTTCATCTCTACCACCCCTGTCCTTTACCTCCGTTGGGGAAAAAGGACAAGGTCATGAAAATAAACACAGAAAAGTGAAAGTGGACGAGAGAGGGAGAGAGACAGAGAGAGCTGAAATGAACCATCTCATTTGGACATTAGCCTCTGGGCAACTGTGTTGAGAGGCTAACTAGCCTGACGGATAATGCCCAATTGTGTATAAAGCATTTTTTAGCTTCAGTTAGCTGGCTACTTTGACAAGCTATTACTGGAAGGGATGAAGTAATACACGGTTCCTTGGTTGGGTGACCATTTGTGCATGCAGGCTTGTGTATGAGTGTATGTGCGTAGGACAGGTGGCTAACTGACCTAGAGATTCAGTGGCATAGACATTGTTTTACTTACACCTCACTGGTGCACTGAGTAGTGTGTAACGCACACAGATGCATGTTTATATGTGTCTTGACAGCATGCTTACTGCACTATTTCCATTCGTGCGTGCGGAGTGATGGACAACATCACTACATAGAGTCAGCTCTTTGTTCTGCATATGAAGCTTGTTCATTTGAGTGGGATGTATAGTGAGAGGTCCCTTAACCCCAAGTGACTCTGTGAATGCTGATAATGAAACCTTTGAATAAGACCTATTGTAAGCAGAGTAACTGTATTCCACAAACAGAAATAAGCAATCCTTGCAAAGCAGTTTACCACAGAATATCATTTAACCAGCGATGCTTTAAGTGCAAGTATTTCTTTGAATGTGTAAAACTCGCAGAATACCTTGCTAGTGTTAATCTTGTTTCTTTTTCTGAATGTGGGCAGAAATGTTATGGAGGTGGTTTCCACAAAAGCCAGATATCAAAGAAAAGTGTAAAAAATGTAAGTTGTATAGGAGCTGTACAGCAGTCAGCAGCACCATCAAAACCATGTCCTTGAATTTCAGTCCAATTATCTGCTGGAAAATCTTGGATTTTGGGTTTCATTTGATAATCATGGCATATACTATGGTGCACACTGCCTGTTGAAGGCCAAACCCTCCTTTTCTTCACCATGGCACTTGCAGAATAGCTGGAAGAATATGAGTCAGATGTGTCGACCTGGATAGTGGCTAGTTCACCATTAATCAAGACAAACACAATTGTCATTTTATGCTCTTATATTTTTCTTAGTTCTGATGTGATCCAGACTCCTTAACAGCTGGTGTCCACTTACTAAAAATGTTTAGCCCAAGTGTATCCTATATTTGCAGCTTTGTTTAGGCCCATATTTGGCCTTGATTTACAGCATTGACTCTATTGGAGTGTGCCTGCTAAAACACAGCCACTTATGGTCCACAAGTAGCTTGCTGTAATCGATTTCAAGACGGACTCATTATATTTGAACCACTTTTGGGCCACACAACACTTTCAATAATCCTCATCTAAGCTAGGAAATGACGCCAGGCCCACATCTGGTACACACAACACTTGCCATTAGTTCCATTGAGCCATAAGTGCCATAGGTAGCCCATTTTAGACCCAAAATCGTCTGCTATTTGGGGAACTTCTTGAACTGTAATTGTGTTTTATTATTCTTTGGCTGTACATTGTGAGAAATTCAGTTAGATGTGTATTAGAATCAAGAAAGTAAAAATGCATTCAGCAACTTGAAGGTGCTGTATTTGAAATTAGTTGAGCAGGATTTTCTTAGTTTTTTTTATCCTAAATGTACAAAAATCCTCATGCACACGCGAAAGAGGAAATGAGGGGAGAAATTAAGACAAAGGATGTATCGTTACACTGTTATATGTGTAATCTATTGTGCTGCCATTGAACAGCAACAGCATGAGTTTGGCAGTAGGCCATGTACACACATGCATACATACACACACACACACACACACATGCTGTGCCTCCAGTTGGGCTGTAATAGATGGTGTGAGTGTATTACTCGCTACAGTCCAAGTGTTAAGTGCTGGCCTGGTGTGTGTAAGATCGATGACAGCCAGGCGACCCCTCATTCTGACACACACTTCCAGGCACACACATAGACACACAGAGTTGTGACACATAGCCTGAGGTCAGGGGTCATACACAAACATATCAATCTCTCAAATGCACACAGACATCTCTATTTCTGTGTGTATATATGCCTGTATCCTAAAACACTTTGTGTCTATTACACTTGCACACACACACACACACACACACACTAACACACACAGAGCCATGCATATACCCATCTTGTCCTGCGACTGTAGGGAGGGGCCTGCTGTCAAGCACCGGTGGTCCATCGATACTCGGGCAGAGCACTAATGCCTGCTGTCTGCTGATGGACGCTGGCCTGCCTCCAGGGACCATTAAACTCAATGGGACACAGACAAACACACACACACATAGACAACACACATGAAACCAACAGACACATAAACAAACGTGCACCCAGAAATCATAGTACACCATAAATACATGTAGCACATACATGAATACACATAAACAGTATTCATGCTGCTGGTTTTTGATGGGACAGTATGGGGCAGGGAGAAACTACAGGGAATGAAATGGACCAGTGAGAAATGTTTGATACCATCCTTTAAATGGGTACTGTCAGGATTGTGCTGAATTTCCTTTTGGTATTACAAACACAGTTGGTATTAGAAATAGAAATATTAATGAAAAAGTTCTGGGCCAGTCCTGCAATAGAGGTCTTTGATATAAAAAATCTACCTAAAATAATTTTATTAACAATGTAACTGAAGAAAATGAAATGAAACAAATACATATGTAAAAATGGTCAAAATTACTCCATATTTATGCTGTCTTTTAAGGTCTTTAGGAGTAACCCAAGCAAGATGTTTCTAACTTTATGTGTTGGAGATTTTAGACAATCAGACTAAGAACATGTATTGTTTCTGATATTTGCACTGCTTGCACACTTATTTAGTAGGTGTTTGTTCCAGCCTGATCTCCTTTTACATTTTCCAATTCAAAACCTTTATTAAGATGATTACATTTATGTTCAAATTTATAAAGTATTATAGTATTATATTATAGCAGTAGCATCTGTATTATATATACTAGTGTAATGAGGGCTGATATATTCTTAAATGGTTCAAAATTTATATTTGAAATAATATATTATTATTGAGGACTGACAACAAGACAAACTAGCAATGTGTCAAAATCCAATAAAAAAAAGCTGATTAATTAATTAGCTTAATTAATTGAGTACTTGTGATGATGTGAAAAAAATGTTAAATGTCACAAGATTGACAAAGGTAAAGAAGGTAGAAATATGTGCAGATGCTCAAGATGAGGAGTCAGTACTTGGCAGAGAAGTACCTAAAAACAGGTTTTTGTATAGTTTTATGAACAGATGGAATAAGAGTGACCCTTAATGGAGCAGAAAGATGAAACTGTGGTAGATCACAAATGGAAACAGGGCACCACTTTGAATTAGGCCCCAGCAGAGTAGAGGAGAGGTGCTGGTACGAGGTTTATAATTAATGATGAGTCAGTTGATCCTTTTAGATTGAAGGTAGACTAATAACTAACCTGTAAAACAGAAAGAAATCCACAACATTTGATAAGGCTTTATCCACCATGCAGAACAGTGCTCCAATGCACACATTCAAGTTATATGTAGTCTTTGCATTACTTGCCAAAGAAGCCTTGAATAAGCTCTGGCACCTCTCCTATTACTTTTCTTTACTTTATTGTGACATTTTCTTCATTCTCTTTTTCAGACCACTATTTTTTTCAGCACCAAATCCACCCAATTTAGCACTCTCACAGATTTGTGTTACTCACTGAGTGTTAGGATCAGCACCTTTTTAGGTGAATTAGATGAGCAACAAATGTTCTGAAGTCTGAAAGAGAAGAAGATGAGTAAACAGGTGCCTGGGAGGCTCTGAAGTGGAAATGTAGCTGGTTCATGTATCTGAATTCTCTGTCTAAATCAATAAACTGTTAAGCTGTAGCATTATGAACAAGTTGAAGTTTACAACGCAGTTAACAGGCCTTGTTTAGGTCACTCTGATGCAATGTGCCAAATAATATTTCATAGTGATTATTATTTATCAGGGGAAGCAACAACAAGTGCTGTGGATTTGGTGAGAGAGCTGTCACCCACCAAACAGAAGGCCGGCTGTTATGATCTTTAGCCTTCTTCAATTAGAATTTTTAACACATGCTTCTAAAAGGCCTAAAACATCAAAACAGATTCATGCAGATATCTGAATTTTATAAATTCCTCTTAAGATCAGTTAATTACCATTTACCTAAAAACAGCACAATAAAAAAAGCACCTCCCTAGAGCTTACAAGTACCACTATTAGTAATTAAAACAAGGAGAAAAAGGGATTCCTAGAGCTCTTAATGGTGTTTGGAGAGAATTCCTTTTAGATGGAAAAAAGACGTTTTTGGCACAGGATGGACAAGACACCTTCTCAGAAGCCTGTGTTTGTGCAGTTTGAGGCTACATGCTTAAAAAGTCATCTTTTTGTGCAAGTTAAAGTGTAAACATTAGAGATGGGGATGAGGATGGGTGAGTAACATGTAAGTGATGAAAACAAAGTGAAAGATGATGAGCAAGACCAACAGTGAAACAGTGACAACAGTGAAAGGACACCTTGAGAGAAAACAAAGAAAGAGATGGGTCCTGACAAGAGAAGAGGACTGTCTGTAGATTTGCCTGCATCAAATCCAGGCCCCCATGGGCATCATCACAGAGCAGGCATATACAAACACACAAATGTACACACAGATGCACAGTGATAACCCATCAACACTGGCCAAGTGTTGTTTAATCCAACCTGACTTGCACTCGACAGAAAAAGCAAATTCACTTCCACTCACAGTCTGAAAAACGAAGCGCTCTTCACATAAATGGCAGCGCTCTGAATTACCTCGTTTATGTGTGTGTCTGTGCCTGCTGGCACGCACACATGCACACACTCTACAGCTCATGTTTTATTTTTGCGATGATTTTTCAGTGTGTCTGTGCGGGTGTTTACATGTATTGGTGGTGACAAGCTCTTCAGCAGTACCCCCTTCATTGTTTGACAGGCAGATAGCTGGGCTGCTCTGCTCCCTATTGTTAGGGGGCTGTCATTAAATCCTGCTTGTACAGCCTGTTATACTGTCTGTGTGTGTGTGCCCCAGTGTTTGCATTAGTGTGTGTGACATACAGAGTTAGCTATTTTTGCACCTTCTCATCTTCATATGGCTTAATCTGAGAAGGTTTTTCTTTCGTTTAATAATTTTTCATATACACAGGCATTTGCTATATGAACATGCAGTACAGTATGTGCACAGGTGAGTGTGTGCATTGGATTTGTTTATCTTTGCCACAATGAGACGTGGAGGGGGAGATCAGGCTGACAAGCCATTGTTTAACAAACTGGTAGTTTGTCTGCAGCGCTCCACTGTACTCTCCTCTTCTCTCCATTGTTATGTGACTTTTCATTAAGCCCTTGTTGGCCAGTCAAAATGTGCAGGAGTGCTTGTTACCCACAGTGCTGTCATTTGTGGAGAGGAGTAGGTGAACCGAGCTCACACATACGCACATAGACACACATGCAGAGATACAAGAGGGCAGAAACACAGAGTGGTACTGCAGATGTGAAAAATAATTTTTGCTCACTATCTATGGTGCTCAATGTATTATTAACATTTTCATATGGTGCTGTTAAAAAAGACACAAGCTTTGCTGATGAATTTAGGAAAACTGCAGTGTTGAAAGAGCAACGAAGAAAAAGACTTTGCAAATACATGTTGACAACAAAGGTAAAAACTTGGGAAAGAGAATCCATTGTCCAGTTAAATGAACCCTTCATCAGCAGACTTCAGGGATCATCTTATGAAGTTTTAAATCAGTTTATTTTCTGTTTTTACAGGTTGTTACATTGAGCATGGAATTGTATAAACCAATTCTCTTTTAGATAAAAAATTAATGCTGTTTTAAATTACCCAGAAACAAATTTTGTATTAAAACCTCAAGAGGAAAATCACTTTCCATTAAATAGTATTTTTGTTCAGTTATTTTCCCTCGGTTGTTTTTTATGTACTGCTGAAAAGATGCTTTTTGGAAAAAAAGAATCAGTTTTTATCCCAGGTTGCAGATCCCTGCAGGCGAGGTCTTATTCTTAATAATCTGATACCAGTTACACAGATAAAAGGGAGTTGTGATTTAAACATGAAATTAAAAGATATTATGCTCAAGGAAAAGTCTAAATTGAAAAGGAAATGGTTTATATTTCATCTTTTGAAAGTTTATTTGTCTTTGCATCGTCCTGCAAACTATAATTGAATACAAGGCGTAGCTCAAACATGGACATAGATCCTCATCCAACATTCCTGATATCACATGAATGGGAAGTTTGGATGTTTTCATTTTTCTGTAAAATCTGTCGATCACCTGCCCTGCTGCACTGGACCCAGAAGAACAACAGGCAGACAGCCAGCCACTCCAGCATCCCTCTCTGGTCCTCTTCCTGTGTCACAGGGGACGAAGACAAACTGGTGACATCACTTCCTGCTCAGGACAATCATACAGGAACAGGCCAGGAGCCTCCAGAAGTACGGTCCTTGCCATAACAACCCTGACCACAACCAAGAACACACATATACACACATAATAACCTGCATATACACAAATGGACACTATTGTTAGCTCCAAACTGTGAATAAACTCTGTTTATTGACATAATTTTGAAGCATTGTATGTATCTGTCTACTTGGCTGTCTTCCCCCTGGTCTCACTTCCTTTTCTGTCTGGTTCTTATTTAGTCCGTTTAACTGCTGTAAACTTCTCTTTTAGTTTTGAAATCCATTGACTTTGGTTAAAAAAAATCTAGCATCATGCTGCCACAAATGTGGAGTTACATGAGTTTTCAGTCTTATACAAGTTACTCTTCAACTAAACTAAAATATGTTGATTAAAAGAGCTAGTAGACACTTTGACTAAGGAAATATTTAATATTTTTTAAAATATGACATTGAATGCTAAAATATTTTCTATGTGACTATAGTGTCACCAATCTTTTTCCTTTTTTGTGGTCTTCATTGTGCCACACATGTTGCTTTGCTAGGGTTTTACCTTAGCTCCAAATATGCATGCAAAAAAGCAATATATCAATACTAAAATACAGGAATTTAATTAAATTCTCTCTTCAAGTCTCTTAATGTCAACAATCCTAAACTTTGAACTTCTTTTCAGAAAAAGTCAGTCATTAATATAGAAAGTAGCCTATAGCAATATAGCAAGATTTTTTTTATTTCCTCTACATAGTTAGATGTGGAGTTTTGTTTTATGAGACATAAAAAAATAAAAAAATAATTTGTATGTTTGTATGCAAGGCCTTAAGTTTCCACCGTGCAGCTTCCCTTACCTGCAGTACCTCTTCTGGCCTGAAGGTGGGAGCAGTGGCTGCAGTTTGACAGCTCTGATGAAGCTGAGGAAGACCTATATCACACACACAGAGCAGCTCCCTCAATAACGAAACACTTTTCTTGATTGGATATAAACAAAACCTAGGTAGGAAATGCAGTGAATATCAATGTCACTCAAGTTGTTGACTAAGTAGTTATTTACTGTACCATTTTTAGCTGACTTTGGATTTAATAAGTTTAATGAAGCGTGGGTTTTTTATGTTTTATTAAATTTCTGCAGTAATCTAACCAGTGTAGTAAGGAGTAAATTAGAAAATAAAAGGTCATACACTGCAGATTGGCTTTGATGTATGCTTGTATTTGTGCTTTTAAATAATTGACCTGTTATAGATCACTTTGTGGTCGCTATCAATCAATACCGCCAGGTCTTGGTATTCTTGGGTGAGAAGAGGAGAAGGAAAGAAAAAGAGGAGAAATATTGATCATTTGCAGTATGCATCGAATTCCAAGTTCACCTGACCTTCCAAACTGCTGGCATCAACACCACAGCAACCACTGATGTCCCTTTCCCCTCTTGCTTTCTTCACGCTTCCTCACTTCACTGTCCTTTGTCTCAGCCTTGTGTAGATTTTGAGTGTGTGTGTGTGCGTGCCTGCATGCGTGCATGCTTGAGCTGGAGATAAAGCCTAAATTGAGCTGTTTTGATTGTTCACTGAGAGTGCCTGCAGCACACAGCCCCTTGGCTGAGGAGTACACACACACACACACACACATATACACATGTGCAGCCCTGCTCCAGTCACTCTACACTTGTCCTCCGCTGCTTTTTATTAAGTGGTGTTGGCAACGGCGGTGAAAATTCTTGTAATTACTAGTCAGAATAACTTTCTGTCTCTGGAAGGAAGCAGGCTGTTTGTTAACACTGATTTCTGACGCTGCACATCTTAATATTTCATTCCCATTAATCGGGGCATACACATCTTGTGTTTTGGGGTTAGATTATCTTGAGGCTTCTCTACAGTGAGGTTGTTTAGTGGGAGGATGACTTAGAACAAATATACATTTTTAATTTTAAGACATTGGCAAAAATTGTTCAGATAATCTTTGATTATCATCATCTGCAGAGAGATGGAGTTATTCTAAGTTTCTAAGTTAATCCCAGCAACACTCTGTCTGCTAAATGATACATGTGAAAGTACTGAGAAATAGCCCAACATTTCTTTCTTACATTTATTCATGCATATTTTTTTCTTTTTATTGTGTTCTTAAGTTCTCAAGGCCTAAGCTACAGATAATAGTTGTACATCAAGTGCTATCCATATAGACCTTCAGTAAAAAGTCAATGGTTGGGTAAGAAATACCAATGTTATTCATAAATGCACAAGACTGCCACACATTCGGCGAAGAGATGAGATCAGAAAAGAAAAAAATCAAAAGAACAGATGGCTTTGCACATATAAATCTTGTGCAGGTATAAAAGAAGCTTTTAGGACAGATTGGTCTAATCTAAAGTGTAGTAGCTCTACCATGAAAGGCTTTTATTAAACAAGGTAGCACAGACTCATATCTTTTCAAATATAAAAGAAATATAAGTAATGTCCTCCTTAGCAGACTTCTCCCATAAGAATTCCTTTTCTTATAAGATTTTTAAAGGCCTACTGGCATGTTGAGCATCATAGTTGTTCACATTAGTTGAGCTGAAAAGAGTGCAGATGTTTGTGTCCAGTGATACTGGACCATAATGCAAATAAACTCTTAAAACAAACTGCACGCAAATGATTTGGCAGAATCACTTCAGGAGAGGGAGTAGAGTGTATGTGAACACATGGATGTTTGCATCTGAAAACAACTGAACTGGACATTGTTGTGTGTGTGGCAACACACATACCAGAAAATACACACACTCCAGGGATGATGTCTGGCTAGGTGGATAAAGTAGTGCTATTGTAATTCGATAGATGGCTTTCCCTAAGATAATCTGCCTTAAACAGATGATCATTTTGGGAGTAGATTTGATTGATGTGGGACAGACAGAGAAAGAACAAGCGAGGGGAAACAGAGAATGTGTGCATTTTAAGTCTGTGTTTGTGAGTATGTGAGAGGAATCTAGAGATGCCAAATTCAAAGGACATGTATGCTGAAGAACATCATTTTGTGCCAGATGGACTCTAAGCCATGCTCAAATTGGGACTTCTCTCTCTATCCGTCTCTGTATCTCTTCGTCTCATCATTGTTCCTTTGACCAATCACAGTTACCCGTATTTTGTGTCATTCCTTTCATAGCGTCTGTGATGTTTTGGGCCTTTGCACACATTCATGTTTGACTCACATCATTTCAAAAGGGTTGCTCTCATTTCCTCTTAATGCTTCTGTATTGACACACTTTACCTTTTTTCTTTTTATTTTTTAGATCTTTTCAACAGTCAGAAACATGTAGTTTAACTTAAGGTCAACTTGCTCTCTCCACCTAACCAAGTGCCATATATATTTGTCTTAATTAAGGCAATAGCACTCAGCTTTATTTGGGATAAAATTGTATTTGGTCTAGTTTTTTTCTTGCTAACCAACATCCACACATCTTCAATCCCTTTGTCATCTCCTCTGATATAAATGGTCCACTCATCAAGAACGGGACAGAATATATAAATAAGAAAACGAAGAGTTTCAACTCTGTGCAGTAGTTCAACTGTGTATTTTTTTCCCCTTTTGAAGTCTTTCTGTCCCTGTCTTATTCTCTCTTCTTGTTCCTCTCTGTCAACATAATCCTGAGCTCAAGCCCCTGTGTTGCCGTAGAAACATCAATAACATTCCTGCTTGACAACATCTTAGTGCATTAAAGTGATCGTAGGGAGACTCAGCCCAACAGAAGTGCACGTATAGTAACGCACACACTGTCACCCATGAGAGGGATTTCTGTGAAAATGGCAACAAATATTTAACAGAAAGTAAAAAAAAAAAAAAGTAGTGAAATAGAAGTTGCTGATATATAACATTTAAAAGCAAGCTAGCTGTAAGGACTGAACATACAGCCTCTTGTATTTAGTTCATTACATTTGGGTTAAACTTATTACAAGAATTGGTAATAATATTTAGTGATCGGTACTGGAGTCTCATCCCTGGCAGAAAAATAAAACTTGTCAGTGTGCTCATCTGACCAAGATATGTCTTAGCTTATGTTGTGTTTGTCTGCAAAGACTTTTTACTTTTACTATTAAAATAGAATATGTGATTAAATTTTAATAAATCCCCTACATTTTTTTTATTCTTTCGTTGACACTTCACACGAAACAGGCCAGTCACCTGCCAACTGAATGATCAGTGTTTTGATGAGATATTCTAATATTCCTACCATTGTGTGAGTGTATATATGATGAGACATGCAGTAATGAATGGGTGGTTGCAGTTTTTACTATACATACTTTAAGTGGTTAGTGAGAATAAAAAACAAACAAACAAATGCTTATCAAAAACACTTGGCATTGATTTTTATATTTTAAAAACTATATATTCTGTCATTTTCTTTACCAGAAGGGTCTTGTTGTGTTAGCAACATGGTAATTCCTTCCAGGTGAAGCTATGCTACTCAGTGACCTTTGACCTGCCCGTGTCAGGAAGAAGTCTTGAGTATGCAAGTAATGATTAGTTTGTCTATTGATTATTCTGAAAATGATTGTCTCAGATGACCTGATTGTTTATGACATGTCACAAGATGGTTAAATATGTATGTTACTTTTTCCTGAAGTGTGGATTTAAATTTGAATTTATTTATTTGACAGGGACATGCACAGCAGTACATTTACCTTAAAGGAAAACATGT